>NC_139239.1:11509767-12953767 GCF_977018435.1 Lepisma saccharinum | reverse complement strand
AACAAAATAATTTGCCCTAGTATAAAAACTTCTAATAACAAAAATATACTATTATAACTTTTAATTTAGAAAATTGTATTTTTAAAAATTTAACTTTGAAAAATTGAATTTTAACACACTTTGACTTTAACAATGTACTTTGAATTTTTTATGTAAAAGAATATTTAAAAAATAAAAAATACTGAAGAAATAAAGATGTAAGAAAAAAGGCAAACAACCTAAGTCAAATTCAAGCAGCAAGAGGAATACACAGAAACCAACATGGCATCCAGAAAGAGAAATCAGTAGTCACACCCATAGCACAGTTTAAAACTACATAGCTGAAACCTTAGAGAAACATAAAACTGCAAACACAATATATCTAGATTCTTCCAAGGCATAGGATAGAGTAAAAACATGGCTTGCTTATGGACAAACTAAACAACATAGGAATAAAATAGACAAGCAATCCTTTTTCAGTAGAAAATTCCAATTACTCAAGTAAGCTACATCATACGTAGTACATAAGAAAAGCAAATTAACATCATCAGCAGTAAACCATCATGCAACTTCTACCTGCTGAAACAACTAAGTGAGTATAATTTATCAGAAAAATGCCTACATTTCAGCCTAATTTACCTCTACATTAATAATACTACCAGAATACTAAGGCTTCAAAAGTGAACACTAAGAATAATATTCAGACTAAAGTATAGGGCATCTTGCAAAGGATTATTACTTCCTACATCTACAAGTCAATAACAATTATTCTAAATACTACGAACTTGGACAAAATATAGTCAAATACACAACACAAGAAGGAAAATAATTACAAGTAAAACACCAGACACTCAATATCTCAAAACAATCATGTAAAAATATTCTACAACAAAACTGCCTCATAACATAACACTGCTAAGTCCCCACAACATATACAAATACAATCAATAAAACTACTTGAAATGGGAAAACTGACTACAGTCTCACAGACTTTATGAAAACTAACAGCAAAACTTAGAAGCATGCACAGTCAATAGTACTCAATTTGCATACAGTTCACATGCAAACTCTCATGAAAAGGTTCAAAACAGTCTCCCAGCTCAGTTCTCATCTATACTTGGACAACAAAATCCTGCAACAAATTCTCAGAAATCCTACCTTTCCTACCCTTGCTTAAATAGCTAAAGTGCAATCTTCATACTAAAATATTGAAAAAAGGCATATCTATTTACATAAAAGTGTGTACACATGTGTTTGTCTGCGTGTACTCTTAGATAAATTGATAAAAAAGCAATATAGTTATAAATCAAAGACTATACCTAATAATATTAATTTCAAAATAAGCTGATAGAAAAAGATATAATAAACTACAGTATAAGCTTTTAATTTTTGTTAATTACAAAAAATAAAAGTTAAATACAGTAAATAAAATTGGTCCCCTTACATTGAAAAAGGAACATAAATTGAGAGTATTTGAAAATAAAATCCTTAGGAAAATATTTGGGCCTAAAACAGATGAGGAGACAGATGAGTGGAGAAGGTTACATAATTTGGAAGTACATAATTTGTATTCATACCCAGATATTATTAGAATGATTAAATCAAGAAGACTTAGGTGTGTAGATCATGTGGTACAAATGGGAGAGGAAAGAAGAGTATACAGGATTCTTGTTGGGAAACCTGACGGTAAAAGACCAATAGGAAGACCAAAACAAAGATGGAGGGATAATGTAGAGATGGACCTAAAGGAAATTGGTAGGGAAGGAAAGGAGTATATAGATCTTGCTCAGGACAGGGACAGATGAAAGGCATGTGTTGCTGCAGCCATGAACATTCGGGTTTAAGAAGGCTAGAGAGTTAGTTAATTATACATTAAATAAGCATAATATTTGGATTGTAAGTAGAGAATATAACAAATGTACAATGCATTGTGCATTATAAGCAGAAAATTAATCCAGTTTGCCCTAGAAATACATTTTAAGAATAGCCCAAAATAGCATGCGTAATAGAAAATTAAGAAAACTTTCTGATGCATAAAAGTACTGACTAGTGCTGAATGAATCAATTACTGTAAAATATTATTCTCTGATTCAAGTAATTTAACTGTAAACATTATCTTTTGTGTGTAAAATATAATTGTTAGTTGAACTGATAAGTACAAATATTAACTTTATACGCCTTCATACACTCTAAATAACATAACTTTGATATATAAATTAGTAACAATTTGTTAAAATTAAGTTAAACTGTAGAATTGTTTTCTTAAATAAATATAAAGTAGTAAAAATACTAAACAAATAATTCCTTCTTTTCCTATTTAAAGGATGCCAAACAGTGTAAACCAGATGTTAGTGGCTAAATAACATAAAATTTAAAGGCAGTAACAATATTTTTTTAAAAAATACTGCTTTTTACCTAACTTTGTGAATTAAATACTAGTACATTTTGTCAAATTATAAATAAAATATACATATTTCTTTGGTATTTGTACTATAGTGAAGAAAATGTTACTAAAACTTGGCTAGTACAGTAAATCTAAGAGTTTTAGCTTTATTTGTCCGTAACTGGATATAATTGTAACTTGTTGATCTCGCCAAACACAATCTTTACCTCAATTTTGGAAGCTAGCTGAACTTTAGCGTTTCGAATAACATATAGTGAAGGCCTCTATAGTGGAAAAATACACCCAGTCTGTAAAAAATTTGGAAATGTTGTCTCCTTCTCTGTCGAACCAGACCAAGAGTGTTCTCAAATGTTTCAATATATTTCTTAACATAACTAACTTTTCAAGAAAAGAATACCTTGTGCCCAGATAGCTTAGTTGGTATAGCGTTAGGCTTTTAACCTATCTGTCCAGGGTTCGAGTCCCTGTCTGGGCGATTACAATTTTTAAATTTTGTCATCGGATCTTGTGCAACAGTAAGTCGTAAATAAGCTTTTAAGTTTCTCAAATATCAGCATCTTTAGCTAACAGTACAGCATAACCAGTATTATTATAATAGAAAAGTTCTGGTGGTAGAACCTACACCTACTGTAATATCTCTGTGGTATTAACTTACATGCAGCCCATAACTTTTGAGAGTGTTTCTCCTCCGTTACATTTCCTCGCCATTTACCCTTAGCGTCGCGATTAGCCTCAGAAGCAAAACAAAAGCGAAATCTTATATTTGTTCTTTTTATATCTCTGAAACCACCTATACTATAGAACTACATTTAATGAATCTTGCAGTCTTCCTGTTTGATCTGTTAAATAATCCAGTCATTAAAATATACTTACATAGAAAAATCTGTTTTTCAGATACTTTAATCGGGTAATCTGCTTTTTGCGTACTTCTTCAGAAATATACACAATCATAGTTCTTTATAAATTTAGCACCTGATATAAAATAAGTCGAAGTCTAGTTAGAGTTGGGCTGTAAGTGCTTCTGGTACATGTAGTTACTTGAAAAGCAAATATTGGGTGTATAAAAGATAGCATTCTTGTGAAACAGTAAAAAATCAACCTCATTTCCTCGTAGCATTAGCTGTAAATGCTTCTTGCAGGTTAACAAAGCTCTGGCGTGTGGGCCTACATCACCTACAAGCCTTTGTAAAATTCGTGTTGTCCTATAAATTGTCGATATACATACTAAATCCCTAGTTACAGCCTAAGGTTTTAGTTTCAATCAGAGAATTTCAGTGCTCAGATAGTGATTGTGGCCTTGTATAATAAAAAAAATAGAAATAACCCAAATGTTGATGCACCCAAAAAACCAGTAATACTTCAAAAATACCTTGAAAAAGGCTATAAGGCTAAATTATTCTTCTAGCATAGAAAAAAGTTTAGCAAGTGGACCTATGGTCCATATAGTCAGTCGTCTGTGAACTTCGTCTTGTCCTGTGAATTGAGAATATATTGATAAATGGTTATATATTTTTTTTTATTTTTGAAAAAAGAACAATGTTAGTAAGCGTCCAGTTATAGACCCATCGGTAAAGGGATTTCAGTCTTTATAGACACACAATAATTTTCGTTACACCAAAAATTTGACCTCGTATAAAGGTAAATAGTCGAAATGATAAACATTTCGTGTACTTTATCCAGTAAGCCTTAGCTAGAAATACAATAACAGCGTTACAGACATAAAAATTAAGCAAGCTTTGATATTCTAGTGGCACATAATAAATATAAAATATCCTTTAAAATACTCTGACAAATAGTTGTGGGTTATCTGAGATCAAAATTTTCAAGCCCTCTCTCCTGCATAAATAGCTCTAGAATTCACTAAGCCTCAAAATAATATTGGGTACATAAAATAAAAAGCAGATGGAGAGTGATGCTGATCACATCATCTCCAAACAGCAAAAACAAAAGTATATGGATGGAGCCCTACCTGATATATTTAGAAAACTTTACCTAGTATAAAATTAACAAAATACTCAGCAAACTCTAAAATAAACAAACTTTCCTACGTATCAGGCGTAACCTGACCTAAATAAATACATATAGAAATACAGAACCAAAAATAGCATAGTGGAAATCAGTAAACCCTAATAATAATAATAATAATAATAATAATAATCGTTTATTTTAAGTGTTGAGCACAGTATGAAACCTAATACAGCACTAAGTCAAATACAAAAGTACAAAGTTACACGAATAAAATACATAAGCTGTAGAATAACATAACATAACAAGTTAGCATATTTACACTTCAAGTTACAGTTTTCAATGAGATCTATTATATCTCTGATACTAATAATTGTTTATTGTTATATAATATCTGCAATTAACTGTGTATTGTTCTAATAATAATAATGATCATATTTATTGAAGTGATGATAACGATTAAACAACCACTATGTTATACAAAATTAAAAAAATTGAATACATAATTATAAAATAATAATAATAATAATATATTCTGTGGCTTACATTTTAGCTAAAAGTACTTTTTCTTTAGTGTTTTTGAAAAGATTTAAATAAATACTAAACTCTAAGTTAAAAATTTGTAAATGTATATATAATACAAAACAAAATGAATAAAAATTAATACATACCCTGGAAAAAAATCAGTAAAAAAGTTGAAAACATCTCTTTGTGCATCCAAAATATAATAACAAATCCTTCCTGACTGGATTAAATTGTGTTATTTGAGTAATATTAAGCCTAAACTTGTAAAATAAAAGGGTAAAACTTGACGAAACACACTTCATGTGTACAAAATTTAATTCAAACCACATCTGAATTGTGTTATTTGAGTAAACTAGAGAATAATCCTGTAAACTTGGAAAAAATCTATCTCTCTCTCTCTCTCTCTCTCTCTCTCTCTCTGTGTGTGTGTGTGTGTGTGCGTGTGTGTGTGTGTGTGTGTGGATGTGTGTGTGTGTGAGTGCGTGTGTGTCCAAAATGTAATAAAAACACGTTCAAATTGTGTTATTTGAGTAAATATTAGGCTAAACTTGTGAAATAAACAAATAGAAGTTGAGAACACACACTTAGTGTGTCGAAAATGTAACTACAAGTCTTTCCTGAACAGATTGAATTGTGTTATTTTGGTAATAATAAGCCTAGACTTGTGAAATGAACAGATAGCAGTTGAGAACACACACTTTGTGTGTCGAAAATATAACTAAAAGTCTTTCCTGAATAGTATAAATAGTGTTATTTTGGTCAAAAATTAACATAAAGTTGTAAAATAATGAGTTAAAAGATGAAAACAATGTCTTTGTGAGTCCAAAATTTAATAAAAAATGTTGCCTGAATAGTATAAATAGTGTTATTTTGGTAAAAAATTAATATAAAGTTGTAAAATAATAAGTTAAAAGTTGAAAAATGTCTTTGTGAGTGCAAAATTTAATAAAAAAATGTTGCCTGAATAGTACAAATAGTGTTATTTTGGTAAAAATAGGTATAAAATTGTAAAATAATAAATTAAAAAGTTGTAAAAATATCTTTGTGAGTCCAAAATTTAATAAAAAATGTTGCCTGAATAGTATAAATAGTGTTATTTTGGTAAAAAATTAACATAAAATTGTAAAATAATAAATTAAAAGTTGAAAAAATGTCTTTGCGAGTCCAAAATTTAATAAAAAAATGTTGCCTGAATAGTATAAATAGTGTTATTTTGTAAAAATAAGGATAAGCTGTGAAAATGTTTGACATAAAGTCAAAGTTTGGTAAAAAATAAACTCAAAATTAAGTTAAATAGCACACAGTAACATACATTTACTACCTAAATCAATAATCAAAGGGTCCTAGGTTCGTTACCCCGTGATAAAAACAAATAGTGAAAACTGTAGGCCCCGTCCCTGATAGCTCTCCCTTCTTCATAGTACAGATAAAAAAAACCCTGCGCTAAAGCGTCCTGTGCCTTGGGGCAACCCTGAGCGGAATATTAATTGGCGGCGGAAACCGGTTCTACAAGCGACGCATAGCTTCAGAGATTTGACCATTGCTGCGCATTCTCAGACATCCTTTGTTGTCTAGTTGAATCCCTCCCCTGCCCTACGGCATTGCATCACTTTCCCCTGTTCTTGCGTACTAGTTAACCTTGAAAAAAAAAACCGGTTCTGAAAATCTACCGACGCGTTCTCTGATTGGTCAATCAGCATCTTTCTTTGTTCTGACGTTGTGACGTCATTTGACCTTGAACGCACACTCCCCAAATTCCTTTGTCCTCTACCTGCGCGGAATATTAATTCATTCTCTCTGTCTGGCATCAGAGCGGAATCGAGATTCGGAGACAGTATTCTGTCTAGCGTGTAAAACCAACATGTTTCATAACATAATAACATACATTATTACATAGTACTAATTAATAATATTACATATCGCGGGTTCAAATACCGGGACCGTCCCCAATCGTAATTGGACCTGTACCTACAGCCATTACCACCGTTCATAGCGGTTCATAAACCATAGAAAACTTATTTTCAATATTATAAACATTAATATTATCGATTTATACATTACATACTTTGCAGTAATAAATATAAAAACATATGGATAGCGTTTAGTACCTCTAATTACCTGCTATATACATATTTTTCATAAAATAAATAAATATATATTCATAAAAGTTATAAACATGCAAATACATAAATGTAAAGTATTCTAAGTACATGCAAATAAATTCTAAGTACTTGCGAATTAATTAAAACCCGTGCACATTAGTTATAAGTACATGCGAATAAATTGCGAATATTAAATAGCGATTGAGCTTATCTCAGATATCAACTACTTGCTTGGTTTCGAATCCACATTATTTCAGTTGGTTCTGGGCTGTTCTTGTCTTGAAAAGGAGACAGCTCAATTCTCAACAGTTGATAATGATGATGAATTAAATATTTGGGTGTGTCTGGACATATGGCCATTTTGTACACTTCATATACGAGGAAATACACCCTTAGCTAAAATCTTTCCCTGAGAGTTGTAAAAGGGGTGTAAAAGTACCTCTTGAAAGAGGTTAAAAGTGCAAGGCTGTAAAGGGACTTGCACGTGACACACAAAACATTAAAAAGTTAAGGACTCGCTAAAAAAAAAACTTTCTCACAGACAGTGGAAGAGTAGTGCCAATATTCTCAGAAAGCTAAAAACATTAGATAAAACATTGATTGATTGATTTGTTGTTTTAAGTACTCAGGAAAGCTAATCGGGACTGGACCTACAGTTGAAAGTGGGATCCGAACCACTGTGCCATGTGCCTCCACCGGACATCGAACCCGGGACTCCTTGATTACAAGGCGACGACTTTACCACTACGCCATCGGGGAGGCCCATTAGATAAAACACTGTCATCGTCTCCCAACATGCATGATGTCATTGGGAAGGCTAAATCTGTCGTTCACTAAAAACTAAGTTACAGAGAGTGGCGTGCCCAGGATTTTCGAAAGGGAGGGGTTATGTATACTTTTGATTGATAGTCAGCCCTCAATTGTCATATTTTTCTACCATTGATGTTCTTTTTTTAGGAATACTGGGCCAACCCCCCCCCCCCCTTGGGCACGCCACTAGTTACAGGCACTACACAGCGGAGGGTCCAGCCCTTGCAGCAAATGACCATGGGTGAGGGACATTGTAAGAGAGGTTTTTTTTTACTCACACTGTATGATAACATCACTTGTTGTGTTTCAAAGTCACCTGGTATAGATGCACACTATATCTGGTGTTATCGCTCGTTTGTAGTGTACTGTTGATTCATACATATTGAGTTCTAACAACCCCACAGAAATGTAGGTTCTATGTTCCACCATAGCTGGTGGTAACTTAGTATCTTAATGTTAAGTGTACTAAAATATGAAATGACAGCAAATGCTTTGTTCTGACGATCGAATGCTGTGTAACCCAACAGAAGTCAAAGTCTTACAAGGAAGGAACCAGCACTTTGCAATTTAATTTCTTTCAGTATCTGAACGAAAATCACTTGCAATAAGACGGAGACGGTTTTTACAAAAAAAAAATTCAGTCCGTCACAAAAATAAAACTTGGTGTAAATAAATCATTTCACCAACAAGGACATTTTATGCAGAAACCATCGATGCCAATTTTGAAGAATTTTCTCCTTCTAAACGCTAATGAACAAAAAAGAAAGAAAATGGAATCGTTGTCGATGTCCAATGAATAACCTGATTAAAAACCGTGCGTCACGTCTTTCTTTTGCAGACTTCCAAATTGACGATTTGAAAATTGCCGAAATTAATTAACTCCCGGACGTAAATTAATGAGAGGCGGAGAAGAAGAAAGAGAGAGAAGGAGAGTAGGAGAAAGCAAGAAATGATATCAGCGAAAAGTAATAGGCAATTTGCAGTGCATCAGGAGCGAAGGTCTGAAATGTTGTAATAAAGAGTATTTTTCCAGAGAGTACAGAAGCAATTAGCCATTTTTAATATCAATTTGTGATCTTTTTAATATTCATGATGAAGTTTCAGAAGTTTTTGTCACTGCAATATTGTTGTCTTGAGGGAAGTTTCGAAACAAAATTTGTAAGCACAAGGATATTTTTCACGAAGCCATTGATGTTTTAATGTCGAAAGTTGCAAGAAATTAGCTATATAAAAGTGCAAGAACAAGAATGCTGTTAATTACTGAAAGGGAATCGAAGGAGAGGGGGCTTGTAGGGGTCAGAACCCTTTCCTCATTTTGACTATTGCTCAATCAAATTAGGAAATATAATGATGTTGCTCCATCCATAATCATTTTTGTATTATAAATACTTTTGCGGTAGTTGACCCCTCCCCCTTGGAGTGGAATCGATAAGAAAAACTAAACTTCATTGCACAACAGACCTTTGATGTCTAAGGCTTGCCAAAATGCTATTCGTTACTTGGTCAGTCCTATCGCCGCTGTTATATGACTTTCTTTACCATAATCCCTCTTAGATTAATCGCAAGGACAAGGATTGATTGACTGACTTTAGTTCGCCTCTTTTCCGGTTTTCGCTAGCCGTGAACACGATGACGTTGATGGAGGGACACTCACAAAGAACTCCATACTCAGACTGGGATTCGAACGCATGAACCCAGGCTTCGAAGCACTCTGTGATAACCGCTACGCCACTGAAGTCGGCAGGACGACGAGAATGAATTGATGAAATAGATAATAGGGCAAACTCAATGAATGATACGTCCATTGCCCCGTGTAAGAGGGCCTTTCACTTGCAAATTTCTATTTCAAATTCTATTTCGGGCTGTTATAAGCCGCTATTGAGTTTTTGTTATAAGCCCACTTTATGCACAAATAGCTTAATCGGGACTGAACCTGTAAGATTAGAACCACTGTGTGTCTCCACTTGGTACACACCCAGGAGCCCTTGATTGCAAGACCACAACGTTACCACTACACCATCAAGGAGGACCACCAGAGATCGAACCTTTGACTACCCCGGAGCCTATTGAAAACAGAACGGAGCTGACTACCTTGGACGCACTTTATTACATTGCCCGAAATTAAACCATTGCAAAATTGATTGATTCATTGATTTATTGATTTGGTTTACTTTACTTTGCTTTTCGCTTCCACTTTTGGCTAATCGCGAAGATAAGGATGAGTGATGATATGATGAAACACTCACAAAAACACCCATGGCCGGGTTTCCAACCCGGAACCTCTGGTGTCGTAGCGCGATGTGCTAACCACTCCGCCATGGAGGCCGGCGCACATTTGAAAAATGTATGTAAGTTTTTCTTATTTTGTTCCTTATTCACCATTACAATTAGTAGCAGCATATCTTCACTCTCTAGATCCATATTTGCAAAGTATTTGCGAGTGGCTATCGAAACGCACCATGTAGTCAGCTGCATTGTTTTTGTCACATCACCATTACATATGCCCATCATCCATTCTAATCGTCACGATTATCCAAGGAGGTAGAAAGGCGTCTTATAATAACCGATATAGAAATTTGCAACTGAAGGAATCCCACCTTCCACACTTGTCCAGTGACTAGTGCCACCACAGATAACCGTCGTTAATCTGTGTGGCACCAAACGTTTGTGGATCGTGAGTGGCTCGACGAACAGTTCACAAACTCATCACTCGGAGGAACAACCACTGTCCGGTAGGAAGTGCAGTATCCTTGAATAAAATTTAAAAATTCTATTTCTATCAACAGATGGCAGCAATTGTTCTAATTAACTCAACTGATAGAGGAACCAGAATAATAGATTTTAAGAGGCAAGAAATTAGTTGGTTAGTACAATGTTTTGTTTCCATTTGGAAAAATAACAATATACTCATTCGACTATGGAGGAAGATTAAATAAAAATAATTAACGGCAAAACCTTTGCAAGTAACGTAATGCGTTTGGAGTATAATATCACTCAAATATTGAAGGACAATACGATGTATGAGATTCTTGTTCTTGTTTAGCCATACAATGTCTTGCAATAATTTAGTCACTATTATTACAGAATCATATTTGATCATTTGTATGTTATTATGTTCTAAAGGCATTCTCGTATTCTACACGTAACGATGTTTGGTTCTTCCTCTACAAACCCGAGCTTGGGTATGGCCTTGATAGAATTTAACTATATGCTCATAAAACTGGCGACAGAAGGTTCAGAAAGTAGCCACAAAGGTACCACTCGGTGAATCTCCGTTAGACTTTCAGAGCATTTTCATTTTTGTTGTTGGTACCTCTGCACGATTATATAAATCTTTCTCTGCATGGAGCCTTACCAATAGGTTGTTGGAAAGAACATTGTTGCAGCTAATAATCGACGCTCTTGGGTAGTGTATCATCCCTTCCACGTGTGCGAAATGACATCGAAGAAGGTGGCTGACCACGATTTTACCAGTTGTTTGTCTCAAGTTTGAAAGAAGAGGATGACTTCGATGATGATGACAGTGAATTTGAAATTGAGAACGACGTAGAAGAAAATTCCTCAATCGAATCCGAAATGATTCAAACATTGAAGATGGTCGGTCATGAGTAGTCTCTAATTCCACCCTCAACTAGAAAGCAGTTGCATAATATCGAGGATTCAACGTGTTATAGTGGGACCACTAGAAAAAGGACCTGCGCAGAACCCTGTGCATCGTACTTGTGCATGGGAGGGGTAGAGTGGAGCAGGCTTCCTTATGGTACGAGTTGAACCGATCGGGGAGAAGATGTGAGAAAGCTTTTGGCCGAGGGTTCTTTTGTTTGTGCTTGCTCTATTGACGAGCGAAACGGGATGTGTCCTTCGTTCATTTGTTTTCAGTATGGCTTTCAAACGGTGATAAGTTGGAGGTATGTTGTCCGCTAGCGTCCGCTCTTCCTTCCTGGTGACCAATTTTCTTCGTGTTCATGTACGGCAAACAAGAACATTTTACACCTCCCTACATTGATGTTATCAGTCCAAGGCTTATGAAAAAGTCATTCAAGTATCTGAATGCCGCTTTTTTGTGTCTAGATTTACAATAGTGATCAATGCTATAAAATGCATATTATACTGAACTCAGAATTTTGCAAATGTAAGTTGAATCACACACAAATTGACAATGAACCAGAAATAAACACTGCACATTGAACTTATTTATTTATTTATTTGAGAAAATTTCAGATACAGCACAGGTGACCATTTTACACTGAAATTGTCAACAATGAGAAAGCAATAATTATAATAACCATAAAAATAAAAAAATAAAATTAAATAAATAACTAAAAATAAATAAGAAATAATTAAAAGTAACAAAACAACATAAAAGTGAATAGCAAATGAACAAAAAAATAAGTAAGAGATGGCACTATGTGATATTAATTACAAGTATTTCTTCTGATAGAAGACCGAAAGGCAAACTCGGAGGAAAATATATCAATACTTGAGGGGAGATCATTGTATTGTGCTGCAAGTCTATAAAAGAGAGATCTTTTTTGAATTTCTAGTCTAGGTTTTTTAGTATAAAATAACCTTGTATTGCGAGTTGTGCGCATAGGTACTCTAAAGTGGAATTCCTCAAGGAGTGTGTTGCAGCGGATTTTGCCATTCACAATTTTGTATAAGTAACTGAAATCATTCTGCAAACGTCGCTGATAAGCAGTTTGTAAGTTTAAAAAAGACAAGAGATGCGGAGATGAAAAATTGCGTAATGAGGGAACCCTGTGACGGACTATAGCTAGGAAGAAGTGAAAGACTGAATCGATTCTGGAGAGGTGAGTGGGACATGCCATGGACCAGACGGGAGAGCAGTATTCTATTATTGGGGAGATGAATGATTTGAAGTACAAAGTGAGGGCTGAGATGTCACTAATTTCAGTGAAACGGTAGAGTAAACCTAAGAGACGCATGGCCTTTTTTGTGGTGCATAAAATATGTTCCTCAAATGTGAGCTTTTGGTCGAAAACAATGCCTAGGTCCTTGTGATAGGATACTGCTTTGATGTTATTGCCAGAGATGGAGTAAGATGACTTGAACAGATTCTTCTTGAGAGAGATAGTGAGAGTAGTACACTTGTCAGGATGTAATGTAAGGCCCCATGTCAGGCACCAGGAAGTCAATGTTGCTATGTCATTCTGAAGAAGATGAGTATCGTAACTTTCTTCCATCCTTCCAAAGTAATACATTCATGCGACTTATTATATCGTACTATCTTGATTAAATTCCGGTGAATTTCGACCCACTTTCTAAATTAATTAATGCACTGGTATAAAACAAGAATATTATTTATAAATATTAGGCTTTATCTATTTACATTTTACGTAACGACAAACAGATAAACAAGTACTTACGTTGTGCGAAATAAACCTTTTCACGAAAATGCAAACTGCTCACCAGTAATTTGCTTTGTTACTTTACTTGCCAACTGACAATTCCGCCGCCCATCTATCTCATTTCTTTTCTGATGGTAAATTGTGCAATGATATGTTTACAGTTGTATATGACTTGCACCCACAATCCCCACAGTACTTCATTGAATTTGGTTTTGTTCTAGTGAAGCCCTCGTTTCTTCATGTTTGTTTACGTCAGAATTGGCGGACAGACAGATCGGCGCATTCTATGAAGATGACAACCCAGAAGCCTATTAATTTCGTGATAATTTATATTCTTTAACATTTGTAAATATATCAATCTTGAGATCTAATTAACGTCCAGACTATGAATAGAGCAGCATCCTTGAAACTGGTTTGCTTCATGACATTGTGGCTGTTTCTCCGTAGACGTCCATATATGTTTACCAACTGTTACCACTGTTTGGAAGCTTCCAATTTCTAACAGTTGGCGGCGACACCTTACATTTCTCTCGTCAATAGTGTCGATGCCTGCAACATATGAACAATATCTGACAGGTGGTTTGTGTGTTTGTGAATCGGAATATCATAGATCTTATAGTGAGACATGCGAATTAAGAAATGCAGAGAAGGAAAGTGAACTACAATGAACAACGGTTTGTTGATGAATGAGACAAGTGTTATCGAGTGATAAGTCTATATACCAGAAAGTAGAAAAGATGGTCTTGTGAGCATATGTAAATTGTGTACCACTCTGGGATGACGAGGAACCACCATTACCAATGAAAGTTGTTAAATTTATGCTACCAGGAGAGGTTTAGAATGATCCTTGCAAGACACAATAATAGTTTCAAAGCAAGAATCTGGTCCAAATATAGTTTGTAATTAGCTTATTAACAGGGAACGGATATACTATATGTATTAAAGATGTGCTAAATATATAAATACATATTTAGTTATTTTCAGCAAAGTACGGAAATAAATATGGACTTAAAATTGTAAAAAAATATATTTTTTACTAATATCACAATACACGAGCTACATAAAAAACAGTACACTTACATTGACATCAACTGTAAATCAACACAAAATGTGTTTTCATTTTCTGTTTGTAATATTCACGTACTCGACATCTCATCCGTGAATATTACACGTACCATTGAGTACGATTATAGAGTTCATTTGTTAAATAAACTCTTCAACCCAATAGACGGTAGTTCCTCGTCGTCTGCCTCGTGTCTCCGTCTATTGGCTATAACAAAAAACTACTCTCCCCTTTTCTCCCCCTCCCCCCTTTTTTTTCTTCCCCGACGATTCCGATCGGGAACACAGCAGTTCGCATTCAGACTCCACGTAGTGCATTACACTGATAAACAATGAAATACTCCTTTAAATAAAACTAAGTGATCTTTATGTATTCAGATGTGCTGATAACGAATATCGCATCCGTTTTCCTGTATCACCTAAGATTTTTGCAGAACACCCAAATTTTATAGTTTTATGGTTTCAGGTCTCCGCACCCTGCTCCGCTTCCGGCTTAACGTTTGGTTCCTAGCAAATGCATAAGAACTTTTCAGCGACCTTGTGTTTATGACTGGCACTTAATATATAGTGGAGGAAACATCTGGCAGTAGAGAAATTTCCTGTTTCTCTGTTAAAATTTGTTCTTTTGTGGGTTAGTCGAGTCTTAACTTCCTTTTCGATAACTTCGCGAGTAGTCTTCGCAAGTAGCCGTATTTTATGTTTGTGTATGTTCGTGAAATTGTGAATGTAATATTGTATAGTGAAGTGAAGTGTAAGTTGTATTTTAACAAAACGATAAGAGCATTCACAATTGTTTTTTTTAAAGAAATATATTATAAGTCAATTAATGAGTTCGCCATGTCGCGCAAATGTGTGAATAACCCGAACTTGTTTTGTTATGTTTGCGGGGAATTTACTCTGAAGTCACAGAGAAATACTATCACTCCTATAGTGAAAAAAGCATATGAGTTGTATTTTGGAAGTAAAGTAGAGGAGGGAAAAAGCTGGGCACCAGGTAAAATTTGTTGTAATTGTTCGAGAACTTTACGTGGTTGGCTTAATGGCACTCACAAATCAATGCCCTTCGGAGACCCTGTAATATGGACAGAACAGAAAGATCATACTACGGATTGTTACTTCTGTTTAACAAACATAGTGGATATAGTTCTAAATCAAAACATTCTATATTTTATCCTGATGTTCCTTCAGCCAAGAAACCTACGAGTCATGATTTTATACCAATTCCTAAGCCTCCTAAAGAATGGACGTTGGATGAAACAGAACCAAGCAGTGCTTCTCCAGATGATGAACCCGGACCCTCATATTCAAACACCGATCCAAATTTTCCTGATCCAAATATACCTCACTTTCTTTCCCAATCCGAACTAAATGATCTAGTCAGAGACCTCAACCTTTCTAAAGTTCAAGCGGAATTATTAGGTTCTCGTCTCTGAGGGTGGAATTTATTACAAGATGGTGTTAAGGTGTCATATCGGAAACGCCAACAATCACGGACACATTTTTTTCTGTTAGTAATGAGTTAACTTACTGCAATGATGTAGAAGGCCTTCCGCAAGAACTTGGAAGGAGTCACAACCCAAACGAGTGGAGACTATATTTAGATTCATCTAAGAATAGTTTAAAAGTAGTATTGTTGCATAATGGGAATATATACCCATCAGTACCCCTTGACTATTTTTCCACCATGAAGGAAACATGAAAATATGGATACAATATTAAAAGTGATAAATTATGAAAAAATATGGTTGGCAGATATGTGGGGACCTCAAAATGATTGGTATACTGTTAGGCATGCAATCTGGGTTTACAAAATGTTGTTGCTTTCTTTGCGAATGGGACAGTCGGGCAGAAGATAAACATTACAACATTGTGGATTGGCCCATACGAAAAAACTAGAGAGAAGAGTGTTAGGAATCACTCTCTACTTGAGAAAGACCAGATTTTGTTACAACCGTTGCATATAAAGTTAGGGCTGATGAAACATTTTGTTAAGGCTTTGGATAAACACTGTGAGGGTTTTGGGTACTTGAGAAAAACATTTCCTAAACTCAGTGATAGTAAGTTAAAAGAAGGCATATTTATTGGGCCGCAAATCCGTGAGATCATTCATAATGACAACTTTGTGGAATTGCTAACAGAAAAAGAGAAATGCGCATGGGTAGCTTTCAGACAAGTATGCTGTAATTTTCTTGGAAATGGGAAAGCTGACAACTACAAGGAACTTGTTAAGAACTTGTTGAAGTGTTATCAGCGCATGGGGTGCAATATGTCCTTGAAAATTCAACTTTTTACATTCGCATTTGGACTTTTTCCTCCTTAACGTGGGCGCGGTTAGTGACGAATGCGGCGAGAGATTTCACCAGGATATTTCTGTCATGGAGAAACGATATGCAGGAAAATCTGAAAAAGACCATATTAGCAGACTATAGTTGGAACCTCAAAAAAGAGGTTTCTGGTGGCAGTTACAAACGGCAGAGTTCAAGAAAGAAATTTTGAAAATGCGAGTAAAAATGTGTTTTTTTCCTTTTTTTTGCATGAAATTTCTTCATTGAACAGTCAAAATCGGTCCTATATATATTTTTTTAATTTTTTTATATTTCATAGTTATTCACTTCAATATTTATATCTTATTTCATGAACAAACAAACAAAAATAATTTAAAATTTCGATGTATTATTACAAAGGGAATTAAATTTTTATTAAAAACAAAAAATGAAAATCCAGGGAAAACGATAGGTGATACAGCATTTCTACTTTCAGATTTGGATTCAGCGGGGTCGAATTATAAATAATCACCTATTTTCGTTCAAAGGAGCAAAAAAAAGTTTGAATTTGTTCATCAGTGTTATCAGCCCAGCAGTATTGACACGGGAAAGCTCACCTTGAACTTTTTACTTCCTTCGGAAACCTGTTGAGACCACGAAAATGGAACACGTTTAGTAGCAGCTGCAATTATGGTCTCAAGTGGAAATACTTAACTGCAGTTTTTGTTACCAGAACAGTTGAGTGTACTTGGTTTACGACTAGAGCTCCGAAGGAATACATATAAGGTAAATTGGACTTCTATCAAATATTCCCGTTGTCTGCTTGCTTGCGGAACTGTTCCTTTTTTTTTTTTAATTTTTGCACACGTGATCGACGTATGTTATCCCTCCTTTCAGTTTTAAGACTTGTTCCGTTGTTGTAATAACGAGTACTGTGAATTTGAGTGACTGCACGATTATTACTCCTAATTATCGTCGCAACAAAAACTTATAAAAATGCCTTTTAGTGTGAAGTGTTCGTTTTGAGCACGCTGCCGGTACCAAACGACGGTAGTAGTAAAAAAGGGCTTACTTAATTGCAACCACATCTCTTTCGTTTTGGTTGAGCTCGTGTTAAGTGACAGAGGAACCATTTGGACAGTTAATAGTGTTGTTGAAGAGCTACTGGGAGTTTATCCTGAATTGCTTTAACTACGTCCCCCCTTTTTTGGTAAACCGTACAACACTCCCCGCATTTTCCGATTTCAATCCAGTACCACCACATAACCAACACGGTAGCATCAACGGCCATGCAAAAAAAATTGTATTACAAAAAAAAAGAGAGAAAGGAAAATAATTGTAGTCTATTACTGATAAGACAGGTTACCATTCTTAATGCTGTTGATATTTTTGTATATTTATAATGCACTTGTTACGATCGTAATTACTCCTTGTGAGACTGAATTGTTAACCAGAGTCCTGATGGACCTTTTTATAATAGTTATTGAGAACAGAAATTAAACAGATTGTTAAAAGGAAGTTGAATTGTACTTGTTTGATTAGAAGTTTTTACCCCAGTTATCTGTGAACAATCTTTTGCTCTGATTAATTAGATTATCGCATAATAAGTCAGGATATGTCTTGCTCCTGGTAACCTCCTTTCTTGTTTTTCCTTTAACAGGACTAATCTTAGAAACGCCGCATTTAACTTTATTAGCGACGTGTGGGAAAGGTGTAAGTCACTAAATTGATACGCAACTGTTGTGTTGCGGAGTGTTATCAAATTACTTACGTTAGAGTGTTTTTGGTTTTTTTTATTTTTTTTTTATTTTTTTGATACAAGCATTAATATTCTCATTTCTTGCAGCATTATTGGCAAAATAAAGTGAACGGAATCATTTGATATCGATCGTTCCATTGGATTCCAAAGTATACTGGAACCTGACGTGACCTTTCTGTGACTTGCCTTGTGTTTGAGAATATAGGCCGATCAGAAACGTCGCGTCAGATTGTGTTTGTGACCCTTGTATGGGCGTAGGCGTTGACAATTGTAATCTACCGCGCGCTTCCAGTATAGTTTTACCATCAATTCGCGCTTGTCAGCGCCCTCCCCAACACAAACGTTACAAAGTTTTGGAAGCAGAGCAGGTTAATTTTTTTCCACCTACATTATATTACCATTGACGTACCTGGAAACCCCCCCTTTTTCCCCCCTCTTTTGGAAGGAGTGATTGTGATTGACCCGTGTGGGTCCACGATTCCTGAAAATGACTTTTGATGTGCAACCGCCCTACGGACAATCACCACTACCACCCCCTTCCCCTTCCGTTTTGGATTTTCTTCAAGGGGTAATCCTCCCTCAAAATATATCACCGATAAGGGAGACTATACGTTTTCAGACGGTATCCATTCTTTTCAAAGACATGTTACCCGCTACGGGTGGGGATCCTTTATCTTTTTTTAAATTTTTGTGTCTCATCCATAAGATTGTTGCCTTGGAACTATTGGATATCGAATCCATTTTATTAATGGCGTTACCATTTACCTTAAATCCTCTCCGTGATATTTGGATGGAGGGCTTACGCCAGAAGTTACCATGGCATTTGTTTCTATCAATGGTCTGCCGCAAACTCATACCTCCTTCCGAATTACAAATGTTTCGACTATCTATCCTCCACCGTGTTCAGAAACCATCGGAAACTCTTTATTCTTTTCTTCGCGATGCTTACGATGCTAGCCAGGTGTTGGCCGTTGAATGGCCTGAACAACATTTACTTGAGGGTGTGAACTTCCCCGCACGGGCGTTAATTTTAAATTTTCCTCGCCCTCAGACTATTCGAGAATTTTTTGCCTTGGCTCAACAAATAATCCAGCCGGACTTGACCCTGGTGGTGGACCCTGATACCCAACAGTTGCTCCGAAAAGCTCACGTGACCCACCTTAAACCATATACCATTTGCAATTTAGACCCTCCGGTGTCACCTGTGGACTTGGGATCTACCCAGGTTGGGCATACTTTACAGAATCCAAACGCTAACACCTAGACTCTTTTTCTCTAACCTTTTTTGGCTCAAAATTTTTTGATTTGA
Source organism: Lepisma saccharinum (assembly GCF_977018435.1). Lineage (NCBI taxonomy): Eukaryota > Metazoa > Arthropoda > Insecta > Zygentoma > Lepismatidae > Lepisma > Lepisma saccharinum. The sequence continues at coordinate 12,934,219 of NC_139239.1, read as the reverse complement.
AAATTGTTATATTATAGAGATATGAAGGTGCCTAGGATATAAGTGTAATTGTTATATTCCTGTTATTTTTTTTACTTAAAACAGGCATATTATTGGTATATCAATATGTAAGTGTTTTTTTTTACTCAATATGTAAGTTCATTGTGATATAATCTATGTTTTTTCTTATTGTTTTTTGTATGTGGTGCGGGTATATATATACCTATCTTTATTGAACAATAACATATTTGTGATGCATGCGGCCTTGTAATGATGCTACTTTCCTTCTCTTCCTTCCTTTTGTAGTTCATAGTCTTCACTTTTCTATCTCTCTTTCTAATTTCCTACTTTCTTATTCTTTTGTTGATTCCTTTCCTTTTTTTGTTTCATATTTCTCGAGACTACTGCGCTCCTGTTACGCCATAGGAAGACTTTACATCATCATTGCCTTTTGGACCATGGTATTGAGCATGTCATTAAACGCCTGCGACAAATTGGATCTACTGTGCATCACTACGCATATACCCCCCCCCCCCCCTTCTGCTTCGCATTCGTCAGATTGCACGTTTATGGTGCGGCATAAGTTGACTATATATCGCTTATATGTTTGGCATCGTACCACGTTTTGTGTGTTGTGCGCATATGATGACTTTTGTGTTTATAATTGCTCTCCTTAGATGTTGGAGCGGGGTGGCCAACATGGAGTTGTGTGTCATTTGGTATGCATGTTTGTCTTGAACCTTTTAGGTTCTAAATTTTTTATTTGATTGCAAGTAAGAATGCATATATGTATGGTGTGATGTTATACCTTGCTCATCTTTCCTTACAAGGGATATATATACTATATATATCATTAGTATTAGTTTACTCATTTCATGTGCTTGATTTTTTGCCTTGTGATGGTATGGTGGACATATGCTTTGGGATAATTCTTTGCATACAATTTTCATGAACTGCCCTTGTATTTTTTGTCGGTATTTTTTCTGCGTATCTTATCTGTTGTTTAATCTGTCAAGTTTGGGGTGCAATTCTGAGCGATTTTTGTGTATCTGATTTTTTCATGAGATTTTTTTTTGAGTATTTATCTTTCTTGGAGTACCGTACACTAATCATACTCCTTGTATTTTGGTATTCTTCATATAATTGTTCTATTTAAATTTTTTTTTTGGGTTGTTAAATTACATGTTTAAGGTTTTTGGTTGTCAAGCCTATTGATGCTACTTAGCCGTTTAGGCCCTTTTCCCTAATTTTTGTTTTGTGAGGTGGGTTCTCTTTTCCCCAAGACCCGGGAATTTGTAATATTCACGTACTCGACATCTCATCCGTGAATATTACACGTACCATTGAGTACGATTATAGAGTTCATTTGTTAAATAAACTCTTCAACCCAATAGACGGTAGATCCTCGTCGTCTGCCTCGTGTCTCCGTCTATTGGCTATAACAAAAAACTACTCTCCCCTTTTCTCCCCCTCCCCCCTTTTTTTCTTCCCCGACGATTCCGATCGGGAACACAGCAGTTCGCATTCAGACTCCACGTAGTGCATTATCAGCCCAGCAGTATTGACACGGGAAAGCTCACCTTGAACTTTTTACTTCCTTCGGAAACCTGTTGAGACCACGAAAATGGAACACGTTTAGTAGCAGCTGCAATTATGGTCTCAAGTGGAAATACTTAACTGCAGTTTTTGTTACCAGAACAGTTGAGTGTACTTGGTTTACGACTAGAGCTCCGAAGGAATACATATAAGGTAAATTGGACTTCTATCAAATATTCCCGTTGTCTGCTTGCTTGCGGAACTGTTCCTTTTTTTTTTAATTTTTGCACACGTGATCGACGTATGTTATCCCTCCTTTCAGTTTTAAGACTTGTTCCGTTGTTGTAATAACGAGTACTGTGAATTTGAGTGACTGCACGATTATTACTCCTAATTATCGTCGCAACAAAAACTTATAAAAATGCCTTTTAGTGTGAAGTGTTCGTTTTGAGCACGCTGCCGGTACCAAACGACGGTAGTAGTAAAAAAGGGCTTACTTAATTGCAACCACATCTCTTTCGTTTTGGTTGAGCTCGTGTTAAGTGACAGAGGAACCATTTGGACAGTTAATAGTGTTGTTGAAGAGCTACTGGGAGTTTATCCTGAATTGCTTTAACTACGTCCCCCCTTTTTTGGTAAACCGTACAACACTCCCCGCATTTTCCGATTTCAATCCAGTACCACCACATAACCAACACGGTAGCATCAACGGCCATGCAAAAAAAATTGTATTACAAAAAAAAAGAGAGAAAGGAAAATAATTGTAGTCTATTACTGATAAGACAGGTTACCATTCTTAATGCTGTTGATATTTTTGTATATTTATAATGCACTTGTTACGATCGTAATTACTCCTTGTGAGACTGAATTGTTAACCAGAGTCCTGATGGACCTTTTTATAATAGTTATTGAGAACAGAAATTAAACAGATTGTTAAAAGGAAGTTGAATTGTACTTGTTTGATTAGAAGTTTTTACCCCAGTTATCTGTGAACAATCTTTTGCTCTGATTAATTAGATTATCGCATAATAAGTCAGGATATGTCTTGCTCCTGGTAACCTCCTTTCTTGTTTTTCCTTTAACAGGACTAATCTTAGAAACGCCGCATTTAACTTTATTAGCGACGTGTGGGAAAGGTGTAAGTCACTAAATTGATACGCAACTGTTGTGTTGCGGAGTGTTATCAAATTACTTACGTTAGAGTGTTTTTGGTTTTTTTTATTTTTTTTTATTTTTTTGATACAAGCATTAATATTCTCATTTCTTGCAGCATTATTGGCAAAATAAAGTGAACGGAATCATTTGATATCGATCGTTCCATTGGATTCCAAAGTATACTGGAACCTGACGTGACCTTTCTGTGACTTGCCTTGTGTTTGAGAATATAGGCCGATCAGAAACGTCGCGTCAGATTGTGTTTGTGACCCTTGTATGGGCGTAGGCGTTGACAATTGTAATCTACCGCGCGCTTCCAGTATAGTTTTACCATCAATTCGCGCTTGTCAGCGCCCTCCCCAACACAAACGTTACAAAGTTTTGGAAGCAGAGCAGGTTAAATTTTTTCCACCTACATTATATTACCATTGACGTACCTGGAAACCCCCCCTTTTTCCCCCCTCTTTTGGAAGGAGTGATTGTGATTGACCCGTGTGGGTCCACGATTCCTGAAAATGACTTTTGATGTGCAACCGCCCTACGGACAATCACCACTACCACCCCCTTCCCCTTCCGTTTTGGATTTTCTTCAAGGGGTAATCCTCCCTCAAAATATATCACCGATAAGGGAGACTATACGTTTTCAGACGGTATCCATTCTTTTCAAAGACATGTTACCCGCTACGGGTGGGGATCCTTTATCTTTATTTAAATTTTTGTGTCTCATCCATAAGATTGTTGCCTTGGAACTATTGGATATCGAATCCATTTTATTAATGGCGTTACCATTTACCTTAAATCCTCTCCGTGATATTTGGATGGAGGGCTTACGCCAGAAGTTACCATGGCATTTGTTTCTATCAATGGTCTGCCGCAAACTCATACCTCCTTCCGAATTACAAATGTTTCGACTATCTATCCTCCACCGTGTTCAGAAACCATCGGAAACTCTTTATTCTTTTCTTCGCGATGCTTACGATGCTAGCCAGGTGTTGGCCGTTGAATGGCCTGAACAACATTTACTTGAGGGTGTGAACTTCCCCGCACGGGCGTTAATTTTAAATTTTCCTCGCCCTCAGACTATTCGAGAATTTTTTGCCTTGGCTCAACAAATAATCCAGCCGGACTTGACCCTGGTGGTGGACCCTGATACCCAACAGTTGCTCCGAAAAGCTCACGTGACCCACCTTAAACCATATACCATTTGCAATTTAGACCCTCCGGTGTCACCTGTGGACTTGGGATCTACCCAGGTTGGGCATACTTTACAGAATCCAAACGCTAACACCTAGACTCTTTTTCTCTAACCTTTTTTGGCTCAAAATTTTTTGATTTGAAAATTGTTATATTATAGAGATATGAAGGTGCCTAGGATATAAGTGTAATTGTTATATTCCTGTTATTTTTTTTACTTAAAACAGGCATATTATTGGTATATCAATATGTAAGTGTTTTTTTTTACTCAATATGTAAGTTCATTGTGATATAATCTATGTTTTTTCTTATTGTTTTTTGTATGTGGTGCGGGTATATATATACCTATCTTTATTGAACAATAACATATTTGTGATGCATGCGGCCTTGTAATGATGCTACTTTCCTTCTCTTCCTTCCTTTTGTAGTTCATAGTCTTCACTTTTCTATCTCTCTTTCTAATTTCCTACTTTCTTATTCTTTTGTTGATTCCTTTCCTTTTTTTGTTTCATATTTCTCGAGACTACTGCGCTCCTGTTACGCCATAGGAAGACTTTACATCATCATTGCCTTTTGGACCATGGTATTGAGCATGTCATTAAACGCCTGCGACAAATTGGATCTACTGTGCATCACTACGCATATACCCCCCCCCCCCCCTTCTGCTTCGCATTCGTCAGATTGCACGTTTATGGTGCGGCATAAGTTGACTATATATCGCTTATATGTTTGGCATCGTACCACGTTTTGTGTGTTGTGCGCATATGATGACTTTTGTGTTTATAATTGCTCTCCTTAGATGTTGGAGCGGGGTGGCCAACATGGAGTTGTGTGTCATTTGGTATGCATGTTTGTCTTGAACCTTTTAGGTTCTAAATTTTTTATTTGATTGCAAGTAAGAATGCATATATGTATGGTGTGATGTTATACCTTGCTCATCTTTCCTTACAAGGGATATATATACTATATATATCATTAGTATTAGTTTACTCATTTCATGTGCTTGATTTTTTGCCTTGTGATGGTATGGTGGACATATGCTTTGGGATAATTCTTTGCATACAATTTTCATGAACTGCCCTTGTATTTTTTGTCGGTATTTTTTCTGCGTATCTTATATGTTGTTTAATCTGTCAAGTTTGGGGTGCAATTCTGAGCGATTTTTGTGTATCTGATTTTTTCATGAGATTTTTTTTTGAGTATTTATCTTTCTTGGAGTACCGTACACTAATCATACTCCTTGTATTTTGGTATTCTTCATATAATTGTTCTATTTAAATTTTTTTTTTTGGGTTGTTAAATTACATGTTTAAGGTTTTTGGTTGTCAAGCCTATTGATGCTACTTAGCCGTTTAGGCCCTTTTCCCTAATTTTTGTTTTGTGAGGTGGGTTCTCTTTTCCCCAAGACCCGGGAATTTGTAATATTCACGTACTCGACATCTCATCCGTGAATATTACACGTACCATTGAGTACGATTATAGAGTTCATTTGTTAAATAAACTCTTCAACCCAATAGACGGTAGTTCCTCGTCGTCTGCCTCGTGTCTCCGTCTATTGGCTATAACAAAAAACTACTCTCCCCTTTTCTCCCCCTCCACCCTTTTTTTTCTTCCCCGACGATTCCGATCGGGAACACAGCAGTTCGCATTCAGACTCCACGTAGTGCATTATCAGCCCAGCAGTATTGACACGGGAAAGCTCACCTTGAACTTTTTACTTCCTTCGGAAACCTGTTGAGACCACGAAAATGGAACACGTTTAGTAGCAGCTGCAATTATGGTCTCAAGTGGAAATACTTAACTGCAGTTTTTGTTACCAGAACAGTTGAGTGTACTTGGTTTACGACTAGAGCTCCGAAGGAATACATATAAGGTAAATTGGACTTCTATCAAATATTCCCGTTGTCTGCTTGCTTGCGGAACTGTTCCTTTTTTTTTTTTTAATTTTTGCACACGTGATCGACGTATGTTATCCCTCCTTTCAGTTTTAAGACTTGTTCCGTTGTTGTAATAACGAGTACTGTGAATTTGAGTGACTGCACGATTATTACTCCTAATTATCGTCGCAACAAAAACTTATAAAAATGCCTTTTAGTGTGAAGTGTTCGTTTTGAGCACGCTGCCGGTACCAAACGACGGTAGTAGTAAAAAAAGGGCTTACTTAATTGCAACCACATCTCTTTCGTTTTGGTTGAGCTCGTGTTAAGTGACAGAGGAACCATTTGGACAGTTAATAGTGTTGTTGAAGAGCTACTGGGAGTTTATCCTGAATTGCTTTAACTACGTCCCCCCTTTTTTGGTAAACCGTACAACACTCCCCGCATTTTCCGATTTCAATCCAGTACCACCACATAACCAACACGGTAGCATCAACGGCCATGCAAAAAAAATTGTATTACAAAAAAAAAGAGAGAAAGGAAAATAATTGTAGTCTATTACTGATAAGACAGGTTACCATTCTTAATGCTGTTGATATTTTTGTATATTTATAATGCACTTGTTACGATCGTAATTACTCCTTGTGAGACTGAATTGTTAACCAGAGTCCTGATGGACCTTTTTATAATAGTTATTGAGAACAGAAATTAAACAGATTGTTAAAAGGAAGTTGAATTGTACTTGTTTGATTAGAAGTTTTTACCCCAGTTATCTGTGAACAATCTTTTGCTCTGATTAATTAGATTATCGCATAATAAGTCAGGATATGTCTTGCTCCTGGTAACCTCCTTTCTTGTTTTTCCTTTAACAGGACTAATCTTAGAAACGCCGCATTTAACTTTATTAGCGACGTGTGGGAAAGGTGTAAGTCACTAAATTGATACGCAACTGTTGTGTTGCGGAGTGTTATCAAATTACTTACGTTAGAGTGTTTTTGGTTTTTTTTATTTTTTTTTATTTTTTTGATACAAGCATTAATATTCTCATTTCTTGCAGCATTATTGGCAAAATAAAGTGAACGGAATCATTTGATATCGATCGTTCCATTGGATTCCAAAGTATACTGGAACCTGACGTGACCTTTCTGTGACTTGCCTTGTGTTTGAGAATATAGGCCGATCAGAAACGTCGCGTCAGATTGTGTTTGTGACCCTTGTATGGGCGTAGGCGTTGACAATTGTAATCTACCGCGCGCTTCCAGTATAGTTTTACCATCAATTCGCGCTTGTCAGCGCCCTCCCCAACACAAACGTTACAAAGTTTTGGAAGCAGAGCAGGTTAAATTTTTTCCACCTACATTATATTACCATTGACGTACCTGGAAACCCCCCCTTTTTCCCCCCTCTTTTGGAAGGAGTGATTGTGATTGACCCGTGTGGGTCCACGATTCCTGAAAATGACTTTTGATGTGCAACCGCCCTACGGACAATCACCACTACCACCCCCTTCCCCTTCCGTTTTGGATTTTCTTCAAGGGGTAATCCTCCCTCAAAATATATCACCGATAAGGGAGACTATACGTTTTCAGACGGTATCCATTCTTTTCAAAGACATGTTACCCGCTACGGGTGGGGATCCTTTATCTTTATTTAAATTTTTGTGTCTCATCCATAAGATTGTTGCCTTGGAACTATTGGATATCGAATCCATTTTATTAATGGCGTTACCATTTACCTTAAATCCTCTCCGTGATATTTGGATGGAGGGCTTACGCCAGAAGTTACCATGGCATTTGTTTCTATCAATGGTCTGCCGCAAACTCATACCTCCTTCCGAATTACAAATGTTTCGACTATCTATCCTCCACCGTGTTCAGAAACCATCGGAAACTCTTTATTCTTTTCTTCGCGATGCTTACGATGCTAGCCAGGTGTTGGCCGTTGAATGGCCTGAACAACATTTACTTGAGGGTGTGAACTTCCCCGCACGGGCGTTAATTTTAAATTTTCCTCGCCCTCAGACTATTCGAGAATTTTTTGCCTTGGCTCAACAAATAATCCAGCCGGACTTGACCCTGGTGGTGGACCCTGATACCCAACAGTTGCTCCGAAAAGCTCACGTGACCCACCTTAAACCATATACCATTTGCAATTTAGACCCTCCGGTGTCACCTGTGGACTTGGGATCTACCCAGGTTGGGCATACTTTACAGAATCCAAACGCTAACACCTAGACTCTTTTTCTCTAACCTTTTTTGGCTCAAAATTTTTTGATTTGAAAATTGTTATATTATAGAGATATGAAGGTGCCTAGGATATAAGTGTAATTGTTATATTCCTGTTATTTTTTTTACTTAAAACAGGCATATTATTGGTATATCAATATGTAAGTGTTTTTTTTTACTCAATATGTAAGTTCATTGTGATATAATCTATGTTTTTTCTTATTGTTTTTTGTATGTGGTGCGGGTATATATATATACCTATCTTTATTGAACAATAACATATTTGTGATGCATGCGGCCTTGTAATGATGCTACTTTCCTTCTCTTCCTTCCTTTTGTAGTTCATAGTCTTCACTTTTCTATCTCTCTTTCTAATTTCCTACTTTCTTATTCTTTTGTTGATTCCTTTCCTTTTTTTGTTTCATATTTCTCGAGACTACTGCGCTCCTGTTACGCCATAGGAAGACTTTACATCATCATTGCCTTTTGGACCATGGTATTGAGCATGTCATTAAACGCCTGCGACAAATTGGATCTACTGTGCATCACTACGCATATACCCCCCCCCCCCTTCTGCTTCGCATTCGTCAGATTGCACGTTTATGGTGCGGCATAAGTTGACTATATATCGCTTATATGTTTGGCATCGTACCACGTTTTGTGTGTTGTGCGCATATGATGACTTTTGTGTTTATAATTGCTCTCCTTAGATGTTGGAGCGGGGTGGCCAACATGGAGTTGTGTGTCATTTGGTATGCATGTTTGTCTTGAACCTTTTAGGTTCTAAATTTTTTATTTGATTGCAAGTAAGAATGCATATATGTATGGTGTGATGTTATACCTTGCTCATCTTTCCTTACAAGGGATATATATACTATATATATCATTAGTATTAGTTTACTCATTTCATGTGCTTGATTTTTTGCCTTGTGATGGTATGGTGGACATATGCTTTGGGATAATTCTTTGCATACAATTTTCATGAACTGCCCTTGTATTTTTTGTCGGTATTTTTTCTGCGTATCTTATATGTTGTTTAATCTGTCAAGTTTGGGGTGCAATTCTGAGCGATTTTTGTGTATCTGATTTTTTCATGAGATTTTTTTTTGAGTATTTATCTTTCTTGGAGTACCGTACACTAATCATACTCCTTGTATTTTGGTATTCTTCATATAATTGTTCTATTTAAATTTTTTTTTTGGGTTGTTAAATTACATGTTTAAGGTTTTTGGTTGTCAAGCCTATTGATGCTACTTAGCCGTTTAGGCCCTTTTCCCTAATTTTTGTTTTGTGAGGTGGGTTCTCTTTTCCCCAAGACCCGGGAATTTGTAATATTCACGTACTCGACATCTCATCCGTGAATATTACACGTACCATTGAGTACGATTATAGAGTTCATTTGTTAAATAAACTCTTCAACCCAATAGACGGTAGTTCCTCGTCGTCTGCCTCGTGTCTCCGTCTATTGGCTATAACAAAAAACTACTCTCCCCTTTTCTCCCCCTCCACCCTTTTTTTTCTTCCCCGACGATTCCGATCGGGAACACAGCAGTTCGCATTCAGACTCCACGTAGTGCATTATCAGCCCAGCAGTATTGACACGGGAAAGCTCACCTTGAACTTTTTACTTCCTTCGGAAACCTGTTGAGACCACGAAAATGGAACACGTTTAGTAGCAGCTGCAATTATGGTCTCAAGTGGAAATACTTAACTGCAGTTTTTGTTACCAGAACAGTTGAGTGTACTTGGTTTACGACTAGAGCTCCGAAGGAATACATATAAGGTAAATTGGACTTCTATCAAATATTCCCGTTGTCTGCTTGCTTGCGGAACTGTTCCTTTTTTTTTTTTTAATTTTTGCACACGTGATCGACGTATGTTATCCCTCCTTTCAGTTTTAAGACTTGTTCCGTTGTTGTAATAACGAGTACTGTGAATTTGAGTGACTGCACGATTATTACTCCTAATTATCGTCGCAACAAAAACTTATAAAAATGCCTTTTAGTGTGAAGTGTTCGTTTTGAGCACGCTGCCGGTACCAAACGACGGTAGTAGTAAAAAAAGGGCTTACTTAATTGCAACCACATCTCTTTCGTTTTGGTTGAGCTCGTGTTAAGTGACAGAGGAACCATTTGGACAGTTAATAGTGTTGTTGAAGAGCTACTGGGAGTTTATCCTGAATTGCTTTAACTACGTCCCCCCTTTTTTGGTAAACCGTACAACACTCCCCGCATTTTCCGATTTCAATCCAGTACCACCACATAACCAACACGGTAGCATCAACGGCCATGCAAAAAAAATTGTATTACAAAAAAAAAGAGAGAAAGGAAAATAATTGTAGTCTATTACTGATAAGACAGGTTACCATTCTTAATGCTGTTGATATTTTTGTATATTTATAATGCACTTGTTACGATCGTAATTACTCCTTGTGAGACTGAATTGTTAACCAGAGTCCTGATGGACCTTTTTATAATAGTTATTGAGAACAGAAATTAAACAGATTGTTAAAAGGAAGTTGAATTGTACTTGTTTGATTAGAAGTTTTTACCCCAGTTATCTGTGAACAATCTTTTGCTCTGATTAATTAGATTATCGCATAATAAGTCAGGATATGTCTTGCTCCTGGTAACCTCCTTTCTTGTTTTTCCTTTAACAGGACTAATCTTAGAAACGCCGCATTTAACTTTATTAGCGACGTGTGGGAAAGGTGTAAGTCACTAAATTGATACGCAACTGTTGTGTTGCGGAGTGTTATCAAATTACTTACGTTAGAGTGTTTTTGGTTTTTTTTATTTTTTTTTATTTTTTTGATACAAGCATTAATATTCTCATTTCTTGCAGCATTATTGGCAAAATAAAGTGAACGGAATCATTTGATATCGATCGTTCCATTGGATTCCAAAGTATACTGGAACCTGACGTGACCTTTCTGTGACTTGCCTTGTGTTTGAGAATATAGGCCGATCAGAAACGTCGCGTCAGATTGTGTTTGTGACCCTTGTATGGGCGTAGGCGTTGACAATTGTAATCTACCGCGCGCTTCCAGTATAGTTTTACCATCAATTCGCGCTTGTCAGCGCCCTCCCCACACACAAGCGTTACATGTTTCCAAAACAATGAATAACAATTTTTTATTGTAAGCGTTTGAACGTAAATTTCCTTCTGATGTCTCTTAAGATGGATTTACATTGAGTAAAACTGAGTTCAATATCGCAAGAAGTAATGGGTCATACGGGATAGCCTATGTAGTTATTGCATGAATATGGAGTATATGTTGAGATATGTCCTGAAATATGGAAATAATATGCCAAAGTAACTAAAATATGTAAAATATGAGCCAAAACCTAATATATGTACAAATATGGAAAATAAAAACTGAATTTTTCGTGTCTACATGTCATGATACGTAAAGATAATACAAAATATAATTGGTTGCAGCTTCATACATAAATATGCATTTATATATAAATCAGATCCCTGCTCATTAGCAAAAATCGTTTTCAAATCAGACTGGGAGAATGTGTCAGAAGCGACCGTGTTCTTCCTTTCACAACAGGAAATGAAGCATCTCCATCTAAGGTCGAGCGGAGAGGAAACCGTTCTCGCTGGGAAAATCTAAACTAATTCAGTATTGGGGGAATCCAAATGATAGGCGGATCAGGCGAAAGCTTGTTTTTCTTTCGCCGCCTCGTCGAGGCAAGACTTGCTGTATAGAAGACTCGATAACGCGCTTAAAACAAACTGGATTAGGGCCCAGTTCACTGAAAATAAGCTGGGAACGAGACAGGAAATCAGGGAAACAAGGTCCCCGGGAATCGATTCTTTATCCTGTTATAGCTCCCCTACCATCTTTATAAAAGGCGTTGAGAAGCGCCGTCGCCTTTTCCTTTGGAGAAGAAACGAAGTTCGATAAAAAAAAAAGGGGGCTGCAGGAGTTGGATGTGCTGAGCGGACGAACAAGGGAAGTGTTAGCTACAATAGACCGTGACGTGACACGTGCTTCAGATCTCGTTCGAATTTTTCTCTGCGATGTTGAAAATCTCTGACGTTCGCGGCTCCTAATAGCATAAGAACAGGCCCTTTACAAAACCTATGTGGAGATTGAAAAGTTGGTATCATTGCTGTGGAGTTAGGCAACACACATAACGCACTGCAAAGATCATAGAATATCAGGATCTAAAGTGTCTAATTTGTATTGCCGGTGACTGTAGAAATGGACCAGATTTATCCCTTTCCTTCCCGTCCCATACAGGTATTTGCCTTCTTTCCCACTCCACTGCTTTAGGGCATGTCCTCCGTCACCCTCTCGCAGATGACAAAAGAACCGGCTGCTCCCTGGGTCTCAAAATAGCAAATGTAAACGTCAGGCCATTATTCCCCAAACTTCAGGAAATATGCATGGAAATTACAGAGAAACAGATTGACATTCTTGTTATAACAGAAACGTGGTTAACTTGCAATATAACTGATAATGCATTGAAAATTCCAGGTTATGACTTAATACGCTCTGATCGCCATTACAGCATGGGTGGGGGTGTCTGCATATACGCACGGGAGGGACTAAAACTGCATCCGTTGTCTTTCGAAATTGAAGGAGAGTTTGACGTTGAGTACCTTGCAGCTACGGTTGAAATAAAAAAGGAACGTCTCGGTATTTGTGCCGTATACAGGCCTAAGCGTATTCCATATACACAGTTGTCAATTTTAGAAGATATATTGACCGAAATGTATCCCTTAGTTAATGACCTTGTTATAGCTGGAGATTTCAACATTAATTTCTTACATCCAGACTGTGCTGACGTCGTTTACATTCAAAATTTGTTTAATCAATTTCAATTAACGCAAATAATCAATAAACCGACCAGAATAACCTCCACGACTAAGTCATTAATTGATCTGACGTTTGTCAGCAACATGCAAAATATAATCCAACGTGGTGTCGGTGAGCCAGTCAGCAATAGCGATCATAGAATGACCCACGTTGTACTTGCGTATACCAAACCAGAAAGCGTGAACAGAATTATATACCACAGAAAATACGGTGATATTGATTATGATAAATTCGTGAAGGATGCAAAAAAAATTAACTGGGGAAAAATATATAACACCGATAACTTGGATATGAAAGTAGAGTATTTCAATGTCAACTTACTTGATCTCTTTGACAAGCACGCGCCAGTTCGTAAAACACGAGTTCGTAACAAACGTATGCCGTGGATTACATCGAATGTGAAGCTGTTGATGAAACTAAGGGACAATGCGTTTCGTAAATTCAAGCGAATCGGAACTGAATCTGCATGGAAAGAATACAAAGAATTGAGAAATTTCACGACATCCGTTATTCGGCAAGAAAAAAAGTGTTACTTTGAGCATAACATCAATAAAACACCAAGACAACCAAAGCATTTATGGAAGCAGCTGAAATCTGTAGGCATTGGCTCAAATAAAAATGATCTCCCCTCCACGTTTGACAATGCGAACGAGATAAATGAACACTTTATTAATTCAATTGATAGTCTAAATATCGACCAACGTCTGATATCTCAAGAATGTTTAAAATTTAGTAACCAAAAGTTTAATAATATGCTTCCCGAATTTGCTTTTAAAAAAGTGGATGGCTATACTGTAAGAAAATGTTTGTACGAAATCAAGTCTACTGCTATTGGTGCAGATGGAATATCAACTACGATGCTGAAGTTATCGCTACCTTTTATTTTCCCTATTATCACACATATTATTAACTTTTCGCTCGAGAAATCCGTATTTCCCAGGAAATGGAAAGAAGCTTTGATAACACCACTCCCTAAGACGACCCGACCAACTAATGTAAACGACCTTCGACCTATTAGTGTTCTGCCTGTGTGTTCAAAACTACTAGAAAAAATAATCTATAAACAGACATTTAGCTTCATTTCCCAAAACAATATTCTTCCACCCTCACAGTCAGGATTTCGGCCGGCACACAGCACTGCTCCGGCTTTGCTGAAAGTCACAAATGACATCCTCCAGGCTATGGATAAGAAATTCCTCACTGCATTAATATTATTGGACCTGTCCAAAGCATTTGATACGGTACAACATAAATTACTGCTCAGTAAACTGAAATATTACAGTTTTTCACAATCTACCCTTAACTGGTATTTTTCATATCTAAGTAACCGAAATCAACGTGTAAAACTGTCGCCTACTTTATTATCTAATAATTTATATATTTCATCTGGTGTTCCACAAGGATCTATACTAGGTCCCTTATTGTTTACGATTTATATTGCAGACCTACCCTCAGTTGTCAAATACTGTAACGTACATTCATATGCTGATGACACTCAACTAACCAAATCATTCAATCCAACAGAAATTGCCATAAGTATTGAATACATAAGTAATGATTTGGGTGCGATAAAAACATGGTGTGATGCAAATGGCCTTAAAATTAATGCTAATAAGTCATGTTATACATTTATTGGAACTCGAAATGCTATTGGTTCGGTCGAGCACACTAATACAACAATTACAATAAATGATGATGTCATACCTAGAGCTCAAGTAGTTAAAAGTCTTGGACTGATATTTGACACTCGTCTATCATGGAGTGAGCATATTAGCCGCCAAATCAATAAATCATTTGGAACACTTAGATTCTTGTTTAAATTTAAAAAACTATTCTCTTCAGAAATCAAGCAGCGATTAGTTGAAACACTTATATATCCATTTCTCGACTATTGTGACGTAGTGTACTCTGGTAGAATAAATAAACTTTACAAGCAAAGATTCAAAAATGCCAAAATGCGTGCATGCGGTTCATATTTTGCATCCCGAGACGTGAACATATTTTACCTTCCATAAATAATAAGAATATCCTCAATATGTACCGTAGGCGGCTACTGCATACATATTGCCTTATACATAAAATTATTACATCTGGCAAGCCGTCGTATCTGGCAGACATGTTGATCCCTCGCACCAGTATTCACAGCCACCATACAAGAAATAATTTCAAATTTAACCTTCCACTCTGCAACACACAGGCATATCAGTCGTCGTTTTCATATTTTGCTGCAAAAATATGGAGTGCCCTACCTAAGACCATGTCGAGCATATCTAAAATAGAATCTTTCCGAAATGAAGTAAAGAATTTTCTTTTGGCAGAGCAGAGATTGTGTTCAAATACTATGATGTAACTTGTATGTTTATATTATGTATTTTGTCTACATGTTTTTATTTTTATTTATTTTTCATTCATTTTATTTTATTTATATGTAGTTGTCTTTTCACAATTTTTGTATCATTTTATTCATACATTTATTACAATTATTTTATCAACAGATTTTGTAACTAAATCATAGAGTTTATTGCACACTGTATTAATACTGTAATAACATAAGAAATGTAAATTTAAATGTAATAGATGACACGGGTTAGGTGGCAGAACAGCCTCAGGCTGAACCTCGCCCACGTAAATAAAGAATTTGAATTTGAATTTGAATTTGAATTTATGGGACTGCCTATGTCGCATGACGTGTGCTATGACGTAGCGTCATGCAAGATTACAGTTTTCTGATTACCCGCAGGTCCAATAATGTTCTTCAGTGCATGTTATGATTGCTACATGTTCTTTAGTGTCAGAAGTAATTCTATGTAGGCTATCCCGGGGGGGTGCCCAGCCTTTTTCGTTCGGTTTAGAAGCATGAAGTTCCACGTGAAAACAAGCAGCGCATGTGGATGGCTTGAGCTGAGTCATTCGGTTTTGCGACAATTTTTTTTTTTTTTTAATATGGTGCAATCCGCCTGGATTATTTTCAACCACCCAGTCCCGGCTTTGTCCTCAAGGCCCCCCACCCGCAAATTCAACATTTCTTTAAATATTTTACATTTATCGTTTTCTTCTTCCTCTTCTTCTAAACAATAATGAACAATTGCCATTTTTATTATTTCTGATTATAGCCTGATCTATTCTGAACAAAACGAGGTATGATTCTTAAAAAAATATTACCAGCAGTGCATAATTTCAAATTTCGAGCGAAAACACGCTGGAAACGAAGGCTTTTACAAGCGAAGTCGGCTTGGGAAGCTAAGGGTTAGTCTGGTTCAGTTCCTGCTAAGAAATGGTCTGTCGTCTATAAACCATTGTTGCCAAAAGTATATATTTCGTGCGAACATTGCGACTGGCCGTCCTGCTGCAGGAGTCCTTCGAAATAGCAATGTCTATTTGCTACTCAAGCCGTTAGAGGGCAAATTGTCTTCCTCTCACCATCTGAAATTCCTGCTCCCTGTGTGTTGGTTGCCTTCCCCTCCCCTTTGCTGTGAATATTCCACAAAAGTGTTCAAATTCCCCTTCCAAAGGGAACGGCAAGCTCTGGCTGGGAGAGTGCAAAATCACTTGCTGTCCCCAGCTCTCTTTTCTTATTGGGTGGAAGTACACGCGTGATGGCTGCCAAAGTCTTCCAGCACCGAGTGGCGGGAGCGGTACCAGCTTAAACTTTCTGCTGTATAGGCTGCTACAAGCGCGATGCATAAAGTTAAACCGCCAAACAAGTGATGCGCATAACCTTGACTTTTGAATCATTGGGAAAATTATATGAAAGCTAACATATCCAACCTTAGAAATGAGTACAGCCTTATTCAGAGTGCCATGTCAATGCACAATTCTCAAACGAAATGTGCCACGTTCTTGATTCCAAGCTATATTTAGCAGTATTCTCTACATCGTGTCATTCCAGTGAATGTTGGGGATCAAAACCTGCCACTCCCACAATAAATCAATGGGTGATGCAACTTATTCAACATTCATCCTCATAATGATGAGAGCACTTGTCATTAAAATAACAAAACTAAATGCTTGGCTGCAAAAGGCTAATCTGAAATAAAATCTCTTAACAACTAGAAAAGACAATGGTCACTCATTCGGTTTTATGAACCCTCAAACCTGAATCATGCATGTTGGTTGGATAAATACCTGTCTATCTGAAGAATGATAATCATAAATTTAAAAGACGTAGAATACAATGAATCTAAACTCTCTTTGGACTTCGTTGCTTGATGACCAGCGACACTCTGACCTCTCCTCTCAAGTCCTCTCTCTCTCAAATCCAAATCAAAAGTCCGTCCTCTACCAGCCTGTCTACCCTCTAACAACCCAAGCCATGGAGCTCTTCCTCCATGCCGAATCGTGAGTTTTCTACCTGTTTATTGCAAACAGCTGACCACCTATTTTCCTGATCAAACTCCTGTTTCCTCAACACATCAGGAAGTTTTGCTTAACGCTTAACTGTGCAATATTGAAATACCACAGAGGGTAGACGACTGGTGTAAACAAGTGAATGCGCTGGTCAATATGAAGCTTCCAGAGAAGGTGTAAATAAAATACAATCTTATGGATTAATACGACATTAAGTTACTTGTGCCCGTACCAATTCTATAAATGCCACGTGATGAAGTCGTTTAGGGCGTCTGACAGTCACGTGAGAGAGCCGGGCTCGGTTCCCGACATGTGTAATCTCATCAGGATTTTCCCCCGGACAATATTCAAATACAGTATGCGCCAAAATATACAGTACTGAAATGAAAAGATGAACAAAAGTATAAGACATGTTACAATATAGTGACTGGTCTATATGCAACCCAAATAACAATCGTGCCTTTTGGGTTGCATAACTGTCAGGAAACCTTAGGTTAGGTTAGGTTAGGGCATGTGGAGTGGACGATTGTCATTTGGGTTGCATATAGACCAATCACCTTTTTCAAACTCGGTCAACCTTCACGACCGTTCCGTATGAGCGGAAATAATGCTCAACTATGAATACTTTTTCCTCCGTCGAGAGACCCATTTCCAACAACAACTGCACAACACAACTTCCTTTTCACTACTGCGAACACGTGCAACTGGAGCTATGCCCCGTCGACAAACGCAACCACGTGTTCGAGATGCGCGAGTTTGTATATGTACTGTATATTTTGGCGCATACCATATGTGTAAGGGATGTAAAAACGGGCGTAGCGTGGTGCTTATCACATCACCTTCACAATGTCGGAGACCTAGAATGTTCGCTGCATCCCCACAACCTCTATATGCCTTCATAGCACAGTAGTTTTACCTCGTGCTATTATAATTATTCTGGTCATCATCAGTTCCTTTAAATATTATTCATTCTCGAACCAATGCATGTATGTATGGAATAAGACATTAGTTTGGAAATTATTTTTCGTATTGAATTATTGCTAAACCATTATAATGTTTGAAATTTTATGAAAAATATATTAGAATGTTATAGTTTCACTACATTGTTAGAAATTACAGCAAAATTTACAATATCTTACTGTTAAAATTAACGGTCTTCCAGTTAACTTACAAAAACGGGACAACCATTTCTTCATGAAAGTAGGCGCATTCATGTTGTCATTAGAATGAGAAGTAAAGATGGCGCTGGTAACAGCTTGAATATTAAACACAAAACAGTTTCACACATGTTATGTAAATATACCTATATCCATAAGCATTAATACATGCAAGAAAATCTTTAAAATTTAAGTGTAAATACTTTAACATGCCTAAAGAGAGACGATAATTATAAATTTCAGTTGTGTGCACCGTGTATACATAAAAACAAAGTTGAAAATATTTTAATGAATTTCCAAGTCAAACCAAAACTTTAATTCAGTCCGTTCCCCTTGTCGTTGATAGCATACCCAGAAAGGCATACCCTTAAAATTTATCTGTCGGTTCCCTTTATTTGAAGACCAGAAAGGATTAGGCCTTACAGTAATTAGAACGTCGGCTGCTTTAACCGGCTTACACTTTCAACTTTCTTCTGTCAATTTAATTATCCATAATGCAAAAACCCCCATCTTCTCTCACAGGCTCTTCCGTGTTTGCAAGCGTAAAGCAATTTGCCGCTAATTAACGTTCTTTTTTCTTCCTCCCCTTCTTATAAATATTTGACGATAATAATTACCTTCCAGCGTGCGATGTATGATCCCTCGATGAACTGTTTTATCAATTAGGAGAATCTTGACTACTCTGCTTGTTTTTACGTCGCTCTTTCACATCTCCGGGTTAATAGCAGCGATGAGAATTAATGGTGATTTGACGAAATAGAGGCGGGAACCCGCACTAGTCTTTGGAAAGTTATCAATCAAATAAAATAAAAACCAAGGTTTACACAGGATTCGAACTCAGTATCCTTGGTAAACCATTCCACCTGCTAGTGAAGAGTAGCTAATTGTAACTCAGGTACTTTTTGTGTGAAGAGTTGATATGAACCTCACGGCTCATATCCATGTGCCGTTCATTATTCGGGATTATTTCATATTAGTTGGTTCTTATTATTTGATTATTAATATTTCGTATTTGTAATCTTTTATATTTCATAATTTTTGTAAATAGAAAGATTATTACTAGGCTTTTAATCCACTAATATTTCCTTTATTGTAACAATAAGTGTAAACGCGGCCTAATGTAATAAACCATATGTTAATTTTCTGACCGAATCTTTAATATTGGATATACAAATCTGTGTTCTTTCACGGCAGAAAATGTGTATGATTTAGATTGATATAGATTTCGTTTAGCAACAATGGGAAGATCGAATCTGTTCTTTTAAGTTTAATGTATTCAATAAAGTTGAAGCTGCAACGGGCAATAATTCGAGTTTAGTCTTTATTAACAGAGATGAATCGTTCCCCTTATACAATTTTATTTGGTTTTGCTGCAACGTCCAAATTAGTTAAACTTTGATATTGAGATTGTGAATATAGACATTGATGAGTATTTAGTTTTTGGTAATGTCGCGAGTCGCGCTGTGCAAATTACGTAATGCTTAACAAGTGAGCATCGATTGGAAAGGTATATAGGTAGATGCGGAGCTTAGTTTGCACGCATTCCATCAGCGTCGGCTCTACGATATAAACATCTAATGACACTTGGGAATAAAGATACCTGTATTTCGCCAAGCACATTTATACTTCGAAATTTATAATGTTATGGGACGACAGGTTAGGATCGGCCGAAATCCTTTGAGGTTAATGACGCCTGCCTATTGGACGTATTTGTCACTGTTGACCCATATGTTCTCATTCTTACGGATAAATGATAGAATTTCAGATATTCGAACTTTATTTTTGCCTTCTTCAAAATTTATTCAACGCCGATTTATTTGGGCCAGGAAGCAAGTCTAGACATGTATTGCTATGTCTCTCGTTTTTCAATGGAAAATGTCATCATTGGCGTGTATCTTGATTCAAGCTCTGCCTCTCTTACGTCTTACATAAAGCTAAGGTCAATCCTCATGTGTGAATAAGCGCGCGTAACGGCCATAGTCAGTCTCGCAGGCAGGTAAGACGAGCAGAGCCGCGCTCGCTGTGAAAGAGGTTGAGTTCACAGCAGCGTTGAGACGTTCGTCGCGTCCAGTTAAGCAGCTGCAGTGCGACCGATCAGCGGTTGTGCGTATTTCTTCGCCTGTTCCTCATTGTCTACACGTTGGTAACGTGATAGTCCGTAGTATATTTGGGTATACAAACTGACGAAGTGAGTAAGACAAGTCGCCTTGGCAATTGGCAGTGCCATTGTGGATTGTCGTCGTGACAGAGCAACTAATTCTACCTCTGGTATTTGGGGGGGGGGGGGTGAAGAGTAACTGATTATAATTAAGTTATTTTTGGGGTGAAGAGGATATAACTCAGTTATTTTTTGGGTGAACAGGAGCTAATCGTAACTCAGTTACTTTTTTGGTGAAGAGTAACGAAATGTAGCCCCAAAACTTCACGAGTGCAGAGTAACTAATTGTATCTCAGTTATTTTTATGGTGGAGAGTAACTAATAGCTACTTTTTGGGTAAAGAGTAACTAATTTTGATCCAGTTACTTTTTGGGTGGAGAATAAATAGTTGTAACTCAGTTATATGTTGGATGAAGAGTAAGTAATTGTTACTCAATTACTTTTTGTGTGAAGAATAACTAATTGCAAGTCAGGAACTTTTGGGGTGAATAGTAACTGATTGTAGCTTGGGTACTTTTTTGGTACTTAACCCATTTATATTTTGAGTAAAGAGAAAGTACTTGTTACTCAATTACTTTTTGGATGAAGAGCAAATAATTGTATCTCCTGTACTTTTTGAGTAAAGAGAAATTGATACTCAATTACTTTTTGGTGTAGAGTAACTAATTGTAACTCAGGTACTTTTGAGTGAAGAGTAACTATGGGTGAAAAGTAAGTATTTGCTACTGAATTACTTTTGTGTAAAGAGTAACTAGTTAAAACTCCTGTACATTTTGGTTGCAGAGTAACGAATTGTAACTCAGTTCCTTTTAAAAGTAACTTTCCAAATACTGTGTGATACACGTTTATAATGCAAGTGAACGAAGTCGAATCGTAATTAGAAACATATGCAATTTCCAAGTTTCCCTCAATCATGATAGATGCACAGTGCTACTTCTAGCTTTGTTATGTCTCGCAGTCCGTCTATCTCCTTGGTTACATTGGCGAGAACTTTAACGACGAAACCTGAAGGGCTGGTTGTAGTTCCCGAGCGACCGTTCCGTTGTCTTTCTCCCGAAACTCGGTTTTCCGGTCGTTAGGAAGCATCCCCGGCGACGGTTTCATCCGCAACTTCCTGTGATAATTACCGCGGGCGACAAACTGCAGTTTCCGCCTTCCGGGGGGATCACTTGCGATTTTGCATTGGCAATTTCTCTCCAACTAACTCACAGAGATTCAAAATTCAATTACGTGAAAGCTCTCCAGGCGACATTTTGAGCTTCTGCTCTGCTTTGTCCATAGCTGGGACAGAAAAAAACTTTCCGGTAGGTTCACCCATAATCGGTCCTGTTCTTAACAGCATTATGTAGGGCCACTGGGCACTATGTAAACTTAAGGTTACGCCGACATCTAGACGAATAGGGGCGAGTGTAACAATTTACGACACCAGGGTACCTAGATTTGAGTTCTTAATGGGGACTAAAGCGCCTTGTAGGTGCGTTTCACTTACGTCACAAACTGTTGCATTGTGGGTTCGAGCAGCCATGATTTAGGCCAGTTATTGTAAGCTTACGGAATTCAAGCGGGCTGGCGGAAGATACTAACATACATTCGTGATTTAAAACAAATGTGCAATTGCTGGGGATGTGACGAACGCTACGTGGTGGATGTTTCCTTGGAAACGATAAATAAAATTGACCGCAAACATGGCGGCTGTGCGCATTCTGACGTCACATGAAACCCACCTATACACCAAAAACAAGGAAGGATGGGAGGGGGGGTGAAAGAGGTGATTCTTTCCGAAGGCACTCAAATGTTATCCACCCTTGCACGTAGTACATCTTGAACTGCATTTTGCAGACTAGCGAAGCTCTGGCGTGTTTGGGGCTCTTGTGCTATCTCTATATGTTTGTGATTGTCACTATATCCATCTCATTACCATTCACCCCTTCGTAATTAGCCAAACTTAGCACAAAATACATCTAAAATAAATCGAACCAATCAAAACCAAGAACAGGGACATTAAAGAACGTGGTCCCATTCCACATGGCCTTTTCTTCCAATCCCGGATTAGGTCTCCTCGATGGCGCAGTGGTAGCGTCGTCGTCTTGTAATCAAGGAGTCCCAGGTTCGATACCCGGTGGAGGCACACAGTGGCTCGGATCCCACTTTAAACTGTAGGTCCAGTCCCGATTAGAATTACTGTGCATAAAGTGGACGTGGACTTAAAACACCAACTCAAAACAAACCAATCAATTCAATCCCGGATGGATATCGTCAAAAAACAATATCGCTTTGTAGTAGCTAGACGTCATAAGTAAGCAATGTGAAACAAGATCACAAGATCATTGAAAATGCAATGTTTACAGTTTTGATTGAGTAGAGGAGCTATTCTATTAAGATAAACAAGGCAGGAACTCTTCCATTCTGCAGCTTCAATACACGGTCTTTCTTTATCCCACATACACCGTTTTTAGAAAATACATTCCAACGAATCATGTTCATCATAAGAGACCACTACAACAACACTTGTTTTTTTGAAAATACAGGGCGTTCCATAAATAACACTATCTCGTGTTGAGCAATGCAAGAAAAGAATATCCTATTATTATTACCATCATTGCACACCCATCTAAACTAAACAAACCGAACTATCTATTTTGTGGTGTGGAATGCATTGTCTATACGAAGTACAAGGACTCATGGTACATCTTGGATGGAACGCATCATTATTTCCGAAAATTTCCTTAAATGGCATTGTATTAGAAAATTACAGAGAAAGAGAGATTAGTACTTACCATCAGTCCCATTTCTTCCTGGAATTCCAGGAATACCGTCCCGTCCGGGAATTCCATCAGTTGCTGGAAGACCATCCATACCATTTCTTCCCGGTATGCCGTCCAGACCAGGCTCACCAGGTATACCGTCTCTACCATCCAAGCCTGGTGCACCTGTACAAATATAAAATGCACTGTCATTATTGTGAAATTTATGGGGAAACAGCTTCCACTCTTACAGATATTCTGAATTTCTGAATTGCAACTAGCACGTGGAGGTCACATATTTGTTATCTGATATCGTTAACTGTACACCTCCGAATTAATTACTTCATGGAGCCCAATAAAGTGAGAAACACTTACCGAACAACTAGAAATAAGTTTTATTATCAACCATAGAGCTTACTTACATTTGACACCCTAAGATTTCCTGTTCCTTTCATCATAGCTAACAGGGATTCAGATATTGTCTGCTGTAATATTAGGCACAATAATTCCATTTCCCTCATTTAAGACGATTTAATATAGTACATAAATCTGAGTGGATACATAATATTCGAATTAAGGGCATGCTATACCATTTCCACGGGAGTCTTCCCAAGCCCTTCCGTCCATGGCAGTGTGCCAACTTAGCTTTCTTGGAGCCAGATCTGGCTCTTTCGTGCACTCTAGCCGGACCTTGCGGCTAGCACATCGCGCTGCGACGCCAAGGGTCTCGGGTTCAAATCGCGCTCGGGCTTGGTTGTTTGCGAATGTCCATTCATCAATTTCATCACTCATCACCATCTTCACAAATTATTCAAGAGGCACAAAACGAGAAGTAAAATAAACTAAATCAATCAATCAATCTTTCGTGCACTCGTTCGACTGTGAACTGGGACGCCCACCCCCCCGTGCCCCACTATGATGCCATCTGTGGTTCCGACCCACATAGACCACCTTTCGTCATAATTATACATTTTGCACGTGACGTGATATTGTTATATTGGCTGCGTCGCCCCACTCCCTCTTATCTCCCCAGCTACTTCTTTATAGCGCAATGCTAGACGTGAAATTGACATAATATTGTCGTCAGGGAATTCTGTACTTTCGATTTCATACCACCATCGGTGGATTATTGAGATGGGCGATGCCGCCGGATCTAGATGTTGAAAACTAAGAATAAATTGTCATCAATTTAGAGTTACCGATAATATCAGTGCCCCACCCCTTTGACAACTAACATTACCCTAGAAGGCACTTTATCCAGCCATCGTAAATCTAGCTCCATGAGAGTCAGTTTTAACTCCATTTAAGGTGAAATTTAGTTCCTTTATGCCCACCAGGTTTGGCAACACTGCCAGAAGGCAAGGGAAAAAGCATTGATCATACGGGAGTATGATTTGAATCATTCTCTTGTGAATATAAAACTTCCGATGGAATAGAAAGAGATGTCAACGGGAAGAGGGCAGTTTGAAGATGAATTTCACCAGCGGAAAAGTCGAAACTCCCATTTGATTAGCCGTAACTTGATGTTGAAGTTAATTCCCCATAAGGAATACATGGGATTCCGAAAATTATTATTCATCATAATTTTCAAACATCGTGTCCAGCTTAATAATCAACATAACAAAATGTTTGCACTTGCAACATGGAGAGAAATTCATACTCTTGGATACACCCAGGGTTTGTCTTAGTAGCAGTGCCCATTCGGGCGATACTGAAATAAATGCACAATTGGTGCGTAACTGTATCTCCTCGCCTTAACTGTGAATAAACAAATAAACACAAAAAGTGAACATTTCGAACTTGCACGTTAGGTTCTGTACTTGTACTATTTTTTGGGTTTGTGTGTAACGTTATAGAGTTACATATATAAGCAAATGCAAATATTGTTGACTTAACTGTAAATGCTTCTCTACAAAAATAAGAAAAATCCCGTCGAACTCGCGAACTAAAATAGTCATTTGTCTGTTTCTCCCATTTTTTGACGCTCTAAATACAGTAGACTCGCGATTAACCGAGGCTCCGGGTTAACTGAGTCAGTGGTTGGAAAACATCGCGCTTCATAACGCACCCGCTATTTGTTTACTAGTAAGTTGGAGTCAAGTCACTGTCCGTGCTGCACGTGTTCGTTACATTGTCGGTGTATCCGATTGTTACGGTGGTGTTTTAATCTGTGTAGACCTATACTAAGCGAATAATGTAGTGGCAAACGGAAAAGGTGTGTGGTTTCTCTGGAAGTCCAAAAAACTATGAAAGGCTTTTTGAAAAAGTAATTTTCTCACTTATGTTGCACTACTTAGTAATAAATAATTACTATACAATTTTAAGTGTTGTTTCGTCATTTACGACCTACTAGCACATTATCTCCGTATTATCCGAGTTTTTCCGTATCCGAGGTAGTCTCGGTCCCAATTAGCTCGGATAATCTCGAGTCTACTGTAAGCGCAAATACCAATATTTATTTATTTATTTATTTACTGCCCTCAACAGAGGTATACCTCCAATTACAGACGGCAGAAAAAACAAAGAAAACAATACAATTAGCAAATATATAAACATACATGAACCGATAATACAAGTAATCAATAACATAAACAATAATGAAATTAAACAATCTGGCCCTCTCTCTTGTCTTTCACCATACAAAAACAAAGACTTGTGCAATAATTACAGACATAAAATACTGTAGAATACAATGGAAAATATTGGGGAGAATAGTGATACCGGAATGATTACAGTGTGTTTTTGTCATAATTCTGATTCAATCATTTTTTATATAGTTTGAATGGCAATGATAAATCTAAGGCCTGCTTATTCATTGAAAGCGTATTATACAAATCACACATTCTACTTAATGGGCTGCTTTTATATTCCTCAGTTTTGGAAATTTTCGGAACCAGTAAGTTTCGCCCACGTAAATTACTTTTTCTCGTATTGAATTGTAGTTGACTGAGGAAATAACTATTGTCTAATATACCGTTTACAGTTTTATGTAAGTATAACTGATACAGAATATTCCGCCTATTACAAAGGCTCTTAATATTACGAAATTAAACATTTGCTTGATATTTAGCGCCGCTTTTCTGCCACTTCGACTAATCACGATGATGAGAATGAGTGATGATGATATGATGAAGGAACACTCGCAATGAACAACCATGCTAGGCCGAGTTTCGAACTAGGGACCCCTGGTTTCGTACGGTGCTTGCCGCGGAGGCCGGCTCGCAAGACGAAATCAAAAAGAAATCAACATAAAAGTAAAGTTAAAGTTCAGAAAAAACGAGAAATATTACATTCTTTTAGATTCGTTATTCGATACTATTATTTAAGTTTCAGCATCTAACACCAAGATAAGTGAACTAATATCAACAGGCAGAAAACAAAGACTCCATAAATTCATGATATAACTACAGCAAACTTGACAAAACCCTGCAAATTAGATTTACATAATTCATGCAACGTAGTCTAGAAACGAACGTCCACTATGTAAAAACAAAAATAAATACAGTGCGCTCTCTTTAATTCGAACTTGGATAATTCGAATTATTGGATAATTCGAACAAAAGCACATCACCCTTGAAATCCCTATCTAAAACAATGTTAAAAATTACTACTTAATTCGAATTTTGAAGGTTAAATTTGGATAATTCGAAGTCAGGTTTCCAATAATTTAACATAAATCTTTCCAAGAAAGACCAAAGTGGTTTCTACATAAGAAAATCCAACAGATGACTCGTCCTCCTTTTCTTCTTGGAAAAGTTGTTTTTGTGGTTAACAGATGTGCCGACGGCAGATAAGAGAGGGTTGAAACAGAAACAAGTTGAGAGGGGAGCGGATAGCCGGACACAAGGGGTCATTTGTCTGTGTGTTTTAGTGGAGTTACAATGTCGAAACGTGGTGCGTACATTAGCTTAACATTAGATAAGAAAGTTGAAGTGCTTGGAGAGGTAGAAAGAAGAATGAAAAAACAATCACGTGATGCGAATATTCCAATAAGTGTACTGTTCCTGGATGGAGATATGGATAAAACATAGCAGTTGTAAGGTAAGGTGTACTGTTTAAGTATTAATGCAGATACAGTGTGTTATTTCATTGGTGTTTTTTAAAATTATATTCTGGTTAATTCGAATTTTTTTCGTAGACCCTCCGAGTTCGAATTAAAAAGAGTCCACTGTATTTGTTTTATTCATAAACCCTCAGTAGCATACGCGTGTTCTATTAAAGGGAAAATAGCTTCGGACGACGTTAAGCATCTAGGATTTCCCCGCATTATAATATTTTAACGATATCCATTCATGAGGAGACCGAATATTGCCTCGTAAATGAATTCCTCTTCTCTTCAGCTGCGAGACGTGTTGGGTAAATTATTTCCCAATAGCGCCATTTGCGTGACGCGGCTCCGACCGAATGAGATCCGGCAAAATCCGATCAAATCCACATTTTAATTGCAAATTGGCTGTTGCCTTCTCCCAGCCTCCCCATAACAGCATGTCCTTCGCTGTTTAGTTTCAATCGTTTTCCCAGATCCGAATTCCATGACAATTTTCTACCTCACACGAACGTAATCTGATGTGCTTAAACGCTCAGCGCAGATGCTGAGAGTTGTTATTACTTGTGAAATATGTTTTTCATTCAATTTATGTGTTTGAAGTGACAGAAAATGTGTTTTTATGCTCATTACGGTATAATCATCTATAAAGTGGTAATGGATGTTAAGGGTACAGTACTGGTGTATAAGAAAGGACTTGCGAAAACTTCTTCCTGTTTCGGAGAATTTTCACATTCTCTTAAATCCGTTTGTCAAATATTTTGTCCAGTTACTTGTGGTGAATTAAAAACTGAACGATGCCACTGTGGTATCATTGAGCACATCTCGTCATGAAGTATTCAATGCTATATGTCTTAACGTCATGATTTATTAGAAGATTGATTTATTTGCTTTATTTCACTTCTCTTTTTGTGCTATTTTTGGCTAATTTGCGAAGATGGGTATGAGTGATGACATGATGGAATTGATGTATGGACATTCACAAACTTCCATGTCCAGGCCAGGATTCGAACACGGGACCCCTGGCGTCGTAGCGCGATGTGCTAACCACTCCGCCACGGGTGCTGGCTGATTTATTAGTAGACCAGGATTTAACACTCATTTCTAAAGAAACTGATTTTGGACATTTGAGCGACACTGGAAAACTATACAAATCCTCTGTTACTCAGTATATTGTTCACTCTTTTATTTTTCGTTCTTGTCTTGGTTATTTTACGTCGCATTTCTACTTATTGGGCTAACGGTGACGATCAGGATGAATGGCGAACTGATGAAATAGTGGAAGCTCGTAGCGCGCTTCTATGACCACTCCGCCAAAGAGACAGACAATATATCAGTCATCATTTTTCTCCAAATTTTGGTAATCATTTTCTATCAAACGTTATTCCCTCAAATATTCTTACCATTGAAGTTTATACTCGCAACAACATCATCACGAGCCTCTCCGATAGAATAGTCCCAGGTTCGATCCCCAGTAGACGTGCATTGCACATTGGTTAGAATCCTGCTTTAAACTGTTGGGCCAGTCCCGATTAACCTACATGAGGGACTTTAAAGACACCTCTCCAGTCAATCGTAGTCTTTTTGTTCCATATTCCGCGAAGTGGTTATCACAGCGTGCTTCTACGCCAGGGTACCCGGGTTCGAATCTCGGGTTGGGCATGGATGTTCTTTATGAGTGTTCATTCATCAATTTCATCATATCATCACTCATCCTCATCTTCGCTATTAGCCAAAAGTGGCATAAAAGCGAAGTAAAATAAACATAATCAATGAATCGTAAGGGTGCTAAAAGAGAATAATTGCCTATATTGGTCGTAAAGGGTAATGCAAGTTTGAATTTGAGTTTTGTCCACTTGAAGTCCACATTATGCACAGATAGGCTAATCAAGACTGAACCTACAGACTAATGTGGGATCAGAACCGTTAACTACACTCTATCTCGAGAATCTCTGGAGGAAGCGAACGAAAAATAAGTTTCTGCGCAAGTACTGACTCGAGAGGCCTCGACAAATGAACGCCTGAGAGGTAAAGTGCGTGTATGAAAGGGAAAACGCGTCTGCAGCTCTCAGCTTTTTGTAGCAGCGCGTACTGCTTTCCTCGCCCACTCGCTTTCTCCCCTTCTCTACCGTTATGCTCAGCCTTGCTACACATATACCCGAGACAGAGTATACATACCTCCACTCCCAAACGGGTATTCACAGCGGAGAGTCCACCTACGTCACTCAGCCAGCCGTGACACATCCAATGCGCCGAATGGCATCTATTGAGACCGCAAAAGTGCATTTGGGCTAATGAAAGACCGCCTCGTTTTCCAGTCAGATTGTTAGCGATGGAAGCCAGCAGTCGGCGAGCACTGCCTCTGTCCACGGCGAAATGACATCCACAGGATGTATTGATGATGCCCGTTTCTTTGCCTCGCCTCACCTAATAATCCTGCTGGGCTTTACGAGTTGGTGTCATGGAAACCGATGCGGGTTAAGGTAATTAGAAACGTTTACGGTTTCCCTGAACGTAAACGTTCGGGCAGTATTGTTTTGCTTTGACAAATATTACT
Organism: Lepisma saccharinum; assembly: GCF_977018435.1. Classification (NCBI taxonomy): domain Eukaryota; kingdom Metazoa; phylum Arthropoda; class Insecta; order Zygentoma; family Lepismatidae; genus Lepisma; species Lepisma saccharinum. The sequence goes on along the minus strand of NC_139239.1, from coordinate 12,904,411 downwards.
GATGTGTTGAGAGACGGAACAGTGGTTCTCTCATCCAAGAAATTGTGAGAAACAACGGGCGGTTTAGTTGTGTTGATTTAGTTACTGCTGCGTTTATTTATACAATTATGTTATCCGAAATGGGCAAGTCACGGAACTATGGAAACGCTTTTTCTACCGGTTAGATTAACTCAAGGGTCTATGAAAGGAAGGACGAGGTAGGGGTAGTGATATTAGCTTGGGGGTTTACTGTTGAGTTTTTTCTAAAGTCCAATTTATGGACAGAAATGCTAAACGGGGGGCTGGGCCTACAGTTTAAAGTGGGATCCGAACCATCATGTGCCTCCAAGAGGCTCGGGACCCATTCATTAAAAGGCGACGACGTTTCCACTACTGGAGAGGTTCGGATGGGTCAGGTAGAGCATGTTTGTGCCTCTACGCTAGCTTAAATGACACAATAGTTGTTTATTTCTGGAACAGAGTATGCTTTCTTGCCACAATGTAATTTGTTTCACCTTCTTTCGAGGTTCCTCAAACAAACGCAATTCGGGATGGGTTGCCCACCAAGGCCCTACTACGCACATATGTAGCAACAGCTAAAACAAGTATGGTTGCTGCTTTCACTCAATGCCGAATTGGCTTTCATAGCTCTAGCGGAAGGAGTTATCAGTATGCTCGCTCGAACTTCAATCATAATAAAAGGTTCCTTAATGCATTATCAGCTCACAACTTACAAAGAAGCCTCCGAAATCCAGCTATATTTTGCTCATTCAGATTACTATAATTCCTGTGCAAGTTCACATAATACTATTCCGGAACCATGATGGTGGTTAGCGACGAGCATTTCGTGGCTTGCGTTCTGTTCTTTAATATCACCCGGCTTTTAAATGCGGCGAAATTACCACATTCGAAGCTTCTACAGGGTGTTTCACTCGCTCTCGGCCCCTGTTTTTCACTTATAAAAGCAAACTATTGGTCATAATGTAATGAAATTTGCTACCGACATACCTTGGTGTATGAGAAGCATCTCCAATGACGGCAAAGTCTCTGTAGTCCTTGCGTGGGCATGCGCGTCCGTAAGAACGACTCTGCCGTTAAATGCCGATCGAACGGACGTGTGCTATCATTCTGAGTTCTTTGTCCTGCCGTTGTGACGCACGTGATAGTGGTTTGAGTTTGTTCGGGTTCCGTTGAAAGTTCGTGATTACAGTACAGGAACAAAGCAGTACAGCATGAGTCGGTACTCAGTGGAACAGCGTGAGTTTATCGTTCGCACATACTCGAAAGGGAAAGGCTTTATCGCAACAAGCCACGGACTATCATGGAACTGCAAAACAACATTCGCCGGAAAATTGACGCTGCGACTCCTGATGTGTTACCTTCTGTAACATGCAGAGGCGTGTGCAGGCATGCATTGATGCTAATGGCGACCACTTCCAACACTCGCTGTGGCGTCACCATGCTTCTCATACACCAAGATATGCCTGTAGCAAATTTCATTACATTGTGACCAAATAGTTTGATTTTTATAAGCAAAAATCAGGGGCCGAGAGCGAGTGAAACATCCTGTATGTCTTGTCAGTACGAAACGATATTCATAGAACCTGCTTCCCCTTCTGCGTTACATTTATTGCCGTCACCCCTATCTTGCCACTGGACTCTTCCAGTTAGCGCATGCGCACTTGCTTCCGTATTGAAGTGTGAGCACTGTGCTTCGAGCTGTGACTTCCGTAGACTAAACACAAACTTACAGTAACTATTATCGTTTTGTACACAATAGAGACTATATTTTTACTTACCAGGCCACCCAGGCTCTCCCTTTGGACCTCTTGGGCCTGGTTCTCCAGAAATTCCTAGAAGCCCACGTTCACCTTTCGTTCCAGGCAGTCCCCTGTCTCCCCTCTCCCCTTTGTCTCCCTGCATTCCAGGAACTCCAGGGAATCCTTGTGATCCTTGAGGACCTGGTGGGCAGTATTCTTGCGTGGCCTTGCAGAACTCTTGGATCGCAATGAGCTGAAAGAAAGAGAGAACAATTTAGAAACTCAGAAAAAAGTTAACGCGACGAAATATGTATACAGTGTACAATAAGTAAATGAATTTAAAGTTGCTAACAATGCACAGCAATTTTACAGGATATAATAAGGCCAGTCATTGCTCTCCGGTCCATTTATTTGCATTTATGTTTTAGATAAATTTATGTTTTATTTTTTCGTACTTTACGTCCCATAGTTTTGATTTTATTATTATTCATCCTCATTTCATATTTCAGGGGTTCTTAATCCATATCTTTGCAGTATATTGGATAATTTTTTCTGGGCTTCGTAAACTAAGCTTGTAGTCTACACATATGAAACGAAACAAATGCACAATTCAATATTGGAAATTAGCTTTTGCAAGTCGACTACAATTCTGACGAAAAATGCCACGTTATCTTGAGCCTTTTAAATGCAGGAGAATGGCATGTTTGATTTCTCAGTCTGGACAATAACTAATAGTTTTCTCATTTCTTTGGCCAATCCGTTCTAAACGCCATTTGCTTAATTTAGACTATGAGTGTAAATGCATTCATGATGAAATTCACGAGAGAACAAAAATCCTCAGGCTGGATTCGAATTCAAGTCCTCTACCTTCGTAGAACTGATCAGATTGTGTTGGTTACACTGCCTTGAGTTTGAGTTTCGTTTTAAGTCCACTTTATGCACAGGTAGGTTAATTGGGACCGTACCTACTGTTTAAAGTTGGATCAGACGCATTATGTGCCTCCACTGGGTATCGAACCCGGGATCACCTGTTTACAAAACACCTGTTACCACTACGCAATCGGGAAGGTCCGCTTACGATGTCGAACATTGAATTGTGAAGTAGGAATAGTGCAAGTGTTTGGATTGTTTGCTGGCCAGAAGATTTCATCCTGAAATAAATGTTCAAATGCAAAAAATGGGAATATTTTTAATAAATTCATATTGCATTAGTTTCACTTATGTTTTGTGTTCCTATGAAGCTAAATTTAATATGTTGAGCTTTTAATGTTATTGAATCGCATTTGGTGATTCGTTTATTGACTTAATTATGTTATCTTACGTTCCAGATAAAGAGATAGATTTGGAAGTTAGCAAAGAGAAAACTAAATATATATGCTTACAGGCCAAAACCAAGTGTTAGGCAATAATCAAAATATAATTATTGATAATACCTGGATTTAATCAGCTTCCAAATTCAAGTACTTAGGTGTAATGCTAACAAATTAAAATGATATTAAGGATGAAATAAAAAGCAGGTTTAATTGAGGAAATGCGTGTTATTTTTCTCATCATAAACTTTTATATTCTCATATAATATCTAAGAAACTAAAAGTTAAAATATACAAAACTGTAATTTTCCCTAATTATAAGTGTAGTGTTATATGGAAGCAAAACTTGGTCCCTTACATTGAAAGAGGAACATAAATTAAGAGTATTTGAAAATAAAATCATTAGAAAAATATTTGGACCTAAAAGGGCTGAGGAGACAGGTGAGTGGAGAAGGTTACGTAATTTAAAACTACATAATTTGTATTCATCTCTAGGTATTTTTGGAATGATTAAATCACGAAGACTTAGGTGGGCAGATCATATTGCACGAATGGGATAGGAAAGAATAGTTTACAGGATTATTGTTGGGATACCTGATGGTAAGAGACCATGGGCGTCGCCAGAAATTTTCCTAGGGGGGTCAAATCGAAGATGTCGAGGACCCCCCTCCCCTCAACAATATTGTGATACGGACGAGTGGCATATGCAGAAGTTTGTCAAAGAGGGGTTTATTTTTAAAACTATTGCATTATCGATATTATATTATTATTATTATTATTACTTACTACTACTACTACTACTGCTACTACTACTACTAGTAGCAGCAGTAGCAGTTTAGTTTATTTTAGCATCCAACAAGTTTATTATATGAATAATATAGTACTTGTTACAACCAAGATTACATAATAGTTACTTCTAACATTAGTAGCAGTAGCAGCAGCAAACACAGTAGTATAGGAAGCTTTAAAAGTGCGAAAGTTAAAAATTAACAGAGTTTCAGTGTTGCAAATTATGAAAGTTTCGTATCAAATTCGATATCTTAAGACCATTTTTAAACAATGACGCAAAATTAGGTGAAATAAAGTGCTTCGTTTATAAATTGCCATAAATTGAAATAAAAGTAGATGGAAATTTATAGGGGGGTCGACCGACCGATTCGACCCCTTCCCCCCCCCCGCCGACGCCCATGTACAGTAGGAAGGCCAAGACGAAGATGGAGGGATAACGTTGAAATGGACCTAAAGGAAATTGGTAAGTATGGAAAAGATTGGATTGATCTTGCCCAGTGCCCAGGAGAGGAACGGATTGAAGGCTTGTGGTGCTGCAGCCATAAACCTTCGGGTTTGAGAAGGCTATATAGAGTTAGTTAGTTAGTTACGTTGCTTTTCTGCCACTTTTGAGTAATCGCGACGATGAGGATGACTGTTGAAGACAATTTGATGAAATTGATGAAGGAATTCGAACCTGAGACCTTCGGCGTCGTAGCGCGCTTTGCTAACCATTCTGCCACGGAGGTCGGCACTTGTTGAAGAGGTTGCCAGCTTTGGCACCTTTCTGCCTAAATGTCGAAGTCTATTTTCGAATCGCATATATTCGGCATCCTTGGAGATAAACTTTACATTTCTTAATATACAGAACTCGTGTGAATGAAGTTAAAAAACCAGCCCTTAAGAGGAACGCTCGCTCCTGCGTTATCAATTGGCTCATCCAAAGCCTGAAAAGATGAAACTGGAGAACTACTCCGAAGATCAAGAGAACAGGAAGGAGCATCGTGGTAATTGCACTCTATTAATTAACGAAATGGCGTAGATTGGAGGGGGGTATGGAAAAAGAGGGGAGGAATCTCAGATTTCACCGTAACTTTCTCGAGCTAATGGGTCGGGTTACAAGACGGCTGAGGTATTGGAGCGAGACTGTTAACCAAATGACATCGGATGCTCCGGCAGATGTTGGATGAAAATTAAAACTTTGACGAAAGAGAAGAAGCACGGCTTTGTCTTCTTCCGTGCAATTCTCCTCTTTTGTGGAACGGAAATGACGTAGGAGGAAGACCTTTTTTTACACAATGTGCACAATCTGCTTAATTACGAGTGTACTTCCCCGGTTCGGAGTTTTGTTTCATTTCTACGCCCTACACAGCCGAAAATTTACGTAAAGAACCCTCAGTGCTACAGAGAACAAGGCTAATTTTAACCAGACTGTACCATGAAGTGCATACATAAGGAAAAGAAAATGCATCGAGTTTATTTTATGTGCTTCGAATGTGCGCACCAATACACATAACCGTAAGCATAATTGTTTGGTTCTTGGCTTGTTGTTGATTGAAGAAGCTCAGCAAGATCCAAGAGAATGCAGCAATACACCCGAAGGACTGAAGTTGGAATTACAAATAGCGATTTGCATTAAAGCGTGAATGTTCTAAATTTAGCATGCAACGCCTTTGCCGTAGGCGATTCCACCTTAACATCCAGAGAAGACACATAGTTGGAAACACACTTGACAAATTTAGTTCTTGCTACACGTTACAAATGTGCAAGTCAACAATTTAAGTGTCCTAAAGTAACTGTTGATAGCGTTACTTCTATTGCACAGTTACTTTTAAAAGTAACTAATTTCAGTTAGAATTCCCAAAAAAGTAAGTAGATACTTTCAAACACCGGCAACCCTGACTAAGCAGCATTCAATATCATCCTCTTGATTAACCTGGTCGGATAGTAAAGGAGCCAAAATAAGACTAAATAGAAATTTCTCACCCAGTGAATGTTGCCAAGTGCATAGGAGGAAAAAGACTTGTTTATGACCATTTCGTGTTTCATTCTCCGTTAATTGAATTAAGTCTCTGAAACAGGAAGATAAATTACTTTATAACGTTCGGATCCAAATGGCCGATCTTTATTGTTACTGCCTCCATCCCCCCCTCCCCAAAAAAAGAGCGGAGGTAAGCTATAAAACTAACGTAATCCCACAAACGTCATTTCCAATTTCTTCCAGCAGCCTTGCAACTTTACACAAGCAAACGCCACGTCAGAAATATCATCGCGATTAACCCCTTGCGCTGCACCCCTGGTGGCCGATTTCGGAAGTTATCGTCATTACGGGTGTCTCGGACCAAGTAATTAAAACATCCCCTTCTCGACTCGCCCCTCACCGCAACTTTGTTTTAAGCCGCAATAAAAAAATCGCCCCTTGGCAACTTGGGTTATCGAGTTGCGCATAGTTTAGAAGCGACCGGCGTCCTAACTTCTCCTCGTTTTAGCGAATAAGGATTAGAAAGGGGGGAGGGGTCGAGGGCTGACGGGTCGCGCAAGAAGTTAATGACGTAATCGCTTCTCTTAGATGGCCCCTTCAAGCTAAATGCGAAGCTAATGCCTGTATCATACGAGGCTGGATTTTCCAGTTAGACTTGAACTATATACTCTGTCCCGGCTATCTCTAGAGCATGGTCGCGCTACAGCGCCTTGAATAACGTAGTGTGGAAAATGACCCAAGAAACTGGTTCCCCGAGACGATGACAAGTACAGGGTGGGAAATAACCTTTTGCTAGGGGTCCACAGTAAAAAGTAACAACAATTAAGAAATTATGGTAATACCAAATGTTTACTACGACAATTGTGGTTACAAAAACAAAATTAAAAGTTAGTATGTCCGCAGTTTGCTTCTCTCACAGCACGAAGACGATCAGGGTAGGAGCTCAGAAGATTCGCAAACAGTCCGTATTCCATTCCATGTCACGGAGGACTTGTTCCAGATGTGCAAGGAGTGTTGGCCGGGAATAGCGGTCCGGTCCGCGTTCCACTATCATCAAGGACTCAACTGCGTCCTTCAGAATAGACCCAAAATGCTCCGCTGCATTCAGGTCCGGTGATGCACCCGGCCATTCAGAACTGCTGAAGAAGTCAATGCCACTTCGCCGAAGAAGGTCTTGGTTTTAGCATTTGCCTTGAAGCAAGGTGCTTTGTCGTGAACTAACTTTTAATTTTGTTTTTGTAACCACAATTGTCGTAGTAAACATTTGGTATTACTATAATTTCTTAATTGTTGTTACTTTTTCCTGCAGACCCCTACCAAAAGGTTATTTCCCGCCCTGTAGATGGCAGTACGATCGACCCAGGTGCTAATTTTGTTATGAAAGTAATGCGGCTTAGTTAGTTTTTGGAATATATTGTGTAGATTTGTTTCTCTAGAAAGACAGTAAGTGAATTGATGGAAACAGTTATATTTGTGGAGTGCTTTGCAGTCACGAAATGGCATTAATTTGGAAAGAAAAGTAAAATAAAATTAATAAATAAATAGCATGCGTAACACAAGAAGAAACATCGCAAAGTGATTCCGGACGTCAGGGGTTGGATTGTGTACTAGAGTTTTATTTTTCTATGTTATTAGAATATAAATAGTATCCTGAGAGATATTTCATACCGAGGCGACAAACCACAAGTGTCCGTAATCAATGCAGCCTTTCGAACCGTAGGGACAAAAGCTCTGACTGCACCCTTTCCTCAAGGAGATTTTACACCAAAGCGACACGCGACAAACGATACGTGGATTTCACACCAAAGCGACACGGGTCATTCGGTCCAAGACAACTTTCATACCGAAGTGACACATGTTGCTTGGAAACGAGCCAATCAAGAGCAACATTTCACATCGCAGCGGCATGACGGGAAGCACAGGCCAGCGTTCGGTTGGTGAAATCCTCAAGCGATAAGTGTCGCGTGCCGCTTGTCGCTTTGATGCGCAATCTCACTAAAGCAAGACACTCATTGCATCGCGTATGCGCGAACAATAAACCACGGCAACATGTTGCAGCTATTGAGGAAATGGCCCAGTTTGAGCGACGCAGAAGCGATAAAGCGACATGTGTGGCTTATCGTGTCGCCTAGATCTGTTGTTGTAATGTGCGGTTTTTCGTGTCGCCTATCTGTTGTTTGCAAGCAACGCTTGCTAATAGACTGAAGGCACCATGTCGCTTGTCACTTAGTTGGGAACTCCCCCTGTGGCGCGTCGCTTCGGTCTCAGCACCCTTCCTTTAAGGAGCTTTCCGACCGAAGTAACATGTAGCACGCGAATACGCCATATGAACGTGTCGTTTGCTGTTTGGACCCTCATGTGCGATGAATGCTATTTTACAGTCTGGAAGTGTGTGTCACTAGTGTGACAGTGTGAACATCCCGTGTCGCTTGTCCCATTGGTTTGAAAGTTCCCTTACACTCATGTCGATGGCACTAAGAAAGTTTTGTGGGGTTCCCCTTGTCGTTTCATGCAATCATCATTATCATCAACGCCGCGATTAGTTTAAAGCGGAAGAAAATAGACAGTAAATATCAAAAATACAAATGCTTCAGTGTGTATATCTTTAAAAGAAATGATGATGATGATAATAATAATGAACCTAATTCATACACAAAAATTTAGTTGCCAAGAACATTCCACGCGTATTTTTTTCTCCCGTATTATTAACGAAAGTATGACGATAACAGGACGTGGTCGACTGTCTAGAATGTTCGTTAATATCTTCGCGACCACTGTACCAAATATCATAGCAATTATCACATTCATAGAAATGCTACATGTAAAAGAATCAGACGTTGCAGCGAAAACTCCATTTACTTCCATTATAAGCAGTCGAACACCAAGCACCGGGGTCAACACCAGCGCCTCTAACGGATCATTTTCGAGTGGAACCAGCCAGAGAACGCAGAACCATGCCGTTTTCCACACTACGTTATTCTAGGCGCTGTAGTCGCGCATAGCGCCAGAGAAGTGGGGAAAATCGCTGCTGCGAAGGCTTGAAGAGTGTAACACACATATCTTTGCCGTTGCGCAGATCCCAATTTACGTTTCGTCTTCCTCTCTCTCTCAGTATCATGTGTTGTACCCTGCTCGCCAACCTTCGCCATTGTTGCCAATTGTCATTCCATTGCTGGACACACTCGCGCAAACATCATTGAAAACAATTGAATAGCGCTCCATGTCGCGGTTCACAACGTTCGACAGGGACGGTAATGTGGCAATATAGCATGGCGTAGTGGTTGCTTCTTTTATGTAGTGCATGTTCATTGGCTAGCTAGTAACTAGTGTAGCTAACTGTATTAATGAAGCACTAATTATATCACGGAAGAAGAAAGGCAAAGTGGCGGTGGGTTTTGTTGGATTGGAAGCACCATATTTTTATTTCAAGTATTTCACTGGTTTGACGTTGTGTGCGTGTGTGTATGTGAAAGTGTATGTGTGATTGTATGATTGATTGATTTTCTGTTGAGATGCCCCTCTTCCTCCCTCTGCCCATACCCAAGCCATTCCGCTTTATATAAGAGATTTTTCACTTCCAGACCCCAGCTGTAGACGTTTTCCTCCCTTGTCTATATTTCCAAACATTATCGCTTCAGCGTAGTTTGACCCTCTTGTGATAATCGCATCCAATATTTAACAACCCTCATCCGTGCTTGTACCGCGTCTCTGTTCAGGCCCAATTCCTTGAGAATCCCACAGTTGTCCGTACCTTTGCATACGCCCATTACTCTCTTATAAAATTCTGTTTGTATGCCAATTATTGTGTTGTCCCCCCTTAACCCCCACAGTTCTACTCCATAGTTTAATGTACCTAATACTATTGAGTGCAATGGCTGCGATCGGGTTTATGAACTTCATGCCTGATAAAGTTTCTCAGTTTCTTGGGGGATGTTACGATATTTAGAAAAAAATAGTATAAAGTTTAATGGGATTAAGTAGCCACGAAAATTTTGAAAATATCTAGACAACAGCGAAAGCAAACCACACGGAGAATCACGTGAATGCTCCGGAAGTAATTCTAACGATATGTAATGTTTCAGATTTTTGAATATCATAGCGGTTTTTCCAAAGAAGAGGAAAATTCGAAAACAGCTGCTCCACGGTCGGCCAAACGACCAGTCGAGCCTTAAGGTACGAAAACGTCAACGTTGGGAGGTTGTTGGTGGTGAAATTTAATTACATCCCCGTTTTTTAATAAATCTTATTAGCGAGCCTCACGTGCGGTGCTCTTGTTCCTGTCCCAAGAGAGCATCCTTCATCTCTCTCGCTCTCTGTCGGAGAGGTTCCCGCGGTTCAGAAGATGTTTACCCTTCGTCCGGCAGTTGATTAAGCTGAAGAGAGAGTTCTTCAGGGCGTCGCTCTCAGCTGCGCAGCTTCCAAAACGCGGACTGCTTTTGTACGTCTCGCAGGAAGTTGGCTTAGGAACGAACCGATGTCAGAAAGTATTCGGAAAGCTTTGATCTTCATTTTTCTGACCCGTCTTCCTTTGTTGAGGTGAAAACAATAATATATTAATGGATGGAGTGAGGTTGGATCTCCAGCCTCCTGTACGTAGTATCACTCTTTTCGGAAGGGAAACTTCACGCTCTATAGGATCCCCACAGAGACTGAGACTCTATTGAAAGGAAAACGGCAGTCTCTATGGATTTTCCATCGAGTGAAACTCTTTGGTGAGTGATTCTCCACAGTCCGTTGATTTCCAACGGAGTGAAAGTACGAAACTTGTTTTGAGAGCGATTCGCCAATTTCCACTGATATTGGTGTAGTGAGAATAAGACACTTTAACTAGCGAGTCATCGCTTATTGTCGATTTTCCAAGGAGCGAGAACGAGATGTGTTTACGAGCGATTTGCCACTTAACATTGATTTCCCGTGGTGTGAGGAAGAATTCACACCGAAACGACAAGCGACAGTCCACACGTGTCGCTTGGAATCTAGCCAATCAGCAGCAATGTTTCGCGCCGTACCGGTATGGCAGGCCGCACAAGCCTGAGTTCGATTGGAAATCCTCAAGTGACACGTGTTGCCTGTCGCTTGTCGCTTTGGCGAGAGTGAGATTTGTTTTCCAGCAAACCCTCCTTTCCATTTTTCCTAATGTAACGAAACTGATTCTTTTTATCAGGGATTTGCCACAGAACATTGTTTAGGACCTCCCCGATGGCGCAGTAGTAACGTCTTCGCCTTGTAATCAAGGGGTCCCGGGTTCGATACCCGGTGGAGGCACAAGTGGTTCGGATCCCACTTTAAACTGTAGGTCCAGTCCCGATTAGCCTTACTGTGCATAAAGTGGACTTAAAGCAACGAATCAATCAAGCCACTGAACATTGACTTCCAATTCAAAGAAAATTGGACTTGTTCATCGACCGATTCGACACTTTCTATCAATTTTTCAATATAGTTTAAGGCCATGAATAACCTCTTCCATTGTATGCCTTACATTCTCTGCAATCATGTTCTTTTAACAAACACTAAGTTGCTGAGCAAGGCAGTTTATTAAGATGTAAAAACACTAAACAAGTAACATTTCAACCCTGTATCAGGGTCTTCCTCAGACGAAGAACTAAACTAAAATGATGAAATAAACTAGACACAGAAAGATTACATACACATAGCAGCGTCACTAGCCACACAACAACAAATCAAGCTGACAGTCCTTATCTTAGAAGATTTCTCCAAAGGAATTAAACATATCACCTCTTGACAGTTGACTAATGGGTCTACCACACTGACAGGTTATTGACAGGTCAAGATTAGCAAGAGTCTGGAACCACCTGTTTACCATTCCCCCACCCCTCATGCCTCTCTGGATATGGACGAATACCTCCTCCTCTCGTCGTCTTCTTTTCTCTTCTCTTTCTTCCTTGTTCATTCTTCTTATTTTTCCCCTCATTCCTTTTCTTCATCATTTCAACTTTCCCTAACAAACTCTTCCATTCCTTGTTTATCTTGAGTCATCCATTCCAATTCATGACGTCTTCTCCTTTCTTTTCTATTTCTTTGGGCTGTCAACTTGATTCGTTTTTGTGTGGTTAGTGACGCTGCTATGTGTATATATCTTTCTGTGTGTGTATTTCTTCATTTTAGTTTAGTTCTTCGTCTCAGGAAGACCCTGATACAGGGTTGAAATGTTACTTGTTTAGTGTTTTTACATCTTAATAAACTGCCTTGCTCAGCAACTTAGTGTTTTTTTAATATGGAAACAAGGCTTAATTATATTCATGTTCTTTTGCAGACAACACTATCTTCACTCCGCGGATATCTACCTTTGGCCATCTTCCAGAGTAACTTCCTTCATTGGCTTTTAAAGGATTCCAACTTGTACCACTCAGTACCCCATCCATAGTTCTTGAACGACATCAGTGAGTCACATTATTGAAACAAACACCAAGTCACTGCATCGAGAGACCTATCAGTAGAAGTCACTTGGGAGGGTAGCCTTTAATGTAGAAGTTGGGACATCTTCAAGACGCTCATGAATATGCGCCTGCGAGTTCATTTGGAAGCCATCATCTTCGGAGAGACGAGTGCCAGAGTATCAATTAGCCTTCAGCGGGTGGCAAATACCACAGCGTTGAAGCAGGTCTTCCTTGGAGTGACTAATGGACCGACGAAGGAAACTGTAATTAAAGCATGTGTGTCTGTCCTCAAAGGTATTAGTGTTTCCTCCAACACGCAACAAGATTCGGCTCCCATCAGATATATTAATCCAGGTTCCACAAACGTCGTGCGCTGATAATTATAAATGCACGAAGGGTAAGGGTGCAGAGGATAGCGAATGTCTTAATTCGGTTTTAACGGAACCGACGCTGCAATGCAGACATGCATATTGCAGTCACTGCAGACTCTGCAACCGTCGAAGGGTTGGAGCGAATGTCTTAATACTCTTAATGCTGCAGGAAAACCAGCATCAGAAAGAACCCAACCGCACAGGCGTAACTTGGAGGGAGCCAAGGGAGGTGCTGGCCCCTCAAAATTTAAAGGTTTGTTAAAATTTACGAATTGAAGGTACAATAATATATTAATGGGTGGAGTGAGAACAGAGAAGCAAAGTAATAATGTGTAATTTTGTGATTTCACAACTGCCTCCCCCCCAAGCCACGCCATGTCCAACCGTAAGGTACGTACATTAATTAATAAAATTGGAAATGAAAGAAGAAGTGTGTGACAGCACTTATGTCGTCTTACCTATTACTTTCAACTTTTGTTAATTTTTGTCTGGTAGGGATTTCTATGTAATGCTTCTAGATTACTGATTCGCACACAAATCTTCCGTAAACGGAATAATATTCAACACATATTCACTTATTACGCTTATATTGGTTTACGGATATTTTAATGAGTCTTTGAGACTATTTTATGAAGATTTGTTTTAGGTTCACAGTAACTCAATGGGCTTGTAATCATACCTTACTGTGCTCAATTCCGGGAAAGGTTCTCTTCGGTTTGGATTAGTCTGTCAGTGAATAAATAGAATGGGGGAACAGGATAAAATTTATTACACTTAATCAGTGAACGCTAGGGAATACGAGAATAGATGGTGTCACATTTGATTGATTTTTGTAAATATTAAAGCACAAATTGTAATATTTCTTTCTGTATGATAATATTTTTCACTGGAAGGAGTAATGTTCAGTAATTCACAAGTGGCTCCACATGGCATAACGATAACAATTCAGCCTTATAATCAAGGGATCTCGTTTCGATTCCCAATTAAGGCACATGGTTGGTTGGTTGATTGAATTGATAAAATTAGGTTATTTTACTTCCCCTTTCTGCCACTGGTGGTTAATCGGGAAGATGAGGATGAATGATGATAAGATGAGATGGATGAAGGATGAACACACATCGACAACACACAACACGAACCCCACAGAGTATTATATTGACTGTGGATCCAGTGGCCAGAGCCTTGTTAGTCTGCAAGATGCAGTCCAGATTGTACTACGTGGAAGTGAGGTTGACATGTGGGTGCGTTCCGAAAGGGTCACCCCCTAGGGTCACCTAGAGACCTGCACAAGACCCGGAAAAAACAGTCTGCGAGGAGGCGCGCCTACAATAGTATGCAACACGCACGTCAAGCCCAGGTGTTCGACATCGCGCAAGCGAGCTTCACGTCACAGTTGTGCACAGGCATCGATGCCTGCCAGGCTTTTCTGTTACCCGGGTCTTAAGAAGGTGTCGGGAAAAATGCGCCCGGGAAAATTGCGCTCTCGCAATAAAAGTGGGAAAAATGCGCCCTCCCAAGAGTAACCACAATGAAAAGTGGGAAAAATGCGCCCAGCACAGACGACCTTCATCAATATGATAATATGTTGATTAAAACAACCTTGACGCAGCTTCCCCTTACACTTAACACAGGCTTGGGACTGTCAGGAAAGAGAGTTTTTTTAAAAAAAAAAAAGTACAGTAAAAATATTATCTTTTCTGGCGTGTTTAGAAGCTGGAGATGATGTCCTTTGTCATATTTTTTTTACTTTTGTAATTTCTATTTAATATGTTGTAAAATTTTTATTTTATTTGATTAAGGTTTCATTTCTTGTGACCTCCGTTGACGATCTTTTACTCCAGACTTCTCAGGCACTTGGTAAGGTCCTTGGGTGTGCTTGTTTTGTAAGTATGTAAAATTTTGCTAATCTGTTCATCCAGTTTTATGTACGTTCGTTTCCTCTTCGTTCCTTCGTTCCTTCCAAACCCCTGTCATATTTGTATCCTCTGTATTCCTTTTCCTGCTTCAGCATCTTCAGAAGGGTGTAGAATTTGGGATGAAGTCGAACTTTCTCCTGCAGCTTATTGTTTCACCCTTCGACAGCATTGTTCGTGCGGTGCTTTGCATCTCCACAGTGCCACACATCAACTGGTAGATTTGGATTTTGCAGGCATTGTTGTACAAAATAGACAAGAAACGCTGTCAGTTTCTCTTCTGCTGGCGCCGTACTATGGATTTGGAGCCACCCATCTTCAACGTCCTCGCGGGGGATCATTGCCAGAGCGCTGCACATGCGGACATGAAGCCTTACTTCTTCGACATTCCTGTAGTCCGGTAGTAATAAAACGTCTTGAACTTTGCGCCACAGACTCGCTTAATTGTGTGTTGGGCGCATTTTTCCCACTTTCTAATGTGGTTACTCTTGGGAGGGCGCATTTTTCCCACTTTTATTGCGAGAGCGCATTTTTCCCGGGCGCATTTTTCCCTGATTCCTTAAGAAGACCCGTGAGACTCGATGTAGTTCTTGCAAGTAGACGCGAGCACTGCTGTCAGTGTTGCCAACGGCCATTATATTTCACTACGCATGGAAATATTTGAATTTCTGCTAGCCGCAGGTGCCTTGAGGTTGTATAACCATTGGCGTAGCCAGGGGGTGCGCGAAGTGGGCGACCACCCTGGGCCTCACGCATGTAGGGGCCCCGCGTCCTATGAGGTTGATACGAAAAGCGTAATAAATGGAAGTGAGAAAGATAAAAAAAGGCTAATTTTTGTGGGCAAAAAAATTAAAACTTTTTTTATCTGGCTTTATATTCTAGTTTAACGTTATAATTTGAATGAATACGTCAAATCAGAGGCGGGCGGGAGCTCTAAGCCTAAGGAGCCCCAAAAAGTCAAAACAATTCTCATTTCTCATGTGAAACATTAACGCAAAAAGTGCTTGGACAATTTTATCCAATTATTATTTTCTTGAATAGAAAGCGCTTTGTCTTGGCTTCTCTTCTGTCTCGTGACCTTGCATAGCCTTCACGATTTTAATATGTTAATGATAAAGCACCTCAAACTGCCACGGAGCAAAATATGGGACATAAAAATGCTTCCGGTGTTTTAAACTGAAGAAGGGTATGGATAATATTAGCAGTTCTTCCTTCGTTCCTACAACTTCAGATGCAGCTATTCCCCACTGTAACGGACACGAAGATTATTTATCTTCAGAATATCCTTTTCAAGAATGTGCTTAAATCTCAAATCAAGTGCTTTGGCAAAGTTTCTTCTCCTTGATAGCTCTACACTAGCTTTCAGTGTTCTCTGTATCCTGTACCGCCTTCTGTTTGTTTCCTACTCTTCAAGTAACAACCACGAAGAAAGAACTATATTTCTCAAAATTTAAACTTAGGAAAAACTTCTGGAAGGTAGTGTCGAATGGTATGATTCAGCCCAAATTTTGCGGACTCCGTAATCTCACTCTTGAACGAGAAAGGGCAAGATCTAATGTAAAAGTGTCATTCGCTGCCCAGAAGCCAGCTTTCTGTTAAGCAAGGTGGTTTGATTTGAATCAAGATTTAAATTGGGGAATTCTATTTTAAAAAATCACTTATTGAAATCACTTTAAATAAAATTACAGAATAATGTACACAAGAAATTTGTAGATATCAGAATCACTTTTGTGAAAGTATATTAATCTCGTATTCATTTAATAGTGTTTATTATGTTCTAAGAAAGGAAATAAAGGAAACAAATTATATGTCCTGATGGGGTGAAGCTCATACGAAAATAAATGTAATATGTCATCTAAAAAAAAAAAAACTTAAATTTCCCTTGATTTAAAATTCAATAATTTTTATAAGCAAAAATAGCACATTTTTTAAATAGAGTAATATACAAAATACTAATCATGTTAAACCGTAAATAGTGTCATTTTCATAAAACTGTAGAAAATAAATATGGTAGCTGATATTTGGCTAACTATCATTAAAACCCCTTTATTTTCGGCTACAAAGACTGTAAATATTATTTTAAGTTAAAATTATAAAGTACATCCAGAATTTATATTTTCACTGTAAGAAAAGTTACTGAAATTTTAATAGTTTCATTAACACACTTAACAAACCATTTTCATATTAGGTTCATTATGTTCAGTTCCAGAAACAGAGAAATGCATATTTACGTGTAATTTGTTATTTGCTTTAATCAAACTGTTCAAATATTTTACAGGGCCGTTTATCAGAAAAAACCTTTCTATTTAGAAAATCTGTCTATGTGTACGATGCCAAAGAAATGATAGATTTAAATAAAAAATATAAAAAATTATAAAAAAAACATTATTATTATCCACCCAGCTGTTAAGAGGGGCGGGGAAGGGGATAAGTAAGTATTTGAATTTTCTTCTTTTGAATACATAAGTGTCAAAGAAATATGTAATATGTGAAAATTCAGAGATAGAGCATCGATTTGTATAATTATTAATATAAGTGTAGCCACAACCAGCCATTCTAAGTAATTACATACATTTCCTGGAAGAATCTGACTGTACTTGAGGGACCCAAATTTGTTTCTTGCGGACGCGTACTTGACGATTTTGTTACGCCACTGCGTCAAATATTTAATATTACAAGAACATTAAGACGTAACAACAAAATGATATTCACAATTATTATTATCATCTATGCCCTAAAATTCAAAGTAAACTGGCACAATTAATGTGCAACAAAGTCAAAATTGCTAATTAAAAAAGTCAAATTAGCTGTAGCAATTGATTACACCAAAGATTTCACACTTATGGTGCAAATGACTATCGTTTTAAGATTTGTTGATGTTGAAACCGATTGTGTCGAAGACCTTTAAGGTAGATAATTTGGGCCCCTAGACAGGATTGTGGTTTAGCGCTGCCCCTTCCCCCCGCTCTATCAAGCACAGACATTTTATGAGCGTCCTTCGATATTTTCTACTTAAGCCAATTGTTTGTGACATTTACATTAGGGTGTATCGAAAAAAACTTTTTTTCGAAATGTTAAAGTGGCTAGTGCGGAAAAGTGGCCATTTGTGAAGAAAAACACGTCTGATTTTTTTCAGATTTTTTGGAGGTCGTTTAGGTGGCGCGCAACGACCTTGAAGTTTTGATAGTGATTTGGTTATGCAACACGCACAACAATTTCACACCACACCGGTGCGTACACCTTCATTATGTAGTATGTGTGGTTTGGGATCAAGAAGGAACCATCGATAACTGACGGAGCCCGACACCTCTGGAATTTGATCCACTTGTCCCGATTTCTCCCACACCACTTGAGAGATCTGATTAATAGGGTCATTCAACAAAATGCATTCTTCGCCCATCCTGAAAATCTCCTGCTGGCTTTAATAACCGACCAAAACCCAGAAATAAGAACTCTTGGTTGGCAAAGAATTAAGAAAGCAAGAGGATTAAAAAAGGCAAAAGAATTGGCACTTTTGTTATACCAACCATCAATTTTAATACAGACCAATACTATGACATGGTTGATTGGGCTTCATGCTCCCTCCACGAGCCTCCGTTGACCAATAACATTACAAATGAAGAAGTAGATGACTACATTAAAAACAAAAAAATAGAAGAAATTCAAGACTTCCCCTTCCACACACAAGGAGTGGAGCGACTTGTGAAAATCATCACTGAGGCTGCTTCTTCCGTTTTCGGCGCCAGCGCACGTGATGGCTACATCAAAGCGAAATTGGAATCTAGAGAACATATGCCGACATTTCGAACAAAAAGTGACTATAAAGTTCAAGGAGAAAACTAGAAGAAAATTCTGGCCTGCCCCTTAGTAAAATTTTGTTTGCCAACATAGTTTGGGTGGGTGTTTGGGTGGAGCTCGCAGTCCAGCCACCTCCTCGTGGTGAGCTCTGGGTTATTTTCAAAGCATAATAAGCTATGAAAATAAGCGATGCGCTGGACAGTAATTGAGGAACTGTTAGCAATTAGAAAGCCAAAATATTTTATTTAGTCTTTTATATCGGAAAACTTTCGAATAAAACAGTCGTAACCAATTGGAAAACATCAATAGAAAAAAATGGAGTTTTTAGCCTCAAATTGACAATTTTTGACCAAAAGCATACGTAAACAGCATAGGAAACCACCCCTAAGGCACGAATGTAACATGTTTGCCATAAACAAAACAATAAACGACCATAATGCAGAAAAAACACATGAAATAGCCAAATAATGACATTTTAGTGAAATTGTTGTGCGTGTTGCATAACCAAATCACTATCAAAACTTCAAGGTCGATGCGCCACCTAAACGACCTCCAAAAAATCTGAAAAAAATCAGACGTGTTTTTGGTCACAAATGGCCACATTTTTTCGCACTAGCCACCTTAACATTTCGAAAAAAACTTTTTTTCGATACACCCTAATTTACATCCTACAAATTTTGAAATGAGGAGACAAAGATCGACTCATTAAATAATATATAGGTTATATTTAAAGGTTCTTATTTAAAGATATTTCAGATTTCTTACTGTCTAAAGAACATCTTAAATAACGTACTATTACTACTGCCTTGGTTAATGAAAATTCCAGCAGCGTGTTAATGTAGCTCTGCCAAGTGTAAATTTCTCTGTCGCGTACTATTAAATATAATTTTCATCAGAAATTATTTATTATTATAGGCTATTATATAGATATAATAGTTTGCTGACGTTTCCTTGATGACTGTATATCGATTCACATTGATATTTCAAACTGAAAGAACGGATGGAGCCTTGCATTCTAATCTCGCCCAGGGCCTCGCGATATGTTGCTACGCCACTGTACCTAAGATTTTTGTAACTTCTCAAATTAATTTCATTATTATGTCAAACCAACTACCACACATTTTCCAAATTTGTTTCGAAGGTCTTCAAATAGGTTTGTGTGTCTTGTTCATTTTATGTCACTTTTCTGGTCTTGAAATCGTAAATCTCCTCTCGGTTTCATTTTTACGTTGTTCGTTTGTTGAAATGTGTAAGTAGCATTGCCTGCTATTTGCACCCCTATGAAGATACAAGCTAACAATAATTATATTTTGCATCGTATTACTATCAATGCGGTCTGTAGAACTAGATAACTAGCAACAACATTTTATTTTTGTACTAGATACAGAGTCTGAAGAAAACCTTTCTAGAAGGTTGAAACGTTACGTTTAGTTTATGTTTTAAAATAAAATAAATTTCTACGTTGGTCAGCATATTGAGTTTTTCATATCATGGAAACAAGGATTAATGGTGTTACAACAACATGAGCGAACGACGATTTGTTGAAAGAGATGACAATATTCAAAAACCTTTTATAATGCAAATTCTGATATCATGTTCCATTTTATGGACCATCGTGCCTTAGTGTTCAGGGGGAGGGGGGGTCTTGAGCAACTAATTCGAATATTGAATTGGCAAAATGACACCAGAGAGAAAATCTGTTTGATTCATTGATTCATTTATTTGGTCAATTTATGCACAATAAGGCTAATCGGGACTGGACCTATAGTTTAAAGTGGGATCCGAACCACCATGTCCCTCCACCGGGTATCGAACCCGGTACCCCTTGATTACAAGGCGACGACACTACCACTGCGCCATAGGGGAGCACCCCCCCCAAAGAGTATAATGTAGAACAACCACCAGTAACACAAAGTTCCAAAATATTTACGATAGCACTTTTTGCCAAACTTGGTTCGTACTCCTTTACAGGTGTCAGCAGTGGCGGCAATTAGGGACGGGGCCGGCAGTTGCCTCCCCCCGACTTTTTGAAGCTTTTGCACCATGCTAACCTCATGTATCAAGGGAAATTAAACTGTCCTTGCCCCCCCCCCCACTTTTGTACCTTGGCCCCTTAGTTTTGGAACCCAATCGCCGCCACTGGGTTTGAGTGATACAAATGTTTTCTAGCAAGGAATAAATGTCTGCAATTTCAAATTGATAAAAGTGATGAACATTTAAGTGCTCCTAGAACAGTTTAGAATCTAAAAGTTGGCAATGGTGACTGTGTGACTCATGTATCTGGAGACGGTTCAAAACCGGAATGAGCGTACGCTGAAGATAAGCGAGCTTCGTCTTGCAAGGCCTTCCAGTTACCCGTGGGCTTTCGATGCTTGACGGGTCAAAACTCAGGTATATAGTTTTACTCGCCTGCCCGACCAGGCAGGCGGGCCTAGTAAGCGATTCTGACCGATATGCAGCCCTTTGCTTACACCCCGCACATTGGTTGGTATTACACGTTAAACTGTTGCTCCAGCACCGATTATCCTATGTCAGCATATAGTGGATTAAACAAATGAAAGTAAACACAGTAGTAACAAAACAATCCGCCCCAAATTAAGATTCTTTAAAATATCTCAAAAGGAATTATATTTATATAAAATCGATGAAGATCTAAATCTTTGATTTCATTTTAAACCCCACAAAATCGAATAAACTGGAGGCGTGTTATGTGGCGTTGGATGATTCAATGTACCTTTAATAACTATCCTATTGAGATTTCCACGTATTTCGTGTTTCCTAGAACCCACTGATGAAGTGCTGTAAGTTTCATCTGGTCCCGCATATTATACCAAAACGTCATTTTGGCGTTTACAGGTTTACAGGAAGAACTTCTACAAACAAGCAAACAGTTCTAGAATCTTTGGAACTCGCAATTCGACTTACCCGCAAGTACTAAATCAATATCCATATACATTCGAGGCATATACTACCATCACCCCCATCTGACGTCCTTCAAGTTACGATGTCAGATTAAAAAAGAAACAAAAAAGTTTTCCACAAAATTTGATTGATATCCTGGAAATCAATATGCCTCCACAGTTTATATCAACTTCAGAACCAACGACTAAACTTTCAGTTTTCTGCGAGGAAGCCTCCCCCTCCTAAGCCGCTTCCTCCCCTGAAACTCGACTGCATTTGGGAAACTTTGGTCTCCTGGGTGCGATGAAGAGTTAGGCCGCAACGTCGCAGCCGGGATAGGCGGTTAAAACCACGAGAGGGAGCGAGATACGTGGTTTTCGGGAGTAAGCCGCCGTTTAACAAGACTTGCTATTGTGTAACTGAAGTTTAAGAGTATTTGGCGAAGCTTGTCCCGCGAGTTTCCGATACCCGTAAAAACTTACAAGATATATGATCTTGAATCGTTGCTGCCTCGCTTAAGAAAGGGTGTACCTACCATGGGTAAGTTCACGGATTCAGTGGTCGAAATTGGACTTCCTTTCAATCGTTTTATCCTATAGATCAGTGGTTGTCAAAGTGTGCGCCGCGAAATGTACAAATATTTTCACTGAAATGACACTCATTAGTTTACACATGGTTTTAGATATGATTGTTCCAAATGTGTGTTTATTTAGTACTTTTTACACATAAAATGTTTCTGAATTTGAAATAGGGTAGACCAGGGCATTACGGATCACAGGGCATTATGGATCAATGTAAGGTTCACGTGACCTCCAAAGAAAACTGTTGCAGGCACGAACTTAAAAAAAATATAGCCGATCATGCTGCCATCTGCCCGCTTACTCGCTGCCTGTCTTTGTTCGCTGTGGCAGTTGGCGCGCGTCTGTGACAAGTGATTGTTGTAAGCAAGTTGGTGGAGACGGTGCAGGAAAAGTACCCATTGTAAGTTTTGTTCGATGTTTGGTAATGTTGCATTGTAGAATGTAGGGGTTTACGTGCTCTACAATTCAACATGTGATAAGGTAGGGTGTGTTTTTGCGATGTGCCAGTATTTGATATGACTAACCCTATTTGTTATTATTTAAATGGACGTATGTCGAGAATATGCAAATCAGGGCATTACGGATCGGCCAAAACGGGGCAAAACGGACACGAAAGTGTAAAGCAAGTGTTTAGTGATGAGTTTGAGCAGGCTCTTTCTTCGAGACTGTGTGATTTAACTCGAAGAGGATTCGGGCTAACACCCAAAGCTGTGCGAAGGCTGTAATACAGTATACGGTACTTGTTTTTATGTTCTTTATGTTTTAAATCTTATGTTATATACATAAAATTAAACTGATCCATATTGCCCCGTTAGTGATCCATTTTACCCCTGCTATCAGGGCAATAATAATCAATTGCAGTGTCTCACAAAATATTTCTTCTGAATTGTATTTTCAACTTCTGGTTCTTTCAATGCCATGCACATGTAGTACAAACTATATTTATTTTTTTGGTAGAGTTTTGTGTTGCTTGCATAATTCCTTGGCCAATAAAAACTGTTGTAAAGAAAAATTGATCCGTAATGCCCTGGTCTACCCTATGTGCTTATTTTAACTTATGCAAGCAACCCTAACCACACTAACTGAGCATTGTAAGTGTTAGATAGGCCTACATTCTGACTTGGGCGCCGTGAAACGAAATAGTTTTGGAACCCCTGCTGTAGATCCTTGTGGTGGATCGGTAGCCCAGTGGTTAATTGGACTTCGACATCCGATCTCGTCATCGAAATTCCCGGGTTCTATTGATTGATTGATTGATTTGGTGTTTCAAGTCCACTTTATGCACAATAAGGCTAATCGGGTTAATGCGTGATCCGAACAACTATGTGCCTCCACCGGTCCCGGGTTCGAGTTACTACCTGGGCATTGGAGTTATTTGTGGTTGTTCATCAATTTTATCTAATCATCCTCATCGTCACGATTAGCTAAAAGTGGCAAGAAGCGAAGTATTAGTAAAGTAACGAGCATGCAATTACAAATTTAACATCCTTGTGAATATACGGGATTGTTATGTACTGGTGAAGTTAGAGAAGATATATTTCTACACACGCACACAAAAGTGGATGATATATCGCTCCATTCTCAAATTAATTTGATTTTTGTTATATATGACATAGTCTATAGTTTTACGTGGTACCAAAATTATATTGCAAAGTACAAATATTAGTTGATTTTGCATTAATTAATTAATGCATTTCAACTTTACCACTTTCGATAAATCGCGACGATGAGGATGAGTGATGAAATTGATGAAAGGAACACTCAGAGAGAAGCGTCGGACTACATTGCTCAAGGTCCCGGGTTCGATCCCCGGCCGGTTCAAATCCGGGAACTTTTCTAACGTTGGAAGCGGCCCCGGCGCCCACCCAGCGTCGATTAACATGGGTACCTGGGGGGAAACCCTGGGGGGTAAAGGCGGTCAGAGGCGTGATGCTGATCACATCAACCCCACTCACGACCGGATCAAGAAAGTGTGGGGCGTTACCCCCACGCCCCCTATACGCCTTCATGGCGTCGTGCTAAGCACAGGGGAGAACTTTACCTTTTTAACACTCAGAAAGAACACCACTGCCCAGGCCGGGATTCGAAACAGTGACCCCCTGGTGTCACTGCGCTCTGTACTAACCACTCCGCCTTGACACGGTGGTCAGCATTTTCTCATAAACGAATCAAAAGTTTTTATTTCAAAAGTTTAAAGATTCCTTTTATAAAAGCATTTCTCACTTGGTGGACATATCGATCTATTTTTATTATTTTACTGGGTATAACGGAGACATCATTACAATACAGTGTAGTCACCTGTTTACGCAACATTTCTACTTCGTTTGTGTGTAAGAATGGAGAGTTTTTGCTTTTAATTTTGCGATATAAATCATAAATCTGGATTTCTAAAAACAAGAAAACTTACTTTTCATACTTGTTTGCTCGTATTACTACTTCTAAAATACTTCTAAGATCCACCATCCAAATATGCTCTTGGCGCGTTCTTTCTACGGTTCCTCACATACTGACGAAATGGATATTATACCTGGGTGTATACATATATACACACAAACACACACACGCATTACCATATACCTACAACACTTACTTCATGTAAAAGAATGAATATGACATAGTCTATAGTTTTACGTGGTACCAAAATTATATTGCAAAGTGCAAATATTAGTTGATTAATGCATTCATTAATTAATGCATTTCAACTTTACCACTCGACTTAAATCACGAAGAGTGTCTACAACGAAAAGTGTTCTCCAGGTTTTCCGATTTACCAGAATGATTAATACCAGCGAATAAAAAAGAGACTGTGGATTTGAGCAAATGAATTCTGTAAGCTGCGTAGATTAGTCCTTAAGCCTTCACATGTGCGTATGTCACATAGTCGTTTGATGGATGAGTCCGAGCTCATGCAGCGAGCAAGACCTCATGTGATTTATAGCATCGCTTTGCATTGTTAATTCCCGAAGAATCTCCACCATCTGCAAGCTGGTAGATAACTGCAAAAGGTGTAAAAGAGAGAGAGGGAGAAGTAGAAGAAGATAACGGGGAAAGTGAGGAGACGAAAAAGAAGATAAATATGAGAACGGAGAAAGATAAAAATCTTATATCTTTATAATTGTTTATAGAATAAATGCATATAACTATACACACACTTTTAACTATAATTTTATGTACACAGACACACAGGTACAGAAAAGGAAAGGATTGCAGAAACACGAATAAGAACAGAGATAGTTGGGGTCAAGAAACAAAAAGAACAAGAAAACAGAAATAAACGAGTACGAAAAGCGATGCTGGAACTATTAGAAAAGAACAGGAAATCAGAAAGTGACGAATAATAACAGAGATAGTTGTGTCTAAGAAAGGACAGAAAAACAGAAGCAATGTAGTTTGGGTCTATCAGAAAATGGCACAAAGACAAGGGAATATCGAATGGAGCCAACTGTTAATAAAGGGCAGGATGGAAGCAGATGGAAGCATCCACACGCACGCATCCTCGGAAAGATATGTAGAAAAAAGACAAGAGCAATAAGAAGTGAACACGTGGGAGAAGAAAAGATAGATGAGAGAGACAAGAAAACAGGAAAAGGAGGGAGATAGAGCAAGTCGTATAGAGCCAAATAGTTATAGAGACAGTAGTATGAAAGACTTTTAATCACCCTAAGCATACCAGAGATGTTCTTTAGACGGATACGACAATGATAGTGAATTCACTGTATTTTTACAGGACATCGAATATTTCTTGCAGGAAAGAATCTGTAAAGGCATAGGGTGTTTCCAAGGAACTAGATTCAGCTACAAGGATAAGAGAAAACTGAAAACAAACATGGCTGATAAATGTTCAGTCGATGACTTGTTTTCTGATCGCAAACTAGAGATCAAGGGCATAGGATGTTAGGAAAGAAAATAAACTCAGTGGTTGACAATTAGCATCTATGATCATGACTGAACATGCTAAAAAATTGAAAAAAGTTCCGTTTGTATTCACCCAGGAGTGGAACCAGCAACCCATTAATGAGAAGGTGAGAGAAGTGGAACTGCGCAATCGCTATCATAATGTATCCCGTCTTTGTTTATTTTGCTCATCACACTGCTTTGCAACTAATTTGGAGAGGGGATAGCCAATGTTATGTCGTCGAGTTGTATCTTTGCGGGTGAACCTTGACCACGACTGGCTGCGCAGTAGCAAAGGGAGGAACTACCGGCTGCCTTAGCCAATGGTTATCATTCTCCTCTAACTTTGTAAGAGCTGTCGACCACTCAACGGCGAGTAGGTAGCATGTACGGACATGTATCTGCGCGAATTAGTCAAGGTCACCCGCAGAGATACAGCTCGTCAACTCTAAGTCTTTGTAAACATCTCATGAACGTATTGGAAGCTTTGTTTGAATCTGGTTCATATACGAAGCTTTTCTTTCTATAATAATGTTAAAACATAGTAAAATTCTAGCCTCAGTGAACTACCTGTTTACTGATCGTCCTCTACACTATCTACATATCCCACTGCCTCTAGCGGTGTTTAACTTCCTTAAAGTACCTCCAAGAATTATTTTCATCTGTCTACTTTTTCTGCTTCCTGTACAGATGTTATATTATCACTTTCTACGTCAATATCTAGATCTGCCTTACAATCCATGAACTCCGAAATATAAAATTGGACGACATGTATAGAAAGGGATTTCTGCGTAACAGTACAGCAAGTTTTGACTCACATTACTTTCCGAAACACCTTTGAAGTAAGTGCGAAACTTCTTATCTCGTTATTATAGCAAACAAAAGTAATTGTTACCAAAGTTATATACGGACTGACAAAGACTTTCAAGTTCAGTGACAATTTGGAAGTTTCCTCTCAATTTGCCAACAACGACATCTCTTGACTCGATTTAGAACTGTTTCTGGCCTCTTCAAACGAAGTAGTTTTCTCACTTTCAGTAGTTTGTTCTCACGGTTGCTTTAATCAGGAGCCGCGCAGTTTCTCCCAGCACGGTTCAACGCTTCTGGATCTTTTATTCCCGTCAGTGTTTCCAACGGACCATAAAAATAATCAACGTGTGTTCCTAACAAGCTGTACCTCAGCAATTACATGAGTATTATGTCTAACATACCAATACATTTTCTTAAGTCTGTCGTTACCAGCCGGGACAAATCCAAATTTTTGCTCAACAGCTAAGATTGCGTACATAACTTTTTGCTTTAAAAAAACCCAACGGAAGTCGTATTACTTTATGAATTTTTGGCTGCTGAATCCAAAGCTGATAGTCAAAATTCTCCATTGGCCATAGTTCACAAGAAAAAACGACATTCCTGTCATACATGTATGACAAAGGCGTATTTAAGGGGGGGGTCTGGAGCCCCCTGAAAGATATATCAAGTAGTACTAAAATTAAATAATGAAAAAAATATTCGTTTAGTCGTTGTTACATAATTTCCTCTGAACCTATTGGAAGACAAGAATTATATTCGGATCATACGGCTTTGAAGAACGGAAAGGACGTATTCAGGGGGTCCGGACCCCCCTTCCCACCCGAAAGACTTATTAAGCATGAAAATTAAATAATGTAAATATACTCGTTTAGCATTTGTTGTATAATTTCCTCTGAACTTATTTGAAGACAAGAATTATATTGGGATCATAGAGCTTTGAAGAACAGGAAGGACGTATTTAGGGGGGGGGGGGGGTCCAGGGGTCCGGATTCCCGAAAGATTTACCAAGTTCTAAAATTAAGTAATAAAAATATTAGCATTTCTTGCATAGTCGATGGTTATTAATTTCCTATGAACTTTCTAGAAGGCAAGGATTATATTGGGATCATAGGCTTTGAATGACATTACAAAGAATATATATGTACACTACTACTCAAAATAATATGCATAAAATATTAATCAGAAAGTTACTCTTCTCCAACTACATGTATCATCATTTTTGTTATTCGATAAATATTCAATTATTCATCTATTTGACATTATTTTCATTGTCAGGGCACTTGCTTTTATGTAAATTACTCCGATCTTAACTACAGGTAAGCTACGTAATGAATATGCGCTGTTATATCTATATTCTTATAAAGTCTTTTTACCTGTTTGTGTAATTATAATATAATATTAATTTATATCCATACATATAATATATTTAATATTTAATGTAATTATAATATAATATTAATTTATATCCTCCATATCTCTACAATATTGTAATTATTATTAATTTGATATAATTTTTTAATTTAAACATTATTATTATTCCTCAGACACTTGGTTCGGACCACCCCCCCCCCCCCGAAACATATTTCTAGATATGTACCTGATGTATGATATTGCGCCTTATTGAAGCCTTGGCGTACACAGGTTTTTTTAAGAGGGTGGCTGTAATTGTAAATGTGAATATTATATATAGTTGCGTTCTGGGGGCAGGATACGAAATAAAATATTTCGTAATTATCATTTTTACCTTTGTTTTAAGAGTTGTTCAAACACAAAAATGGTAATTGGCATTTTAAGGTGAGTTGCATTTACCGATTTGGTTTTCCCCGAGTTTTGATTTTCTCAAAATTTCTGGAGGGGCTATAGCGACATCAGCTCCTCCCTGGGTACGCTAGTGTATTGAAGGCAAGGCAATGTACATATTTGTCTACACTCACCACAGTCTCTTTACATGTTGCTCGCATGAAAGCACTGGTGACTATCTTCATGACTCAGCAGAAATGTGGAGAAGGGCGATGTAATCAACTGTTTAATGTGATCATGCCCCTGCGTTGCCAAAGTGTGTGGGGTCCATAAGCACATTGTCGTCACCTTTATTCATGAAGAAAGGGAGAGAAGTTATTATGTATGGGAATAGGAGAGGGGAAAACAAATTACTATGCATTTAGGTTCGCGAGTTGGCCAACGGACACCAGGCAGGATAGAGAAAACAAACGAATATAACCTTAATTCAGGTGTTGTTGTTTTGACCAAGATCTGGATGCATTACAAGAGAGTTTGCAACACTACGCCTTGCGACTTTCAGCACTATTTCGGAACAATTCCACTTTCCCCGAGCTCCGGCGGTTTTCAAGTCTCTTACCTTCTTTCCGCGTCGTTTCTTCTTGGTTATTTCCCTGAGCAGACTCGACAAGAGACTCGAGTTTCGCGACGAAGAAAGTAACAAAGCTGATTACGTTAATGTAATTTTACGAAAATCTCAACAATGCTTTCCTCCCGCCAGAAACAAAAGAAGGAAGTTGTTGCTTCGAAGCTGCTTTCGCGAGAAATTCTTGTACTGGAACCGTTAAAAAGCAACTCTAAAACAAGATGGTGAAACACGCACAGTGCCTTCCCTACGCCATAATTATATTTCGTACGTCTAATGGTGTATTAATGTCTGTGTCTTGATTGAATTGTGGTCACGGCGCATCAGCGTTAAGGCAAAAGGTTGGAGCTGTGTCTAGTACCTAACCACTTTACGCTTATTTGATTAGGTTTATTTTACTTAGCTTTCGTGCCACTTGTGGCTATCCGCGAAGATGAGGATGAGTGATGATATGATGAAATTGATGAAGGGACAAGAAGACTCGTTCATACCCAGGCAGGGATTCGACCCCGGGAGCCCAGGCGCTGTAGCTATCTGTGCTAACCACTCCGCCATGAAGCCTCCCCGATGGTAGCGTCGTCGCCTTGTAATCAAGGGTTCCCCGGTTCGATACCCGGTGGAGGCACATAGTGGTTCGGATCCCACTTCAAACTGTAGGTTCAGTCCTGATTAGCCTTACCGTGCATCAAGTGGACTTAAAATACTAATTCAATCACTCCACCATGAAACTCTGCTACCACAAAAGAACTCGGGTCGGGTACCCTATTCTACACCCTCGAATTTTCAATTATTTTTTTTCATTATGAAGATTATGTGATCCTCATTGTGAATAAAAAAAATGGAGCGCGGAAAGAAGTATTTACGACTCTACAGCCGTTTAAAGTTGAGATTTTATCGTTTGAAATTGTTGAGTCCAAATTTCCCACCGATTCCGGGCTCCGCCCCTGAGGTAATTGACTTACCGCCCCCTACCGCTACCGCGGCCCCGCCTTTATCTATAGAGTCCCTTTTAAAGGCATGTTAGAAATTGGCCGGAGTCACCTGCCCCCAACACTATTTCTCACTGTTTTCCGCATTGACACATGAAGATACCAAAAATGAAGGCTAAAATTAAACCTAAGAAGGTAACTTACCTCTTTTTACCAAGGCCAGGCACTGAATTGCGGGTCGAAGTTAAATTTGTAAGTCCAAAAATGAAGTAACTCCTACGTTGAAAGTCCTTGTTATCCTTTTCCACAGAATACCACCCTCCACTCCTTTCCCATCATAAAAATAAGAAGTCGCAAATTATCCCATCCCACAAGTCATTTAGAAAACACAACCCTCCCCTTTACGGCCTGCAGTTGCCACGAAGAAATAATTAATTCCAATTTCTAAAGTCGCATAAATGAAATCCAATGTCTGAAATGTCCAATCTGCCAATATATCACACAGAGAACATATCGCAATCGCAAATGTTCTCATTGCACAAATCAATCATAAGAAGAAAAAGAAAAAATCAGACGTGCGCCTGTGACATGAATCCATCATCCGCCATCATAGAAGTTCTGAAAAACCTTTCTGATGTTACGCAAGGAATTTTAATTTTATAAAAAACGTAAGTTTCGTAGCACGTATATCTAAAAAATTAACTTCCGCGCTATTTGCAAACACTGTTTGTTATGAGGAACTAAACATTTTCACGAAAATATTTGAAATGTGCCTGAAATCGAGGGTGTAGAAAGGGGTACCGGAGCCAAGAAGTCAACATGTTATCAGTCATTGGTAATTAAGATTCAAGGTAGATGATAAATAAGCACAATTGTTATCGTAATTGATAGATTTCTCTGTATTTTTTTGTATCCGTGTATTATTTTACATTTAGCTTACTGCTCGATATGTAGTTATCTCATCTTATATGTATTATCATATTGACAAGGGTTAGGTGGCAGAGGAGCCCTTGGGTGAACATCGCCCGCTGAATAAAGAAAATTTATTATTATTTATTTTGAGTGAACTGAATTTCATCATGGTGTATCATAGTAGTTTCTAAGAAAACAATAATTATCGACTGGCTCGATTGTTGACCCAAACACATAAATTGATGTGCAGTTTCAAAGAGTTTCATATTTCTTGGACACAGACCTCCTCGATGGCATAGTGGTAATGTCGTCCCTTTGTAATCAAAGGGTCCGGGATCGAGTTCCCATTGAAATTTTGCTATTAAAATTCACTTACTGCCTTAGAGATAGGCAACACACATAGTGCCTTGCAGGGAAGCGAATATTTCAGGATCTAGCTGTCCCATTTCTATTGCCGGTGACTGTACATTGCACAATGGTTTGGATTCCACTTTTAAAGTGTAGCCCAATTAACCTATCCGTGCACAAAATGGACTTATAGCAAAAACTCAAAACCGTCTTGGACATATCGAAGGTTAAGGATATTATGATCGTTGTCTATTTATTTGGTGCTCATTCACAGATGCGCAGACAATATGAGATGATTTATGCAGTGTTATTCTAGTATTTGCAAGGTCCTTGTATCTCAGTAAAGTTTAAAATCGTAGCTTTATAAGTAGCTGAGGTCATGTGATGACAACTGTTGCGTTTAACGGCAACCTATCCCCTCCCTTCATAGAAATTATCCCATACAGCACAAATCTCCAAGGGATATCCATTGGATATCCACAATGCCTACACCAGATCCATGGATAACCATTTCTGGATATCCATTGGACGTCTATGGGATATCGAACACTGGATATCTGAAACTCGACCAATTCTAGATATCTAATACATAGTCCAAACACGTATAGAACTGGCAGTCAGAAACATTGTCCAATTCCAAATGTCCAATACGTCTCCAGATCTTGTCCAAAACGGGATATCCAAAACACATCCAATTCTGGATATTCAAAACATATCTAGATCTTGTCCAAAACGGGATATCCAAAACACATCCAATTCTGGATATCCAAAACATATCTAGATCTTGTCCAAAATTGGATATCCAAAACATCCAATTCTGGAATCTTTCATGTTACCTAGTTTCAGGGGTCTGTAATTATGTGTATACCAATAAATGTTCCTTTGTTTCTAAAACTAAACGTAAATCATCAATGAACTTAGTGCATGGGCTTAGACTGAAAAATAAATTATAGAACGGCAGACGTTCTGATCTATATTATTGAGGGAAAATATGTACTTATGTCTCCAAAAACTTTATACATGAAAGGTAGCTTATTAAATACAATTTCAAGCTGGGATTATTTGTGTTATCATACAATTGTAATAAAGAATTAGGTATTGAATATTTATGAATGTCGACATTTTAGCATGCGGGTAATGTTGGCAAAAAGTTTCGAAATTTAGATTGAAAAACTTTCAGATTGGTATTACTCACTAGCGAAAAGAACAGAAAACTCATATAGTGTCAGCAAAAAAAACAGAAAATGAATACAGTCATCTAAAAATCGAAAAATAATATACCGCCGACGAAAAACATAAAAATACAGAAATAAGAAATGTAGTGCCAAAGGATAAAAACAGACAAAGAAATAGGTTCGCGAAAAAGGGATATAATAATTGGTGACCTATTGAGAGGACACCCAAAAGTGAACCTCACTTAGTACACCCTGATATGCATCTTGCAGCCTAACGGGGCTCTGGCGTCAGGACACACAGCCAGTATAATCCTCTGTGGTGCTCCTGTTTTCATGTTCCTATGTTTGTGATTGTCCCTTCATCCATCTTATTTTATCACCATTCATCCTCATCTTCGCGATTAGCCAAAAGTGGCAGAAAAGCTAAGTAAAATACAGAAAATCAATCAATCAAATGTCAGGTAAAAACAGGAAAAGGATAGAATAACCGACGAAATAGGAAAAATGTAAAAAGAGAATAAATATTAAATAAGGAAAAAGAAAATTGGATACAGTATCAACGAAGCAAAAAGAGTGTCAGTGAAAAAACAACAAAAAATGCGCAGTGTGTGGAGAAAAGCAGAAAAAAAGCGTGGAGTATCAGAACAGAACAAGATCCATGTCAGCGAAAAAAAGTAGAAAAGAGCGTGAGCGGAAAAATCAAAACGGATACAGTGTCAGCAGAAAGAAAAGGCTGAAAAGGAAGGCACCAAAAAAAAAGTGCAGCAGAAGCCTTTCGACAGCAATTTATTTCGTAACTTTAATGAGGCTACAGTGTACAAATCTTGTGCGGTATTTCAATCTGGTGTCTGCCGACAGCCGACACCACCTCATAATAGATTCCATTCATAAAATTAAGGAAAATCAATGAAAACTTCGAAGGGTAACACCGACGCAGCTGGTAAAGTATAGAAAGCTCCCAACGAGCACTTACTGTCTGCCGCACCATCTGTCGGTTAATTTATTTGACACGGCGACGAGTGCGAAACGGTTAACCATTGACTGAGTGAGGGAGTTGGGAATGGCGGTTGGGATTGGAGAGAGGGTGGGATGGTTCGGAAAGAATGCAGCTTGCCCGAGATTTGAGTCGAGCGCAGGAGTCCCCGTGCCATAATTAATTACGACCGCCATTAAGATCTCAAAGTTAATTGGGGCAGTGTCGTTTGCGCGAGTGTACCGGGAAGAAAAGAGTTCGGAGCTGAAATTTATGGTCCCCTTGGAAGAAGAGGTTGAATTTCGTCATTAAATATTTCCAAGGTATTTCTTTTTAATGTAGCGTGTTGTCTCAGTAGGAAAGGTTGTTTTATCAAGTGGCGTCGCTAAGGAATTTTCTCCGTGTGGGCTCAGGGGCGGATGAAATATTTTCTGGTGAGGTCCGTCTCGGTGATCATTGCTGATCATTGCTCTTTCTATACTGCGTTTGTTACAACCTGTCCCGGTTCCCGCGCTAGCTGGTCGCTGGCTTTTCTCCGTGCTGGGGAAAGTCAAAGCCATGCAGCCAATTAAAATACGCAACGTCTCAACAGCGTCTACGTAAGCGCCTCTCTTCTGGCTTCCATTCGCTCCTCGCTGCCCAGCAGACGATTTTTTCCTCGTTTCTCATTGGCACCGAAACTGTCGAGCGATCGCTAACGCGGGAAACGGGACAGGTTCTAACAAACGCGGTATAACTCCTATATTTCTTTCCTTCCATGTTTCTCCATATCTATATTTCACTCGTTTATTTCTGCCTTTCCATTCTTCTCTCTTTCCTTAGGCTGTTTCTCCCTTTCTTTCGCTTTTTGTACCGTTATCGCTCTTTTACCCTTTTCTAAGTTTCTCTATCTACCTCTTTCTTTGTGTTTCTCTTTCTCTCCCCTCCATTCCATGTTTCTTTATCAGTTTGATCCACTCTCTATTATTCATCGTCCGAGTCTTTCTACATCACAAAAGATGAAAAGATACTGAAGATTTCTTTCTATCTTGCTTTTAACTCATTATCTCTCTTCTCCTGTTCTGTATTTCAATCTCTCTCATTTCGACTGTTTCTTCCCTTCCTTTGTATTAAATTAATTAAATTAATGCCGCCACTGGTCACATCTAATACTCCAACAGAATATCGGGGTGTAAGGGATGACCTTTTGAGAAGGCACTCAATGTCAACCTCACTTCCACATGGTGGTACAACCCGATAACTGCAATATTGCATGCCAACGAGGCTCTGGCGTCTGGGCCTACGCCAAGTATGATCCTCTGTATGGCTGGGTTGTCCTATGTTTTGTCCATATATGTGCTGAGTGCCCCTTAACAGCCTCGTCTTTTAACGTGAGCAACGAGATTTTAGTCCTCCGAGACAAGTATTGATTTCAGTTATGATAAGAGGCAGCCTAAGTGCTGAATCATCCAGAAAGTTTACTTCACTCAATCCAACTGAATCTAGGATCCTCTCTTTGTTTCACATTTTCGGATCTGCCACCCCTCAAAAAATTCTGGATATCGGCCTGGTTGGAAGCCATCACACTGCAGTTATTTGCATTAGGCATTCATTTGGAAAAGGCACGCAAGCTGAAACAAAATTTCGTCAACATTGCACAGTGTTTACCAGGTTTCATGCTCCGCAAGGTGAAATCTCGGGCGCGAAATTTTGTTTTGTAGGAGTAAATAATCCAGCTACAAAACCCCCGCGGGAGGAAAAAGCAACAGCGAAACAGAGAATTCCAATCGAATTGGACACGTTCATTTTGCAGTTACCTTTTCGGCGCCACGACGCATTACACGGTTTTACCATTTGGCCAATGCTCAGGGTACAATTGTACGCTGTAGTTTGCCAGCTTACATAATATCTTAAGTTAGTGAATAAAGTACATAAGTCTGCATACTTAGTACAGGTTAGGCGTTATTAATGCATATTAATATCAACTCTCCCTTCCTGCATTATCATTTGAAGCTGAAGTTCTCTTTGCCAACGTCAAATGTTCATTTCTAAATTACTGACAGAAAAAGTAATGCTTTCACAAGTACAGTGTGTTAAGCTCATAAGGATCGAGAAATAAATGCTCACCGTTTAAAAACAGAGCAAGATATTGTTATAATTTTCATTTTACAAGATACAGAAACTCTACGAGTATATACGCCAATAATGAATGCACGTGCTTGCGCACCAATGTGTAATGCGGTAACAAGCCTGCCACTATTCAGTAGAGCCAGGGCCGAATTAAGGTGGGTGCTATTGATGCTGCAGCATTAGGCCCATTCCTGAAATAGGCCCACATGAAAACAGACGAGAATTTTCCGAAAGCTGAACAGTTTTCTTTTGCTATATTAACCTGAAAATAAATCTTAGAATGAAATTTGGAGCCCCAATTTCGGACGTCTAGACACAGCGTTACTTATTATACAGTTACTATTATTCTTTGCGCTGTGACGTAACTATAACGTCGTTGTGTTTATTGTTCACCAAAGATTTCAAGCATCAGGCCCAATTTCGTCTTAATCCGGCTCTGAGTAAGGCAACAGACACGCGACACGACGGTAAGAATGTGGACCTTTAGATGTCTGCAGGGCAACTTGAGGCACACGCATCGAATCGCATTGACCATTTCCTAAACTCAGAGTTTTCTACATCAAGGTATGTAAAAAGGTGTGTTAATAAACCAATATTTACACTTCAAATTATCAACTATTTCTCGATCCCTCTAAGCGGAACACGCTGTACAGTATATACGTACGAATGTTTTTAATGTAGCTTTTTGTGTAATGCTACTATTAGATTAATTTTCCATTACTCCATTTCAGATAATTCGAAAGTAGACATACTCGTTTAGTTCGCTAATTTCACGAGATACATTTAACAACCTGTAAGAACAAAATTCTCAGGGTATATATATATATATATATATATATATATATATATATATATATATATATATATATATATATATATATATATATATATATATTAGGTGTGTCAACATTCAGCATCACTATTTGAATGGCAAAAATATTGTTAAATGTATATTGAAACGAAATCGTGTGTTTGCATCAGCAAAAAATGCATTTTCAATTCGAATGGAAGAACTAGAGTTCTGTAGATTTCATTTCAGGGAAGGATATATTGATTTTAGTTTTTCTATCAGTAGGATATAATGAGAAAGAGAGAATCTTAGTAACCATCGAATACCCGAACAAAAGTCTGGTGACGTCACTACCATTAGGTAGCATCACGATTATGTTGATTGATTGATTGATATGTTGTTTTAAGTCCACTTTATGCACAGTAAGGCTAATCGGGACTGGACCTACAGTTTAAAGTGGGATCCGAACCACTTGTGCCTCCAACGGGTATCGAACCCGGGACCCCTTGATTACAAGGCGACGACGCTACCACTGCGCCATCGGGGAGGCCATATCACGATTATGTGAATGGTGCCTTAAGTGAAGCTGATATCCAAGAGATTTGATTTGCTCTAATTACACTGCATGTAAATAACTTTATGCTTCCTGTACAACGTCACTTCCGCTTTTTCTAACCCACCATCCGTCGACGCTCTGGGCGGAATAAATAGCCTCTCACTTTGCAAATTTTCGCTGGAATTACTCTTGTTTCGCTTACTTTCGCGAAGTTTCGCGAGTTAATTCGACGAAATTGTTGCGTAATCTTAAATTTAGGCGGTCTAAACGGGGCGAGTTCCGTTTGTGGGAAAGGCACAGCTGGAGCGCATCTCAATTATGCATAAGACAGGAGTCAGGGACCGAACCTGGCGTCTCTCGCTCTGCAATCGCCTCTCAACCTGGGAGAGCAACTTCCACTTTGCAAGCAGCCAACTTCTCTCCAGCAAGTGATGGACAACGCTCACCATTAGATAAACGGCCAGGACGTCAGGAATCACGTTCTGACGTGACAGAAACACGCTAGTGTCTCCTACTCGCACTGTTATAAGTTAGCATAAAATTTACAATATTTTAACCTTTAAAATTTAACAGTCCCTCCGAAAATATAAAATCTACGACTGATTGATTAGCTTGGTTTATCTTACTTCGCTGTTCTCTCACTTTTCGCTAATCGTGAAGATTCTGTAACTTTTGGCTAATCGTGAAGATTCGGCAACTTTTGCCTAATCGTGAAGATTCGGCAACTTTTGCCTAATCGTGAAGATTCTGCAACTTTTGGCTAATCGTGAAGATTCTGGAACTTTTGGCTAATCGTGAAAATTCTGTAACTTTTGGCTAATCGTGAAGATTCTGCAACGTTTGGCTAATGGTGAAGATTCGGCCACTTTTGCCTAATCGTGAAGATTCTGTAACTTTTGCCTAATCGTGAAGATTCGGCAACTTTTGCCTAATCGTGAAGATTCTGTAACTTTTACCTAATCGTGAAGGTTCGGCAACTTTTGGTTAATCGTGAAAATTCTGTAACTTTTGGCTAATCGTGAAGATTCTGAAATTTTTGGCTAATCGAGAAGATTCTGCAACTTTTGGCTAATCGTGAAGATTCTGCAACTTTTCGCTAATCGTGAAGATTCTGTAACTTTTGGCTAATCGTGAAGATTCTGTAACTTTTGGCTAATCGTGAAGATTCTGCAAGTTTTGGCTAATCGTGAAGATTCTGTAACTTTTGGCTAATCGTGAAGATTCTGTAACTTTTGGCTAATCGTGAAGATGATGATGAGTGATGATATTAAATTGATGAAGGGACGCATAATCAACACCCATTCCCAAGCCATTCGAATCCGGGACCTCTGCCGTCGTGTGCTAGCCACTCCGCCACAGAGGCCGGCTAACTTCGGCTGAGCCGATACCACTTTTAATCGACGTCGATGCTTTGAAATTTGTAATTAATTAAAAGTTGTTCAAAATATGGATTAAGATCAGTGTTTAAGTATTACTCTAATTATGTGGGAGAGTGGGGCAAGTGAGATCCCTTAAGAAAATATAGGCCATAGTGTGCACATTATTTATTTGAGAAGAAACAAACTTTTACCAGGCTACACGTAGAACAGATATTAACATTTTCATCTACAGGTAGTTCAAATACAAAAAATAATTAACTTCTCTGTTAAAAAATTGAAATAAATCCAGTCTACATTTGGGCGCACTTGCCCCACCAGGTGGGACA
Source organism: Lepisma saccharinum (assembly GCF_977018435.1). Classification (NCBI taxonomy): domain Eukaryota; kingdom Metazoa; phylum Arthropoda; class Insecta; order Zygentoma; family Lepismatidae; genus Lepisma; species Lepisma saccharinum. Next base: position 12,866,085 of record NC_139239.1, on the reverse strand, counting down.
AATGAGACCAGCCAGATACAGAAACTGAACACTGAAACTTGGAAAATAACAGACAAACATTCTAAATCACTTAAATCATGTGTCCAGATTAATGCAATATGCTGGGTAGCCCTTCCGACAGGAAAATAACTGGCAAGAGAAATGAGTGGGCATTTCCTAGAACGAAAAATTTAGCACGCATACTGCTCAATATAAATGGGGGCATTGTCGTTAAAATTAAATTAACGGTAGTAAAGCAACGAAAAATAATAATCTACCAGTGAATCAATCAACCTTGGAACAAGTGCGACCGTCCCTTTAATAGGTAAAGGGAATATAGTTCCCACCAGTTTCTTCGTCTACAAAGGGTAGTGGGAAAAAAATTCCCAAGTTGTGCTGTGTTGTTGTTGTTGTTGAGTTGGTGTTTTAAGTCAATTTTTGGCACAGTAAGGCTAATCGGGACTGGACCAACAGTTTAAAGTGGAATCCGAACCACTATGTGCCTCTACCGAGTATCGAACCCGGGACCCCTTGATTACAAGGCGACGACGCTACCACTGCGCCATCGGGGAGGCCCATTTTGTGCTGTGTGCTGCCGTCTGCTGGAACTTCTAAGAAACTGATCCTGCCGCGCGCTCTTCCTTTGTTGCTTTGTTTGGCGCCTGCAGCAGTGAATGCACCAGATGTTGCTCTATGCCAATCACATCGAGCCTTCAGGGAGAATATCTAATTTTTCAAGGTATGATCATATGTTGAATTCTTCTTAGATTGCTACATGTAGGTGTGATCTTTCAGTTAGATGTTTGGGTAACGTTTCTCAAATTGAGTGGAATGTGCTTCCAGAAATTTCATTTTGCGAAGTACATGCTGGTGGGAGAATGTTTCCCGATACCAACGGGGGAAGTGATTTTACACTTGAAGTCAATGTTTTTTTTTGTTTTGATTAGTGGCGGAAAATCAAGTAAAGTGTACTACAGATACAGCTGCGTCACATATACATGCTTTACTATATTTGCCTATAACAGATAAAAATTATAGAGTATAAAGTAATTAAATCTTATTTGGTGTACTTTACGTCGTTTTTTGACACTTTTGGCTAATCTCGATGGTGAGGATGATAATGAGGAGGCACTGACACACGTAGACAAGACACAGAACACAAAATCCCTCAGATATCTTGATTATTAGGATTTCTGGATAATGGTGTGTTATGACCACCCCTTTACCCTTTAGCACATCACTGCTCTGATTTATGAATATGTTTATGAATACATACATGTATTAGTTGCAAATATTTTTTTCCAGATGTCGGCCAAACGCTACAATAATGAAGAGCTGTTGAAGAAAGCTTTCCCTCTGCTATTCCTGGTACAGCAGCAGCGAGCATGACTCCATACGCAGCCCCCCCCCCCCAGCAACATTACTGAAACTAGTCCAGGAATAATGACAAGAAAAAGAAGAATTGATGAAGAAAATTTGAATCAAACCCGTGAACGGAACATGAAGAAACAAGAAACTTATATGGCAAAGAAAGTGACTCGAAGATCAGTTTCCACTGAAGGAGCTTTGATTGACACAAATATAGATAGATTCCTTTGCCAGTGTTGGATAATGAAGAGAGTGTTGGTGAGATTTAATCAGATGATGATACTGATAGCCATACTAATGTTAGTGATAATGGTTGGTGCAGAAACATAAGTGCTGAATTTGATCAATTACCTACATTTGATAATTCGACAGCGCCTCAATTAGGGCTTGGTAATGAAAAATGCAAATTACCTGGGGACTACTTCATGCAATTTTTTGATGAGTAATTTTTTGAAGAACTTGCAAAGCAAACAAACTTGTATGCCCATCCAAGGGGTCTTCAAAATTGGACATCAGTCACAACCACGGAACTTAAATCTTTTATTGGAACTGTATTTATGATGGGATTCATTACTTCCCTGCAGTTTCTATGTATTGGTCGTCTGATCCATTACTCAGAGACCAATCTGTAGCGCAAGTTATGACATGTAAGCGTTTCAAGAAAATTCTTAAAGTTTTACATTGTAATGACAATGAAACTGCAAAGCAAAGAGGGGAAACAAGTTATGACAAACTACATCCCTGAATGACAAATTCCAATCAAAATACATTCCTTCAAATCGTCAATCAGTAGATGAGTGCATGATACTATTCACAGGCAGATCCAGCATGAAACAATATATGCCGATGAAACCATTCAAAAGGGGTTATAAAGTGTGAGGTAGGGCTGATGCAGCTACAGGATACCTGTGTGAATTTGATATTTACACAGGAAAAGACGACTCAGAAAGAAGTGATATGTTGGGTACCAGAGTTGTAAAAAAATTGTGGAATGAGGTAAATGGTACAAATGTACTTGTTGTGTTTGACAACTTCTTTACCAGTTATGAACTAGCTCATAGTCTATACCTTGATGGAATATATGCTTGTGGTACAGTGAGGCAAAGCCGCAAAGATCTTCCTCAAATCTTGAAAAGAAAAAACAAAATGGAAAAAGGACAACATATATTTGTAGTAAAGAATGAAGTTTGTTCTATCCAATGGAAAGATACGAAACATGTAAACCTTCTTACCTCAGCCCATAAACCTGACTCTGTTGTACAAGTGAATAGGACACAGAAGGATGGAACCAAGCAGCTGAGCAGCTGATAACGTGTCCTGTTGCTGTGAGGGACTACACACTGTACATGCGCGGTGTTGATCGTTTTGATCAGCTTCGCGAATCTTATACAGTTTCAAGAAGATCACGGAAATGGTGGTTGCGTATCTTTTACTTTCTGTTAGATGGTGCTCTTGTGAATAGTTATATTATGTACTAAATTGCTGAGCAAGGAAACACAAATGCGCACACTCATCTTTCTTTCAATCTATGCAGTATCTAGATATCTTGTAAAGGATTTCACATCAAGGAAATATGCTGTTTATCCAAACTTCTTAAATAGAAACAAGCATCTGACTGGCAAAACATTGGGAGTTCCCGAAGAAGTGACATTCTGTAATGTAGGGCAGCATTTGCTAGGAGGACTGGAAAAATTCAGAAGATGTAGACTATGCTCAACAAAGACAAATGACAAAGGGACAAAAATTTCATGTGTGTATTGTAAAGTGCCATTGTGTGCAGTTCCCAGCTTTGCAAATTTTCATAGAAAATAGTGATAATGGATCATATTATATGTTTATATTCAACCCTTGGCTTGAAATAATTTCGCCTAATTGGGCAGTGGGAAAAATATTCCCATATTTTAGAGGAGTGTATTTGACAGTGGGAAATATAACGCCACCTCATAAAAATTATTGTGCATTATTTATTATTAAAAATCACCTTTTTTCATCAAAGTGTACCTAAACTAGTAGTTATTTGACAAAATTTTCAAAATTCCAATTTCAGAACAGAATTGCCCATTTAAGGGTTAAGATTCTAGGTGAACCCATTTACCCCACCCCACATGTTTTATTTACTGGACCCCTGTATGCGAGTCTAATAATGCTACATTCACCATATGTCATTACGAGGTTCATAAAGAGATATATTATACAATAAATATATTACAAGTGCTAAAATGTATTAACGAAATGGAATGCAGACTTCTGTATACACCATAATCCTTATACAGATAACACCGAAAATAAATATATACCTATAAAATCGTCGCGGAGTCATTCCTGTCGTGGTCTAGAATTCAGCTAGGGTGGACGCTCGAGTGCTGCAATGAGCGTTTTTTGCTCGACTGCAAATAGTTCGCACGGACGACGCTAGATAGCGTTAGGACGATCACCATGACGTCACGAGAGAATTTCGCTCGATCAGGCAAAAATATCAGTATACTCTCGAAACCCAGTAGTTCACGTGTAACCGTAATGTTTCGGTAGTATTGTCCCTTCAAACATGGATCGTGAAGTGAAAGACACAGTGAAATTGAAACTGAAAAGAACATAGTCATCATTTTCATGTTAAAATGTAATTTAGTCCATCTTTACAACACATAGCAATGTATGAAAATGAATAGATGATTATGGGCTGAAACTACCAGGACGGATTTTTACGCATATTCATTGATTGATTGACTTAATTTATTTTACTTCGCGTTCGTGCCTCTTGGCTAATTTGCGAAGATGGGAATGAGTTATGAAATGATGAAATTGATGAATGGACACTCAGAAACAACCAAGCTCGAGCGGGATTCGAACCCGGGACCCTTGGCGTCGCAGCACGATGTGCTAACCACTCGGCCACAGGGTCCGGCTTTTACGCATATATTTGTACGATTATTGTCCCATTAAAAAGATATTTGATATTCTATATATTCGAGCGAATTACGCTCGAGCGTGGGAGATTCGATCGAGTATTTTCGAGCGAAAGTGGTCCAATGAAGTACACTAGTGGACGCACTTGCCCAACCTGTCTTTCTTGCCCCACCCGCATCAATTTAACAGGATTTCTGCTTTAAATATTTGAGGATTACATCACAAAATAAATTACATGTTACGTAATCACACATTTATTATTTTTCACCAGCAACTGGTGCAAATTAAAAAGAAACTTCGAACTTTGCATAATTTACAGGATAATTAGGCTCTCTGAAAGCGTCTCACGGCATTTTTGCGGAGTCCGATAAGTACCAAAATGCCAGAGAAGTATCGGTAGCTATCGGTAAATAAATTCCAACCAATACTTCCCGATACCGGTAAATCGGCCACGGTATCGGCTCAGCCCTGATTTGATTGATTGATTGATCTGGAAAAATTTATTCGCCTTTCTGCCACTTTTGTCTAATCGCAAAGATGAGGTTCAGTGATGATATGGTGAAATTGATGAGGGACACTCACAAAGAACACTTATGCCCAGGCAAGGACTCGAATCCGGTACTCCTGGCATCGTAGCGCGCGGTGCTAACCACTCCGCCACGGAGTTCGGCAACATTTAAAGGTGAATATTTTTTCATGCATAACTATAGAAAATAATTATAGAGAGGGGTCATCCACCATTGAAAGATTTATTTAAAAAAATACATGAAAGTCGGAATATGCAAAGGAGAAATTTACACTAGCCAGAGGTAAGGGTAGAAGGAAAACATACAATGTGTTACCCGAGCCTACTTCTTTGAAATCTGAAACGGAGACTAAGAACCTTTAAACATAAACTATTTAATTTTTTGATGAGTTTTTCATTGTGTTACCGTTTCAAAATGTGTAACATGTAAATACCAATAACCCTGCCATAGGGGGAAAATATCGAAGGACGCACATAAAATGTCGGTGCTTGGTAGTGCGGGGAGGAGGGGGCAAAATATCTAGCTACGGAGCTGATCTCCAAGGTCCTAAAACCGTAGTAGTATCTCATCGATTGGAAGTTAATAATAGATGTGCCATATTTTGCAGGTGAGCCGTAAACAAATTTAGACCATAATGTATGTTGTACACACCATAAATGAAGAATGGGTATTATTGTTGCATTCTACCGTCTACTTATGGCATTTTCAGCCAAATTAAAAACCAATTAAAGGAAAACAGTTTTGACACGTATCCAACAAAAAGTTAGCGTTTCACTTTTAAATCGGTTCCGTAAAATGCATGAGAACGAAGCAAGATTCATTTTTGGGAACACGGAAACAAGTCGTTTGTCGATCGAATGCTTTCAGATTGTTCACAATGGGAGAAAAGGGGTAGAATTGGTTGCCGATTTCGATCGTCGGGGAAGCAACTAATACTCTTCGGGGACAGATCCAACGGAGTTCGCCAACCAGATAATTATCTCCCCTCGCCTGTTTGCCTCCCTCCGAGCTAAATGGTTGCCCGTTTAACCCGAGGCCCTTGGGGTCAGGGCTGGACGATTTACTGACCCCGCAGCACAGCGGAGATTCCATGTAAGCATTCTAGAACGCTAATGGGTACTTTATACTGCAACGTTCTCATTATCCTATTCAGGCATGTCTACAATGCTGTTCACAATGGTAAGTTCAGATCTATGTATATTATTGGAAATCTAGTTTAGAACTCTATTTGTGGATATTTCTGGAGGGTACAACTGAGGTACGCTTCTCAATCACCTTTCTTGTTCAAACCTCGCCGTTCGTCTTCTGACGTCACGCTAAATGCTTTCGATATTAAGTTTAGGGCTCAGCGCTAATACACTGCAATTTTTGTGACGTCAAGAGTCGAAGGGCGGGGCTTGACAAAGAATGTACAATCCGTCCAATTCCTTGCGAGGCCGAGAGATCGGGAGAAGTGTGGCGGGCGGCGCTGGCGGAGTTGCCAACATTTTCGACCAGTAACGTCCCGCTTAAGTTTACCCTCGAAAGCGTTTTGCTTCGCTCGGAATCGTTTGGAGGTTTCGAATGTGCAAAGCTGTATCAAGATTACGTTGCAGACTAAACCGTTAAAGGTTAATGGTTTTCGTGAGCATTGTTTGCAATCTGAAAGCTCCGAGCTTGAGTTGTTCTTTCCTTCGTGACTACAGGTGCCCTGGAGAGAGATGCGAATGGAGTGAGGAACAGACCTTGAACCAAGAGCGTGTTAATTCCGTACTATGTGGTTTTTGGTTACTTGCCGTGCTACTTCTTTGTGTAATTGCAGTGTGTGTGTGTTGTGTGTAAGTGAGGCGATTGAGGGCGCAAAGTTCACGTTAGAACAAATTATTTTTATGTATGACACTTACGTGAAAACGGACTCGTGTCGAGACATGTGTAGGCAATTTCCACACAAACTCCCTGTTGTTTCACCTCCAGGTAGAGAGATGGTTAGACGTCTTGTCCTTATATTACGAGAAACTGGATCGTTAAATTTTAGAACCCCTAAGCAAAAACGACGGATTCTAACCCAAGAAAAACTCGACGAAATTTGGGCAGCGTTAGAACGCTCTCCAAACAAACCTCTACGCATTGCATTTATCAATTTCATCAAACGATGCCAGGAATGTATGAATGTACGAGGGTCACTACTTATATTTTGAGCCTAACAATGAAAAAACAGGAATTTGGCATTGAAAACTGCTTTATTGTTTTTCGAAGTATTCTCCTTTATGGTCAATACACTTTTGCATTCGTTCGAACCATTTGTCAAAGCAGTTTTTCCAATCTTCTTGAGACACCTACATAATATGGTTTTTGAACGCATCAACGGCGTCTTCCGCCGACGAAAATCGTTGTCCACGCAATTTATTCTTGACATTCGGAAACAAGAAGAAGTCATTGCGTGCCAAATCAGGACTGTATGGCGGATGATCCATCAATTCGATTTTTTGACTGTTCATAAAGTCGGTTGTTAGACGAGATGTGTGACAGCTGGCATTGTCTTGATGAAGAATGATCCGACGGCGTTTGTTTGTTTTCCGTATTTGACCGAAGACCTCTGGCAAACAAATTGTTGTGTACCATTCAGTGTTGACCGTTCTACGTTCCTCTAAAGGCACAGTTGCCACATGACCAGTTTTCCCGAAAAAACAGGCGACCATTTGTTTCGATGTGCTTCGAGCGCGAACAACTTTTGTTGGATTGGGTTCATCTTGAAACACCCATACAGTCGACTGCTGTTTACGTTCCGGCTCATATGCATATATCCATGATTCGTCACCTGTTACAATCTTATATACGTCTTTGGAAGCACCAGCCACGATTGTATTTATTGAGCATTTGTTTGCACAAATTGACGCGAGCGTCTTTTTGAGTTTTTGTCAAATTGTGTGGGATCCAACGAGAACATACCTTTCTCACAGCTAAATGATCATGTAATATTTTATATATGCTGGTGGAACTAATGCCCACGGTTGCCTCAATCTCACAGTATGTCACATGACGATCTTGCAGTATTAGGTTTTGCACAGCATCAATGTTTTCTTGAACAACAACTGATTTTGGACGACCTTCGCGAATCTCGTCGGTGAGCGAATGGCGGCCACGATTAAATTCGTTATACCAGCGTTTCACAGTGGCAAAGGATGGGGCTTCATCGCCAATGTGGAAGTAAGTTGATCGATGCACTCTTGTCTTGATAATCCACGTCGAAAATCGTAAAAAATCATCGCACGAAAATGTTCACGACTTAATTCCATTTTATTGTTGTCGCGCAATCTCCAAGGCAACATAAACAACACAAATGAAGCTATTGACAAAACATTTGAAGTACGTTATGGTCAATAATGCCAGACGATTCCGTGCAAACGTCAAATCGCGCCTAACTTCAATCAGTGTTGCCAAGGCTCAAAATATAAATAGTGACCCTCGTAGGTGAGCATCACTTTGAACAACTCCTATAACACAGGTTAGTGCTCGTTTTGCAATATTAATATAAATATCTGCATGCTAAAGATATGTCCATAAAAAAAAGCGGTACGTTACTGGTCAAAAATGTCGGCATCCCCGCTAGCGCCGCCCGCCACACTTCTCCAGATCTCTCGGCCTCGCAAGGAATTGGACGCACGGTAGTTCAGAAGTGTGCAATAAGTGACATCCATATTGGATGTATAAAAAGGGTATCAAAAATACGTCCAGAAAAAGAGGGGGGAGGGAGCATGTGATATAATACTCCATTCTACGTTCTATATAAGCACAGGTCCGAATAATTCTCTAACATATATCTCTTGTAACTCCACATAAACCACATGAAATATATACTCGTATATTGATATTTTGAGGGATTTTTAAGTTTATTTTTTATTACAAGACAAACAATATAATTAATTACGAAATTTCTAAAATTTATATTCTAAATATCCACTTAAATATTCATAACTTATTAAAAGTTTTTTTAAAAACTTATTTTGAACTTTGACGTGCACTTTTCTGATTTATATAATTTGATATACACTGGCGCCAATTGGATTCCGAAACCGGGGGGGGGGGGGGCAAGATGCCAAAACTGAGCGGGCTTTGTAGATTTAGTTTTGCATAGTGCGGGGGCAAAAGTGGTGAAAAGTGGGGGGCAACTGCTCCATCGCCTCCCTAATCGCCGCCACTGTTGATATGCGGCTTAATATTTTGACTGTCATCTATTCTGGTCCTTCTTGAACTATAGTGACAGTCTGGTGCGGTCCGGAAGTTGTTTATGTGGAATGTTATGTGTGTGCGTATTCCGATATGATACCATTCCATACATGCACAATTAAGTGAGAGCTAATAGTCTGTTTTTCTAAACAAAGTTTTGCACGAAGCTCTACCTTTTTGTACCCGCTAAAATGTTAATGCCTTGCTTTTGTTAGAAGCTTCTAAACTTGTCGGGTTTCCCTAAAATGTAATTCCATAATTAATTACTCCACTTGAATTTCGAATTTGCACCTGATAATGCATTCATGTCCAATTGTCATCTACTAAATGTCTGGATTAGGTCACAACATATTAATCAAATGAAAACGCTCATATGCTTATGACCAAAATATGTAACCAAAGTGATCAATAAATGTTCATTAGATACCAAGGATATCCAATGGTTATATCATAGAAAATAGATATTAAAATAACACTCAATGGATTTCTATTGGATATCTAGAATTTCCGAAAGTCTCCATGAGATATTCATTAGACGTCATTCGAACGTTTGTTTATTTAACGAAATGTTTCACAATGTTTCAGAGAGAAGTGTGATGTGGGTATCAGGGCACACAAACTATATTGCAGCTCTCCAGTATTCCAGATAACTCTTAATCATAGGGATCTGAATTGGATTTCTTAGTGCAAGGCGCTTCACACTGTAGGCCCAGTCTCGATTAGCCTGCCTTAAATTGCCATAAAGTAAACTTCTCCCACCCAAAAATCCCATTAACTTTCTTCATCGCGCGTTAAAATTTCCGTCCACAGAAAAATAGAACAGCACAAATCTTTACGAAAACTCAGGCGCGCAGTCGGTTTTAGAAATTCTCCGTGTTTTATGGAAAATAATGGTCCTCTGAATTCGCGGCAACTGAGCTCATAAGAATTTTAAGAGAAAACTCGGGGACCGTCCCCGGTCATTCATCATTCACCCCCGCTAGAAGTGAATTCATCGACAATCCAAGTGCGTCTCAAGTTTCAAGCACTCTCGTATATCTCGCTTTTGCATAAACCAGATCTCTCGAGCGCATTTAAGTATACAACGTTTATGGCTCTTTCCATATTTGAATCAATATTATGCTAACGAATGCAGGATATATATATATATATAGAGTATATTTTGAGCCTTAAAAATAGTAGGAAATTTAATGTTGTAACGAGTTCAGTTTACAGAATTAAAATTTGGTGACGTAGTTCCTGGTAGCTGTAGAGTGACATAAGATAATCATAACATTGACGTTGGAGATTGCGTCATAGAAAGAAATACTCAATGATGACTTAGCGTCTTCCATTAAAATATGTAAGCAGGTACACCTTCTACAAGAAAAAAAAACAACAACTATAGACTACAAAACATATAGCTATGGTTCCCCACACATTCACAATCAGGGCCATTTTTGGAGGTGACGTAATCAGAACCACGCTGCGACCGCCTTTATCTTCCCAGGAATCCATTTATTTGAGGCTATTTGTATCGCAGGGTCGCTCCATACAGGGGCAACATGGCTGGAAAAAAATCGACATTAGATCACCCACTTCGGGTGTCGAACCAGGGTCACCCGCGTTGCAGTCAGGCGCCATACCGACAAGACCACTGCTGCTCCATAATACAAAATATGGTTCATTACAAAATCCCAGGGCGTCTGCCGGAGTAATGATGTTCAATTGGAAAACTAGAAATAGGTAAATGGCATTCACCCACACATCATTATTATTACCATTGTGTATAGTAAAAGCAAAATTCATGGTCTGGTGTGGTATTATATATGTTAGCGTTACCGAGTTCAATTTCGCGGACGAAAACCTTTCTTCCTCATGTTTTGAAACAGCTACTAATTTAAAGGTGAAGGGCATCCCCTTTAACATTTTTAAAGAGATACGGAAAGCTATGCGTAGAAGACCCTGTGAGATAGATTGTCCGTAAAGGTGTGCATAATTTCAGAAAACTAAAACAACAATAACCGCAGATATTCTTGATATGGTAACCAAAAATTCACACGTTTAATGTGGGTAGTTATTTGAACATTTCTGACATAGTCATCAAGATCACATTCTGTATATGTGTGCATTGTGAAAGCATATGGAGTTGAGAAAGGCGTTTTTCCAACATTGCAGCTTTAATATTGGAAAACAGAAAATTTCGAAATAGGAACGACAGAGATTAGCTTGGGGAAAAGATAATCTGTGCATTTGTTTATTACATTTCAACAAGAAACGAACCAGCAATTTACCATTTATATAATGAGTTAACCATATTCGTTCAATAGTACGTAATGCCCCGTGGTGCTTCACATCCCTGGAGAGATTGAGAGAGAAGAGAATGGGGAGACAGGAGGGAAATATAGGAAAAGAGAGAGAGAATAGGGGATTCAGAGGGACAAACATAGAGAGAGAGAGAGAGAGAGAGAGAGGACACACAGAAAAGAGGAAATTTCATTCATTCTGTATGCAGCTCTCGTTAAAAGCCGGTGGACGGGCATGCTGCATTTTTAATCTACCCATCAATAACAAGTTGTTACGTTGTCGCTCGCTGGCTTCGGCTAATACAAAGAGCCACGACCACGTATTATCGCAATCAATACAGAGCTCCGCTTGCCCTCAGTACATGGCTCTTTGTCTGCAAGTTTACATCTTTATCGGAGACACTTTCTATGCGGATACCAGTGTATGTCAACTATCAACAAGCAACGTTATAAGTACGGAAAATAATTTCAGTGTGCTGTAATAATAGTAAAAGGAAAGTTCTCCCCTGTGCTTTGCACCACGCCACGAAGGCGTATAAGGGGTGTGGAGTTTCTTGATCACTGCCGAAGGTGGGGGAGTTGAGATCAGCACCACGCTCATGGCTGCCTTTAACCCCTAGAGGTTCCTCCAGGTACCCACTTTATACGACGCTGGGTGGGCGCCGGAGCCACTTCAACAGGTGAATACAATTCCGCTTGTTCCCCGCCGGGATCGAATCCGGGTCTCACGCATGGCAGTCACACGCCCTAACGACTGAGCTACCGGGGCTAGAGTCCGGATTTTTTCCTTAATTTGTTTCCGAGATCAGTATCGTAGCCTTTTAGTACAGAAATATGTTTCAGGGTGCTACACGCATTAGATATAAGTTCTATTCTACCGAAAATTGACCATTTCGACTGTTAGTGCCTATTTCTAATTCCTATCGTTAATTCAGAATTTGATTGTTAGTGCCTATTTCGATTACGAGCGCCTATTTCTATCGTTCATGCCTATTTCGATTATTACTGCCGATTTTTCATACGTATAAAAAGAGAGACAAAATCATAAGTTCTCAATTATTTTGTGCTTAAAGTTGCATATTTAGACTGTTAGTGTCTATTTCGACTCTTAGTTGCTATTTTCATTGTTAAGGCTTGATCAAGAAAGGTGATTGAGATGCGTGTCGTCAGTTATACCCGTATCCTACATGCAGTGATCATATTGGAAGCGACACTAGCGCTCTAGTGGTAATTTTAGTTGCGAATTTTTTATACGTCGTGTGTTATCCAGGCCATGTGGCACGAATGGGAGAGGAAAGAAGAGTTTACAGTATTCTTGTTGTGAAACCTGATGGTAAGAGACTAGTAGGAAGACCAAGACGAATATGGAGGGATAATGTTGAGATGGACCTAAAGGAAATTGGTAGGGATGGAAAAGAGTACCTATATAGATCTTGCTCAGGATAGCGACAGATGGAAGGCCCGTGTTGCTGCAGCCATGAACCTTCGGGTTCAAGAAGACTAGAGAGTTAGTTAGCTAAGGATGACTTAATATAAGAAAACATAGCACATATATCCGTGTTGAGAGTTCGTTAAATTCCCTGATTTGAAATATGTCGCTTTGAACCAGTTTAGGCGAAATGGCATTTGTCGAAAGGATATATCCCTTTTAGCCTAAAATGGCCGCCCGGTCATAAATCACATTACATTGTGCTGACCAATTACGTAAAAAGGGATTAGGAGAAACGGAACTACACGCTTTATTTCCGGCTATACTGTAGAAGCGCAAACATTTTTTCTTGTTGCAACTAAATTCTTAACTGGACGAAAACTTTCCTTCAACGGCCGATTGATGGAAACTTTTCCATGAGAGTGCCTCTGCTGCACCATCTTAATATGATTTTTAATAACTTACAAAAAGACGCGGGGCAAGATTCGCGTACCAACTTCCGCCTCAACGGGCAAGAGGAAGTCAAGAAGAGCCAGCAAATTTTGAGCGAAATGGGTTTCCTTCTCAGCACAGTGTCTTGAAGATCCATGTCACTTCGAGAATCCATCTCCCTGCTCTTCGTTCGGCATGAACGACACCATTACTACTTCAACTTCCAAGAGCGTAATTCGACCCCTGGACCCAAGGAGGAAACTTTCCCCCAACTCCCAGAACTCCCACCAGATGACTCTTCCTTCGAATGCCAACTCCGACGATTTGCAAAACTTCCCAACCTGGTTCAATTATGAAGTTTCGTGCTGTCGGGAGAGAGTTAGAGAAGGATTTCCTCTTTACTTTGCCCGAAGCAAATACTCGAACACGCGATTTCATTCAGAAATATCAGGTTTTGAATGATTAAATTTTTGCCCTTCTTTGCTTAGAAATTAATATGAGGCACATGAAGATAAAATCCAATGATATAGGGTTACAAGTACTGAGTTTTATCTACAATGTATCGCTGTACAACACCAAAAACTATTTCGATTGGTTGATTTACTTTATTTTACTTCACTTTTCTACCACTTTTAGTAAATCGCAAAGCTGATGACTGACAATATGATGCAATTGATGAAGCGACACTCACAAAGATCACACATTCCCAGGACAGGATTTAAACCAGGACTCTTGGAGTCGTTGCGCGTTGTGCTAACCACAGCCTCAAACATCAAGGCAGATAATTTTCTTAGTAACGTTTTGCTAGATAAGACCTTCTTTTGAAGTTATAAATGTTCACAAAACAGCACTTCTATCCTGTATATATGCAGCCATATCGCGCAGATTCATGGTTGCCACTGTCATTTGTATTTTTGTCGGGATAACTGACCATTGGCAACCTTCAGTCAAGAGTACAGTATGAAGCTTATGGCGACAGTGTTGTCGTATTAGAAGAAGGTTTCATCGCACGTTAAACATCTGCTGTAGTACGCACCGAATCAGCAGTTAGCAACTCTAGCTGTTTAATACAACAACGAAAATTGGACGGTAAATCAATGGCACTAAGAATCACCAATTTTGAAAGCAATCCATTGCCTCGTTTCAGATTCAAGGACCACTGAAAACAAAAAGCACACGGACACAATGAACCACTTCACCGCTCCGAGAATATACGCTATGTCACAATTCTTTCATTATTAAACATCAATTATGCTGAGGTGGCAATGAACTTTAGCTTCTTCCAGCAAAGATGTTTTCGAAAGGTTTCTCTCCTATCGAAAAACCAATACAAGATTCCAAGGCCACAATCACACCCAAACTATGCGAGAAAACAAACCAAGATTCTTCTCTGGAGAAATGGAAGGACGTTTTGGAAAGGACATACCTAAAACTCCCCGGAAATGAACAGGATAGGGAGAAGATATATTGTCCTGGAACCTCCAGAGCTGTTCCGACTTTATATGACCCAAGAGGTATTCAAATTTACAACCTATCCTTTTTCCCTCACGCAGCGACTTTACTTCCCACCTATTGGTCTTCGAGGTTTGCTATTCTCCGTACAACATGGGGACCCGCCCTTCCGTGACTATGGCCTTGTTTTATTCTTTATTACCCTCCCAAGTTTCGACGCCACGTGTCGTCCAACAAGATGCCCAGGGGATTATAAACGGCCGCGCTTCATATGACTCTTGTATTTTAGCCACTTTGGAAAGGCTGAAAGGGTGCAGATAGATTGAAATAGTTTGTGTGCACTCAAAATAAATACTTGAAACAGTAGCGGCTTCTGCCTATTCGCACGTGCACACCCAAATAAATGTGCAATGCAATTAATTTTTATTGTGCTCATTCACTTACACGATCTCCTTCAAAACATCAAAAGTTCCGAAGCCCAATTGCCCCATCGGATTCGCATTACCAGCGCCTGCCACTGAGATACGTTCGCTCGGAACACAAGTCGCCTGTGCTCGTTTGGCGCTGATCGCAGCATGCAAGAAAAGAAAAGTGATTCCCTTTTCTATAGTCGTTTTCACGTTCAGAAGACACAATGGGCTCTTATGGGCAATGCTTTTCTTATGGGAAATACGAGCGCGCTGTTGTCAAATTTCTGGATTTACAAATTTAGCTTAAGTAAAATCGGTACCTGCAGTTTTGCAGGAAATTTTGTAAAGAATACGATGGTGAACACAAAAAACTGGTAACTTGCTTACATAATTTTAGATAAATTAAAAACGCAAATTTTCTGTGAAAACACAATTTTTACATTGTTTTCATTCCTAACGTTGAAACATGCCGTAAAATTGAAGCTTTCATTATGAAAAAAATTGACACTGTTTTTTAATTGTCATAGGTGACGGTGGTACTCAGAATTTATCAATACTTTAAAGCATATTTGCATTAAAAAATATTCAAATAAAGTATGTGGAGATTTTTTATATTCGTGCAGTAGAAAATGTCGTCGCTGGCCATTTTTTGTTCTGTAATTCCAAGTAAAAACTTCCAGCGACAAAGTTGTGGAGAAAATAATGAAATTATTTTTTATAACCACTCAAAGGTTCCCAGAAATATTACTTCCATGCATTTGGAGTTTCTTTTCAACCCGAACCGCGCGCGAAGTAAGGAGACGTTGTCTGGCCATCTTGAGCCGACTCACCGCAGCATTCCGGCTATCACCACAAAGTTTTCCAGTTGTTATTTTATTTCCATTCAGTAAAAATATGAACTTCATGCAGTTTGTTATAATAGAATTGAAATTACTTAAATTTAATAATTGACAATTATTTCCAATGTTGCTGTTGTGAGCAACATTAGTGCTGTCGCAAATACACGTTGTTTTCGTTTACATTACTGTCGACATTAATGCTGAAATGAAGATCACCTTTCAGTTTCCAACGTACACATAAATTCATAGACACCATATTAACCTTTGAAAGGCTTTCCAACACGTGACAAAATATGGGGCTTGAAGATAGAAATATGACATGCCTTGCTTGAGTCATTCGCGTCTTATCAGTTCACGTGGGCCATAACTCATTTGTTTGTTTGGGTTGCAACTTGAATCTAACCCATGTGCCAGCGTCTCCTTACTTGAGTGAGAGATCTGCTTTGGTCTGTTTAGACTTTTTCCCTCTCTCGAAAAAGTGTTTTCAGTTGTGTGAGCTCTCAGTGATTTTTACTTTTTTAAGTGATTTCTGAAGTGTCATATTCGTGCATTACACTCGCGTGTGTAGTGATCGCAATGGATCATAGTAAAAAGGGTAACTGTAACGTTCACAGTATAATATTAATATTAATAATTACATATAATTATCATCATATATATATAAAATATGTAACACCTTCATTGTGAAGGAAGGTCATCATTTCCCGGCGACATGAGCTAGCGCTGTATTGGCAACACTGTGCGGTTTCTCCATAAGCGCCGTTGTCTCTTCTGAACGTGAAAACGACTCTAGATCGCGGCATTATGGCCTTCACGCACACTGCTAGCGTTGTGTTCACGATACAGCAGTGTTGCAATCCTGTTGCATTCGAGATCATGTAGCGAGCGGAGTAGAGGCAACCCAAAACAGCGTCGTAAATAGAGGGATTTTTTTTTTTTTTGAAAATGGAATTTGCATGGTATTTTCGCCCACACTGTTTCCAGCATGACAGGGCCAAGAAAGAAGGGAGAACGGAAAGGGGCGGGGGGACTGAAAGCGAAACGCGTGCTTTAAACAATCTCTTGCATTGTTTTTGTTTACTGCAGCTTAGTCAAAAAACTGCCCTTGTGGCGCTGTAGTCGAATTATCAATCCGCGCAGGGGAACCGTGGATCAGTCAGCTGTGCCTGCTCGTGCGTTGCAAAATTGTTGTACTGTCAAAAGCTCGTTCCTGTGTCAGTGGAAAATGTTTGCTCTCATAATGAAAGGAAAACTGTACCTAGCGAAAGCAGAGACGTAATATTTAACGTTGTTGAATTTTCGGAGGGAAGTTAGCTACAAAGCGTGCAGGGACTGCAGTAATAATACGAATAGCGGAAGGGAAAGGAAAAGGAAAAGTTTGAAGTACGAAGAGGGCAGTGTGGATTGGACTGAGTGAGTACTGTTATTTTCTATTATATTTATTATTCTCTTGATTTCGCTTGCTTCTGTCAGTCATTACACGTAAAAAACTGCTAGATAGATTACAACTGATTTTCTGCATGTGGTCGTTGGATCAGCTGTCTTGTTTGCAGGAGTGGCTCAAGATAAAATTTTCACCCGGGGCGAGATGGAATTTTGGCTCCCCCTACTTTCTACATTCCTCCAATATAAATCATAACCTTATGTTATATATTTACGGTTTTAATGACGAAAAATAACAGCCATATTTTCAAAATACTTTAATACTGTTGAAGAACACGTTTATTGTAGGTATGTGTTTAATTAATACCTACATAATGACATCAAAACAACAAAAATCTGTTAGCTTAAATTGCTACATGGTTTTGCAATATACTTATTAAGTTATTCAGCAGTAACTTCAATTAATTCTTGTCAACAATAAATCCAACACTTTCAAAAACAAATAGCCAAAGACACGGTGGTTCGGATCCCACTTTAAACTGTAGGTGTTCTCTATTAGCTTTTCTGTGCATAAAGTGGACCTAAAATATAATCTCAAACAAAGAAACAAATAGGTTTTGCCTCTAATCAAGGAGGATCCTCGATTTGAAGCCCCGGATAATCTCCTGGCCCTGCTTGTATGATGTATGCAAATGATGTTATTCTTGTTGACTATTATCAGTGGAGCGAAGGAAAAAATGTTTACAAAATATTTTGCAAATCGACAACAATATTGAATATTGTAGATCGGTATTTTTATGTTTATAGTGATTTTGTCAGGTTATCGAATGTTGAATTATCTATACCCAATAACATCGCTCTTCTCGTGATCGATGGAAAATTCACCGAATTATTTTCAATTTATATATATTAATATTTTTCATATTTTTCGTTAGATAAACCTCTCTCATAGCCTCATTTTCAGTAAAAGGTGGTTATACTGTAACTTGGGTTGCCAATACATTTAGCATCATTATGTACGTAAAAACGGGTGCGAGTATTTGAGAGGGTTGGTAACACTTCTTCTGGGCACGGGTCTGAAGTGCACACCCATAAAGTCAGACCACGAGTCGCCACTGCCTTGAAACCTTACTGTATAAGTGAAGATCCCACAATGAAGAGTTGCTTTTGTATTACTGATTGGGAGAGTCCAGAAAAAGACCTAATCTCTTGGGACAAAAAGCCACACAAGGATGTAGATGCAAATGACATTAGGTTTCGAAAAACTTAGGATATTCTCCATAACTCGTCTGGATCCGAGAGACATGGACGCCCCACAAGGAGGTTGAGAGGGAGCCTTGATCTCCCCTCCAATATAATTAATTGTAGTTGAGTTAGTGTTTTAAGTCCACTTTATGCAGAGTAAGACTAATCGGGACTGGACCTACAGTTTAAAGTGGGATCCAAACCACTATGTGTCTCCATCGGGTATCGAACAGGGGACCCTTTGATTACAAGGCGGGGACGCTACCAGTGCGCCATCGGTGAGGCCTCCAATATAATTAATTTTAATTTTCTTCTTATACAATTTGTATTCATTTTACCTTTTTCTGCTTCTCCTTCTTTGCATGGATTTTGGCCTTCTTCCCTTTGTCTCAGAACAGTATTTCTCATCATCCGGGATTTATCATTCCATTATTATTATTAACAATAAAATATTAAATAATAAAGAAAATCAACTGGCCCTGCTTATATTAAGCTCCGTGCATTAAAACAACTTTTTATTTAGCAACCAATCAATAATATCTTTTAAAGCTGTCAATTGAATGATTGATTTGGTTTATTTTACTTCGTTTCCTGCCACTTTTTCCAAATCGTGATGATGAAAATGAGTGATATGATGAAATTGATGATAAACAGATCCTCACGAAGAATACCCATGCCCAGGCCGGAAATCGAACCCGGGACCTCTGGTACTGTGCTAACGACTCTGCCACAGAGGTCGGCTATAAAGGTGTTAGGAACGATTTATTTATTTCCGTTCTAGTAAGCCTCTTTCGTCAATTTGTTACGGAATTGTGTATCGTTTCGCATTAATTGACAGTCTTCAAGTTTTTAAAAGTCGACCTTCCTAGTAGAGTGGTTAGCACAGCGCGCTACGACGCCATGGGCCCCGGGTTCGAATCCATGGATGATCTTAGTGAGTGTCACTTAATAAATTTCATCATTTCATCACTCATCCTCACCTTTGCAATTAGTCAAAAGTGCCAGAAATGAGAAGTGAAATAAGCCGAAACAATCAAAAAATCAACATTTTAAAAATTACATCAGCTGCATTCAGTTTTACTTACTTTCGTGTTTTCATTTACTGTTCAGCGAGTTTTGGCTTAAAGGAACGATGATGATAAATAGTTGAAGAAGTGATAAGGGGACAAGGATGCCCAGGCTGGAAATTGAACCTGGAGCCTTCGTGGGTCGACCACTCAACGCATTCGGCCAGAGGTGGCCCATTTGGAACACTAAAGGGGTTGAAAATGTTAGTAGAGGATCACATAATCCTCGCTAACCCGGATGAGCACCCGCTGGGCAATTCAGCGGCCCCAGGAACAGTTCACGAACGCTTTGATTCCCTCACGGGCCGCCCAAGAGCGGCGTTCACCGTGGTTTTTACCGTTGTTGGCACGGCCAGAATGCGGTCGAGCTCCATCTGGCAAGGTGCCCGTAGAATTCCCATGGAAATGGGAGAGGATGGAGCCGCAGCTCCCTCTCTCGGCGGTTAAGATCAGCCGATTGTGTTAAAGTTACCGGGAAATCCATTTACTCCATTTCCACGTATATGGAATTTCAGGTCTCTCTCTGGCGTCGGATTCAACCGCGTTCGTGGCTGGTGGCAAATGCTTTTCGGATTGCCTTGATCGAATGCTTCACCTTGTGGATGCAATGCAGTGGGAGGAAGGTCAAAATTCTGTTCCCGGCCCCCAAATATTTGCCTCCGTGAGAGGAATTTATGCTCTCAGTTCGCTCAGTTAAGCAAAAAGTTGCGAATGGATTTTGCTTCAATTTCGTGGAAGTTTCCGCTATGCACTAAGGATCTTGTGCTTAGATTCTGAATATCCCAGAGCAATGTAACCTCAAAAAAATACTGCTTCACTATGAAATGATCATGTTCTTTCAACGCACTTATAATAATTAACAAATTAAATGAAGTTATGTGCGAAATATATAATTTTTAGGTGCACATTCATTTTCCAGGGCGTGTCCGTGGCACCCTTCCAGACGTCCATTAGAGGA
The DNA here is from genome assembly GCF_977018435.1 of Lepisma saccharinum. NCBI lineage: Eukaryota > Metazoa > Arthropoda > Insecta > Zygentoma > Lepismatidae > Lepisma > Lepisma saccharinum. The sequence goes on along the minus strand of NC_139239.1, from coordinate 12,845,601 downwards.
AAAGGTGTAAATATGGGCCCCCTTTTTATGTTGTCATTTTCGGAGGAAAAAATTAATATATCAAGCACCTGCGTTTAAAATACATATCTATGAAATATATACTTAAATGTAATAGCATGCTAAAGTATAGAAGGTCTCCATTTTAGTAAAAATAAGCAATTTCCAGAAAGTGGTAAAATGATGTATTTTAAAATTGTGGTCTAAATATGGGCTACTAGTGGCAATATCACAAAAAGCAATTAAAATCTAAAAAAAAACAGTCATTTATCGCTAAAGCCTTATAAAATTCATATTTACGAATAATATGTTATTTTGAAAATCACGCGGAATGGGAAAAATCGAAATTAAGAAAAGCATCCAAATATTTGTTGAAAATGTGATCTCATCATTAGATCTCATGTCATAGTCCATATTTAGACAATCACTTTATTTTTCTTCTTCAATTTATTTTCGCTCTCTGTGGTACATATTTCACAAACAAATCATGGCATTATAAAAGTCCACATTCGTTTTATGTACCGCTAATATCATTACCTATACAAAGCAGATGAGAATTCAGAAAACGCTGAGTTAAGACATACCTGCAAAAAGGTTTTCGGAGGTCGCAATTCTATAACAGCGTTCAAGGCCGAAACTATCCACCACTTTCTCTTGCGAATTGGCGCCGCAACCTATGTCCTTGACAGATAACCAGTTCCAATAGCCTCTGCCACGCTGCAGCACCCAGGAGCTCTGATAACTCCAAAAGCCATATTTAAACCTTCGTCCATATTTAGATCTTCTCCTCTAATGAATCCGTCTCGGTGGACTTCTACTTCGCTTTATAATTTGTGTTCCAAAACCTGTGTTGAAATTGCAACTCTAATCGTGGCTATTGCTAACATCCAATAGTAGTTCGTCTTTTACCCGACGCAACGTCTGGGCAACTTCGTCGGCACCTTGAAGGAAGTTGGAGGGTGGCTATCTCATCACCTATTCTTCTGAATCATTATAGAGTCTATATGGCATAAGAAAATTACTAACAGCTTCAAGCCTAACACGCCTACACTAACAAAAATATAAAATAACTAACAACACCAAACCTAACGTACCTGAACTAACAAAAGCTTAAAATTACTAACAACGTCAAACCTAACACTCTAAACTAACAAAGAACTTAAAATTACGTATTAGCAAACAAAGCACTACTAAACTAACAAACAAAATTACTAACAGAATTAAATCTAACATACTCACACGAATAAAGGCGTAACATTACTAAAGAAATCAAACCTAACATACTTACATAAAATTGCTAACAACTTTTAACCTAACACGCCTAACTTAATAACAATGGATGAAATATTTTAAAAAAAATATCATTAATATAGAAGTAATCAGAATTCGATCCTACGGACCAAAGGTCTTGAAGGGAGAAAATACAACAGTAAGAAATTAGTTAATCCACTACGCGGCTCAATTTACAATTGTATACTTTCAATTTCGTGTAACACATGCTTTTTCTACATGAATCGAATTCTACACACACATATCCTGAAAAAGTTTCGTATTATCCACTGCATTTTTTATGCAGAACGATTTTTCCAGTCCTCATGAATAGGTTACGCTTGTATTTGTAGCATTATAATTACACTCCTGCCTGCTCAGAATGTTATTTCATATACATTTTAAGTAGTTTCGGATTATCAGGCTTGATGGACTTTGTATTTCCACTCTTCTCTTTAGCTTATCTTCCTGTATGCAACGTTTTCCATGAGAAAATATAGTTTCAGACAGCTGTGACATGTAACCGTAATCACGTGCAAAACTCAATCTTCACAAAAAACACACCTCACAAATTAGTAATTTCTACCTCTTAAAATGCACAAATTAGTTATTATCATAATCACTTTCAAGATTCGAAATGCATTCCTCTCCTTCCGCACATTTTCGAATCATCGTCATAGAAAAAAAAACACTTTACGGTAGAGGGTTTCTTTCACCACAAGGTGCAGATTTCAACCTAGTGGTGAAATATCGCTTCCCCATGGTCCCCACAGCGTCCATACCAAGTTTCACCGCAATCCGATGCTTCGAACACGTTTCAGAGGGAACTGAGCAGAAGAGGAAATTTAATTGTGACCACCTGGTGTATTATAGAAGGATCGACAGAACATTTAATTTAGTCTATGTTGAATTGGTTTGCCTGTTTGTGCAAATACATTTTCAGTATAGTGAGTTGTAAAAAGGAAGTAGGGGAGAGAAAAAGAGGGGGAGAGCGAAGGAAGGATATCGCAGTGAAAGGTGAGGGAGAGTCTGTGTTTGGCTTTGGGAGCGAGAGGATAGGAGAGAAGTTCAAGAGATGGAGGAGGAGCCTGGGTGTGTGAGTGAACATAGGAGAATTATCGATCAACTAGTCAAATACGAGACAGGTAATTCCTTTCACTACTTATGTCCCTGCCGGTTCAGTCTTAAGGATCATAAAACATCAATAGTATCTTGGGAAATAGTTGGGGGAACAAACTGCGACTGAGCCATCGTTGCGAATTGTGTTTGGTCTAAATCTCTAATATCCTGATCTTGTTGCTCTAATTGCTGTTCACATTTCTGTTTTTCTAATAATTGTCGCTGAAGGCGTCTAGTTAAAATTGGACTACGTTTAAATTTGGGGGTGGAACTTGCAGCTGGACCGCTGACATCTAAATTAAAACTTGTAGTTCCTCGTGCTATATCTAATAATTGATCTAATGTTTCGTCGAGTTCATCAGCAAGGTGAAAGCTCGACATCTATCATGGCACAAGTAAATTCTTCTCCCCCCATTAATTTTAAAACCTTTAAGCCCTATGTATTTTCAAAAATAAAATATGGCAAGGACATACTAAAGAAACTAAATAAATGAGCAAAATTTTGGGGTGGGATTTGACCATGTGTCAATATTTGGGGTGGGGTTGAATTTAAACTGGTTAAAAATTAACTGAAACTCTTTTCATTTTCTGAAAAAAAAATGAAAAGGCCCGCATCTCTACCACGTAACGAACCAACGAGTGACCATTGTATTTTCAGTAGTTTAATTCCTTTGTGTAATTTGTACCTTTCGCATGCCAAGCGATAACTCGCCATGTCAATGACGAGTGGTCTCATCAAGAGGATGAATGATGAGTAGTTTACATCACCCCATCAATTAACTGGTTAACCTGCTAGATACTCTTAAGATCCCACGAACTTTAAGGTTCGTTACGATATCGCCATTCATTTAAGACTTGAATAGCTTAACACTTATCTAGGTACCTCTCCTGATGAAAATCAAGGATAAATCTAAGCGAGTAGCTATGAGCTAACGTCGCCCAGGATACGACCCCAGCACATCTGAGTTGGTGTTATACGTCACAAAAGTTCAAAACATAAACTCTTTCACTGCTCAATATGTGTTTTCATTTCAAACTTTTGAACAAACTATCAACCAACCACGGTACCTGAAAGCAGCCTACTTCTATAAAAGGGGCAATTTCAACGCCTAAAAATTCAACATTTCACTGCTCAATTAACAACCAGGGATTGGATGTTTCATAATCGCATAATGGAAAATGTTCAGTGGGAAAAGCTTCTGATCACCAACCTTTTTTTCTAAACAGTTATGATCCTGTTTGAAAAATAAAGAAGGGGCATTGTCACACAATTGCCTATCAACCAAAATTCTTGCTATGGACAACCATATTTCTACTTTGAAGAGTACAAGGGGGAAAACCTGATAAGTCCAATTTTATCGATTCGCCGTTGTCGATGACATTAAATAGTTCGGTCAGTGTAGTTTTGTTTGTGGTAACTGTACAGAAGGAGGTCTCGGCAAGTTCTGAGAAACGTGAAAGTTTATACAGGAAAGTTTAAATTTGTTCCGTTAAAACCGGAAAATGTGACTTGTCATGTTTTTCTTCTGGACTCTTCATTTCCAGCCTGGAACAAGACAGGAACGCTTGAATCTGAATCCGATTTTTGGAATCCAAATTATCCTAATCCAGTGGGATTCGATTCCTGGATCGGATATCCCAATCTCAAATACTGGCTCCGATATCTGAACCTCGAGTCTTGGATCTGACATCAGAATCTCGAAACTACATTCAGATACCCGGATCTGGAATCCATTTTCCGTTATCCAAATCCTGAATCGGATAGCCTATCTAAATTTTGAATCGAATAGCCTATCCGAACCTCTTATTCTCGATCCGATATCCGAATTCTAACTGCTCGGTCTGATATCCACATCTGTAATATCCAAATCCATTAGGTCGTAATATCCGAATTTGCAAATATTTCAATCTAACCATGCCCAGTAGGAATGAAGAACGTTGTTAATATACATAGGAAAATAGTATTTACGTTCAGCACAGAGAAACAAAGATCTACTGTAGCTGCTGCATATATCGTCATTATTTGTAGATGAAGGAGGGGGGCGGGCGACGATAACGAAGATGACGGCGACAATGAGTATCACAATTTTGAAGTCATTTTGTCGCGTTACCCTCAAAATTGAGTTGATTTACGTCCACATGGGAACCGACCTCAATAAAAATCTCTCGGCTCTTAAACACCTTTAACAATTCATCGAGACGAGAAACTCTATCCTTGTGACGAAATATACTTTAAAAGAAAATCTTATATTTTCTATAATTTAACTTTGCTCTTGACAGTAAGATCAAATTGATGCAACCGTTTTAAGAGAAATTAATTAAAATTATTTCGAAACATTCTAAAGTAATTTAAAATAATTGTTTGAATATTGCAAATTTTATTATACAGGGAATGTGTTTTTATATAGGAAAAATAGTAGAAATTCATGTTCAACGTCTAAAAAAAGCAATATTTATTAAATACGACGCCAGGGGTCCCGAGTTCGAATCCCAACCCGGGATTATGTGTTCTGTGTAAGTGTCCCTTCATCAATTTTATCATATCATCAATCAACCTCCTCTTCGCGATTAGCCAAAAGTTGTACAAAAGCGAAGTAAAACAACCCAAATCAATCAATCAATCAATATATAAAATTGAATCTGATTCATATGGTAGGCTATGAACCTGGAAAATGGATGGAAAAATGTAGTTTTCTTTAATACAGTTAATTTTATCATCATATAGTGTCTACGCAATTTTCATCTTTAAAATTAACACTGAACAAACAAAAATTCGAATGACAATCTGTAAGCAATGAGAGTTCCCTCCCCAATTCACAACCGAAATTTGTAGTGAAATCTGAAAGTTTGTTTCGCTCTCAAACCACCAAAACTCATAACAAGTGAATAATGAAAGTTGCAACTCAACTCATTTTCCTAGTCTCTACTTTTTTTTTATGTTTATTTGCCAAATGTGGCTTTCAGTGGCGTTTGGTCAAGACACCCGGAAAATAAAATTAGAACTTTCATTCGAATGGATGGGGGCTCACCCCTCTCTCCCTCGCCGTGGCCATTTGCTCCAGCTGATGGAGATTTATCTGCTGTGATGAGTTAACTTATCTTCCTCTGAATGAGCAGATGATGAAAGTTAGAAAGTATAATGAAGGCAAATGGTGATATTCACCTCATTTTCAGTGAATTTATACCAAGTTGAGGCAAAAGGACTTCGACATATATTCTGTCAAAAAAGTCCCGGGAATTGTTAAATAAAGCGCACAATTTTCATTTATTCATCACTATTTATTTTGTCGCCTTCAAAGTAGGCCCCATTTGATGCAATACACATATGCCAGCGTTTTATCCAGTCTTGAAAACACTTTTTATAGGCGCTTTCCGGTATGGCCTTCAGCTCCTTCCACGAATCCGGGTACCCCGGAGCGGCAATTTAATTTTAGAAACATAAAGAAGTCACACGGGGCCAGATCTGGTGAATACGGTGGTTGTTCGATGGTATTTATTGTGTTTTTGGCCTTAAATTCGGTCACAACTGTCGCTCTATGCGATGGCGCATTATCGTCGTGTAAAATCCACGAATTGATCTTCCACAAATCTGGTCGTTTCTGACGGATTTTCTCATGTAAACGCTTCAATACGGCCAAATAGTATTTTTTATTGACCGTCTGTCCCTCTGGAATGAATTCATGATTCACCAAACCACGAATATCGAAGAAAACAATGAGCATCACCTTGACTTTTGAGCGACTTTGACGTGGTTTTTTCGGTTTCGGCTCGTCTTTTGTCCTCCATTCTGATGACTGTTGACTTGTTTGCATGTCAAACTCGTAGACCCATGTCTCATCACCAGTTATGATGCGTTCCATGAATGTGGGATCAGAATTGGCGCGATCCAGCATGTCTAAATATACCTGCTCACGGTACTGTTTTTGAAGAAAATTCAGCTCTTTTGGAACAAGCCGTGCGGCGACGCGTCTCATGCCCAAAATATCCACCAAAAACGAACGAACAGACTCGTGAGAGATGTTAAGGTCAGTAGCTATCTCTCTTAAGCTGGAATGGCGATTATCGAGCACAATTTCCTTCACTTTTTCGATGTTTTCATCGGTTGAAGAGGTCGAAGGTCGTCCAAAACGAGGCATGTCTTCGACGATCTCTCGGCCCTCCTTGAACGCTTTGTACCAATTGTAAGCCCGTGTTTTTGATAAAACTAATTCACCATAAGTCTTTTCTAACATTTTTAGCGGGTCAGCACACGAAATTCCGTTCGCAACACAAAATTTAAGACAAACTCTTTGTTCAATAATTTCGTTCATTGTAAAAATCGTGATGCACTACTGAAGTGGACTGATTCAACCTCCTGCTGTAAACAAACTGGTTGACAGATCGCGCTCATGTTTGGCATAGTAATTAAGTACAGAGCTACCAACTTACGGATAAAAAGATTTTTAAAAAATCATTTGCGCGGGCCTTTTAAATTACAAATTCCCGGTACTTTTTTTGACAGAAGGTAAATTACCATGTTTGTCAATTAATCTAATTGATTTCCATAAGAAAGATAAAAAAGATATTTAAAGAAAATATGGATGGAGAAACACGAATAAAACATACCGATACATGATACAGGAAAGATAGAAAACCAGATAGGCCATGCAACCAATATGGTGACTATACTCAGGTCCACCATCTTGGATTAAACTTCAGTTTTTTTTTTAAATGGAAAGGTGGGCATGTGACATTAGAATATGGGCTAGAATTTCAAGAGAAATAAGTTGTTATGCTTCATTTTCGTGCAACTTTAGTCCTGAAGATGTTTAAAATCGAACATTTCGCTTAGGAGTCTCTACTGACAAAGTTCTGTTTTAAACAGATTTAGGATTAAAGAAATGGAAGTATGTCATATGACACATGTCCACTTTCCATTTGAAAACTTAAAAAAAAAAAAATTGAATCCAAGATGGCGAACTTCAAGGTAACTGCTATGTTGTTACATAGCCTATCCGGTTTCCTCCTTTCCCTGTTATAATTTTTTATACGTGTATCGCCATAGCAACATATCACGAGGTCCTGGGCGATATTAGAATGCGAGCCTCTCCCATCTGTTCTTAAAATTTGAAATCTCAATGTGAATAGATACGAAATATTGAGGGATACGTCAGCAAATTATTATATTTAAATAATAATAATAAATTGCTGACGAAAATTATATTTAATAATTTCGCTCACCCTAAAAGTGTCTTTCTCTGTTTTGAGGAAGATGAAATCCGAAGCTTAAGGATAGGCCCGTACCCAGCGGAAGTGACATGGGGGCCATGACCCCCCCCCTTCGAACTACGAAATATTATAATGTGAAGATATAAAAACGTACGAAAATAACATTGACGAAGAATTTCGATTTCGTCCTTGCATATATGAGTGGGTTGAGTGGGGAGAGAGGTAGGTATAAATGTTTGCAGTCTGCAACATTGAGTAATTTTTGTTTTACGGTATATCCATCCATCCATCCATATACAAGACATCCCAATTTAGTCGGGACAGTCCATTCTTTTTAATCCCTGCCCTGACTCTTTTCAAACTGCAGTTGTGTTGCAAAAATATTGCTTTTTTCCTGTTGTATGTTACGCCCCCTGATTTGACGTATTCATTCAAATTATAACGTTTAACTAGAATTTAAAACATAAAAAAACAGAATGTTTTGATTTTATTGCGCCCAAAAATTAGCCTTTTCCATATTTTTTTTCACTTCCATTTATTTTTCGTATCAACCATTTGGGACTCAAGCCTCTTTAGGCGCAAGGCCCCGGGCGGTCGTCCATTTCGGCCTGCTGTTGCTACGCCACTGGTTCTAAATATGTGCTTCCTTACTCATGGAACACCTGTATTTTGTGCATTTTATTGAGAAGAAATATTTTGTTGCTTAGGTCTAACCAGACACGACGGCAACTGAGGTGCTAGTATGGGTTATATCCCACCATGAAATAATCTTAGAACCTCCTGACCTGAGAAAATTACAATGTATCAAGATTTAAGCACAGAGAGAAGGATGAGGAGAACAAGAGAGAGAGAAAATAAATACAGAAAAAGGAGAAATATTACGATGGACCTAGATATCTGGGATGGAAAACAGGCTTACGCAGCTACGAAACTGTTGTCCCACAAAATCGGCTGTTATGTTAATTAAGAAATGATTGATTGATTTACTATATTTTACTTCCTTTCTGTGCTACTTCTGGCTAATAGGGAAGATGTGGATGAGTAATGACATGATGAAATTGATTTATTTATTTGTTGTTTTAAGTCCACTTTATGCTCAGAAAGGCTAATCGGGACTGGACCTACAGTTTAAAGTGGGATCCGAACCACTGTGCTATGTGCCTCCAGCGGGTATCGAAACCGGGACCCCTTGAATACAAGGCGACGACGTTACCTCTACGCCATCGGGGAGGCCCTGATGATGAAATTGATGAAGGAACACTCACAAGGAACACCCATGCCAAGGCCGGAATTCGAAGGTAACCACTCCACCACACAGGTCGGTTAATGAAAAAAATGTAGAGCAAAATATTACAAAATGCAGCCTATTCATGAGTTTAAGTTGTGCTGACAAAGCCGAGATTCCCTCTTCCGGAGTAGAAGATTCGATTCTGGAGTAATCTGATTGGAACATACATCGGGCGTTGTCAAGTTAGGGAAGAAGGGGGTGACACAGAGGTCCTGTTTCATCTTCCTGCTCCATATGTAAGGTGGGAAAGTTCCCACCGACCCAATCCGCTTACCTCGACCGCGGGAAATCGATCACTCCTGTCACGTGACTTCTCCGGAGGATTCTTTCCCGCGTGGAAACATGCCTTCCCGACATGCCCTCTGGGAGGAAGGCTGATCTCGTGACGAATCGTTTGCCACACGTCGAAAAGTATGCGAAATATCCAATCTTTCGAATAGGATCCCTCCCTCCTTTGCTAGAAACCCCTCGGGGGTACGTGGGGACGGGACGAAATTCAATTCTCATTTGGGAATTTGGCGGATTTTAATTTGTATCCGTGGAAAAGTAGGAACATGTTTATAACAGCGGGTTACGTGGTTCTGACACAATAATTATCCATGAAATTTCTGGCTTGCATCGAGAAGTGTTGGTAACACTAATTGGTGCATAAAAATCCTAATTAGTTTGCTAAACTTGTCCTTACGTTTGCTTTAATTGCTTGATTTTGGAGGAATGGGAACTCACAAAAAAATCTGTTGGTGATAGGCGTGAGTCCTCACACACGTTGTATAGCATTAATTCGGTGGGTATACACTACACATTATGGCAAAAAGATGGAAACAGTTAATAATTCATAACTTCATGTAATGTACACATACAAAACTAAATACATAAAATGTGTATTATAAATGCATTTCTTGTTACAACCATATATAATTATTGATTTCCTTCAAAGTTTCAAAGAAGCGTCAACTCAGATTCCACACACGATAACGTTCAGGCTGCACCTGAGAATAACCAATACGGTAAACTTGTTTTAAAAATAAAATATCTCTGAAAGTCCACTTTGTTTATTGATTTCTTGAGATAAAATTCTCTGTTTTCTTCAATATTCTGTTCATACATGCTCTTCTTGTCGGATCTTCCACACAGGAATGGAAAGTAAGAATTCGGAAATAATATGAGTATTCAGCTTCAAACTGTCTAACGCTAGATAAGTACCACAAACATGGCAAACACAACATCTATGTACGTCACCATCAATAAAATTGGGACACCTAGATCTGTGAAATGTGTTGTGTTTGTTGCCTAACTCTGTGACTATAGCAGAACTTGATATTGAAAAGCTGGTATTGAAGTTCGCTCATTGCCGTCGAGTTAGTCCCTTTTTTTGCCGGTGACTGTACATTTTGACACAGCCATAATGGAGAATATTGAGATTAGAGCCGGCTTTAGACGAGAGCATTTCATTTAACATTTTTGCTAGCATGAATGCTATGTAAATGTTTACAAAATACTTATAGCAGATAGTACATTGCACGCAAGCATTTCGTGTAACTTTTCGACTAGCTTTTGCGATTACAATGTATAACATATACAGCATGAAAGGCACGTCGAGTTACACCGTGCACGGTATTCACATTTGAAACAACTAAAATATTCTTCAATACGTGTACAGTAATCACTGTAAGGTATGTATTTAAACAGCGCCATTGTTTTGCATCTAATAACGTTTTATACGAAACGCTATTCCTCTCGGTTCAGTAGTTATCGGCTTTTAAAAATGTGAGGTGATACATTGTTTATATCTCACGCGGCCGCCATTACAACTGCACTCGTGACCTAGAGGTCGCTTCTGATTGGTTACGCTACGAAAAATGCTACGGACCGAGCCTATCCTTGAGAAATGTCATAAAATATGCCATGGCATCTGAGAGCCATAAGATTTTTCACTTTAGACAGTAGCATTTTGGTCATGGCACAAATATTAAGAAAAATGGTAAGGAAAATGCTTTCGTCTAAAGCGGGCCTAACGGTTAGACAAGAAGCAAACAGAAGACAAAAGCTTATTGATTTCATATCTCAGGTCTGGTGTATAATGCTAACTCAGTGTACGGAAGTTTGTAACTCTCAAAATGACACTGCATTCAGATTATATCTACGTACTAAACGAGCATATGCCCTCGGCAAAGAAAACGTTGGGGGTTTATATTCATTTTTATCTATAACGTGAAGAGTGGGAAATTTGGGGCTAGCGGAGTACTCTTCCTCCTTCCTCAGGAATTTTGGTGGTTAGATAAAGTGTACCCGAACCCTCCAGCGACTTTGCATAAAAAAAATAACCGAACGCAAAAGCAGAAAACGGGAGTTTGCAACACTGCGCTAATGGAGGACGGTGGCTGTTGATAGGTTGTCAAACCACGCGATCCATCTGAACATGAGTTCCTCTCATGCTCGAATTATGGCTCAGTCGTTTAAAAAGGCCTGCTCGTATGAGCTGCAAATCATTCAATCATTTTTCGACTGCCGCACATCAAAGAATAATCTGACCGCGGAAAAAGAGGGCACGATTATCACTGCCTCCAAAGTTCTACATATTTAATGCGGGACCAATGAGAGCGGTTGTGTGACCTCGTGCTTTGAGAGAGAAAAAATCTTCGCAATGATTCAAAAGAGTATGTTCTGATTATCGATTTGAAGTACTTTTCCTGGTTGAAATGGAAAGAGGGAACGACATGTATGTTTGTTTTTTTTTAAAAAAATCTGAATTTCTAATTTCTCCTTTGAGAGATGAAACGGCAATTATGAAAATTATCATTATTTTGAAATGATATAGCGATTGATCAAAAGCTGTGCATTAGCCTGTGATGTTTTCTGACAAGAACCGAGGCGGTTATACGACCACTATAGTATATATATACATAATCGTGGCAGAGTTCGGCCCATTTTTTACCTCGCCACCGAAGTTCCCGGTTCGATTCCCAGTATGGTTTCTTTTTGGTGAGTGTGCCTTCATCACCGATTGATTGGGTTTATTTCATTTTGCTTTTCTGCCACTTTTGGCTAATCGCAAAGATGAGGATGAGTGATGATATGATGAAATTTATGAAGGTATACTAACAAAGAACACTCATGCCCACGCCGAGATTCGTAGCGCGGTGCCAACCACTCCGTCATGAAGGTCGACCGTATCTCTTCATCATTCATCTAATCACCACTCATCCCCAACCTCGCGATTAGCCAAAAGTATCAGAAACAACAATTTCACAAACACTAAATATTCAATATTATGCTTAACTTATAAACTATATAAACACACATAACTTATTAATAAAATTACTATTAAAAATAAAAATATAAAATAAATATTAAAATAATTAGAATGTATTAGTTGAATATTTAGAGAACCACTCCTTATATATTTATATATTCCTTGCCCACCAACCAATTCACTCGACGTCATGTTTGTTCTACCGTATAGACGATGACCCCAGCAAACTCGGGAACTCAAGTGACTAGTCATTTGTTTTCTCCTCTCGCTTCTTATTCTCTCGTGCCTTTTGACAGTGTTACACAATTTGTCACCGCAGAAACGCTGGAGCAATGCACGCAGCTGATTGCATCGCCCACTGTCCCTCCGCTCGTTTACGGTTGAAAATTATACTACAGCGCGACAAGAGCACTCTTATCTTGGTCAGGCGGTAAATGATTTCACAGAATCTTAAAGAAGAGATATTGTGGGAGAATGGGAAAAGGGAATTAAAAGAATAAAACATAGTGAATATTATACAGAAAAAAGAATGATAGAGAAAAGAAGCGAGAGAGAGAGAGAGAGAGAGAGAGAGAGAGAGAGAGAAGAAAGGCTAAAAGGAGAAAGAAAAGCAAAGAGAAACAATAAAATACAGAGAGGGTAAGCGAGAATAAATATTCTATGACACAGAAGACAAAATATTAAAGAAAGAAAAATGAAAAAAACAAAGAAAAGAAAGAATTACAAACACATGGAAGAGAAGGTAAAGTATGGGTGTCCACATTGAAGATACTCCGAGCAACGTTGGGATGAAAGAAAGGAACGTGCTACGAAGACATAAGAAAGCAGGTGTGCTGAAAACCTCATGGTTATATTCAGAACGGAAGTTTACTATTTCAGTTCCTCCTTAGTGATTCCAAAAGTTTGCAACAAGTCCGTTATTGCGTACCAAAATGGTTTCCAATAGTTGATAAAAGCTGCTGCCAGATGGTAGCATCTGCAGCAACAGGTGCTCATATATTGAAGTTCCTTTTCCTCTATTCTCTCTTAAACAGAACTCCAGGAATAAAGCTGAATATGTATTTGACATAAATATTTACTCTTTCCCAGCCTTACGGGGTAATGTGAGTCAGTCTGGTACAAGTTAAGACCCATACTTTGCATTAAGATTAATATAAAAAGTGAACTAATTTCTTGAAGGATATGTAATGAGCTGAATATCGTAAAATTTGCTCCTAGTATGCATATTGTCTCTTGCTTAAAGTTCTTAACGTGTTAAAATGTAATACCAATTTACTGTTGGCGTTTTTAGGATATTATTAGGAAATAATATCTGTATATTGTATAGCTGTTTTACTACTAGATATGCATTTTAGAACATGAAATAAAGTACAATAAACACACTTTGTTGCACCTTTTCCTGAGATTAGCACATCTATCCCTTTGTTACACCCCCTTCGATGCTTCATCACCTCTTCCTTTCCTTTTCTTTCATGTTTTGTTAAAAAATTGGACAGACAAATAAATGATTTTCACTCTTCTTGAGCAGCTACATAAAATCCTATAGTCTTATTTTGTAGAGCAGAACGAGAGATATAAAATGGTATAATATAAATTACATATGGCTAATGACTAATTATCTTATTTCCTACAGTGTTGAATAAGGAATGTTAATGTAACTGGTTTAGACCTGAATAAAGACTTTTTTGCAGCACCATTTTTAAATCATTTTCAGAACCTTTCTTCAACTTTCCCGACCATAATTTGGAACCATAAAATCCATTTCCTAATTACTATAAATTACACTTTCTCAATGTCAGCCGTAGTTTCATAAAAATCGATCAATGGGTTTTAATCTAGAACTACAGTAGTTTATTTAAACAAATGACAGTTTTTTTGTTTTTTTTAAGTCGTACAAGTGCCTGAATGATTGTCATAGAGACTTGTGTGGGTTAACAATGTTCTGAAACAAAGAGATCAAGTATCTAGCTTGTTCGTTAAAGCAAACAAAAATTCCAACAGTGAGTTCTATCGATTGTGTGAAACCTTGAGGGAAATTAAATTTCACACGCTCTCTGGTCTGCATCGCAACCCCACTGTTGCTCTCCACTCTTCCCATATTATATCATTCTTCCTCCGAATGGATTCCGATCCAAACCCATGTGCTCGGTTTGTTTATGTTCGGCAATTGAAAACATTTGATAAATAAAAAAAACACTGTTTGCAAATCACAGCAAGGAATTGAAATTTTTGTTTGCCAAATTCTGTGGTCAGCATTTTACCGGAAAAAAGGGGAGAAATGATAATATTGTCACATTTCACGTTTCACAGATTCATGAGCGTTAGTAATAATTTCCGCTTTGCTTTCTTTTTCTCTATCTCTACATGTGTGTGTGTGTGTGTGTGTGTGTGTGTGTGTGTGTGTGTGTGAGAGAGAGAGAGAGAGAGAGAGAGAGCGGTGGGAGGAGGAATTCGTATTACTCTTGCATTTCTTTCGCGATTTTAAACACGACGAAGTTCAAGGCTGAAGTTACGATATCGTTTTACTCTTAAGAATAATATTCTTAGTAAACATTGATTGATTAATATGGAGAGCTATGACCGTGATTTCAATTTCGGTTCAACTTAAGTTTTTCACGTCTCCTCGGTTGAAATTCTGCATTTAAAATATTTAGCAGGAATGAAATCACTTCGTTATTTATTTAAAATATCAAACAGTGACGACACTTTGGGAGCTCGATTTTTTTTTAGCGCAATTATGCTTTCAATGAGTGCATCAAAATGTTACTGTGTGCGCCCAACAGATAATGGATGAACAGCAACTGGATGAACACTGAGAAACTAACATCCACAATCTAGTGAATAATATTAAGAAAACGAATTGTTTAGTGGATGAATGAACAATTGGAAATTAAAATCCTCAATCTTTATCAGTTGGATGAACAACAAGAGTAACTAGTAACTATAGATCTGTGACAATTAAGTGAACAGTAAGAACTTAACACCAGCAAGTTTTAGCGGTTTGGTACATTCCTTTACAAGAAATTACCATCCAAATGATGTAGATAAGTTGCCAGTTTACGAATGCAATGGTGACAGTGGCGGATCCAGAAATTCCAGTTGGGAGGAGCAAATTTCAGTCGGATACTTCACCCCACCGCGAATAAATTCTAACCCACACTTGTACTGTTTCATGTAAACAATGTACGGTTCTGTTAGCAGAAACCAACCATGTTCTACACATTAGCGTTTTTTTGTACCCAGGGCTGGAATAGATGGTTGTTAGGTTTATTGTATGTCGTTATTATGATAATTCCTCCCATTGTCACGGTAAACTGAACCATCAGCTATGAGGAGTAAAGTGAAATAAACAAAGAAACCAAAAACTTATTATCTCATGGTGTCTCGGGTTTTATCCCTTTTTGGGGCATCTTGCAGAGTGGTACCGATCCAGATTTAAACTGTAGGTCCAGTTCCGATTAGCCTATCATGAGCAAAAAGTGGAGTTAAATCAAACTTTAAAAAATATTCTGGAGCCTGTAAAACTTGCTGATAAAACTACACAGACAAGTCTTAAAAAATATTAGGCATAATTATATCCAAAAACTTAGCAGTTCCTGAGTGGTGAATAGCTCATCCGATATTCCTGCAGTCGGATTCATCTTTCAAAATCATCGAAAGTGAACACAAAGAAATAACAAAAGCTCAGCAGCTTTAGCAGCACATGACACTCATATCGGCCTCACGCGTCAGTAGGTCATCTCCTGCAACACTTTGCCCGTTGATCGTAAACGACACGATTAGCTGCAGAAAGGATTCCAGATTTCATTACCGAGCCAATTTAGCACTGTTGATAAAGCAATTCATCCCGGGGGCTGAGCTCGGTAATAAGGGGTCGTCATGCGATCGCAGACCGAGGGATAATACGCGTTGGCTAGCGTTTCCCGTGGATTAGAGAATGATCTATGACGGATGATGCTGGCGCCGTTCGCGGAAGCTTGCAGGAACGCGCACACAGAGGGACGCCCACGACCCACCATGATTGTCCTCGCAGCGATGGTATCGTGCAGTGAGAAACGGCCCCTTGGCACGGCAAACAACCATAACTGTATTTCAATAGAGATTAAACCAAAGGGACTGGGGAGAGTTGGATATTTCCCACGATGTCCATCCTCAGCTATAGTTCTGCATCGATTCTCGATAGGTGAAGGGAAATGTCTGAATTTTCGCGTTTCGCCTTTCGTACCAAGTCTCGGTTACTAGTTTCCCTTCCTTAAAGCTCGTTTTTGCTTCTCTCTGTTGCATTCCTCAAAGGTTTTCCGGGATAACTTAAAGAATGGTTCTCTCAGCTGGTTTAAGCTGACGGCTTCTCTCTCCTCGGCTTGCGTCTCCCCCTTTGTGTTTCGATTTCTTTTGAATGTGATGCGATGACTCAGCGAAAATGTGCTGAGCTGGCTTTCGTGAAGCGGAGAACAGGCTATCTTGGCTGGCATCTCTCTCTTATACCATCCACTTCCAAAATTTAACGTCGGCAATGTGAAAAAAATATATATAATAAGTGACTTCGAGAGAATTCGAAACTCGTCTTTACGAAACACCAGCTTATCTTGATAATTAATCTGTTTGCAGATGAAACATTGAAAGGTCAGATAAGGTGCTGTTGAAATGTTCCATCAGGAGATTCAAGGTCGTTTTTAGATAGTTATATAACTACCATAAATTCAGTCCTTTTTTCAAACACGTTTTGGGGGATGTTATGAAAACTATTGGGTGCGTGTGTGTCGTAAAGCACTATACTTCTTGATTCAAGGTCTTTGAAGTCTTAGGCTAATGTATTCGTCATGTATATCAGTCACAAAATGTTAATAATAAACTATAAAAATAAGCAACACTAAATCCCATCACGCAACAACAGTCTTTTTAGTGCCAAGGCCTGCAGCGTTGCTTTACATTGGATATGTGATCAGCACATTCAGTTCCCTCAGGATTCGACGCTCCTTTCAGAAATAGCTCACCAATAGTCTCACGATACTGGGTCAACAGAATTATTAGCTCTCAGAAGTAAGTATGAAGATATAATTGACGTCGTGTCGAAGGGAGAGTCAGTCAATTTCCCTCCTTCTCACTCTAAAATTCCGAAATTGCGAAAAAATAATTTACTTCCTTTTGAAAATATATTTTCTACCATTGTAACTTTCTTATTATTCGTCAAATCTTGAATTAAAACGAGGAAATGGATAAAGATCGTTGTGCTTCGTATTTGCATTGTCTTATAAGTCAAACCGTTATAAGTCAAACCGGGACATCAGATTTTTCAAATTAACGAAATACACCCAGAAGTCTATAAACGACCATAGACAAGTGTCTACTATTACCACATGAAGCGCTACCGTCGCAGGCAACGTGAGTCATTTCTTAAACAAGATGATGGACAAGCCTGTGAGGTGAGTGCTAACTTGAGACAGCTTGTTCCTATGGAATTTCTTGTGAATGAAGGTTTAAAACCTAGCGGAGACTATAAGCACGGTACGGTAATGGGACATTTATTCGTAGTAAAACATTTAAATGGTTCAAACGGTCTAAAGGTGGCCGTACAGATCGAGGTGGCTAGGAGCATACTTCAGTCGTTATCGCGAAACTTCAGCGAGTGGAACGTCTGATCGGACAACATTCGCCAACTTGCCGGATTAACGAATCTTTGTGAGAAGTTTGAACAAAGTCACGAAGACGGCCAGGTTTGATCACTAAAGGTGTTACGTTGGTGCAAGACAATGCACGCCCGCATACTGTTGATTGTTGGGCTGACAGTTACTGCCACATACCCCATACAGTCCGGACCTAGCTCCAACGGAGAAATCTTTCTATGCTGTTGGTAACCAAGTACTGGGACGTCCATTAGTGTAGGGAGAGATTGCATGCAGAAACAAAATTACTTTTTCTACATGGCAAAATGTGTTTCTTACTCTGGAAAATCATATGTCCCGGTTTGACTTGTAAGTTCTGTTACTGAAGCTATGGCAAGAATTATCAGTGTACAACTATTGTATATACATACGCGACATTCATACTTGTATTGCTTTGTATTTCTGCCTTTTTAAACTGATCGTGGAGATGAGATGAATGATGATTCGATTAAATTGATGCACGAATCACGATTCGAACCAGGATTTTTCAACGGTGAGATTGGAGTGAACCACTTTAAAAATTCATTCCATCGTTAACTCTATATTCTGTCCTGGGAATATACGGAGCGAGCGAAAGAAAGTAAGTCTCTGCGCAAGTAGTGACTCGAGATAGCTCCACCAATGAACACGCGAGAGAGAACTGTATTGCGTGGAGGGGAAAAAGCGACTGCAGCTACCAGCCTTTGCAGTAGCATGTACTGCTTCGCTCAGCCCACTCGCTTTCTTCCCTTCTCTACCGTTATACGCGGCATTGCTCCAGAGATTCCCGGGATAGAGTATAGATTTATTGAAATAATAATGTCAACTGTGGCTAAAAGAAGAGCAAGCTAATACGAATTCACACGAAAGGCAAATGGCATCAAAAGAATCTAGCGATCCCGATCACAAAATTCTCAATTCCTCCTAACTAACCCCCCTCCCCCCGCCATCATTCCTAAGTTCTCTCGTCACGGCTTAAATTGGTTCCTTGGGGCCTGCGGGGTCATTAACGGAACGAAATTAATGAATTTCGTTCGCTTCTTATTCGGAACGCTCATTTCTCCAATTAAAGCCGCACGTCTCGTTGTTTTACAAGTACCCTGGGTATGTTTCCTGATTTCCATGGGAAAGGCAGAGAGATACGAGGAGGAGAAGCGTATTGTTCCAGTTGCCATTTGCAGATGCAGAAGTTTCCGTTCCGTCGAGTTAAAAAGAAGGGAAGCTCATCTATGCAGATTTTTGTGAAAGCAAAGGGTTCCTGGCTCTCAATGGACATTTGTATGAAAATCTTTCTTTCGTGAAGTTTTGGAACTTCCGTTTAATCACTGTACAAATGGAACTTGAATATAAAAGTGCATTATGGCAATATTCGAAAGTTCTTAAAGCCTACTTTATATTCAGAGAAGAAGAAACACAATGTAAGAGATAGAACGCGAGGAGTGATAATACAAGAGTTGGTTTCGCTCCCTCCCCCCAACCACCAAAAATAAAAAAACACAACTGCAGGATTCAATTTCTGTAGTTAGTACCCACTTTTGTGTTTTTTAACTTTTCTTTATTGCATTTGCATAAATTCTTTGTTTTTAAACCACTTTCCTCTCTCCTTAGGCTAATCGCTAATCGCATGAACATGATGTTGAACAGACAAAAACTTGATGAGAGTATGTTCAGGAATGGGCATTCATTCACCAGGATTCGTAAGTTTCCGACCGCTTTTCCAAGTAAGTGACATTGGCGGAGAACAGTTAAACGGCCTAACTCGTGGCGCTGCATTCCGTCTCCAAAATTTTGAGGTTGACAGACTGACACCAACGGTCAATTTTGTTTGCACAGCAATTTTCATTAACATATACATTATATGAAAATGGAAATATTCTGATGAACTGGAATTTTTTGGTTTCCGAAATGGAACATGCGAATGAAAATATGAGCTTAAAAAAATTATTAAATGATATTGCCCAGAGGCAACCAAAAGATTCCATTGGATCCACTCGTTGTCTACTAATTTAAACCAAATTTTACATTTAACAATAATCCTAGACATAATCAAATTAATACTCTCTATGATAACACGATTACTAATTTACTCATATTAAATTTCAAGGGTACACGTTAATTAACGCATTCAGTTAAAAAAAAAAAATAGATACTGTAGCTGTTTACGAGTAAAAGTGTTGGGTTGAGCACATCGACTTTTAGAAAACGATTTTACTGAACCGCAGACTCATGAAGACTCTATGGTAGTGGCATTTGTTGACACTTTTTAATCAGGATGTTTGGGTTCGGTTCCTCCTTCGGGCTTCATTCAATGTTTAGGATTTGACTTTAAACTGTAGGTTCAGTCCTGATTAACCTAAGGTGAAGTAGACTTTAAAAGGTTTGTCAAAATATTCCCATTATGCATTCTCATTGATGCTATCAACGCAGAGCCAACTTAATGGCCTATCAAGTTGGGTGGCCAACTCCCTATCTCACCACCCAAGGTTCGGTGTTCGATTCCCGACCTGGTATACCTGTATGTCCCTTCATCAATTTAACCGAATCATTATTCTCATCATCGCACATCGCGCTATAACGCCAGGGGTTTCGGATTCGAATCCCGGCCTGGGCATGGATGTTTGTGAGTGTCCATTCATCAATTTCATCATATGATCACTCATCCCCATCTTCGCAAATTAGCCAAAAGTTTCAGAAAAGGCGAAGTAAAATAAAGCAAATCATTCAATCAATCATATTCTCATCTTTACGATTAAACCAAAAGAAGCGACGTAAAATACAAATACTATTAACGTAGCAATATACGTAGTGAAGGAAACACAATAACCATGCAGATAACCACCTGAAAAAGTGTGGAACAACATTAAATTATTGGTCTCAACAGTTTTATTCCCAGAGAGGCAGTTTGTTCCCAGCTCGGACTCAATGCGAGTATGCTAATCTAACAAGGCATCTCCTGTGGCCAAACTTGCTCCGTTTTTGTCTAACTTGCGGGCTTCAATTAGCCAACACAAACTACATCGCAAAATTACGTTTACACACGTTAAGGAACCTCTGAATTATGGTCCCTTGTTTCAGTTTGACCGCCTGAAATTCAAACAGAACAATGGCCCATTATTGTATGCAATATTGATGTCAGCCAGATCATGGCAATTGCCGATATCTCACGAACTAATAGAGAACGCAGTAAACAAGACTGAAGTTTGATTGCTAACAGCTTCGGACAAAAGCATTTCGCTTTGGATTTTCTTAATTACTGTACGTTTCAAATCCCACCGTGTAAAGTGAAAAACCTTATAATTCGACACCATACCTCTTTGACAGAATCACTCAGAACCGAGTCGTGGGTGGCAAATGTAGAATTAATGGTTGTTTAGTGTGGTGAAAACAATGTATAAGCTATATCCTGTGCACATAAAGTGTGAGGAGGCAGGAACCACATATTCTCGTTCTCGGCCACAATAGAAATGATATGATGAGCATTACCGCCTTGGTTAATTGATTAAAGGCTGTATGAACCCTAGAGCTACTATTAAAATTCCTACCTGAGATTGCCACTTCTGGAAT
This sequence comes from Lepisma saccharinum, assembly GCF_977018435.1. Classification (NCBI taxonomy): domain Eukaryota; kingdom Metazoa; phylum Arthropoda; class Insecta; order Zygentoma; family Lepismatidae; genus Lepisma; species Lepisma saccharinum. Next base: position 12,824,261 of record NC_139239.1, on the reverse strand, counting down.
CGAAAGTTTGTCTCCGAATGATGCTAACGCAGTCATGATTTTAATTACAATCAATCTTTGGAATTTATGATTAGCTCTGAATTTTATACGTTCATTTCCAAGTTAGGCAAACTGCTTTAGTTTGATATTTTCATGTCGGTAACATAGAAATGATGAAAACGGTAGGAAAATATTTAATCCTTTTTGTCGTGTTGCGCAAAATCGCTTAAGGAAAGAATGCAAACGAAACTGGAAAAATCCATCAAGTTATGCGCTCTCAATATAAGCCCCGGAATGAAAATTTCTCGTTCGTTGCTCGCACAGAACGAAATGACTGTTTTTCTCTTTTCCTCTCTTCGCCCCCTTCTCCCTTGTATTATTCCCTTCCAGTTTCCTTCAACCCATAATCCTCTCGTTTGTCACCCCTGGATAAACATGATCAGGAAACTAGAACTGCTGGAAATATCGAATGTAGTCCGTTTGCTTTTTTGGGGGGAGGGAGGAAAAATCGTGCTTTTCTTCCTTTTCATTAGTTCTTTCTTTATTGCGAGAGAAAGAGGGATGAAATAACCAAGTTTTGATGTTGATATTGCAAGAAATTTGTGTTAAAATGCTTCACTTGATTGATTGAGTTGGTGTTTTAAGTCCACTTCATGCACAGTAAGGCTAATTAGGACTGGACCTACAATTTAAAGTGAGATCCGAACCACTATGTGTCTCCACCAGGTATCGAACCCGGGACCCCTTGATTGCAAGGCGACGCCGCTACCACTGCGCCAGCGAGGAGGCCTAAAAATGCTTCAAGTCAATATATAATTCTTAACCATCCACCGGTCACGTCATGTGAGACCTTATATCACCCCTATTGTGAAATGATTTGAGTTTTTGTTTTTACCAAACTATGCACAGTTAGGCTAATAAGGACACGACAGAGCACTACTCCGGGTATCCAACCCGGGACCCCTCGAGTAAAGCTACGACTTTACCACTACTCCGTTGGGGAGGTCTACGAAATGGTTTGAGTTGAGCGCTACGCAGAAAACATGAAGGGGGTGGGGGTCAAAAGGGGGTCACAGTGACAATTTTTTTGAATTCTACTTGATAGTTTCCTTTGGAAATTTGTACTGTACACAACATCACAATAGTCTTAACACGACTATTTTCATGAAAGTTCCAAATTATCAGTAACTCTCCACATACCTATTTGTTCTATGTGTTCGTCGTTTTCATATTTTAGCAATTTCGTCTAAGAAGACATTAAATAGGATTGGACTAAGGCTGTCTCCTTGTCTTATGCTGTTGTTTGATTTAAATACAGTATATTTTGCCTAACAACCAAAGCATTTAGCCTGACGTCAGAGAAATACGGTGCTTGGCCAAGAAAGTATTTGTATTTGGTTCGATAAAAGAGTCACCGATATGTTGAAGAACGCCGCACATTTGTCAACCCAGGTGCAGCATTATATGACAAGCAGCGATCCCTTAAGATTGAAGAATTCGATGACCACCCTAGAAAGTTTTTCTCTATTAGGTAGAGCAGTTGCTGATAATTTGGAACTTTCATGAAAATAGTCGTGTTAAGACTATTGTGATGTTGTGTACGGTACAAATTTGCAATGGAAACTATCAAATAGAATTCAAAAAATTCAAAATTCTTGCATTCGATATGCTTTTTCGATCAGAAGAAGTGAGCATATCTTGCCCTTACTTAATGCTCATGATATCCTCAATATGTCTCGATGACGCCTACTGCATCAATACTGCCTAATAGTCACTATCCTTAAGTCAAAAACACCAGGTTATCTCTACAAAAAATTGTATTTAGAGATTCAGTGCATTCACATTACACCAGAGGTCGACGTAAACTCGACATCCCCTGCCAGTCTGTCGCCAGCTTCGATGGCTCTTTCTCCCTCTGGTCCGCTACTGTTTGGAATACCTTACCGGGTGATATTTCGTCTGCTACCTCAATCAAACACTTCAAAGAAAATATCATGCCAAACTGAAAAACAACGATTAAGTCACTCCTCATATGGCTAACTCCCAAAATATCCATACACCCTCCTGACATCACTATTAATGCGTATTTTGTACACATTTCTTTACTCTTTTTAGACACGATTTTGAATTATGTATGTGTGTGTGTGTGTGTATGAATTGCTATGTGTGCTTCTATTTTCTAGTTTTTTCATGTATTTTATTTATTCTAAATCATTTTGTTTAATACCTCTCACATGTAATCCTACTTTGTAATACCTAGTCCTGAGTTAGGTGGTAGAGCAGCGCTAGGCTGAACCTCGCTCAGTAGAAAATAAAAATACTATTCTATTCTAAGTGAATCCTGCAATTTTTGGAAAATTTTTGAAGTCGTGATATCACATATTTCTACGTAGGGATATTTTGGGAAACATTGCATTCTAGTATTCAGGCTGTTTTACATTTTCAGATCCTTCTAGAGCTGACATTCGCAGGAAATTTACCACCTTACAACGAGTACAGGTCATTTGCGTGAAAAACAGGCTACTTAAGTTCTCTGATTGTCAACTGCTATATGCCAAATACAACGTGCTGATAATTCCTCTTTGATGTGAGAGATGTAATAAGAGTCTATGAAACCACCGATGCAGATCTTGAGTTCGATCAACATGTCGTTACTTAGAGATTTCCTTCAAAACTAGTTTCTTTTGTCAGTAGCGGCGGGGGAAGAAGATAAGAATGTGATTTCGTTTTCTGTGTTCCTATTCTTCGAAAGTTTTCTCCTTTGGGTAACTTTTCCTGTACGGGTTTTATGTAATCATGCATTATATTTTCCAAGAGTTTTCTTTGCGTCAGGTACAAGTTTCTTTTCAAAATTACATCCTCATTAGAATGTGTTTCCATTTTCAGAAGCTTGCTTCTAAAGTTTTCAATAAACAGCAAACTACACCATGGAAGCTGGTCATTAAAATTAAAGTTTAGCGTTCATATCTTGCGGAACTGAAAACAGGAAACTATTTCTGTATTAAAAAATCACTTCTTTACGTACGTGAGAAATAAGGGCGGGTTCTGTCTAACGATAGAGGAAAACTCTGTGTAATACAAGGTGATCGAAAATAACGGTTTAAAATAAATACGGAGAGGGAAACACGAGTCAAACGTGTCATGATATGAAAGGCGGGGAACTTGATACCACGAGGGTGACCATTTTGAAGTCTGCTTGGAGTCAATCTAATTTTTAACAATAAAAAGTTGGCTAGAACGCTAATGTTTTTCATGGCACATAAGCAAGTAAACACTCCCGTGAAACAAATGTTGAATGAACGAATGAGTTAAAATTTTGGGGTGCGTCGGCACGTATGGTCATTTTGCACCCTTCCAAGTATATAAGGAAACACCCTCTTATCTCAAATCCTTACCTTAATGTTAAAGATAGGGGTGTAAAGAGCCCCTTGACAAAGGTTAAAAGTGCAGGGTTCTAAAGGAATCTGATTAATTGATTGATTTGGTTTATTTTACTTCGCTTTTCTGGCACTTTAGGCTAATCGCGAAGATGAGGATGAGGGATGATATGATAAGGCCCATGACAAGGCCGGGATTAGAACCAGAGACCTCTTGCACCGTAGCGCGCTGTGCTAACCACAAGGGATTTGCACAGGAAAAACACAACACATTAAGGTAAGGATAATCTAGAAACTTTCTCAGAAACAATATACGAGGGCTATTTTTCTCAAAAATATAAATACAATTGTTATAACACTGTCAGAAATCTTCCAACATGGATAATAAACAGTTGGGAAGATTAAAAGTTTGTCTGAGGCAGGATTGAATAGGAATATGGCGAACATTTAAAATAACTTTACAGACATGTTTGATTTAGTTGGTGTTTAAAGTCCACTTTATGCACAGTAAGGCTAATCGAGACTGGACCTACAGTTTAAAGTGGGATCAGAACCACTACGTGCCTCCACCGGGAATCGAACCCGGGATCCTTTGATTACAAGGCTACGATGATACCACTGCGCCATAGGGGAGGCCCTCATATTACAAACACCTGACAGAGCAATACATGAGTACGTAAGTTTCCCCTTTTACTCAATAAAACTAACTTTAGAACCAATCCGCTTCCTTGTCCTTTGAATTGGTCGCAATTCTTCCACCTCTCTTTTCCACCGGTTACCCCTGCCCCCCCCCCCAATCCGCTCCTCTTCCGCAAACACAAACTCATGCATCCACTTCGCGTCCATTCCGATAACTCCACATTTACCTTATGGCTTCTTTTTCCAGAAAACCCTTTTCCGTTTTTATGAATTTTTCCCCCTTCCCGGAAAGTTCCAGCTCTTTTGGTTTTTGAATTAGTGACGCACGCATACACACACGCTTGCACGGACTGATGCGCTCATCATAGATAACGAACGTCACACAGGTTAGTTTGTCTTTCCGCTTTTTCGTTTGCTTTCGGAAGCTCTCTCTCTCTCTCGGGATGGCACAAAAAATAAAATAAAATAAGAGCTACGCCGTATCTTCCGAAAGCAGACATCGGTCGACATATGCTGTGTACATTGTGGATTGGCCTGTTATGGAAATCTGCATTCGAGATTGAATTAATATGAAAATGCTATCCGGCTTGGTAAAGATGTTCGATACGAAAACAGCACCACTGGTTAAAACATATTTTTGTCCAATATTTTGACAGATAACTGTAGTTCCAGATGTAGCTGAATGGGAAAACTTAAAAATAATTTCGATTTAGATAACAAAAAATAATCCTTTTCCATTTTACGTCGCCTTGTTACGCGCTAAATTAACTCAACTGAACTAAGCAACGCAACAACGCAGAATCGCTCCCCGTGACACCTGTCACGCGGATTAAACATTACATGAATTATAATACGGTCAGGATAAGTGCCTACAGTCGGAGTTACCGAGAATAAACCTAGGAGGATTTGATTTTAAGTACCTGAAATGACGTTACATAATACTACGGTGGTTCTGAATATACACATATATTAAAGTACAGATAAATACACAGTACATCTTGCCCTCTTTCACTCGATCTCTCATTCAGACACTCATTCCATGGCATATTGCGACAACATGACAATTACAAAGGTTAGATTAATTAATACTTTGACTATACTCATGCTATTTCTTGGCTACATTGCCGTTTACAATTTACCGTTTATGGTTTTAAGTATAACGTGAATAATTGTTCCTTGTGCAAACCCTACTATCTTCTCTGAAGGTATAAATATATTTCAGTGAACTATTGTTTGCTGTTAACATAAACTCTGATCTATAACTTGATTAGTCCGCCGGAATAACGATGTCTAGGTATGCCATAGCACTGATTTAAGTTATGCAATGATTTGATTTACGCAGATTCGCGGTAGATTGGCGTCATCTCTCTCACACACGTACATGGTTGGATCTTACCTTCGCTGCATTCCCTCTGACCTGGGTAGGGTGAAAGCGGTCCTACAGTTTTGGAAGACGTCCACACTTCAGCCTTGTACTTCGCTGTTATCCTGGTTGGCGAAAATGGATCCTGGCTTCACTCGTTCACTTCGCAGGGACGTCCATGACGGTACACGTACACTGTCGACTCCGTACGACAACTAGCGCAGTAATAGGTCAGTCCTTCGCTGTCACTCGTACGTAGAGATACGTGGCTTGGGCGATGAGCCGAACATACGTAATGAGCCGTTCGCGGTTTTACATGGACACACATGGATATTAAATGTTATTAACTTCTGCTAACTTAGGACGTTGTTTCGGACGATTGACACAGGTGGACAAGTCTGGCGTTATTCTCACATACCACACGTATGTGCACGAATGCGTTGACGGCGAGGGGAAAACGACCCCCCTGGGTCTACTCTGTTCTACTCCATGGCTGTAAACACTCACGCGAGTAAAAGACAAATCCAGACCAAGGGTCCGATCGCGACTCCGAGCTAGGTCGCACGTAGCTCACTCCGGTGTCGATTCTAGGCAAAACTGTTTTCTCGCTATTCCGAATCATCCCTTTTATTCCAGATTTGAACGAGGTGACGGTCTAGTCTCTGTGTTTAGGTGCTCATTTATTGTTTCTGGTGCTTTGACCGTTGTCCTCCTATCCTGATCAACGCTCAGTCCGGTCCTTAACCTCTGGTAGCAGCCCCTCGTGCAGAGATTAGGCTAAATCCTCCGCTATTGTGTCAGTCACGGACAGAGAGCGCTATCTCCGTAGGGTATCGTCTTCATTGTATCCAGCGATAGATCTTTAATAATTCGTAACTCCCGTAGTTCTGCTCTGATTAGGCTCAAATCTTGGAATCAGTACTTTCATGGTGTGGTCTTCCGCTGGTTAAAATCTCATCCAATTTGGTCCATTGGTTTAGAAGTTGCTCTTTTCCTGCTATTCCCCATAAGAATGCATGTAAATCCGAATTCGGGCGAAAAAAGGTGGTTGAGCAAGTTAGTGTTGGCTAAGGCAGTCGCTAGACACCTTTATTCGCGACGGATTTTAATATTACCAATTGTAATTAATTCTTAATAACGGGCAATTAGATTAATTACTTGTTACTCAATATTTGACCGTTATAGCCTTTATACCATTTTAAGTTAATCGTGACGATGAGGATGAATGGTGAAGTGCAGGTAGAAGAAAGGTTCTTGGATCAGATTGAAATACTTTAAACATAGAAAGGTTCTGTACGGTCTAGAACCCATTTACACTTCCTGATTTTCTCTCCTGGACGTGAATTGGATTTATTTAAAATTCCTGGACCCTCAACAGCCCTGGAATTGTTAAAGATCCTGTGTTCCGTAACAGGACCGGAAGCTTTTTAATCGCACAATTTAAATTCGGTCCAAGTTGAGTATCGTTTAATTTCAATACAGAATTTGGACCCCTTTTAAACTGGTCCGGAAAAATTGTTCCTGGGCCGTATTAAAATTGATTCGGAAAATTGGTTACTGGATCGAATTGAATTACCTTACAGAAAAAAAAATGGTTCTTTGCGGTCCAGAACTTATTTACATTTGCTGATCTTCTCTCCTGGACCGGAATTAAATTTATTTAAAATTCCTGGATCTTTAACAACCCTGCCCACACATTCTCGATCTCTGGCATACCGTAGGCTGTGTGATCAACACCACACTCCCGCCAACTTTTTTACTCAGGTTAACCGTTGCGTAGGAGCTAGGTGAAAAGCACAGCGTTTTGTTTTTAAGCAGGGTTTTGATAGTGCCATATATTAACATTCGATTATTTTCTCCAAAGACGTTCAATTGTAAGGGTAATGTGTAGTAATTAAGTGCCAATACTTTCTAAAGCTAGTGAATGATTTCTTCAAATACCGGATAGATAGCAGTCAGTAAGAACGAATTCGAGGAATTCCGAAACTGAAAACAAAAGATTGAAATGTCGATGGAATGATCAGGTTATGATCCTGAGACCATTGAATACGACGCCAGTTCTCAGCATCATATTACGATTCGACACAGGATTTCTGGCATTCCCGCTGTGTTCCTACTGCCTCTGTAAATTTAACGTTCGTTCGATTCCAATAAAATTAATTTAAGTTTCCAGGCCGTTTGCATACTCGCAAGAGCTTTGCATGCGACTTCTTGCAACTGGACCCCCCGCAGCCCAAGGTAATTGAAACACGCGAAATTTATGCGCTGCAGAAAGCAGATTAAGGGATTGTGGAAACGACGGAGGTCCGCCAGATGAGGATTCCCACGGACAATGCAAGTGGGGAATCCCCCTCGTGGGCCAAAGAAGCGAATGCAATCAGCCTGCAACGTCCACAAAATATGGTCACGAGAAAGGTATGAACTTACGACTAAGAGATTTCCAGAGCTGGGTCTACTGCAGGGCATGGATACTGTATCGACGTAACCAGAAATGCATTTCTGGAAGTTTAAAGTGTTAATGTCGGTTTGATTTGGTATATTTTACTTCGCTTTTCTGAAACTTAAAGCTAATCGCAAAGCTGAGGATGAGTGATGATATGATGAAATTGATGAAGGGACACTCACAATGAATATCCATGTCCAGGAGGGGATTCGAACGAAGGACCCCTGTCGTCGTAGCAGGCTGTGCTACCACTCTGCCACGAAGGCCAGGTTAAAGTGTTAGATTTAGTTTAGTAAGTTATCATTTTTTTCAATAATATTATTAAAGCATAAGTTTGATCAAATATGTATGGAAGAGGAAACTGAAGACTACTGATGGCATGGCCAAGTGTGTTGAGTGTTCGATTCACAAATTTACGGCTGAAGGCTTTAGGTTTCATTCTCAACCAAAGCTGACACCCACTAGCAAAGAACGCCCAGGCCAACATTCAAATCCAGGACTCTTAGTGTCGTAGGCCGCTGTGCTGACCACTGACGTCAACTATAAACAAAATAGAGTACGCATCTTCATAAGTAATGCGCAAGTTATTTGAATAAACCATCATAGTATGGAAATTATTTAATTAAAATGTTTATATTTACATGTAATGGAAAATCATAATATTGTTAATTACCTAAGTAGCATAATGTCGAAAACGTTGGTGACAGTGGTGTTAGATTAGCATGCAATCATAGGGCCATTGGCCTTGCCGAAGAAACGTGCTACTATTGGCCGTTGCCATTAGCCACACAGAGTTGCGATTTTCACGTAAGTTTTGTAAATACCCATCCCGGCCAAGAAAGCTTCATGGTGTATTTAACTTACAGCATATTCTGAATGAGTCTTACGTTTAAACAAACAACTTTACAGGGAGAAAAACCTGACGTAACAGTGACGTGCTCCAATACTGACAAGAACTAAGGTTTCTCAAAATCTAATTAGAGAACGAGAAGGAAAGTAGAGGTTAAAAAAATAGAAGATTGCATTACTTCAGTAAGAAGTAGGGTTTGGTTTCCATAAATGAAGTGGGAAGTTAACACAAACAATTCAATGAGAACCCACAGCTAAAATACCTTGTTCGGCAGGAAAATAACAAGTTTCTAACTGAAATGAATTTCCTCTTGTGTTTTTTGCCCTGTCCAGAAGCACCCTTGAACCGAAGCAGCCGCATGAAGACTCGGAAACCTGCAACCACAAATTTCGTTCCGACAACTAAAGTTTCCCCGACAAGTGTGGGCTTCGTAAAACCTGGTTTTCTGAGATGGGTGTGGTTAAGTAAGTGTCTTTAACAAACACACACAAATACTTTTCCTCTTTACTGCGACACTTCAATGCAAGCGACAAACAAGAAGTTTCTTCTGGTTTCAATGTCTTGGCAGAGAGGAGAAGGGAGGTTGGGAGGATGTTCATACGTTTCGAAAACAATTGATGCTCAAGCGCGTTTCAACAACTGTATCTGTAATGTTATAGGATAGAAATTATAAATTTGATTTCGAATCTTAAAATATAAATCGTGCGAAAAAAATATTGGTTTCTTTAAATGGCTGGCATAACTATTATTTTTCCAGTTTCAATTTTTGAGGGAGTCCGCCTTTTAGCTATTGCCAGTGGTGAACCCTGCATTTCAGACAGGGCAGCCGAAATTAAAAAAAGCAGCCACTCACTCCTAATTTTTCCTATGTATCTTATAAGCTTTACACAATGTTTGCTACTATTCTAAGGAAAGGTCTAGGGTTTGAATTCCGGCCTGGACACGGGTGTTCTTTTCGAGTGTTCATTCATCAATTTCATAATTTCATCACTCATCCTCATCGTCGCAAATAGCCACTTCGGTGGCGAGATATAAAACATATTCACTTAACCGCTCAGACACGTTCTTAGTTTCAAAATATCTGAATATATTATTGAGTATTTATCATGCCACCAATACAAACGTAAAAATAAGAATGGAAGCCCGCAACTGATTACAGCATTAAAACAATTAATGAATATTACGTACCCTTTACTTTTAACCCTTTACTTCATTTCTAACCTTTTAACAATCAACATCATCCTTTGTTAGCATTGGCTACTTTGATACCCAAATCATATACCTGCATGACTTTATAGATACCTAGAGAACGAAAAATGTAGAAATTCGGTTAATATAATTTGTATACCATAAGATGGAAACCTTTGCAGGATTACTTGATTCATTTGGTTTATTTTACGTCTCATTTCTGCCACTCTTGGCTAATCGCGAATATGAGGATGAGTGATATGATGAAACTGATGAAGGGACACTCACAAAGAACACCCCTGCGCATTCCTGGATTCGAACCCAGAAGCCCTGACGTCGTAGTGCATTCCGGCTTTTCGCAGGAAGAAAAAGTCACGTGCGAAAATGTTAAGTCCTACTATTGAACAAGAAAATCGTTTCAAAACCGGGTGTAGATGTTCTTCATCTTATGTCAAAGTATGCATTCAATAACGAACGTTGTTTCCATGAATATTCGTAATCACTGCCCTTAATACCCTTATCGCATATTCAAGAGTCGATTAACAGTCAGGAAAAAATGAGCATAATGAAAGATGACGTGAAACATTCTAATGAAGAGATCTCGCCGGAAAATGAACAGAAACGATTCCACGGAAAAGGACATGCCAACACCGGAAATTAAATTTCCCTTCCTGGCAATGGCTCACTGTCAACGATGTTGCTACCTCAGCAGGAAATGGACAAAAGAGAGGGCAAAAAAAGACGCCGAGAAGAAGTCATCTCCAGTTTGCATGTTGGGAAAGGCAAGGGGAAGATTTCGTGATGCTCCTAGTCACGGGAACTCAATGTAATAGCAGCGAGTCACGTGATACTTGGTTGAAAAAAAACGTTTCCTTCCCATGCTTTTACATTCCACCTACGTCACATGACACTCGTTATATCTGTCTTGATTTTGCCCTTATACGTTTATATTACTATTAGAAAGTCATTCTCGTTATTATGAAAGGCATTAACGAGCTGGATTGATTGATTGAATTGTTGATTTAAGTCTATTTTATGCACACAAAAGCTAATCGGGACTCGACCTAGAGTGTAAAGTGGGATCCGAACCACTGTGCCGTGTGCTTCCACCGTGTATCCCTAGATTATAAGGCGATGACGTTATCACTATTTATTATTACTATTATTATTGATCCAAATCTTATGTACATGCTTAGGAAGATTACATTTTAGTACTTTGCATGTTAAGTATTGCTACAGTATACATACATTTACGTATAAACTACATTTAGGTATAGAGTACTAAGAGGAAATTTACGTAACATTTGTTCCTGGTTAGTGGATGAATTTTTTCATAGTGCTCTTGCAAGAATAAACTGAAGTCTCTTGGAAGACTGCTCTGTTCATTGGGAAATATATAGTATAATAAATAATGAGCTATCATCCATTGCAATGCATGTTGTTTCGTGGGAGGGAAACAATTGAATTAAGGGAACACTATGTCTGTGTCCGTGAACGTAGTTATTGATGTGCGACATATACGACTTAATATAGTTCTCAGTTTTCTTCGTGCCGTAGGGAAGTTTCGGCACTTCGTTAACCTATGGGCTAAAGAGTCAGGAACTTTACAGGAGAAGCAGTTTGGGGAGTCACTGCTTCCGTATTGATAGGTCATATCTCCTGTCATTATGACACGGTTGACCACTATATACCAAATTGATTGTCCGCCACTTGAGAGGTGCTTGGCTGTGACATTTGCGCATATCCGTGGCCAATTATGGTTGGGAGAATCACGGACTATTCGTGGCACTATGTTCGTCTGGCTATTTAATTCACTGTATAACGTTTTTACAGATGGTACGATGTTTTCATTCCATGGTAGCATACCTGTACAGCGATATCCTTATGAAACAAAACCCTCCTTGGAATACTTTGGATATCGATGGGAGCTTCTAATGGAATGTTACGTAATAATGTAAGAATTAGTTCTTCGGTCGCCGTCTCGTACTGTGAGAATGTTGTGTCAAGGCCGGTCTGTACGCACAACAATGCTCTTGCCTGTGTCGTCACGTGTATCAGTGCCAAACCACCTGTCTTCGCTGATAAGGTGGTCTCGCTCATTGCTACTCGGAAGATCGTATCTTGCCACAGAAACGTCCGAACAGCTTTTTTGACCTTGGCTTTGTGCTGTGTTTTGAATGGCAAGCGAAAACATTCATGAACCGTACCTGTGATTTTAAACTCAAAGAGCGCATCTTGTTTGCTTTGACAACGTGGATTACCCTCTCGCAAGTGAGCTTGCTAATTCCTTCGATTGTGTCTTTGATATTTGCATGAAAATAAATGCACAAAATTTTTAGTTTCGTGGCTCGAGGATTTCCTTACATTTTTTGAGTGGCTTGGGGGTAGAGCTAAATGTGTGTTCTCTGGATTTTTGTAGAACCCCCTAAGGAAAGGAAGCTAGGTTTCGTTGCATGTCGAATTAAGAACATCCACGCTTTATTGCAATTAGTCATTCTAAGTGCGCGCAAATACTACAGTATTTTGGGTGAATAGCTGCATTAATTTGGAATAGGATAATCAAGCTAGAAAGAAGTCATTGTTTAATAGGAGAAAGTGTTTAAGGTAAGCGCATATAGTGAGAGTATCATAAAATGAATGATGATCATTGAAACAAAATTCGCTATTTATTTGTTCTGATAATTTAAACATAGTGTACCGTCTTCATTTATTTATTTTATTTTCATGAATAATCATTGAAGTGCATACATCAATAATGATTGTTTGTAATTCGTGTGCAAGAAATTTTCCCGCAGAAAGTAACTCCAGGAGTAGCTCAGAGTTACTTTTCAGGAACCAGTACTGTAACTGTTACTTCTAAAAATTAACTTTCAGAAAACTGTTTCGATAACTATCCATAAACTAGCCAGCTATCGCCTAGAAACTGGTTCAAGGACAGTCATGTGTGCTCATATAGAATATGGGAGATTTTGTGAAATGAATTAATGCAGTCTCGCATGTTTTTTCCCCCACAAATGAATGAGTACCGTATCTTTTGTTTTCATTATTTCCGTGTCTTTGTTCCACCAGTCACCGCATCATGTGAAATTAAACTTTTGTTCTATAGGACACACTTCTGATTATCTGCACTGCTGCCATTGACTTCCTGAGTTGTTTAGTGAAATAGGAATCTCTCACGTTTACAACCTCACCCTGAATTCACTCTTTGTGCTTTCTGTTTTTAATATGAGATCTAAACTCTCGACAGATTTTTTGGTTCGCTCTGATGGCGTTTGCTCTCCCTGCCTTTCGAAATCAACAGCACCGCCTCTTGTCGGACTGCCGTGCAGGATTCGCTGAAGAAAGGGGAAAAGCCAGAACATTGTGTTGTGTGAAAACGATGGACGCCCGGTTGATGATCAGGGCCAGAATATCCATCAGGGACTCGCGAGGTGAAGGATAAACCCCATGGGCATAATACACTGGAGCCGCGAGTGAAAACGACCAAGGGGTTTTTCGGGTTTGCTGTTTTATGCTCTCCCTCCTCCACCCGCCTTCCCGGTCCAGTACACAACGGGTCCCCATTGACGGTATTTTAAGGCGATGTGACAACAGTGAGCTCCTGTTCTCCCGATTGGATTACCTGCATCAGCCGTTCACTCTCCATGGTCCAGTTTTTCAATGGAAGAAAAAGCTGTTTGACTTGATGGATGTATCTTTGGAGAGAGAGAGGAAGAAGTTAACGAAGATGTCGTGAAATCTATGCTCCACAGCAGTTGCAGTACAAGCTGTAGATTTGCATTTGCTTTTTTTTAGAATTTAGATTCTAAATGCGAATTGCGACGTTTGGCCTGCGCGAAATAACTTGTTCTTCTGATGGGTACAAATCAGTTCAGCCGGATCCGTGGACGAGCACGTTAAGGGTTTGGCTTTCGATCTCGCCGTCGACGTTCCCAGGTTCGAGTCCCGGCCCATGCATGGCTAAGCGTCCCTTCATCAATTTCATATAATCACTTATCCTCTTGCGATTAACCAAAAGTGGCAGAGAAACGACGGAAGCAAGAAGAATAAAATACAAATTAATGCTCGTTATTACTGGTCGCAAAAAGCGACACGAGATCACCATTTTTCTGCGACTAATTCAATTCTGATCCATATAAGCATCATGGAAAATTTGTATGTATCGTGAACCTTTAAATGCATAAATGTGAACATTTACGTAGATATTTTCAGGTGCTTGAAAAGTGGGAAATTTTCCTTGCAATTCTTTTGTCCATCAATGTTTATGCCTTGCTAGTCTGATCACAACTATCGTAACCAAGAGAGCTTAGTCTATCAAGAAATGTTTCAGTGCAAAAATAAACATATGTTTTAAATAATTTCGGATTTTATTGATTTTTCTTCTATGCATAGTATGGGCGACAAGGATTCATTATGTTTAGATGACATTGATAAAGGGATTCTCATAAAGAAATAAATATAATCAGATCAAGATTGGAATCCGGAACTTTTAGTAGCGAAATCGTTAGTGGACCACTCAAGGCGGTCAGTTCTGCATTCTCTTGCAACCAACAAATCTATATTTTATGCAGTGGTGCAGTACGTCTTTAATTTGAAGGGAAGGGTAGAAAGTTAAAACTTCCATACACACATGCATCCCCCCTACGTGTGTGTGTGTGGGTGCGTGAATTTTTGAGGATGTATTAGTCTGCTGTGTGTGTGTGTGTGTGTGTGTGTGTGTGTGTGTGTGTGTGTTGGCCATTTCATTTTAGAGCATATCTCTCAATTTTCAGCATAAAAACTTTCATAAACTTGTACTACAAATAAAAAAGCAATAGTCACTGAATTGTCAATTCTTTAAAATATGTATGTCTATTTTAAAAATAGTTTTTAAGAAGTTTGAAAAACAAGTAACGCTAGATTAAGATCCATACCATCGTTTTCCATTCATTTGAAAGAGTTTAAGTTTTTCAGTACAACAGATCAAGTGAAGTAACTAGTACCTCAATGTAGCACTGGCGTATGCAGGTGGGGGATGATTGGGCTACAACCACTCCCGAAATTTTCAAACGAGAGCAGGAAATAACTCGAGGAAGCCCAAGTGGTGAATGCAGCCCCCCTTAAAATGACTCCCGATTACGATTTTTGTCTTGGAATAACTTTTAAAGCGAAGGTTACAAAATATTTCATAGTGTATCCCCCTCCAGAACGCAGCTATGAAATATCCACCTTTACAATTTCAGGCAATGTGGTATAATAGATCCAGAGTGGTTTCGATTATTTTATGTGGAAAGGTAACGTAAACAAAACTTTTTGGGTTAAGCTACTAAAAATTTAGTTCTTTGATCTGAATATTATGTCTGCCAAATTACGTGTTTGAGGTTGGGTACAAGGATACAATCTGTAACTCCTACCACAATTGAGGGAAGGATATTGCACGCCTGTAGCTCCATACTTGCGCCTCTCATTCTATAGAGATGTTACTATGTAGCTAATCATGATTGCATTTGTGAAAGGTGGCAAACAAATTAATGTATTATTCATTTAATTATATCATCGATGAATATTGAACTACACGATTATATTATTTTTATGACCCCTTTCGTCACAATAGCCATCTTCCCGGACATTTCGCATTTAATATTTCGCTGCCGCCACAATATTCGATTTTCGTCCATTCGAAATGTAATTTACAACATGTCCATTGGTCTGAACACCCAATCATTATTTGAGACAAAAACAACGTAATGCTATCAGTTCTTTTACTGCTATAATGGTATTACGAGGCAACAAAAATGGCATTAACTGAATACATAGGGTTCATCACAGTCCGAAACAGTGTCAGTATTTACGCAGATTATGTTAAACAATAAGGGGAGTTTCTCACCTGGGGGAGCTGTATAGGCATTCTGGAAGGGATGAAAATTAACCTTGCTTTACCAAGAATCTTATGTTCCCTTGTTTTCTAATTGAAGGCAATGCTATTACGAGGAGACATATGTTTCGTTTGCCCTCTCGGCTCCTCCGGAAAGAAATATTTTGCTTGCCTCTCCTTGGAAAAACTCCTGTGGATGTGTATGGGTAAGTACAGTCCTAGCAATAAAAATGGGACGCCTAGATCTTGAAAAACTCGTTTCCCTCAAGATGTTACATGTGTTTCATAACTCTACGGCGACAAGTGAATTTTAATAGCAACTTTCAGTGGCAACACACATAACGTCTTGATGGGAAGCGAGTATTTTAGGATATGTCCCATCTTTATATTGCCGGGGAGTGTACATACCAAAGGTGCTTAACCACTCTCCGCTTAATTTGAATGTAGGTCACCATGCTTCTGTGTGCGAATTCTGTGAAATGTAAAATGTTCTTCTTTCCAACGGAAGACATTAAGTACTCAGTTCTGAAGTGAGAAAAGAGGAGAGAGATGTGACGTAAATGAATGATTGGTACCTTTAAAAAGTAACACGTTACGTTATAATTATTCATGCAGTCACATGCAATATTGTCTACTGCGTCTGAAGCCTTACAAATAAACAAGTATCCTCTGGCAAATGCTCGAGGCTGTGTGCTGACTTCGAAAAACTGTTAAACAAAGGTTCAGTTCCTTTTTTTGTTGATATTACCAGCAAAATCATAAGCGAAAGAGCGTTTCGCTGATTCAGCCAACAGAAGCCCTGCCCCTGTTATTTGCAAATTTGCCTAGCGTAGCTGTAAGCGAGTGACATTTGAAACAGAAGCTTGTCTGTTGACTGAACAGAACGGTTGAGTCTCTGTTATTCGGAGGAGAATTTATTTCGTTCTTTTGACGGAACGGTGGTTGTCTCACAGAGACTCTCAGATTTTGGCCTATCTTTGTTCCACTCTCCCCCCCCCTCTCTCTCTCTCCAACTCACTCACACACACACACACTCTCGCATTGTTTATCTTCTTCTGAGGTATAAGAGGTAATCCTTTTCGGAAGGCACACATATGTCAACCTTTATTCCATGCTAGACTACACTCTTACAGACTAACGATGCTCTGCCGTCTGAACTCGTGGCCAGTATAATCCTCCGTAGAATTTATGATGTGTTCTGTCCATGTGTGTTTGTGGTTGTCCTTTCATCAATTTCATCTTATTACCATTCATCCTCATCTTGGCGATTATCCAAAAGTGGCAGAAAAGCGAAGTAAAATTAAGCAAATCACTCAAACCTATCCTATTATCTTGGTTTACACACACACACCCCCCCCCCACACACACACACATATATATATATATATATATATATATATATATTGTTGAACTGCCTATTGGTAGCCCGGGAATATAACAGTAGAGACACTCGCTTTTGATCCTTTTTCAAATATTTATTTAAAACACCTTGACCATAGGACCCGAATGTGGACTAGAAGTAGACCCCTCTCACTTACCTATTATTTCCTCTCTTCGGTCCTGGCGCCTCCTCACTTCCAGCACGCCACTTACTCCTCAACTCCACCTTCTTCTCACGCTTCCCCAAACGCAACTCTCGGATCAGCCACGACTTCCTCCTGGCCAATCTCTTTCAGTTTCCATTACTCAGCAATGACATTGCCCGATCAGAAGTCGCACCTGCATTCCTACTTCAAGATCTCCCATTCTGTCTACATTCTGCCGGCCCTAGGCATCCACTTCGTGGCTGCACATTTACATAGATACGCTAATACAAATAAGAAGAACCTGAGGTTGACATATTCGCTCAGAAAGTCCATTATTCTGTCCATCACCCTGTATGCATTTCCACTAATTAACTATCACCCTGTATACTGTCCATTATTAAACTATCACCCTGTGTGTTGTCCATTATTAGAGTATCACCCTGTATACTGTCCATTATTAGAGTATCACCCTGTATACTGTCCATTATTAAACTATCACCCCGTATGTTAGAAACAAATGTTCATTAATGCATCATCACCTTGGATATAATAATCGAATGTCCATTATTACACTATCTTGTAACAGTTTTAAGTTAATGTTCAAGATCTCCTGATATGACGAACCTAAAGTCCGGTCATTGATATGAAACACAAACACAATTGGCATCATGAAGACATAAGAACAGTCCTGAAGATTGATGTTCAATGCACGTCGAAATATATCAGATGAAGAAGTATCGACGAATTCAAGACGAAAGGCAGTGAGAGGGTCATGCCGCAGGTCATAGTCGTTGACGAAGAGACATATTCGGATAAGATAGATGTAAAATGATGACGAAATATAATATAAATAAAACCTTCGGAAGTAAAAAGTCACTGGGGGGGGGGGGTATTTTCCAGGTCTAATAACATATGGTTTCAGGGGGAAGCCATAGCATTTCCTCCATGGCGAAAAGAGGTTTAGTTGAGAATCCACGCCTCGACTCGTGGATGGAACCATATGTCATTAAATCACGGAAATTAATCAAATGGGATGTGAATGTTAAAATATCAAGAAGTACAAAAAAGTTCTTGTCCACAATATATATATATATATATATACACACATCCTTCTCTTTTCCTCTGCCTATCTTTTCTCTTTGTCCCCCATATTCTCATTTTTTATCTCTCTGCCTTTTCGAAATCTAAATTATCTCTCTCTCTCTCTCTCTCTCTCTCTCTCTCTCTCAACAACAGAAAGTGAATAAGCCATCACCCATTCTCATTGATACGATTAGCTAAAAGAGACAGAAAAGCGACGTAAAGTAAAATTCATTCATTGATTCATTGTTTTCTGCCTAATTGGCAGGTTTTTCACTGCAATCTCCAGCTTTCCCTGTTCTCTGCCTTACGCTTCGTAATAGCATACGACCCAGTTAATTTAATATCATCCATAAGCTGATATCTCTTTCTTCCACGGACTTTTCTTCCTTCAACCATTCCCTCCAAGGCATCTCTTAGCAGGCAGTTTCTTCTTAGACAGTGTCCTAACCAGTTTCTTTTCCTCTTCTTGATGGTCTCCAGTATAGATCTTTTTTCACCAACTCTTTTCAGTACGGCTTCGTTTCTTACCTTGTCCGTCCATTTTACACGCTCCATTTTTCGCCATGTCCACATTTCAAAAGCTTCGAGTCGTTTCTCTTCATTTCTTCTCAACGTCCAGGTTTCTACACTCCACACAAAACATTTCACTAATCTCTTCCTTAGACCTATGTCCATGGGTCCACAAAAAACATTTTTTCTTCTATTGAAAGCTTCTTTTGCTATTGCGATTCTCATTTTCACTTCTTGTTTGCAGCTCATGTCACTGCTTATAGTGCATCCGAGGTACTTGAAGCTATCCACTTGCTGGATTCTTTCACTGTTTGCTCTCACATTAATATTCCTTGGTTTCCGTCCTATAACCATTGCCTTTTTCTTCTTTACATTAATCGTCATCCCATACTGCTCACAGCTGCTGTTTAACTCTTCTAACATACTATTTACGGTTATTTCATCCTCAGCGAATAATGCCATGTCATCAGCAAATCTTATGCAGTTTATTCTTCTTCCTACTAATTTGACACCTCCTGTGCCCTGGAAACAAGTTTTCACTATATCTTCTAAATAAATATTAAACAAAGTAGGCGATAGGCAGCATCCTTGTCGTACTCCTCTTCCAATTTCACAGCCTTCTGTCATTTCGTCTCCTGTTCTCACTTTAACTCGTTGATTCATGTATAAGTTGCTTAGAAGTCTTCTCTCTTTCCAATATACACCAATTTTCTTCAGAATTTCTAAAAGTTTAACCCAATTCACTCTATCAAAGGCTTTCTCCAGGTCTACAAATACTACAAACACCTCCTTTCCTTTCTCTAAATATCTTTCCCCAATGGTCCTCGGTAAACCAATTGCATCCCTTGTACCTCTTCCTTTTCTGAAACCAAACTGTTCTTCCTCTAACTCGCCACTGACCTTCGAGTATAGGCGTCTATTCAGAATTCTTAGAAGAATTTTTGCCGAGTGAGATATCAAGCTGATTGTCCTGTACTCAGAACATTTTCTGGCATTGATTTTCTTCTGCAGAGGTACCAAAACAGTCTCCGTGAAATCTTGTGGCCAATCCCCTTTCTCATAGATTTCATTGCATAAGTGCAGTATTTCTCTTTTTCCATCTCCCAGGCATTTGATAAGTTCAACAGGAATTTCATCAGTGCCCGTTGCTTTCCCATTCCTCATTTCTTTGAGTGCTTGCTCAAATTCTTCATTCAGGATATAGTATCCTTTCTCATCGTCAGGCACGTCGTCTTCATTTTCTACATTCAGACTGTCTGGGCGATTCTCTTTCTGGTAGAGCTCTTCAACGTACTTTCCCCACACATTCGATATTCCTTTTTTGTCTGTGATTTCACATCCTTCCTCGTCTTCTATCATCCACATTGTTTTCCATTTCTTCTTTTGGAAGCCCGAGCAGTTTACTTCACGATACATCAAGTCATACCTTCCTCTTTTTTCCAGTTCTTCAATTTCTTCACATTTTTGTTTCATCCATTGTTCTTTTGCCCTGTCAGTTTCTCTTCTTAGCTGGTTATTCAGTATCTTGTAATAATGTCTTCCCTCTTCTGTATTTACATTCTTCCATTTTCTCCGTTCCTCCATTTTTTCCAGCATACTTTCAGTAATCCATGGTTTCTTTGCACTTTTCCTTTCCCTGTAGCCTATTGTTTCATCCACTGCCTTCTGTAAGCAGCTTTTTATTCCATCCCACATCTCATCCTTATTGTTACAACTAGCTTTAAACTTATTATAGTTTCCTTGGAAATGTTCTGCAAATTTTTGTCTTTCGTCTTCTTCCCTTAGCTTCTCTAAGTGGGGTTTCTTGCTCACCTGGTTTTGGGTTATCTTCTTCAATTTAAGATTGATTTCTCCTATTAGCAAGATGTGGTCTGAATTAATGTCAGCTCCTGGCAATGTCTTCGCATTTTTCAAACAATTTCGAAATCTTTCTTGTACCAGTATGTAATCTATCTGGTATCTTTTACAATCTCTTGGACATATCCAGGTGTACCTCCTTCTCTTATGTTGCTGGAACAGTGTGTTTCCAACAATTAGGGAGTTTCTTTTACAGAAATTTACCAGGCTTTCCCCTCTCTCATTTCTCTCGCCTAATCCATATCTTCCTACTGTACTTCCATCCTGCCTTTCTCCTACTACAGCATTCCAATCACCCATTACGATAATGCACGAACCCTTTCTCTCTTTTTCCATCAATTCCTCTATCTTCTCATAGTTTTCCTCCACTTCTTCTTCTGACAACCCACTATGTGGCATATACACTTGGATTAACACTAAGTCTTTCTTCTTTCCTTGAAGTTTCACCATTATAATCCTGTCATCCACATAACGCACTGCTATAACTTTATGTCTCACACGTGGTCCTAGCACTATTCCCACACCACGGTTTCCTTGTTGATCACCTCCAGAATAAAACACCTTGAACTCATCACTCACTATTTCACCATTTTGTTCCCACCTCACTTCTGATATTCCCATAACATCTACTTTGTTTCTTCTCATTTCTGCTTTTAAGTTTTCCAGCTTTCCCGACTGTAACAGGGTTCTGACATTCCACGTTCCAATCCTTAATCTTACCTTCTGTTTGCTTCTCTTTTCCCCATCAGTGTCCTTTGTCATAACGTGTCCTTCCCAGACATCCCCCTCCCGGACATCCGAATGGGGGGCTAGTTTACGTCCGGAATATTTTGCCTTGGAATGACTCGTCATGATTGCAGTTTTTCTAGGGAAAAGATATATGCGGTAGCTTTCCGTTCCTTTCCGCACACCACTCTCTCTTTCGCATCTTGAAAGATCCCAGGGGGCCCCAACGAGGAGGTGAGGAGAGTGGATTTGGCTAAATGAGCCCTCCGGACTTCACCGAAATTCACTGCACCAAACGTATGGTGTTTGGATATAGGTTGCATATCAGTTCCATCAGGGTTTTTGACTCAAGGTCGAGAAATCCCATAAACACACGAAAAAATATTCAGATCTGTTACCTCACAGGTTAGATTTTAGTGGCTAGGAGAACTTCTAAATCTAAGTTCAAACAATACCATTAACTTCTAATGGGAACGTTTTAACACAGAAGTGTCCGTGACTGTACATGTTAACTTAATAACGCATACTTCCTCAAGCTTTACAAAGGCATTACAAGAACGTTGATTAAATATGAGACACAAATATATATATATATATATATATATATAAAAGCACAAGGTATAACTAAAAATAACATAAGATCCCATTAAGCAAATTGCAAAATGCAACCCTGTGTGCTATTTCTAGAGCTTTCCTTTGTTCTCATAATCATTTTGGAGTAACTGTATAATCTAAGGCCACTGAAGCCAGTTATACGATTGCGAATCCACAGTGGTCCCTTTTTGTGATGAAGTGAATAGAAAGGAAATGCAATAACGTCGTTCTTCAGAGAGCTCATCTCACTCGCTCGGGAAATGGAGAAATTTGAGAGACGAGGCATCCAGCAGCCCGTCACTCCCCTTTCCTCTGCCACTCAAGGAAACTAATGACTTCATGACGGTCATGGTGACAGTGCGGCGTGAACGGCCATCTGGCAAAAGCGTCGTAAAAAATATGTTACGTGTCAACGTAACGCTACTGATTGCCCCGGGCATTACAAGCGTCGCATCTTACTGCTCATTTTTCTCTTGTCGCATTTTCCACCGCGTTGAGCACGTGCGAAATCTTTAAGGTAATTTTGTGGCCGTATGTTGCTCGTTCTGATGTTTCCTAGTTTTTTGCATATTTTTCTTGCTATGACTGTCTCGTGACAAGAAATTCGACGCTGAAGCGAATACCTACTTGGCTCGAATTTCATATTAATAGCTACTTCCAAACATATAATACATGGTGGAGGCCATAAAGTCTTTCCAACCTTACAATGGTTTATTACAAAGAAACTATTACAGTTACAGTTGCATGGCTTGTGGCAAAAGAAAGAGAAACTCATAAATCCCCCTTCCCCTTTGTTCTATGTAGAGCTGAGTTATTATAGGAGGCGCTGCAATCGTTTGAACTGAAAAAAAAAAATCGCTGTACGGCAATCGGTGACTTGGTCTCATGATACCATAAAATACATTGAGCTTTCTCCTGTACTGACGACATATTCAGTTCAAGCGATTGCAGCGCTTCCTACCAACTCAGCTTCTATCTAAAACAAAGGAAAACAAACTTCGAGTTTCTCTATCTTTTGCCACAAGCCATGTAGCTGTAACTGTACTACTTTCTTTGTAATGAACCTTTGTAATGTTGGAAAGAATTTCTGGTCATTTTTCATAAACATAGAAGAAGTAATTCTCAACCAAAATGGCACTACCATAATTTTATAGTAGTACATGAATTTGATCATTCATTGCATATAATAGATAATTTTGCAGGATTGTTTCTGTATTGTATATTTATTACTAATCGTCTCTCTTTTGCCACTTTTGACTAAACGGTGTGATGAGGATGAGTAATGTTTAGATGAAATTGATGAAGGGACTCTCACAAAAACACCTATGTTCAGACTGGGGCTTTAACCGGGAACTTCGAATGTCATCACACGTGTATTCCCGATGAAGTTGTATAGTTGTAGCCTTGTAATCAAGGGGTCCCGGCTTCGATACCCGGAGGAGGTACATAGTGGTCTAGATTTCACTTTAAACCGTTGGCCAAGTCCCGATTAGCCTGTCTGTGCGTCAAGTGGGCTTAAAACAGAACTGATAGTCGATCACTTAACGAGCGACTCAGGAATGAATTTAAAAAAATTCTTATCCTGCTAATATTGCATAAATGTCACTTTGTCCATCTGAATTCACTAAGAATTTCAATGTCTTACTCATAATTTCCCAATGCAAGTACAACGAAATTACAATCCAATTATCTTCGTACTAAGAAACCAAAATTGGTTGATTGATTTGGTTTATTTTACTTCGCTTTTCTCACACTTTTGGCTAATCATGGAGATGAGGATAAGTGATAAATGAATGAATGAATTAAAATTTTGGGTGCTTTAGCACGTGTGGCCAATTTGCACCCTACAATGTACACAGTAAGATATCCCATTGTATAAAACCTTTAACTTAGAGTTAAAAAGGGGGAGTATAAAAAGTTCCTTGAAAAAGGTTCAAAGTGCAAAGTTGTGAATGGACCTACATAGGGCAAACGCAACACATTAAAAATCTAAGTATACAATGAAAACTTCCTCATAGACAGTGGAGAAGGGACTGTTTTTTTCAAAAACTTAAAACATTAGTTAAAACACTGTCATCGTCTCCAAACATGACGATAAATCGTTGGGTGTGAAATTGACACACACAAAGAACACCCATTCCCGGATTCGAACTCGGAGCACCTGGCGTCGTAGTGGACTGTGAAAACCACATCACCACGGAAATCGGCTAAAGAAGCAAAATTGAGTTCTATTAAACATCTTGCTACATATAGTCGGGTTACATACGGTAATGCGTATGCATTATGTCTCTTTGCGTCAAGTTTCAGATCGTGAATAGAAAGAAGAATATGATGAATCAAATTGCAATGATTAAGACCACAGGTATATACGTTTACATATCAAACCATGGAAGAGGAAACATATCTCAAAATAATTCTCTTTATGGCATTTCCAAGGCAAGTCTCCTAACGTAATCTCGTACCCCGAATGAAAATCACGGAGCTTGACTAACTTGGGGGATTTATTCCCTCGCTGCAGTGTAATTCTACCGCGTTGCTAAAAATCTGGACGAGAAGTTTTTGCAGAGGGGCGATACATCTTCGCTTTTTACCACTGTGAATCGTGGATTGTAAATTCTAGGAGCTAATATGTTAATGAATTAACTCTTAATTCTTCTAATTCTTACGTATTGTTATTTCCACTCTGGGAATTAGCCTTCTGACCATTCTGGGAAAACAATGTTTAAATTCAGGATATTACTACATTTGCAATGCTAAAAGTGGAAGCAAATATGAGGGCTGAGCTTTTGTGATATTTGCGATACTTGCCACTTATTTTCTATTTATTAACAAATAATTATTTTTATACAAAATCATAGTTGTTTCAGCTATAATTTATCTGACTGTAGTAAAATTTAGTAATGTTGATATTAATTCTCAGCACTATCTACCAAATAACCATAAAACTGCAATAAGTAAGGGAACTCAGGGTGCAATTTAACTAAGGGTCGAAACGGAATCCCCCCCCCCTCTCTTAATTTCTCCGTAAGTTGGCGTAAGCCAAGGAGAGTCTCTGGAACAAATCAACCTTCTATCCATAGCGAGATGTTGGCAGGCAGTTTGCGCCATGTTGAGGTGTCGTGTTGACGACGTTTTGGTGGAATTTTGGTTTTGTTTTGTAACTTTTCGCACATGTCCACCCTGAAGGTAAGACAAATTACTTCATGTAAGTCATGTTTTCCCTGGTGTGAATGCGAAACACGTAGTTTGTACTACAGTGATGTATATTTACTGTTGCACATTTCCCCGGCATTTCCCGGAATAACTTCATATGTAGCTTAACAGTGTAGGACGGGGAGGAATGGACTAGGGTTCCATTCTACCCCATGTTGGTATGTTACTAATTTTTTGCCTTCAAGTTCCACTGACATCCTGGTTAAGCCAAATACGCTAGAAAAAAATGTAGCTCCTTCAACACCAACACGTCAAGAGTCTACAATAGCAGAAAGAGCAAACGTGACATTACTTTGGAAGCAACAGCCTCAAGTTCATTTCCTTGTGCATCTCCGAAAAATGTTCTTGCTATTCCTAAAGTAGTGGCACATGAAAATCAGAAGACAACAAGGAGAAAGGAAAGCTATGATCCTTCCGTCCTATCCATATAAGAATGATCTGTAATCTTCGGTTGCCAGTTCGCAAGCGACCATTAAGGCACCGAGGACGATGATTCCTACGAGCAAAGAGTACTACGGGTTCAAAAACTAAATTCAGACCAGAGTCATCATGTGAGGATGAAACTGGTGATACAGAATGTCTCTAGTGCAATAACGTACGCTCGAAATCCATCGAAGTATGGGTATCCTTCCCGAGCTGTCATTAGTGGGCCCACAACTTATGCACTGAAATTGACAGTGATGATGAAACAATTTTAGTTTCTGAAATGTGCGCACAATAAGAACTTATTTTGAACGTGAGAAGGTTACACATTTATCATACAATATCATATCTAGATAAATGTTCAACAATTATATTGCCCTCAGTGGCGGGGTAGAATGTGCCGATTTACATTTGTTCATTATTTCCAGTTTTTATTTATGTGTGTAATGTTTCCTTCTATGTAAGTTATATTTTTATGTATGTCAATGCTCAAAGGCTATGTATACGTACGTACCTTAATTTGTCTAATATATACTTTTTTCAGTATTTTCAATGTTAAGTGGTCCGTTCTGCCCCGGGTTCCCTTAAGTGTAAAATACCAATATCCACTAATTGTAGTAGATTTCTACATTAAAGGAGGTCAAAACATGACCCCTGTTCCAAGAGTATTAATAAACAATTTCTACTGGCAATATTCACCATATCAAACTTAAGAATAGGATTTAGATGTACATTTGTCATTTTAATTTGACTACTTGCACAGATAGACTAATCGGGACTGGACCTACATATTAAAGTGGAATCCGAACAACTATGTGCCTCCACCGGATATCGAACACGGGACTCCTTAATTAGTAGGCAACGATGTTACCACTACGCCATCGGGGAGGTCCCCAAACTGAAGTCCACAACACATTTATTTTGGTCAAAAGCCTAGTTTGAGAGCAAAACCTCAAAATTGTTAATATTTTCAGATACACAGTAAAGTTTCCTGGCATTTCCAGAATACGTAAATTCCTTGACTTTTCCAGGATTTCCAGGCTAGTATACACCCTAAAAATATTAATCTAGAAAAACACTTAAAAATATAAAAATAACACTGTATATGTGTGACACCTCAATGATTAAGCGTTCTCATTTTTCTGAAAATGGAAATTGCTTTAGCACAAGTTACGAACTGGCACGTAAAACTATTTTCCCAGCGGTCGTAAAAACAAGCTGCAGACTTTCGGATTAGGCCAGAAATTCGTATGTTATGCTCAAAGGACGAGGGATAATGGCGGGCCATAATATCTACAACGATAAACTGAAGTAAATTGAATTGCACTTAATACGTGAATGGCGCCCAAATATGCCATAAATTCTTAACAGTTAACTCCCCATAAACAGTGTCGCAGAAAAGGTTTAAGCGCTTCAGAAAAAACACAAAATTGAATCGATGCTTCATAAAATGTTTATTACATGTTTCAGTCTGTAATCTTTCTTCCCCACCTCTACCCTTGCCGACGTGCTTGTGTTATTATAAACAGTTGGAACTTTTAACAGAGTAATTTCCAGTATTTCGTTAGGGATAATAAAATAATGACGGCCAAGTTAAGGGACATTGTGGGTTTTTTGTGGGGTTTTGTTTATTGTTATTTGTCTTTGTTTATTATTATTTCGTTTTTATATTTAGATTATCGTGAAGATGAGGATGCATTATTATGCTATGATTAGATGGAACACTTGAGCACAGGGACGGATCAATATGAAGAGGCCACAGTATATACACAGGTATACTATTAATAATGAAAAATTGTAGAATCCGTTCGTTATTCAGTGATATTTTACAAATAAATGTGTTTATATACCCTATCCCTACTATATCTGGAGCAGGTGAACAAAAACAAGTCTCTGCGCAAGTAGTGACGCGAGACGGCTCCACCAATGAACACGCGAGAGGAATGGGTATATGCGTGAAGAGGGGGCGACTGTAGTATACGCGGTCTTGCTCCAGAGTTAGTTTGGAGAGGGTATATGCAGAAGTTATGACACTCCATAAAAATTAAATATGTTCTAGTTTCATTACTGGTGAAAATTATTAAAAATGATGAGAGGAAGAACACACATACATATAATGATTGATTTGTTAAATTTTACTTCGCTTTTTTTGCCACTTTTGGCTAATAGTGAAGATGAGAATGAATGGTGTTAATGAAAGGACAATCACAATATTTTGGAACCCTTGGAAAAGAAATTAAAGAAAGTTGTTGAAGTGTTAGTAAAACAGCAAGAAAGCAGAGCAGTTAAGAACAGTGAACAAGTAGTGGACCTCATAAAAGGAGGTGAAGACGACAATGTTTAGCTTAGACGTGAAAAGTATGTTCCCGAGCATCAAGAGGAGACACGTTTTGGACATTGTTAAAAAGAGAATGGGACAAGAAATTATAGGAGAATGGGATAGTGAAAGGGTAGTGAAGACGCTGGAAACCATTTGGAATAACGGTTACAGTATAATGGGGGATAAAATAATGTTAATGAGTGAAGGACTGAATATAGGTTCTAGCCTAAGCCCAGCATTGGCTGAATTGGTTATGAATGAATGGGAAAAGAAAGTAATAGAAAAAGGAGGTGACAAAGTAATTCTGTTTTGCAGATATGTGGACGATTGTTTTGTTATATGGAAGGGAACGAAGAGGCAGCTCGACATATTTGCCAAATACAAGATGAAGAAAGAGGGATATTATTGGAACTCGAAATAGAGACAAGAAAAGCTACCTAGATATATTGATGAAAAGGAAGAGAGGACAAGAAATTGAAACCGCTTGGCATCAGAAGAAGTGTGCAGCAGAGGTATTCTGGCACAAAAGAAGTGATGTAAGTGGCAAAATAAATAGTCTATGGAAACAGCTGGAAAAGAATAGCTATGACGAGGAGGATAGACTGGACATAAACAGAAGAAGGAAGAAAAGTGGCAGGGGAGAATTGGAGAGAAAGAAAAAGAGGAAGAGAAAGAAAAAGAGGAGATTTGGAATAAGGAGTATGGGGAAGACCACAGAAAAGATATGCAAAGTGCTTAGGAAAGCGGGCATTAAAACTTACAGGAAGCGAGGGAGAAGTAACTTAAGAATAGCGGAAAATGCAAACAAGAAAAAGGAAAACAGAAGAGGAAGAGGAAGGGATAAGAAGTAAAATGTAAAGAATGTCAGAGTGTGTACATAGGAGAAACGAAAAAGAGGCTGAAAGACAGGTTGAATCAACATAGGGATGATGTACGACTTAAGAGAGAGAGAAATGCGATATTTAAACACACGAGAGAAACAAGACATGGCATAGAGTGGGATGAGGCTAAGCAGATAGGAAGGGAGAAAAGAATACT
Organism: Lepisma saccharinum; assembly: GCF_977018435.1. Classification (NCBI taxonomy): domain Eukaryota; kingdom Metazoa; phylum Arthropoda; class Insecta; order Zygentoma; family Lepismatidae; genus Lepisma; species Lepisma saccharinum. Next base: position 12,795,278 of record NC_139239.1, on the reverse strand, counting down.
AGTGAGAAAATGGAACGAGGCCAAGGAAATAGAGAAGAAAGGTGAAGAAGACACAATGAACTGGAATGGGGGATGGACTGAAGATAAACAAAGAATGAAAGCAGGTGTTAGAAAGAGTAGAAAGGACAAGAGAGAAAGAGGAGAGAAGAAGGAAGAAGAATGAAGGAAAAAGAGCGTGAGATAAAGAGTCCAACCACATTCTAGATGGAAGAAAATATTGATTGATTGATTTTGTGTTTTAAGTCCACTTTATGCACAGGAAGGCTAATCGGGACTGGACCAACAGTTTAAAGTGGGATCCGAATCACTATGAGCCTCCACTGGGAATCGAACCCGGGACCCCTTGATTACAAGGCGACGACGCTACCACTCGGAGTTTAGCCTTTTAGGTGAAAGTACAGTTGACAAGGGAAAGCCACCTGCTAGAATGTTCCAGAACAACTTTCTAATAGTCTGGAGGGGAGTAATGTTTGTGCATATATATCGTCCTGTTTTGTACCTACAGTAGTTGCATTTGTACTTGGTGCAGAGTCTGAAGAAGACCTTGCTAGAAGGTTGATAAGTTACGTTTAGTTTATGTTTTATAAAAAAATAAATTTCTGCCTTGGTCAGCATATTGAGTTTTTCATATCATGCAAACAAGGCTTAATGGTGTTGTAACAATGAGGAATATATCCTTGTATCATAAATCAATGTAGTCTTGCGTAAAAACATAATTTGACTTTTCGATCAGCACCTACACTAAAATTCAATTTCCCCAGCAACGAGAACTCAATACCTTCTCCCTGACTGCACAGAGCGCAGGGGGAAAACGAAACGGTCTGGATAACATATAACCGGGTGTTGAATTACGACAGTCACCGTGTGCCCCTAATTAATAATGCCTTGTTCATTGATGACAGCGATTGATTTGTGTGCCCGCACCATCTGGCCAGCTTCTCCAATCAGTGGATTAAGGTCCTCGCAACAATATGCTTCTGTCACCCCCGTTAATTGTTGATATCGCTTGGGCATAAAAGCTGATCATATAACAGTTGAATGTTAGATGAAATATCGACACGAGAGAGGAAATCAATCATTGTGACTGGAACACTGCTTCAAGGTTCAGGACAACCAACTCATTTAATGGCATCCCTAAATCCGAAGACTCGTTGTCGCAGCAACTTATGCCTTACGTCTGTGCTTGTCATGGGCAAGGACAGTTCAATCTTAGCTGATTTCCTTCTGGTACAGCTCAGCATTGACCGTGAAGTCTCCATGACTGTACTACATTCTTCGTTTTGGCTAACGTAACCTATCTTAGCTGTCTTCTTTCCAGTGTTCGGAAAGTTACTTTTAAAAGTTACACAGTTACACTTACCTGGTTCAAAAGTAACAGAATTAGTAACTTGGTTCAAAGGTAACATTTACAATTACTTGGTTCAAAAGAAATAGAGTTACAGTTACTTGGTTCAAAAGTAACTGAATTATACAGCAACTTACATTCAGCTCGAAATTTTCTTGGAGAGCAAATTACACACTATCAATGACCATTAATTGAAATAAAAATTAAATATGAAGACTTAATTGTACATTTCGTTTACGTTTCTGGTACATAATATAAGGCTTCACATATTTATATTATTACAACAAATAAAAAATGATGGTACAGATAGTCAGCTTTTCTTGAACGATTTTGATTCGAAAACTGGTTTGCATGCCAGCCAAGGAACTTCCCATATGGTGGCATCAGTTCACTTGCACCTCTTTCTTACTCTTCCATTCTAAGCTCAAAAAGATCACTCTCTCGGCAATTACTTCTTCATAGCTAGATTACCATGTTCCAAATGAATGTATCAATCCACCCAAATCACCGAAGTCTTCGCGCGCAATTAGAAATGACCAATTGCAATAAACTATGGATGTTCTAAGTTTACATTCCTTACTACCTTACGCTATTCCACGAAAATCCTTTCACCTTAGCATCCAGAGCAGACACAGTTGAAAACAGAGTTGCCAAAATTAGCCCTTTTCTCACGTTATAAATTTTCAAGTTAACAATTTAACTGTCGTAATATAACTGTTGATCACATTACTTCTATTGCAACAATGTAACTTTGTTACAGTTGCACCCACTTACTTTTAAAAGTAGCGATTGTAACCAATTGCGTACACGAGGAGGGAGCTAAAGGGGCAACAGCTCCCTCCGAAAGTTTGAGAAAAAATAAAGATTTTCAAATAAAAGTAGTAAAAAATCGGCATAAGCCAAAGCAGTAAAATGACCCAACTTAAAATAACACTTTCTTACCAGTTTAGTTTTTGAACAACTTTTAAAGATAAGGTAAAAATTGTCGCAGCTATGTAATATTCACCTTAACAATTCCAGCCTGCTCCGAAAAACAAGTTCTGAGTACGCTAGATCTTGTAACTGCGTCAAGGACAACATACCGTTTCGGTATCACTGGTTGAAACAATCCCCACGCATGTAAAACAGCCGATGCCATAAATCAAGGAAATCCAGATCTGACTGGGTAGCTCAGTTGGTACAGTGTTGGCACGGTAAGCCAGTGACCAAGGTTGGAATCCTAGTAGAGCGAGGCCTCCCCGATGGCCTTGTAATCAAGGGGTCCCGGGTTCGATACCCGGTGGAGGCACATAGTGGTTCGGATCCCACTTTAAACTGTAGGTCCAGTCCCGATTAGCCTTACTGTGCATAAAGTGGACTTAAAACACCAAATCAATCAATCAATTAATCAAACCTAGTCGAGCGAAACCAACGGCCAATAATAAAGATGACTCATGTACAAAGTTTGATCTCTATGGTTTACAGTTATTATATCCGTTAATTACTAGCTTCTTCTTGGATCGGAGAGGGAAGCTGGAGGGAGGAGACGTGGTTGGTTTCGTCAGAGAACAGAACCTACAAGCCTCTCTGTTTATCGCCTTTACGTGTGTTGAATGAGGCTGAACCGAAGAACAGTTTCTGGGTCTCTCGCCTTACGATGTTCCATTGTTCTTCCGCCTTGTAGGAGGGGGAAAGGTTTAGCGGAATCACTGGGGGGAAAGAAAGAGATTGTCCTGGAGGATGAAGTCTTGTTTCCCGCCCCGTAACAACCAAAGGAACCTCAGAGGGTGTGAGGATTGCTTTCGTTTGACTCTCCACCCCATTCTTGCAAAACCATATCCTTAGCTGGTAATCTCTGTTCACAAGTGGTTCCCTTTTTTGTCTGCTTCGGATGAGGCTGGGGGTTTTCCTTGGAAGAGTGCCCCTCTAAAAGTGATCCTGAAATATTGGGCTAAGGAATATTTAAATGCGGTTGTTGAACGGCGGAACGTAAGAGATACAAAAAACAAGAAGAGCAAGATTAGTTTATTTATCATTCGTAGCAACATGCGTTTCTCTCATTCATTCCTAGGGGGGTCGCATCGAGGACACCCCCTCCCCTCAAAATATTGTGATACAGACCAGTGGCATATGCAGAAGTTTGTAAAGGAAGGGTGATTTTTAAAGTTATTGCATTATCGGTATTTTAAATTGTTATTATTAATCTTATATTATTATTATTATTATTATTATATTGTGAAACTTGGCCCCTTATATTGAAAGAGGAACATAAATTGAGAGTATTTGAAAATAAGATCCTTAGGAAAATATTTGGACCTAAAAGGGATGAGGAGACAGGTGAGTGGAGAAGGTTACATAATTTAGAAGTACATAATTTGTATTCAAGTCCAGATATTATTAGAATGATTAAATCAAGAAGACTTAGGTGGGCAGGCCATGTGGCACGAATGGGAGAGGAAACAGGAGTTTACAGGATTCTTGTTGGGAAACCTGATGGTAAGAGACCCATAGGAAGACCAAGGCGAAGATGGAGGGACAACGTTGAGATGGACCTAAAGGAAAAGGTAGCGATGGAAAAGAGTATATAGATCTAGCTCAAGATAGGGACAGTTGGAAGGCCTGTGTTGTTGCAGCCATGAACCTTCTGGTTTAAGAAGGTTAGAGAGTTAGTTAGTTTTAGTTATTTTTATTATTATTATTACTAGTAGTAGTAGTAGTATTAGCAGCAGTAGTAGCAATAGCAGTTTTAGTTTAGTTCATTTTAGCATTCAATAAGTTAATTATATGAATAATATAGTACTTGTTACCACCAAGATTGCGTAATAGTTACTTCGAACATTAGTAGCAGTAGCATCAGCAGCAAACGCAGTAGTATGAGAAGCTTCGGAACGTATGAAAGTTACAAATTAACAGAGTTTCAGTGTTGCAAATTATGAAAGTTTCGTACCAAATTCGATTTTTCTAGACCATTTTTGTTGTTGAATTGTTGTTGAATTGCTTTATTTTACTTCGCTTTTTGTGCCACTTTTGGCTAATTTGCGAACATGAGGATGAGTGATGATATGATGAAATTGATGAATGGACACTCACGAACAACCATGCTCAGGCCAGGATTCGAACCCGGGACCCCTGGCGTCGTAGCCCGATGAGCAGGGGGCCGGCTAGACCATTTTTAAACAACGACGCAAAATTAGGTGAAATAAAGTGCTTCGTTTATAAATTGCCATAAATTGTAAAAAGTAGATGGAAAATTCCGGGGGGTCGACCGACCGGTTCGACCCCCCCCCTGCCGACGCCCATGCTCCCATTACTGATTACGTTTCAACACGGCTACAAGTACATATATTACCATGAAAAAAGTATTGCTGTTTATGTTTAGTTTGTGCACAGATCGTGTTACAAGTATGCAATGTTCATTGGACATTATCCAATGTCTAGTGATTTTAACTATACTTATTCTAACATCACGTTTCGAGAGAGAGAAGCTCTTCTCTCGTCTTCAGGTGAGTAAATTTCTTTTGACAGGGGTTGTGGGGATCGGACTCACGACAGAATTGTGATCATCAGGGCTAGGATTTTTATGACCTAAAAATCACCAAAATATGCAAAATAAAATATGCTCTTATGACCTAAAATTTTACAAAATGTGCACTATAATTTGAAAAACATGCCCTTATAACTGTACTGTTTCAAACATCAATATATTGAGATATTTTCACATACGTACTATTTTTAGTTCACTTCATGGACCCTGAGTTGCAATGCACAATGAATACTTTCTCTAAATTTTCAAATAACAATGAAAAATATTTTGCTACAGTCCCAAAAAAAAGTAAACATGGGAGTGAGAACGAATCCATTTCGAAAATGACTGTATATTTCTTGAAAATGCAAATATATGCTGAATATGACCGAAAATCCATCAAAATATGCTATATCACTAGGGACATTGAATTTTCGCGATGCGCGAAATCGCTAAATGTGAAAAAAAGATGCAATTTTGAACATTCTGCACGTAACTACACCTCTAATGATGAAATATGGATGAGTTTTATTCGCGAAGTAATGCGAAATGTGGGCTTTTTCACGAAATAACCGTGAAATATCATTAAATTAAGTAGAAAACACGCAAAAACCGGCAATCGAGGTTGTGCGCGCAAACTGTATATTTGTAACGAAACGTTTGCCTAAAGTTTCCTACCACTTGCAGCTGAAAAATGTTAAATTTTCGATCACATCAGAAAGACGCTGGAAATTGGAATTTCCCATGCACATAATCTCAGTTCGAAAACTTCGCTCCCTGTCAAGCTGCATTCCTTTCTTCCCGCGAATATGCAATTTAGAAATGATTTTGTGTTGATGTTTTCTTTTTGGTTGGACAGCTAAGTACTTTGATTTGATTTGATTTAGTTTATTTTACTTCGCGTTTTGTGCCTCTTGGCTAATTTGCGAAGATGGGGATGAGTGATGAAATGATGAAATTGATGAATGGACATTCACAAACAACCAAACCCGACCGGGATTCGAACCCGGGACCCTTGGCGTTGCAGCGCGATGTGCTAACCACTCGGCCACAGGGTCGGGCTGCTAAGTACTTGTATATGTGTACAGTATATAAAAATGAAGTAGTTTATCAATTTATAGCTCTTTTGTATGTTGTTTCCTCTCATGATGAAAAAGTGTGTGCCAAATATTTTTTTTTTCCACCGCTGGTATATACCGCTCATCTAACATTTTATTTACCGCTCTCCTCAGTTTTTATTTACCATAAATTTGTCTCCCTATATATCACGCAAAAATGGCCAAATATATTCCAAAATATGCCCTTAAGAGCGCCTTAACGTGATTAGTTTCTTCATAATATGAATTTCTATATGTTTGGTGAACACACCATCCTTACGAAAAAAAAAATATGCTAAGTCATAAAAATCCTATCCCTAGTGATCATACTGTAAATCCGGTGAACTAACAAATTACTCCATAATGCCCATAGATAAGCAGATGAAAGAAGAGGTGGATGTGTGTGCAACTTCTTACCCTATTTTTCATTTCACTGTTGATATCCTGACATGGAACTCAAGTAAATAAAGATCTCATTACCACCGTCACTGTTAAACTGGACAGAGTTGAAAAATATGAAACTGAAAAAATGATTTCTTCTGCTGTTTTATTTATCGAGTTTAGGGATCTTTACGTATTGTTACTGAAGTAAAGTAATAACAATAAGGTTCCGAGTTTGAGGAATGGATGTCATAAGAAATTCCTTTTAATTGGTATCAATTTATTTAACCATCGTCGGGATTATTACCTCGGAAAGAGGAATTATGGAGAAGTGCGACGACGTTTTGAAACGAAATTTCCTGGTGTTACCGTTCCACGGAGGACCACTATATTAAACCTCGTAAGAAAGTTTAGAGTAACGGGGTCAGTTCTGAATAAAAGTCGAAAGAAAAACCCACGTGTACTTTCTGAGGAAAAACTCGATGAGATAGGACAAAGGTTAGAACAGTCTCCTCGGAAATCTATCCGTCGCCTCTCACAAGAAACGTGTGTTTCAAAAACCCCCTAGGTCCCCCGATTTTTCAGCCTGCGATTTTTATTTATGGGGAAATCTAAAAAATAAAGTATACTGATATGATCCACATTTTTATGTGACGTCACCAGTAGAAAATATGTCACTAATGTATTTATTTTTGTGAAGGAAAGCGTAATTTCTTTGTTATTATATGTAATAATGCACCTTGTTTGTAATGAATATCTTTTGTTTATTGTTTATTGTATTTTATACTACATTATGGGTAATTTAATGTATCTTTGTTTTAGAGAGTGCACTATACAAATTTGTATTTCTAAACATGCATAGATGTCAGTTTTGTTGGTAGAATCTTTTTGTAAATAGTGAGTGATTCATCTGTACTTGAATCTGTGTTCTCGAAATAGTATAAAAGCGAGGAGATCGCGTAAGAAATATCACACTTTTTCGCCACGGATCGACGAAGTTTTTAAAATTAAAAAGAACTCCTCGGTGTTGTGCATACATCTTGGTATGGTAGTTCGGGGCGCAAGCTAGGCCTATGTGATCATAGGTACGCCGATAGCCATGCATTGATGATATGCACAATATTGCAACCATTCTACGTCAAATAATAAAGCTATCCTAAGGATTAATTTGGAAATAAAAGGCTAAAGAGCAAATATTGGCTCAGTTATCATTGCATATCTCTTGGTGTGGTAGTTCGGGGCGCAAGCTAGGTCTATGTGATCATAGGCTTGCCGATAGCCATGCATTGAGTTTATGCGTTTTAGTTGAGTCAATTCATCGACAAAGCGAAATCTTCTCCTTCGTCTCAAGTATATTTGCATTATAATTGCAATAAATAAAGAATAAAACCTTTCAGTTTTATACATACTGCAGTAATGTGGTTTTATTTCTCTGTGCTGTGAATATTGTCTTTGCCTAACACTATCCCTGTACCTGAGAGGAGTCTGTGTACTTCACCGAGTCTCATCGTTCACCGCTGAGTATTATTAAGTTAATATTAATAGTATAAAAATACGACGCGTCTAATTGCAAGAACGTATCAATACAAAGACAATCCGCACACCATCCGTGAGTTAAAAGACAGTATTGTACGAGAAATCGAGAGAATTACAGTAGACAAACTTGCACGTGTAAATGACAATTTCCTTCGGAGATGCCAGGAGAATGTGTTGCAGCAGAGGGACATCATTTTCAACACCTTCTGTAGTCAAGGTTAATACACAATATGAAAACTGTAATTTTAATAGCCGACTCTAGCGACTGTCGCGGACCCCGTTCGCCGGAAAAAACAAGGTCTGGCGCCGGGCCGCTTGCCGCCGAGTCTCGTAGCAAATGTCAGGGAATGCTCTGTATATTTTAACATATTCCTGGTTCAACAGGGAAGACGTGAGAGAAAAAGATTCCTGTTCCTTCATAATGTTTCCCCACTATTTGTCCTATCTTTATAAGTTTAGATTTATCACGACATTTAATAAAGATGGATGAAAATAGTAAACATCCTTTTCTTATCCGAAATTCTGACCCACTACCCCTATTTTCGCCCTGTGCACGTTAAACCGTTTAGACAACGGAGTGCTATGTATTGTTTATTAAAAAACTATGTAAATATTGGTTAGAATGGACTTCTGCGGAAAAAAATGCTCTTCTTAGTGCCATTCCTGGATCAGTAATTGGCCCAGGTACCTATTTATTAAAGACTGGTGAACACCAGAGGATACAAGGATATTGCTAGGAAAATTCCTGCCTAAATCTCGCACCCCGATCTCCAGCGAGACACGCAGACGTCCTACCGACTGGCCCACCACGACTTTTATATTAAAAAAAAAAGCAGTAACATGGCAAAACAAGAAAGCTACACGCTTGTGTGTATCCAATTCTGTAACATCTAATTGAACTGAGAACTTCGACTAGAGTCCAGTACTTGACTGTATCCTTGCTGTTGCGAGGCAAACATCACGAAACCTGCTCGGTTGTGTTATCTTGTTCCACAATTATAGACCTGTTTACAATCTCATTTCCTTTGAGAGTGCGCGGAAAATTTCCTATTTGTGTGCAAGCCGTGGTTCCCGACTCAGTTTTCAGCGACTGGGCTTATTAAGACGAGCAGCTACACAAAGGTACACGGGAACGTTTGCTGCAGTTGTGAAACGGTGCTCCAAGTCACAAGAGGTTCCAAGTGGCTCTCGTTGAAAAGTTAGCTCATGAAAACAAATTCCATTCTGAGCATTATACTCGGTTTCCTTCTCAAACAACAAACTACAAATGAAAATTGGCAAGCATACGTGGTTGCTTCATTTCCATGTATGCAAAATAATGTTAGAGAAGATAATAGACGCTGGGGAAGGAGGGGGAGCATAAAAGACCAGGAGGTGAGTTCTTTTTTAAAAATAAGTTAACAAATGAAGGGTGTAGGGGAAAAACAATCAAAAGCAGATTTTGTTGAAACTCGAAATTTTGATATGATAGTGATACTATTATAAGGGTAGAGTAATACATTCCAACATGGTAAATTATTCGGATCAGCATCGAAAAAAAAGAATACAGTAGGAAAACAATCAAATGGAATGCAATGGAAAAACAAAGTCAGAATGCACCTTGAAAAACGAATTAAATCAGCTTAGTAGGAAAGCGTTTGCAAGCTTTCTCTTTTTTTTCCTCGATGTTGAAGCGTCTGTTTTTTTTATTTGTAGTAACTCCATTGTTTCAAAATGTTTGTGCTGTTGAGACAAGTGAACCAAGCCGACTTCCGTGGCAGAGTGGTTATCACTGAACGCTACGACGCCAGGGGTCCCGGGTTCGAATTCCGGCCTTGGCATGAATGTTCTTTGTGAGTATCCCTTCATCAATTTCATCATATCATCACTCATCCTCATCGTCACGATTATCCAAAAGTGAAATAAAAGCAACGCTAAATAATTGAATTCAAATCTCATCATGAACTTTAGCCAGCTATAAATAAACACACAAAAAAGCAAACTTATTCTAATGTATCGAACTAAATTCGTTTACAAGTTCGTAACAGGCTAACTTACAACAATACAGGATGTATCAGAAGTCCCACTACCACCCCTTGTAAAATCCGCAGTGATGTATTTTCATGGAATTTGATATGGTCGATACAAAATAGGCCTAGGGGGACACCTTTTGGAGTATGTCACGGAGACGGCCGCCATCTTGGTTCCGCCATCTTGAATTCAACTTTTTTATTTAAAATGATAGGTGGGTTATGTTAGGCATGACCATGGGCTAGAATTTCGTTAGGATGTAAAATCTGAAATCAGATTTAATGTAGCTTCATTTAGTGAAAAGTTATTGGCAACTGAAAGTGATGGTTACCTGTTACAAAATGTGCTCCACATGTTGTCCGTGCTGGCCAATGCACGTGTGCAGACGCTTCTCCCAATGTCTGTGGACACCGAGCAAGTTATCTGATGAAATTTGCTGAAAGGCAGCCATGATACGTTGTTCCAAATGACGAATATCACGAATTTTTACCACATACACCATAGCCTTAACGTGTCCCCAAAGGTAGAAGTCCATTGGAGTTAGCTCTGGTGTTCGGGCAGGCCATTCATCTGACCTACGTCGACCAATCCATGCCCCAGGAAATTGTTCATCCAGGTACTGAGGCACCTGGACGCCATAAAAAAAAACTGCGAAATGCACCATCTTCCGACATCAGAGCTGGTAGTATCTATTCCTGTAGCATCCCCAGGTATCGTTCCGTATTTAAATTTTCTTGAATGAAAAAAGGACCGATTATCCGTGTTCCCCATATGCCTGCCCACACCATAATTTTGCCTGCACTGATCATTTTGGAGGCATCTGTCCATGCGGGGTTGTCATGTGACCAATACCCCTTTTTTTCCAATTCACCTCCCAATTTACGTAGAAGTTCGCATCATCGGAATGGAGTATCTGCATAGCGACGTTTGGATTTAGTCGTAATTGCGCGATAGCCCACTCGCAAAACTGCACGCGGCGATCTAGATCGTCCTCGAGAGAGGTGTTGCTGCATTTGCACCTTATACGGATGCCACTTGTGCCTCTGTAGCACCCTGTACACTGAACTGTGACTCGTAGCACATTGCATTGCTATACGACGTGTGCTTCGCTGCGGTGACGTCGAGAAGGAGGCCAGCACTGCCGTAGCTGTTGCTTCATCCGTGACTGTCCGCGGTCGTCCACTACGGGGTCTGTCCAAGACCGTGCCCGTCTCCTCGAATTTCGTTAATAACTGTGCCACTGCAACATGTAACACAGGGTGACGTTCTGGACGACGCAGGTTTGAATCGGCAGCTACTGCACGGGCACTTCTCCCACCCCACAGTTTTGCGATCTTGATGCGTTCCTCAGTTGTTAACGGCATGGTACAGCACCTGGAACAAACAGGTAAACATCACTTTCAGTTGCCAATAACTTTTCACCAAATGAAGTTACATGAAATCTGATTTCAGATTTGACATCCTGTCGAAATTTTAGCCTATGGTCATGTATCACATGACCCACCTATCATTTTAAATAAAAAAGTTGAATTCAAGATGGCGGAACCAAGATGGCGGCCGTCCCCGTGACATACTCCAAAAGGTGTCCTCCTAGACCTATTTTGTATCGCGCATATCAAATTATATGAAAATACATCACTGCGGATTTTACAAGGGGTGGTAGTGGGACTTCTGATACAGCCTGTATATAGCGAAAAGTACACTCTGCTACATGTCACTGAAACCGGTCACTAACAAATGAGAAACGCAATGAAACCATGGACGAAACTACCGTTTTTTAGTTGTTGTTTTGAGGTCAAGTCATGCACAGAAAGGCTAATCGAGACTGGACCTACAGTTTAAAGTGGAGTTCTTTTCCGGGTATGACCCAGCCAGCTACCGTGTTACAATCGCCTCTATCAACCAGCGTTACCCGGATGGTGAACCAGATTGCTACAGAACAGTATAACATTTCAAGAACCAGATTTCCAGTGCAAGAGCACGGAATTGCAACGGAATCTACGTCTGAATAACAAGAGGATCTCAGCATCCGGAACAACACGTCACATGTGGAAAAAGCTCCCGACTCATCTTCTCGTTTTCTGAATGGAGTGATGCTACAAGCGGCCTTTTCAGTGACGGGGAAAATGAGAGGATTTCTTTGCGCAGTAAATAAAAAAATCCACGGCTGGTAGTCACTTGTACGAGAGGCAACACGGTGTTCCGATAGACGAGAGGAGAGTGGATCATCTTCGCTTTGTCAGGTTTCACCGCTCGTTTAGAAATGAGCAAATCAATAGTCACCATTCACACGTACAGAGAAAAAAAGGAAAAGGACATGCACAATGAAGCCCAGATGGATTCCAGAAAAAGAATAAAGAAGAGTATTAACGGCACCGATTTACTAGGAGAGAGAAAGGGCGAGGAGAGACAGAGAGAAGAAGTACGAGAAGGAAAAGAGTGGAAAATGAGTTAGTAGAAAAAAGGAGAGAGAGGGAGCATGTTTAATTCATAGAAAGAAAAATCCGATCTAAGCCTCATTATTTCCTACCTCGCTCGCAGAATTCGCATCCTGCTTTTTCCTCTTTTTAAAATACAGTAGAACCTTGATTACTCGGGCTTGAGGGGAAGAACGAAAAAATTGAGGTATCAAGGATTTCGACTTACCAAGGTTCGAATTATTGAGGGCCAAAATCGCCGACTTCGAGTTATAGAGGTCTAAATTTCACTGACCCTTCTGAACCTCGGCACTACGTATATTTATTTAATAGAAGATTCCAAATACAGCGTTAGCCATTTTACATTGGAACGATTTTATAGAACATGACGACAAAAATAATAACATAATACAACAAAAATAATAACATACAAAAATGACATGTGGTTAAGAGACTTCCATACTTTTAGTTACCTTTCTTCTAAAGCGGTCGAGATTTTCAAAAATGTCTGGCTTCCTAGATTATTATATTCACTGGGCAGTCTATGGAACAGAGAGCGCTGGATGAGGCACGATCTCTGCTTCTGAGAAGCAAAAAGTTGAGTGCTTCTTGTTGAGCGGGCAGGCACACGAAACTGAATTTCCTGAAGAAGGCGGTCACTTCTGATGTTGCCATTCACTATTTTATGTCGAAATATATGGTCAGCCAGTCTATGTCTCTCTTGAGGAGTTTGGATATTTAACATTTGCAGGAATATAGACTTTTGCAAGTGTTTTGTGGACGGAATTCGGTTCGAACAATGGCCAGGAAGAAATTTAAGATGGAATTTAGTCTATCTGAATTTGAGGAGCATGCCATAGACAAGATCGGATAACAGTATTCAATTTTAGGTGACACAAAAGATTTGTGAAAGGTGCTGAGGGCAGTTAAGTTGTTTATTTCCGTGAAACGATAGAGAAGACCCAGCATACGCATTGGACCCCTTGTGAACTGTAGAAATGTGATCAGAGAAGGAAAGTTTCTCGTCAAGTATGACGCCCAGGTCCTTTTGTGCGGCAACTCTTTGAACACAATTATTTTTTATGAAATATTTAGTATTAAATGTGTTTTTCTTCAAGGAGAAGGTCATCGTGGTACATTTTTGAGGGTTGAGTTTTAAGTTCCATAATTCACACCACTTTATTAGAGAATCTAAATTCTTTTTCAGAAGTGTCATGTCACTGAAATTGGAGATTTTACTATATATTATGCAATCGTCAGCGAACAAGAGAAGGTTTTTGCATGAATCGGAAAGATATTCTGGAAGATCATCAAGGTACAGGATGAATGGAAGAGGTCCAAGAACACTGCCTTGAGGTACACCAGAAGATACAGCTTGAGTTCAAGTCCCGACATGATTGTTGATCACCTGACATTGTACGTACGCACCCTACACTTCTAATTGAGGTCCGTGCGACTCAAACTTTGAGTTATAGAGGTGATTAGAATTTAACTTCCACTCATAGAGGTTTTTCATACTCTACCTTCGAGTTATTGAGCTCGAACGGCATTCCATAAACTGTACAAAAATTCGTCTTATCAAGGTTTGATTCTAGTTGTTGAGGTAAAATTAGTATTGAGTGTTATGGGCAATTCAAGGGGATTACAAATAATTCGACTTATCAAGGAATTCGAGATGTTGAGGTTCGAGTCATCAAGGTTCCACTGTATTAACGATCACTCTTGACCCAAATGTAACAGAGTGGCGAAGATGACGAAACACAGATAACATGCTGTTTTAAGAACTTGATGTTAGTTGCTGTATCTATGTGATATTGTATTGTGTTGTAATTTATGTGTACGACAAATTCGGAATGTTTACAGCACCAGTTCAAGGTTTGAATCCAAAAAGTCGGTAAGGTAAACATATCCACGGACTTTTTTACCTATGTAAAAGTTGTTTAGTAGTAGCCGGTGTGGCAATCACGAACTTTAAGATTTGATTTTTGTTATATAGCGTCACTTTACTTTCCCCTTTGACTAATCGCGACGATGAGGATCAGGGATGATATAATAAAACTGATAAACACTCACAAATACCACTCATATCCAGACCGGGATTCGAATCCGGGGCACCTGGTCGGTGTCGTAGGGCGCTGTGCTAAGCATTCCGCTCGGAGGTCGGCACAAGCTCTAAGAAAACATACATTCGTTATCTTCTAGTGAAACCCTCCTTTTCTACTTTGGGAATGGTACATTTCGGAATATCTCGTTTGAATATCACGTCGTAATAGATCAAGATTTCTCCTTGCACGTAACACTCCAGATATACAGGTGGTGGACTTGAAACTAACCTTTATTAGTATGGTGTTGGGCCGCCTTTGGCGCTCAGCACAACAGCTACATGTCTGGTGACGGAGCGATAGAGGTCCTGCACAGTGGTGAGACGGATTGGCAACCATTCCTCCTGAAGCACACCAATGAGTTCACGACATGTTGTTGGCGGAGGTAAACGTCGTCGCTGCACCCGATCCTCCAAAAGACCACATAAGGGCTCAATAATGTTCAGGCCCTGCGACTGGGCGGGCCATGGCATATGTTCAACCTTACGTTCATGCTCATCGAACCACTCTGTGGTCTGTTTAGCAGTGTGTATCGGTGCGTTATAATCCTGGAATACTGCACCACCGTCTTGGAACAATATTTGCACCGGGTGCAGATGGTCCTCCAGAATGTCCCTATGGTCCTTGGCAGTGACATGTCCTTCTAGAGCGATAAGTGGTCCCAAAGACTGCCACGATATTGCACAACACACCATCACGGATTCACCCCCATGTTTCACTCTGGGCACTAAACAGTCTGGTTGGTATACTTCGGATGGACTTCTTCACACGTAAACTCTTCCAGATGTTTGAAAACAATCATCCGAGAACACGACACGTTACAGGTCGTCTAACGTCCACGATTTGCGCTGCTGGCACCAGTCAACCGCTTTTTGGCATTGTTGCTAGTGACCAAGGGTTTCGGTACAACAACCCTGCCATAAATGTCTTTCCTATGAAGTTCTCGACAGATGGTTTTGGTAGAAAAAGGTTCAGTCAAATGTGTATCCAATTCAATTCTGCGGTGACTTTTACAGCGGTGGTTTTACGTTGTTGTTTTTTTATTGTTATTATTTTTTTTCTTGGCACAATCCTCTTCAATACCTTGACGTCCCTGTCAGACAGCTTCCGCTTTCCCCGACAGTTACTCCTCGTGGAAGTGGTTCGTCCTTCATTCTGGTATGCTTCCATGACCCTTTATACTGTGGCTCTTGATGCACCGACGAGACAAGCACCAACAACGAGCCCTCTTTAGAACTCTGATATGTCTGATATGCGAAACCTAATATTCTACGTGCAGTCCAGCTACTACTGTCCCAATGTGACTGGCAGGCACACACCTACGCGCTCGAATGCCCGCTACTTTGTGCATGACCAACAGGTGGCACAGGCGAGCCCTCCTGCGATATGTTCTACAATCATTGGTATTTCGGTTTCAATGTCCACCATCTGTACATTGAAACAAATACTTCATAACCACTCCTATTTAAACTATGAATACGGAGGAAGTAAATCGAAGCAGTACAGAAGAGTACTCAAACCAACGTTCTATTATGGAAGCAAAAATTAATTTTTGACACGGAAAAACTTCGTTTATTGAAAAGGCAATGATTTGGAATCATATAGCAGATAATCTACATTTCATCAGATTTATGGACGGAGAAAATATTTGCCGGTTTTTACAAGAGAGTTGTCGATCATAGTTTATAAATTGACAATACGAATGGATGTATTCTTCACTAACTATAACTTGAAGTGTACGAAACTATTTATGGTATTGAGGACCAAGCGTATTTTTATTGAGCGACACTTAGTCAGTGCATCGATTCCCTACGCCGGTGTTTCTGGTTTTGTAGATTGGAAACCGCTACTTCTTCTTTTGAAGTAGGTCCTCAATTATGCTCACGGTGCTGGGACCGTGTGTTGCATTCGATGTGTATCGAATCAGGGACCGTTTGCACCAAAGGAAAGAACCCTAAAAGTGGGAAGCCTAAAATAATCATAACTGATACAATACGAATTAAAGTTTTCCTTGCAACGAATAATGGATATATTCTGAGGTGAATTGGGAAAGATTTGCAAGTGTTCTAGCGTAACATACTCATCTTCAGGGATTTAATTATATTTTCTGAAGAAAAGGACGGTTGTGTTAGCTCTCAAAAGCTCATAAAAAATAATTTCCAGAACAAATCTAGTAAAAATTCCTAGGAAATGACTTACAATACATGTTCAAGGCCCATGCATGCAGATGCCCTTCAATCTGGATCAACAATTACCGTCTTGTAACAATAGTTTGGACAAGTGGAAATGTCCTTATGCTGGTAATTTTAGTGAAAAGGGAGAGGCGTTATTAACCCGCTACAAGATGGACACACAGGTTCGACTCGCATGAAAGAATTTGTGTCCATCCATATTTTTGTGGCCAGGCTCAGGTCACGAGTTTGGAGGTGAGCTGCTATACATGCGGACCTAATGATCCGAAGGCCTACAACGGACCAGATTTATCATGGCCTCTTGCTTCGTACGTGGGCGAGAGACCACTTCTTCTTTGCAGGCCGTAAGTTTCTGTGTATAGTAGACACCTATATCAAATGGATTGAAATATGGCCTGTACACACTTTGGATACGAATGAAACGATCCGCTGGCTCATGCAGTCTTCTGCTACTCTACGAGTACCTAGCGCCGTTGTATCAGACAAGCGACCCACTTTCACTTCAGTTGAATGTCGATGTTTCTACCTTAAGTATGGAATCAAACACACCACTTCACCACCATACCAAAGTCCTAGCAACGGGTTAGCCGAACGTACGTTGTACCATGAAGACCAGCCTTTAAAAGCTGATACATAAGAAATCTAACTTGAGCACACTTGAACTAGATACGGGAATCACCAATCTCCTCTTTATTCGTGTGAACACCAGGTTTTTGGTGGACAGGGAATCCTACCAGCAGGATCACCGGCCCAGGGTTTAGTGGGAACCAAACGATGGACCTCAGACGAGTGAATCTCTGTTTAAGCCGTGAGCTTCAACTCACCGGTTCCTTAACAATTCTTCAACGAGACATGGTACCTTCTCTATCACCTCAGCAGTTTGGGTTCATACTCCAAACGCTGTACTTCAAATCACGTATGCTGATGACCGTGCCCTCCCAGAACAGAGTTCCTTAACAGTTCTTCATCGAGGATTGGTACCTTCCGAATCAACTCAGCAGTTTGGGTTCAATCCTCAAAATACGATACTTCAAATCATGCATGCTGATTACCGTACAGATATTGTAGATGGCGGTTTCAAGTACACCTTCTCAGTGAGGAGTGAGGTGTAACGATACTGCTGTGTTATAAGAATATGCCTTCTGGAAATTACATCAGTTTTTTAAAAATATAATTCTCATAATACCACTCGCTAAAGCTGAAGTAAAAAGTTAATGAAACCGTGCCCTTCGCAAAGGATTAGTAATGAAAATGAAA
The DNA here is from genome assembly GCF_977018435.1 of Lepisma saccharinum. Lineage (NCBI taxonomy): Eukaryota > Metazoa > Arthropoda > Insecta > Zygentoma > Lepismatidae > Lepisma > Lepisma saccharinum. The sequence continues at coordinate 12,777,439 of NC_139239.1, read as the reverse complement.
TTAATTTTCCCTATTTCTCCAGAACTTGCCTGAGGACAGGATCACAGAAAGTTAACTAGAGAATAAAATTAAGAACAACTTCTTATTTCTCCACACAAGGAAGGCGGGACTCAAAGACTCGGTTTGAAACTTACAAAAACTAAAAAAAACTAAAAAAAAAAAAAAAAAAACTCCAAAAGAAAAAGAGGGAGGAAACAAACTAATTTGGAATTGGGAACAGAACACGGACCTATAAAAATGCCCCCAGCAATGCACTCCCAACAGTTAGCGGAAATCAAATTAGGATCTGAGAAGTCGAACTCTTTATCTGATTAAGCACCTGAGAGAGTGAGCCTTTTGTTTTCGCCCCTGGTGTTTTGTGGCTGTTGGACTTATGGGGAATCAATACCCAGAACCCCACGCTTTGTGCAATCTACAGCGGCTGCAAGGCTGAAATTCATCATAGAATGAATTGGCCCACCTATAATGACGATATTGTTTTTTAGATGGTACTTTCAAAGATATAACAAATATGATTGTTAGACCGTAAAAAGTGTTCAAGCCATCCAAAATAATGAGTATTCGATTAATTGTTTGTCCGAGTTGGTTCATTTTACTTAGCTGGATTGATTGATTTGCTTCATTTCACTTCGTTTTTCTGCCTCTTTTGACTAATCGCGAAAATGAGGATGAGTGATGATATATTGAAATTGATGAACGGACACTCGCAAACAACACTCATGCCCAATACAGGAGTTGGTCCCCAACCCGGGACCCCTGGCGTCGTAGCGCGTTGTGCTAACCACTTCCCCACAGAGGTCGACTAATGAGTATTCTAGTTCGAATATTTAGAGGTACATAAACATTTTTCCTTCCTGATATAGATATCCTTTTTCAGGTATAAACATTCTGATTAAACTAGAAAATTAATACCAATTTTTGTATTTATCATATCCCATAAGCTTCCATTGTAATTTCATAAACACACATTTTAAATATAGTTTTATAAGAATATGTGCATATTTTTTAATAAACCACAAAAAACAAATTTTATATAATAAAATTTTGTTAATATTCTGTAGATTTGCTACAAAGAAGTATATTTTGGAATTTAATGATTTTTGTAAGCACTATTATTATTTATCCACAGGATGAATATGATTAAAGATAATCCACATGGGGCTCCTAGCCATATGAAAATCTAAAAAAAAGCGAATCAATGTGTGTAAAATATTAACAACGTCTTTGCACACATCTTTCAATTTTCAGGACTTATTTCGAATGCTTTTAGCATATAAAAAATATGAACCACATTTTTGGTACACTATTAGATGTTACGTAAAATTTATAATATTCTTCCGTTAAAATATAAATTTAATTAAAATGTAAAAATCTGCCAGCCAGTTAATTTACAACATGGAACTCAAACGCTTGTTACATAAATTTGAATATTTTTGTCATGTATAAAGTTAATGCAGTTATGTACACCATAATGTATTTTTTAAAAACTAATAATTCAAGTACATTAATTGCAATTAACTATGGAATTATTTTATTTGCTGAGAAAATTTCAAATACTGTACAGGTGGTCAGTTTACGGTGAAATCATCAACAACGAAATGAACAAAAATACATATATGAAAGTAAGACTAAAATATCAACAAAAATTAGTCAATCTGATGTTTTTTAGCGAGCAGCATTTGTTCTGATAGAAGACCGAAAGGCATACTCTGAGGAAAATATATGGAAGTATATCAACAGTAATCTACTTTATAAACGATTTTGAGCATTTTTTAACGGTTGAGTGGCAGCGGAAATTAACGGTCTGGTCTTGGATCGTGATTTCCCAAGTCAACGTTTTACAAGACGAGTCAAAGGTAGATAGGCAATATGTGAGATAAAGTTTCGGTAGAATGTATAACATTACTTGCATTTGCCAGTTGAAGTTGAAATTACCCTATACTTGTGAATTGATGCTACGAAATTTATCTTCTGAAACTCTATTCCTCTCTACTTCAGAATTTCTCCACTTCGTCTTCTGAATAGATTCTATTGTTTTCCTCTCAATCAAATACACCGAGAAAACATTCCCTTCCTTACCAATGCAATCACATTGAAACATCCCCGAAGGCGACTCCAATATTTACATTTCTGAGGCACCAGTCCCATTCTCACAACCTTCGTGGCGCACAAAACTTGTGGGAACATTTACTTACACAGTCCCTTTGAAATTCGAAGACGGTTTTGCGTTACATGCTCAGCTTAACCATTCGAAATTCAAACAAAGAAGTGATTTTCTCCTAGAGCTGGAGCATTACAAGGTGTGTCGTTCAGATTGGAGAGAACAAACAAACAAACAAGTACGCTGTTTGCCTTGCTGAAAACAAGTAAGTGAAGTGAACCGAGAAAGAACTTGGTGTTCGCTTGAACAAACCGACGTTAGTTGAATAAAAGCAGAAGGGAAAATTAATAATGTTTGACTTGTGAAATGAGAAAGTTGAGCATTAATTACATATTGGAATCGTCTCAAAGAAAACTAACTGCTTTCATACTAGAACATGAAAGAGGAAAACTCTCAAAGATGGGCAGCAATATTTGTAAATCATTTGAGTTACTAAGGTGAAATATATTTTTTGTTGTAGAAGAAATAGGTGAATATCAGCGGGTGATACTTCATACCATCTGTATCATTACTTATATACATATAAATTACGGAGAAACTAGTACTCACTTTATCCGCGAAATTGTTTTTTTATTCGTTCCATTAATTTCAGTAGCTTCTCCGTATCTATATACTACCGCGTCTCTTTTCGCAATTATGAATATATATATATATATATATATATATATATATATATATAATAGGGTGTCCAGGTTCTTGATGATTAATTAGACCAGGTAATGATAAACCGAATCCAATACTTTTTTACTTTAGGTGCCAAATCAGTACAGTACAGTACAGATTAATAAAACTGACACTGTTTGAAACTTGTTCCGTTTCAGTGTGGAAAATAAAACAGCAAAGTGAAAGAAATATGTTCAAGCCGAACGTACAGCAAATTGTCCATGACTATTTTCATTAGTTTTTTCTTACATCCTATGTGTTTTTATACGATGGATTGTTACGTATGCTGATGCAGTTGTCAACAGCTTGTTTTGAGTATTTTCTAATTCTTGACGTCTTATTGGGCCAAATAAAGGGCATGAACATGGTGATGACCAATTTGCACGGTCATACTCATGGATCCCTTTGTACAAGCTCATTGGTATATAATGACATGAAATACCAGACGCCCTGAGTTCGAGACCTGGCCGAACAGAACTATTTACGCAATTCGTCAATTGATGATTAAGAACTATTATATTCCAAATCAAGCAAATAAAGTATGTGCTATTGCCTTCTTAATCTCTAATGCAATTAGGGAAAGTTAACAATACCGTATCGAAAGTGAGCGCTCTTCATCTGTACTTCATACTTTCAAGTGTGTAGAATGCCTTTCCAGGATGCGAAAGTTTGATGTAGCACGTGTGAAGGCACAGGTACTCACCTGAAAGGAAAAGAGGATAAATGTAAGCCAGAATTCAGTTTTATGATTTTAACTTTCAATTTAATACGTTTTAAATGCTAACACTTACTTGTTTGATATTTTGTCAGGATGGAGACAGGTTTTGATATTATAAACCAGCGTGTTCATATATATACAGGGTAAGTCACTTAAAATTACCACCGTAAATATTTCGTGAACAACAAGAAATATTGAAAAACTTCCTTGCCAGATATATAAATGTACGAGGGGGTCTCATGAAATTAGTGAAATTTCCACTATTTACGTCGTTGCCTTAATACGGGCATTCCGGATGGCGTAGTGGCAACGTCATCACCTTGAAATTAAAGAGTCTCGGGTTACATACCCTGTGAATGGAGGTACATAGTGGTTCGGATCCCACTTTCTACTCTAGACCTAGTCCCGATTAGCCTATCTGTGGAGAAAGTGGACTTAAATAAACAAAACTCAAACAAATTCAAACATCCCATTCTTTGACAAAAAGGTACAATATGTCACAGAAAGAGAATGAAACGGTAATGAAGACGTAACCAACTACAATTCTTGTGAACGACTTGTGACTACAAGACAGGCAGTCTAAAGTATAACAGTCAGAAAGACGAAAGTGAGACATGTTACCATGATGATTCACGGAGAATGTCTGCTTTCAGAAACCAATATCAAGCACAATGGCGGAAATGAAAAAAACGATAGTATAGGGGATGCAGCATCTTTGTGGGTTTTATAAAACATTCTCGAATTTATGGAGCTGAGAAGAATTTCCGCGACGACAGGACCTTGTGTGTCAGTAAATAAAGCAGCGGTGTTCTACGTGACTGGTGGTCCATAAGTTTATCTATTGAACGCACACACATCAGAGAGGGACAGAGAGTATAAAAGCGGTTGGGAAAAGAGCGAAAGCATTATCAAACCGCCCCTTATCATTGCGGCGTTCTGCGCTCTTTCATAAAGCCAACATTCCAGGCTGAAGCTGGAGCCATTAAGAGCTCCGTTCTCCAGACGGCGACTTAGCACGTGATCAAGATTCCTAAAAAGGTCCGGAGAGAAGGGAAAGGGAGAGGGGACTGCGGGAAGAGACAGGCAAGAGAGAGAGAGGAGTCCCGCTGGAGATTACGGACCGAACAATCCATTTGTGTAGCGCGGCGGTTACGAAACCGAAATCATCGTCACGTGACTTACATTCCAATGATGTGATTGGCTTTCCGACCTCCTATCTGCAACGTACACAAAAAGTAAAGAAAATTATTGTTCTTATCTAGTTTTGTTTTCGCTGGAGAGGCGCCGTTCGTTTTCAAGATCTTCTCCCATCTTTCTCATTCTTCCTTCCAGCATCCCTGTCCCTTCTGGGAGGAAGATAAATAAAGGAAAAGCATCTTCATCTCCGGTGGAATTTGCTCCTGTTCCCATGGATCATTGGAGACGTAAAGCAAAAATAAAAGTTGATAATCAGATTAAGTTGATTTTGTATTTTCTTAATTTACTTCACTTTCCTGCCACTTTAGGTACAGTCACCGATAATGAAAATGGGACACCTACATACTGTAATACTCGCTTTCCTTGTAAGGCGTTATGTGTGTTGCCTAACTCTACGGTGGTGGTAGAACTTACCATTGATAATTTTACTATTAAAATATACATTTCGCCTTAAAGTTATGCAACACAAACAACGCCTTGCAGGGGAGGCGAGAATGTCATGATATGGGTGTCTCATTCATATTGCCGGTGACTGTACATTACGTGCAGAAACGTTTGATTTTGAACGAAAATTTAAGGATGAAAATAAAGGCTATTCGGAGCCCCTTAAGAAGCCGTTATTTTTGGCGGGAAACTGGAAAAAGGCACTTACCGTGATCAAAATGTCAGAGGGAGATTGCATAAAGTTGAGGTTTCGAAGGGAAATAAATTTCGACAAATCCTTAGTTGAACGACTTCAACAATGGAAGAACATGTACCATTGTTGTCGAACAATAAAAGACGGATGCACACAATCTGGTGTAAGTGTGTTTAAAACACTTCAGAAAGTTGAGAATTTGAATTATTGATTGAATGAAGTTGAATGATTAATTAAATTAATGAAGGAACGAACACCTATGACCAGGCAAGGACTCAAACTCGGAACCTTCTATGGCGTCATCGTGAGCTTATCACTCAGTGCGCTTGCCTACCGAATGAGATAAAGAATATTCTGTTATTCATAATGCTACAAAATGTAAAATAAAATATTATCTCACTGGGGAATAAAAGTCTGTGATATTGGTTTATCTTGCTATAAATCAGGAGAGTGAGATCCTATTGCCTGTTATCAAATCAAACAGGTTGCAACAAACGAGAGAAAATATACGCCCTGACCGATGTAATGTCTCAGGTTATATCTGTAGTAAATACACATTGTTGTATTGCTGTTAGGTGAAAATCGCTTCCTGTAACGTGCTACAATGGCGCACAATAGACTTCGGAAATTAAACCGTGATGGTCTCTTTCCGTTCTTTGACAGGGATTTCCCCAATAACAGATTTCGAAACGGTCGATCATGGGCAAAATGCTTTTCATCCTGTTCTGACGGAACACCGCGCAACAAAAGTGTAAAGGGGGTTGCATACGTAGAAAGGAAATTGCTCAATCGTTGCATGTTTATAGGAAAATCGTTACATGGTGTTGCCCAGGCTGATATGTTACGTGAGCGGGGGACCATAAGAGTACGTACAACCAGGATAGCCTTGTACAGTCAAGAACATTTCTGGGTTGTAGGTATCTCACTCACCAACAGGACCATTACAACCCAGAAGTGTCCATGACTATACAACCAGGATATCCTTGTACAGTTACGGACACTTCTAGGTTGTAATGATGCCACTGAAAGTCAATGGGGGCAATTACGACCTAGAAGTGTCCGTGATTGTACTTGAAAATGTAGGAAATTTTGGGGGCTAAAATACCAGGTCATATCTTGCCAGCAGCATCTGAAATCAATGCACAGATGTTCATCTAAAGGGTAGTTGGAACCAATTATAGACCCTGAGGATGATGCGCCAGGAACATAAACTGAAGCGAAACGCAGATACAAACTGTGTTTGCACAGAAATTTTATATTTTGCTGCTCATCTTCGCCATACACCATGAAGATGAAGAATTTGATGAATTGGCTAACCAAGTAAATCGTAATTACACTACACATTAATATGTGGCAAGAGCCGGCTTTAACTTTATTGGTAGAAGAATTCACAAAATGTATGTCTGATAGAAATTTCAGCGAAAATGAAAGCTGGATCAGGAATCGTTCCCGGGTTTCTGCCATTCAGTGCCACTTCTCTACCAACTGAGCTACTGATCCAGTAGTACGAAAAAGTTTCAAAAGTTCCTGTAGACAGGATCAGTCAACGACATGCAACGATGGGATCTGGGATCTGTCCAATGTGTGTTATCAGATGACCAGTAAAGCAGATTCTGCTTATTGACTTCACCATTAACTATTAACATAACAATTGGCCTCATCACTGTGAAGGATTTTCGTTCCAAAGGAAGGGTCACGCTGTAGTTGATAGAGACACCATTAACAATTTTCAACTCGATGATCCGCATCATCCTCACTGAGATGATCTTGAAGCTGAAGTTTATATAGGCGCCATTTTGTTTGCAAGATCCGAACGATTGATGGTTGTCTAACACCACAACGTGTGCTACGGTTTGGGAACTTTGCAAATGAAGTCAGGACTGCTGTGGCTGTTTCGTCGTCGGTGGAAGTTCTGGGACCCGTTGATCGTCGCCTGTCCTTGACTGATCCTGTCTCCAGGAACTTTTGGAGTAATTGTGCAACTGTCACGTGTGAAACAGGATCTCTTTGGGAGTGCAGTTGATTAAAATCATTTGCAATGGTAGGTGAACTTCTCTCTCCAGACAACGGTACGATCGCGATGCGTTCCTTAAAAGTTAGGAGCATTCTGGCACTGTTTTCTCACACCTGGAAAATGAGACACTTGTTACAATCATGCAGTCATAACTTTTTACTGGTTAAAGATACATCGAAAATGCCTTCACCGTTGCATTTCTCGTGACATTCTAGCCTAATTGGATATATCACATCACCCCCTTCCCATTTAAAAATTTTGAGTTGAATTCAATATGGTGGACGTCCGCTTGGGACACCAATATGGTTTCCACTAACTCTAACCTGTTTCTATCATGACCAATTGTACCCAGCCAAACTCCTTTACATTTTATAGGGGGTGTTAAGGAACTTTTGAATCACCCTGTACATTAACGTGTGTGTGTGTGTGTTATTTATAAATCTAATACTGACTGTTTCAGATAATTACAGTTTCTAGATTTTTCCCTCTGAATATATTCCAGTGATGGCACCAGATGGAGGAAGGAAGTGAGCGCCACTCTGGTTGGCAAGTCAATTTGGTGTATTCTAAATATGACGGGCTTCACCGATGGCGCTGTGGTAGCGTCGTCGCCTTGTAATCAAGGAGTACGGCGTTCGATACACGGTGGAGGCACAAAGTGGTTCGGACCCCACTTTAAACTGTAGGTCCAGTCCTGATTAGTCATACTTTGCATAAAGTGGACTTAAAACGCGAACTCAATCAATCAATAAAATCTAAATATGACGGTCCCAGAAAAAAATTTCGTTCTCCCGTCTGCCAAACCAGTCATTTTTCTCTGACTCCATCACTCGTGTGATCTGTTCAAGAATATTGTAGCATGCATCGTATATTGAAATTTACTCATAGTATAGGACTAGCGTTGGGAACTTGAAATTTGACATTGATAATTCTGAATGATGATACACTTTAAAGGTGCATAAAACCTTAAATATTCAGAAAAAGAAGGAAGTATTTTCAAAACTTTTTATGGAGACAAAACTTTAAATTCTATGCTTATTGTTCTGCGATAATAGTCTGTCCTATAGAACGTGCAAGGAAGGAAGTTGAGAATGAACAATTGTCCAACGTCTATTACCTCATTAACCAATCCGAGTTCGGAGATTCTAAATGGAAGATGCTAAATTTAGAAACTTGGCTGAACAGCTAGCTCTCCAAGACTGTGCCAATTAAACGAAGAGAAGAAGTGATTTTTGATTGAACAAAGTATCGCTTTGTTCCAAATAACAATGAGAAGATGCTCCAAAGATGCAAAGTGAGATTTATAAGACCAAGAACTTTCCACGCACAGCAGCGGGAGGAAAGGAGCAATTAGGTATTCAGAAAGGATACAAAGCGCCTTATTAAGAGTCGTCCACGAAGGATAATTTTTCTTTCAAAATTGAAACCCTTTTGTCGTTCTCGTCGGAGCTATTGTTTGTTCCAACAAAAGGAAGGTGAAAGTTGAAGCGTGTTCTCTGATAATGTCAATTTTTCAAGAGACGAAGCGTGACGTAAGAGGTGGCAGAAACCCGTGTAGGTCTAATAAGCGGAAAGAAGGATGTTTCATGGATGTTTCCGAAAGTTATAAACACTGGAACGAATGGCGCTTAGAGTCTTCTAAGTTGTTTCAACTTCGTTCAAACTCCGGAAGTATTTAGTGTATACAAACACGTAATCTATTCATGAAGATTAGGCACACACAGGAGATGTACTTCGTAGAAAGTTCAGCGACCGAGCCTGCATTTTCGCTTAAATTTCTACGAAACGTAATCTATTATTATACACCGTGTCCATAAATATACTGTCATACTTTAAAGTGGTATTACGTCGCTTTGGATAATCGTATTTAAATGAATTTTGTGACATTTGAAAGAAAAACTCAAATATTTTTGTGCATGTCAACAATGGACACCAATATCAGCAATGGACAACAATGAACGAGATCAAACGTAGAAACTGAAATAAATTCACTCCTGACAACAATGGACGATGCGGGTTCATTGTTGGATATTTAGCAGGCAGGCAGGTTGCGTGTGAATGTTTTCCTTTAAAATTGTGTTGTTATTACAGAAGATTTAAGAACGTAGTTGGTGTGTTTTAGAATATCATTCCACGCAGAGTTTGGTGAAGGTTCAGCGTGCTTATAGGCGAAGGTTTCAAAATCAGGCTCCTTCACACACGTCAATTTTGAAGTGGTACTGGGATTTTGTGGATCGTGGCTGCATATGTCATCAAAGGAAAGGCCATTCAGGGAGACCTTCTGTCAATGCGGGAATTGTGGAACAAGTGCGGGAGGCATTTGTTCGTAGTCCTAAGAAGTCTGTACGTAGAGCTAGTCAGCAGTTGAACATCCCTAAATCCACCGTATCTAAGATCCTGCGTACGCGACTGAAGTTTCACCCCTACAAACTGCAATTAGTGCACAAGTTGAAACCTGATGACCCTGTAAAACGGTTAGATTTCTCTGAACATTTTATGTTACTAATGGAGGATAACGTAAATCTGTCAGGAATAATAATTTTCAGTGATGAGGCAACATTCCACGTTGGTGGAAAAGTGAACAGACATAATGTAAGGATTTGGGGGAGTGAGAATCCACATGCAATTTTGGAAGTTGAAAGAGACTCCCCTAAAGTGAATGTCTTTTGTGCCGTATCGAAACGTCAAGCCTATGGCCCATTTTTCTTTCGAGAGGCCACTGTGAAAGGTCCAGCTTATCTTGACATGCTCACTGAATGGTTATTTTCAAAATTGGAAGAAAATGAAGGCAATGAATTTATTTTTCAACAAGATGGAGCACCACCTCACTGGCATTTACATGTTCGGAAACATCTGAATGAGCGGGTTCCAGGAAGATGGATTGGACGTGCCGGAAATGATGATAATGTCTTCTACAATTGGCCGCCGAGGTCACCTGACTTGTCGGTCTGTGACCTTTTTATGGAGTTACATAAAAGATTGTGTTTATGTGTCCCCATTGCCTCAAAACCTGCAAGAACTGCAAATTCGCATCACTTCTGCAATCCAGTCCATCCCTGTGGATATGTTGGAGCGTGTGTGGCATGAATGGGAATATCGCCTTGATGTCTGAAGGGGCCACTCGTGGGGGCCACATTTAATGTCTATGAGTTGTAAAATAATATATTTGAGGTTTTCTTTCAAATGTCACCAATTTCATTTAAATTCGATTATCCAAAGCAACGTAATACCACTTTAAAGTATGACAGTATATTTATGGACACGCTGTATTTGAACCTAGGGCAGTGAACTAAATAACTTTTCTAATGAGTTTTGATGAAAAAAAGGACACACATTTGCAAAATGAATAAAACGTGCAGTACTATACACAAAGGCGGACAAATAACAGTCTGTATTGGAAGTTAGGATTATTGCAGCCTTACAGTTCATTGTGGAAATTTCCTTTATGTTATTCAGACTGACTTGCTAAAAGTCATTTCTTAAAGAAAACATGTCGAAATTTCAACTTCTGAAACAATACATCTTTTTTAAACCACTACAATTATCAAATTTGGTGGAGAATTTTTTCATGGTGTGGAAGTTTGTAATAGAAAAACTACCATTCTCGTTTCATCTCATCACTATTAAATACAAATAAAAACTTGGAAAAATGTAAACAAATGGCAAAACCTTTCCTTAATTTTCATGTGATACTTTAACACATGCCAGTTTAACATCATTCGAAATGTATTAATTCAACACGAAATGAATCACTAAGATGGATATTTCTGGTTATACAAGTAGTGACATAGTTCCAAAGTTAGAAAGTTTGAACATTTTTCTTTACTTTTACAGTTGATATATTGAAGTATATTTCAACAATCAGTAATGAATATATAGTTATTACTTGACGAGAATTAAGGTCTGCTACTATTTCTATCCATGCCATTTTGGAGAAAGTACAGTAAGAATATGGTTATGTACGGGTTAACTCGATAATTTACGTAATATTATAAAAATGTTGCTGTTGAATTCAAAACACTGATATGGAATGTCAGAGACGTTAAAGAGAGTATGGTTAAGCGAAACTGGTTCTTAGATAAATGATTAACAAAATAATTTAATTTTGAGAAATTTATGTAGGCTGTGCTGTGCTCAGAGAAATCACTATGTTGTAAATTGGCTGACCGTACAGCACAACGCATGCTGAATTTTTAACACAAGCATTAAACGACACGCCAAGCGTCTACAGCCAGTCAGCATACACTGAATCATTGGGGAAACGCCTCAGTGAAGTTAGCGTGAGCCAAAAATTCCAGCACTAAATCAAATAAGCCGTTAATGTCGCCGAGAAGTTTGTCAGAAATAAGCGAACGGGAGATAAGGCCAATTCGTGTGGTATGCGCGGCGACCAGTTATCGTCGGCGGGGAAAAACCCTCCGAGTTGTTTTCCCGCCAACGTGATTTACATGCATACTTCTCCGTATCTAGATACTGGGATGCCTATTTTGCGCTCAACGGGGAAGGAAGAAGAGGGTGGAAGGTGGAGCACGTGAAAGGGCACCAAAACCGACCTAACAACGGGAGGCGGGGAAACAAAAGAAGGTTTGCCGCGACCTTCGCATCGATTTCCCGCCATTCGTCGACAATGACGACTGCCACAACGCGTTTGGTGTCAGAAATGTCGCCGCTCCTGAAAACAGAGATGTGTGTCAATCCCAGTCAAGAACGTTGGAAAGTTGGTTGTTAATGGCGTTCTGATGTACTCCGCAAAGTGATATTGCGGTGATTAAGTTGGCCGCCCATGAATTTTAAGCATCTACCCCAGAACAACGGTTTATTTGCGAGCAACAGGGCTAGATAGCTGCAGCTTCTGATTCAAATATCAAAGAAGTAATTAAGTAAATTATTTTGGTCTATTCTCTGGCCCTGATGCGGTGAACTAACTGGTGAGGATTATCGAATGGAACGCTTGCTGGTTGTCATGCTCATGTGTGAATAGATAACTTGTGGACCCTTCTTATTGCTACCGTCACGAGAAGGATAGAGAAAGATATACGGCAGATTATATAAGCAGCAACCATTATTGACATGTAGAACAAAAAAGAGGCACAAATTCACGCCCATATCGTGGATCTGAATAACGTTTTTTCAATATGAAAAATTCAAGTCTTTGTGCAATTCTCATCACACAGCTACATCAAGACTGTGACTTTCCACACCTGGAAAACCTTATGAATGAATCTGCGGCCATGGAGACCACACTATCCACAAGATGATTCACGTGATTAATTTCATCACCTACATCGACTAGCAGCTTTACACTAGATAATCTCATTGTTGGATTCTACCCAATGTCCAGATATGCATTTATCACACATATATATCTTGTCACACATCCTCTACATGTCAACAATACAAGACCAAAAGCAAGAACCGTGACAAATACATGTCGACATTTTGGTAAATTAAAAATACATTTTTCAAGTGCTCAGCGAACAAATTATATAGGTTTTCTCACAACGTTGTCATATTTTCACAATAATTGATTGTATACGTTTATATCCTATTGTTAGGTAAATCTTGAGGCATTCATGGTGCCATCTATTGATATCAAAGAAACTAAAGAAATAGAGAAAAAGTTCACACACTACGAAGGTTGGTTGAGTTCATTATCCGTGCTGTCAACAATTATGGGACATGCAGTATAAAGCGAAGAAAAATGCATGCCGAATAGCACTTAAATGTCTATAAAAAACAACACAAAAACACATACACCGCACTTAATTAAATGACATGACTGATTATAAGCCGGTGTCCGTGGCGAAGTGTTTAACAGACTTGCGCATGTGTGTTATTAGTAAGTGTCCATTCCTCATTTCATCACATCATCACTGATCCTCATCTTCGCGATTAGCCAAAGGTATCAAAATTGAAGTAAAATAAACGATATCAATCAATCAATCAATCATGGGTAGAGGCATGAATATTTCGTTTTTTACAGAAACACAAAATATGAAACAGCATGCTGTAATGCTCATTTTTCATGTTTTTGTGAGGCGCATTTTCCTACTATATTTTGTCATGAAATTATGCGAAATGAACTGCAAAATGAGAAATAAACTCTTAAACACTTTCTGAAGTCTGAATTATCCTGTGAGTTATGCAATTCACGTAAAGTTTATTAAATCTGCTGTAGAAAATTGAGAAGCAAAAGCGCAATACCCTGATAACTACATAAATAAGCTATAAGAGAAAAGAAGTATTTTGTGCGAGAAGTACTGTTTCAAAATAAAATTTAGGATTATATTCACCATTATAACACAGAAATCTCACTTTATACACTGCTTTTGATCCCGAAATGTTCCAGTTTTGTACCGAAATCTTTATATTTTACTCACCATAAACATGTGGCCGTAATCATGAGTGATTTGAAGTTTCCAATAAACAGGTAAATCAGACGGGAGCCTGGAGTTTATGCAACCCACACAACAGTCTTGCTTGGCAGGAAAGGATAAAATTTAGGCTTAGTAGGCCTACGAAATCTGTAAGAAAGGGACAACTAAAACCTATAAATATGATATTTGACTAACATTCTCTATTAACCTATCTGTGCATAAAGTGAACAGTTTGTGTGTGTGTGAGAGAGAGTGTGTGTGTGTGTGGGGGGGGGGGTGAATGTGTGTGTATGTATGTATGCATGTATTCATAAACCATTTATAACCTATACTAGGATGATCAAAGGATTGCAAGAAAACCACTGAAACTTATTTTTCTTTTTCTTTTCAAGACTATCCGGTCAATCAGGAGACTTTTATATTACGACCAAAAATTTGTATTTGCAGTTTTATTATTTTCGTCGCTTTTCTACCACTTTTGCCTAAATCCAAAGTTAATGATGAGTGATGATTAGATTAAATTGATGAAGGGACACTCACAAAGAGCATTCATTTCTACGCCGAGAGTCGAACCCCAGGAACTTCGGTGGCGAGATCGAAAGTCGACTACTTAGCGCTCTTAACGATGGGATGAATGATGAAATTGATGAAGATAGACAAAAAGTACTGATGTCTAGCTCTGGATATGAACCAAGAAGCTTGAGTGAAGAGCAGGTACGTATCTAGAACTACATATTTGGGGATGAATCCAAAGGAAGTGTTTCAAATGTATATTATTATTATTTTTATTATGGCTTAGCCGATATCACTGTGCACCGATAGCGATGTCAATATTCTTACCGATTCTCACCGATACAGATACTTGAAAATTGTAATATTTTAAAGCTGTTGTATTGTTGTGTAAGGATTCTACTCCATTTGAATGCATCAATTTACCAAGAATGTTTCTTTAAAATATTAAAAAAAATACATCAGAATATTAAAATACATGTTATGTAATCACAAGATCCAGTTTCTTTAACGTAAAATTGGTGCAAAATAAAAAGTAAGTTTGAATTTTGCATAATTTCCAGAATAATTAGATTCCGCGAAAGTGTCGTGCAACATTTTTGTGAAGGCCATGAAGACCAAAATGCCGCTAAAGTATGGGCTGATACCTGTAAATGAATTCCAACAGATACTTTCCCATACCGATACATCGGTATTTGTATCGGCTCAGCCCAAATAATAATAATAATAATAATAAAATTAAGAGGTCAGTAAAACTAATATGTATGTTAATAATAATACTTTATGTAAGTAGGTCTATTAATAATTACTATTGGTATTGTTATCACATGAACAGTTAAAAAGATGCTATAAGAATAGAGACAAAAGCACGTATTCATTATCTAGCTTAGTAGTAGTTAAGATATCTAATATTTGTATGTGAAGAACTGTCCCATCAAAGAAATTAGTGTAAATAATTTTGAAAATGGCTTATTTATTGAATACCATAAAGTTTGTTACGTCCCGCTGATCCGATTGTTATTATGGGTACACAGTGCCTGAGAATATTTATGCACATTATACAACAGAAAGTAAGTATTTTGCTAATTTAATTCTGGACTTGGTAAGACTTTCGGGTAGGGCCAGTACTCCCTGAACTCCCCTCTAAATCCGTCATTGTTTCTTAGTTTACTTTGATTTCTGTTCTTAGGAGACAATTTCAGATTGCAACATTATTGATTGATTGATTTAGTTTATTTTACTTCGCGTTTTGTGCCTCTTGGCAAATTTGCGAAGATGGGGATGAGTGATGAAATGATGAAATTGACGAATGGACATTCACAAACAACCAAGCCCAAGCGGGATTCGAATCCTTGGCGTCGCAGTGCGATGTGCTAACCACGGTAGCTTGCAACATGAATCGCAACCATTATATGAAATTGATGAAGGGACTCTGACCTCCTGGTCTGGCCAGGACTCGAACCCCGTTCAAGGCCCTCGCTCACAGAGGTCGTGGTTCAAATTACTCCATTGCCCTTGTTCTGGTAGGCGCTCGGTCTGAACCACGCGGGATACGCACGGTGCAAAGCAGATCCTTCCGCAAAGCAAGATTCACGGGTTTGAGGTAAGCGAGAGACGCCCGCGGAAACCTTGCTTAATATCTCAGCCGTGAAAAGTTAAGCATTAAATCCGAAGGCGCTTCCCCACCGACATGGAGTTGGTGCGGGGTGCCACGATTGCGGCCGGAGGAACAACGCTAACTGCCGGAACTTTGTTGGGGTGGGAGGCAGTGTTGCTCCTTGGCCCAGAGGGAAATTTTCATGACTGTAAAATTCCCTCTTTCACTAGCAACATCAAAAAAACACTTATTGAGGGTTTTACCAGAAATGTTGATCTAGGTGAGTGTACATAAGGAGTTAGGGTGTGCGAAGACATATTTGGCATTAAATATTGGTATGTTAATTTAGGGGTGGATATACTACTTACTTTATATATTTCCATTTCAATAGACATTAAATTTACTAAATTTTATTTATTTCAAGTTTCAGATGCAGCACCGAAAAGGCTATTTTACACTGAAACTCTAATAGATGAACAAAACAAAGTCAAGCTGGTTTAGGTAAAAACAAGAAAGGTAAATATAAACATGACAGGACATAATCAAGGAAAGAAGCAATGATCTGTAGATCCATTGTTAGAGCATGATGTGATAAAATTGATGAAGGAACACTCACGAAGAAAACCCATATCCAGTCTGGGATTTGATCCTGGGACCCCAGGCATTGTAGCGCACTTTGCTAACCACTCTGACATGGAGGTTGGCTTTTGTTGTATATCATCTTCATAATTAAGTACCTACATCATTTACATCTCACACCAACTATGGATAAATATTAAACTGTAATGTAATTTCAATTTTCTTCAAAATTTTCTATTATAATGTATATAATTGCATACTAGAAATTCAGGGTGTAGGGGGGACCTTCGCTGAAGGCACTCTTCCACATAGTTTACACTGGGCTGCACTTTTGCAAAGTGATGAGGTCTGGAGCCTGGGTCCGCAGTCAGTATAATCTTTTGTTTGGGTGTGGCATATAAGTAGCCTAAAATAAAATTGAATCAACAAATACAGTATGACCCAAAAAAACGGGCCCAAACTTTCGATAGGCTTCGTGTCTTAATTTTTTGTCGGAATTATATGCAACTTCAGTTATAACTAGTTTATTGTGCTTAGAACATCAAATAAAAACATGAAAGTCTTTGGCCTTCTCTTCTTCATTCTAGAGCATGTGTTCGAGCTGACCTCCATTTAGCTCCGTGCATTTCTTGAGGTGCAGCACAAAATTGTCCAAGACGTCCTTACAAACAAACCGAGGAATGGGTCTTATCTCCTCCCTGATGGTTTCCTTGAGTTCAGTGATGGTCCTGAGTCTCCCTGCGTACACTCGGTCCTTGAGATAGCCCCAAAGGAAGATATCTGGGGGGCTAAGATGTGGGCTATGAGATTCCCACTCAAAATCAGTCTTGAGACTAATCACACGGCCTCCAAAGTTCTATTTCAGCCAATCTCGGGACAGGTTTAGGTGCGAGAGCTTGCTCCATCTTACTGGAACCAGAACTTTCTCATAAGCAACGGATAGAGGGTTTGTCACTCTTGAAGGTTTTGAGGACCTCAACATACCTTTCTTTGCTGAACTGACTCTCTCACGCTCTTGACCAGCTCGACTGTACGCTTCTGGGACGTCCTGAGTTGCTTGGACGGTTTTCACTTGCTGCATTGAAGTTCTCCACGTTCCCATACTTCTCAAAGTGGTCCATCCAGTTCTGTATTCTGCTTTTGGAGGGAGCCTTTTCGAATTTGAACTGATGCATGAAAGTCTCCTGGATTTTCTTGAACGAGCCTGTCTTATAGTAATGTTTCATGCAGTATATTCTTTGCTCGAGCTTCCATTGAGGTCTAGTTGTGTTCACAGACGTTGCTTCTGCCATGTCCTGCAATATAAGGGTGATTAGTGAATGGATGTAGGAGATATCACAAAAAGTGCACACAGGGCCAGTTTTTATGAGTCACCCTGTAGAACTGGAGCAGCCTGTGGAATAGAGAGCGCTGTATAAGAGAAAGCCTAGTGGTAGAGCAGTACAGCAATTTGTTTTACCTTGAATCTTCACTATTTAATTAAAACAGTAACTTGAATGTTCTTACAGTTCTCGTTACAATTAACTGCTGAGTTCAGATTGAAACGAATACGAAATTTCAACCATTTATACTCCTCTAAGAGATGATTAACTGAAGCAACCTCGAGTCAAAATTAAGCAATTGTGCAGTGCATGACATCTAATTTCCATGTTTCTTGCACATTTTTGGATGTTCCTCCCCTTTTCTCCTTTCTTGAACTATCAGCTCCAAAATTCCCTGTTCCTGGGAAAATTCCCTCATGGCAACATCACTGATGGGGAGTGCGGTGGGGGCGAGACCTTCGACTCATAAATCGCCCTCTTCGGGTTGCAATCCTCTGGAGTCCTTGCTCGAACAAGCAATTACATGAAGCAACGATTGCAGCCTCTGGAAGAGAAAAACCACCGTAACATTCCAACAAACAAGAGAAGCATAAACAACGGCGAGGAAGGTTAAAAAGATGTTTGCGTTGTTGACACTTGTCCCTAGGGTTTTTAAAAATGATGCCTCCGCGTTGTGGGTAGTTTAAAACAAGCAAAATGCTTCACCGCCTATTCATCTGACGTAATACCGGTGCATTATGGGTGATATTAGTAGGGATCTAGCTCCTAATCCTCCTCTTCCTAGCTCGTGAAGAGTAAACAACTCTAGCAGGAAGTATGGGGATTATTAATAGGCTAGACTATAATTCGCACAGCGTAGGATGTACACTCTGCGTAGAAAGTTTAAGACGGACTTGCACATTTACAAACGCTGCTCAAAGCTAATGGTTTTGATTTTTGTTATTTACCGTCGCTTAACTGCCACTTTTGGCTAATCGCGACGATGAGGATGAGTGATGTTGACGAAGAGACCCACAAAGAAGAGCCATTACCAGGCCGGGATGCGAACCGGGAAGCGCTTTTTCTTTTTCCAGTCAACTTGTGAATGCGGGTTCATTTCTTGCTCTTGGCGGTTGGAACGTTACGGTGCTTTGATTGTGAGAATATCTTATTTGCGCTGTATGTTACGTTACGTTAGGTTAGGTTAGATTAGATTAGAAAGCAGCAAATTTGCGCTGAAATAGGAAATAAGATATTCTCACAATCAGAGCACCGTAACGTTCCAACAGCCAATCAGAGAGCAAGAAATGAACCCGCATTCACAAGTTGACTGGAAAACAAAATTCACAACCAGGATATCCAGGCTTCGCTTTGATAACTACTCCACCGCCAAAGAGATCGGTTATATACTAATATAACTGGACCTACAGTTTAAGGTAGAATTCGATACGATACCCCATTAGAAGGCGAGAGGGTTAGTAGAGCCCCGAGGAAACTTGATGAAAAGCAAGTTGAAAGGCAAAAGAGGAAGCCAACAAAGTGTGATGTCAACATGTTCAAGTTACGACATATATGGCAGCCAGTGGCGACGATTGGGTTCCAAAACGGGAGGCGGGCAAGGTGCAAAAACTGCTGGGGGCAAGGACAGTTTACTTTCCCTTGGTAAATAAGATCTAGCATAGTGCGGGGACAAAAGTGGCAAAAAAGTGTAGGGCAACTGCAACCCCTCGACCCCGTAATCGCAGCAACTGTATGGCACACTTAGAAAGGCTGTGAATTAACCCTGAGATTTCTAAAATGTGCGTCGCAAGTATGTGGTGTTGGTTCAGTACGCCACTGCGATGTTAAACAAAACTGACAATGTACCGTGAACAGGGGCGCCGACTTGTCAAAATTATTGGGGGGACTCTGATCACTGAAATAAATTAATGAATAACTCACTGCCACCCTATTTTAAGTTTTGGCCTCAGTGTTCGGAATCTCATCAAAGCCCATGAATTCCTCAAAAATATCAAAATTTTCATTCACAGTTCGAATGCAGAATGTCAATTGTTCACAAGTGTCATAAACCATAATAGAAAAATATTCCCGACTTTTAATACCTGCTACCACGGAGCGCAAAACAGATCTCCCTAATAAAAGATCACATTATATAATAGTAAAGCAAAACAATTATTGGTATGTACAAAAAAAATAAAGAAATAGAAATTTACCACACAAGTATAACAATAAATGATCATTATTTTTCTGACAGGAGAATTCATCTAATGATGGTTCACTATGGGATATGTACTGTATATGGATGTATATCAACGATCTCGTTCTGAATATCACGTGAGAGCCATTTGTAGCCTGTATGTCCCATCCACTCCCCTAGTTCATGCACATCGTCTTTTGAAACTCTTTTTAGTAAAAATGTTAACAATACTCATAATTATATACTTAGTATATAGTAATAAGTTGTGTGTTTTGCTGTCTCTGGTCATAGCTCCTCCAAAGTTGGTGGTCTAACGGTCTCAGCCCCCCCCCCCAAAGTTGAATGTCTAGAACATTTCAAATGTGTAAGCCCCATGGAGTCGGCGCCTATGACCGTGAAACACAACGTAGATAGATAATACTACAAAATTTTAATAGAATACATTGCTTAAGGAACGGAATGAATCATACAAGGCAACACGTAATTTAATCCTGATTTAATTCTAATGTTGTGCTTTTAAATATAGAACAATACAAACTAGTGATGTAAATGACTATTTAAAACAAATTACCAAATTGAATTTGGGCATTTTTTATCAGATATTGGATACACGATGTCGCACGTAAAATGTGACGTGTGAAACATGGCGAGTGATGTGCGTCTACGCGTAAACAACGATAGTCTACATTCTACACGTAGACTATTTTAAACACATAGATGATGTAATATATGTAAACAAAATAACGAAAGGTGATAACTTAGTAAAGGGCGTTGTAGAAGTAAAACAAAATTACACTGCGTATCAGTTCCTAATGTGTGAGAAAAAACTTTCGTACTCTTCCTTGCAATTTTAAACATTTTCTCACCTAGGAAAAAACTTAACGTAGGAAATAATCTACTGTTTTATGGGAAAAAGACTTCTTCTTCCTCACGACTGCCATCTGTTGTTTTTCTTGCATACGATTTATCTTCTTCCATAGTTGATGAAAGAGAACAGAAATTTTGTTGTAAATAGAATTTTTGTCAGTTCGTTAGGAACAAATACTGTATAGTTAAAAGTGGCACTTTCCTTTCATAAAAGCCTTGAAAATTAATTTTATGTATTTTTGATTGTCTACGTAGTCTATGTAAACTACAACCCAATGTAATCTACGCGTAGATTACGTGTAGACAACGCATGTAGACTTAAACTTATAATGTATGGCACATCACTGAACATGGTACGGACTTAAATGTTTGGGAAGCCGTGGATTAATATAATAATTCTCACCGCTAACCAAGCTTCTTGAATGGAAATGCATTTTATACGTGAATAAATTAACTTAAACGGTTTAAAATTTTGATTAATATGGCTTGCAGAGGTCATATGGGCTAGAAATTTTATTAAGAGGTTCAAAATCAAAGATTTATCTTCTGAAGTGACGTATCTATGTATATGTATATTCACTGTAAAATATAAATGTTTTAAGCAGTGAGAGAGAGAGAGGGGGGGAAGTAGCTAGAAAGAGAGAGATATATAAAGAACGGAAAAGAAAGAATAAAAGGAGAAACAGAAAGAGATATGTACGAGCGAACCACTGCAGGCGTGGACTGATGCATTACATCTAAGTGAGATAGCTAGGAGGTTAGTAACGAATGCTATACAATAACACAAATATATTTTTTTGAAAAAAGGATAGTTTTGACATTAAGAAAAAACAAAGCGTTAAATAATTACTGCCGCTAATAGATTTGATTCTTCGTTTTCACTTCTCCATTGAAATATTAGACAAACAGTTGAGATGAGAAAATCACATTAACAAGGCTTAGTTCTCTGCTGATGGTGGCACCATTGTTTTCTGAGCTTTTGAATTTCCGTTTTGATTAAAACTTGTCCTCGCCAACTTGTAACGCCCACAATGAGAATGTCAGTTCCTCAAGGTCACGTTTTTGAGGCCTTGCTTAAACGCTAAAAGGATGGAATTTTCGCGGGCGGAAATGTTAGGTTCTTTGGAAGAGGTAACTGTGGGGAATTCCCTTTGCAGCTAAAGGTTCCGCTGGGGTCTTTGATCCGAGGAGTCATTGTTAGAAATCTCTGGAAGAGAGGAAATTTCCTTTTTCTTCTTAGCTCACTGGTGACGCTATTCAGAAAGTAGAAACTTCTCTACAGCATCTGCCTGTCAGCAAAGATGCGAGAAGATGAATTGATCACGGAGCGAAGAAAAAAGGAAAAAAATATTTCAATGCCATTACTCCTATTCAAAGAATTTGGAAGATGGCGGATGTCCTTATAATTCTTAATCATGGTAATGGAGAGGAATTAAGGAATGATGAAATGTAAATGGGAATTGTTCTTGTGTTCAACAGTTATTCAATCTGAAAACATCAAGACGCTAGACTCATTATACATCATGGAAGAATATTACATTTCCTAAGTAATGGAAATATTACATGTTAATACCGTTTCCGATGAAAAATGCAGACTCGAACCCGGGTCTCTGTCGTACATTGCCATTTCTTTTTATAGGTTCACCGATTTTCGTGGCTGAATGGTTAGCATACCTCGTTACGACGTCAGAGGTCCCAGGCTCGAATCCCGGCAGTGACATTAGCTCTCAAACGCTTGGAAGAATATCTTAATCCATGAAGATAAGAGTGACGTTAGCTCACCAAAGCTCCGAAGAATATTTCAATCTATGAAGATGAGAGTGACGTTAGCTATCAAAATCTCGGAAGCAAATTTCAGTCCCTGAAGATTAAAGGGATGTTAGCTCTCGAAAGCTCGGAAGCATATATGGAATTGACCTGACTCTCTGGAGACAATCTCTTCATATAAGAAACGTCTTCGCCAGAGTATCGTAACTTTCCTCCTCCATTTTCCAGCCTGCGCAATGAATTCGAGCCCAGATATTTCGACTTTCATTGCGAAGACTCTCATTTCCTAGGTCAGCTAATCAACAGAACTCATACTTTTCCTAACCGTGTCGTTTTTTCTTCATCCTTACAACTAGTGTTATTTTCTTCAGTTTTCATCAGCAACAACTGCAGAAGATGATTTGCCTCGTTAATTGGATACGAAAATCAATGTATTTTGCTCCACGGGGGAAAATGAAGGGGCAGAGGAGAATAGACTCCTAGGGAGATGAATGACGGGATCCGAAATTGTAAAAAACGTGCTTACTGCACATGGACCTCGCGCTTTTTTTCATCTTCTCTTGTTACGTGTGTAGCTTCTACTTTTGCATTTCAGTGAAGAAAGACCTGTAAATGAAGCGTAATTTCGTTCACAGCGTGCTCCTGAACTTCGGTCTCTTACAATGAAAGAACTAAACTTAATCTGTTTTAAAATCAGGTGTAGGCAAACTGTCTCGGTGATATAGTCCATTGAATGGTCCATCACAATCTCTCCAATGACAATTCCCGTGCTTAAGTCCACGTGTCGATGCATGTGTTGCCTTGTCAATCGTCACGGTGTGGCAGAGTTGAAGTTAAATAATTACTAAATTTGAGATATTTTTACAAAAAATTAATTTCATCGGAAACTAACACTTGAGTGAGACTATTAAACCTTTTATAGTTTTTCTTTTCAACAAATGAAAGATTCAAATAAATTTTACTTAAGTTTTATTTGTTAAGAAATTAAATATATTTTCCAACCAACCATATTACCTTAAGGGTTTTAGGCGACATTTTTAATGAACTTTGAAATAAAAAATAAACTCTCTTAACATAATGACCAAAGTTTCACCACCGTACCTGCAAGTTCAGACCCACCCAACACTGCACTATTCGTGGGAAACCAAAGGTTTTGTTTTGTTTTTCGAAGAATTGATCTTGATGACGTACAGGCGGCTACAACAATTAACATAAAATGGCAGTAAAGCGACTAAAATAACAATAACAATACAATGCAGCACACTGCATCAATATAATCCCATCGCCCAAATCTTCTTCATAATGTAGATTATGCATATTACATCCAACACAATAAAATAACCAATCCCCACTCATTGCTTCAAGTGCCAATAACACGAACCAAAATCCCTAATCCCTTTGCTAAGAAACCAGTCTGTTCCCTTTAATAACGATACAAACATTAAAGAAATGAGGTTTCATAATTAATGCTAGTTGCTAAGAAAAATCCACCCTGTTGAAATTCAATAAGAAGCCCTCCCAATGCTGCACAGCACGTCTACTCAAGACGTACTCATGATATTTGATTCAAGTAACCTGGTTAGCATTACCTTACAGTTCTGTCTCTTCAGAATGCAACGTACTCCAGTTGGACACCAGTCGTCAGAAAGTTACTCCGCTACTCCTTTAGTCGGGAACATGAGAATCTGCAAATCATCAGGGCTTGCTGGGTAGAAAAGAAAACACAACACCTTTTTCAAAGTTAAAACGCAGTTTTATAAACGCGTATATTTCATAATCACTTACCAGTACAACACTAGAACATTCACTACTAACGTTGGTATATTCCCTCACATAAAGCGAAAGTCAAAGAACATAATTAATTGTTTACTTTCAACTTATCGGCAAGAAGAAATCTCGAAAAACCAAAATCTATACTTCAATTCCCTCCGTTTCCAAGTTCTTATTATTTTTCACCTTCAATTGTTTTTCAAACTCAGTCTGTCGTCAGGTGAGAAACATTCAGGTTAGTTCACTTCCTCGGCTGAGATTAGAAAGTGACGTCAACACGAACAGATTTTGACGTATTTATAAACATGTATAAAAGTTGCAACTACAACTGTATCAGTCTAAGTATAATTATCTGTGACAACTTGAACATTATTTGAAATAACAAACATTTTAAAAATCTTAACTTCTTATAAATATACAATCTTAAACTCTCAGGTTCGTTACAATTGCCCCTCGTCCGGGGAAAATTTTTGAAGAAATTGTAATTTACAAGTTCTGAAAAAATTTTGAGTATACCATGAAACTTTAAATACAGAAATTATCTTGACACTAAGTCAACTTCATCAACCAATGCTTCTCTTCATTCGACAACAACTCAAAAGGAACGTAGTTTGTAGTATCCAAAACAGAATACAATCCAGGATAGTTAATCAGCCAATAAATCAGGCAATGATTTATTCCATGATGGTTTAATAGAACAGTAGGCTTCCATATATCTAGTTTCTTCTCCAGAAAGACTTTGTAGAAAACGGTATAAGATTCGATAAGCAATGAACTGAATCAGTACTTTTCCATAGCACCTCAAACTCAACACTCTTCTTGCTTCTGTGCTTCTAGAATAATGCCTTTTAAATTCCACACCAGCAATATAATAAACCCTGCTTATAGGAATCAATCCAAATATTTACTATATGGACCTTCTCTGAGAGGTCTACGGATTTATACATCCCGATGCTATCCTCATTCTGGACCTTTCGGATGTACCGCACTAAATATATATCTGGAAAATCCTCCTTCATTTGATCAGGAGTGGTAAGAAATAACACATCAACTGCATTTTTCTTAATACTTATTTCTGCCTGGTGCAGTTTTTAGAAAAGGCACAGTCAAAGAAAGTCAGAACCACAATCTTTTAAAATGGAAAACATCGATGCTAAAATTCATGCCACTAATATCATGTTCTACTTGTCTACCACTTAGCACTTTCTTCTTGAGTCTTCCGGAAAATACACCAGTTTTACATTCGGAATTTTTTTTCTTGACTGCTAGAAAATACATTTTCGATCAGCAAAAATAACCTACATATTATTCTTGTATTTTACGTCCCTTCGAGTTCACTTGCCTAAACGAAGAGGAGGCACTTAGAAAAGGTCGACGTTTGTTTGACATGATTGGGATCGCTGGTTGTGTAGAAACTCTCTAGTAGTCTCCACTGCTTCTTCCTGCTCTGAGGCAACGTCATGTCTTGGTGAGAAGGAACCACAATTGTCACCTCTACGTGGTGGAGAGTACCATCTGGGCGAAGTAGGATTACTTCGTTCTTGGTAACGCCATCTGTCTGGAGAAATTTGCCTTTGTTCTAGACGAGGCCTGTAGGAGTTTCTCTGTCTTTCGTTCTGATCTCGGTTGAAGCCTCTCCTGCCTAATCCTCTGTTGAATCTTCGGGGTCGTGAGAAATTTCCTCCTCGACTCTCTGAATCCGTTTGGATATTTCGTATCTTAAAACTTTTATTGCCTGCAGCATTTTTATTCTTAGAGTCTTCTTTATTCTTCCAGGAATCAGGGTCATCATAAATATCGAAGTCCTTTAAGAAGTGTGTCAATTCATCCACACTTCGTGGAGCGTGCGCCAGACAAAGATTCCGAATGCGATACGGCAACTGTCCAATGATCAAATTAAGAACTTCGCTCTCATTAAAATTGTCAGCTAGGTTTCTGTACGCTGCGTAGACACTCCAGGCAAAACTCTCTAAGTTGTCGTGGACCAGACGAGAATACCTTCGGTTCCTCACAGCCGCTAGTTGTCTTTGTTTTGCCTTTTCTGATGCAAATTCATCCTTAAAGCGTGCGCAGAAATCAGCATAATTCACAAAGTTGTCCATATTACCAGCTAACCAATGCTCAGCCTTGCCGGTGAAAACCCGAGGTAATAATTCCAATCTATAGTGCTCAGGCACTTGCATTAAGTCGAAACTGACATTTAATTCACGCAGATATCTTTCGGCAGATTGAGCTTCGATATCGCCTTTAAACTTCGGAATGTTCGCGATATCAGCCATTCTGGGCATCTTAAACTCTGTTCTGCGTCGAGGAGAAAAACTGTCATTACTATCCTTTTCTCTAGGCCTCTTGCATCTATCAGAAGTTGTGGTATTACCGGGGAAGAATGGGTTTGGAAGTACAACAGGAGGTTCATAGGCAGTAGCTTCTGGGTTCAGTCCTCGGATTGGATCAGGCACTATATCGGAAGAGGTTTCTCTTCGAATCTGTAAATTATGGATCTTTTCCTGCAGTTCACTGACCCTACTTATAATTGTAACTGTCTGTTCCTGAATTTCTTGGCGAAGAGATACTTCCATCTCTTTAGCCTTCTCATGGAGAAAATTAACCTTTTCTCCAGCTTCCTTTATTTCAACTTTCTGTCCTTGCACTATATTTTCTATGAGTTCTGTTCGTTCACCAAAGGTTTGTAGTGCTACATTAATAGACTCTACAGAACTCTTTAATTCTTGAACTCTCTGTGGAGGGTCACATTCAGATTCTCTTCCAGACTGGACAATTTCAAGGCAGGTTTCCATATTCTTCTTCAATTGCTCCTGTTCCTTCTCTATCCGTCCTTGCCGAACTGTTAAGAACTCTAGCTGCTCTTCCACAATTTCCTTTACCCTTTCGTCCACCTTTTCAGTGACTTTAATACTAAGCTTTTCTATCTCTCCTCTGACGCTCTCTACCTGTTCAAGTTTATGTTGAGAGAATAGAGCCTGTAACTCTGACCTTAGTTTTATATCTTCCTGTATCCTCCTTTCTTCCTGGTTTTCAATCAATGCACGGAAAATATCTAAGTCTTCTTTTCTCTTTCTCTCTTCCTCCTCTTTCTCTTTCCTTCTCTTAACTTCTTCCTCTTCTTTTTCCTTCTTTCTCCTTTCCTCTTCTTCCTCTTTCTCTTTCCTTCTCTTTTCTTCTTCCTCTTCTTTTTCCTTCTTTCTCCTTTCCTCTTCCTCCTCTTTCTCTTTCCTTCTCTTTTCTTCTTCCTCTTCTTTTTCCTTCTTTCTCCTTTCCTCTTCCTCCTCTTTCTCTTTCCTTCTCTTTTCTTCTTCATCCTCTTTCTCTTTCCTTCTCTTTTCTTCTTCCTCTTCTTTCTCTTTCCTTCTCTTTTCTTCTATAGACTCAACTATGAGCTTAAACTCCATCATCTCCTTCTTTCGAACTTTCTCTATCTGAGCCATCTCTTTCTTACGCTGTTTCTCCTCCTCTATCCTTTCCTTCTGTCTACGCTCCTCATCCTTCTGTCTACGGTCTTCATCCTCCTTTTCTTTCTGGTTTCGCTCTGCTTTATCTTTCATCAACCAATCAAGTAGCCAGTGATCTGATGAGGGTTTGGTAGGAACGTTCGGTTCTGGTTCTGTTTCTGGTGATGACAAGCATGATTTGCATCGCATCTCTTTATTTGATGCCAACGTTACTTCCTGCCCATCACAACTACTATGAAACCTCTGCAAACATTGGCAACACTGGAAGAATTCCCTGTCATTGGTGAGATCATCACAGCATCCAAACTTGGTTTCTGCATCCATTGTCGTTCTTCCTCTGCTTCGCAGATTCATTCCTGTCGCATCTTTCTCCATTCTACTACACCGTCTATGGCTCTTACCAGTTAATACCTTTACTTCACTATCACACTTTTACCTTCGTGAATTCCAAGGACTTTCAATATCACCTTCCTGAATTCTATGGACGAACACTTTCAGTATGCACTAAATCGGGTATCACGTTTTAATTGCTAAAATAACTTTGCACTCAAGCCCCCACGATTGTACCAAAATAACTATGCACTCGAGCCCCGCGTTGGTGTGCCAAAATAACTATGCAACGTACTCCAGTTGGACACCAGTCGTCAGAAAGTTACTCCGCTACTCCTTTAGTCGGGAACATGAGAATCTGCAAATCATCAGGGCTTGCTGGGTAGAAAAGAAAACACAACACCTTTTTCAAAGTTAAAACGCAGTTTTATAAACGCGTATATTTCATAATCACTTACCAGTACAACACTAGAACATTCACTACTAACGTTGGTATATTCCCTCACATAAAGCGAAAGTCAAAGAACATAATTAATTGTTTACTTTCAACTTATCGGCAAGAAGAAATCTCGAAAAACCAAAATCTATACTTCAATTCCCTCCGTTTCCAAGTTCTTATTATTTTTCACCTTCAATTGTTTTTCAAACTCAGTCTGTCGTCAGGTGAGAAACATTCAGGTTAGTTCACTTCCTCGGCTGAGATTAGAAAGTGACGTCAACAGGAACAGATTTTGACGTATTTATAAACATGTATAAAAGTTGCAACTACAACTGTATCAGTCTAAGTATAATTATCTGTGACAACTTGAACATTATTTGAAATAACAAACATTTTAAAAATCTTAACTTCTTATAAATATACAATCTTAAACTCTCAGGTTCGTTACAAGAAAGATAGAATATAGAGAGGGGGGAAACTAGAATTGCTTAGAAGCAGAATAATGAGAAATTTTTAGATTCTTTCCAATATTGTAAAACTTTCGTGCGAATAATTGAAAGCATAAACCTGGATGAAAAACTCTTTAGAAATTTACAGTTCTTCTACTGCCTCTGCAAATTATCTTACTCTTCTGCACGCACACACAGGATATGTACTACTTAGGAATTTCAGCGAAAATTTCAGAACAGCAAGAGGGAAAAGGCAGGCGAAATCAGAGCTGGCTCGATAGATCAGGTGGATTTAAATGTTCTGTAAATTATATACCCGTGTGTGTACCTCTAAAAAAACAATTATACAGGGTTATTATAAATGATGGACCCATTTTCAAAACATCATATTTATTGAGGTACAAATCCAAAGTGAACAAGCTATATATACCAATGGAAAGAGGAAGGTTCAAAGTTTGTTACCACAATGTTTGTAACTGTTATAAATGTTCAATGTGGCCACCGTTGGACATCGTCCTCTGACACACGCGGTCGGCCTGCGCTTTTTCCTTTGCACACACTTCCAGTCGCTTGAAATTGCTGAAAGCAACGGCTAATGCTTTTCCTAGTTGGTGGTTTGCTACCGAATTTCGTACGGAATGCCCGCTGCACTGCAATTTGCGACTCACTTTTCGCGAACTCAAGCACGCAGAGTCAAGGTGCCATCTCGCTCACAACTGACAGAGACGGTCCTCTCGCGAATTCTACCGGCCGCTTCCGCAACCACCACAGCCCGCCAGAAACTTTGAACCTTCCTCTTTCCATTGGTATATAGCTTGTTCAATTTGGATCTGTACTTCCCTACCTATGACGTTTTGAAAATGGGTCCATCATTTATAATAACCCTGTATATAAACAGTAACAATTTAAATAAAATGCTAAAAGGGTTGTAAGGGTGACCTATTCCGAAGGCACTCAAATGTCAACCTCACTTCCACGTAGTACACCACGGTAACCTCAATATTGCAGGCCAACGACGCTCTGGCGTCTGGGCCTAAGCCAGTATAATCCTTTGTAGGTGTAGTGTCTTGGTTTGTCCTTGTGGGGAGTGGCCCTTTACCGTCTCAACTTATAACCTAGGTAAGGATATTTTAGTCCTCAGAGACACTTGTTGATTTTAGACATTTTAGCCGGCATAATGTGGCGGGTGTAAATATCTGACACACCCAAAAATAGTATTTAAATCAATCAATAAAATGATAAAAAGGTCAAGAAAGTTGGTACAGCGATGGTCGAGCCTGCATTTTTCGCTGAAATGTCTACGTACCTCTACACGAATCTACGTGAAAGATGTTTGCAATAACCTAATTCATTTCAATTTATAATGATTAATGAACAAATAAAATAATCTTTATTAAAGAGTAGAAGCTTAAATTTACCTTTCACATTAAGCTGGTATGACATGATACTAATGTGAAATACCTAGAACAATGTGATAAAACAGATTGCATGTACACTTAAAAATATGCAACTGCTGTAACAACATAACTGTGTAACACAACGCCTAATGCAATGTAACAAGACACAAAAGATGTGCTGAACAACACCGATTCCACATTAACACCAAAAGAAGTGTCCTTTTAGTTACACATCTCTCAGTGTGTGGCGCAAGTCCAACGTCAACACTTTCATGGCGCTTTTTCTTTCTAAGTGTCGGTACTATTGGGCTCTTCACTTACTATAGTGTTCTTAAAGAGTAGCGTATCTGCAGCACTGCTCTTGCTATAACATGGGTCGACCGATCGGCCTGGATTTGGTCAATTGTTTGTTTGTATTTTTCCAATATTTCATAACTATTTATTCTATTATTATCATTAAGCATTCACGGAGGCGGAAGATGGCTATTCATATGTTTCAAGGCATATAATATTCTTGTACACTGATGAAATATTCTGATAACATCATGCATTAATTTGCACTTCAGTGTGAAGATACATTACACAGAGTAACTAAAAATACGTGACAATCTGTTCTTAAATATCTGCGCCATTAATCCACACTTATCTGTCCCATTCGAAACAACAGTTTGGATTTTTTTTATGGCCTGAACCGGTGGATTGGGATGGTTGTGTTGTATCTTAGCTCAAAAGTTGCAACACAAGGCATAAGGAAGCAGGTTGAACAAAATTCAGTTCAAGGTCTAGACTGTGAATTCAGTAGGGTTTGTTATTTTGTGATGGTTGGTTTCTTGATTTCGTTTGTTTCTCTTCGCTTTTCTTCCATTTTTGGCTAGTCACGAACATGAGTGATGACAAGGGCTTGGAAGTTGAGGAAAAATCCTTTTTTCCCTAGTGTCCGCAGACGAGGCCCAACATAATATATGTTCATTTTGGGTCATTGTAGGCCAAAAAAAGGTGGGTTTTATTTCTCCTTTTTTGCCTTTTTCGACGTTTTTTGGCTTATTGGTCCTTTTTTTAGCCTTTTTTGAGGTCTTAACGGATATTTTTTGCAACTTCACCTTCTCTCGACTACGTTTTTACTGCCCATTCTCAACTCGAATCATCATCAGTTCATCACCTCTTAGACATCCTTTCTGTAGTAAAGAAATAATAAAAATAAATAAACAAATAATATTTGAACCATCCTTGAAACGAGAGAAAAACATTTTTGGACGACTGAAGCAAGTACGGGACATATAGTTTTTCACACTGTGTGTTCAATACCATCAGAATTTTGTATCTTTTTATTCATTAAATATGTAATTAAAACTGAAGTTATTAATTAATTTCGGTCACATTTATACGTCCTTTTTTTTATATTTTTAGGTCTTTTTTTTGGCAATTTATATGTCTTCAACTTCCGAGCCGTAGTCATGACATTGGTGAAGGAACACTCGCAACTCATAAAGAACATCCAGGTTCAGACTGGGATTCAAACCCGGGCCCCTGGCGTCGTAGCGCGCTATGCTAATCACTCTATTTGTGATGAAGATCGCATTCTAACCATTCTATTCTACCCCACTCGAGACTAGAAACGGCAAACCTTCCCTCATACTGGATGGATATCGGTACCGGCTTTTTAGGACGGGCGAGAACATCCGACACTGGAGGTAATAATGCTATTAGTATTATTATTATAATTATAGTATAGAAATAATATTGTTATTGACTGATTAATCGATTTGGTGACTTAAGTTCACTTCATGCACAGTGAGGCTAACCCGGACTGAATGTGATTATTATTATTATTATTATTATTATTATTATTATTAGCATTATGTGTATATATATTTAGTATTGTATACTAAAAGTTTTGTTTTTTCCAGATGCAAGGGTATGGTGAAAACCACAGGAGAATATGATGTATTAGAATCTTTGCCTCACCAATGCATTCCAAATCTTGCTGAGATTGAAGTTAGTAAGACGCATGACACATTGTGCGACACGAAAAACGCCATATTGTATATACATTTTCAAATATGGTGCCATAATTTTAAGTCTATAGCATGCCAATTGACAAGGCCACCAGGTCGTTTGTACAAGTTGGTTGTACTATTCTACAGAAAAGTAAAAGTTATCTCTGTAGACTGGGATGTCATTTTCCAAATATTTGTATATTTTCTGACTGTATTTGTGGATTAGGGGCTTAGTCATTCTAGTAATATACAAGTTGCTTGTACAGAAGAGTAACCCACGACCTGACCCACCGAACTTCCCTTGTACGCTTCGGCCACGTGCGTCTCGTCCACGGAATCGTTTTTTCTGCACTGTAAGAGAATGAGCAAGGGTGGTAAGAGAATGGATAATGAAATTTTGTAGAGAAGCAGCATCGTTAGGTTTCTACCGGAAATATTTGCAGTAGTGTGGGTTCTGCAAGAACTCATGGTTCCACTGCCAACAAGGCACATCTCGCACCTGACACCACAAGGGAAGCCCCAACTTGCTTCATAGTTCTGCTCATCGGGAAGCAAAACCAGCCAAAGAAGTTTCCGAAGAGCGAAGACAAAGCAGCTCTTAAGATGTAATCCGCATCCAAGGATGACGCCACGTAAACCTCTTCCGGAGGATGCTCCTTTGAGGCCGCGGGTCTCTTTCACGCCCGACGTGTATTGGTGTCTCAGATCTTTGACGCGTGAACCAAAGCATCTCATCCAATCCCCGAGCGAAAGTAGATTAAATTGCATTAAAATCAGAAGGTTAAAAAAAACGGTCTACGTCATACGCCCGCGGAGGCAACGTCCGTCAGAAAGACGCTCCGAAAGCAATGAAGAAGAGACGCCGCAACCTCTTAGATTTATAGCACGTCGCTCCTGCGGTTTAATCTCGAGGAACCTTAGAGCTGCTGTTGACGCTGCGCTATTAGTTACAGCATCCGAGAAGCTGCAGGGACTTTGCGGCAAAGTGCAATTTATTGGGGAAGAGGTCCTTGCTTCTCTTCCGTCTCCAACCCGTTCCTTTTTGCTTACCCTTCCCTCTCGTCTATTTTACGCTGTTCGGATTTTAATCCGCCACGCTTAATCCTCCCCCAGTATCCTTGATGCCTCGAAATGGGATTAAGTACAGCGACCGGAAAGAGCCAATAAGATGCTGAAAGAAGTTGCCGAGCGACCTTTGGACGCTCGCCATGTGTGTTGCAATTTACACACGCAGTTGGAGACGGGAACATAAATTCGCTCTCGTCTTAAGTAATTAGTCTAAGGCAGATGCTCCTGTTTGTAGAGCTCTTCCTATCTCGCTTTATTCGCGTAAGAAAGAAATTGTGACCAGAGGTGCAGAGCGTCTCCGAAGCCATACAACCATTAAGCAAGTGAGGAGTCAAGGAAAATGTACTCCAGCACAGTTTCCTTCACTCCTTGCTTACAGTTGCAATTGGCGCATTCCATTCTCACAGGTGGGACACGCGGACAGCATTTTTGATATTAAAATAACTATTGTACTGATAATCAAGCAACATTTTTCTTACAGTTTCTGTACAATGAAATATGAAACTTAACACTGTTGGTGAAACGTATAAAATACTCTCCCAGATTCATAGCTATAAGTGAACAATTTTGTGTCACGGTTTTACTTAATAAAAAATTATTTAATTTTTGTGCATTGTTAAATGAAAAATAAATTATTTAAGACAAAGAGAAAAGGTAATTTACCTTTGAATATTCTATGGTGTTGAGGGGCAAATGTAACACTTAAGGGAGAAATTAAATGCTCTTTGGTGTCACAGGTGGGACACAATAGAAAACAAAAATAAATCAAAATGTTAAAATAAACCAAGAATATGTGAAATACCTTCTAACTTAATTAGTATGTGTAATATTTTAATATTTAACCAAATGCAAATTTAGCTTCTTGATTGATTGATTGAGTTGATGTTTTAAGTCCACTTTATGCACAGAAAGGCTAATCGGGACTGGACCTACGGTTTAAAGTGGGATCCAAACCACTATGTGCCTCCACCGGGTATCGAACCGGGACCCCTTGATTACAAAGCGACGACACTACCACTACGCCATCGGGGAGGCCCATAAGTATAGCTTCTTAACTCACAAGATAAAATAAAGTTGCAACATTGCATTTAATTTTAAAAGAGGTTCAGGGACACTTTCACATGAAATGCTCCAATTATATTTTATTTCATCTCTGAATGCCTTCCGTGAAAACACAACCAACAAAGCCACTAAGCAGAGTGATACTTTACATATTTTCGTGACTAAAAGTTATTTTTGCAGAAGAACTGAACATACATATTCGGTTTTAGCTGACGCCTTGTCGATGAAGTACAAAGTCAGTATCAGCAAATTCACAAAAATATTTGGCGGCAAGATTGTCATAATCGATATTTTAAGTATATAAATAAGTATAATACGTATCTGCCAAAATTGAGGTTCTTGGAGGGGCAGAAAGTATCATTCACCCCTCCCCAAATCGACATCTATGGTACAAGTATTTGGTACATTTCGAAATAGTGAAGAAAAGTGCATTTAACACTGTAGAAGTTATGTGATTTATAAGAATGATTAAATCACGTAATGAATCTCTTAATTGTTAAACTTGAAAACGTTCGTATATCTACCGCCAGTGTACACAAACTCATGCATTTTATTTAAAAAAAATATATATCTGTTAATATATCGTAGTGACTAAAATTATTAAAGAATAGTTATCAAATTAGGACCTAGTGTTATTTTTCGAAAATATTACTATATTAAGTTTTTGACATGAAATTTCGATAAGTATAAATGTTCTTGTTGAGATAGTTTGCTTAACAGAAATCGAGTAATGGATTTTATGCTCTAACTTTATAAGTAGTAGTTTCCGGATTCATTTTCTTATTCGTTTCAAGTCACGTCGATAACATAGAGCTGGGTAGGATAGGACCGTGAATCTGAACTCCGTCGGAATCTTGTTAAGTTCGAAAGTATCACAACGTGTTAATGTCAAATTTCTCAGAAAACTTGGAAAATCCGCCACGGAAACTTACTTACAATTAGTTGAATGAAATTTATGGGGACCAGTGTTTATCTCTCACACGAGTTTTAAAATGGTTTAAGAAGTTTAAACAGAATATGGAAGCCGTCGGGGAAGATCCACGATCAGGCTTTCCTTGCTCTTCGAAAACTCAAGACAGTATCGAGAAGGTCGCTAAAGTTGTTCGAGAAAACCGTCGCCTGAGCATTCGAGCAATTTATGAACTCTGTAATATCAATAAGGAAACTGTTACAAATTATACACGATGATCTTGGTATGAAAAAAAAGTGTGTGCAAAAGTGGTACCAAAAATCCTCACGCCCGATCAAAAGGTACATCGAGTAAATTGATGTGCTGACATTCTTGAAAACATCGAAAAAGATCCTAATTTCCTTCTAAATGTAATTACTTGTGATGAAACTTGGATTTTTCTGCTCGAATGAACAAGTCCAAATTCAAAGCAATAATGATCGCTTTTTTCGATATGCGAGGGTTCATCTAAAAAGATTGGGTGCCTGAAGGTCATACTGTCAGTCAGTTGTATCATAAGAATGTTTTGGGACCCCTTCGTGAAGGGATGAGATGGAGGAGACCAGACATGTGGAAGAATGGCTCATGGATTTTTCATCAGGACAACGCGCCAATTCCTAACGCTCTATCTGTGAAGACGTTTGGTGAAACACAACATTCCAGTGTTGGAATATGCACCGTACTCGCCGGACCTAGCCCCGTGCGACTTTTTTCTCTTCCCAAAAGTCAAACCTAGACTAAAAGGGACTCGGTTCGAGTCTGTGGACGCAGTGAAACCAAAGCGATGCAATTCTTGAACAGCATATCAGAAAATTACCTGCAACACTGCTTCTAACAGTTGAAGATCCGCGTGGAGCGGGGTAGGAATCTGGAAGGGGACTACATTGAAGGGTACAACATTTCGATTAACGAATTATTTTCAATAAAGAGTTACAGCATGAGTCTGGAAACTTTATTGCCACACCTCGTATATATCACATCAGCCCAGCTACTCTTCATCTACATACAATGTTATCACACGTGCAACAGGAGAGGTTTAAAATAAATATAATTTTTCCAAGATAATTTATTTTGTATTAAAATTGGATAAATAAGAGCTTTACAAACTAATGATGTGACTGACGCTGCAGAACATTATTTTTTCCCTTTATATTACTGTTATTTACCAACCTCTGTGGCGGAGTGGTTAGCACAACGCGCTACGATGTAAGGGGTCCTGGATTCGAATCTTAGTCTGGGCATGTGTGTTCTTTGTGAGTGTCTCTTAATCTATTTCACCATACCATTACTCATCCTCACCTTTGCGATTAGACAAAAGTGGCAGAAAAGCGAGGTAAAATAAACCAAACCAACCAATTTTTATTATTTTTACGTTACATTTGTTCCTCTTAAATTAATCGCGACGATAAGAATGAGTGATGAAATTGCTCATGGGACAAACACAATGACACGTCTATGCCTTAACCAAGGTTCAAACCTGGGACCTCTGACTTTCCAGCGCGTTATTATCACCACTGGAACATCTTCAAGGGGGTAGTGGTAACGCTCCCGATTAGCCAATTTGAGCACGAAATGGACTTAACACAAAAATAAGTGCTAACTACGGGCCGTGTGATTGCCCAAGTGAGTGAAACAATTCTTCTGACCATATTTTTGAAAAATTCAAAGTTTGAGCCGGAGGTATCGTGAATTAGTCGATGACATCTGCCCAGCAACCTAATTTTCAACCATTTGAATTTTATCGAAAAAAATCTCCATCCACGGAAAGCATTTGCACCTTCGTTTAAGAAGCTGAAATGGCTCAATCCTGACAGTCTTCCTTCACGAAGCCATCTGATATTAAAAAAAAGGCTCTTCTTGAGAAATGCAAAGAGGATGTAGCTTGAATTGAAGGCATGCATAAAAAGCCGGGATAAAATCTGCAATGAATGTCGCAGAGAAATATAAAACGTCGGAGTCACTTGATCTCCATCTTTGCATTATGTCGTGAAGGAGAGGCGAGAGAGACGATTTCGAAAATCGGTAAAAACGTAATATAAAAAAAGTGGAATGCAATGAAACGCAGCTGCCCTTTTTATGGGATTGTTGAATGCAATAAATGCCTTGAATATCTCTTCTTTAAAATCGAAGGCGAAAATCCATGGAGGCGTATGTTCATCTTGAATATGTAAATATACATACGGTAATCACCCACGCCCACCCACACACTAAAACACGGGTCTGGTTTCGTTGTCGCTGAATACAGGGGTGCCAAAAATGCATAAACTTTGAATGATTATAACGTCAGTGTTTATTAAGACGCAGTTCACTTTCAAACTTCAAAATAATCTATATATATATCAATAATTGTTCCTTGCCAATGTCTGTTTCCAAACTGATGACTGTTCTGGTTCAGGCACTGCTGGAAACGCGAGGAAATTTAATCGCAAACATCAAAAGTAATTGAGGACTAAAGGTGGTAAACGTTGTAAGTGCCAAAAGCGAAAGTGTTGGGAAATCGCATCGTTCCGAACATCGGCCCGTAATAACGTGCACACTAGTGACCTCTTTACACGCCCTTTTAACTACTTAGAGGGCTACCAGCCACATTTCACGTTTACCACATTATAAAGCATGGCACATTTCAAAGTTTAAAGTGGAAAACGGTGTTTGAATTATTGTGGCACTTACAGCGTTTACCAGTTTTAGTTTTCAATTTTGTTCGGAATTTTTACGTATTCTCGTTTAATCGCTGCCTTCAATTCGTCAAGTTTTGCAGATTTTTAACCGTAAACTTTATCTTTTATGTATCCCTGTACACAAAGTTTAGTGGCGTGAAGTCTGGTGTAGGCAGAGGGGTATTCTGTTTAGGCTCTTCCTCCAACCGTCTGTGTGGTATAGATGGCCAAGTATCACTCACAAAACTCTACTTCCAGGTCCACATCATCTGCACTGAGAACATGGACTCTTCTTGGATTGTAACTTTTCCATTACCAGTGCTTCGAAATTCAAGGACACTTGGTTTAAAAATTCCTATATCACGACCCGCTTGCCGCACAGATTTTCTTAAACTATGGCGATAGGTTTGTATCAACTTTTCTTGCCTTGTGGAGCTCGTCGATGTCTGCGGTCTGTTGATATTCTGAACAGTTCCATCTTATTAAATTCGACTGATGTAAGTTGCATAGGTGGATTTACTTGAATTTCTCTCCAAAACTGTATTTGCACTTCATCTTCGTTTTCAGACTTTCAGTAGCACTTGGGGATAAATTTTCTTTGTTCAAAGCTTAGTCTGGTTTCACCCATTATTTCGAAATGATTAAACATGAGAAGGTAAGAAAATTATGCGAGTTATCAGCTGTTAAAGTGGGTATACATTTTTTGGCACCCCTGTATTATGATATTCAAGAGCTGCTATGGTACGAAATGCATTTGGAACTTCCTTACCTTCTAATACAGTTCTTTTCACAGTTGAGTCGTCCGCGGAGCGGCGGCAGCACTTCGGGCAGCGAGAGCTCGTCTGCCGGCCAACTGGGTGCAACATCCGCGTAGCTGGAACGCGAGCTCGCAACTGGATGTAGCTATGTAGTGAAATAATCTATTGCACTTATATTGACGTTACAATTACAATAAGCACGTACCTTACAAGAGGTACGGAAATGTTGTCCAAAATTCACACATTTACGTCATCTTTATAGTAAGTTTTCACTAACACGTTCAGTTCCTCTTCTGAAATTGCTTCAATTTCTCTCCTGAAATTTTCTTTCTCTCGATTTTTCTAATGTATGGTTTCAGGTTTAAAAGCTTGGTAGCTCGCCACGCAGACGTCATGAAAATGTCTGTTGCTTGTGCAAGGCGCCGGAGGGATTTTTGAGGAGTATGTTCCAATTGTGCTTCAACGTCGTCTAGTTTCTCCTCAGTACGCACACACCGTTTTACCCTTCGCGTCTTAGCAAGAACAGAGCCTGTTTCCCTAAATTTGTTCACAAGTTTTTGAACAGAGTTTCTGTGTGGAACAGGAACATCTAGGAATTCAGCTGCAAAACGTATTCTAACTTCCCTACAAGAAATCGTAATGATGTAAGAGTCGCCCCCCAAAAAAACGTTATTTTAAAGTGTACGTATAGCTGCAGAAAAGCACCAGTAATACGTAAACTAAAACATAACAATCTAAAACACTTGTTAACAGCTTAACAGTTCACAAACACGTGCAAACGTGACACCAGCTATCTGCATACTGAAGCACTGACGCGTCCAAAGTAAGGTCAGCGTACAGCTGTGGGTCTAGATGCCGGTAGACGCGCTCCCACAGCCAGGCACTCTTGCCGCCGCTCCGCAGACAACTCGACCATGAAAGGCACTGGTACAGTCATCATCATGATTACTCCATGTTTATTTTACCGATTCTTTTTCTTTGAGCACAGCGCGACACGACGCCAGAAGTTCTGGGTTCGAATCCCGGCCTGACCATGTATGTTCTTTGTGAGTGCCCTTTCATCAATTTTATCGTATCACCACTCATCCTTATCGTTGCCGTACGATTAGCCAAAGTGGTATAAAAGCGACGGTAAATAACAAAAATACCAACAACTTTCACTTTTCGAACATTCCATGTTCTTCTGTTTATTTAGTTTGTTCTTTCCAGCCGGCCCCCGTGGCGAAGTGGTTAGCACATCGTGCTACGATGCTAGGAGTCCCGGGTTCGAATCCCGGCCTGTGCATGGACGTTTGTGAGTGTCCATTCGTCAATTTCATCATATCATCACTCATCCCCATCTTCGCAAATTAGCCGAAAGTGGCAGAAAAGAGAAGTAAAATAAAGCAAATCATTCAATCAATCTTCTTCTTTCTACATCACGAAACCATCTTCATAGTCTAACTATGATCAACGGTGTTTTTGGTGCGAGAAGTTCTGTATTCGATCCTAGTGGAAACTCCAAAATTTCTACGTTGACCTAGCATCGTGAGAATAATTAGGGAGATACTTGAAAGCAGGAGGGAGCCTATATTCTAGGCTAGTTATGCTATCTGCGAAGCCTGAAGCCTAAAGAGTAAAATACAGAAGAGAAATTTATTAGAAACTGAATATTCCTAATTTCAATAGATAATGGCGATTCTAAAATTGGCAACCCGAATTCTTAGAGGTTGGCAACCCGAATTCTTAGAATTTGCCAACCAGAATTATTAGAAGTTGGCAACCTGAATTATTAGAAGTTGGCAACCTGAATTCTTAGAAGTTGGCAAACTGAATTCTTAGAAGTTGGCAACCTGAATTATTAGAAGTTGGCAACCTGAATTCTTAGAAGTTGGCAACCCGAATTCTTCGAAGTTGGCAACCAGAATTCTTCGAAGTTGGCAACCAGAATTCTTAGAAGTTGGCAACCAGAATTCTTAGAAGTTGGCAACCAGAATTCTTAGAAGTTGGCAACCTGAATTCCTTGAAGTTTGCAAACTGGTTGTCGTTGGGATGGTAACGTGGCTTCAAGACGTCAAGAACGAGCAAGATAGGCGTGTCTAACCACTTATATCGGGGTTCACGCGAGCCTAGTCTTCTTCCATCCTCCATAGCCTAGAGCCACGTGCCATAGTGAGATAGTCCAGATTTTGGATTCAGCATGTCCCACCGCTTGAAAGCAAAAGTAGACCCAAACCTCGAAAACAGCAGCGATGAAACTCGATGCATTAATCACCTTGGTCGTCAAGTGGCTTTTGTGACAAGGAGTTGTAACTAGTTTTATCTATAACATAAAATGGGTTCAGAAATTATTCTAGAAGTCTCCCGAGTATAGCAATATGATTTCTCTCAAAGCTATAGTTTCAAATTCCTTCCAGTATTCGAATAGCAGAAGCACATAGTAATTTCCCCCAACTACATCCGGTGTACGGTCTCGTATACAGTTTGTGTTGAAAAAGTGCACTTTTCAACACTTGAACAAAAGGGCGGTAAAACGAACTACAAAGCGCTATTACCCAGGCTTCCTATAGAGCGGGAAAAACTGACCTCAAACAAAATTATGAGGGGAAAGGCTTTTGTATAACCTTTTGAAGGGCTATTAACTTTATGAAAGGGCTCTCGTACAGAAAGGGACATTATAACGAGAAAAGAGCCCTTTATTTTCTTTTTTTAGTTTGGGATCTGTGAATGACAGAGAAACAATGCAAGGTACATGTACTGTGGATATTTTTAAACGGATGTCAAATCTGATGACATTCAGAGGTAATGTAATGTAGTGTTTTGTTTAGCGGACAAAAATGAACGTTTTAATTACATAAAAACAGTGTTAAATTAGGGGAAGTGAAGTTTTCGATCGACGTTATACAGATACGTATGGTCATAATATGACTTCATGTGACTGTTGAAAGAAAATTATACAGATATTGATAGCACAAGTGTGAAACCAGTTCAGTGTTGACCAGAAACATAAAAAACGTAATTAATGGGCGTAGGAAAACATTGTTAGACGTCATTAACTTTAATGTACAATAATATAGCTCTAAATATCGCTTAGATTAATTAATATAAACAACTAGCAACCGAAGTCTTACTTTCTCTCTCTATTGTTCTTTTCACATCGTAAGTGTATACCGCTATGTTAACCGCAATGGAGACGACAAGACAGGAATATGAACATAAAAATAAGATTGATTTCATTTGGTTTATTTTAATTCGCTTTTCTGCCACTTTTTGCTAACTGCGAAGATGAAGATTAATGATGATATGATGAAATAGATTAAGGAACATTCACAAAGAACACATGTGCCCAGGACGGGATTCGAACCCGGCACCCCTGGCGTCGTAGCGCGTCGTAGCGCGTCGTACTAACTAACCATTCCGCCACAGAAATCGGCTACGAAACGGAAGTAGGAGTTCGTGCCATTCCTTAAAGGTATCATGTCAACATTCACCTGGGTAGATGTATGAGGAATTTCTGGCTCTAGCCCTACACAGCACCAAAGTTTCTTTCATATTTGACTAAGTACAGACAATGAAATTCGAAGAATGAAGTGCATGGGGTTAAACAATCCTCCTTCCTTGACCCTCATTTTGGACACCCATGGTTAGAAACATTTTGGAACATCGCATCAATCTCATCTCGAAGGACATGGTACCTTCAATGGACTCTATTAGAAAGATTCAGATATTAGCACCTAGACCAAGTCCATTGTCTATTCTAGTATCCAGAGTGGAACAGGTGGTCATCACAGAATGGATATACAGCTCTACCAGCTTGGTCGACGCAATCAGCTGCTTACTCTGTGATCTTGCCCCTGCGTAGC
This sequence comes from Lepisma saccharinum, assembly GCF_977018435.1. Classification (NCBI taxonomy): domain Eukaryota; kingdom Metazoa; phylum Arthropoda; class Insecta; order Zygentoma; family Lepismatidae; genus Lepisma; species Lepisma saccharinum. The sequence goes on along the minus strand of NC_139239.1, from coordinate 12,734,666 downwards.
CAAAATGTAAGTACTGTGTTCTTCATCGCATCGTCGTTAACTTAGTTGAGTTCCAAATGTTTGTATCACCCTGAAGGGGGAAAACGGTGCACAGAAAAAGTAAAAACGTAATATTTAACCTTATTATTTTTTTGCCAGTTAAGCAAGGGAGACAAATTATAAATATGGGAACAAGGGAGCATTCAGGAACAAGCGAAAGGGTAGCGAGGAGGTAAAAAAAATGACTGTTTGATCGGACTTTGAGAGATACGACGAAAGGCTGAGGAGCGTTGTCATTGAAGACGTTTTGAACCCACGACAAAGTCACTGTAATAAGAATTGTTGTTGAGTTGAGATGAGATTGTTATAAGTACACTTTATCCACAGATAGAATAATCAGTTTAAAGCGGTAAAAATTTTCACAGGGTACACGGTAAGTTTTGTGAAACGTTAAATAGAAGGCATGGTTTCATTAACTTTGGGTCTCATATTACACAAGACCTGCACAAAGAGACAAACTAAGCTATCGAAAGTTCCGCTAAAATTAACTGTACACATTGAGCGCATTTGTACAAAATTATTAGTAGTCAAATGATGCTTACGCGCATCATGTATTCATACCGCCTTTCTCCTTCTCACCATTTCGTTCCCGATCACGTAAAACTACAAGTATTTGACTGTAATAAGCTCATTGGAGTAATGGCGAAATTACTTAAATAACAACAAACGAAAGTAGAAAGTATACGCATTGGCAGAAGGTATACGCTAATGAGTAAGGTTAACCAGAGAGTATACGGTATATACCGTCGTATACCCTCGACTACAGCCGTGTTCCGAACCACCGCGTATGAAACCCGAGACCCCTTGATTATCACTACTCCATTAGGAAGTCCAATAGGAATTGCATTTTGCGTATAAAGAATAGTCATTAAGTTTCAATAAACCTAGATTAAAATATATACCATATCATAAAGGTTGTAATTTATGTCAACAACAAATTTTATTGGACTTACAGCTTAGATCTGGTTGTTGCGCCCAGCATACATTTTAAGTACATAAAGATACACTTTTAATATAAATTTTACACATAATGCTCGAATATACTCTCAAATATATTGATTTTACAGTATAACTACATTCACGCATTCATTATTTTTTTAAAATTGCAATTTGAAATCAGCTTATCTCAAAAATGCAAGTATAATATATCCAATTCGAATATCTTGTGCGTACAACAATGAAGTCAAATTAATGGGAAAAGGAAAATTATTTTTTTATAATATTTTTAGTGTCTTTCGTTTTTCTGCGTGAATAGGACATTCCAAAATAATATGATGAGCATAACCCCTTAAATTACCACAGTCACACTTTGGAGATTTTAAAACGTGTATTTTAAATAAATGATGATAGGTTCTCGCGTGACCACTTCTTAGTATATTTATTAAAACAATGCATTGTAATTTATATCACGTCCTAAGAAGGCTCAATGTAGGCATTTTGTAAGGGAGACTAATAACTCTACAAGATAAGGAGAATGGGTAAGTTCCAGTAACGTAGTAATTCATACCAGAAAGGAACGTTTCAAGTTTACGCAAAGCTCCTAAAAAGGACTATAAAAAGCGTCAAATCTGATCGCAACATCCGAGAAGACAGCTGCAATCACAGGGGGCGAAAGGCTAAAAATACCTTCATGAATGCGTCGACATCAATTCCGTCAAAAGAAGCTTCCCAGGTCCAAATCTCAGGCGGAGGGAGAAGTGGGAGACATTCGGTGATTACGCCGATTAAAAATTCATGCCACCTTTTCAAAAGGCCTAGCAGGGCGACGGGGAGAAAGGAAAGCGACAGGAGAGCGAATCTTAAGTGCGGGGAAATGGATCGCAGAGAAAACTACCTGTGCAAGTCTCCCAGCTCATTTATTTCTCTGCAAAGTCTGTTGTCCGTTAATCGGCCAGGTTGGAAGAAACAAAACATCTTTTAAGAATGGGGTTGAGTCTTTGATTGGGGCAATTAATTGCTGTCGGGGAAAATTATCTCCGTGTGAATACTAGAGAAATTGACAAAGAATAAAGTATTATCGACTGAACATAATTCGAGATTCGCCAGCACATAGGCTATCTGCTCCCCTGGCTTTTACACGAGAGCAAGTTCTTAATTTATTATTTGACCTCTAACACACATAAATCTCCAATTACAGAAGGTTAAATACTCATATTTTATGTGTACGGTTAGCACATTGCGCTACGACACCAGGAGTCCCGGGTACGATTCCTCGCCTTGTCATAGGTGTTCACTGTGAGTGTCCTTTAATCAATTTCATCATGTAATCACTCATATTCATCTTCGTGATTAGCCAAAAGTGGCAGAAAATAAATGCTACAAAACAAAATTCAAATAAATATTAGTGCCATAAATACAGATAAATAACTAGACTTGTAGGTTAGTAAGTTTTTCACTGTCCAAGCAATGCAATAGCAATCGTCCAGGACAAAAACTAGTGCTAGGAAATGAACGAATTATTATAAGTTAAAAATTATCTTAATACTTTCCCCTGATCATCATTGGTAGAATGAGCTTATTTTCGTAATACCCAATGTCGGCGATTAGAGTGGTGCGTTGAGGGGCAGTTGCCGCCTCCTTTTTTGCCACTTTTGCCCCATACTACGCTACGCCCCACACTAAATATACAAAGCGAAGGTAAACTGCCCATTTCCCCCAGTTTAAGTACCTTGCCCCCCCCCCCTACACCAGTTTTGGAAATCAATCGCCGCCACTGGTTACACCTATGGTTGTTCTGCACCTGTAGCTTTGGAGCGAGTCATAACTTACAAAGCCACCAATCAGAAAGCGAGCCCCTGACGTCATCTCAACTGAACTCAGCAGCACCCATCATTAACGCTCTTGCTCACGCTTTGTACGTATGTTGGTAGACTGTTGCAAACTTATAAAGACAAAGGACAACATAAAACCTCTTACAGGGTTATCCTAGCAGTGGACCCACGCTTAGATCTTTGTTCCACTGTAAGAATGCTGTGTCCAGGGTGTACTATGGGAGAGGGGTTGACATTTGAGTGCTTTCGGAAACAAGAACAAACGAAGAACGTGGGAGTTTGGTAAGCTAAGAACTTAAGTTACAAAAGCAGTCGTTTAATGAGTGTGGAGAATGCGTGTAAAGAAATTTGAAAGTAAAGCTGAAAGTTCTATTTAACAATGGGTAAGAAATATTAGATACAAATTCATATTTGGAATACCACCAAGGCATTTAGTTGCTACACTAGTGTACAATAACGAACAAAAATTCATTGCAACTAGAATTGATTCTCTGGTCAACATTTAGCATAAAAAATTCTTAGGAATGAATTTACCACACTCACACTAATATAACTATACTTTACCCATTAACTATATAATCCAGTTTTCAAATATAACAACTTTGAAACTAATTCAGGTTTCCTTCTGACTGTACAATTGCAAATTCTTCGCAAAGAAGTACTTTTTACATTTTAAATACGTATCATTTCTACCTGTAAATGATCTCGACGATTAATATGAACAAAGTATTGATGAAAACAAAATGCAACCTTATCCAGTTTTCAAAACCTATTGTCAATGTCTTTATAACATGATAAACTAAGCACTTTGTCAAAACGGTGGGTTAAATGTATTGGCCTCAGTTACGCCCATTCATAATGTATATTCTCTCTCTCTCTCTCTCTCTCTCTATGATTCAAATGCATCTCTGAAATGCCTCTTATCCTTTAAAATGAAACCAGGGAGAACACACAGCCGTTCTAATTAGTTCCTGCTGCAACTCGATTGCTTGTAAATGCAGGAGTACAAGTGCCCAGGAACTCCAGGGTAAAGCATCGCTTAATATTTTGCCGGAAGGCCAATGGGAACCAGTATGTTTCAGCTAAGGAGTGAGAGACATGTCCTGGCGATATTATTGGATATTTTTCAAAGTTCACTTTAAGCAAAGATAGCCTGATCGAGACTGAACCTGTAGTTTAAAATTATATTCGAACCACTATGTACCACTACACCATCAGGAATGAACTACTCCTGAATCGATTTTGATATTCTGTGGATTCTGTGCGTTTCTCCTCTTATAAGGTTCATTTCACAAATAATGCACACTATTTTATTCTGGCATGTTTATTGTATGTTAGGCAGTATCTCCTTACAGTCCTTCAGTGTATCCCAACGTCTCGGAAGATTTGCTGTGTCCATCAGGGCATCACCGTTGTTCAGTCCGCGGATGACTAGGGTACCTCTGGAAAAACCTCTTCCAGGAGGGGAAAACGTTGTACGTACACTCATAGCTTTTTTCAGCTTGGGGAATAAGTCGAAGTCTGGTGGACTCATGTCTGGACTGTATGGCAGGTGAGTCAATACCTCCTACTCATAATTGCTCAGCAAATCAATCACAACCTAGCTCATTTGTGGGTGTGTGAATTGAGTGACCCATCCCGAAACAACCCAGGTCGGTTTTTGTGTCTTTTTCTGCGTAATTTCTGGATCCAGACACGAAAAAACGCTGCTGTGACACTAGTTTCCTATGAAACTATCAGCCATGATGAGTTCTTGGTGATCATAGGCAAAGGTGATCATTTTCTTCATCTTTGCTTGTGTTGGTCGAATTGTTTTGGTCGTGGTGATGATGGTACTTCTCCACTCATTTCACTTCGACTTCAACTATGGTTCAAAGTCTACGGTCCACTGTTTTCAAACCACAAATTTCACGCAAAGCACTGTGTATTTCTGTCGGGTTTTTGCAACGTAAACTTTCAATTTTAATGCACCCGAGGCAACCGTCAAAGTATCCGAGGCGCCTGCAGACGCCACTTCTAACACTCGTCACTTGCAACTGGCGTTGACTAGGGAAGTGTAACTCTGAATACATCGTCCACTCCGCAGTGTTGCCACTTTTGCATTATTTATAAAATGACTCTTGTATAATACTTATATGTACATTACTTATCGATGTCTATTGATGCCATTGTAGGTGTGTACTCGTAGATTAACAGGTGCAATTTATTCTGTAAGTACTTGATAAAGTTCTTACCCATAGAACCCTTTATCTCTCTAGCTAAAATAGGGCATCCCCTAACACATGGTTTAATTCCCGGTGGAAGCATATTGCACAGATGTTCAGATCCCACTTTAAACTGTAGATCCACATTTCTATGTTCATAGCGTGGACTTAAGAAGAAACTCAAACAAGATAGAGCAATCCGTCTCGCTTTTTACATGACACAGCTTGTAGCTACGGAGATATTAATTGTTTGCTGGTTGGATATTGAGGATTCATTTATTTTATTAAAGTACACTAGACTCCACAAATATCATACTGGAAGTTTTGTGATTTAGAATTGGGAATTCTTTCTTCCTGGGAGAAGTTCGGATTGATTAAAGTGGGAAATGTTACCACACTATTACTCACATTTCAACCATCCTAGTATATCATCAAACTTAATGTTTCGAGCCATCCTACTGTCTCAACCATGAAGATACCGCCTTTGAACATTTCTCTGTATTCATAAACCACTTCCTTCAAGCTGCCTTCAAGACAAGCAAGTGAGAAAGACAGCGAGGAGGTTTGAAGGCAACCGCTTGGGAGTTTACAGTTAAGCAGAGCTGTTGCTTCGCAACTGCGGCTTCATGTTTCTCAGCTTAAAATCCACGATTCAATTTCAATTCAGCAAGGACATTGCAGAGTCCGCCCGTATAATTTAATCTAATTGGATCCAAGAGTAAAATGAACCGTATCACATGGACAACAACTTCCGTAACCGCATATCAAATAGAGTTTATTTGCGGCGTGAAACAGTTTAGGCAGGAATGCCATCGGTCATTGAAATTGCAAAAATATTGTGGAAACATATTGTTGGCAGACTGCATGAGGAATTACAAACTTTATTGTTTACATAAAACTGGATTTGAATCTCATTATGGATTGAAAAGAGCTATGTAAAAGGCCAGAAAAATGAACATCAACTGTGTATCTCGGGATTAATTTTCAAATTTTATTGAACACTGTCCAGTAGAGGAAACTGTGAGGACAGTGCCTACAGTATTCAAGCAAACTGAGGCCGCAGGGGGACGTAGTCCATCCAGATCGGCCAGTCCAGCGCAAACAATGAAAATGAATAACTATTCTTTTTCACTGAAATGCGCCTTTTATATGATATTTATGGGTATATTACGTCGTGTGAGAACCAGAGAGACGTAATTCCAATTTATTAAATTTACAGGAGAGACGAAATAATGTATTCTAAGGATGTCTAACTCTTAAAAAGAGTCAGTGTAATGGAGATACGTGACTCCACCTTACTGCTAAGGATTTGAAGAGGACAGTGGCGGCGATTAGGGGGGGCGAGGGGGGGTAGTTCCCCCCTCCCCAGTTTTCGCCAGTTTTGGCCCCGCACTATGCTAAACCTCATCTACAAAGGGAAATATACTATCTTTGACCCCTAGATTTGGTACCTTGCCCTCCCAGTTTTGGCACCCAATCGCCGCCACTGGAAGAGGATGTCGATCTCATTCCAAATGGAGCTCTTCAGAAGAGTTTATGTCAACAAAACAGTAGTCTTTTAAATCACCAACGAATTAATAATTTTAAAAACATCAAGGGAGATATAATAGCATCACCAATAACCTCCAAATCCGCATTTTTGGAGTTACATTAAAACTTGATTAGTAGAAATCGTTACACCAATAATAATTATCACGGCTTTAATTGTTGTTATACAATAACAACTATTACAAAAATAAAAATAAGCTAATTTTATTCCAAATTTATTATTGTTATTATTATGTAAATAGGAATACCCGGACACTACTGTTTTCCATAATATTTTTACATTTCATACGGTCGATGCACTGAAATTCATAGTTATTGTATTTTGTTTTTAACCTTTACACATCTCGTTCAATAAAAAGCTCCCGACATGCTTGAATACGACGATTGAATGCCTCTATCTTCTAGAAAAACATTCCCGTTCTATATTTCCCACCCCACTCATTTTTATTGGGTTGACCTATCAATACGTGACCTATTGGCGCGTGCAGGCGGACTGATCTTTTCAGTGCATGCAATTTTGTTGCAGTTTCTGATCATAGATACCGAGTGGTTCCATTACTAACTCCAAAAGGCACGTGATTTGTCTCTGATTGACGATATCAATACTACATGCAGAGGTATTTTAAAGGTTCATCAATATCCAAGTTTACAAATTTCGACTGTAAGCTTTCAATTGTTTGACTACCATGGTCAGACGATATCGCCGATCGAAACGGTACATGTCGCGTCAAACAAATACTATGGGGAAAAAGGAATAGCCGTACAGGTTTCCTGCCAAAAGAGCAGACGACAGTAAGGGTGTAAGCCAACAACGTCGGCCACAACCACGGCCAAAGCTCGCCACACCCATGTTAAAAGGGGCAATGGAAGCTGCATGTTACGGTTTCTCTCCTGACTGGCGATGTGAGGCTCAAGGTGTGCGACATCGAAGGTTTGTTTGTTGTGGTGTTAGTGTTTGTAGTGCTAGTAACATTATTTTGGCATGGAAGAGTTTTACGTTGTGATTTGAGGGAAATGGTGAACGTGTAAATGCAAATACGTAGATAAAGCGTATGAACAACCCAAGACAAATACAACAGAGAATAATACTGGCTTTGGGCCAGGCGCCAGACCATCGTCGGCCTGCAACATTGTAGTTACGGGGTGCACTACATTGAAGTGAGGTTAACTTTAGGGCACCTTCAGGGAAGGTCACCTCTTACGCCCTCTTGCAATGTTGAAAGCGCTTCTGCAGTGAAGCAGACGACAAGAGAGTATCTCCAACAGCGTCCATGTATCTCAGGAGGGAGTGGTGGGAAGCCAGTAGATTGATTGAATGATGACTTGGTTTATTTCTCTTGTCTTTTCTGCCACTTTGGCTAATCGCGAAGATGAGGATGAGTGATGATATGATGAAATTGATACAAGAACACTCACAAATAACACCCATGCTCAGGCCAGGATTAAAACCCAGGATCCCTGGTGTCGTAACGCGCTGTGATAAACACCCCCCCACGGAGGTCGGCGGGAAGCCGGTAGAGTTATACCTTTTGTACTATAGCCATATTTTAAAATGCACTAAATTTTATCTCTGTAGGTGTAGGACATTCTGAGATATCGATAAACACACGAGAGATATTAAGTCTCCCATATCCAGATAGATGATGCAAAGGAGATAATTAATGTTGCTCTGACGTGGCTGAAAAGTTTATCAAGTCGACAGTCACGTAGAGTGCTTTACTCGTCTGTGGTAATTAGTAATTCCAAAAAGCATAAAGATTATCCTCTTGAAACGCAAGCTCTTGGGAAGTATAAAAAACTTTATGTAACCCCTGTCCACTTGTTGCTTTGCTCCCCATCCTCTCATCTCATCACTGAGGAGGGAGAGTACCCACGTGTCCTTCCAAAGTTTTGTATATTTCATGAAGTAATAAATCGTCTATATTTGGAGCCTCGGTGTAAACAGCTAGGGAGAGAGAGGGTCTGAACGAAGTCATTTACAGCAACCTTGTCGAAAAGAGGAAAGTGGGGAAGGGTGCATCCTGAAGGGTGTATCAACGCAATCTTCTTAGAGGAGCAGGAGGCGGGAGCCTGTTCTTGTCTTGGGAACCAATTAAGATCACATTCACCGCTCGAATTACCTGCTAGAAACCTGAGAGCCTTAAACGAAACGTTGAAGAGGTCTTCAAAGTGCGAAGACATTCGACCCTACGGAGAGACTTGAAACTTCGTCGAGTGTTGGGAGTAACTTGGAGCAAAGGACGATTCCTCCGTTTGGGAACTTCCAGGGCTCAAGTGCATTTTATATTTACCGTTGTTCTTGCCCAGCCTTTTTGTCCACTGTAATTGTTTCAGCCATTTTATCCGTGAAATCTAACAATTGATTCCAACACTGGATTAAAGACACGGTGAAAGTTATGATTTATCACTTCATGAAAAAATATTCCTTCTGGACACAATTCATTATCTTGCCTCGCTCAAACTCTTCTGAACATAGTTTGAAGTTTGTTTGATTTGATTTTGATTTGATTTGATTTAGTTTATTTTAGTTCGCGTTTTGTGCCTCTTGGCTAATTTGCGAAGATGGGAATGAGTGATGAAATTGATGAATGGACATTCACAAACAACCAAGCCCGATTCGAACCCTGGACCCTTGGCGTCGCAGCGCGATGTGCTAACCACTCGGCCACAGGGTCCGGCTCAAGTTTGTTTGAAGTCCACTTTATGCACAGATAGGCTAATCGGAACTGGATTCGAACCTTGAACCACTATGTGCCTGCACCGATTATCTAAGCCGGTAACTCTTGATTTCAAGGCAACAGCGCCATCAGGAAGGCCCACTTCTGCACTCGAAATGAAGGTAGATGCACTTTTGCTGCATCAATCGCCACAGTTAAAAGTGTGATTTTTGGCTTCCTTGAAATTATCCTGTCTGATCTTCTTAATTAATGCATTATTTTTAATTATTCCAAGCAGATGCTTTTCTCTGTATGGAGCACCTGTAAGCTGTTTTGATCCAACTCTTTAAATTCAGGAACAGTCCCGGCGAACTTAAAATAGTGACAAAAAGACTCAATCAAATGTTTCTTCTTAATGCAAACAAGTGCGTTTTTGTGTGTAAAATGTAACTAGGCAGCACCAGCCACTCTCTCAAAACATAATACGTCGTCGCCTTGTAATCAAGGGGTCCCGGGTTCGATACCCGGTGGAGGCACAAGTGGTTCGGATCCCACTTTAAACTGTAAGTCCAGTCCCGATTAGCCTTACTGTGCATAAAGTGGACTTAAAACACCAAATCAATCAATCAAAACATAATATGTACACATTTTAGTGCAGCATACGGAACAGGAGTGGAAGTTTATTTTACTTCGCGTTTTGTGCCTCTTGGCTAATTTGCGAAGATGGGGATGAGTGATGAAATTGATGAATGGACATTCACAAACAACCAAGCTCGAGCGGGACTGTTCCTGAATTTAAAAAGTTGGATCAAAACAGCTTACAGGTGATCCATACAGAGAAAAGCATCTGCTTGGAATAATTAAAAAAAATGTGACGAAACATTTGTTTAGGTAAAAAAACATTTTTAGTATAATACTGACTAAATTGAACTAATTTTCACTGAATTACTTCGTAAACATAAACAAATTAGTCCGATATGGTGAGAATTTTTTTAGAAGTGATTGTTACTTTCCGCAAATCATTTGTAAGCAAATTGTACGGAAGCAAATGTTTCGTCATCTTTTTAATTATTCCAGACTCGTGTTTTTTTGTGCATGGGGCATATGTTTTGTGTTTTTATCCTCTTTAAACTATCAGTCAAGTCCCAGTTAGTTTATATGGGCATCAAATGAATTAGAACTATCATAGACGACCGAGATTTAGTATAAATGGATATCGTTCGCTTTCTTCAGGAAATTATGTTCTTCATTATTATTTATTGAACTTCTTGTCCTTTCTGCTTTTATGGCATTAGAAGGTCTTGTTCTATAGTTGAGTATGTTTATATTGCAATGTTGTGTTTTCGGGCATAGCTCTACAGTATCCACATGACCGCAGTACGAGGTTCAGAGATTACATTTAATATGGGAAATGGGATTCCTACACGTTGAAAGTTTTTGCCGAGTATCACGATGATTTTGTCGTAATTGTCCTTGGAAGTCGGCAGGAATTTGGAGGCGCAACTTGTAAACGTGATAAGTAGAGACCGGATGTTAGGCAATATGCCTATTCTTTCCTGTTAGAGATATGATGACAACTAATGTTGCGAAGGCCAGGGGGGAGGTATTAGCTTTGTTTAAAGGCAATTTAATTTTGCCTATTTTGCCTATTTCATACGATATTGCCTATATTATTTCATAAATGCCAGATATTGCCTATTTTAGGCATTTTCTTTAATATTGGGACATGACTGAACTCCGTGCATGCAATTTCCTGTTCCCAAGATTAGTTTCCGATGCTTCCAAGAAATTTGAAAATAACAGTTAGCGAGTTATTGCAGCTAATAAGGACTTGGACAAATTAAGGGCAATTCAACAAGTTCCGAAAGGTGAAAATATACAAACTGAGTTAGATCCACATGTTCTGGCGTGCTTTAAGTATGCTTCGGTAACATCTGTGGAGGTTGAAAGATCTTTTTTCAATTCTAAAAAAAATGTGTTGTCCGATCGCAGACATAACTTGTCGGTTGATCACCTGAAGAAATACCTTGTTGTGATGTGCAACCGCAATTAGTGCTTCTTATTCAGAGACTGCCAAACCGTACATTACAAACTTGAAATGTATTTAAAGAGTTTCTTAATTCGAACTGCTGTGTGGAATATATATTGTAAATTTTTAAACTGAAATAAACCTGTGTGCAGTAATAAAGTGTATATTTAAATAATTTGCTAACTGGTTGGAAGTAGCCAACAATTTCTTTGGACAGACTATTGTGTGTAGCTATTATACAACGGAACATTTTGGGCTGACGTGACTCCTGTTTGCAGTGATTTATTAAGTACAATATTGAACTGCTGTCTCTAATGATGAGCTCCTGGTTTATTTTAAGCAATTTTAAAGAATGTACAAGTATGTTTCTATATTTTTTAAACACCTATTTCTTTTTGTATGTCTATCTTCATTATTTTGAGTTAAATTTCATTGCCTTTTTTATTGCCTATTTGTATTTTAATGCCTATTTTACTGCCTATTTTGAAAATTATAAGTGCTTATTTGCCTGCCTATTTTATATGTTTTTAGTGCCTAAACATCCGGTCTCTAGTGATAAGTGTTGATTAACTAGAATTTGCTTGAATTTCTACACTAAACGCACGGCCATGAATTTAGGCGGGTGGCAGAAGTTGGCGCTGTTGCCACGTCGGAGCACAACCCCGTGTGTTCGAAGGTTTAAGAGCAGTCCGACGTGTAGATATGTGCCTCCATTTCTGTGGCCTGTAAGGAACTTTCAATTCACACGATCATCAGCTCTGTATCGATGGAACTAGAAAGTGCCCCGGAGGGAGGTCGGTCTGAAGCTCGAACTAGGCAATTCAGCCCGGTTGATGTTGCCGCACAGTGCACGGGAACCAGCGAGTTTTGTTATATCTGACTTTGCTTTCCCCATATGTGGCACCAGTGCAATTCTGCCCGGCCGCCTATTTTCATGGCCGTGTGTTTAGCGTGGTTTGTCGACATTGATATTTCTTACGTCGACATTTTCGACATTTATATCGATAATGAAACGATATCGTACCTCGATATCGGCCAATCGGATTGATTTAGTTCAATTTTACTCGAAGAACCAGAAATGCCACTAAAGGAGAGGTCGAATACGCCAGAGATTTATAGTTACCTTGGTTTCCAGCTCGCTTATTTCAGGCTGGAGCTTTTTCCAGCACCGCTTCCTGGAAATCGTAACGAGGGAGGTTGCTCCACACAAGTTGGTTCCACGCCAGTCTCACACATCGTCTTAAGTTCAGAGCCTCTTTCCGGCAGGCTGATCTCCCATTATGGACCCTCAGATTCTTACATATTACATGGAGTCGTTTCTGCTTTAAGTTTCCCGACTTTGAAGACGTTCTGCCTCGCGCTTAGTGTTAACGTCGAAGGCAAAAGGGGGGAGGTCTCGGAACCGCCTGCAACTCACAGATACGAAGAAAACTTCCTTCCCTCTTTGGTCTCCCAACTTTCCAGACTGCTACTCGTCATTTGCAATGAAAGAGGAATCCGGACGGAAAAGATAGGCTTGGATGGAGAGAGTAGACGGGAAGAAGAAAAGAAAGGGAAGGGGACTGAAAAAAAGTGGTTAGAACTCTAATCGCCGACTTTTCAGTCTTTGATTTAACCGCGACGCAGAGCACGAGTTACCTCAAGATCAATCATGCAAAACACGCCGCCTTTCGATCCTCCCCCCCCCCTGGAAACCCCTTCCTGTATTTTCCTTCGCATTTCTTTCGAATAATTTCCTTGTCTTTCCGGTTCTTTCATCCCCTGCTTCGTCTTCTTTCAACACCAATCTCTGTAGTGACTCGACATCGTGGAACTTGTCAAATCTACATTTTCCTTCTTTCCTTTTCGCCCCCTTTTCTCGGCTGCTTTCGATTGCTTCCTCTGGATTCTGTGCTTGTCGTAAAGCATCACGGTTATTTCAAGGTTCAGCAAGTCAAAACCATTCAGTACTTCCATCACTGTACAGATTAAAATTTGAAAATATCATACCATTCGCTATTCGCACAGAATTCTTGTACCGGTTGGCCACAATTAAAGTTTCCTTACTCAGAGCCCCCTGGAGCCCGTTCGAAGCAACGGATTGCGCTGAAACTTGGTATAGATGCTATGGCGGCCATGAGGAAGCGAATGCTGACAAAAAATAGTTCAAATTTTAACCACCAGGCACAAATGTGGTGCTGAAATAACAACAACCAGTAATTTTGAGTTTATGTCAGCATATCAGTGTTCAATATACACTTCAACGTGGATAACCCTTCGGAAGCACAAGACGGTGTGATCATTGGTCGCACAAAGAGTTTTCCGGGATCTTGTTCACTGTGCACCACATTTCAACCCGGTGGTGAAAATTTAAACTATTTTTTTGGTCAGCATGGCCCCCATAGCCTTTATGCCAAGTTTCAGCGCAATACGTTGCATCGAACAGGCTCCAGAGGACAACGAGTAGGGCAAGATTAATTGTGGCCATCTGGTAGCCTGGAAAATATATTTCTAAACAATATCATTATTAGAATTAGAAATTCTTTATTCACAGGCGAAGTCCAGCATGTGGCTCATCTATCATTTAATCCGCAAACTTTATACAATCAAACAAAAAATATAATACTACTACGATAGTTACAAGTATCCCATTACATTTATCCTTACTTAATGTTTCAGTAACTAAAACTATAAAACAGATAAAAACAATTTACTCATTCACACAAAGCAAAAGTTATTCGTTTCTGGTTCAAATCTGCTCATGTATTTTGTTTCAATTTAGGCAAGCATTCAGAATCTAGTCACATGTACTGGGGCTCTGTCCCCGATCATAAATAAAAATTGGTTACTTTTGTTACTGCTCCTTTGAAGGTACTATATGTAGCATCGTATTCCAACAATATGCAGATGCAGCTTTGAAAGATGACAGACATACAGATATTGAGAAGTTGTTCAGATGAAGTCGTGTCGTGTCGAGTCGTGTGGCTGTGTATTTCGTGTCTAAATTGGGACTTGTCGTTTAAGTACAAGTATATCGGTGCTTTTGTTTGTAGAAGTTCAAATATCATGTATACGGCAGATGTAATCTGCGATGTGTCATGTTAAACAATTTAACCTCATTTAAGTAGGGCAGTATCCGATTCATCTATTTTATTAAGTACAAAATGCATGTAAGAATTCTGTACTTTGTCCAACATGATCCTTCTTGTGGATTGTGACATTGAAACAAGTCACTCGCACATCTTCAGTGGCTATACACTAGCGGTGCGAAGTCATTTTTTTATTTCAGTATAGAGCATTTGCTTCGAAATGTTTTGTTGTTTTATCCGTTTTTCACTGGACCATCCCGTATCAAATTGAGCATGAGCTTATCTGTTTCTCTTTCACAGTATTTCTATCTGGGAAAAACTTTCACCTTTACAGTAAACTGTCTTTTGTCCACCATCTTTATTTATATCTCTACATATATCTTGATATGGGAAATCAAGTGTAACGAACAGCTGCAATTTTACATTTCTTTCTCTAAACATAAACCATGAAAATTATAAGATTTTCTTAAACATACGTACTTCACAAAGGCTACCGTGTGAGTATAAAAACGAACAAGAAAATGTTCTTAAGCTTTTTCAGTTGAAACAAGTGAAAGATGCTTGATAGGATACCCTTCTTTTCACATTATATCCTTCAAAGAATCTTCACCGTCGTCTACCAAGTAATATTGTAATCATCCTTTCATCTTCATGCATTGCACCAGATACTGCTTTTTTCTCCATGCTATTGTAGAACCCATTCACTGCTTCCTTTCACAGGCCGTTCTTAGAATCTGCTATGAAAAGGAGTTGAATAATGGTTTGCTATCTCGTCTCTCTGACCGTTAATCATACGCAATTTGTGCCGTCAAACTTCAAGAGGAAAGCAGGAAAACTTTCTTTATTCAAACAATATGGAATGGCTTGAAAAGTAAATAGAAGAATACGGAAAGGGAAAGTCTAAAGAAAAGGAAATGCAAATGAGATAAAAGGTGGGAAGAAAGAAACGCAATTCTAGAACGAATACCTGCAATGATAGTATCAAATTACTTATTGCTTTTCTAAAATTCAATTTTAACAAGCTTTACTTTACAAGCCATAATCTACTTATCAACTGATAAGTATCCGAAACAATAGGAAACGATTCGTCAGGTTAAAATGGCTACCGGTATGTATTTACTTATTTCAGGCTGAAATGAATTTATTTTTTAATATAGCCTCTTTTTAGCTCTCTATCCACTTCTCGAGACCTATTGGTTAAGAGAATTTCTCATATTCTTCGTTCTTACTCCAGTATATCTTTCCGTCGACCAATTTTTTCAAGGTTTGAAATAAACGCAAATGGCACGGTGCCATATCTGACGAATAAGATGGATGAAGCAGAAATTGCAAGCCTAGATACTGATCGTAGCCCATTGCAAGTATTGATGCTTGAGATGGTCAATTGTCTGCAAGCTAAATCACTTTCTCCTGGCCAAATACGGTCGTTTCTTGTGAGTTCATGGCCTAAACTCTGTAATAAGCCCACATATTATTCTCCAGTGGCGACTTTTATTTCCCAAAGTGGATGGCGGAAAAACATTCCACACACACATTAAATCACTATCATCATCACTTGTCAGCCGGTTAATTCGATTTTGCTAGGGCATAATTGGTGTTTTCATCGCTTCGGCTGTTGCTTGGGTTCTGGTGTACAATGGTGAAGTCAAGTTTTATCATCCGTTATGAATCGATACGGGAATTTTCTGACTGCACTTGGAAGGTCGCAACACTCGGCTGAAATATCTGCTCATCATTGTGATTTGTCCAATGTGAGCAATTGTGACAACCAGCGTACTCTCAGAGCTTTTTCATATCCAAATTCTGGTGTAAACAATTACGCACACGTTCATACCAAACACCCGTTCGTTACCTCTGCTACATCAAACAATTTCAATCGATTGTCGTCCATGCGCCTCCCCTACGGCGTGGCGGTAATGTCGTCACGTTGTAATCAAGGAGTCCCGGGTTCGATACCCGGTGAAGGTACATAGTGGTTCGGATCCAACTTGAGACAGTAGGTCCATTACCAATTAGCCTCTATCAGTGCATAAAGTGGACTTAAAACAGGCTTCGTCTATCATCAATGACGATTTTTATGGATTTTTACCATCATTCGTGAAGTCGTGTTCTCTGTGGGCATCCACTGTGACATAATCTTGTATGGAAACACTGGTAGTCCATACTTTTGTCAGCAGACACAGGGAACATGTATCCAAGTACTGACCCATACAACCAACCACATGAAACATAAATCATTATTTTACCCGATGTAAATATCTCGCCCAGTTCTTCATGTTATGAGCGATCAAAGTTAGTATTGAGCGACTGATGTACAAATGTCATCTTAGAACCAGTCCACGTGTCAGTTATTTGAAAGCATGATATCAAATCAGAGCAGATAAACAGTTCTATTTTTCGCGAACAGAAATCAATTTATCAACACGACGTACAATGACCTCCTCCTTCTTTAGTCCACTTCTATTTCCGCCAAGGAGGAGGAACTGTATAAATCAGCGAACGACTTCTCGACCAATAAACAAAGGGTTGCTTTCGGTGACAGATGGCGACAGATACTGATTTCTCTGTTATTGATCTTCCTCTGCTTCTGGAAGGAGTGCGGCCCTTTCCGCCCGGTATCAGATTACCGCTGAATGGTCTTCTGGTCTAGACGCAAGCAATATTGGATATTGCATTTTGCCAACCTGAAAGGAAAAGTGGATTGCGCTCGTCAAATTTCTTAGTGTTTCTATTTTCAGGTTGTGACTTCTACAAGTAGGCAATAAAATCATTGCCATGATGTGGTATAACTCTTTCAGCATTATGAGAAGAAAGGGGATGCGGTGAGGCGGGAAGACAGGAAGTAATCGATGTATCTGCAATAGAAATGTGATGTTTCTTAAGCGCAATGTGTTACATCTTCCCTCCGACACTTGTTTCCTTTCTAAAATGTTTTATCTTCTATGATATCTTCAGTTTCCTATTCTCTTTTATATGCCTTTCCCTCAATTTGTATCTTCTTTTTTGCAACAATACATAGTCTGTTTTTAATTCGAACAAGTGTTCTCGGGTTAACAGCCAGGTTAAATCGGCGTTAGCGTTTACGTTTCGAGCGCATACATTGCTCTGACCAGTGGCGGCGATTGGGTACCAAAACTGGGGGAGGGGGAAAGGACAATTTACATTCCCTTGGTATATAAGGTTTAGCATGGTGTGTGGGCAAAAGTGGCAAAAACTGGGGACTGCTCCCCTAATTGTCGCCACTGGCTGTGATTAGCAATAGTGGAGCAATGCATGCGCTCGAATGGTTGGACGCTAACGTCGATTAAACCAGGCTGGTAGCCCGAGAACACTTGTTCGGATCACGTTGCCAGGAAAGTTACAATTCCTACTTCTTCTTAATTGTCTATGGGGCTATAAAATATACTACAAAAATCATAGACCACAGCTCTCGACCAGAGCATTGAAATAGAACACAAGAAACAAATAAGTGAACGCCATAACCTTGCCAATGGGATAAATCAAGCATGTGGAATAAGACAAGTGTTGTTAGACTCATAGTGCCAACATGAAAATCATCACTTCTACGTAGTATACCCCCGTACCTGTAGGCTCTGGCTACTGGACCTACAGTCAGTATAATCCTCTGTAGGATTGTGTGTGTTGTCCTGTGTTTTGTCCATGTATGTGCTGAGTGCCGCTTTACAGCCTCAGCTTTCAACATGAGAACGGATATTTAAGTCCTAGAGGCAAGTGCTGATTTCAGTTACGGCACGGAGCTGGGTTCCGTATGGTGTGGTGGGTGTCCCAAGACTGGACGCACCTTTTTTTCAGGGAATCAACATGAAAAGTTATCGAAATTTAAATAAAAAGCTTGATCTTGCCATACGCAAAAATGTCTTGCCATATTTGTATACATTGGATTGAATGGAACCCTCTCCCGAAATTTATATTCATGGGCACACCCTTGAGTATCGATCACAGAGTTGACTTCAAGTACGTGAACAATATTCTTCAGTCATATATTAAACAGTAAGGCAGTTTTAATTAATATCAAGTTTAACGATTTTGCTTTTGATTTTTTTTATTTATCGTTGCTTTTCTACCGAGGATGAGTGCTGGTATTGTGAAATGATGAAGGGATGATATTGTGGTAACTACTCCGCCACGAAGGTCAACAGCAGGTTATTATTCATAATGCTGTATAAAACATAAAATTTAATGAAACGTTGTATGTAAGTAATGAATGCACACTATTTCAACTTCCAATAATATAAATCAGTATATCGGGGGATGTTGCTAGTCATCATTGCTATTGTGCAAGAAAACAGCTGGAAAACGGCACGAAACACTTTCTCGTTCGTTCTATTTTTCAAGCTTTGCAACGTCCTGTCTTGTTACGCTGCGAAGCAACGATGAATGAATCTCGTTTAGCTCGAAAAATAGCTCGTCAGCATTTAAGGGGGAGGGGGCACTAGAGGAAGTCTTCCCTTCCCCCTTTTACTTCCGTAGGCATCTCCCAAACAAGCGTTTCACGTCAAACGCAAGAATCCCGAAGAAAACGCTAAATCAAGGCTTTAGAAAATTAGCTGCAAATTCACTCTCTGTGATCTCATTCAGTTCTCGAGTCGCAGCTTAAGTTTCTCTTTATGAAATTTGAGAGTCGTGCTCACGCTCCGTGTGCGTTTGAGATAGACGGAGTGTAATATAATCTAACGGTTTGTTTTTGTCTGCTGAGAAATAATTCTTTTGTTGCCGTAAAGAATACTTTTAACCGGCCGTAAATAGGCAGAGTTGCGTTGCAATCTTGTTCAAAATGCTTGGAGAATTTGTCTTTTGTCCTCTCAAAAACTAACTCCAGAAAAAGCTTACAGAGATATCCGAACAGTAATTCCGCTTTTGTTATTCAAAAGCTAATATCGGAGTTTCACACACATTTATCTTTCTTAGAATTCAAGCACGTGACTTCCCTCCCCCCAAAGGTTTTCTAAATATCAAAAAAGAATATGACGGACACACACTCATACGTGTCAAAGTTAAGTGCACCTTATGGGCACCGATAGGCTAATCGGGACTGGATCTACAGTTTAAAGTCGGATCCGAGCCTCAAGTGGCCCCACCGGGGATCGAACGAGGGACCTATTGATTTCAAGGCAATAGTGTTACCACTATGCGATCGGAAATTCCCTATGTATACATGTTTGAGTTTGAAGTCTACTTTATGCACAGATGGGCTAATCAGGACTGAACCTTCAGTTTACAGCGGAATGGAACCACTATGTGCCTGTATATGGAACAGTGGGCCTGTTCATTATAAGGCAACGACGTTACCATTATGCCATCGGAAGACCTACGTATATGCATATACAAGTGCATATGTGTATGCGCGTGTATCATTACTTGGAATTTTTTCCATGCCACATAAAATCGTGTTCTCTACATTGCGATTGGTAATTTCACATGGTGGAGTATGAGCGGAATTGAAAATTATTGAATTGTTTTCTTTTCCTTCGCTTTTGCGGTATTTTTTTCGCTAATCGCGAATATGGGGATAACCGATGTTAAGATGAAATTGGCAAAAGGAAAATCACAAACACACAGTACACAACACAAACGGCACAGAGGATTATACTAGATGTGAGTTCAGACGTCAGAACCTCCTTAGTCTGCAAATCAGTGGACACGTTTACTATGTAGAAGAGAAGTTGACATTGGGGTGTCTTTTGAAAGATTCACCCCTTACACCCCAAAAATGCTAATAATAATGCAGCGTAAATATTTCACTTTAGGATTCGGTATGAAATAAGGCTTAAACTTCACACCAAACTCTGAAAAGAAATTCCCCATCTTGAAAAACATTGAAACCCCTAGCATACAGTAGCAAACAGTGACGTCCAAACGTAAAATTCGAAGTTCTCCTTTAGAGGTAAATTTCACCCTCAACACCCCTAGCAGCAGACGCTTCGACACGAACCCTGTGAAATTCATAGAAGTTAGGGGGAAGAAAGGAGACCGGTGATATCTAATATCATTCTCCTAGATCAATTCCACCGTAGCTCGCGTCTGCAGACCTTAGAGTCGAGGCAGCTGACGTAATCGGTCTCGGCTGTCTTTTCACGGAAATTAAAAATACATCCGCCCCCTTTTCTTTCGCCCGTGTCTTTTAAAATTTTGGCCCCCCGGCTCCTGCTCGAGCAACGTGACGGAAAGCCACGTACAGACGACAGCGCGAGGGAAAGATACGGGGCACGAAGCACATGGAGGAAATGGGGTTTCCTTGCTCACGAGACCTGCCTTTTGCTCGCCTGCTTGGAGAAGATCTGCGACAGCTTTCGCCTCTATAAACATTGGCCAAGGAAGGCAGATAAACAAGGAGGACGTGAAAGGGGAAAGCAACTCCTCTTTGGTTGGGACTGAACTAATTTTGAAAATTTCTTATCTGCCCCTAAGGGCCGGTTTTAGGGACGGGTGCAACTTTGAATATACGCGCGCGCGCGCGCGCGCGTGTTTGTATATATATATATATATATATATATATATATATATATATATATATATATATATATATATATATATATATATATATGTTTATATGTATATATATTTTTATATTTAAACTGGGATATGGCTTAAAAATTATTGTTTGTTTGTTTGAATTGTTGTTTTAAGTCCACTTTATGCACAGGTAGGCTAATCGGAACAGGACGTACGTAATCGTAGGATCCGAACCACTGTGCAATGTGCCTTCAAACAGGTATCAAACTCAGGATAGGATCTCTTCATAAGGTGAGGTTTAAAATTATGTGTTACTTTCTATATACGTATTAATAACATTCACAACATAATACATTAACCACACACACATACGATATTAAGTTCTCATCAATATACAGTATATAGCATGTAAGGTAGTAGTTGTTTTTAAATATTAAGGTGTTGCTTGGACTTATCTTTGGAAATACCGTTTGGGTTCAGAAGCCCAAGAAACAGGGCTTTTCTATTTTGTATACAAAATCTTCGTAAATTTCTTGTCGGCTCTAAGCATCCTGGCCGATGCAGATAATTTACCCGCAGCAGGTCAGTAACTGCCTTTTTTGTAATGAATTTTGAAATCCAAGAAATAAATTTAAGTTATGGTCTAAATAAGTGTCTTGCACTTCGGTGTAAACAGCGCCTAATATCGTACTCAGTTACAAAGTGCAATATAAAAACACACCTTAAAATACTACAAATAATTAGATATATTTTGCTCTGGCGATAGGGGAAAACGACGTTTACCAATCATTCAATTCAAATTGTTGAAAACTACTTTTTTATAACTAAAAAATGAATTAATACTAGTCTCCATTTATATCCTTGGTTAGGGGAATATCAATTCTATTTCAATCTACTAGCGTGTAAAAACTCTCAAACAAAAATCAATTTTTGTACGCAATGGGTTCACTCTCTGTTCTGCCACTTTAGCTAATCGCGGAGATGAGGATTAGGTGATGATATTATGAAATTGATCAAGGGCAACTCACTTTTTTGCCGAAATTAAGAAGTGCTTCACTACTATGGGCGTCCGGAAGGGGGGGAAGGGGAGGCCACGGTTCCCCCTGGAAAACGGATGTTGGCATAAACTTATACGTATATTACACACATACATTTCGCTTCATTCACAGTAATTTATGTTAATTATTAGAAGGATATTGCAGGAACATGATAGTTTCAATCCGAAGAAGTGTTTTTTGAGGGGGCTCCACTATTATGAAGGGATGGATATATGTCTCGTACGCTTCCCCTGGAAAAAAATTACCATGCTTGCCTCTCGCTGGAAAAAATCCTGCGGACATCCACGTTCACTACGGACCTGGAACTAACTATGTTTACTTTCATGGATTATGTTGATACATTTAGATCAATAATTCTCGCCTTCAGAAGTTCTGAACTCTGCTATGGAAGTGTTTCATTTTATTTGTTGTTCCACCTTGTATTTAATCACAGATCTTCCAAATAGAGGTATAAAAGATGTGCCAAATTAACAAGAATTCAGTATGATACAGTACAACATAAGCGTAACCATCCTAAGATTAATAATACTGCTTATATTGATGACAATGATTACATTTGAAGTTGTCTGAGAAAGACATAATTGTGTTTTTTCTGGATGCCTACGAGCACCAAGGCAGTACTTTGACGAGGAGAAAAAATATCTATGAAGAGAGGAGACAAAGCATTTTTCTCCTATATATCGCTTAAAAAATAACAAACGCATGGCTGTAACCCCATACCGGAGGGGAGAGGGTAGAAGAGGGATTGTGTGTGAGACAAAATATCCACCTCCGCTCTGCTTACCATGGACAAATCGATCCTTTTCTGCTTCGGCCGACGCGTGTAGGTATTCCCACGTTAAAACAGAAATGCGGATAAGGCAAATGGAAAACAGAGGGCTCGTAAAAGGGACAGCCAATTGAATTTCTCTGAGCCTTTAGAAGGAAAATACGATTTACTTCTGCTGCATTTGGTGAAACTGAAAGGCACATCCAACATTTCAGGGAGGGAGGGGTTGTTGGATGTGCAGTTTGTATCCAAGTTAATTCAGATCATCGTTGATTGATTTGGTTTATTTTACTTCGCTTTTCTGCCATTTTTGGCTAATTGCGAGCATGAGGATAATAATAATTTATTTAATTAGCGGGCGAGGTTCAGCCGAATACCGGCCTGGCATGGATGTTCTCTGTTAGTGTCCCTTCATCAATGATCAATGTCATAATATCATTATTCATCCTCGTCTTGGCGATTAGCCATTAGCAGATCAAAAGCGAAGATAAATAAACTAAATCTATCAACCACCTATGAAATGTGTATCGCATCGCTAAAGGTATGTGAAGAGCAGTGTTCTTCACCACATCACCATAAGATATGGAAAGATAGAAAACGTATTGACCTTAGCAAGCTTAATGACAGAAAGGAAATTGTAAGGAGAAAAAGAAAGTAATACGAATTGAAGTTATTACCATGAAAGTGCTCTTAAAATCATCCGTCATAGAGACGGAACTTGAAACCAAAGTTACCTTAAGTTATTAAGGTTCGCACACACACACACACCATACACAGAGAGAGAGAGAGAGAGAGAGAGAGAGAGAGAGATAGATAGAGAAACGCTCAAAATGAATTATGATCATTTGAATTCTGGCGTCAATCTTTGACATAATTAAGCTTGTTATGACAAAGGCAATAGTTATAGGACGGAAACCAAGGAATATTAATGTGAGAGTAAACAGTGAAAGCATCCAGCAAGTAGATAGCTTCAAGTACCTCGAATGCACTATAAGCAGTGACATGAGCTGCAAACAAGAAGTGAAAATGAGAATCGCAATACCAAAAGAAGCTTTCAATAGAAGAAAAAAATGTTTTTGTGGACCCATGGACATAGGTCTAAGGAAGAGATTAGTGAAATGTTTTGTGTGGAGTGTAGCACTATATGGGGCAGAATCCTGGACATTGAGAAGAAATGAAGAGAAACGACTCGAAGGTTTTGAAATGTGGACATGGCGAAAAATGGAGCGTGTAAAATGGACGGACAAGGTACGTAAGAAACGAAGCCGTACTGAAAAGAGTTGGTGAAAAAAGATCTATACTGGAGACCATCAAGAAGAGGAAAAGAAACTGGTTAGCACTCTGTCTAAGAAGGAACTGCCTGCTAAGGGATGCCTTGGAGGGAATGGTTGAAGGAGGAAAAGTCCGTGGAAGAAAGAGATATCAGGTTATGGATGATATTAAATTAACTGGGTCGTATGCTATTACAAAGCTTAAGGCAGATAGTAGGGAAAGCTGGAGATTGCAGTGAAAAACCTGCCAATTAGGCAGAAAACAATAAAAAAGGTAAAAGGTAAAGTGTTCCCCTGTGCTTAGCACCACGCCATGAAGGCGTATAGGGGGTGTGGGGGTAACGCCCCACATTTTCTTGATCCGATCGTGAGAATGAGAAAACAATGAATGAATGAATAACAGAAACGTTATAGGAGTCATTTTAATAAAAGTCCTGTGACCAGTAGTCGAACCAAAGTGTCCCGAATTGCCTGTTACATCATCAATGCCTCCCGAATTGCCTGTTACATCATCAATGCCTCTGTAGGTACAGAATATCAAAAATATGATTGATGTGCATTCACAGTTTCCGCATGCATTTACAATTGCTTTCTGTCACGTGAAATGAGGAAGAACAGCTAGCAAGCATCGATATAGGAACAACCAGAGGCGAGTCTCTGGACATCAAACACACGGGTTACTACGGCGTAGGAAGTAAAATAACGAAACGTGCTTAAAAATTCACCACCTGGTTATCAGGCTCCGTGCCATCCGCTAACGAAGCTCTACGTCAGCACATCTGAATGCGTACATAAAATAACATCCCGACGTCGACGATACGTTTACGAGACGTCTAACATGCATACCGGCAACTGAGGACGACCCGCTCCAAAGTTATTCCTACATTGTTATGCAAAAACCAGTCATGAATGCGCTCAAGGGTGGCTGTTACATGCAGAAACAATCTTTGCATATGCATTAGGCATACGTACGGCTATATCTCGTTAATCCGCCATTGGAATTCCTGTTCGTATTATTAACAGTTAGCGGCGAGCCTTGAGGAGCTTGTAATTCGGCCTCAAAGCGGCCCTACCAACTTTGAGCCTTTGTATGCAGCCAGAGGGTGTGAGAGCACACGCACACATACACATGCCGCAACAAACCTTCAAACAATGTTGTCCTTTCAAACCGTTAAATAGTTTCTCGTAGCGTTGATGGCCTCGGCAGAAATAGCGGCGATAGACGGACCTTGGTGTCGGGTTACGTTCTCCACTCTTGTCTTGTTTTACAGCCACAAGTGACGCTTCGGAAGATTCATTGTTGCGCGGAACAATTGCAATACGTGCGATGAGGATTGCTATTATCTGCCTTAATAGTTTCATCTGCAAGCCCAGTTTCCAAAGCATAATGGATGTTGAAGGTTGTGTAAGTCATAAAGAGGAGGGTCGACAAAAATTTGTTTGGGTGAGTACAAGGGTGAAGGAAACATTATCAAAGTAAATTCCACATCGGTGGGCATGAATGCGAAGTATATAATTTTACAATCAACGCTTCGCCAAGTTGTAAATTGTCCAATTTACGTTATTTTGGTGAGAAGAAGGTTGGAACTGCCCATCATTGTCCCTTGGAAAGGAAACCTGACACTTCTCAGACCGTATCGGACATCTTCCAAACTCTATATCTCGGTGCATTAGCGTACCTAGGAATTTATTTGAGGAAGATTTGAGCTTGTTGACTCGTATCTCCTATGATGTTTGTGTGTGTCTTATGGTTTGGTTTGATTTGGTTTATTTTACTTTGCTCTTCTGCCACTTTTGGCGAATGGTAAAGATGAGGATGAGTGATGATCACATGATTAAATTAATGAAGGAACACTCACAAATAACGCCCATGTCCAGGACAGGATTCGAACCCGGAACCCCTGAAGTCTTAGCGCGCCGTGATAACCACTCCGCCACCGAGACCGGATGTGTGTTTGTTGTATCAATAAGGGACGTTGCATAATACCCTTCCTCCTTGTGGCATCGCAAGTGATATATACCGATAGAATGTTCAGAATAATTTATAACTGTACATATGTATCGCACGTCTACAGTGCGCCTGCGTTAGCAGAGATCATCGATCAAAGTGCGCATGCGTCAACTGGATGAGTCCAGTAAAAACATAGGGGTGAAGGCTGCAAATGGAACGGATACAGGATCCACGCTCTGTGAAAATCTTTTTCGTTAAAGATCGTGCACTTATAAGAAGGAAGTAACCTTTAAAAAAAATCACTGGCCGTCTGCCTATTAAAAGGAATAATTGCATTACATCTTAAATTATCATAAAATAATTCATTACACCATTTGTAACTCGATATTATTTACACGGGAGTGGCTTCCATAGATTAGTGAGTTTGCTCATCGCAGTTATACAACAATAACAGCAACAACAAAGAGTTGAAAGTGTAACGAAATCAAGCACAGACTCAATTCGCGTACGGACAGAGAACCCACTGAACAATAAAATACATTTCAGAACTACCACATGCATGAAAAGAGAAGACCAAATGCTTGAACACAACTTTCAATAAACAACATTCTGGATTAGTTAAAAGTTACAAATCTTTTATTTAAGT
Organism: Lepisma saccharinum; assembly: GCF_977018435.1. Taxonomy (NCBI): domain Eukaryota; kingdom Metazoa; phylum Arthropoda; class Insecta; order Zygentoma; family Lepismatidae; genus Lepisma; species Lepisma saccharinum. Next base: position 12,708,181 of record NC_139239.1, on the reverse strand, counting down.
TCAAACTGGCTGACGAGGCCCTCCTAAGCTGGAAGCAAAGACTTCCAGCTTTGTTAGTTAGCGCTTAGCGATTGTTTCTCTTGTTTCCTGATGAATCGTCGCCGAGAAAGAAAAGAGGAAAACGCGAAGGCGAGAACAAGCTTAGGAAGAATCCGCTCGAGCGAATGTGCCGTGATTTAGAGCGTTCCTTCCGCGAGGATCCGCTGGAGAATCCAGCCATCTGGAAAGAGCTAGTCTTCATAAGCGAGTCTCCAAGAAGCCACTCGTTGGCAGGAAGTGAGTGGAAAGAGGTACACTCAACGCCATACTTTCCGGTTTCCATCTTTTTCTGACCCTCTCATATTCTCCGAAGAACCGGAAATTGCTTTTATTTTTATATCAGTTTTCTCTCTTTACCGTAAAGAATGACTGTAGGGTCATTCAATAATTATCACCACTTTTACTGTAATTTCCTTCAGGTTGGCCGAACTGCTTTCTGCGCTCCCATATCAATAAAGTGAGCATTTTCCGTTGTTTTGGTGCATATTTGACCTACATCGCTCATTCTCTTTTCTTGTTGTTCCAGGATAAACATGGTAGGGTCAATTTCCGTTTGCACCAAAGAAGAACCACATATTATGTGATATAAAGGTATACCATAGACCAAAATGTGTGTGTCTCGTACATACAGTGTTCTTTTTTATGAAGAAATGTTCCGGCACTCTTCCCATACAGCACCAATCTCCAAGGGATATCCATTGGATATCCACAATGTCCAGATCAGATCCATGGATATTTTGGATAACCTTGGGACGTCTATTAGATATCCAGAACTGGATAACTGAAACTCGACCAATTCTTGATATCTAATACACAGCCTAAACATGTGTACAACTGACTGTCAGAAACATTGGCCAATTCCGAATATCCAATATGTCGCCAGATCTCTTCCAAAACTGGATATCCTAAACACATCTAATTCTGGATATCAAAAACATATCCCGATCTTGTTTAAAACGGAATATCCAAAACACATCCAATTCTGGATATCCAAACATATCTAGATCTTGTCCAAAACGGGATATCCAAAACACATCCAATTCTGGATATCCAAAACATATCTAGATATTGTCCAAAACGGGATATAAAAAACATCCAATTCAGGATATCCAAAACATATCTAGATCTTGTCCGAAACGGGATATCCAAAATACATCCAATTCTGGATATCTAATGTCTACAACTGATCCAGAACTTGTTATACAACAATGAACACAAATAGGATGTGTTTCGAATATTAGAAAATGGTCATAGTATTCCCGTTGTGTATACTTTCTCATACTTAATCTTGGAAGTTATCCCGAAATGTCCAAAACATATCCATTTCTGGATATCATGTATGCGGACAAATGGATATCCAAGAGACGTCCAATGGATGTATATTGGATATCCAGAACTTCAGACTCAAATATCCAAGGGATACCCAATGGATGTCCAATAATCACCAATAAGAAGGTGTCAGAAGAAAAACACTGTGTTGGGGGAGGACACACGCAATGGTCCAATCAGACGGAAGTATGGCGCAATATCATATGTTGTTGAGAAATTTGGGGGAAGTGTCTTCCCCCCCCATAAAGTTGATATATAGGAAACCGATAGTTAGATAACATATACGTATATAATGTAGCACATAAAGGAAAAACGAGACTAAGCTAACTTTATCCATTATTCAGAAACTCTGCATTAACGATTAAATCAGATAAACGGGAACTTTTGAAAAACCCACCAGACACCAGAGAAATCAGATGAAAAGCATATATTGACAGAAATTGAACTGTTACAACTTGCCATTTAAGATACAGTAATCTACAGTATCGCTTTTTTGAAATTTACGTCCTTGATATGGAGTCCTTTGCTAGCTCTTTATTCTTACAATCTGCCATTGAGATCGACCACAAGGAAAAAACCTTCCCTCAAATGCGTTCGCGCATCTTCACTGCCGTTGTCGGTGCTCGGGGCAGAGTCGCCAGGTCAGACTTGAAAAAATCGGCAGATTGTTCCTTGGGAACAGAAGATCTGCTACAAAATCAGATTATCTAATACTAGCGGATGAACGACGTTCTCGGCGGCAGGGGGCGGCATAGGCGTGCGCACTTGGGGGGGGGGAGGGCAAGGGGACGTCTGCAGATTTTTTCCAGCGAAGAGGAAACAATGTATTTTTATCAGGCGGGTAAACGAGGCATATTACCCCGTAATAATGTTGCCCTCTCAGAAAACGCCACTTGAGTTTGAAATTATCACGTTCATAAATTCCTATTATAATAATGGATGTAAATTAATGTGACTGAAATCAACTCATACATCTGAAATAATAAATACTTTTATGTAAACATTCATTTTCCAGAAGGGGAGGGGGTGGCGACCATCCTTGCACTTCCTTCTGGACGTCCATGTCGCTATATAATTTTGTAGAAAATTAAGTATTTAAGTATAGAATAGTATATTAAGGATAGGAAATTAAGAATTTTCAAACTGATGAAAGTTCCAAGCAACTACGGGGGAGGGGGTGCATTATTTCCTTTGTAATTGAACTATGCCGCTTCGTTCTGTAGCAAATTTCTTGTTATTAACACTCACATGCTTTATTCGTCAGTTATGCTGCCTCTATGTTGCTGCATTCAATATATATACATTATATAATATATACATACACACACACACACACACACACACACACACACACACATGTATAAAATATTTTGCACAAGCTACGAAGTCAGTGTTTCTACCTAGTAAGGCATGGACGTTTCACTGTGTCTGTGTCACTTCATCCATTTCATCAGTTTTTCATTCAACCATATTGTCGTACTTACCCGTAGAGGCACAAAAGTGACGTAAAATAACTAAAATAGAAATACATTTTCGGGTGGGATAAAATACAACCATCTAAAAATAGTAATGTAGTAATAGTAATAAAATAATAATAATAATGTCCTAGCACAATTGAGTATCGTTTGGCATAATTTCACATTTCAAACAACACTTTTCATGGCTGAGTGGAGTTCCACTCTACCTCTCCCCTCCATGTTCAAGTAAGATGAGCAGGAAACATGTTTTTGAGCAGGCCGTTGAAGGTGCCATAGCAATAGTTTATTAAGGTCCCAAGAAATCAATAGGTCTGGCAACACTGGCATTGGCCGCGCCGAAGGCTTCTTCCCCCTGTGTTTTTCCCCCACCCACCAGCGCGATGAGGTTCTGCGCAGGTTTCTTTCCTTGTTGTTCCACTATATATATTTTTAATCACAGAGTCACATCACTTCAACCCGCCACCCCAAATGAGTTAAAAAAAACAAAAACACCCCCACCAGCATTTTTTGTCCATTCGAACACTATGATATGGTGCGATAGCCCAGGTTCTGAACCCAGTATACGCCACTGATATTATAAAACAACGGGATCCGTTAAGAAGAACTTACAAAATGCCAAGACTTAATTAAGTAAAATTGCAGTTTAAATATCAAAAGAACAATATAGGTGTGCGCATAGCATCAGCCAATCATTTAAATAAAGAAGGAAAACAGAAGGAAATTAAAAAACAAGGAGTGTAATGGTGACAATCTCTCTCTCTCTAAAAAAAATGTAGGTCAGGTCTAGTAGCTACCTAGCCTAGTTTAACATATAAGTAAATCCTAGCCGTAGATACAATGTTATATGCTAACTTGTGCATAATGAATAAATGTGCCAAAACAATGAAAGACGCAGACATGATAAAATTCAGAATAACAAATAAGAAGTGATGGCACCAAATCTTGAGGAAACTTCAATATGTAAAAAAAAAAAAACTCCAAGACTGAAGATGTGATGAGATGACATGAGATACATACATATTCATACTGTGATAATGAAAAAATATCTCACGCTATATACGTAGGAAAAATACGTTAATTACACAGTATGCAACTTTCCTTTTTTTTTTCGGAAATGTCTGTGTCTGTTTAAGCATACAATGGGTATAATTAGGCCCCAAGTGCCGTTGCTGAATGTCGACAAACGACGCAGGAGTAGGAAAGCAAACACAGCGGGTTAAATTGTTGCCAGGTGATTTTCTAAACCTCTAAAACCCAGATGGAATTCAAAGCATGGCGTGCAGCAAATTCCAAACAAGAAATGAATTAGTAATTCACTCGACGTTCAAAAGCGGGCTTCGTACTCTTTATCGGTGACATTGTGGTAGTACTGCTAGTGTAACGATAAAATACTGTTGGCATTCGAATGTGTAGTGCAGAATAGGTTAACGTTGGTAATGAAGCCCGGTGAGATTTCAAACAGGCAACCAGAGAATGCTAAACCAATAGCTAGTTTCGTTTCCAATATGTAGCTATACACGAAGGATTAAAAGTGTATTACTTCAAACAGAAATAAACTGAAGCCTCACGAATCAGTTACACTGGTCAACATGATATTTGCCACACCACCGAAGAGAAAGAATGTGTGTTTTTAAAATAACTTTCCACGCTGAATTCAAATATCCAGTCTGAATTTATCTATCACCCACACATTTCCTGCCAGGAAGTTTTTTTTTTATATATACACCTTACCTTACCTTCCGGGATTCCCGTTTTGTTTAAGGGCTTATCAACACAAAAATCATATGATATCTAACCCCAACCAGCATTTTAGGTTAGACAGGAATTCCTCTGAATATCATCTATTGACGCAGGCTGTATTAAACGATTTTATTCAGGACTTGTATTTAATAAATAGGCCAATCTCTTGAGTTCTAAACTGAAAGACTACTTCATAATCACACAGCGCGCTACGACGCCGAGTGTCCTGGTTTCGAATTCGGGCCTGGACGTTCTTTGTGAGTGTCCTTTCATCAATTTCATCATATCAACACTCATATATTAGCTATTATCCAAAAGTGTCATACTTGAAAAAAAAATACTTATTATCAATTTTTCTTGATACTCATAAGAAACAAAAATATAGCTATAATCCTTCCTCTAAGACTTCAATTAAAATTGGCGTGATTGCAACAAAATCTCATGTTCCGCAAAGGAAAAATTGACGGTTTGTTTTACAGGCTACCCAGGATCGGGCCTGCATGTGTTAAGTAAGATTCGTATGTGCCCTTCATAGGGAATCAAACCTGATACACTTTTCATTACAAAATACTTTAGGTTTCGACAAAGCAGAAGTCAAAATGGATGTTGGAAGCTCATTCTGTGACTGCAATTTGCCTCGTTAATCTGATTTTACTTAAAATTGGCTGAGTTAAAGAACGCTACTTGAATGATTGAATATCCTGCGTTTAGTGGATTCATGTATGAATTAAATTTGGCACTGAAAAACTGATTTATTCTTGTTAGAATAAAACTTTATGAAACCCGTAGTTATTCAAACATACTGGACTCCTGATCGGCAGCTGCGCAAAATTAAACTTCTAAATCATGAACAATGGACAACTGTACAAAAAAAAACATATGCTTTAATAATTCCCAAAAGTAATGAAATTGCAACACAAAAACAACCGAACTGGAATTTATCCATGAATTTATCCATTTGTCTACCTCCACACCGGTAGAAACAAAAACGTGACCTACCTCTTCTGTGCTGAATTGTCAGCAGGTTTACATCTCTATAAATATGTACGTTTTTGGTGCAACAAGCTGCATTGTTAGGAGAAATAAATGCAATTGTGCAGTATGCTGCAACGTATATATATTTCATCACTGGTCCGAATGATAATTGCTAGAAAATTAAAATTCATCTCTACAAAACTATTCGTCATAACGGTCATAGGCGTGAGCAGTTCCTCTGATTTGGGTAGGGTGGCAAAAGCCTTGTTGAAAGTTCAGTCGGGGAAAGAAAAAAACTCATTCATCTCACTGCTTTATAGTAATGATTGGTAAGAAAAAGCGGCGTACATAGAGTGTGTATGTGGAACCACCGAAAATGCAATTAGTGTAATTTCGTACTCCTAATGTAGAAATGGAACTCATACTTAATTACAGTGGCGGAGATTAGGGGTATCTCAACTTTTGGCCCCCACACTATAGCCTCTTAATGCTAAGCCTTGTCTACCAAGATAAAGTAAACTGTTGTTCGCCTCACGTTTTGACACCCAATTGCCGCTACTGTTTACCAAGTAAAGAAAAGTCGAATCTAAACAAAATTCATGGTTCTTCTTTACCAAAAACCTTCACTACGCATACAGGCTTAACAATTAAAGACACATGTATTACAAATATTGGATACCGTAAACACTGTTCATCCAAGATCAGAAGGAGCAACAGTCTTCCGGAAATATGCTCTTACAATGTTAGTCTTTTTTCAGTTGGTACTATGTCACCGACACAAACTGTGCAGCAAGACTGTACCCAATGTAAGCCAATATCAAATAATTTAAACTGATATCTCATGTTCATGATCGTAATTTAGTTTTATGTGTGCCATTTTAATTCATGTGGGAGGATTAATAACAAGAAATTTGCTAGAGAAATGTTATAGTCCAATTATACATATATAGGAAAGAATGCACTCCCCCTTGTTGCTTGGAACTCTTTATAAGCTTGAAAATTCTTCATTTTTTCTCAAAATTACAATACGAGGTCCACTATTTATATTTTGAGCCTTGGCAACACTGATTGAAGTTAGGCGCGATTTGACGTTTGCACGGAACCGTCTGGCATTATTGACCATAACGTACTTCAAATGTTTTGTCAATAGCTTGATTTGTGTTGTTTATGTTGCCTTGGAGATTGCGCGACAACAATAAAATGGAATTAACTCGTGAACATTTTCGTGCGATGAATTTTTAAGATTTTTGACGTGGATTATCAAGACAAGAGTGCATCGATCAACTTACTTCCACATTTGGCGATGAAGCCCCATCCTTTGCCACTGTGAAACGCTGGTATAACGAATTTAATCGTGGCCGCCATTCGCTCACCGACGAGATTCGCGAAGGTCGTCCAAAATCAGTTGTTGTTCAAGAAAACATTGATGCTGTGCAAAACCTAATACTGCAAGATCGTCATGTGACATACTGTGAGATTGAGGCAACCATAGGCATTAGTTCCACCAGCATACATAAAATATTACATGATCATTTAGCTGTGAGAAAGGTATGTTCTCGTTGGATCCCACACAATTTGACAAAAACTCAAAAAGACGCTCGCGTCAATTGGTGCAAACAAATGCTCAATAAATACAATTGTGGTGCTTCAAAAGACGTATATAAGATTGTAACAGGTGACGAATCATGGATATATGCATATGAGTCGGAACGTAAACAGCAGTCGACTGTATGGGTGTTTCAAGATGAACCCAATCCAACAAAAGTTGTTCGCGCTCGAAGCACATCGAAACAAATGGTCGCCTGTTTTTTTCGGGAAAACTGGTCATGTGGCAACTGTGCCTTTAGAGGAACGTAGAACGGTCAACTCTGAATGGTACACAACAATTTGTTTGCCAGAGGTCTTCGGTCAAATACGGAAAACAAACAAACGCCGTCGGATCATTCTTCATCAAGACAATGCCAGCTGTCACACATCTCGTCTAACAACCGACTTTATGAACAGTCAAAAAATCGAATTGATGGGTCATCCGCCGTACAGTCCTGATTTGGCACCCAACGACTTCTTCTTGTTCCCGAATGTCAAGAATAAATTGCGTGGACAACGATTTTCGTCAGAGGAAGACGCCGTTGATGCCTTCAAAAACCATATTATGGAGGTGTCTCAAGAAGATTGGAAAAACTGCTTTGACAAATGGTTCGAACGAATGCAAAAGTGTATTGACCATAAAGGAGAATACTTCAAAAAACAATAAAGCAGTTTTCAATGCCAAATTCCTGTTTTTTCATTGTTAGGCTCAAAATATAAATAGTGACCCTCGTAACAGCGATAAGATTTCTCTTCATTAAATTTCTAAGTGAAAGTATTAGGAACTGCACCCCCTTGCCCTCCGTCCTCGCGTCTGTGATAACGGATTGGCACAGAATCACGGAAGCATCTCCGAAGTTTCTTCTCGTACATGCCTTGCACTCCCCCGTTGGCGCCAAGACTTAGAAACAACCAAATAACAATGGAGAAATATTTAAGCAGTCTTTCTGCTGCAGTTAACCTAATTGAGTAATGCGACATTTAAAATGTTAAATTTGAAACCAGAATATTTATTTATGTCTTATAATATGACGTTAATTCTGTTACGACGTAATTCTGTAACCCAACATAATGGTTATTGACTAATCTCTAAGCCGGTTGCTAGAAAATGATGATTGTTTAGAGAGACTATGAAATACGCTAATTGAAAGTTGTATCCTATAAGTGGCATGCTCAAGTCATAAATCATAGACCTTGGTACCAAAACATGAATCTACTTCTGGCAGTGATTGTTTTTATACGTACGTATTAAGAATGCGAACAGGTCATGTATTAGTAATGAACATTCGGCTCGGTGTGAGCCATAAAATAAAGAAGAACGTTTTCTGTTTTGTAATATTTGGAGTTCCGAAAAATGTGAATCAATACACAAAAAAGTTACACATTCCCATAGAAAATTCAGTAAAATATTTAGGCGTTATATTTGATACTAAATTAACATGGAAACCTCATGTAAAAATGTTAGTGAAAAAGGCAGAAGTAATTTACAATGTATTTCGTTCTATGGCTACAACAAAATGGGGAAGTCATGCTAGTACTATGATGAATTTTTACAAAAACTATTACAAACCAACAATAGAATACGGGATTATAGTCTTTAATACAGTTTCGGGACGTGTATTTCTACCTTTGGAAGTAATGCAGAGGAAAGTTCTACGAAAGTGTCTAGGAATGATGAAGAGTACTCCCAATGTTGCTGTATACATGGAAGCATGCGAATGCAACTTAAGTTATAGGAAAAGAGAAATGTCTATTAAATATCTGTTAAAAACAATGTAAGAAGTTAATCATCCGTTTAACGACATTCTATTCGACTTGGTTGAATTATATGATACAGGCAAAATTAATAACTGCGAAGATATAGGATGGGTGCAATTATATAATGAGTACTATGAGGATCATCAAAAATTATTGAAAGTAAGGAGTAAGCCCATATATACTCTAGATTTTCCCGTTTGTGAATATAGAGATATTTATTTTCCTGAACAATATACAAAATATGATTACATGGAAAGATGGAAAGATTATTACTTTATATATACAGACGGTTCAAAAAGTCATCAAAATGTAGGATGTGCTGTTTATGATGTACAGAAGAAGGAATCAATTATGATACATTTACCGGAAGATTTTTCCATTTTGACAGCTGAAGCTTATGCAATTTACCAAGCACTAATTTATACATATAAATTGCAAGAAAAAAATTAACGGATTCCAAAAGTGTATTATATTCAATTCAGTCCAATTATGATTTATTATTTAAATGCTCCCCATACATTATAAACTGTGTAAAAACTTTACAAAATTTAAGGAGCAGGGGAAAGATAATTCATTCAACCTGGGTTAAAGCACATTGTCAAAATTTAGGAAATGATATGGCAGATTTGTATGCAAAACAAGCTAGGGTAATTCAACCTGTACTGGAGCTGAAAACCTGGTACACAGACCTTCTACCGAGGGTGAAGAAAAAGTTGAAGGAAAACTGGACGGAATGGTGCAAAGGTGAATTTCAAAATGCAGGCAGCTTTTATCAGAGGATAGCTAATTTCAATAGAATGAGACCTTGGTTTACAAAACTTCAAGGTTCACGGAATGTGATAGTATTACTAAATCGTATTAGATCAGGACATACAAATACTAAAAGTCATTTACAAAAGATCCGGATTGTACGAAACCCAAACTGTACATGTGGCAACAAGGAAGATATACACCATATCATATTTGAGTGTAATAGATACACACAAGAAAGAGAGACATTCTATAAAACTCTTATAAACTGTGAAATTCCTTTTCCTCAGTGTTTGGAATCTTTGATTTGTGAACCTAACCTTACAGTTGGATATATATTGTTATCTTTTTTTAGAAAATGTGGCTTAACTATTTAGTAGAAAAAAAATGTTCATAGTATCTTTTAATAATAATGTACTAAAAAATGTAAGTTTATGTACAGTACATATATAGATATGGGAAAAACTGCTTAGCGGTAATCCCAAGTAAAATGTAAATAGATAAATGTAATATTTGTTTGATTAGTTTGTTTGTTTGAGTTTGTTACTAAGTCCACTTTATGCACAGAAACATTAATCGGGACTGATCCTACAGATTAATGTGGAATCCGAACCACTATGTGGCTCTACCGAACAAGGGACCCCTTGATTACAAGCCGACGATGTTTCCACTATGCCATCAGGTACGTCGGCCTCTCCTCTTGTAGAATTTGGACAAGTGTAATTAAAAAGAAGGTCTTCCGAGATTATTATTACCTGATTCTTTTGCTAGAGTAAATTAAATCTTTTTAAGTGTAAATTAATAGAATTAGCGATTGTACAAGTTGTATTTTATGTTGACAGACAGGAAACATTATAGGGTAATGGATAATAAGGTAGGTGCTTATTATTTCATCCAATGTCTTAAGATTTGTCCAACGTCTGAGGTGGCTTCAGAGCAAGCTGTTAACGTCTTACTTTCCGCGAAAGTAGTTAAGGTAAATTATTACAGTGATAGAATATTCCAACGTAACAACTTGTAGTACATAAAATAATTAATTTGATTATGTATATCCTTTTCTAATGCAATTATCAGATTTTGCTGTTGTCTTCTTTAAAGAGTACAGCATACTACAAAAAAAGATAAGAAAGTCTTTTTATGGAAGTTCTCCTAATTGCTTTCTCAGTGGCCGACAATCTTCACAGGAAAAAACATGGACTGAATCAAGTGTATCAGTAAACCTGCTAATTAGGGGATCTTCCAAAATATTTTCCTGTTAAATTTAAAGCGTTGAAGTTTATTTTAAACGAGGCCAATTTAAGGATCCACGAATGGGGAAAAATTACCAACGCATGCAGTTAATTTTCTCCTCCTGATCGTAACTTATTATATCGTCCCCCCTTCTAATTGGCTCGCAGCCGGGTGTTGATTTTAGGCGAACATGCCAGTTTGTTAGGTGTAAATGAATCGAGTTATGCGGTCGGTGGTTGACGAATCAGCGAGAAAGATGGGAACAAAAGGGAGAGAGAGAGAGAGAGAGAGAGAGGGAGGGAGGAGAGGAAAAGCGGATTAGCAAACCGCAATTGTCAATAACAGTTCCCGTCTCGATGCAGGTGGCGTCAATCAAAGAGCCATAGCTGTCGATATGTGAGGTCAGCGCCGGGTTATGTGCCCCTGCAACCACGCGATTTATCTCATTTTCTGTCCCCTTGTTTTGTGCGTCTCTTCCCCCTGTCGCCAGATGAAGGCTGAAGGGGGGGAACGGGGTGATTGCGGTCGCGCCATCAGCCCTTTCTGAATTGTTCAACATGTCAAAAGCAAATATCACATGGAGGGACTGTCGTCGGACATTTTTGTGACACACGCAGAGGAAATTAACTCTTTCCTCCCCTATATCGAAAAAAAATGGGATGAATTTTATTAAAGAGAAGATGCTTCCATGTTTTATAACTCCGCCACCGTCATGGACGTGTTCATTGTTTCAACATGACAGTTCCAATCTTATGGATTATCTCGATGAGGGTCTGGGATCTGATGCACCACCCACACAAGCTACAGCACATAGCACTTAATATCTTCCACTCGGCGTCGCAAAAAAATCTCCTTTCTTCTTCTGCAGACGTGCAGCAACCTTAGGCACATATTTCTGCACAGTCGCAGAGACCTACGGAAAATATTTCTGCACAGTCGCAGAGATCTACGAAACATATTTCTGCATAGCCGCAGGGACATACGACGCATATTTCTGCACGGTCGCAGGGACCTATAAGACGAAATTTCTGCACAGTTGCAGGGACCTGCGGCACATACTTCTGCATAGTCGCAGAGATCTACGGCACATATTTCTGGTCAACTGCAGGAACTTACGGAGAATATTTCTGATCAGTCGCAGAGTCTTACGGCGCATATTTCTGCACAGTCGCAAGGACTTACGGCGTATTTTTCTCCACAGGCGCAGAGACCTGCGGCACATATTTTCTTCTGCACAGTCGCAGAGATCTACGGCACATATTCTGCACAGTCGCAGGAATCTACGCAACATATTTCTGCTCAGACAAAGGGACATACAGGGCACATATCTGTTTGATTGGTAGATTTGATTTATTTTACATCGCTTTTCTGTAACTTTTGGCTAGCTGCGACGATGAGGATGAGTAATGATATGGTTAAATTGATGACGTGACATTCACAAAGAGCACCCATGAAAATGCCGGGCTTGGAACCCAGAAACATTTCAGCTCAGGCGCATGAGCCTACAATGAATATTTCTGTTCAGGTGCAGGGTTCTATAGCTAATTTTTCTAACCAGACGAAGACCAACAGCGCATGTAAGTATCGTCCCACAGTAGTGCTCAGTAACTAAGTATTTTCATAACTTTGTGTGTGATAACTTTCCATAGTCTTCAGTGCATTATACTGCATTTAGGGTAAATTCTCAGTATTATTAGGCTAGTCGATTCTGAATTTTGAATTGATTCAGTAAACAATACACCCGAGATTTGAAACCGTAGGCTATTATTTTGCAACACTGCACCACTGCAGGTAATGTTATCCTTAGCCACACGCCAACGTTTCTCGCTCCTCTCACACGCATAAACATAGTTTCATCATCGCTACGACAGATACAGCCCATAGCAATACACGAGGTGGCTATTTCCAATTCAGCAAGAGCTCCGTTGCTCCATGATACCTAACGCAGCCAACAGCAATATACATGCCTCGATGCTACGATACAATTTGCTTGAACACTGAATGGCTTTCAGCGTTCTTATCTCTCGCGAACAGACGTTGCGTTGAAGAAGGAAGAAAGAGAAGACGTAGTTCCCCCGGCGGCCTACCAGTCAATATATACAATCCGATGTTCTCATCTCTGACAGAAAATATGGTAACTGCGACATCCGATCCTCTTCTACAGAAAAATTGAAAATGTACAGAGGTGATGGAACCCAATTCCATTTCGAGTACAATCGACGTCAAAAAAGTAATTGTCCATCTGTATCCTTACAGACAAGCAACTAGAGTTCGCTGCTGGCAGTCTGGGTTGCATAACCTCATGATGTTATTCGGTAGGAGGAACAGTAATGAGAAGGCAATTCTGAATATTGATCCGTTCCATATGTTGGATAAAATTTCTATCCAGACATATCCCTGCCTTCAGAAAGTCTGCCATATATACATGTTAAAACATTTGCTAATATAATTTTAATAAACTAAACTACACTCTCCTGGTGACGCAATAGTCCTTTTAGCAACAAGGTCTACCTAACTGTTTATCGTTGGATGAATAAAAGGCTTGCTCCAAATGCATCGGTTTAACGCTCAACTACAGGATGCGGTACAAATACTGAGACGATTTAAAAATCGTGCCATCAGAATCTCCCAATAGATGGCGCGCAAATGCATGTGTCGTTGTAGCAGTGCATAGCCTTCAGTGGACATGGAGCGTTGGTCGAGTAGGCATCGTGCATTCGCAGTGGGATGTTACTTTATGAATAACGATTTTGCCACTATAACGCAACATAGATTCAGGTTCCGGTTCAACATGGGAGAAATGAGAAAGGAACGACACGACAGACAATTCAGAATTGGGTAAGAGACTTCAGAACGACTGCAGCACGAAAAGCAAGAAGACCCCAGGACGTCCACGAACCGTGAAAACTCCGGAAGCTGTAGGGAGAGTGAGGGAAACTTTGCTGAGTAGTCCCAAGCGTTCAGTTCGTCGGCATGCAGCGTCTGACAGAAGCGTCCGAGTAAGCTCATAGTTCAATAGGCTGAAAGAGTGATATTTTATTTTTTACGCGTGGTTTAGACATGACGTCCATTTTTCTGTCATGGGACTTAGTGATTTTTGCGTTTGCAAACCTTCATTCAATTACCAATATCTCTGGAATTGTAATGCCTAGGGCTATGGGTGTCGTCCTTGAGTGAAAACCATTAACCTGAAAACTGGAATTATATTTGTTTTTAAAAACGTACTTTTAGCAGCATAATTTTAGAATCAAGGCATTAAGTCTCAGAGCTGACAACTTTTCACGACATGCATATCTACTACTTCTTTTGATTCTCTAAATATAATATCTGAGAAATTCACTATTGGCTAATTGCGAATATGAGGATATAAGGTCATAAGATAAAATCAATACCGACATCACGCAAACAAGTACCTCAGAGGATTATATTGGTTATGAGTGCAGACGACAGAGCCTCGTTAGTGTGCAAAATACAGTCCGAGATGTAGCTACTGTACTATTTGGAAGAGAAGTTGACCAAAAGAAAGACACTCCTAGAGGTACCACGATAATAACATTTTTTTTTTAATTTACGACCAGTTCCTATCGTAAGAAAAAATGCTCTGAAGATAAGACGAGTAGAAATGATTATTAAAGCTATACATTGTGTTCTTGCAATGTTCTCCCTTATTTTCAACTTAATGCGATTTGTCCCCTATTTTCATCTTGATAACCTGTCAATCATGTCTCTAGATAAGCAGCTTTTACTACAGAGCGCTACGACGTTAGGGGCCCCGGGTTCGAATCCCGGACTTGGCATGGATGTTCTTTGTGAGTGTTCCTTCAATTTCATCACTCATCTTCATCTTTGAGATTAGCCAAAAGTAGCAGAAAAGCGGAGTAAGATAAACCAAATGAATCAATGAGCAGTTCCTATGCTCACGAAAGGCTCTACGGACTCACAGTTAGGTGGGTTAGACCGATAATGATTCTAGATGAGTACTACATTCAAAATGAGATCTATTTTCAGTGTTATGCTGAACCCAGCAATTCTAAATTTTCTTCGTTAAATCTAACGTATTTTCTTAAAAAAAAAAATAGAAGAAAAGTTGGCAACGGTCAAATTAACATCTCGCATCTCGCGAATAATTGTTGCTGATAAGTTGAAAGGTTTTCTAAGTACAAAGACGGCGACTTTTTCGAAGGACAGAAAAAACGAAATCGACGAAAGTCAGCATTAAATATTTAACGCAGCTTGATGCCTGACGTCTCACATTTCAATTACCGTTTGCCTTGCTTCCTTTCCACCGTTCCTTCTGCTCGTTTCCTCAGTCCACCGTTCCTTCTTTGAAGGGGAAAAAAGTTTTCCTTGCTGGAGAAGTTTGTTAAAGGGTCTTTAGACAGCAGAACCGCTGTTTCTGCCTCACGCAGGGTTCTTTGTACTTCTCGAGGTAACACTCTTCCTTTTTCCTTTCGATAGTCAAAGGCAACGAAGAATAAGACAAAGAATGGCAAGAAAACTTCAAAACAATGAGACCAAATCCTTACGCATCTTTCAGATCTCTTCTGGGAAAAGAGAAAAAAGGATCATACGAGTCCACGTGTGTGTGAGGACATGGTTCAGATCTTTCCCCAGAGATTGATTCAAGAAAAAAAATAAAAAGATTGAAAAACAAAGGGGAAAACTTTATCCTGTCTCATTTTTGCTTTCATCTCCGTCTTTCTTGTTCAATTCAATTTTCCTTGGAATCCAGACTCAATTCAGCACGATGCACGTTGTTTACCTCCGCTGTTGAAGACAACAGTGAAATAAAATTATAGCTAGAGACGGAGAGAAGACTTCTCCTGGTGCTCATATAGCATCGTGTCGCCCCCATCCTCCCCCTTCTGTCGCCAGTTCTTTCGCAGAGGCTGTAGCTTTCTCTTCTCGTACGACGCGTTTGAAACGCAGGGTGAAGGAACCTTTCCTAAAAGAGGTCGTTGTTTTGTTCAATGGGGAAAAAACGCCCAAACTGGGTGTAAATACTACGAAACAGAGATAAGTCTGGTTCCAAATGAAGAATTAGCTCACTCGGAACCTGTTATTACAGTAGAGTTTTGACAGTGCCTTATACTGAGTCCAAGATCTGGGCTATCTCACTATGTCACGTGGTCCTAGGCTACGAATAGAAATAAATTTACCAACTCCTAAGAAATCAGGTTGCCAACTCATCATAAATCAAGTTGCAAACTCATAAGAAATCAAGTTGCCAACTCATAAGAAATCAAGTTGCCAACTCGTAAGAAATCAAGTTGCCAACTCATAAGAAATCAGGTTGCCAACTCATAAGAAATCAAGTTGTCAACTCATAAGAAATCAGGTTACCAACTCATAGGAAATCAAGTTGCCAACTCATAAGAAATCAGGTTGCCAACTCATAAGAAATCAAGTTGCCAACTCATAAGAAATCAGGTTGCCAACTCATAAGAAATCAGGTTGCCAACTCATAAGAAATCAGGTTGCCAACTCATAAGAAATCAGGTTGCCAACTCATAAGAAATCAAGTTGCCAACTCATAAGAAATGAAGTTGCCAACTCATAAGAAATCAAGTTGCCAACTCATAAGTAATCAGGTTGCCAACTCATAAGACATCAGGTTGCCAACTCATAAGAAATCAGGTTGCCAACTCATAGGAAATCAGGTTACCAACTCATAAGAAATCAGCAGATTGCCAACTCATAAGAAATCAACAGATTGCCAACTCCAGAATCAGCATCATCATTTCACTGATATGAATAATATTACTAACAATTTATGATCGATTTTTTCCCCGTATTTTATTCTCTAGACTTCAGGTTTCGCAGATAGCCTAGAATATACGCTCCTGAGTTTTGATAATTTGATGTTCCATATAATAGGAAGCAAGAAACTTCGCTGCGTTGGAAGCTTTGATTTGATTTTTGTTTATTTTACGTCGCTTTTCTGCCAATTTTGGCGACGATGAGCGTGAGTGATTATATCTATGAAGCGACGCTCACAAAGAACACGCATGCCCAGTCCGAGATTCGAAATCGGGATCCCTAGCGTCGTAGGGTGATGTCCTACCTACTCCGTCACGGAGGTTGACACTGTTGCGTTGGAGGCGACAATACGATACGTAGAGCAACAGCCAGAGGCAACACTTATCAACAATCTTTGTTCAGGCGAATGCATGACAATGTTGCTTGGAAACGATGTAACGCCCTGAAGCAGAAGACACTTGGCCGTTCCTTTAATAAGATGTTCAATATTGCATCATTGTACTGAGTAATGTAAGTACAATATTCAAAACAACACTGTAGATCCTTTTTTGACATGCTGCAGTTTTATGTTACATTGTTTTATCGAAGAAATTATTTAGTTGTAGAATCCATTGATTTACGAAAATATATGTTACTGAAAATCCAGTGCAAGGACTAGTGTTGTATAAATTAAGAAATTAGCCTTGTTTCTTCTGTAACTGTAGTTTTGGTAGGATAATTATTAAACCATCCTCCCATAGACGATTATACGATTATCTAACAATGATAATAATATAGTAATAATTTAAAAGTATAGTAGTGGAGCAATCATTTTGACAATACCTGAACGCGCGTTCTGCACCAAATCAAGGCTGTACTCACCTGAAAAAGAAGGAAAATAAGTCATTAAAATTCTTACATACCGTAAACTAAATTGTAAATATTTCATAATTATTAACTTCCAGTGTCGGTAATTTCTGATTATTTGATTATGGTATCGTCACCATGGTTGGGGTGACGATACCACATGAATGTATTTTTTGTGCAACTTATAACGTGCCAAAAACTGACAATCGTGAAACGAAAGTCACCTACGCTCAAAATTATCAACAATAATGTCCACGGTCCATCTGCAGTCAGTTAAATAACGTTACAGTTTATAATTAAAGCAAATTTACCTGGGTGAATGTTCACTGCATTGTATTCTTCATAACGTTGTTTGTCATAAACATAGAAATGAAAGAAATTGGATTTATCTTAGATCAACATTTTAAACGCAAAAATAATGATAATTGTTTAGATAGTTCAAATATTAAGAACATTTAGAATAGTAATACTCACAATATTCCAATATTAGAAAGAATAGGAACGAAAATAATATGCATACTCCACATTAACAAGAGCATGTACAACACGAGTACGTAATACAGTGTGAACTACAAGCATATACCACTAGCAAACTCATACAACATTACATGACTGTAATTAGGAAATATTAATATAAATAAATATTATAAGAAGGCCAAGAGTGTAAAAACACTTCGCTGGTTTGAATACAGCGCAGGAAATAACCAACTTTTAACTTTGTACATAAAATATGTATATCAACTTCTAAATCAAACATTAATAGATTGTAGTGTAAAAAAAATATTTGACTACTCTGAAACTTAGAACTTGGCAACATGAGGGAAGCTAAATATAACAATACCTTTACAGATAAGAAAAATTAAACATAAAATAAACTGAATTAATGTAACTGATAAAAAATTAAGCAATAACCTTTAATAATAAAATTTACTGCCGATTATAATATTTATGTAATTTAAAAGATACCACGAATGTTCTTACGATTAAACCGAAAGACAAGCGAGTTAATTTATTCCCGGTGGAGGCACATAGTGGTTCGGATCCCACTATAAACTGAAGGTCCAGTCCCGATTAGCCTTACAGTGCATAAAGTGGACTTAGAACACCAAATCAACCAAACAATCAATCAAGCGAGTTAATTTTAACTATACGACGCACGGTTTTAGAAACGATATCGGGCGGAGCCACACAGAGGCTGTGCGTGGCCACCAGCCAATGACAGGAGTGCAACGTTGCACAGTTAGGAAACTGCGGCGCGCTAGTTAAACGCCGTGTTCTGTATTTTTCTTGCGCCCGAGAAGTTTTCATAAAACTCGCCACTTTAAGGTTCATCATAAGAAGGGGCACGACATTTTGAACCTGACTGTCCAAGTCCCATGAATTTCCGTCGCCTACAGCCGGAGTTACCGTTTCTCGAAGAAACACGGGAAACAACACGTCTCTACACACACACACACACACACACACACACACAATGACCCTTTCGTTTTCCTTCCGCGTTCCGTCTGTTGTTTTGTTTTTCGTTGCCACCGTGTTGACCCCGATGAGTTGTTGTGTCTTGGTAGAGCTATGGGTGTCAAATTCGGTTGAATATGCACAATGACCTTTCATTGTCTTGTGTGTTCACAAATATTGCGAGTCTGGGGCAGTTTTGAGTTCAGCGTTTTCATAACAAGAGCGGTGTAAGATAATTTTACTTGTACGGCATGAAGAACAGTTGGGAGAGGATTCAATACAGCCCTTATTGATTGACTTATTTTACTTCGTTTTTTCTGCCACTTTTGGCTAATTTACGAAGATGGTGATGAATGATGATATGATGAAATTGATGAATGGACACTCACAAATATCCATGCCCAGGTCTGGATTCGAACCCGGGACCCCTGGCGTCGTAGCGCGATGTGCTAACCACTCCGCCACGGGGGCCGGCGATGAAATTGATGAAGGGACACTTACAAACACCTATTCCCGGGACGGGATTCGAATCCGAGACTCCTGGCGTTGTAGCGCGTTGTGCTTGATAGTTGTGCAATAGTGTGTGTGTTGCGTGAGTGTTATTTAATAATGTCGCGCCGGAGCCATTATGGAGTGGTTAGCATATCGCTCTACTACGCCAGGAGTCCCGGGTTCGAATCCTGGCCTGGACATGGATGTTTATGAACGTCCCTTCATCAATTTCATTATACATATCATCACTCATTCCCATCTTCGCAATTAGCCAAAAGTGACAGAAAAGCAAAGTAAAATAAAGCAAATCAAATCAAATTAATAATGTCGCTCTCGAAACCTAGTACATACCAGTAGTACAGGCACCAAGGGTAAATACTCGTATTACGTTCACAAGAAAGAAATCTTAGTTTTAAAGCTTATTCTTACTTCAAGGAATTGGCGTTCGCAAGAAGTGCGTGCTAAAACAGTGTCTTCTCAGGGTCGAGAACTTAGGGCTAAAGCGTGTGGTGTATGTGTGCATACTGTGTTGCGCATTAAAAAACAGGGTAAAATATCTACCCCTATTCAAATCTCCTGGGAAACATGCTAGAAAACAGAAACGAGCGATGATGATGACCTTACAGTTCCTCTATAATAAATACCTTCAAACTTCTTTCAGGTACAAGTTTCTCTTATATGCTGCAGTGATATGATATAATCCTGTGTAGAATTATTCACTATACGTATATTTCATTGCACTGAAATATCACGTGCATGCATTATACCCATAAAAAGCTGAATATTGGACACAGCGAATTCTCTGTTTTCCTTCCGCTAGCAGTTGGTTGTTTGACAACAGCGCGACAGCACTGGCTGCGTATTGGCTGAACTCATGTTCCTTCTAAAAGCGTACGCCGTATAAAATATATAGTTACGTTGAAGAATGACACAAAAAAATGTTCTCTGTTTTATATGTTGCTCATATAAATATATAGATATTAAATTTCAATTTCGTAACCCAAGAAACGAGTACGATAAAAGTCTTTAGTAACAGATAGCCTCTTTCAGCATGGCCATGCTCAATCTCATCTCTTTTCTACGTTCTCTCCGTTCAGGTAAAGGATTTATCCACGCTGAGGAAAAATGGAGAAATAATAGATCTGGATTCTCCTCTACGCGGACACAGTGCCCTTGAAAAGAAATCTCGTGAAAGACCGAGACTGGAGCAGATATCTGGGTACACAGAAGGCCCGGCCCTGCTATCGTCTTCCTCATCCGTTCGACCTCGCTTCAGGCACTTTTTCTGTACCTGCCACGTTTACCTTTTGCTCTTTTCACCCTTTCTTTTCTTCCTTTTGACTTTTTCTCCAACGAATCTACATTCGCCCCACCCTCTCTACGATTCTCCAAAAGCTAAGAGGGCCCTATTTCAATGTATTCCTTCCGGCCTCACGAGATAAGGGCTCTTACTTAAAGCGGAACTGCCCTTTCAGCTGTAGCTCCAAGGGCCACGACGTCCGAGTACTTTTATTTCTTTATTTGTTTCTTCCAGAGCGGAAGTCTTGTGTTTTGGAACATACGGCACCGTAACGAATCCTGGCTTCTTGGTTGAGTCCGGAGTCAAATACTAGAGTTGGATTTTTTTTTTTTTTATCTGCGGCTTTTATTGACTCTGGACGGTTCCACGGAATGGTAAGCACCTGTTGGAGCCAGCCTTCGTATCGAAATCCGAAAGGTCGTGGGTTAGCAGAACTACGTCAATATGGCTAAAACAACACTCAACTTTCCGAAAGATCTTTTGCTTTCTTCTTTTGCATGTAGCAAAGTTTTTCGTATGCCTTGGCTGGAATCAAATGTTTGAAACTCCGCCATCAAAATAATATTAACATGATTTGAGAATTAAATATATCTTCTACGCATCAGATCCGTGGCAATTACATTTTGAAGAGAGTATTGGGCTGCGAAGCTGGAAGTTCCAGGTTCTAATCTCGGCCAGGTATGTATGTGTCATTGTGTTAGTCTCATCATCCATTTCATCGGTTTATCTTCATTATCACTGCCGTACGCAGGGAGAGCTGATGGGGCTAAAGCCCCTTCCGAAATAGAAAAAAAATCAAAATTTTGAAAGTACTAAAACTCGAAAGGAAAACAAAGTGGTAAATGCAAACTCCCCTTAAAATGACCCCTCCCCCGATTATAAATTTTGTTTATAAAACAAAGGTTAAAAATGGTACTTAGGAAAAAGATTATAGTGTATCCTGACCAGTAGTGGGATTGGCTATAGGATAAGGACCGGAAAGGAAGAGCCCCTCTCCAGCAGATTTGCTTATACTTAAACCTAGCTCAACATGCCCATATGAGCTTTTTGCTCAAGTGTGAAACCCCCTCTAATCCAAGATTTTTGTAAAAATGCTCTCAGGAATTTTTCGGAAAGGAAGAGCCCCCTCAGATTGATTTGCTCATACTTACAAAAATTGCATCAGCCAAATTTTTGTCCATAAACTTGTCAAAATTGGCCACACCAGAAATTAAGCCAATACACACGCACATACACACCCATATACACACATATTTACTTCCAATTTAAGTTCAATTGAACCCCAGCTTCAATCCAATATTAAAACAATGCAATATGCAGAGACCCTCTAGAATTGCTCCGTGACTCTCTCATTTCTTACATCATAAACATATGATTTTTCTCCTATGAGAATAACACTACATATAGTGTCATCAGGTAAAGCCTCATGGAATTCACAGATAATTTTAATGTTTGTTCTGTCATTCACCACAACCTGTTTCCTTTTTGAAGTGTTAATTACAAACATGGGTCTCTGTGCCTTGAATTCATCTGGTGTGTAATACATGTCAGTATTGCCTGTAGTGACCCTCTTGAAAGCCGAAAATGCCTCATATAATTTAAGAAAATCATCCTTGGACATGTCTAAATTGTAATTTTCTCTAGGAAAGACCTCATTTCTGCCATTTTTAAGATATATGTTCTTGATGTTGCAGTTATCAAATTTACTTGAATTTTTTTCCTGATTGTTGTGTCTCCCAGTCTGAAACAGTACCACCACAAAATCAGGCATGTCATATTGAATACTGGAGAATGAATTTGTAGCATCAAACTCATAATATGTACCAGTTGCGGGCTTCTGTACACATTGATATGTATAAAATTGTAAAGGAATCTGTGGATTTTTTATTATATCTGCTTTGTATTTAAGAGCATAACTGGCTTCATATTCAACAACAGGGATTCTTAACTCCATAGTCTGAATAATGCATTTGCCTGCATCTGGTAGGGTATTAGGCAGAGCTTCCCCTGTAGAGTTTATTGTGCTGTACCTCATCAAAGCATTATTATCATTTGCAGCTCTTCTAAATGTGATTCTTAAACCACCCTTCCACATAATATCTTTGTAATCTGAGAAGAATCCTGGCAAGAGGCGCATGGGGAACAGCACTGTGTGGTTCTTAGATAATATCTTATCACCAGCCTCAAATCCACCGATTTTGTAGTATGAAGCCTCGGTTTTGGATAATTTTAATGTGGCCAAAGCTGTGGAGGTAATGCCGGGATAATCCACTCTGTTTATGACAACGCCATGCTTT
Source organism: Lepisma saccharinum (assembly GCF_977018435.1). Lineage (NCBI taxonomy): Eukaryota > Metazoa > Arthropoda > Insecta > Zygentoma > Lepismatidae > Lepisma > Lepisma saccharinum. The sequence goes on along the minus strand of NC_139239.1, from coordinate 12,685,145 downwards.
CTGATCTCAATTTCAGAGAATAGATGTGGCACAAAATTATCTACAAGTCTTATATTTGAATTTGCCGGATAATCTGTTCCATCGAGCTTTACAACATCAAATTTGATGTATAGATCTGCTCTGTGGGGGTGTATAAAGCCATCCCCTACATCAAGATCAACCTCAATCTCTGTGTTGGGTTGATTTAAATTTGCAAATGTCCTCCTGTTTGGAGGGAATGATTGTAGCTCATAACTCTCAATATTTTCCATTGTATGTATTTTTATTTAAATGTTAATTTCTATGATAGCAGTTGTTGTGGCTCCAGCAAAATCAACTAATTCTTCTTTTTCATTAGTAACCATCAATTCAATGTAATCTATTCTATTATGACACACAGGAAAATATAATGTTGGGGATGGATTGTAGATGATTGGCTCCATAAATTCAGAATTAGGTTTGAATGTTGCAATGATCCCAGTTTGTTTGTGAGTGCCTATGCCATTTGATTTGGTGATCATACCCTCAGCCACATTACAGTGAATATTCAGAGTCTCTATGGCTAAGAATTTAGGTATATTCATAGCAGTGTGTTTAATGGCTGCTTCAAGTTTTGTGTTGTTCTCAAAGCCTAACAGCTCTCCTATAGTACCCAGATCCACTGTTTCTGTGGCAGATACAATTTCTACTCTGTGAGTGACAGAATTTTGACTTAACACTACACCTCTGGGTAATTGAGCATTTAGAGTGGACAGATTATACTGCCCTGGAGTGATGACAATTTTTTGATCCCCAAATGCAATTTTGTTGTTGTGGTGTGTAATATTAGGGATCAAGTACATGCCATAAAATGCTCTGAGAGCTATTGTTTTGGGATACACTATATCATCATGTAATCTGAGTTTCAATATTGAATTTTGGCTGGTGAGATGAAATACCCCCATGATGTTTCAGATACCACAAGGCTTTTTGAAAATCTTCAATTGATGGTTTATTTATTTGAGACATATATCTAAGAACAGATAAACACAAATGTCCGCAATTAACATCTTTGAAATTTTGAACACGGGCATTATTGTAATAAAGATTAGCTGATTTTAGATATTTTATTAAATTTTCAGGTGGAACACCTCCAAATGAATCAAACACAAATGCCTCATTTTTTAAATATTTAAGATAACAAATCCAGTGAGTGCCCTGATTTTTGAACTTATCCAAATTAACAATGCCACACTCTTTGTTGAGTGGTTGTTCTGGTAAGGAATCAGACATGTACACACCTCTAAAATGTTTGATGCCCAATGGCTTGATTAAAGCTTCAATATCTTGGTTTGTAAGTGCTTCTTGTTTTTTTTAAACTTATTCATGGCTCTTTTAACACCTTTGCCTTTTTTCTCCATGGCCAGGTTATGGCGCCTCTGCTCATCTAATTCTGCCCTATTTTTCTTGGCATCTATTACTGTTTTTGCTATGGCAGCTGATCCCCCAGCCAAGCTCCCCACAGCCCCGAGAGCAGCTAAGATGGCAGGGATGGTAAATATGAATCCCCCCACATGTGATTTTTTTCTTGATTGCTGTAATTTTTTTAATTGGTGGGTGCTAAGCAACAATTTCATACCATGTCCCTTTGCAATACAAGAATTTTTCTTCTTGCGCTGCTTTTTGGTCAAAAGACCATCAATAGTTTTAAGAGATTTGAGACCTGCATAAGGTATTTGATACATAACACCCTTGGCCTTCATTGTAGGTTTATTATATACATATTCACAACCCCCACCCCAGTTTTTGTTTGGTGCTCATAGCTATGGTGGTTCCCAATGCTGCTATTTTTTCACTTAAAGAAGCATCTTTGCTTACAAATCTGCCAAATGCAGCCTCTTCTAATTTCTTGTCTGCAACATGTCTCTTGTCAAGATCAGAATGTGTGTTGTATGCTATGTCATGGTCTCTGCAAGCAGCATCTAAGGGATTAACACCAGGATCCCCTCTGTTTAATCTATGATCCAATTTTGTGCCTGGACCACAATACTGATGGCCTGGAATATGTAGTTCAAATGGCAGCTTGTTTATAATGTCATTAACAAGGCCCCGACCCTCAGAAATATTCCAAAATTTAGGTGGTAGAGTATTAATAATTTTTATGAGATATCCAATCCCCTTAGTGTCATTTACTATAAAATTAGACAATTTTGTGCTTATCATGTCCATAATTCCAACCTTTTCATTGTAAAAATTGTGGTTCCCTGCATTTTCCTCCCCAGCTATCACCAATAACCTATCTACAAGTTTCCTGACATCATCAACCCACACAAATTCTTTAGGCAGGGTGTTGTATTGTTTGATTCCACTTCCAGTCTTGATTTGAGACCATATGGGCTTGATTAAATTGTTGTATTTTGCCCCACTGCTAGACTTGACTCTTTTTTGTGTGGGATCATTGTTCTGGTATAGAGCATCTGATTTTATTAATATTTCTTTGTAATCCTCATAATCCTGATCTGTATAGCTGCCAGGCCTTTTTCTAGTCATCAATTCCCATAATCCAGGTGTGCCGGGGTACTTAACAAAAGCACCTTTTTCTCCGAGACGAGATTCTGAATATACAATTATATCATCTCCCATAAATGTCACTCTGAAATTGCCAATTCTATGTATGATGCTCCCATCAAGCTCTGTGTCAGCATATAAGCCAAACACCTCATCTTTATTGTCTTTAGGTGTGGTTAAATATTTTTGAGCAAGAAGACCCAATTCAATAGGATCCTGACTAGCCTCAATTCTTCTAGGAGCAATAGGACTAGGTGTGTGAATACTTGAAAGTGGGGTGAATGGATAATCTAATATGTTCCTTGCAGCTACAGGTACAAGCTCTGTGAGCAAATTTTGATTTTGCTCTGTAACAGTTTTGATATTCTTACCTAAATTATTAATAGCATCAATTACAGGCTGTTCTGTTTGTTTGTGTTTTTCATAAATTCCACGGTTTTCTGATTTCCATCCCTTAAATCTTTTTACAAGATAATCTCTTAACTTAAGATCATCAATGATTGGCTTTTTCATGGTTATTTATATACGTTTCAACGTCTAGAAAATTGTTGATTTTATTTCTGTATTTGCCACTATTGGGTGTTCTTCTCATATCAATTGTGACAAACCCATAACTGTCCTGGTTCCAGCACCTGCTGCAAAACTTAGAAAAATCATTGTAGCTCAGGTCCCCACCTACATATTCATCATGTATGTGTTTGAGGTTGGTATGGTCTTGATGAAACACACATATAAAATTGCTGTTGTCTCGGATCAGCTGCTTCGGAATTTTAGAAAAAGTCTGTGCCAGGTAGAAGCAATCAATGTTTTTGTGCCGGCCCTGTGTAAAGAAATTTCTAACCTTGTTTTGATTATCCAATATAATGTCATCAAACACAACAACAGAATTATCGAGACATTCATCAAGTGGCTTAACATCTGGTTCAAAAGTGGCAATATCCAATCCATCATATAGCTTCATCAGCTGCTGATATTTTAATTGTTCCAAGCTCTTAGAGAAGACATACAAGTGCCTGTTTTTCCAGTCTAACCAGTTGGGTGCCAATAAAAAATTATCAACCATTAGTGTAGTTTTACCACAAGCAGATGGCCCAACAATAAGACATCTAATATTATCAGGCAACAAGTTGCCATTTCTCTTATTCTGTTGTTCAGGTTCTGGCAGCCTTTTTATAACATCCCAGGTGCTCATATTATCACTTTGTTTGCATCGATCCAGCTGTTTTCCGGATGACCCAGCCATTTGACAAATAACTTGTTGCCTTTTCTGCGGATGATTTTTTCTATGAGATATGTGTCAGGCTGTTTAGTTTTGCTGAGCTCTTGTTCATAGAACCTGCCTTTGAGAATTTCTCCTCGGTGGTCTTTTATTATATATGTGTTAAGGGTCCCAGGTTTAACCTGAACCACTGTAAATAATTCAGTGCTCCAGTTTCTTGTAAAGCCTCTTTTGAATAAGTGCTTATATTTGCTTATTCTTACTTGATCACCCACCTTGTATTTGGCCTTTCTTGTTGTTGGCTGATATCTAGGATAATAAACAGTGCTGATCAATTTTTGCTCATCAGATGAAGTTACTTCAGAGGGTTTCATGTTGATTGTGGAATGCACCGAGTTGTTATATTTATGTAGAAGTTCTGGAAGAATATTAATCCATTTATAATTACCTTGGAGGGTAAATTGTTTATACATAAGATTTTTTAAGGTTCTGTTGAATCTCTCTACAATTGAGGCTTTGAGATCACTGTAACTTGAATAATGTTGTATTGCCTGGCTTTTAATAAATTGTTGAAACACTGAATTATAAAATTCTTTGCCATTATCTGTTTGCAAATAGCGCGGGGATCTTCCACTCTGATTGATGATTGTTCTGATGGCTTCTGTAACACATTTTCCAGTCTTGGATTTGAGTGGCACAGCCCAGGCAAATTTTGAAAATGTGTCTATCACAGTAAGTAGATACTTGTAGCCCTTGTTGATTTTGTCTAAGTTTTTCAACTGTCCACTTGCCATTTCAATCAAGTCGCTTTGCCATAAATCATCTATGCCCTTTGTGACTACTGGGAGCCTCTTAAAATTATGTCTGGCCTGTCTGTGTAATTCATCAACAATAATTTGTCTAGACATAATATGTAAACAAGAATATTGCAACTATGGGGTGTTCAGCAGCTGAAACTGCAGGATTTTCTAAATATAATTTGTCTCCAATATGTATTTTAAATTCCAAAGTGCCATCATCCTCAGTATAGGCTGTTTCTAATGTATTGGGGTCTGTAAAATCCTCTAATTCTACACTGGTGACTTTCACTTTGTTATCAGCATTTGTTATTGATAATGTAGGGTAGTGGTGTGCCTGTGGCTGATGCCAATATTTGATCTTGATTGGTCTCAATGTGCCCCCAACAAAAAACTGGTAATAAAATTGTGCAGGGGACAACATATATATTTTGCCACCTGGTGTAAATGGAGAATCATATTCTCTGTTGGGGATGCTGTACAATTCAAGAATTACTGTATGTTTTGGATTCTCGATTATGCCTGTTATTTCCTTTTCTGCTGTGAGCAATCTACTTGTTACAGATTCAAGGTGCTCATTGATCGTTCTAACAACATCATCATGGCCTGGCTTAATTTTTATGTCCACGACAAGTTTTTTGTATTGTTGCACAATTTCTTGTAGCTGGGTGGCAAAAACAGACAGGGCATTTGCTTGATTGGATTCCATGGTCCCTAGCTGTTGCTTGATATTAGCTACAATTTGCTGTAAATTTTCAACAACTGCCAATTTTGAATTTTGAGCAATAAGATCATGGACTTGTCTTCTGATATCCTCAAACAGGGCATGCAGTTCATTAATATGTTGATTGGTTGGAAGAGTGGCCACTGTCTGAGTAAGTTGTTTGATCTCTGCCTGGATATTCTTGATATCTTCTGATTTCAATATCCTATTCACTGCCCTCTTAATATTTTTAAGTTCCTGTGATGTAGGAAGATTTGATACTGTATTTTGCAAAAATTCAAGTGCCAATTTCATATTGTTTAATTCAGAAGCATCAGCCACATTTTGCATAGCATTTTGGAGCAGGGCTATATCTGCCTGAGAGGGTGTTGATTGTTGTAAAATTTCAAGTTTTGTTTGGATATCATCGATCAAGTGATGAAAATGAGACAGTTCAGATTCAGTGTTGAGGTTTTCAAGCTTTGTGATTTGTTGCTGGACACTAACAAGGGTATCTACAATCCCAGGCAATCTGGATTCTAGTACATTTGCTAAATCACTTTGCACTGCTGCTATTGTACCTTCAAGATGGGTTATGGAACTTTGAATTTTTCCAAAATCTTCATATGTTTCAAGTTGCAGCTTAATATTTGCAACACTCCGAGTTATTGCATTCAAAGCATCAGAAGATGGCAAGTTGTTCATAAAATTTTCAAGTGTCTCAATTTTTTCTTTAACCTCGGCTATGGCATTGTTCAGAGGATCCAGATTAGGTATTTGGAGTGACTGAATCTGTTCCTTTAGAGTGGAAATCACTAGATCAAAATCTTCTTGTGATTTTATGCTTTTGACAATTGTTTGGAGCTGTGTCTGGACATTATTTATCTGCTCTTCCAATTGTTGTTTCAGTTGCTCAGAGTTGTTGGCCTGGGTCTTAAATTTGGCTTGAAGAGCTGCTACAGCCTCTTCCAAACTTTGAAAATTATCCAATGTAGCCAGATCAGTATATTTCTGAAGCAACAATTTGAGTTCAGAATCAATTTTAAGAAGAGGGTCCATGCATTGTGATTGTAAATTTGTAATTTCTAATTGAAGACTGGCATTGAGTGTAGTTTGTAAAGCTTGTAAATCACTTCTTAATTTCTTGACTCTGACATCAAGCATCAGAATCTCATCACTGTGATCTTCATGTCTTGTATGGCCAAAAATATCATTAGGCATTTTGTTTAGTAGTTATTTATTATTGAATATCTGATTCTTAATTCTATAAAAAAGGGTATAAGTTTGTCATATGATCCAGGGACCTCAATATATAAGCAGTCACCAGCAGAAACAGTATATACAGTGCCAGAAACCATGTTTGAGTGCTTAATTCTATAAATATTTTTCCCTACTGAAATTTTAACATCACCCTCAGGGGTTGTAATAAATTGTAATTGCCCACCTACAGGTAATTGGTAATGATTTAAATTATTGTTAAATATGTACAATATTTTGCCTGTTTCATCATCAACATCTGTAAATATGCTGTTCAGATGAATAATTAACAAGCCACTCAGTTTAGACAGCATAGCAGGAGAGGCTTGTGGTGTTGGCAGGTCCATAATACCTTGTTTTTTGAACCCAAATAAGTTCATAGGCATGTTTATTTATTTCAAATCATGCTCTGTGCTTGTGCATTGATTCCCATTTTTCAAATCACAATGACCCCATGGTAAAGTATGTATGCCACATGATAAAATGCATCTCTTATCATCATGTGGGTCCAGAGCCACTTTTCTTACAATATTGCTAGTCAATGAGTGATCAACACTCTGAATTCTGGATTCTGATGTTTTGATTAAATTCTGGGATTTGATGCAATTTTTATAATCTTCAAATTCAAGCTCTTTTTCCACAGCTACTTTGCCAATACCCTTGGCCTTTTTGGCAGCAACACCACTACATGTTTTAAAACTATACACCTTGGCACTTAACCCAGCAAATTCCACAATAACATCACCAAGTGTCTCATCTTTTAACTTGCCAGGCACTTTTTTGTTGTGGGGCTGAATATTCAAATGGCCTGGCAATTCACTGGTGTCAAAGTATTGAAACAATTCAGGCTGTGCCATATCTTGATAAACATTTTCTGTTTTAATATCAAGAACAAAACTATCCGTGTCCATGTACATCAGTTTTACTCTATCACCATAAAAAGGTTTGAACACATCATAATACAATGTTAACATATGTAATTTGGATAAATCCAATATTGCAGCCCCTACATAAATAGGTTTATCAAACTTAATCTTTGTTTTTTTTCATGTTAAAAAGTGCCATATTCTCATCATAAATTCTTCTATAATTGAAATTAGGCTTTGCAACCAATTTTTTGCTCAGGCTGGGGTCAGTAATTATTTTAACATCGGTATGTTTTCTGACATTTTCAATTGTTTTGCCATATACAGAATTCACCATCAATTTAAACAAGCCCTTATCAAATTGGCTCTTTGCAGATGTTCGAAGCTCCGTGTTTGTATTAATGTATGGTTTCAACCATTCTGAGTGCCTGAACCTCAAGACTTTTCTAACTTTGGTCACTTGAACACCATGTTTCATCAGGAACTGGAGGTACTTGTAATGTATGACATAGCCTTGTTTTGCCTCTAGTGTCATCATGAGCTTCTTTTGTTTAGAGCCAGGTGAGCACTGAACCTCAGGAATTGGGGGCAGATCAGAAAATTTGTTCTGTAAATTTTTTGGAATTGCTAGATCAACCTCTAAGAAGAGTCCATCTTCACGGTCATCAAACTTCTGAAGATCCTCAATATTGAAATCTTCGACCCACTCAAGCCCTGCATATGGCAGTTTTTGCATCATCGCATGACCATAGAGGCTGTTGGCATCTATATACACTATATAATTTGATGGCAATTCTGGATTATAATTGGGAATATGCTTGTTATTTGCTCTGGCATATCTCTGAGAACATTGCACCATGCCTCCTCTTATACCTTGCTCCATAAACAGATACATATCTTGATCTTGGATCAGATCCAAATGCTTTTTAGTGTTTAAAAACATTGCAGCCCATGCTAGGCCCGGGGCACTGAAAAAATATATTGGGTCCAGTTTATAATTTTGCATAGAAGATTTTCTGAATGCCTGCAATATATCAGCTAAGAGAGTCACATCAAGTTTTAAATATGCCTTGTGATAATCACCAAGTGTCTGGCATTTTAAGTTGTTCCACATCAACTGGGCATGTTGATAATCATCATCAGTGATTCCAGATCCTCTGATTTTGCTGTAAAACTCTTCTTGTGGTGGCAGGGAACACTCATCAAATTTAGAAAAATCTGTAACATAATCATATGGATATACACCCTTCCGCCTAATTAATTTCAGATCCTGATTTGGAAACAAGGCACGTGTGATTTTGAATTGATCATCAGATAATTGAGTGGCCAGTGTAGCCAGGCTAGCAGATAAAATTCTGTAAGAATCAAGAAATCTCATGTGAATAGGAACACCATTAACTTTAATTGTTTTGCTAATAGATATATATTTTTCATCATTTTCAGCTAAAATATTTAAATTCTGCTTCTCAAACCCCTCGTACCTGATTAGATGATGGAAATCATAATTGGATGCTCCATGGCAAAATATGGGGATAAATTTTGGTCTCTTGATCTTAATATTACAGCTATTACACAGGGCCTGTTTATATCGACCATCTGTATGAGAATGGTGTTTCACCTTGATATTTGTATCTGAAAATTCAGAATCACATACCGGGCATTTTTCTGCATTGTTGAAATCCTCAATCTGTTTCTCTGTTAAAGGCAACATGGGTTTTGATTTTAATAAGATGTTAGATGCTATGTCACGGCACTCATTTTCTATTCTATGTGCAAATTTTTTGATGGCATCTGGTCCCAAGTATAAATCTTTTTTAGTAACAACACCATCCTGTACAATCACATAACAAAAGCTGGAAGGTTCATGTAACTGGTATGGTGTAATTGAGGATTCATCAGGGTCTTGGCTACAGAATGCAAGAGGTTTGAGGTTAGATTCAAAATCACAGACAATATATGCTGGGTGTTCCAACAAGGCTTCAAATTTTTTGAATTTGGCATTTTCATTTGGATTAGGCATCACCATATAAACAGGTTTATGGTTGCCACAATATTTCAGATGCTCAATTAACTTGTTTTTGGCAATTTCTGCATTCACTTCCCGAACCCCATTCACCATTTTCCTGCCATCAAATACACTTAAACATCTTCTGCACAACTTGAATATTGTATTGGATTTGTCTAGTTGTGTTCTCACTAAAGCTTCAAGATTATGTATCAGAGTGTAATGATATGTGCCATCCCTCTCAATTAAGAGCAAATCAATCGGAATAGCAGATTCATCATCAAATGCACTGATTCTGAGAGGTTCTATCAAGCAATTGCCAGTGGAACAAATATATACATTAATAGATAATTGTTTGCCATTGATATCCCGGGCCTTTTTTTCAAATTTATCAATATTCTGAACAGACATTGGATATTCTAAACCCTTCATTGCATCGTCAAAAAGATGTTCATGTTGTTTGTAATAAGTTATTCTCTCAGGATGTCTTACAACTGGAAACAAAGCAGCTAATATACACCACAAAAAGCATTTCTCATCATTATTTTTAATATTGACCACGGCTCTTCTGTTTTTAATATTATCAGGTAATGGCAGATATGTAGATCCTTGCAATGGGCTGAATTCAGAAATATTAACATAGAGCCTGTGTGGAGAGCCGCATAGGCTCCATCCAGACTCTTTTGCCGCAAATTCAGAGTGTTTAATATTCAATTGATCTATCAACCTGCTTATTATTGTATCTGAATTTGCATTTGAATATACCGGTACAGTTTCTGTTATGTGGGGCTGTGTAAATTTCGTGCCGTTTGGTTTCTTATATTGAGTATACAATTTGAGGGATAGCTTATAAGAGCTATTTTGTGCATTTAGAATTGCCTGCAGATCAGAATTTATACTGTTCAAAAAATTCTCAATGCCACATCTTGGCTCTGATACAAACCGGTAATCCCTAAGTTGGGCATTAAAACTGCTATGGATGGGTGCATGGCGTGGCTGCTTTGCAGGTCCAGCATTAAGAGGTGCTTCATGCTTTCTTTTCAGACCAGATGTAGATGCTTGTGGGGGCAATGTTGATGACTGTACAGAGCAAGTATCTTTATGTGTATATGTGAAGTATTGCATGCTGTATTTTCTATGGCATTTGGGGCAAATTTTTGTGGGAGCTCTGCATTTGTCTGGGTTACAAATCTTTTGGTGTCTAGCCCAATTAGAGCTAAATATATTTTTATTGCATTGATTACAATATTTTTGATTCGGCATTTTTGTTGTTGGTTTATTATATATATTTCCCGGGCTTCAATTCAAAACTCTATGCTGGATCAGTTGGGTTCAGCACTGTACTGTGTGTGTGTGTGTGTGTATGTGTATTTGGTATTTATATAAAATTTCCTGGGTTTTAAATCTAATCTCTATGCTTATCTTATGACAGGTTGTAAGGCCAATAGCCCACAAGTGGAAAAATATTCATTCACACTAACCTAGCGCAAATGCCTGCACGAACATGCATATCTCGAATAGCAATGACCTTGTTATGTATTGATTTTTGTATAACAAGCTGGGGCAAATATAAGCCTGACCCTAAATAAGAGTGGATTACAACAAATATCAGATTTTATATTGTTCAATATGAATATTTAAACCAAACAGGTCTGTAAGTATGAGGAGCACTGTTAACAACACATCTGTTCTCCCCTGCCACTCTCACAAGACTGACTGATGCAATGCTCGGGAATTTCTGTAAGTACTGGCACTGGTATTGATTTTTGTTTTACATGTTCTCCCCAGCACCGCTAGTTACAGAAATTCCCGAGTATTGCATCAGTCAGTGTTGTGAGAGTGGCTGGGGTCCAATTAAACTTAAATTGGAAGTAAATACGTGTGTGTATGGATGGGTGTGTGTGTATGTATTGGCTTAATTTCTGGTGTTGACAAGTTTATAGACAAAAATCTGGCTAATGCAACTTTTGTAAGTATAGGCAAGAGGCTCTTCCTTTCTGAGCAAAATTCTTGGATTAGAGGAGGTTCCACACTAGAGCAATACTCATGTTGAGCTAGGTTTAAGTATAAACAAATCTGCTTGGGAGAGGCTCTTCCTTTCTGAGGAAATTCCCGAGGGCATTTTTACAAAAATCTTGGATTAGAGGGGGTTCCACACTTGAGCAAAAAGCTCATATGGGCATGTTGAGCTAGGTTTAAGTATAAGCAAATCTGCTGGAGAGGGGCTCTTCCTTTCTTGCGCTCTCCATAGCACCAATACCACTACTCTGACCCGACCTACACATAATATTATGCATACAACACCTAATCCGGTTCGTTGTATGTCATTTTCCACAGAATGTGTGTACCTTGCAACACTGGCACGCGCCTTTCACAACAGGAAGCAACGTCACAGATACGATCAATTGTTATGCTAGGTTGCAAGCATGCAGGCGGCAAAACGTCCTCCTTTGAACGTTCGTAGCGCCGAAACGACGCACCAACGACAAAAATGGTATCAAGACTAGCGGCTTGTTTTCATGTCTTCTATACGTTTCTGTGATCCGTTGGGTCATTTTAATTACACTTTGTATAAGTATATACAGGAATTAGTCTTAGTTAACATTAAAAAATAAATAAACCTTGCATCTTCCCCCTCTTTCAGTGAGCTTTGTGGAACAATGGTAAGATGTCCATCTCAGCGTTCGTCTTCCTGTAAAACCAGTGAAGCTAAAGAGACTTGGAACAAAGGAGCAGATCTTCTTTGTCGGTGGTTCCAGAACCCCAATGATTATGGCTGTCGTTCCCTCCTAGGGTATGGGAGGCGAAGGTCGTCACACTATGTCATGGAGAGTAGAATTTTTCTGTAGCACTTCAACTTATTTCTCTTCTCATTCTATGCTCTGTCCAAATCCTTACAAATTCAGAATCTACTTTAATGTTGCCTTGCATGCTTTGATGCTTATGGGAATATCTCTATTACCTTTTTGTTTCAACTTCCATATATTTTAAAGCAAATTAGATCCTTTCGTTCTTACCTACTAAGCATCCACACGTTACCAGAGGCAAAATTGGAGCCCTTTATGTATTATATTTCTACAATTGCTTTAAATAGTTTCATGTCTTTATTCGTACAGTATGTAATTGGCGTGGTGCTGTTCTAGAATTTGGTGGAAGCTTTTCATTTCTTCTTCCCTCTTCTCTTTGTCTCCAAAGCAAAGTTTTCGCGGAATAATTTCCTCGTAAAAGCATTGTCGGCGCATCAAACGAGCAAAAAATGCTGTACCTCCAGGGAAAGAGGTGGCTATTTTCGGACGGATTTTTTTTTAAGAGCATGAAAATGTCGATAACACGGTGGGAGGATTTGGTTGTACCTAAACTTCAAGGGAAGTGACATGACTCCCTAAAACTGAGAATGTGTTGAGTTATTCAAGGCACGTCTCGCGAAAACTAGGGCTTTGCACGGCCCTGTTTGCTCGGGACAAATTCAAGGGGGGGGGGGGTGTGGAGAAGGAAGAAGGAGGAGGAGAAATCATCCACTCTTGGTTTCGGGACGAGGAAATGCAGGGTCAGCTTGAGGATCCGAATGGCGTGTCGGAAATTTCTCTCTCAGTTATCTTGTTCTGAATGTGAAACTTGATGCCTGAACAGAAGGGTTTTGCATGGGGGAAGCTTTGAAGAAAAAAGATAAAAACTGATCCCGAATCCTGTAAAATGCCCGCTCGGGAAACATTCACGCTGGGGAAACTGGCGGGTCGTAAATAACGAAAGGACCAAGACTGGAGAAGGCTTAAATGATTTATTTTCTTTGAATAGGTTTTTCTTGCGCGAGGTCACACTATCAAAGTTTAAGTCATAGTCTCTTCCTACCTTTAACAAGGAGAAGTAGAGGTAAGGCTCCAAATACACAAGGTCGTTTTATCTGTAATGAGCTCCTAATGCTTCACCCTTTATCCTCAAAGAGTGTGTGGTGGCGGACGTGGAAATTTCTAGATGAGAGGGACATGTTTGGTCCAGCCTTGGGAACACATTGGACGATGCTTCTAGTTCAACATGGTGCCAATCGGTGGTGTGCGTATACGTGTAGGCAACAAGTGTCTACATTCTACGTGTAGGTAATGCAGACGGTTGTGAGTTTAACAATGGACGCTGTAGAAATGAAATCCTGAAGTTTAGCTTCATTTTGATTTGATTATTTTTTATTTAGTGTCGTTCTCCTGCCACTTTTATCTAATCGCGACGATGAGAATGAGTGATGATAGGAAGAAATTGATGAAGGACACCCGCAAAGAACACCAAAACCAAGGCTGGGATTCGAATCCAGGACCTCTGGCATCGCAGCGCTTTGTGATAGCCACAACCCAGGTCGGCTATAATTGCTTCTTCTCAAGCATTCTCTTTGAATATTCTGTTGCTGTAAGCTTGGTCCTCCACTTTTTATGTCTTCAGTAGGGAAATCTAATATAAACAATAGCTTTAAAAATAACAGCATTAAAGGATAGAAAATTCGCTCAACATCTAAAAAAGATCAATATATACGTTAAATTTCACATGGGGTAATTCATTAGCGCCATCTGTGATCTTTCTGCTACGCAGGCCAAACTTTTCCATGAGAGACTAGTGGAGCCACACACCCTCGGTGAACAGAGTGAACTGACCATTCGCTGTGTACTTTGGCTCAGCAGAGCATGTGCATTGGCTATATCTGATCTGAGTTTCTCCAAAGGTGTTTCCACAGGGTGGATGTTTCTGGATTATTTGTCAAGCGTGAATCCACTACGGAATCTAACTTATTCTCACGAGACAGACTACAAACATGCAGCTCAGTGGTCCCACATGTTCAATATTTGATGATGATCAAACAGTTGTTTAAATAGAATGCAAGCAAATAATTGTCCATCAGTATTATTTCTTGATGCACTTCTGTCCAAATGTTTGTTTAGAAATGCCAAATACTTTAGTAGAATTTTCAAAATTTAGCAAAATTCGTTCAAACGAATCAGCGTTCGCTCGTATTACAAGTACCGTACTTGGAAATTAATTAAAAGTCATCTCTTTTTCGAGGCATTGACGACGATGTTGACCATAAGCTTTCCTTTTAGCAACAGAAAACATTGTTTATATTTTGCACTTTTGGAATTTTAAAATCAAAAATTTAAATTTTTAAAAAAAACTTCGGTTTAAACTACTTACAAACCGGATGCTTCAAATTATGCATGTATTGTTTCAAGTACGTGTCTCGTTTGTTATTTAAGAGGTTATTTTTAAATTGTTTGAAGGTAATTTGAAGAACCCTTTTTAGGTCGTCAATGTCTGAGCCCTCATCCCATGTAGAATATACAAGGTGTCCCAAAAGTCTCCACACACTTTAGAATTGAAATGTCTCATAACGTGCTCGAGTTCGATACCTGGTGGAGGCACATAGTGGTTCGGATCCCACTTTAAACTGTAGGTCCAGTCAGTCCCGATTAACCTTACTGTGCATAAACTGGACTTAAAATACCAATTCAAATAATTTGCTTCATGTGGCGACCTTCGAGAGCGAGGAGCAAGTCAATGCATTCCTGCCATTAAATTTATTCAGGTGGATACGCTCGGCATGAGTAGGTGGCATTGTTGCGTCTCACTTTCAAAGAATTAAGGTTATTTACCATGTATGGAGGCTTTTGGCACACCCTGTATATTATCTTACAATTGTAGACCCAGGCTATGCAAGCAATCGGAAACCGGGGTGCGGTTGGATCGAGATCGCACATTGGCAGAAAAAAAATAATAAAAAGAAACCTTGCCTCTGGATTCAAAAGCATAAAGAAACCCATTGGCTACGTTAGGTCACGTGTGCAAATAGATGAAAGTCTGCAGAGAGAGAGCTCATTGAAGCCATTCCAGAGCTCCCGCTCTCCCCCTTTCATTCTGCTCAGATCCCTCCTTTATATCATAGCACTTCAATACCGATATCCTTAGATTTTCCTCTTTATAGCATGGCCCGAGATTTTGCTTACTGAAAGCGTCCTTTAAGTTGCCAGCTTCTTCTAGTGTCTACTGCAGAAGGAAGGTAACGTGGTTTCACTTATGCTTTTCTCTGTGTATTAATTTGCCATTATGTGTGCAAGATTTCTATTTCAAATTGGAAAATTTATATAGGGGATCATTGGGAATCTTTTTATCGACAGGAGGGGCTCATGTACCTCCAAATCACCAAATTCGCGATGGTATCGATACGACAAGTCTTGTTTTGTTTTTTTTGATTCTCGAGTTCCCGAATATAAAAACAAGATCTGAGGCATTGATATGACCGAAAGAAAATATGTTCTCAAATAGAAGCACGGGATCTGCAAGCATTGATATGAAAGCCAGAAAGAATTATCCCGACTACAAGTACAGAATATACTGGTATTGATATGAAAGCCAGAGAGAATTTCCGAATACAAGCAAGAATAAGTTAACACTGAAATGAAAGCTGGAAAGAATGTTCCCGAATTCAAGCACAGGTTCACCTTCTGCATTGATATGAAAGCTCGAAGGAATGTTCCATAATACAAATGAAAGTCAGAGAGTGCTCCCGAATACAGGCACAGGATCACCTGGCATTCATATCCAAACCAGAAAGAATGTTCCCTAATACAAGCACAGGACCACCTGGCATTCATATGAAAGCCAGAGAGTGCTCCCAAATATACAGGCACAGATCACCTGGCATTTTTAAGCAAGCCAGAAATAATGTTACCGAATACAAGTACAGAATCACGTGGCATTCATATGCAAGCCAGAAGTAGTGTTCGAGAATGCAAGCACAGGATCACCTGCATCCATATGAAAGCCAGAAAGAATGTTCCCTAATACAAGCACAGGACTACCTGGCATCATATCCAAGCCAGAAATAATGTTCCCAAATACAAGCACAGAATCACCTGACATTCATATGGAAGCCAGAAAGAATGTTACATAATACAAGCACAGGCTTGTATTCCAGGAACAGTTTCACCTGGAATTCATATGCAAGCGAGAAAGAATGTTCCGCAATACAAGCACAGGATCACATGACATTCACATGCAAGCCAGAAAGAAAGTTCCCGAATACAAGCACAGAATCACCTGACATTCATATGGAAGCCAGAAAGAATGTTCCCTAATACAAGCACAGGCTCTCCTGGCATTCATATGCCACTCAAAAAGAATGTTCCCGAATACAAGAACAGGATCACCATGCATTCATATGCAAGCCAGAAAGAATATTCCCTAACACAAGCACAACATCAGCTGACATTCATATAAAAGTCAGAAAGAATGTTCCCTAATACAAGCATAAGATCACCTGGCATTAAAATGAAAGTCAGAAGGAATGTTCTCGAATACAAGCACAGGATCAGCTGACATTCATATGCAAGCCAGAGAGAATGTTCCCAAATACAACCACAGGATCAGCTGGCATTGAAATGAAAGTCAGAAGGAATATTCCCGAATTTAAGCTCAGGATCACCTGACATTCATATGCAAGCCAGAAGGAATGTTCCCAAATACAACCACAGGATCACCTAGCATTGAAATGAAAGCCAGAAAGAATATTCCCGAATTCAAGCACAGGATCACCTTCATTGATATGAAGGTTCTAAGGAATGTTCCATAATACAAGCACATGATCACCTTGCATTCATGTGAAAGGCAGAGAGTGCTCCCGAATACAGGCAGAGATCACCTGGCATTCATATGCAAGCCAGAAGGAGTGTTCCCGAATACAAGCACAGGCTCACTTGCATTGATAAGAAAGCCAGAAAGAATGTTCCCTAATACAAGCACAGGACCACCTGACATTCGTATGTAAGCCAGAAAGAATGTTCCCGAATACAAACACAGGACCACCTGGCATTCATATGCAAGCCAGTACTATGTTCCCTAATACAAGCACAGGATCACCTGGCATTCATATGAAAGCCAGAAAGAATGTTCGCCAATACAACCACAGGATCACCTAGCATTGAAATGAAAGCCAGAAAGAATATTCCCGAATTCAAGCACAGGATCACCTTCATTGATATGAAGGTTCTAAGGAATGTTCCATAATACAAGCACATGATCACCTTGCATTCATGTGAAAGGCAGAGAGTGCTCCCGAATACAGGCAGAGATCACCTGGCATTCATATGCAAGCCAGAAGGAGTGTTCCCGAATACAAGCACAGGCTCACTTGCATTGATAAGAAAGCCAGAAAGAATGTTCCCTAATACAAGCACAGGACCACCTGACATTCGTATGTAAGCCAGAAAGAATGTTCCCGAATACAAACACAGGACCACCTGGCATTCATATGCAAGCCAGTACTATGTTCCCTAATACAAGCACAGGATCACCTGGCATTCATATGAAAGCCAGAAAGAATGTTCGCCAATACAAGCACAGGACCAACTGGCATTCATATGCAAGCCTGAAAGAATGTTCACAAACACAAGCATAGGATCAGCTGGCATTGATATAAAAGCCAGAAAGACTGTTTCCGAATACAAGCACAGGATTCCCTGGCACTCATGTGAAAGCCAGAAAGAATATTTCCTAATACAAGCATAGGATCACTTTTCATTCCTATGAAAGCCAGAAAGAATGTTCCCTAATACAAACACAGGATCACCTGTCATTGATATGAAAGCCAGAGTGAATGTTCTCAGAAGCAAACACAGGATCTGTTGGCAATGATATGAAAACTAGAATGAATGAAGCCGAATACAAGTACAGAAACCTTTGGCATTGATATGAACTCCAGCAAAAGAACTGTTTGCCTATACTTATTTTGGTATCTTGTCAGAAGTAGGTATACGAATGGAGAAGATATTATCACGCCTTATACGGGATCCGAAATTAGGAACCGCAGTATAAGAGGTACTCTAACTGCTAGACCCACATACGCCTAAAGGAAATATAGCTGTTGCTGAAAACACACATAAGGAACTCTGAAAAAGTATGTTCAACGCAACGGTTTCCATTACTCAAAACTTTCATGGGCATCCACGGAACTCCCATAAGAAGACTCATTCGTTCTTCCCACGTCCCCTTTTTGCAATTCAAAACAAGGCAGTATAGAGCAGAAGATGTGGAGATCTCTTTGTGTTCGGAGATGAATCTGCCAGGAAGGGTTACTTTAGGGGCGAAAGGGGGTGGGGTTCTCTGCAACCAAAATCCGTCACACTATGGAGACATATCCAATTCATATGGTAATACTTAATCCGATAACAGAAGAATGAAACTGCAGGACTGGCACTATGTGCCAATAATGCTGCTTGCGAAGAGGCACCAAACCGCACATGCAGTGCATTCAAACTGTCTTTTGATCTTTAATTTAACAGGAAATCTTATCCATTTTAAGCCTCTTGTAACTTCCCTTTAATAGAGCATTTGTACTCATCTCTCTTCAATACGAATTCACTGATTGTTTCGCCCACATATACATCGCAGTGTATTCGCGATTGAGAAACAGAAAAACATTGCGCAAAATACTATTTGATGACGAGCAGCGAAAATACAAAGAGGTTGGGACGAAATACTGGCAAGTCACATATTTGTACTTGTGGGAAACACAGAACTGAAAGTTAAAGAAAAACACAAATCTGACTTTACAATCGAAACTTATTCTTCCACTCGTACTTTGTAGTCCTCTAACATCTAAGAAAAACATTCTTTTCATGATAATGTCTGTAACTACCTTTCATGCCATATCATTTGAGATGATTTGCAGGGGATGCTTGGAAATAAGTGTAGGTTGGCACACTATCTCACTGACTCTCTCAACTGTAAATGGATTTGAATTCTTGAAACGGGAAATTACCTCAGTTGGAGTCGAAAACATGCTGGTACCTGAAAGTATTGCATTGCATTTAAAATACCTTGCTGGTAAATTGGGCCCACTCAGGTGACCATGAAATGATCACTTGGATGATGGCTCATTAAGCCAACTATTGTTCTTTCCAACCGTACAAATTTGTAGTAATTTTCAGGAGGCAAAGACCAGGGCATATTTGATGCTTTAAACTACCGATAATTATTGCTACATATGATTCAAACATTCTCCACTTAAAATTAATGTGCAAAAATGTTGAATTTCAAAATCGAAACTTATATCCATTTTTTCCCAATATGATGGTTGAAAATTCACCCCTGACGTCGTCAATGTGACAAAGAGTATTATGAATTGAAGTTTCAAAATCACCCTCTTCACATCTTCGCGACTAGCCAAAATGGGCAAGACAGCAAAGTAAAATAAACCACAATCACCCTCTTGACACAAATTTGTATTCATATCGTATTTCTATGCCTTCATGTGGTACAGCGTCTCTCAAAAGTTTTAGGACAACGACATTTTAAACTAGGCAACCCAATTTACACAAGCCGTTGGTGGGTTGCGTGCAGAGTTAGGCTCAATTTCAGGGTTGCCACATGCACAATAGATATTTATAAAATACGCGAAAGAAATATAAACAAGTATTATTGTATAAAATTATTAAAAATATCACTATTATATCGCAAATGACAAAATTCTTTCTGAAAGAAAAAAATAGGTTTTCTAGTATTTCATCGCTGATGAGTCTACAGTAAGGAAAAGAGGTGAGAGGAAACGAAAGGTTACAAAAGAGAGGAGAAAGAGAAAGCGAAAGGAGAAGAGGAAAAGTAGAGGAGAGAAGAAAGATAGGATAGACGAGGAGAGGAGATGTAGTAAGGAGAATGGAAAAAAGATGAGGAAAAAAAGAACAAAGAAGGGAAAAGAGGAGGAAAACGAGAGGAGAGGAGAGGAGGAGACGAGAAGACGGAAGTGGAGAGTAGAGTAAAGGAGAGAAAAAGAGAAGAACGAAAAAAGAGAGAATAGTGCAGTGGAGTCGGAAATCTAAAACAGGAAAGGAGATAAGAGGAGTGGAGAAGAGTGGGATGGAGATAAGATGCGAGAAAAGTAGGGAAGGCGATATGAGATAAAAGCAGAACGGAAAGAGGGGAGAGAAGAAGGAGAAGGAACTGGAGAGAAGAGGTAGTTCCAGAAAATATCGTCTGAGCGTCAAGAATGGATGCATCGGTCAAATTATCGACATGAAACATTCAATAACATTTTGAAATGTATTGGAGAATATATTAGATCGGTGCGAAATGCCTTTTGGCTGAGTTCAGAGCAAATTAAAATCTTCCATGTAAGATCTTTGATTTTACCTGCGATTACACCACTAAAAAAATGAACGTAATTTTTAATATTTATAAGAATTATTCAATTTTTCTCCACTTCTCGGTTCGTTGAAATGGAGATTTTGTAATTCAATATTTCCCCTCCCCCCCATCGTTAATTCCAAACTGAATCATTCCGTTTCACACGGCGTGGACAATGAACACAATGGGATATGTCTAAAACTTACGAAAATTTTCTGCCACCGGAAGGGTTTGAACCTATGACCATCAGATTGACAATCCTGAACGGTAGCCACTACCCTACAAACTTTAGCTCCTTAAATCAGGTAGAAGAACCACTACACCACGCCTTTACCTTCGAATGAAACAACAATTTTTTTTAAGTATACTGTCCCTCCAATATTGTAAATGTAGTTTGGTATACGTGTAGTTGAACTTTTACTTTAATTTTGATTTGCTTTCTTGTAGTATAACCGATATCTTCGAGAAATAATTTTCGAAGTGATTAAAAACGAGAATATTGGTAGTTGTGAAAATGCGAGTTATTTCTTCTAACTTATTATTGTGATCAGACATTATTAATGGAAAATATCTAGAGTCTTGAACATTACAGGACGATGTTCTTTTCCTGTGATACTGTAACAGACAAAATACTTGTTTATTGATGCAAGTCTTGTGTCCAGAAGAGTCTTATGAAATGTATTTGCTGTTGCGTAAGATAACACGAAATAATTACACCGTGTGCGAACTACCAAATCTGTGCAACGTTATACGTAAACAGGCGGAAAATTTTATTCATAAAATCACTTCACATTTGACAGTGTTAGTCAAGAGAGACTCGTGGGACACTGTGTTAAGGTGCTGGACTAAATCCTTCTAATTTTTCTTCCTCGAAGAACAACAATTTCTAAGGAAGAGCAACAGTGATGATCTTTCTATTTCTTTTAAATGCTTACACTTGCCTTTAATTGGGTTAAAAATAAATAAGAATATTGCTTGCATTTCTGTCATTGACGTAGACCAGAGAGAGAGACAGACAGACAGACAGATATTACAAAATAGTTCAAATAGTGCGAGCGCCATTAAAAAGTCATGATAATTCTATGTTGCGTGCTTAAAATTATTCATACAATAAAGAACATGTCTAATTGTGAGTTAACAAAAAAAAAAACAATAATAAAGAGACATTTTCGCATCACGATTGCAGTTCGAAAAAGTCGGGACAGGGATTGAAAGTAACGCACTGTCCTAACTAAATCGGTGAATCGGACGTCTGGTAGCCTTGCATCAATGATTATTGATCATCAACCACCCAATATTGCAGCTTGAAGACTTTTGCGCAAGAAACAGATTGATTTATACAAATGCAAAATTGAAATTAAAAAAATAAAAAAATCGACGATGTTATTTTCGTATTTATTTATTTATAGGTTCACATTTAAATATTTTAGGGTTCGAGGGGGAAGCATAGCCCACATGGCCCCTCCCCTGGGTACTGACCTTACGTAGACAGTGGAAGAGAAATTTTGGAGAACTTTTCTATTAAATTTAGTATTTAAATTCACCTTATGCTCAGATAGGTTAAACCGTTTATTGACAATTGTGAACTTTTCGTTGGTTTTAAACGACGGGAGAACATTGGTCGAATTTCCTTGCTTGCTCTTTTGAGAGAATATATACTTCTACAATAGCAATCGCGTTCGGAAACCGTGAAAAAAATGACTTGGTTTTCAAAGGCAGACAAGCTTGGTAGTCTAGCTTGCTCGCGATCAAAGTGACTCACTCACGCTATTCAAGGCCGCTTCTTATCGCAAAACACTGACCTTCGATGCACAGTGTCTACACCCAGCACGTTACAAGTGACCAGAGTCGAATTTTAAAGAGAATCTGAAGAATGGTAGATTTCATCAGAGGCGGCTAGGTAGGCACCAGCTCAACATGCAATAGTTTAAGTGATAATTCCTGACAAACAAAAAACCGTATTGAATAATTATTGGGATAGTAATACGTGTATCCGCTCCTTTTTAACAATGTAACCTCGAAGACAATCTGTATTCCATTTATTTATATTGGCAACTTGGTCAACCGGAGGTTATTTTATCGCCTTCGATAATGGAATTGTCTGATCGATTATTTTTTGTTTACCCAGGAACATGCCCCATAGGAGATTTCCAAGACCGGGTTACGCTACGCACTCGTAGCTCCCTAATATCTTCACGATGGTGGGTTGCTACCGGTCCCATACACAGGCCGAGATCCTAGAGAGTGAGCATAGGCGGACTCGAATCCATGCTGTCCTGCAGTCGGAGGCCACGGAGGAAGACTTTCCTTATTTTACCTTTGGCTAATCGCGACGATGAGGATGAATAATGAATAGAAAAATAAAGAAGGTCACGCACAAAGTAGAGGACGATCTTCAACCTCTTAGGTGACGAGTTGAAGCCCTAAATATGAGGATTTGAACCTTAGACGACCTCAATTTCAAAATTATAAACAAAATGCCTACTTACACTAAACTTCTCATCAAGGCCAAAATAGTTTGTAACTGTGAAACTACCCCTGAATACAAATTGACATTTTTTTTTTCCATGTGTGTAAGAATTAAATGTGTGGCATACAGAGATAGATGATACCTTTTGAGAAACAATTAACTGTAACCTCTGTCCCAGCATCTCTGGAGCAAAGCCACGCATAGCGGAAGAGAAGTGGAGAGAGGGGAGAGGGGATCGAGTGGACAGAGCGAATCAGTGCACGCTGCTGGGAAGGCTGGTAACTGCAGTGGCTTTCCTCCCTCCACGCAATCACATTCCTCTCACGTGTTCATCGCTGCTCAGATACTTGTTTTCGTTCACCTGCTCCAGAGATAAGTGGGACAGAGTGTAGTTCGCATACATGTAGCAAGTAAAGAAACTTATCCCAGAATGAAAATTCCACATAGTTTTAAAACGTTTGTTTAAGCAATGAATAACTGGAAACGGATCACACATAATTTCCTTGCCAAAATCTAGTGGTCGAAAATTAATTTCAAGACATTTCATATCTATTCACCATATTCCAAGTTATAAGGAACTATTTCGTAGATGTTCATGAAACCGTTATAAAATTACAAATAAAATATATTCACAAGCTTAGATATACTAATACGAAGAAAGAAATTCAGAGTTAAATTTCAAATGCATGTGTATAAAGTAATTCTAGAAGTACAGAGCTATATCTGAGTATTTAACTTCTTTTTTGCAGATAACGTTTACAATATTGAGGCGAAAGAATAATTAGGAACAGTAGCTCCAAGAAAACAAAGGGCGTAGTGTATTGGTTAGAGTTCTTGAAAGCATTGCGGTCCCACGTTCGATCCTCCATACTAGATTTTCCTTAAAAAAGAATCCCTTCCATTAAACAAGAGCATGGTAACATTATTTGTAATAGCAGTATATAGTGGCTACATTGTTCTGCATATGGAATTTATAAAAAAAATAAACAAATAAATGAATTGACACACGTTCAACGGGATATTTTTATATATAATATCATGGATTATGATACTCTAACGATAATTGTGTACTGCTTCAAATACATTGACAAATATTAATGAAATAACTATTTATATGTGTGGCAATTCAGGACATGCTAATTTTACCCCTTTTCCCACTTGAGTTCAATGCAAGGATGCAAGGATGTGTAAAAATGAATCTGTTTCTTGCGCAAAAGTCTTCAAGCTGCAATATTGGGTGGTTGATGATCAATAATCATTGATGCAAGGCTACCAGACGTCCGATTCACCGATTTAGTTAGGACAGTGCGTTACTTTCAATCCCTGTCCCGACTTTTTCGAACTGCATTCGTGATGCGAAAATGTCTCTTTATTATTGTTTTTTTTTTGTTAACTCACAATTAGACATGTTCTTTATTGTATGAATAATTTTAAGCACGCAACATAGAATTATCATGACTTTTTAATGGCGCTCGCACTATTTGAACTATTTTGTAATATCTGTCTGTCTGTCTGTCTCTCTCTCTGGTCTACGTCAATGACAGAAATGCAAGCAATATTCTTATTTATTTTTAACCCAATTAAAGGCAAGTGTAAGCATTTAAAAGAAATAGAAAGATCATCACTGTTGCTCTTCCTTAGAAATTGTTGTTCTTCGAGGAAGAAAAATTAGAAGGATTTAGTCCAGCACCTTAACACAGTGTCCCACGAGTCTCTCTTGACTAACACTGTCAAATGTGAAGTGATTTTATGAATAAAATTTTCCGCCTGTTTACGTATAACGTTGCACAGATTTGGTAGTTCGCACACGGTGTAATTATTTCGTGTTATCTTACGCAACAGCAAATACATTTCATAAGACTCTTCTGGACACAAGACTTGCATCAATAAACAAGTATTTTGTCTGTTACAGTATCACAGGAAAAGAACATCGTCCTGTAATGTTCAAGACTCTAGATATTTTCCATTAATAATGTCTGATCACAATAATAAGTTAGAAGAAATAACTCGCATTTTCACAACTACCAATATTCTCGTTTTTAATCACTTCGAAAATTATTTCTCGAAGATATCGGTTATACTACAAGAAAGCAAATCAAAATTAAAGTAAAAGTTCAACTACACGTATACCAAACTACATTTACAATATTGGAGGGACAGTATACTTAAAAAAAATTGTTGTTTCATTCGAAGGTAAAGGCGTGGTGTAGTGGTTCTTCTACCTGATTTAAGGAGCTAAAGTTTGTAGGGTAGTGGCTACCGTTCAGGATTGTCAATCTGATGGTCGTAGGTTCAAACCCTTCCGGTGGCAGAAAATTTTCGTAAGTTTTAGACATATCCCATTGTGTTCATTGTCCACGCCGTGTGAAACGGAATGATTCAGTTTGGAATTAACGATGGGGGGGAGGGGAAATATTGAATTACAAAATCTCCATTTCAACGAACCGAGAAGTGGAGAAAAATTGAATAATTCTTATAAATATTAAAAATTACGTTCATTTTTTTAGTGGTGTAATCGCAGGTAAAATCAAAGATCTTACATGGAAGATTTTAATTTGCTCTGAACTCAGCCAAAAGGCATTTCGCACCGATCTAATATATTCTCCAATACATTTCAAAATGTTATTGAATGTTTCATGTCGATAATTTGACCGATGCATCCATTCTTGACGCTCAGACGATATTTTCTGGAACTACCTCTTCTCTCCAGTTCCTTCTCCTTCTTCTCTCCCCTCTTTCCGTTCTGCTTTTATCTCATATCGCCTTCCCTACTTTTCTCGCATCTTATCTCCATCCCACTCTTCTCCACTCCTCTTATCTCCTTTCCTGTTTTAGATTTCCGACTCCACTGCACTATTCTCTCTTTTTTCGTTCTTCTCTTTTTCTCTCCTTTACTCTACTCTCCACTTCCGTCTTCTCGTCTCCTCCTCTCCTCTCCTCTCGTTTTCCTCCTCTTTTCCCTTCTTTGTTCTTTTTTTCCTCATCTTTTTTCCATTCTCCTCACTACATCTCCTCTCCTCGTCTATCCTATCTTTCTTCTCTCCTCTACTTTTCCTCTTCTCCTTTCGCTTTCTCTTTCTCCTCTCTTTTGTAACCTTTCGTTTCCTCTCACCTCTTTTCCTTACTGTAGACTCATCAGCGATGAAATACTAGAAAACCTATTTTTTTCTTTCAGAAAGAATTTTGTCATTTGCGATATAATAGTGATATTTTTAATAATTTTATACAATAATACTTGTTTATATTTCTTTCGCGTATTTTATAAATATCTATTGTGCATGTGGCAACCCTGAAATTGAGCCTAACTCTGCACGCAACCCACCAACGGCTTGTGTAAATTGGGTTGCCTAGTTTAAAATGTCGTTGTCCTAAAACTTTTGAGAGACACTGTACATGATTAACAAATTTACGGGTACTACGATATTTATATAGCGTGTCCGTGAATTTCGTAAAATATGTATGGTGGTAGACTAAGTTTCAACTCCATCCCTTCATTGTTTCATGTACTCTTTTCCTTAGGAAGGCTGAACCATACGTGGACATAATTCTCTCCCTGGTTTCAACTCTACACGGAGATATTTTATTTCTTTCAAATTTCTGGTTCCCGTGAAGAAGACTGCTCGAAGAAAGTGGAGAATACAACCTAAAAGTAATAGAATATTCTCGATTGAATTTGATTCTTTACATATAGTATACAGGCCGTGAGCTAATAAGAGGTATATAATTTCAGTCATGTCTTTTAGATCAAGTCAGGTGGTTAGTTATATTTTTTAAAAAAATCCGAATTTCAAATGTCGGTTTTTCTTTTTCCTTTCTTTTTAATTTTGTGACCCTTGCAAAAGTAAATTTTCCCAGTGGGGTCCCTTCGCATGGAGGTCCGGGCTTGTAGTTCCCCAAGCCCCCCCCCCCCTCCTCTAATTCCAGAGCTAATAGTATGTTGTGCTTCCCGATAACAGCTTGTATTCCCAGCTGAAACACTAGTCGGTGATACGGATCTCACTTTAAACTACAGAGTGGACTTAAACCATAGCAAACATGCTGTACAAAGAAACAAACCGCAGCAATACTGAGCCAAGAGTGTGTACACTGCCGCACGCAGGATTATAATCGATGCCCTGCAGGGGAAACTCTAACCGTAATTGAGGGTCGCCGTGTGTCGCACCCGGGGGACCCTCGACACGGGCGTTATTTGTAATACAATGTAGTAAACGACGTTTCAAATCAACTACACCGAACCTACAACTCAATCCTCGCTACGCACCAAAATCATTGAAGCACCTGTTTCGGCGGTCATTAAGCCAGTGGACATATTTAAACCCCCTCCTCCCCTTCGCTAACGAGGTTGCAAGTGATGATTTCAACGAGCCATGACAAGTTAATTTAGGGCGCGACAACAATTCGGTTATTGCATAATGGCTGCTGGTGTTTGTTACTCGGTCGCCTGGTAGATCGGGAAAACCAACCGATGCATGAAACAGAATGGCATATACTGCGAGCACAATTATACAATTGTCAACAACTACTATATGGCGATTGCAGTGCATATTAAGGAACCCCCGAATGCTCTCGATGTTTTCTTTTTTCGGTTAGGTTAGAAGATATCTATGAAGAAGCAATGTGTGTGTGTGTGCTTTGTGTACACTCACCTGCAATGAATATCCTGAAATGGCATTGTGTGTGTTGTCTATCTACGACGCTAGCCGAAGTTTCTATTGAAGACTTACTAATTGAGGTTCGCCCATGCAAGAATCTATACTATGCCCGGTGGAGGCACATTGCACAGTGGTTCGGATCACACTTTAAACTGTAGGTCCAGTCCTGATTGGCTTTTGTTTCCATAACGTGGACTTACAACAAACTCAATCCAACAGATGTCTTTTATACTTTGGAAATAGCATTCGAGTAAAAATGTAGAATATGTAGAAAATATTGCATATTGTAGCAATACTGTAGCAGAATCTGAAGAAGACCTTACTAGAAGGTTGAGACGTTACGTTTAGTTTATGTTTTATAATAAGATAAATTTCTTTTTGGTCAGCATATTGAGTTTTATACACACACACACACACACACACACACACACACACACACACACACACACACACATATATATATATATATATATATATATATATATATATAGATAGATATAGTAAGGAGTGACCTTCCACGTAGTGCACCCTGACTGCATTTTGCAGACCAAGGAGGCTCTAGCGTCTGGCCCTATGGCCTATATAATTCTGTGTGTTGTCCTCCTGGTTTTTGTCCTTGTGTGTGCTGAATGCTCCTTTACAGCCTCAGCTTTTAATCTAGTTCAGAATATTATAAGATTTTAGATACACGACGACATTACAGTTACGTTATTTTAGTTACGGTAAGGGGCTGGACCCGTATCATGTGACGGGTGCAAAATAGCCTAAGAGCTAACGCACCCAAACTTTTAAACTCAAATTTAAAATGTATATATATATATATATATATATATATATATATAGAGAGAGAGAGAGAGAGAGAGAGAGAGAGAGAGAGAGAGAAAGAGAGAGAGTATATGGAGTTTGAACATTGTATCCCCCAAATCACAAACCCTGAGCAGTTTTGTATGCCATATTACTTATAGGTCTCGGTCTGAAGTTATTAGCTTTTGAAAATAATAATACTTTCCACATCATACTTACATTTGTGTATATGTTGTAAATGTAAATGTAATATTTTAATACTACCTTCTGTAATTGGAGGCTTGTCTGCTGGAGGTCAATAAATAAATAAATTGTAAATAAATAGAAAATTACATCATAATGTTCTAATGTGGTCATAAACATCATACGCCCTTTGCCAGATTAGAAATTAGCGAGATCATAACGGTACCATACGAGATATTTTGTTTTCCGTACTTTGCAGGTTTTAAGCCACGGCGTCAGCGCCCCAAGAAGAGAGCCGTGAACTCACCCAACAAGAATGGTCTGTCTGGAAAATATAGGATCGACCTTGATGCTGAGGCAATCCATCAGGGTTCGAACGCTCCACTTGGTCATCTCCATCTCCTGATGGATTTATTACAGGGGTCCATTCTGAGGCGAGGCCAATATGGGATTGAATGGGGCTGAAAGCAGGCCGGCGGGATTAAGTGAAGGAAACTACTCGCTTGAAGGAAGAATCAATCATTCGTTGTATGTGCGATCCTCTCTCAACGATTGGTGACGTCAGGAAATGCGTGTCAAATGCATCTATTCTAACTTAATTCAAGAGTACAGCTTCAAAGTCTACTGAAGAGAATGTCTATTTCCGAACCCAATAGTACTTCCGGTACTTGCTTTCCTAGTGGCTTATCAGTAGAGCCCGGATTTGTATGTAATTACATATTCTATTTCTTTCTTGATATATACCTTGAACAGAAAAAATTCAACGAATTATATAACCGACATGATTTTGCATAAGTTTTATGTTTACAAAGCTACATTCCTGTACGTAGCGAGTTACACAATTATGACGAGTTGTCATAAGGCATTCTGGTTATTTGAGTTTCGTGCGGGCATGCCGGAATAAAATAACTCTCAACTCACGTCCAAAGACGATGCACTATTATAGTGTGGAGAATTCACGACAGGTGGAATGTCAATGCAGTAATAAAACTTTTTTGCTTCCGTGGTTACGTAAAGAGTCGCTATATGGCTCTGGCCGGTGTACATATTTAAATTGTAAATGCTCGATTTACGCCTCAACTAATTGTCAGTTGCCTAACAAAGTAAATTCCATTGTTGATTAAGCCCCATGGCACTTAACATGGTTTTGGAATTATCATAGTACTTGTCATTCCTTAGTTTGAAATCCGATTTGCTTGCGGTTTGCTTATGCACAGGGACATTTTGAAGTGCCGGCCGCTGCACGCATGGGCAATTTGCAGTTATGGCTGAAAATTATAAAATTTACAGCGTTTTGATCTAAGTGTCTTATTTAGCTCTTCACACAATATGTTCCCTTGTACAAAAAGTACAAAAGTAATTAATAGTTGACAAAAATTGGTTTCCTAACTATGTACACATTGCTGTGCTTCTTTGAGTTTATAAATGTGATACTAATTTTAATTTCAACAACTTAAGTCCTTAAAATTATGTTGAATATGTTCAAATAAAATAAATATCTAGCAGAATTCTTGAAATTGCTTGGATACTCGATTGTTATTAATATTATATATTCTTTGATACTAAATATAGGCTATAGCTACATATCCTTTTGATAATACATATTTAGGTACATATTTTATCAATTATTGTTACATATTTATGTACATATTTTGTACTTTGATATTATATAAAAATCCTGGGTCTACTCATCAGCACAAGATAATCAGATATGATCATATGACAGCTGTCCGTCATTTTGGTGTATTTTGCACAATCTCAACGAGATAAAATTTGTTTCTTTCAACTGTGCCCCAGTCTTCCTTATATACACACACATTTGAAAAAACTACAAATTTTATTGATTTATTTCATAGTCAAAATTGTTTTATTACTCTTTAACAGAAAAAAATACAAACCAGTTTTCTACTACATGTGAACATTTGTGCATTCAAAAATAAAATGTTATTTTGTAAGTTAAATGCATTAAACAAAGCATCGATAATATGTTCAGCGTTGTATGAGAGTCCCATTGCTAACCCCACCACTAACAACAGCGCCAGAAGCAACGATTTTGTGGCATACGTATGGGATTTACTTCTGGTTTCTCTTCAAAACAGTCAATGTAATACGAGTAGTTACAATGCCGAGAGAGGCGCAATCAATTGTTTTAAAGCTCAAGAGTTACGTATCGGAATTTAAAGATGAAAGTTTATCGACCGATGGTAAAGTTTATTTTGTAGCTACTCAAAGAATCTTAGTGCAGCAGCACATTTCAGCGGGTGCAAACATCAAGGGAACAAACAACAAAGTTCTAAGCAGACACAGGGTACTGTATTTTGTGTAGCTCGTGTAGTGTCTTATATTATCTAAAAGGTAAATTTTTACAATATTAATTCCATATTTAACTCCATATTTTGGTGAAAATAACTAAATATGTATTTACATATTTAGGACATTTAGCACATATTTATACTACATATAAACCCGTTACCTCTAATAACTATGGGACGGGTGTTTTCATGAAATTACATTTTCTTTCTCTTTTTCCATTTCTCTAATTTTCATTGAGTAATGCAGATATATTTGTGAACCAAATATTCAAACAAAAATTTGATAATTTTTATCTGGTTGTGCTATTGTCTGTGTGTCACCTTACTTGAGTTATTATGAAGCTGCGGGAACAAGAGGAACAAACACATACCAATGCGCTGCGACACAGCAGAACCTAGAGACTCAAAGAAGCTTTTCTGCGTAACAGCAAACCTATCTCTCTCCGCTTCACGAGAAGAGGAAACGTAGAGGAAAACGATGCAAGAAAAGCATCAGAAGATTTGACGGAACCTTGTCAAAAATTCATGGACGAATGGAATCAGTTGGAATCTTAGAGTAGGCAGAGTATCGGATCAGCCTTCGAACCTCATTATAGGTTTTCTTCCGGTTAGAAGATCCAGGGCTATTGGAAAGCTCTTCTGCTGTATTTGAATGGAAGGGATGGAGGACGGGTTTCGATTGAGAACCTTCAATAATGCACGTAACGAACAATTTCAGATGTGATGAATGCAGAGAGCGAAGCCTGTTCTGGCAGCTGAAATGGATACCCGTGGTTCCAGAGGTTTCTCTTTCACCGAATGAAGGGTGGCGCAGTTACGAAATTTTCCGCGAAAGCTCCTTTGTTTGGCGAAGAAACTTGAGGAAGAGAATGAAAGACGCAGAAGGCATGAAAGGAAAACGAGTAAAAATGAATCTTGAATGAAAATATCTTGAAAGGAATGTTATTCGTAAAGAACAGGCTCTGAGGTATTCTGGCGAAGGTTATGAGTGTGGTAATCCAAGGGCGCCCCAGTTTGTTTCGGCGCCTGCTGTCAGCGTCGCTTCCAAGAAACAAAAAATTTAAGAAAGTCACTAATATTGGCCCAACAAGTTCCATTCCGTCATGGTTTCTGTTTAGTATCCGTCTCCAAATTTGAAGGTTGATGGACGAACACCAAGGTCAATTTAGTTTGAGCAGCAATTTTCATTAACAAATATATTCAAGTGAAAATATTCAGATTAATTGGATATTTTCGGTGTAAGGAAATGACGTTCAACCAAGCGATGTTCAAGTTCAGAAGATTCAACATATGCCTGTATGCTGCTTTAAACGTTCACTTAATTAGTTAACATGCACCACGTGACCATACACCACCCATTACTCTCCTCCAGAAGGCAATGAGAACGGTGCAGACACCAAATGCACTACTTGACACCAAATCAACGAAGTAAACGAGTCGGTGCTGTATCGTGTAACCAACTAGAATAGATGCGCTAGCCCAGAGAGAGTTAAAAAGTGCAGGAACTAGGCGGCGCTACTAAGAAGTGTCTGTTCTTTCCTGTACTGAAAGCATCTCTACAGCTCCGTTTGTATCAAATATATGAAGATTTTAACCTACAGCAAACATGGTTAACTCTGATGCACTTCTGCTGACCTGCGAGCGCTCTGTGATTTTCTTGCCATCATAATGCACCTCGAGGCCTCTCTCCCCTCCTTTCCGCCCCTCCTACTGTAATCTTGCTCGCTTGGAGTTTCACACGTGCATAGGAGAGCGTTCGTTCACAAATAGGACGAGTTACCAGGTTTGACCGTATAGGTTTCAGTTGTGGTTCAAGAGTTCACCACCGAAAAATGAATCTTAGTGAAGCGATTGTTTTAATTCTCGGGACCTGTTGTATTACGAGCGCAAATAGTCTAAGCACTGACACCGCTATGTTTTCAATTTCCATCAATCAGCCAATCAAACAAGAGCAATGCCTCAGGTGTAATTTACAATTAAAACCACTCAAGAGGGGAATGCATGAGGGGAAACTGTTTAAAATTCTGGTGTGTTCTCCTGACATTAATAATAGAAGCATACAAACAGAAACGTGACCCATTAATGCTGAAAATTTAATGCAGACCTTTTAGTGGTCGTACGGATGGCAGTGGAAGATAGCTGAAATGCATGTTTGCCGTATATCAAGCGAAATAAAACGCTTTTATATCTGAAAGCTGAGTGAGTTACGCGGTAGATAAAGTGTTCTCTTGAAAAATCAAAGCACACAACGGTCATGCTTCATGCAGCGAGCGTTCATATTTCTGCCCTGTTCGGTAACTATAATGATACTGCAAACATCCATGCATTCTTTTATACTGTCCTGTAATGGTTCATAGATATGAAATAGCAGATGGGTCATGGGGGAATGAAGTTCTTACGAGGTACAAAGTAGCCAAGTTCGTAATAACAAACAATATGGACACTCCGACAGCTCGTCCAAAGTAAATGACGTAACAGATGCAAGTAATATGTATTATTCACGTGTTTCAGTTGGATTAACGTCCAAAGCGTTCCATAACGGGGAAAGGATTAAAAGTGAAGCATTAAAAGTGTGTCATGATCAAGAAATTAGAATAAATACGTTAGTTTCGTTACAATTCGTGTTACATAGCTTTTAATAAAATAAGGGGTTTGGAAATATATATGATCCATAATTGAGGTTAAATGACATCATCCTGGTGTGAAAATGACACAGCTTTGAATCCAGTTTAAATTAGATAAAGAACCCTGATAGAGGTTAAAAATACAGGGTGTCTATAAAGTCACTTAACATTTCTGCATGAACAGGATTTATGGTACAAAATTCAATATGTACTGAAACAACAGTAGGACACAAAAGCAGTATAACGCAATGTGACCACCCGTCAAGTCTAGTCACATATGCCAACAATCCACCACAGCCCGAAACACCTTCTCCAACATAGCTGGTGTAATCTCAGGAACTGCGGCCGTAATTCGTTGTTTCAACTGGGCTATGCTGTGGATCCTGGCCCCGTACACCTTCGACTTGATAAACCCTCAAATGAAAAAGTCTAATGAGGTCAAATCTAAGGGGGAGGGGGGGGGGGGCAACTCCCCGTTGGGAGACACGACCAATCCATCTACCGGTGAAAACTTCGTTTAGGTGATCACGAACAATGATGGCAAGATGGGGTGGTGCACCATCCTGTTGGAGCATAGTAAGAAGCTTGGTGTGCCCAATCCACCGTGCTATGAGACACAGTTGGTAGATGCTGGGATTATGGATAGTGAGTCGCGTGGTCGATGATGGGAGACTACGTGTGATCGCGTCCTGTACATTTTTCACAATTTATGGTGTTATTGCTGGCCTACCAGGACGTTCTTCATCCTCAACACTACCTATTCACTTGAATTTGTTGACCAAGTTCTTAATAGCCAGTCTGGTGGGGCCTTGTTTTCTGAATTTCCGAGTGAAAGTCCGTCCGCACCTGTTCATACGTCATTCCAGGCAGACGAGCACAAACAGCGGCTATTCTCTCTTCTATAGAGTACATTTTATCAAATCACTTGGAAAAAAGAAAAGATTTGTCCTTAGTTCATTGAAATGTTAAGTGACTTTATAGACACCCTGTATATAACATGAATTTTACATTTTCTGGATAATTCGATTTGATTTTGATTTTGAGATCTAACGAAACATTTCGAGTTGTGGTTGGTAAATCATCTACATTACTGTACCAAGTATCTTGAGTTCGAAAATAAGTAGGCATGTATAAATATCCAGACAAGAAAATTCTAAATTCTTAGATAGCTATTGTGACTTAAACGTTAGGCGGTTCACACTTGGGCTTCAGCCAGTAGTATCGGAAAGTCGATGGATCGAGACAGTATTGTAGATCTTTGCATAGCTCGAATTTTATCTTAATTCATCCTACAGTTGTAACCTTCAGTTTATCAATGTTTGTCTATTCCCAGAATACGTTTCTGAAATGGTGACGATTAAGAAAGTTTATGATTGATTCATATCATCATATGTTGCTTCATTGTACAGTCGCGAACACTTCTGGATTGTAACAATCTCATTGAAAGTCAATGGGAGTTTTACAACCCAGAAGTGTCAGTAACTGTGCGTTATTTCGTGGATAGTGTAAAAGATATAAAAGAATATGTGCAAGAGAAGATTTGTAATGAAATTAAGCTTTTGTTGAAGATGTTTAGTTGTTCAGAAATTAACACATTGTTCTTTGTCTTCATATTTTAAAAACTTATCTTATTATTGAAGAGAATTTTTTCTTCTCAATTTAGTACCCATTATCTTGTGTGAATAACGTGTTATTTTTCATAGGAGAGATATTTTACGCAATTCAGTACTCAATAGTTCACAACATTGTGAAAGCTTGAACATTAGTCTCAAAGCGGGAGGAAATCTGACCTTACAGCAAATATTAGTTTCGAAACAAGCAAGATGGTTCTCTACAGAATTATCAATAACAGAGGAGGTAACGCAATCGTCCGGATCATAGGAATGAAATTACATCGGCGGTGCAACGATTGTAGGAGATTGAATTTTCCCATCCAGAGTGAAAATGAGACAATCATATCGTTTTCGTTCAGGGGAAATGTGGGAAAACCCGCTTCTACGGCATTTGCTTGAAAACAGTTGCGAGGGTATTTTGAAGGTATGGATTATTAGATTGCGCAGGAGCGTGATAAGGCATCGTTGAAAAGCCTCTTAACAAGAATTGCTACGCCAATTGAATGTCTGCCAAGATTTGAGCCTGACAAGGGTTTTAAGAATGGCAAATTATCTTGGTGAATGTGAATTATAAAGTGGTAATTTCGTTCTTTGAACTGCTAGCTTTAATTATAATACGCCTATTATCGATTCTTATAGTCTTTCATTTTTTTTAATAATGTTGAACAAAATTGTTTTCTATTTTTTATAAACACACTCGATAATTATCAGGTTGATGCAAAAATCGGCAACTTTAAAATGCTATTAATCAAAATAAAAATCATTAAAATCAACACATCTTTGCCAATGTGAAACAAATTTATTAATTCCGGTAGCATACAATTCCGGGCTTCTGGAGCCGACGAACTCTCAGAAGGCATTTTCGGCAGCATCCTGGTTGTTGAAGCATTTCTCTCGCAGAAAGTTGTGGAGATTTTTGAAGTGGTAATCGGTAGGCTGATGTCCAGTGAGTATGGTGGTTGAAGTAGAATTTCATAGCCCAGTTTGTTCAGCTTCTGCAGCGTTGGTTGTGCAATGTGCGGTCGAGAGTTGATTGTGTGACGTGCGGTCAAGAGTTGATTGTGTGACGTGCGGTCGAGCGTTGATTGTGCGACGTGCGGTCGAGCGTTGATTGTGCGACGTGCAGTCGAGCGTTGATTGTGCAGAAGGATTGAGCATTTTCTGTTGACCAATGCCGGATATAGACATTGAAGTTTCCGGTAAATTTCATCGATTTCTTGACAATGCTTCTCTTCCGTGATAACTTCGCCAGGATACAGAAAGTTTTAGTGGATGACGCCGGCAGCAGACCACCAGTCGCCATGAGCTTCTTTTGATGCAATTTCGGGTTTGGGAAAGCGCTTCATTCTTGGTTCAGCAATTGTTGTGTTCGTCGTCAATTGTCGTATAGCATCCACCTTTCGTCGCACGTCCACAATACATTGAAATGGGTTGTTATCAGTAGCGGCAATTGGGTTCCAAAACGGGGGGAGGGGGCCAGGACAGTTTATTTTTGCTTGGCACATATTGTTTAGCATAGTGCGGGGGCAAAAGTGGGGGGCAACTGGCCTCCTCGTCCTCCCACCCCTCTAATCGCCGCCACTGGCACGAAATGATTAACTTACTGAGGTGCAATCCCAGGGCGAGCCTCAGCTACTGGGCGGGTCCGCAGGGTGGTGGATAGCGGAACGGTCTGCAGATATGCAGATTAGGGACCATGACGGTTAGACCGGAGTCCCCCCGAACCGAGGCGACCAGGTTATCAGAGTGTGGGAGTGTAGTTCTTGGCAAGACTACACTCATTAAATACCACAATGCTTGATAACGGCCTGGTGACATGGCGAGTAAGCACCGCCATTAAATAGGTGCTGCCCCCGCTGCCTTGCGGGTAGGGATTAACTCAAAGGCTAAGGGAAGGAAAACCCTGAAAGAAAACCATGGGTAGAGCGAGCTCTGTAAGGCATGGTGAAGCCAATCTCTCTAAGGGAGTAAACCCAATACAAATCCTGGTCCTCCAGGTTGGGGGTTGAGGCATTGGGCTGACGACCCAATCCTCGGAAAATATCCGCTGTTCAGAGACCCAACAATGAGCCTCGGATATGGAAGGAAACCAGAAGACGAACACGGCTACGAGTTAAGGTAAATGATCTCAGGATGGGGACATGGAATGTGCAAACAATGCTACAAGCTGGTAAGCTGCCAGAAATTGTTGATGAATTTATAAAATATAAGTTGCATGTTCTGGCACTGCAAGAAATAAGATGGCCGGGGAGTGGTCAGATAGACAAGGGAAACTGCACAGTTTTGTACAGTGGTGCTGAAACCAGAGGACACAGGGGTACAGGCTTTATAATAAGTAGAGAAGCTAGGAAATCACTAATGGAATTTATACCAGTAAATGACAGACTGTGCAAAATTAGACTTAAAGGCAAGTTCTATAACATCTCCATCATCTCTGCTTACGCACCTAACGAGGATGCAGAAGAACTGGACAAGGAAAAATTTTATGACGAGTTGGACTTGTTAAATGAAAGTACAAGTAGACATGATATACTACTTGTCATGGGTGACTTCAATGCAAAAATTGGAAGAGAATCTGAAGTCAAAGAAGTGGCAGGAAAGAATTCTTTACATTCAGTCACCAGTGAGAATGGTTGGAGATTAATACAGTACTGTATACAAAATAAAATGCTTGCAAAAAGTACCCAATTCCCCAGGAAAGATATTCATAAAGGCACCTGGAGAGCTCCCGGCGGAACATACACAAACCAGATAGATCATGTTCTGGTGAACAGTAGATATGCTACATCTGTTATAGACGTTAAAACACGCAGAGGGGCCAATTGTGACAGTGATCACTTCCTAGTCAAATCTATATTGCGGCAACGATTGTCTAATATAGGCAAAATCAAGGGAAAAAGGAGAACTGGTTGGGATATAGAAAAGTTAAAGAAAGACAGCAATAAGAGAGCTTTTCAGGAACAAATACACCAACAATTAAGTGATGAGAATGAAAATAATAGCATTGAGGAAATATGGAATGATATGAAGAAAAATCTGACTGAAACATCAGAAGAGATATTAGGGCAAAGGAAGAGATCTAACAGAAAAGATTGGTATGATGAAGAGTGTAGAGTACTAATAGGGAAGAAAAATGAGTTACGGAAAAAGATGATTCAAAGAGAAACAAGAGCATCGATGAATGCATATAAAGATGCTAGGAAGGAAGCGACTAAAATCTGTAGGAGGAAAAAGACATATTGGATGGAGGAGCGAGTAAGGAAAATAGAGGAACATCAGACAGAGGGTAATACAAGACAAATGTACAAAGCTGTTAGAAATCTTAGTACTGGATATCAACCAAGGTTAAACGTATGTAAAGACAAAAATGGGAAGCTTATTACGGATCAAGCCAAATGTTTGGAAAGATGGTCAGAATATTTTCAGGAGCTCTATGAATCTAAATTTAATATAACAGATAATGCAGATGAAGACCAAACCCAAGTTACAGAATGTGAGGTACAAAGACCAACGTTTGAAGAAGTAAAGTGTGCAATATTAAAATTAAATAATAATAAAGCACCTGGAGAAGATTTGCTCCCTGCGGAGATATTTAAAAAGGGTGGAGAAACACTTTGGAAGAAAGTTCATGAGCTAGTTTGCATGATATGGGATCAAGAGAAAATACCATGTAGTTGGAAATATGGAGTTATCTTCCCCATCCATAAAAAGGGTGATAAAAGGAATTGTGGCAACTACAGGGGGATAACACTATTAAATATTGGATACAAAATATTCTCCAATATCCTATATATGAAAGCATCTAAGCAGGCAGAAGAAATCCTAGGGGAATATCAATGTGGATTCCGTCCAAATAGATCTACCATAGATCACATCTTCACCATATCTCAAATTATGGAAAAATTCTATGAGCAAAATATAGATCTACACTTTTTATTTATAGACTATCAACGAGCATTTGATAGTTTATACAGAGCTGGGATCATGAAAGTATTCAAGAAAGTAGGATTTCCAGATAAATTAATAAGATTGATAAAGGTAACCTTGGAAAATACAACAGCGGGAGTCATGGTGCAGGGAGAAGTCTCACCAACCATTAACATAGAAACAGGAGTGAGGCAAGGGGATGCTCTGTCCACCCTAATTTTCATTATTGTACTACATGATATTATCAGTCCACTGCAAAAAAGGGGGAGTATATTCTACAAAACAACACAGATTCTTGCTTATGCTGACGATATTGTGATAATATCAAGGACACTTGCAGATCTTAAAAGCACTTTTTTAAAGATGGATAGTAAATCCAGAGAAATAGGACTATTAATTAATGAAACTAAAACAAGATATATGAGAATGTCTAGATCGCCAGCCAGACGAAACTCTCTGGCTTTGAATGTAGGTACATATCACTTTGAGGGAGTACCCACTTTTACTTACCTTGGAGCTCTTCTACATAACAACATAGAAGAAGAAGAAATTGTTAACCAAAGGATACAGGCTGGAAATAGACAGTATTATGCACATATAGAATTATTTAAGTCAAAAAACCTCTCTAGGAACACAAAATTAAGACTGTATAGGACACTTATTAGACCAGTTATAGCATATGGTGCAGAATCTTGGAAACTTACATCTAAAGCAGAAAACAAGGTAATGTGTTTTGAAAGGAAGATATTACGTAAGATCTTTGGCCCCGTTAGGAATGAAGATGGATCCTATAGAATTAGGAATAATATGGAGTTGGAAGGATTGATTCAATATGAACATGTGGTGAGATATATAAAATCTCAACGCTTAAGATGGGCAGGACATCTGATGAGAATGGAAGAGGATAGGCTACCACGCCTGGTATTCAATCAAAAATTGTGGGGAACAAGGCCAAAAGGAAGACCGAGGGGAAGATGGATCGATGCAGTTGAGGAAGATTTGAGATGGATGAATATACGCAATTGGAAAAATGTAGCTCAAGATAGAACGAGGTGGAGGAAGATTGTTTGGGATGCCAGAGCCCACCAAGGGCTGTAGAGCAAAAGAAGAAGAAGAAGACTGAGGTGCAATGTTTGGGGCAGCCGAGATAACGGCTCCTGAACAGTACAACGAGAATCTCACGTTTCAGGGACCACACCCAAGTGTCTCAAGCACATCCCTTGTGGTGATGTGTCATTAGTCAATCAGCGGTTCGTATGCCTATGCAAATATCTCTATACATACTTGCACAAAAATCAGGAAGCTTCTGAGCAGAGCCTGTCTTAGAAAGGGGCAAATAACTAGGGCACCCGCCTGAGGCCCCGAGCTCTTAGTGGCGCAGCTCCAGATAAGGATAATTGATTATATACAGTTTATTACTAGTTTATAGGACGCTTGTGTTTCCACTTATGCAACTAATCTGACTTTTCCAAACTTTTGGATGTTTTCACACGCTTAAAAATATCCAAACTACTCAAATGGAAATCATATGCTAAAGAAGTTCTTCATACAGAAAATCGTGTTCAAATAATTCAATCAAAAATAGTTAATATGCACTGTGTTCGTTTAATTATGGAATGAAATCACGACGTGATGCATTTTTTAATATGTATATGAAACAATGTAAATTCACTACGCGTCAAAATTTAGTGAAAAGTAAGGATTAAAAATTGCCATTTTGATAGGTAAAATAAGAGTTCAATCGTAAATGCACTCAGTTTTGTAATTAAATAATGAACATCGCACCAGTAGCGCATCGGAAATGAAAATAAACACTAATTTAGAACTTTTGTTACTCTCCCATAATTCTCGGTTTAAACCTTTATAACATGTTCGGCTTATTGCTCGTAGGTGATAACACGAAATATATACAGGGTGTACCAAAAGTTTGATCACCATTATAATCAAGCATAACTCTCATAACACAGAGCATGGTGTTTTTGTTTGCAAAGTGTTCTACAGCTGAAGCTCAAATAGGTTTTCTTTTTCGTTCAAGGTCCATTTTTGTTAATGAAGGTCTGATTACAAGGGAAATTTACTGCGATATGCGTGAACAGTACCTGCTTCCCCAGGTGAAGGAGTTGCAGCCATCCATTGTTTTCCAAGACGGAGCACCCTCACATTGGTCTCATGATGTTCTGGATATTCTGGATAGACATTACACTGGGAGATGGATAAGACCAATCGCCTGGCCCCAAAAATCTCCTGATATCATCCCCTTGATATTTTTCCTTTGGAGATACGTGAATGATTGTGTATACCAAACTTCTGTTCCAGATCTTGTTACACTTCGCAGAAGGGTCATTGCAGCTGTGCAAACAGTTGATGCTGATATGCTGCAGCGTGTAAAACTTTTGACTTGTAAAAACCTGCTCTATGTCATGTGGTTTCACTGTTATTGTTGCACAAAAGAAGCACAGAGCACACTTCAAAACGGCGATTTCCTTTGTTCTAGTTCAATTCATGAAGCACCCACTTAATGGGTTTTTCACCTTTCCAATTTGATTCAAATGGCGAGCAATGCCCGATTAACACCGAGTTATTTTGCAAACTCTCAAGTGGACCAGCTTTGATTATCGGCTTCAGTAGGTCGTTCTCAACCCTCAAGCCTCTTCATCTTTGAGGCTTATATCGCCGGTACGGTATTCTTCGAACCACGTGCACACTGTACACTCAAATACGCTTCTTTACGACCACGCTTTAGTGACATTTTGAGTTGCTTCAACCGCACTGCGATCAAGTTTGAACACATGAAACAAAACAAAACTATACGCACATGTCTTGCTTTTACAGCGTCAA
This sequence comes from Lepisma saccharinum, assembly GCF_977018435.1. Lineage (NCBI taxonomy): Eukaryota > Metazoa > Arthropoda > Insecta > Zygentoma > Lepismatidae > Lepisma > Lepisma saccharinum. Next base: position 12,643,195 of record NC_139239.1, on the reverse strand, counting down.
TGTAAATAGCTTAGAATCGATACAAATCAAGCTTTAGAAAAAATCATTTAAGGCAGATACATTAAGTAATAAATAAACTTTAAAATTATATATAACCAGCAATATAATCAGTAAGATGTATTAGAAAAAGATATTTGCAACGCCAAACAATTCGGCCATTATTTTTGCATCAACCCTAGATGTCCTTTTGGCCAATGATACTTTAAGTATTTAGCTTGCTTCAGTTCTGTACAAATTTTAGCGGCTCACAATATTCCAAAAGCAAAACGTTCTTCCGGAAATAAAAAAATATAGTGTGCATTCGAAGTTTTCCTCTAGGCACTAGATTTTTAAATTAATACGAAGAAGTGTACACATATACTTCTTCAGACACAAAGTTTTACTTTATACAAATTATTATACCATTGAAGTTAATATTGAACAATTAATTTTCTTCAAAATTTATATATTTTTTTTATTATAAAATGAAACCGAAGAAAATATATCCATTAAACCCTGAATAAGGAACGGTAAAGTGCTCCCCTGTGCTTAGCACCACGCCATGAAGGCGTATAGGGGGTGTGGGGGTAACGCCCCACACTTTCTTGATCCGGATGATTTAAAATTTTTGGGTTGTCGGCAATTGGCCATTTTGCGTCCTAAGAGGAAAAATTTCCTTATCTAAATCCTTACCTTAAAGTTGAAACAAGTGGTGCAAAGAGCAACTTGAAAAAGGCTATTGTAAAGTGATCTGCACAGGACATACGCAACACATTAGGAGACACTAAAAACTTCCTCGGAAACGGGGTAAGGGGTCTACTTTTCACAAAAAGCTAAAGACATTTCTTAAAACATTGTCATCATCTCCCGACGTGAATGATAAAGAGTTGGGAAGATTAAGAGTTTGTCTGAGGAATGAAAAATCGGCGCATTCGTTGACAATTTGCTGGAAACTTAAAATAACATGTATATAATTTTCAATAAACATCGTCTAGTTCTCCGCTCACGATAATCTGATAGCTATAATTATGGGAAGACGTTTACCATTCTCGCCTTTAATACAGCCATGAGCAATGCCATGGTATTTCCCGTGTGGCTATCAAAATGTGCAGTACGTGTTTGTGTGCGCCAGCGTTGGTATTGTTGCTAACAAGAAAACTGACGACCTTAGAGATTCTCTTAGAGCGCAAAGCCAGTGACGCGCGAATTCATCACGGATACGAAGCGCCTATGTGTAACGGGCCATGGCTCGTTTCCGTGGAACGTTTCCGAAGTTAATAAATGCAGCAGGCGAACCGGAAGCCGGGAGTAACGCGAAACGCGGGTATCAGGTTCGGAAAGAATGGCTTTCTGCATAGAATGATCCGTGGCGAAGGGGGATTCCTCCTCTACGACCTTGCGAGCCCTGAATCAATCAAACTGAGAAGAGCATAGAAACTTTATCCCCATCCCTATGGATGCATCTCTCTCTCTCTCTCTCTCTCTCTCTCTTTCTCTCTCTCTCTCACTCTCTCTCTCTCACACACACACACACACACACACACACACACACTTCCATCCTATCTTTCTCTCACATCTCTCTCCTTTTATCTCTCTCTATCTCTATCATATTGTCTCCCTCTCTCTCTCACACACACACACATACAACACCTTGTTTCCTTCACACAGCTCTTTCCCTTTATTTCTCTCTCTCTCTTTCTCTCTCTGTGTCTGTCTCTCTCTCTCTCTCTCTCTCTGTCTCTCTCTCTGTCTCTCTCTCTCTCTCTCACACACACACACACACATACAACACCTTGTTTCCTTCACACAGCTCTCTCCCTCACTCACTCATCACTCAAACACACACCTGATTTCTTTTTCCCTCCCTCCCTCAGGGGTGTAAGATACCCAATGTCAACCTCTCTTCCACGGCCCTGAACTGTATTAATGCAGACTATCGAGGCTTTGGCGTCTGGACTTATTCAGTATAATCCTCTGTGTGGCTTGTGTTGTGTCGTCCATATTATTGTCCCTTCATCTATTTCATCTTAGCATCATTTATGCATCCTCATCTTTGCAATTAGTCAAAAGTTGCAGAAAAGTGAAGTAAAATTAACCAATTCATTCAATCAATTCATTTGTCTCTCTCACTTTATTTCCGTCTATCTCTCTCTCTCTCTCTCAGACACACACACGCGCTCTTATATTCTTTCTCTTCCAGTCTTACTTCATTCTTGTCTCTCTCTCTCTCTCTCTCTCTCTCTCTCTCTCTCTCTCTCTCTCTCTCTCTCTCCCCCTGCCTCTGGCCCCCTCTCTCTCTATCTCTATCAGACTTACAAAGTCTGTTCCGGTGTACCACAAAGCTCCAATCTTGGACCATTATTCTTTCTATTATATATCAATGATCTACCCACAATTTTTAAATACTCAAAATGCTTACTTTTTGCTGATGACTTAAAATTGTATAAAGTAATGAAAGACCCAAACGATGCACATAAGTTGCAAAAAGACTTGGAAAATGCAGAGTGATGGAGCATCGAAAATAAATTAAACTTTAATGTCACAAAATGTTTTGCAATAACTTTTTCCAGGCAAATCAAACCCATTACATGTATTTATCAGTATACAATGAATAATCGTGCATTACAAAGAGTAAATCAGATAAATGACTTAGGAGTTACATTAAATTATCTTTTGGAACACATATTAATCAGATTTGTAATGATGCTTACAGAACGTTAGGGTTCCTAATTATATGTTCACAAGACATGCATAATGAAAGAGCTCTGACAAGCCTGTTTAATTGCCTTGTTCGAACGAAATTAGAATATGCAAGTGTAGTCTGGTCACCTTACACACAATGTAATATCAAAAAGAAAGAATTCAGAAGAAATTTGTTCGTTACTTATATTACAAAAAACACAAAAGATCATCTTTTCAGGATCAGGTATCCTATAAACAACTACTCAGAGAATTCAATGTTACACCTTTGTACGAAAGGAGAGTAGTATCACATCAATTATTTTTATATAAGTTAGTCAACGGGCTGGTCGACAGTCCAAGTATCTTCCAAACATTAAACTTTAATGCTAAGAAGGACATGTTACGGTTCAGGCAGCCTTTTTATTACAGTAAATCCAACTCAACAGAACACCAGAATTCGCCCATTCTAAGACTATGTATTAAACATGATGAAATAGTCAGAAACGGTGGAGACTTGGATTTTGCTATGCCATTCATGGAATTCCTGTCCGTCCTTCGAAGAATATCGTGAATAAATAATAAATAATTATAGATGTTTTCTGTGTACATGGGTATGTTTGTAAATACAATTATGCCTGTATGTGTGTATATTTGTTTATATATGAGTATTTACAAGTGTATAGTTATAAATGTCTCAGTCTGTATATAGATATGTATCTTGTTCTACCTCAGTGAATATCATTTTTGGATTTATGTTCTTTAGGATACTTCTGCTGGTGTTCTTTATGAAATGATTGTAGTTTTGCTCTCCTTCTTCTTTTGTTTTGTATTGTTGGAATTATAATATTTTAATTGTTTAATATATATATATATATATATATATATATATATAGGTAAGCCTATTGTAATTTGAGCGAAAGCTCTGTTATAGATGAAACAAATAAATAAATAAATCTCGAATAAGTAAATAAAAAATGAAATGTTATCCAGTGTGGAAAACATAAAATCCCCAGAGGACTAAATATCTCAAACACACAACCAGAAAGGTGGGACAGTACCCAGAGAGGGGAATTTCCCTTCATTCTCATTTCAAATACCAACCTGATTGTTTGATGCATCGAATCTACTAAGTCAATAACACAATTCAGCGCGTTACAGTAGTATTTAATATATAATATAGGAAATATTTCAATATATAGGCATGTACACCCAGATTAGGATAACTGTCCATTGATATAGCAAAAATGCATCAGTACACTTTAAAGTATAATGCATTAATTGGCAGAATCCGTGGCAGAGTAACGCATTACGAAACCAGAAGACCCAGGGTTGAACTTTTGACGAGTCAGAAAAACGACGCAAAATAACTGTGATAGAAAGTAAATGCATAACATACAGGGTGATTCTAAAGGTATAGTACAAACGAAAACCACAGATAACTCCTATGAAATAGAGACGAAAGTTCCCCTTCCACTTTGCCGAGAGATGCCTCCGTGAGGAGCTAGACAACGCCGAAAACGTGTGAAAATGAACTTCACACCTCTATACAGCCAGTACCAGTGAAGATAGAAAGGCGGAACAAACGAAGTCAAAAGGAACACCAAAGTCGCCCATCCGAAAAACACTAGGCGGCAGCTGCGCAACGCATGCGCATGGGGTTCCACAAAGGAAATAGGAGTGTCCCGCAAGACAAGTGAAGGGAAAGGGTAGCGATCGACAACGGTAGGGACAAAAGAAGCTATGAAGCATGAAGTAACAATTGCACAGCGGGAAACAAACACCATGACTGAAGCAGTGCAGTCGAGAAAAGTAGTGCGGGGTTGCAGAACCACGGGAGGACGACGTAGGATGTAAAAACACACCGAGAATGCAAGCAAAGTGGTCCGTGACACTCGACAGGCAACATACGCGTACATGGTTCGGGGCAGAAATGGCGGCGCTGGCGGTGCAGCGCAAAGGGAGTCCCCAAAACACAGTGGGGAGACACCGGAGCAAGAACAAAGCACGGTGCAACAAAAGAGAAAGAGGACCGGACGGGGAATGGTACCTGCCAAGGAGACAACAAATGCGGGACGAGGGATTCCCCGTAGCAGCACCGAGGGGATGTCACACAGAGGTCGTGCGCCAGCAGGACAAACACAGCAACTACGGGCACAGGAGGTTATTGCTAATGAAAGGTGCACGTACAGATAGGACCACGTACCCCGTACTTACGTTGTAACAAACGTCGTGATGGGGCCCAATCAGCCTCTTAGAAATGAAGCCGGAGGCACGTCGCTGGGTGGGAGCGGGCGAAAGGCTGCTGGAGTGTCGTACGGACCCCACCACTCCGTACGGTGGACGACACTAATGGACGAGGTCGAAATGTTTCCATCCCGATCACCAGGTCCACCGTTCCCAGACCTGATGCGGCTGCTTGCTTCCGAGCGCAACCCCAGCCGAACAACTCGAGTCCATCCTCGGCCGCAGCCTTCCGCTCCGAAACCAAGCGTGGCCTCACACCACCGCAGCCGCACACTGCCGCGTGGGTGTGAGACCGGGCCGACCAAGGCTGGACAGATAAACTGCGTGGGACAATCGTGTAATGAAGCTACGTGGGGGTATGCACGTCTGTTCAACTGCTGGGTTACCCCACATTGGTGTACACAAACACCACACGATCGTACGTAGTGCTCCCCGTCGGCTCGAGCAAGACGGACGAAGTACGTGTTGTGGGTGAATGGGGCAAGAATGAAGGACGCTACATGTGTTCCACGATGACAAGGCCCCAGAGTACATGGCCTCACCTGACGGCAGTGGTCAGGTAGTGAAGAGCACAGGCACGGGTGGCTCAGGAACGTCAGCTGATTGTACCACAGCGCCGTGCGGACGTGTGGGCTGATTGGAAGTGCAGCGTCAGGGAGCGTGTCAGTGAAAGAGCCGGTGCGGTGGTGGTGTGCTTGACGTACGACAATTGAGTACGTTGTTTCGAAGCCGTTGTGACCAGTGTGTGTGTGTGTGTGTGCCACCTGTGCACTGCAGTACAGTATTCCATAATTGGCACTATCCTCACCGTACCATGGAACGCTACACATTTGTAGAACTGAGGGACATGCATTTTGTCTACGGCCTTGCAGATGGCAATGGCCGAGCAGCTGCACGCCTTTATCGCGGACGGTATCCGGAGAGGCGACAACCCGACAGCAGGTTGTTTTCGAACGTGCACCGTACCCTTGGTGAATCGGGTGTGTTACGTGCAGGCCATCATGTCGGTCACCCAAGACATGTGCGCACCGCGGCGGTCGAGCAGGACGTACTTGCTCGCGTGGACGACACACCGTCCACTAGCACCCGTAGCATTGCACGTGCAGTGGGAGTATCACAGTCGACAGTGTGGCGTGTCCTTCATGATGATCTGCTGTATCCCTATCATCCACAGCGAGTCCACGAGTTGCAGGCTGGGGATTACCCACGACGTGTGGAATTCTGTCAACGAATATTGCTGTTTTGTACCGACGATCCCCGTTTTTTGCGCCATGTGCTTTTCACGGACGAGGCAACATTCACCCGTGAGGGCATCTTCAATTGCCGAAACAGCCATGTGTGGGATTATGAAAATCCACATGCAGCAGTCGAGGTGCACCATCAGACCCAGTTTGCAGTGAATATCTGGGCAGGTATCATCGATGAACAGATTATCGGTCCATACCTGCTGCCACCACGTTTAAATGGCCGCCTCTATCGCACCTTTCTTGCATCAGTCCTTCCAGAGCTGCTAGAAGATGTACCCCTCAACGTGCGACATGTATGTGGTTTCAATTGGATGGAGCGCCTGCACATTTTGATGGCACAGTGCGAACCCTTTTGCACCATACCTACCCACAGCGCTGGATCGGCAGAGAGGGCCCCGTCCCCTGGCCCGCCCGTTCGCCTGACCTCACTCCAATGGATTTCTTCTTGTGGGGCCATGTGAAAACACTCGTCTACGAGACCCCGGTGCCTGACAATGAAACATTGGTGGCGCGGATACTTGCAGCATCGGCCGAGGTGTGTACCATGCCAGGGATTTTTGATAGGGTTCGCCAGAATTTCCTGCGACGCTGCAATGCCTGCATTGAATGTGGTGGTCGTCAATTTGAGCAACTTTTGTAACAACGTCAGTCCGGGGTACGACTACGTACTACGTACTATTCCTATCTGTAAGTGCACCTTTGCGTGGCAATAAACCTCCTGTGCCCGTAGTTGCTGTGTTTGTCCTGCTGGCGCACGACCTCTGTGTGACATCCCCTCGGTGCTGCTACGGGGAATCCCTCGTCCCGCATTTGTTGTCTCCTTGACAGGTACCATTCCCCGTCCGGTCCTCTTTCTCTTTTGTTGAACCGTGCTTTGTTCTTGCTGCGGTGTCTCCCCACTGTGTTTGGGGACTCCTCACGCGCTGCATGTGTTTGTTTCCCGCTGTGCAATTGTTACTTCATGCTTCATTGCTTCTTTTGTCCCTACCGTTGTCGATCGCTACCCTTTCCCTTCACTTGTCTTGCGGGACACTCCTATTTCCTTTGTGGAACCCCATGCGCATGCGTTGCGACAGCTGCCGCCTAGTGTTTTTCGGATGGGCGACTTTGGTGTTCCTTTTGACTTCGTTTGTTCCGCCTTTCTATCTTCACTGGTACTGGCTGTACAGAGGTGTGAAGTTCATTTTCACACGTTTTCGGCGTTGTCTAGCTCCTCACGGAGGCATCTCTCGGCAAAGTGGAAGGGGAACTTTCGTCTCTATTTCATGGGAGTTATCTGTGGTTTTCGTTTGTACTATACCTTTAGAATCACCCTGTATATTTGGTCCATTTTCTATCCTGTGTGTTCGAAAGGACAAGCGTTGTGAAAATCGTGATTTTGAAAAGCGAAAAACAAAAAAGAGAGGTATTTAGATTAAATTGTTGATTAACTGCAATGTTACCCCCACACCCCCTATACGCCTTCATGGCGTGGTGCTAAGCACAGGGGAACACTTTACCTTTTTTTATTAACTGCAATGTGATAAGTGTTTAACAAAACTCTTTAAAGGTCAAATATTCTGCTCTAAAATAATATAAAACGTTAACTCTTCTGGTATATAGCTACTTAGCTTTACGAATTTTATACAAACTCGATTGATAACAGTGCCGCTCGCATATTAAATGTCTCCAAGGTTATTTAATACAGGTAAACGCATGTGGGAATTTGGTACACCTGAGGAACTCTCTCGGGTCAAAACCTTCCCCTAGATTAGCGAAATGCCCTCGTTTAACCGCACCATATTTTCCCCAAACGCTCTGGTTTATGAAAGGAAGAGATGTGCAGATGCTACAAGCCCAGTTACTTCGTGGTAATGCTCCCAGCCAAGCAAAGTTGTCAACGGTATGGGCTTATCGTGAAAATGCGTGTTCAATAGTGTCACTGTAAATCAGTAATTCCCATGGTCTGTAACATTGTGAGCCGCAGTGATGCTACAAATTTTTAAAATTCTGTGACGGCATTGGTGTTGCCAGAAATTTCTGTAGGGGGGTGGCAATTATTATTATATTCTCGGGGAGACTTTTCTAGCTAGATCCACAAAATGAGTAAATATCCAGCACAACTGTTTTTTTGTTATTTAATTTTTACATTTTACACAGTTAGTGTACCGAAATGCATAGTTATGTTTGCATTCTCCGATAAAAGTCGATTTTGGAATTTCGAAAACTGAAACCATTCATTCTTTGGTTCTAATGGCAGAAAATTAAAAACAGCATGTTCCGCTTAGAGGGGTCGAGAAATAAATGCTCACCGTTTAAAAACAGAGGAAGATATTGTTATGATTTTCATTTTACAAGATACAGAAACTCTCAAAGTTTATACACCAATAGTGAATACACGTGTTTGCGCATGCGCGCGAATTTGTAATGCGGGAACAAGCCTGGCACTATTCAGTAGAGCAACAGTGTTTACCTCAGCCAAGAACTTAATCGAATGTCGTTTAGATGTCTGCAGGCAAACTCAAGACACACATCGAATTGTATTGATCATTTTCATAAACTCGGAGATATTCTACACAAAGGTATATAAAAAGGTGTGTTAATAAACCATATCCACTATTTCTCGATCGTCTAAGCGGAACACGCTATATACTGGTTCCTGTATTTTACTACCAATTTTTTTTAGATTTAACGCAGTTTTCTACTTCGGTAATCTGTTAGAATAAATATTAACTAGACTATATTTCGATTATTAACAATAAAAGTAACAAAGTTTCTGGACGGTGTTTCTGGACGGTGTTCGAGCTCCCCCCTCCCTTGCGACGCGGATGTGTGAGGGAAACAGACATTTACATATCATAACACGTAGTGAAGTAGTGAATAGAAGAAAATTCCCATTACAAGGTAATGAGTGAAATGACGTGCAATAGTGAAGAAAAGAATCGAATGAAATGGAACAATGATTTATGAACTTGTTGTCAGCAAAGATTTTTTCGAGGAAGAGCAAATTATAGCATTCAATGTTAATTGGACATTTACCATTTTCTGGGGGTTTTAACTATGCTTATTCTAACAATACATTTCGTCTTCAGGTCTCCCCGATGGCGTAGTGGTAACGTTGTCCCGGGTTCGGATCCCCCTTTAAACTCTAGATTAGCCTATCTGTGCATAAAGTGGACGTAAAACAAAAGCATCATTCAGGTAAAGAAATTTGATTATCTGAAGACGAGAGAAGAGATGCTCTCTTCGAAAGTAGTTTGATTGATTTGGTGTTTTAAGTCCACTTTATGCACAGTAAGGCTAATGGGGACTGAACCTACAGTTTATAGTGTGATCCGAACCACTTGTGCCTCCATCTTCAAAAGTAGTGTCAGAATAATTATAGCAGGGCACTTGACAATGGATAATATCCAAATAACATTGCATGTAGTGATTTGCTTTGTTTTACTTCGCTTCTTGTGCCACTTTGGGCTAATTTGCGAAGATGGGGATGAGTGATGACATGATGAAATTTATGAATGGACTCTAACAAACATCCACGCCCAGGCCGGGATTCGAACCCGGTATCCCTGGTATGCTTAATGTAGAACGATTGTCACTAACATTCAGAAAATGATGAGAGCAAACAAGTTTCTTACACAAAATGTTGCTGACGACGCCCATAATCACTGTTTGACTTGTATTATTGCGTTCGTATGATGACTTCATACCAGTTTTACTTATATTGTTGACGTCCAACCACCAGATATCAGACCCTTTTCATTTCATAATTCTGTTAAAGGACCGTTGATAAAAATAGACAGTGAAAGGACCATCTCTTACCTTATCCTCTTGCACCCTCTCCTCGGGCCCACCTGTCTCCTCCACACCTCGAACACTACAGCCGAGGTACCTGACTTTCTCCCGTTCAAGCCTTCGGAATCCCTGACCAAACAAGGCAATGACCGATTGGAAGTCTTAGAATATTCTTTCGAAGATCCTTCCACTGTCGACAATATCAAAAAGAAACGCCCATACCGGGATGGGGACTCAAACCCGAACCTGTGCTTGGGGAACTTCGTACACCATACTATTCCTACTATATTTTACATTAAGATCACCCGGGTGCATTATTTTAAAAAAAATACGCAACGTAGATTTATATTACTTATCCCTTTTTCCATGAACGGAACGTCATGTTGGTAAGACCTGCGTTTTTTCTGTTTTCTATTGTCTTTGAGATTTTTACGCACTCTGAAACTCCCGAATGCACTGAACACTACACTTAACACACAAAGAGATTAGTGGAAATCCACACTTGCTGAACGAAACAACGAAAATTCCATTCAACCGTGTTCAAAGTTTGCGCTCAGCCGGTCGCCCGACCCTGTGGCCGAGTGGTTATCACATCGCGCTGCGACGCCAAGGGTTCCGGGTTCGAATCGCGGTCGGGCTTGGTTGTTTGTGAATGTCCATTCATCAATTTCATCCTTTCATCACTCATCCCCATCTTCGCAAATTAGCCAAGAGGCACAAAACGCGAAGTAAAATAAACTAAATCAATCAATCAATCAATCAGTCGTTCAACCCGTCTCTGCGCCTGCAACGAGCAGAGCGATTTTTACCGCGTCACGTGATCCTGAAAAAAACTGAGGTTTTCCCTGGTATGATACGCCTCATAGCAGCGAGGCACAGAGCTTGCAATTAGCTGGAATCACGTAAGAGGAAGCCTGTAGGTTACTTTTCTGCCCCTTTATAGGCATAGAATTTACTTCATGTGGGCTTAAGGGTGGACGAAATACATGCTTCCAGCCAGGTGCTTCTTCGGTGATCGTAATTGAAATTCAGAACTGCAAACAGTAAGTGATAAGAGTATCATTATTACTAATTGTTTTCAGGAAGTTCATTGATCAGCGCCATCGTGAAGTCAAGGATCTCTGCAGCACCTTCCTGTAACGATAACCATAGGCGTGCGCACGGGGGGGGGGAATTACCCCCTCTAATCATGGACGTCCACAGATTTTTGAATGGAGGGACAAGCAAGGTATTTTTCAATGGGGCATATTACCCTCTCAAAACACACTACTAGAATTTGAAACTATGTAAATTACTGTGACTGAAATCAAATTATACGTGTGAAATTATATACTTTTTAGGTTGATATTCGATTTCTAAGAGAGAGGTGTGGCCATTCTTGCCCCCCCTCCCTTCCAGAGGTCCATGTTCCTACATTATTATACTTTCACCTAGAAATTTAGTGTAGAGCAATCTTATCGCCGTTATTAAACGATATTATACTCTTAAAGAAAAAGTACTTCAAGCCAATTCAAGGTTCAAATCAACTCCAGGGGGAAGGGGGTGTAGTGGCAACCACAGGGGGCAATGAGCATGGCCCTTCCCCAACCTTGGACGGAAATCAATTGTAGGGGGCAAGGGGGCAAACACTGAGGTAAAAGAAAGCAAGACTAGTACAATCTAAGGGTAGCAGGACAAAAGGATCAAGATGGAATTGTTCACGTCTTTCTTGCATTATTTCTTCCAGACGGCCAAAAGCACCTGCAGGGGGTCACAGAGAGGTAATTGCCCCCCCCCCTTCGAAATAAAATTTTATACAAATTTTCTTGCTGGCTTCGCTCGCAATTTCTTATATTCTTGTCAAGGTTAGAGCTGTAGCTAGGGGGCGGTAGCCCTGGACACAGAACGACCTAACGAAAAAAAGTAAAAGAGGATGATGCCATGGCATGATATTTGTTGTGCCATTTAAATCAATATTGTTTTCAGATTTTGCAAAAATTTGGATCTAAAGATTTTCTTGGTCGCTTCGCTCGCAATTTTATTGTTTTCTCTAATGCATTGTAAATTACCATATAGAGAAGTTTTGACTACTAAGTACTTCAGACTCTTACTGCTAAACAGTTTTGTCTTAAATCCATGAACACAATTGTTTGGAGGAGCGTGGCACGCTTCAGAGACAATTGATTTATTTAATCGTTGTGTGTGTGTGTGTGTGTGTGTACATACACATATACAGGATGATTCAGAATTCCAATTACACATTTCTAGGGGTTGTAGAGGGGATTTAGTAGATTAAGTTTCGATAAGGAACCCATGTCCGGAAACGTACCGTTTTAGTACTACACAGATGACAAGACCACACCTTTCGCTTCACGGTAGGCAACCCACATTGACGGAGGGCGACGTCTTCAGCCATTTGATGTCATGTGTGCTGCTTCCAACGTCCTCTGTTTACAATCCGATGTGCTTCGACCTTCACGTCAGTTGCTATTCAGTCGTTGCGGAAGACACTACATTATGGTTGAATATAAGTTTGCCGAGAACACCGACATGTTGTTAATTTACGTCGAAGCTGGACGTAATGGTAGAGCTGCGTAACATCTGTATGCAGAGCGTTTTCCGCATCACATACCATTTTTGACCGATTAGATGATGATGGAGATGTGAAATTATGTGATCTTGTCATCTGTGTAGTACAAAAACGGTACGTTTCCGGCCATGGGTTCCTTATCAAAACCTGATCTACTAAGTCCCCTCTACAACCCCTAGAAGTGTGTAATAGGAATTCTGAATCACCCTGTATACCCATCAATGCAGTGAAACTAAAAACAATGAAATAAAGTTAAGTTTTTCTTTCGTGACTGAACTTTTATCAATGCTTTTGCCCCCCACCCCTAATCAGAGGATCTGCGCACGCCTATGACGATAACTCTTGTATTATTCAGAGAGAGTGATACTATGTACAGTATGTTTTGTAATATAAGCATTTTAAAATTACGTCCACGTATAAAAATAGAAATATGGTTCAGGAAAGTATAGTTTTAATCATTTCTGCTTTCTCAACAGAATACTGGACATTCGTGTGTCCCGAAGAAACTTTTCGGAGGACCGGAAAATTGTACCATTCCGGGACCCATGACTACACATATGGCAGCGCTAAGCTACAAGGATGTCCAGATCGATTCTCCTTGTTGCAAGAACTTACTGGGACGCGGAGGTATTTTCCCTGAAGTAAGATCAGGGGTCAAAGGTTAAGTGAACGCCATCTGTCGTAAGACGACACAACTTGTCGCCTTTCTCGAAATTAACCTGAGGGCGCCTCGATCGGAGACTGGGGGTGGCAACGGTTTATTCACAAGGGAGCCGCCGCCGCATCTTTTGCATGTGCGTTCCGCGGAGGGGGTGGGGGTGAAAAGGGGTGGAAGAAACTATCGCCCTCGCTCTCTCAAACCTAACTTCAAGGGAGCTCTCTCCTTGTGGCTGCATTTCTAATTACCTGGTAACGAGTTTCGGGCACCGATGCATAACTACATTGGAGGAACGGAATCGGCTTTGGGCGAGGTCGGCCACGTAAGGGTTGGAAGTGTTCGTCTCGCTTATCCCCCGCTATGCCAAAACATTTCAACTTTGAGCGAAGGTAAAGTGCGAGTAGGGAGGGTGAATTCGGAAATTGATCTGAGAAAATGCAGGGATCACTTCATTTGCATGCCGAGTGAAATTTCATCCCTTTTTCATCGGTCTTGGAAGCGTGTACCTTATTGGACGAAACGCAACCTCCTTAACCTTTCCCAAACTTTACAAATGAGTTTTTTAGACCCTGGAGTTATTTTCTCAATCGCCCGGCATAAGTTTCCAAAGGGAAGAGTTCAGCTACGATTACATTTATCCGCTTTCGTTTTGGGCAATTGGTATCTAGCATACCTTACCGACGATCGTTTGATGAATGAATGATGATGAAACCAGTTGCGACGACATTATTCACCTAGGTAAACTCGCTCGCATTTACATAGTATGTTGTATACGCAGTTTTTGCTAGCTTAATTGAGGTTTTCTGGTTTGGTGTTAGTATGGTTCTTAGTGTCATCATTATTATTATTTGATATTACCTGTACGTTATTCAGTGATGGAACTGACTCAGCGTACAGTGGTCTGCACAAGTATTGCTTGGCAAATTGCCCATGACTATTTTCAATAATTTCTCTCTTGCATCCTACATGTTTTTAAGCACTGGATTTTTAATTATACTAGTGCAGAGGCTGTCAGCAGCTTGTTTGTCATTTTATTTCACTCCTTGAAGCTCACATTGTGTAAAACAAAGGGAATAAACATAGTGATGGACAATGTGCTTCGTAATACTTATGCATCCCACTGTACGCATACAAGCCAACCCACTCGCAACCAGTGGATTTTCTGACTGGAAGAAAGTAGAGGAATGCTAGCACAATAACTGCAGAACAAGATTAGAAATGGTGGAAGATTATTAGAGGTAGGGTACGACGTTGTTGTACCAGGACTCTCCAAATGTAAACGTGCATGCCTGATGGAGTCTCGGTACGGCTACGTTTTTACACCCCTTAAATAGAATCCTCGTTTACGTGTACTTCCTATTGTCACAAACTACTGCAAAATTTCCAGAACTCAAGGAATACACTGTTATAAGGTTGCGAGTTGAGGTTGAACTTTTCCATTTGATGAAGTTTAACCACACCTTTCATAAATGCATCAGGCATGAGAACTGGACATAAACACGTGCAACTTAGCTGTCAGTTTTCGTGATAAAATTTACCCCTTGGAACACTGTGCAACTTACAAGGGGAGCGAGAAGATTGCTTGAAAAGAGTCGATTCGCCGTAACACGAAAGGAATGAGAGATCAAAGTAAATGCTGGTGACATCTGACCTTGAGCGACCACATAACAGAATTCTAAACTGTCGTTTTAGATTTTTTTATGAAATAGTGTCCACATCCATATTGAAGCTGAAACGTTATGGAACATTGCATCAAATCGACTAGTCAATTAAAAAAATTACAGATATTTTTGACAAAGCTATTATATTTAGGGGCTTGCCGAATATGTTACATGTGTTCAGATGAATTGTCATTCGTATCAATCTTGTTGCCATGCAGTCCGCGCAAGCGCAGTGTGTGCGCGAGTCGAGTCGAGAGACGATGTGCAGGAACCGTACGCCTCGTCATTTACCTGTGTATTTATGTGGAACATTTAATTATATTTAGTATTATTTACATTCATCGTGTTATTAAACTATAAGTAAGCCTCCATACATGTTTCATTTGTGCAGAGAAAACTGAAATACGCGAAACCACACACTCAGGAACTTGAAGCAGCAAAGAGAGTTCGCACGCGGTACTCCGAAATGCTGAACCATACACAACATGGTTTTGTCCGTTTCTATAATATTATGTTAAAAGTTTGTTGTAAAATTGACATGAAGTGTTAAAGTTAACGACCAAATGAATTGAAGATCATCATTTTAGCGCTCTCTCTCTCTCTCTCTCTCTCTCTCTCCACAAACACACGCATAGGTACACACAGGCACACACTGTAAAAGATTCGGTGCAAAACAAAGTGATACCACGTCTACTCCATATTTTGGGCAACGTTTAACCTCAGTGGTTTTAATATAATACAGATAAATGGTTGTAATCGACACCATCTTAACAGCCATGCCCAAGCCGGGAATCGAGGCTGACTCCATAGCGCGATATGTATGCACGTGTGTATGTCTCTGTGTGTATGCGGGAAAGGGGGGAGGGTGTTCTTCCCGGGTCTCTTGTAACTCTTCTCATGCAAGTGCTTTTCTACCTGTTATCTAGGCAACCCATTTTATACGAACTTTTCCTTCACAGATTATGAGCAAAAATATCAATAATCTTTCAACATTCCTCTCGACCTCCGTGGCGCAGTGGTTAGCACAGCGCGCTAAGACGCCAAGGGCTCCGGGTTCGAATCCTGGTCTGGCATGGTGTTATATGTTAGTGTCTTTTTAATAACAAAAATAAAATAAATCTTTCAGCACTTGCACTGAGCAACTCTCTATCACGAAGTTAAAAAATTATTATTAACACTTTAATGTTCTTGATATTTATTATTTAGTGCCACTTTTCTGCAACGTTTGGCTAATGAATGAGCATGAGATATGATGATATTGATGAAGGGACACTCACATAGAACACACACGCCCAGGACGGGATTCGAATTCGGGACCCCTGGTGTCGTAGGGCGCCGTGATAACCACTAGCCACAGGGGTCGGCACACACAGATTAATCTGACTGACATCACCGGTCGCAAGATTTCATCCAAATCTTGTCTGCAGAACGGTCTGGAAGCTGGAAGAATTGCAGACGAGCAAGGGAATCCTCAAAAGGGACCAACGTGTTTTATGTCCACGTCGGGAACGTTAATGCGGAAATGAATGAGCCGACAGTTCCTTTATCCTGTTTTATTTTTCTTCGTCTTTTTCGAAGAAACCAAGGATACATCGCACGCAGAGGAAAGGGGGAGGGGGGAGCGATTAACTTTCTGAAACTTTTCCATCAACGGTTTCTGCCTCTCCTTTCTGGTGAAACGATGGTTAAAAACAATTCCATTAGCGTTTTCTGCTTGCGCATCTTCGCGGAGGATATATTTATATTTGCCTTTCAGTTTGTTTTTTTTCCGAGGGTGTTCGTTCCTGGGAAGGAAGACGTTTCATCTTCGGCCAGGGTACATTTCCGTTCCATTTATTTAAAATGCACGCTTGAGCCTGGGCATAGTGGTTTCCTGTTTGCAGAGAGTTCCTCGAAATTAAACCTGCAGAAGTGATGAAAGTTAACTTTGAGGATTCGCTTCCCCAGGTTGCGGGTAAAAAAACTCTCTTCGGCGCTCGTGAACGGAAACTGGGAAAAACAAGCTGTTTCTGCAAATTACACCGGCACCGAGAAATTTCTGCGAACATTTTTTTTTTTTCTTTCCTTCTTCCGCAAGCGGTTTCTCTCATCTCAACCATTCGCTAGGGCGGGTGAAGAAGATAAGTAAATGAGGTCACCGGAAGAAGTTTTCTCGGAGTGACGAGAGGTAGCATGCATATTTCAGGATGCTCTCAATGTGACTTCAACCTTTTCGATTTGATCACTTAGCATTCATGTTTCTCACATCTTGCGTTTTTTGAACCACCTTCTAAACTATTCTGTGCAGCAAAATATAGAATACGACTTCAGTTTCAGAGATAAACGTTTCCGAGTTTGGAAGCAACGTTACTTTTTTAGGAATTTCTAATTTTAACTAGCTACTTTTAAATGTAAGTAACTGTAAGTGTAGAAGAGTTACTTTTTCAAAATCGAAGCTACGATCTCAGAAGTTACTTTACGACACTTAAATTGTTACTTTAAAATCCGGAACGTTTCGGAAAGATGTATTCCCCCGTTACACTTCTAGTGCAGCACCACATAAGTTCAAAATAGCATTATTTGGTTATACGTTTTGATTCTCTCTCTCTCTCTCTCTCTCTCTCTCCGTTTTCTTCTATTTCTTACATTTTTTATCTATTCATCCTTTATTCCTTCCCCTCTTTCTCTCTCGCCCCCTCTCTCTCTCTCTCTCTCTCTCTCTCTCTCTCTCTCTCTCTCTCTATATATATATATATATATATATATATATATATATATATAGAGAGAGAGAGAGAGAGAGAGAGAGAGAGAGAGGATGAGGAAACTGCTGCGCAGGTGAAAAAAAGTTTCATGTACTTCCGGAAACAGTATTTGTTTACTAGCACGCTGCCCCTGACTGCACGTAACAAAAAAACAGGGATACTTATGACCTAGTTGCGAGACATCGCTGACTGATGTAAGCGACAAACTGCCACAATTGTGGAATGTTTGTTCAGCGAAAGAGAGACAAGAATGGGAGAATAAGACCTTTGATTTTGAGGCAACGAGACCGACAGAACTGAACGCTACCACTGAGACGGAAAGGAGCAGGACACTGCATAGTTCCAGAGACCAGGCAGACAGAGCAACATCTTTGTTGGAGATGGCCAAGTGAACCGTCGTCGGCTCGGTCAAGCCTCTCTCAAGCAACGAGGTATGTGTCTTTCTTTTTTATTATTATTATTTTGCGTCACGTTTCTGTCTCTTTAAGTTCCGATGAAGATGAATTATGATTAGATGAAATTAATGAAGGCACGCACAGCAACACTTATGCCCAGACACGGCATCAAACCCGGATCATTTGATGGCAAGATTGTGAATTTCGAAGTTCGTTTTCTTTTTATCTCAATTTCATACACAGTTTAAAGTGCCATCCGAACAACTATGCTCCTCCGTCGGGTATCTAACCCGGGAGTCCTTGATTACATATCGGCGACTTTACCATTATGCCATCGGGGAGGCCAGATGAAATTATAGATAGACCACTCAACGCTCTCGGCTCCTGAGGCGGAGCAAGAACATCACACTTTCAATGCTAATTTGTATTTGTATTCTTTGTTATTTAGCGTCCCTTTTCTTTCTATTTTCACTAATTGCGGCGATGATGATGAGTAATGATTAGATTAAATTTATGAAGGGTCGCTCAGAAATAACACCCATGCCCAGGCCGGGTTTTGAACCAGAGAACTTCGAGCTGAGATCGACCATTTAATGCGTTCGGCCATCTCGACAACACACACTTTAGAAGCTAGTGAATCCTCAAGGCCGTACAATTTCCTTCGTCTTCCAGAACACACGCTTACATAGACGGCGGATAAACTTTCCCATACTCTCGAGGACGTCGAGCAGCCATCAACGCTCACGGAAACGCGTTTTTTTACAACACGTCGCCGACCGTGAGTTAAGTGACGGATAACAAAAGCTGTCGCGAGGGTTGCAGCGAATAAGGAGCAGGATAGTTTACGGCACGTCATACGGGAGAATCTTGGAAGGAATTTACGACCGTGCACAGCATTAACGCGACGTATCACAACAAGTCTTAATAGGCAACTGAAACTCTTTCGGACGTAAAGTTACAGCCTCTCCTACGCGCGCAAACTCGTCTTCCTTTTGCAAGATTAATATTTCTCCATTAACTCCGTGCGGTAGCGTAAAAGGGATCCTTAACTTTTCCCCTCGACCCTTTCTTTTTTCTATCTTCCTTGGGGGAGATTATCTCAGGAGAGGGGAAATTAGCTTCATGCATAAAATAGGAAGTATAATCTGTGCCCTGTGCAACCTTATTTACATTGCATGGTTTACATCCTACTATATTTAAGAAACGAACTTGCTGTCAAATTAATCTGCATTGTTAATTCAAAGTGCTTTTCATCTCATGTTTACTTGTGTAGCAAGAAGTTCTGGAGCCAAGAAGGAAGAATATAACTTGCCACAGGATCCCATGATGCCACTTTTCGGAGAATGCTAATGGCAGGGAGCGAGGGGGCTATAGCCCACCGTAAAATGATCCTCACTCACCCTTCTTCCAAATTCCTCTTTATGGAAGAGCAAAAATCACACACAGACAGCAGAATTAAAAAGAGGGAGAAAGATAAAGATTGAGAGACAGAAATGAAGAGCAAGTCCGAATTTATATTAACACCTATTTAAAACAAATATGCATGACTAAAGACGAATAAAACATAATTATACATGATGCAGGGAGACGGATATGGTATGTGACCAGCATGGTAGCCATTTCAAGTCCACCATCTTGAATGCAACTTCAGTTTTTAGATGAAAAGGTGTGCATTCGACACATGAAAACTGGCTAGAAGATGAAGATTCATCTTTCACATACGTATTCACCTTACACCACCTTAAGGGTTAGAGATATACGAAAATGAAATAAACATACCAATATGTTTCTATTGAAATTGTAGTCTATTTTCATGCCTAATGCGCACCTTTCTCTTTAGAAATTTGAACTTCAATCCAAGATGTCGTAATTCAAAATGGCTGCCATGTTGGTTACATACGGTATCCAGTTTCCTTCCCCTTCCCTGTATCATGTATCGGCATGTTTTATTTGTGTTTCACCATCCGCATTTTTTTAGTACGTGTTTCCATAGTTATGTTTGTTATTTAGTGCCGCATTTCTACCACTTTTGGTTATTTGCGACGATGTGAATAACTGATTATATACATTGCCGCCTGTACACTGGCAACCCAGCACATCATTGATTTTCATGCCATGAAACGGTGCATGCCAGTGTTGCAAGGACATACATATTTTGCGAAAAATGACATACTAGCTATCACATAATGTGTTGTAAAACGTAGCGAGGAACGTTTCCAGTAACTCAACGGGAACTAAACCAACGATACGAGAAACGGTGAAAAAACAATGTATTCAAAAGGAAGTAGTAGAAACTGAGGTAAAAGGGGGAAAACGAGCCTCTTGTGTATTTAAGGTTAGTCTTTCCACTTGTCCTTCTGATGCTGGTTGTCTGTGACACACTAAACAGTTGACAAATAAAGAATGAAGGAACTCAAAATTCATAAGATAAGTAACATACAACTGTAATGTACCGTTCGGAGCATTCTACGTGAGTTGTGGTGTTGACCGTCTGCTTATAAGCGAAGCATCCGAGCTTCTCGCTGTTACATTATAGCTAAAATACGTACAGCCACAGTAAGAACCTAACAATGAATTGAGAACTAAAAGTGGTAAACGTTGTAAGTGCCAAAAGCGAAAGTGGGAAATCGCATCGTTCAGCACATCAGCCCGTAAGAACGTTCACACTAGTGCCTCTTTACACCCCCTTTGAACTACCCAGAGGGCTACCAGCCACATTTCACGTTTACCACATTATAAAGCATGGCACATTTCACAGTTTAACGTGGAAAACGGTGTTTGAATTATTGTGGCACTTACAGCGTTTACCAATTTTAGTTTTCAATTTGCAGCGAGTATCCTGCCTTGTTCACAAATACCAAACATTACATTTGTGTGATAGGTGCTAGGATAGACACAGGACTGTTTCAATCGTCAGAAAACTTTGCAAACACAAGCTATTACTACTACGTATATCCTGAACAAAATTTCCTCTTTGTGCCTTCATTTGTTTTCTTCGTTGGGTGTTTATTTAGATCGGCGAAATGGCCCAAATTTCTCCCTTCTTCTCTCTAAAATAGAATTATTTCAACGATCTTTTATGCCTTTGGTAAAATTATTGTCATTAGGTGGCAGCATTGACAAAATATCGTGTCCTTGTCGAGTTCCTGGTAAACCTTTGAAGTTCTCGACGAGTACGTTAAAAATGGCCTGTATAAATAGAGTTCCAGAAACGTAAGAATTCTCGTCAATTTATAACGACTAATACTGTCCGCGTAATAACTAATTTTTATTGTCTCGCTAACAGCACGTAGGTTGGAACACTTATTTCAGTTTTGAAATTGAATACTTTTTACAAATAAAACTTATGATGTTGAATCCTTCCTTAAGGTTACATTCTTTACTCAGATTATTTTGGGCAGACAAGAGTTTTGGGAAATATTAATAACATTTTAGTCATGTTTACGCACATTCATTAAATTTTAGAGTATCGAGTTAAAATGTAAACATGCATATTAATAGATATGTTCTTCACTTGTCGACTGAATTGACTTTCCTCACCAGATGGTTATGTTTGTTCAAAGGTATAATCGTCTATGGATTTAAGACCGAAAAAGAATTCACACAACTATATGGAGAAAATACCAAGTACATTATTATTGCTTAGTTAAAAAATGCTGGTAAAATGATATTCGACTTTCTCTCACCTTATGCGGTCATGAGAGATTCTGACGTAATTTACCATTTGGCTGAGATGGTTATTGACTAACCTGTGCTCGCGCACGGGTTGTTAAGGAGATTAAGAGTTTATCATATGGAGTTATAAAATATGTTTAGGAAATTATTAACGAAACAGGAAAATGGGATTGTTAAGGGAAAAGTTAAGATTCTTTGGGATTCAGCTAATGTTACTTGTAGTGTAATAATTGGATGATGTTCATTTGAGAAGAACTAGTGATGTGTAAGAGGTATCGTGACTTATATAGAAGACATTAAGAATTTGATATTCTAATTTTCTATAGAATGTTATTTGAAAAGTTTTTACTTGTGTTATTGACTTTGAATATCGCATAGAATTACTATAATTTTTCCATTGAATTCATACTATCTTCTGAGGAATCTAATGTATAGGGGTTGAATATCATCACTCTAAGCAGAGGGAACATAGGCCTTTATCTTTCGTAAGACATCTATGAAAATCACTAAAGGAGACTTTTCAAAGATTTTTTGAGGTAACAATATTCGTTTCAAATTTCCAGAAAGTTACTGTTGTGACTAAGCAATAGTCAGGCATTTGTTGTCGTGACGGGTACACAGTAATTGAAAGCGTATAAACAGGTCAGAATCAATAACATGAAATAGTTCTCAAAAGCAAATTACTTTGTATTACCACGTAATGAGGGGGTGGTTTTGCATTCGATACCCGAAACGTCGAACTCGTCACAAGAGGCTGGTAAGGGAAACTCTCCCGAAGAAACGTAATGTCGAAGCGTCGCCTGACGATATCGACAAGCTTATTTACTACGCATTCTCCTCGCCTGAGAGGCTAGAGCAAATTGGAAAGCAAATTCTCAAAAGAGCTAGTGCAGACGTGCGCAAAAAGAGAATGCGGAAGGTTCTTGCGGAGGTGGAAGTGATGGACCAGCTGCTCGCGGCTTGCCAGAGACACACTATAGACATCTTTGCAGAGAACTACCTGAGAATGGTTCAGAAGCTTCTAGAGGCATCGGATCCTAAGTTTCAAATCCTTGGCGCTGAATGTTTCGTCAAGTTCTCCGAAAGGGAAGAAGATACCGCATCTTACCATCAAAAATGTGGTTACTTCATATGTACATTCACGGAAATGTGTCGGAAGGAGAGCCAGGATGTTGAAGTCAGGGAGAGCCTTCGATGCGCTGGTGTTATGGGTCTAGAGGGGATTGTCCGGAAAACAGTTCCCAATAGTTTCGTCGAAGCCATATGGGATCCTGAGCACATGGAGAGAATTGTTTCCTCGCTGCTACTCAACATGCGTGCTTATCCAAGTTACACGAAACAGGAGAGCAAAGATCCTCAAGAGAGGAATGCTCAACCTGGGTCGCTAGCTGAAACGTGCTTTGTAAAACTTATAGCGGGAGCGTCCTTCACGCACATCGGTTACGTGCTTAATGCAGTCCTCAATTACTTAGATGAGAACCATCTCTGGATGCCCAATCTATTCGCCGTGCACACTTTCCGCGTGATTGTCTTCTCGATGCCGGCGCAACACTCCTACAAGGTTCTCGAGACGCTCATGTCTCATCTGGTCAAGTACTCCACTTCGACCGCTAAGATCAGGACATGCATTGCTGATGTTCTTTCAAAGACCGCTGTCGTTGCGACTGGAGAATGCGTTGGCCCTTCCACGCAGAGATTCATCAACTCTCTACTGACGCAACTTCGCCAGTCGGTGGCAAGTGACCATCTCCCTAACAATACACAGTTCGAAGAAGACGAAAAGCTCTACCAAGAAGCTCTGGTAAATGCACTGAGTGAATTTGCAATTCACATGCCTCATCATCAGACGATAGAAGTCATGACGTGTATCATGAATCAAGTACCGAACGCAAGCGCGATCAACGGAAGCTCAGCGAAAGGTGGGGACGCGGTTCTGCAAAGCATGCTCTTGAAGTCGCTGCTAAAAGTCGGCACCATGTACCGTACTGTTCATTTCGGCTATGCGCTCCAGGCACCCCTTCTTGAAGCGTTGTTGCGAATGTCGCTTGTCCGTGATGCAAAACTGAGACTTTTGGTGCATCAGATTTTGCAAACTCTGATGGACAGACACGACAACTTGCCAAAGCTTGCATCCCCCACTGTGAAGATTGCAGAGTTGAAGCTTACGCTTCAGGCGTGTTCTCATCTTGACGTCATCTTCATTAAGAAGTACGGCACAGATATATTCCATGCCTTGTGCGAGAGTTTCCGACTAAAAAACAACAGCGTTGAAAACATGAAAGCTCTTTACGCGACATATGCTTTGCTCTCCATTGAACTATGTTGCAAAGAGACATTAATGAATTTCATACTACCTTTGATCGCTATTCAAGATGTGGCCATAGCCGACACTCAATTAAGCATTTCCCAAAAATGCAATCTGCATGCGATAGTGATAAGTTTACTGGTCCTCGTACAGCACATTGTACCGGTTAAGCCTCTCATGGAATATTCAATCAGATTGGTTAATTTGCGACAACAGAGGGCTCCATACCTCTTGCCAGTACTGAAGATAGATCACCGACGACCCTCCCATTCGACTATTAGTGCAGAATATCTACTTGATCAGGTGAAAATCACGGAACTCTTGGTTGCTGCAGGCGTCGATACAGCTCACGACCAACCTCTTCATCTGTGGGTTGATGCTTTAGCTGTTGACATTGACGATGTGAACCCATCTCCAGGAATGAAGACGAAGCTACCAAAAGACATCACGTTTGAATCAATGAAGAAGGTTCTGAAGAAATCAATACAACCAGAATCCAAGGTTAATCGTACAAAGAAGAAGAAACTGAATGAAGCTTTCAGAACAGCAACTTTTCAGGAACTTGTATCTCTAACTGAGTCGAATAATCTTCTACAGAGCACGCTTCATAATATATTTACGACTCAAAGACAATTATAGAGAATTTTCCTTTTTAATTCGGATCTCTCCACTAATAAGTAGATGATCTGTACCTTGTGCAAACTCAAAATTAATCAAGTGCTACAAGATAAAACTACGAAATTATGAATTGGGACTGCTGATCACAAATATTTCACACGCATTACTTCTAATGTTTCCATCTAAACACACACCATTCACAAGTTCTACCCATTGTAATTTAGAATAAACAACTGTATATAACCATATATGTAAATCAATATATAAACTCAAATAAATTTTAGATAAAAATTCATAGTACCGTATCAATTCCTAAGATTATATGTTTATTTTATAAAGTCTCTCTGAATGTTTCACGTTGACCAGAGCATTTACTTGTTTTTCTCAGTTGTCTCAGCCTCTGAGGCATGTTTACAATGCACAGTGTTGTGCCATGCAAAACCTCCTGAGCATTCAGGAAACAGGTAATTTCTTCTGGTTATAGAGTCAGCGGTTTGCATGGTAGCAATTAAAAAACACGATTCGGCATAGAGGAAGAGCTCGATGGCCTAGTGATATAGAGGTGAGACAAGCTGAGAGGGGACTGACTTTTGGGATTGGAGATGAGAGAAGAGGTGGTTAGCAGGGCAGTAGGTCAGAAGTGGAACGACGCTCTGGTCGACAAATTGGAGAAGCCAACAGAGGACTTCGCATATTCTATTCAGCCTAATACTTCAGATAGACAGGTAATTATCCTAACACCCAGCCATGATTCAGGTTCAACGGTTCACAAAACCCAACGAGTGACCATTGTCTTTTCTGTAGTTTAGTTCCTTAGTGTGATTTTGTACCTTTCGCATTGCCAAGCGTTAACTCGTCATGCCAATGACGAGTGCTCTCATCAGAGGATGAATGATGAGTAATTCACATCACCCTTTGTTTAATTGGTTAACACTCTAGGTACTCGTAAGATTCTACGAACTTTAAGGTTCGTTATGTGGTGGAGGTGCGTCTTCTCAACTTGGACGACATTTCAGCACTTCCAATATGTACCCTCATAGTCCTCCTCTATACAGAGATATAAAAAAGGAAAAGATGAATAGAAACTTCGTCAAAGTTAAGAACAATACCACGAAAAGCATGTGTTTTCTATTTTTATACATAATGGTAACATGTTATTAAATTGATGTACTGCAATTATTTCTCGACGAATCAATTGGCAGAGGTTTTACTTCATTTTCACATTCAGCTGTTTTGCATACACATCTTAGCTTTCTCCGAGGGTGTGGGAAACAGATAAGTTTCCCAACCTTATGAATCGAACCTGAATTAAAGTTCGAAGTAACCTCGAAGTCGTAAGTATTTTAGTTAGGGTATTTTCCAAAGAAACTTGTCGCGGTTAGCTAAGAGTGACAGAAAAACGATCTTAAATAACTCCAATCAATCAACCAAAGAAAAATACACTAAGAGTCTGTACCATTGGAAGAAGTGCAGAAGAAAGTATACAAGTACCAATTTGCAGCTTTGACACCCAGAATTAATTTTTGATCTTTACCAATTTATTGTTGGAAATTACTACTCTGATAAAGTATTGCTTGTTTGTGGTAAACATAAGGTCAAAAGGCAAAGATACTACCAACCTGAGCTGGAGCAAAGATTCTTAAAGCGACTACAATGAGTAAGCACTGAAAAGAAAATAGATGCTATGGAAATTGTGATTTCTAATAAACAAACATTGAATTTTTTCACAAATTCATGTAGTATCGTTCTAAGCAATGAGATAGGAAAGCACGAAAGTAGCCAGTGAGTTTATCGTAGCGAAAGAGAAAAGACACTTTTCACTCTGGCGTCATTCTCAAAAGACGATGTTCGCTCTGTGGTGAATAAAGTACCCTAACAGAAAACTTCAAAGATAACTTTCCTGGACCAGAATTGTATGAAAGGAACACCTATCGGAGTAGACAGCATCACCCAGCAACATACTCAGAGCCAAGGTCACCAATTACCACAAATCTACAAGTAGTAAAAATGCAGCAATTTATCGATGAAACAAACTTGCACAGTATTCTAAATTCACTTTCGAGGCCTGCCGATAGTGTGATACTGTAAAGTGCTGCAGTGAGAGGATTTTTCTCGAGCACCAAATAGTTCGCACGGGCGACACTGGATAGCGTACGGAATTAGGAGCTGCTTCGTCGCTCAAGCGAATAACGCTCGAACAGGAAAAACGAGCGATTTACACTCGAAGTCCAGTAGTACACGTATAACCGTACTTTGCTGGGGTCGGCCCTCAAATATACGTGGGTTGGAGATTTAATAGTGGCAACACTGCTGTATATACGCCATGAAACGGAACCGGTGCTTCTCGTTTATACCACATGTTAATTTGATATCTAACCTACCTCCCAGTAAATGGACTCTTTCTTACAACACTAGACGCATGCGCAGTGACGGAAGGAATAGAGTATCGTTGGAGTTGGTGGTCTAAATTTGTGTAGTTGTTGATTAATTGATTGATTGATTTGGTGTTTTAAGTCCACTTTATGCACAGTGAGGCTAATCGGGACTGGACCTACAGTTTAAAGTGTTTCCACCAGGTATCGAACCCGGGAACCCTTGATTACAAGGCGGCGACGCTACCACTGCGCCATCGGGGAGGCCCGTTGTGTAGTTGTGTAGTCAGAACCATACTACTGTGAAAGTTATGGTGATTATCGTGTACGACTGTGATGGTGTTATCTTAACGCATGCCGTACCTCAAGGACAGACCGTCAAGGCGCAGTATTACTGTTCATTTTTAGAACATAACATGCGACTTGCGTTGCGAAAGAACAGGCGACACTCTCTGCTGAATCCTCCCATGATTTTGCAGGACAATGCTCGGGCTCATGTAGCGCAACCTGTGGCTCATTTGTTAGCTCGATGGGACTGGCAAGTGATCTATCTTCCCCCATACTCCCCGAACTTATGACCCTGTGACTTTGATTTGATCCCTAAGCTGAAGGACATTCAAGTCCAGAGATTCTTCAGCCAATAGACCGCTCCATTCGAACCATCAACAGAACAGGCGCTGGCAACGGATTGCACACAAAACTGGTGACTACATCAAAGGGCTGCAAAAGTTTCACAGAGATATCTCTTTTGTGTCATTTGTATATAAATAGTTGCCACTAGAGTACTGGATTGGACACCAGTTTCGTTCGAACATGCTCAATC
Organism: Lepisma saccharinum; assembly: GCF_977018435.1. Lineage (NCBI taxonomy): Eukaryota > Metazoa > Arthropoda > Insecta > Zygentoma > Lepismatidae > Lepisma > Lepisma saccharinum. The sequence continues at coordinate 12,615,452 of NC_139239.1, read as the reverse complement.
GAATCTCCCGTTCGAGCGTGATATGGTGATACGCTCGAATATACAGAATATCATATATAATTCTAATAACCTTGCAATAATCGTACAAATATATGTGTAAAAATTCGTCCTGGTAGTTTCAGCCCATAATCATCTATTCATTTTCATATATTGCTATGAATTGGCAAGATGGACTAAATTACATTTTAATATGTAATTCTAATTATATTACATTTAATTCAGTTTCAATTTCACTACGTCATTCACTTTACGATCCATACTTGAAAGCCCACTACTACAGAAAAATTACGGTTTCACGTGAACTACTGGGATTCGAGCGTTATTCGCTCGAGTGAAGAAACAGTCGATTCCGTAAGCCATCTAGCGTCATCCGTGTGAACTATTAGACGATCGAGCAAAAATTCCTCGATGCAGCACTCTAGTTGCCACTATTAAATCTCCAACCCACGTAAGCCCGCATCACACGGAACTGGATTTCCAGTAGGAAATGCCCTAGTTCGCGCTGGACTTGCTATCAATTTGCTAGTTTTCGCCTCACACGATACTTATCAGTGTACTTGTCGATAGACTTTTGTTCGCATACGAGGGAAGTTGTAATGGCGGCCGTGCGAGATGTAAACAATGTATCATTTCACATTTTTAAAAGCCAATAACTATTCAACCGAGAGAAATAACATTTCGTATAAAACGTTATTAGGTACGAAACAATGGTGCTGCTAAAATACATACTTTACAACGTTTACTGTACACGTATCGAAGAATATTTTAGTTATTTCAAATGTAAACACCGTGCACTCGGCATAGATGGTGTAACTCAACGCGCCTTTCATGCTGTATACGTTATACATTGCTGGAGTAACACTCGGAAACCACAGACAAAAACTCTCCTTTTGCGCACTCACAGATTATATTCACATGGCGAAACTTTGCTCTGATTGGCTGTTCCACAGAATGCAGTCGAGGAAAGCAAGTAGCAATTGGAACATGTCCTATTCCTCCATACCAGTCAAGCAGTCAGCCAGACGGCCATGATTGCTACCTAGAAAGTTAGTTCAGCGCCAACTAGGGCATTCCAACTAGAAATCCAGTTCCGTGTGATAGGGGCTTTAGATTGTGAAGTGAAAGACGCAGTTAAATTGAAACTTAATAAACATGGTCCATGTTAGCAATGGTGATATATGAAAATGAAATAGATGCTTGTGGACTGAAAGAACGAAGGTGCCTAAGATTATTGTCACACTAAAGTTATATTCCATTGTAACACGCTCGAGGATGGGAGACTCGAACAAGTACGGACGAGCGAAAGCCGTCCCATCGTATTAATCCTCAAATATTGAAAGTACATTAGATTAAAACAGCTCAAAATTCCAGACACTGGCTGTCACTTTCCAGGCAGGAACTCGGCAATAAGTAATGCGGAGTCAGTCACCTGTATTCTCTTCCTGGGTTTAACCTGTTTACCTGGTTGGTTGATTTGGTGTTTTAAGTTCACTTTGTGCACAGTAAGTCTAATCGGGACTGGACCTACAGTTTAAAGTGGGATCCGAACCACTATGTGCCTCCACCGGGTATCGAACCCGGGACCCCTTGATTACAAGGCAACGACGCTACCACTGTGCCATCGGGGAGGCTAAACCAATCTGTTTACCTGTTTACGCCGTTGGTGACCCAGTAAAGCTTAGGTAATATCTGGCAAGGCATTCCTTATTGTCGAGTTCCTGTATGGAAAGTGACAACCAGTGTCTGGGATTTTGAGCTGTTTCAATCTAATGTACTTTCAATATTTGAGGATTATTACTCCACGAAGGACTCCAGTGTGGTGGATAAAGCTGTCGCCTTGTAATGAAGGGGTGTCGGGTGTGATTACCGATGGAACCACACTGCACGGCGCTTCACATAAGTTCAAACTACACCTCCAGTCCTTATTAGCCTATTTGAACATAAAGCGTCCCCACTTTCAGTTTGGTCACATCTAGCCTCGGCTAAACAGATGCACCCCCAATAACCGCATAACTCCATGGAAGTTATTTTTTCCCTGCCATGCCCTTGAAGTCACGTCCAATCACACCACAGCAAACACTCAATAATTCCTCATATCTCGTGCCGCACGCGGATGATAACCACACTGAGTTGTAAATCGGTGACACGATTTATGATCGACAATACACGATGGCGGTTTCCAATGGTTTAGAGATTGAATATTACATTATCTTCCCCGCCTCCGAACCGCTGCCGCCAACTACGACAATTCATCTCTCGCAATAAACCTCTCGGATATTGAGCCGGGGGCTGTGTTTGACATGATGGTGATGATGATCCATTGGTCCGTTCGAAGATTGTTGTGATGGACCGAAGGCCATTTTCTGCAAAGAACCAACAGCGTGAGAGCGATTATAATAGGAGCAAACGTTCAGTTTTCCCCGTGTATTCAATACAATGCCATAAAAGCATAAGCTGAGGGTGTGGGTCATTTGAAAAAATATTCTCCAAAATAATTTTTCAGCCTTTCCTATCAACTATCAATAAAAAAGTATCTGGAGGAGGATATAAAGGTCGATTATGGAAGCAGAGTTGCCAGGTGAGCTAGATAAAAATAAGGGACAAATCAAAATGCAAAAACACAGTGATTAGCCTTATTAAACATTTTTAATAGCCTTTTTATCTTCAAAGCAGTTCATTCTTATGAAAAACTACTAACAGACGTTGAATTCTTGATTGATTGATTTAGTTTGTTTTACTTAGCTTTTCTGCCACTTTTAGCTAATAGCGAAGATGAGGATGACTGATGATAATGATTAAGGGAAACTCACAAAGATCACCCATGATCAGACCGGGGTTCGAACCCAGGACCCTTAGCGTTGTAGCGCACTGTGCTAACCACTTAGCCACGGAGATCGGAAGAATCACGGATACAGCCGGAAAAACGTAATTGTCAAATATGAGACAACTGACCGGAAAAGATTGTCAACAGGCGCAGACATATTACGCAAATAAGAGACTGCCCCTTAAAATCAAGGACGCCCTGTATATACGATTAGACTGACCTTCGTCACAAGTACCTTCCCAGCATTCGCCTTGACCGAAGGAGGAAAACCACTTAAAACTGCAGTCAAAACGATCGGCCACGAAGTTTGACTACTCGGATACAATCTGCGTCACTGAGTGCAGCATTTCAAATAAAATTCGAAGGCGGGAAATCAAGTAATTTATTTCAAAGAATGCAACTACATTGCCCACTTTCACACTTGCCACCAATGTATTTATATTTTTGCTATTTTGAGACACTTTTGGCTAACCCCGACGATGAGGATATGTGATGATGCATGAAATTGCCGAAGGGACACGAGCAACGAATGCCCAGACAGGGACTCGAACCCGGGAACTTCGGTTGCAAAATCGAACGTAAGCTTTTTCACTAATGGACTGAGTTAGCATCTGCTATAAACTATATTACCTATCTATATAATAATAATACTAATAATAATAATAACCGATGGCGCAACAGCCCATTGAGGGCCTACCTACCGACTGCCTACTTCACTCCCAGCCAGAGGTGGTCACCCTCCGGAGGGCGACCCTCATGAGGGCAGACCTCACCCTCACCCTCACCCTCCTAAGACTTGTGAGGGTGAGGGTGTGTGAGGGTGAGGGTGAAAAGCTAGTCGTAAGGGTGAGGGTGTGTTAGGGTGAGGGCGAAAGACGAGTCGTGAGGGTGAAGGCGTGTGAGGGTGAGGGTGAAAGGCGAATCGTGAGGGTGAGGGCGTGTGAGGGTGAGGGCAAAGTCGATCCGTGAGGGTGAGGGTGTGTGAGGGTGAGGGCGATAGGCGAGTCGTGAGGGTGAGGGAGGTTGAATGAAAATGACCACCTCTGCTCCCAGCTGATCCCACTCATTCACTCACGCGGTGGGAGAATACCTAACCAGTTACGGGGTGACGTGTGGTCAGAACGACGAGCCCCCAGTCGATGTTGTAGGTTTTCATGACCAGGCTACGCTACTCATTCGTAGCTTCCCAATTTCCTCACAATGGTGGGTTGCTACGGGTCACATACACAGGCCGATATCTCAGGAGAAAAGTTGTTACGTTTCCCCGAGGAGACTCGAACCTCCGTGTGACCCGTAGCCGGTAACATAGTACAGTACCGTTATTCTTGGTTTTCAAATATCATTAATTATCGAAGAAAATCTGGGACACTAAGTCCTGTGTATCGATTTTACAGAATTCTAACTCGTTCTTAGTCTTGACAAGCCTCGAAGAGTCTGCTCTCTTTAAAAGGACACCTGGAGACGAGACAATCCCTAATCGCATTTACACACATGGCACTGTAAACACTTCAGCACAAACAGAGGGCAATGTTAACACGCATTGCTTCCCAAGGGTCGTGGCTGAAACAGTACGTCCTGATATGACGGAGAGCTCGTGGACCACTCCGTGGGAAATAATTAAACCTCCCCTATCACAGTTTCTTCACAGTCCATTGTCATCAAGTTGGTTTGAGAACCACAGGCCTGTTTTGTTGAAGTAGAAGGAACGATCATTCCAGTCCATTTTCTTTCCAATTCGCACTTGACAGCCGAGTTCTGAGGGAACGAATAAATTACCTCTCTTTTTAAGCTTCACAAAAACCTTCAGACAACGTTTTCGTCATTGCTCTGAGAGTTCTGAGGACGGAGCAAGGCAAAAAAGGTAATTAATTAGTTGTTTTATTGAAATTCCATGCTCTTAATCGCCAGACGTTTATCACTGCCTCATTCACAGGATGTCTCTCTCATACAGCCTGTCCGAAAAAGAACTCCGGGTATTCATACACGAGTATATTAGTTTTGTTGCAGCATATAATAGTTTTGAGCATAATCATGAAGCAAAAATGCAAGTTTTACTTCACACATTCCTCGCCAGAGACTAAGTTGTCCATAGAAGCCGTGTAACCGATTCCCAGGAGATTTTTTTTTTACTTGATTATAAGGAACATCAGATTATGGAAACTCTACAGTAATGGCATTTTTCCCATGCTATGAATTTCCAACCTCTCTTCTTCAAGAAGATATGATTTCTAATGAAAGACCATTTTTAAGAATAACCAAAACCGTGCTCACGTTTACCTTTCGCATTTCTGTTGGTTCCATGTGAACATTATTCCGACAGTATATGCAATTTAGCTTGTTTTGGTTGTGTATATATACAGGATGCATGTTTATTCAGTATGTCCGAGAAGTCCCCGTACCCCTACTTGCATGTAGCCTGTTGCGACCGTGTTGAAAATTGGGCTGTAGTCGGTTGTTTGGGAATAATTTCGTTTTCGTGGTTGGAATCCCTGCTCTGAATGTCACCTTGAAAGATCGCTCGAATTCGTAGGGTCTTCCTTATCGCACAACACGATTCCAACTACGCGTTCTTACGTCAGACGCGGAATGCCTACGTTGGTAGGTTAGGTCTGTTAGGTTTGGTTCTCTTAGCATAAATACACTGTAAATGTATTATATATGCTAAGAGGTCTAAGCCTAACAGGCGGGGTGCGAAATCCTGGGGGGACAGAGGGGATTTCCCCCACCAGCAATCTTGACTCCAAAAATCCCCCCCACCAAAAATTTTCCGGGGGGAGATTTTTTTCTTGTAACAACAAAATATAAGCAATTAGTATTTACTTCTTATGTACTTTACTAATGGTAATATCGAAAACACACAGAATAGTGAGTGCAGAATGTTTTCTCTCTTTTTCAAGAGATTATTTCTCTGTGTACACCAATAACAATATGCGTGCAATAAAAGAAGAATGCAAGTCAAACATAATTATAAATTATAATAGTTTTGTATTAATATAAAAACTAAACAAAAGCTTGTACATAACAAAACAATTTCGTAATTTATTCACATCTTTAACCATTTAGTTAGTTAATTTGCTACTTTGCACATATCTGATATATATATATATATATATATATAAGTAACTAATTAATTACTTTATGTGTTCTTAAAATATTTAGTAATTAATTGACTTTTATATTTAATAACATTATAAATATCTAAAACTAAACAAAAGCTTGTACATAACAAAACTATTTCGTAATTTATTCACATCTTTAACCATTTAGTTAGTTAATTTGCTACTTTGCACATATCTGATATATATATATATATATATATATATATATATATATATATATATATATATATATATATAAGTAACTAATTAATTACTTTATGTGTTCTTAAAATATTTAGTAATTAATTGACTTTTATATTTAATAACATTATAAATATCCATATCATAATAATTTATGTATGTATATATGTGTGTATACGTATATGGGGGTATAGATTAAGATCTTCTTCCCCCCCACAGTCTTCAATGATTTCGCACCCTGCAAACAGGCCTAACCTAACAACGTAGGCATTTTTCATAACAATGAGAGCATTCAACTGAGACGTCAAAAGGCAAAGTTGAAATTGCGTTGTGCGACAAGGGAAACCCAAATTCGTATGTCAGTTGTTGCGCCTTGGCTGATATGAGCGGCTAAGGATGTGCTGTAACGTAATGTAAAGTTTCCAAGTATGTTATAACGTAAATAAATATATATATACATAATATGTCATCTATGGGGTACGGGAACTTCTCGGACATCCTGTAGAATGTTTTCCTTTAGCTATACAGGACAATATTTTGACTCTGTGCATCAAACTGACATGGCTGCTTCGCCGTTCTTGCCCACGGCAACAGAAGGCGTGATGAATATCGACGTGCGCGCCATTAATTCAACCCCAGAGTTATTATCACACACCTCCTGGATGCGCATTTGATCATAGCGATTGCGAAAGTGTCAGAGCAAATGAACTGGAAGCAATAAATAATGATTTCCCATCGTCGAGATTGGGCGTAGGATTGGGAAAGAACTCTGGCGCGATAAAAATGAGGAAAGGGGGTGAATCTGAAGTGGTAATTGCGGCGTGTAGGGGTGAATTGGCGATGTCTTCGCTCTTCGAGAGTAGCTCTTCATCATCCTGCCCCGAATCCACTGCGGATACTTTGTCTGCTCTGAGAGCGAGGTCGATTATTGAGCTATGGGATTGTTGCAGCGATTAGAGCGCCCCTATGCGCCCAGAGAAATCGATGGCGGTTTTCTTATGAGGGAATTGACGGGAATAATCCACATCGGGAATTGACGTACCATCACGTATCCCACTTCCTCTCGTAGTCCGATATCGACGTCACGCCCAGATCTTTTTCTCCTGTCTTCTAGCCTCCACGCCTCTTCCTCTTCCTCACTTCATCTTTGTAGATGTCTTTCCTGTGTTATTCTCCTTGCTAAAGTAATAGATTGAAGATTATCGGAGAACTCTCTCGTTGGGAAATGTCCTAACAAGTCAAATTAGTTGAAACGTTTCCAAAGTTCCTGTCATATCCCTTTGTCAATCTACGCAGGTTACATGAAAGGATGCCCCAGAAGTAAGGTGTATGTTTGGCACTTCTGATGAAGTCAGTGAATCGTTTATTGTAAAATGGGGGTTTTAGTCGAACTTTACGTTGCTTTTGTGGCACTTGCATTCAATCGTGACGATGAGAATTAATGATGATTAACAGAAATTAATGATAAACGCAAAGGAGGACTCATGCCCAGATTAGGAATTGCGTTGTCGAGACCGACAATTTAATAAACGATACAGTCATCTGCAATAAAAGTCAGACACCTCTATTTGAATTGGTCGCTTCCCTGCATGGCTAATTGATTGATTGATTTAGTTCATTTTATTTCGCGTTTTGTGCTTCTTCGCTAATTTGCGGAGATGGGGATGAGTGATGAAATTATGAAATTGCCATTCACAAACAACCAAGCCCGAGCGGGATTCGAACCGGGACCCTTGGCGTCGCAGCGCGATGTGCTAACCACTCGGCCACTCCCCGCATAGCTAAATAACAACAATAGCATTTTTTCGATAGGAATTTCGGCCATCGCCGAAAACACATAACACCATACAGGAAAGTGAGTATTTCATGATCTAGGTGTCTTATTATTCTTGCAGGAGACTTGACATTATTTCGGAAAACTTTCAACAAATTAAAATTCAAAGAAGAAGCGTACATTTCGATAATGCATCAGCCAATCTCGTATGTTGATTGTTCGATTTAATTTATTTTATGTCGCAAATCTCGGTTAACCGCAACAATGAGGGGTGGTGAAAAGAATTGAAGACTAAAATTGGTAAATGCTGTAAGTGCCACAATAATTCAAACACCGTTTTCCACGTTAAACTGTGAAATGTGCCATGCTTTATAATGTGATAAACGTGAAACGTGGCTGGTAGCCCTCTAAGTAGTTCAAAGGGCGTGTAAAGAGGTCACCAGTGTGCACGTTCTTACGGGCTGATGTGCGGAGTGCGATTTCCCAAGACTTTCGCTTTTGGCACTTACAACGTTTACCACTTTTAGTCCTCAATTTGGCTGAAGCGACAATAACATTCACATATGTGTGGCAGAACACAAAGATACACAGCAATGCACAGGGTATATACTATGGGGTTTCCATTTGAAAAAAAAAATATCTTGGTATCGGTTTCACCAACAGTAACGCCATTTTTGACAAACAGGGACATCTTACGGTCCCTTCCACCATTATATTTTCCACATAGAATTTTTTTCGTGCGATTTTTCTAGATATTTATATTTTTCATTACAAATGGACCAGCCCATATATATATATATTCTCATTTTTCTTCTTATCTTCCTTGTTTCTTCCTCTGTTCTCCTCTCTCCTTCCCTCTTTGGTCCTATATCTCTTTCTCTCTCATTACATATTTTTCACTCCATTTTTCTGTCTGTCTTTGCAGTTGTCTTCAGTCTCACTTCTATATTCTTGTTTCTTCTATCTTTTCTATATTTCTCCCTCTGTTACCCACACTCTCATTCTCATATCATTCTTCTTTCTCCACTTCTTTCTTTGTTTCTTGAATTCCATCGCTCTGTTTCATTGTTTCTGTCTGTCTCAATTCTGTCTTTTTCTTAACTCCTTTTCACCTGTTTTCTCCCTTTCTTTACATGTCTTTGTCCTTCTTTCTCTCTTCCGTTCTTCCTGTTCCTCTTCCTTTCATTGTTCCCTGTCTTCCCCCTCTTTATATCTCTCTATTCCTCTTCCTCGCTTATTTCCCGATTTTAACGAAGAGGAAAATGTGCGTATGCTTTTGACGCAATGGAGTGCTAATTGAACAAGTCGGTTGTGAAAGTTGGGAACTAGGGAAAGTTCGGGCCTGCCTAGAACCGAAACTTCCATTGTTCGCGCCAAAAACGATCGTAATGGCGGACAGGCAAAAAACAGGAAACGGAGGAGGCTGAAGGACAGAAACGAGAGAATGATAATCATGTTTCTCTTGTTAATCCGCTTATTAGGACATTCTGCGTTCCGAAGTTGGCAGACAGCGGAGGCAACGAGATAAGAAGTTGCTCCTCCGTCAGCCATCAAAACCCTTTCCTTCGTATCCCGAGGCTTCCAGATGAATTTCAATTCAATTAATCTCTGAATGGCACAACATCTTAATTATCACTTTTCAAGCTACGCCTCGGTAAGTTTTTGAAGTCTCAGTATTTTGGCTTGAACAGAACTTGCTATTTGTCTTCGGCTGGAGAGTGAAATTGAAAAAGAAAATCATATACAGCGCAGAAAAAATTTGGTTTTGAATGAATATCATGTTCCCTTATGCACAAAACTACCTTTACCACAGATGATACGGTCGGAAAATGATTTAAAGTATGTACAAAGCCAACAAATTTCGGAATTCTCTCTCTCTCACTCTCTCTCTCTCTCTATCTCTTCTCTCTCCACTCTCTCTCTCCTCTCTCTCCTCTCTCTCTCTGTACTTCTCTCTCCTCTCTCTCTCTCTGTACTTCTATCTCCTCTCTCTCTCTCTCTCTCTCTCTCTCGCTCTCGCTCTCTCTCTCTCTGTACTTCTCTCTCCTCTCTCTCTCTCGCTCTCTCTCTGTACTTCTCTCTCTCCCTCCTTTCTTTCCTTCATGAGAGAGAGAGAAAGGGAGAGAAAAGGGAAAGAGAGGGAAAAAGAAAGGAGAAAGAAAAAGAGAGGAAAGGAGTTTCTCTCTCTATATATATATATATCTTTCAGAGAGAGAAAGAGAGAGGAGTCCCAATGGCCCCTGATTGGGAGAGAGAAATGGAGACTCTCTCTCTCTCTCTCTCTCTCTCTCTCTCTCTCTCTCTCTCTCTCTCTCTCTCTCTCTCTTTCCAAAGAAAGAAAGAAAGAGAGAGAGAGAAAGAAAGTGAGACCCCTCTCTTTCTCTTTAAAAGTAACAAAGTTACATTTAGAGTTACACATTTTAAAAGGTAACTAAGTTAAAGTTATTTGTAGAGTTACCATCTGACAGGAATTTTCTTGGAAACACATTAGACACAACCAGTAATCATTAATTGTAACAAGCACAGCGTGTACGACGCCAGAGGTTCCGAGTTCGGATCCCTGCGACGTTAAATAGCAAAAATGAAATAATAAATTAATTTGAATCACCGAACTAAAACAATAAAGTGTCTTATTGTGAGAACGAACTTATCAAAATAAAAAGTGAAACTCATTGAAGAATCAAATGGTGAGCTAGGATAAGGGCTATAAGCATATATGTGGAGAAGACACAGCACATCATGCACAGAAAAAGATAGTATTCAAGAGGTGTCGAGTTCGATACACGGTGGCGTTCGGATAGCACTTTAAACTGTAGGTCCAGTCTTGATTAGCCTATCTGTGCATAAAGTAGACTTAAATACTCAAACTCATAGTAAAAGTTTAAAATTTGTATTTTTGTTTCCTTTTCTATCACTTTTATCTAATCTCGACGATGAGGATGAATGATGATTAGATGAAATTAATGAAAGGACACTTACAAGAAACAGCCATACCGACGCCAGGACTCGAACCTGGGCCACTTGTTGGTGAGTTCAGCACTAAACCCGCTCGACTACTGATGAGATTTTAAAAAAATTGTGAAACGGCTGATCTGCTTTCTACATCACGTTTAGGTTTTCAACCCTACCCTACAAGGAAACCTAAAACTCTAGATAAGGCACTAAAACACAAGCCAAAGTGGGAGAGAGATAAATGGGTGAAAGTAATTGTTCTAATAAGACTAACAAAAGACAGAAAAAAGGGTTAACTGGTTAATTAGCATGGAAGAACGAACAAAGTTGATTATCATGGTAAGGTAAAGAAAGATGAAAGGGGACATTCAGATACACAAAGGAAAGGGACGAATCTAATTGCAAAGCGACGCAAAAAAAAAAATAATCAAAGATAGAGTTAGTCGCGGCAGGACAGACAAAAATAATTCCTCTCTTTTCTATTTCCAGGTCGATGCAGGTCAGGCCACACTGCATGGAGAATGCGGCAATCTGCCCTCGTACTTCCGGTCCATTGAAGTGCAATTTATCCCTCCCCGTACGTTCCTCTGCTGTGATGTAACATCTGCCAGTCGTGTCACATGAGAAGGTAATGTATGGCTACCAGAACCTTCTATGGCTTCTGTAGAATACCAATCAAGAGTTACAAAAGCGAAACTTCATAACTTCCCGAACGAAGCTTCCGGACTGGTGGGCAAAAGGAGGGGGGGGGATTGAGGGTCATGTTTTGCTGCTCTGTTTCGACTAGGACGATAACGAGAATGGATCTGGATTAGACCGAGAAATCAATACATGTGAACCCCGACATAAAACACAGAAGTAATACGGCTTTTTTGTATACAGAGGGATGGTTTGCTTGATATATTTTCTCTTGGCAACAGATGCCCTAATTTAATTTCTTTTTTAAAAAAAAGCCCTAGAAAAGACACAAAGACAATGTCTCGTTATCGGAAAAGTAATTTTGTTTATTATTGAAAATGTGATTACGAGGCGCGTTCCGAAACTTGCGTCGGATTTTGTTTCTGTTTCTCGTCGCAAGGAGCGCTTGCAACACTCTCAATATATGAAAGGGTCTGGTGAAAATAAGCGTGACATTATCACGCCCAGACCCCTTTCGTATCGTCTCTTCTGTTTAGTAATTTGATATTCTTTCTGAACTCAAGATCACTTATGCAGAGTGGAAGTTTCTTTATTGATTGATTGATTTGGTGTATTTTACTTCGCTTTTCTGCTACTTTCGGCTAATGGTATGAGCGATGATTTTATGACATTGGAAGGGTCACAAAGAACACCCATGCCAAATCTGAATTCGAAACTGGAATCCCTGAACACTTTTTCAAAAAATTGAATTTGAGGTACTGCAGTTTGCATACATCGAGACTCGACCCCAGGGGAAGGCCTACCCGATGGCACAATGGTAACGTCGTCGTCTTGTAATCAAGGGGTCTCGGGTTCGATTCCCGGTGGAGGCACATAGTGGTTCGGATCCCATTCTAAACTGTAGGTTCAGTCCCGATTAATGTACTGTGCATAAAGTGGACTTAAAACACCAAATCAATCGACCCCAGGGTCACTTTCATTACATGGTATAGCGTTAAGCATCACCCTATCGAGGAGGCCTACTCTAAGTTTCGTATCTATAGCTCTAGAATAATACCAATAGTAAAGATAAAGGACGATTGCTATTTCCATTTGTAGTATTTGTATATTAGAATTGCTTTCCGTTCAATGCCCGACGTTGATTATTTCTGACAATGTCTCTCTATAAAGCAGCCCTGGAACTCACTCAGCCTCTCATTTTTTGGGTAAAGACGGTCAGATATTGATAACATCACCCTTACTCTGGCCAAGATTAAGAATATGTGGGAGCCCTATTTTCACATTACCCAAGTGCGTTTATGAAAATAGCACAGGGTGGTAGCTTTATACACTCTGTAAAAATAAAACAAAGATATTGCAAAATATGTGTACGCTAATAAAATCGGGAGATGTGACATTCCTAAGATTAATAACATTTCCAACTTGAACTCATTGGTTGATTGATTGATATTGTTTATATATATCGCCGACTTTCGTGGCGGAGTGGTTAGCACAGCGCGATTTTACACCGTGAGTCCCGAATTCGAATCCTGGCCTTTCTTTGTGAGTGTCTCTTCATCAATTTCACCGTATCATCACTCATTCCCATCGTCGCGGTCAGACAAAAGTTGTAGAAAAGCGACGCTAAACAAAAATCAAATAAAAATCAGATATTGTTTTCTTTTTAGGTCTCGTTTCTTAAACTCTTTGATAATCGCCACGATGAGGATGAATGGTGACAAGATAAGATAGATGAAGGGACAACCACAAACGCATATGAAGACACGAATAAAAATAGTAGAGGATTATCCTGGCTGTGGCTCCATGCGCCAGAGCCTCGTTATCCTGCAAAAATGAAACCCAAGGTGTACCACGTGGAAGTGGTTGACATTTGCGTCTTTACTTCCCCTTTCATCTTAGAGAAACCAACGAGATATACGAAAGGAAATTTAATTGACAAAGAGGAAAAGACACACAAGAACACCCTCCTCCCCCTCCATTTCTTTCCGACATCCATTTTGCGGTAAGCGTCAACCAGGAAAGAATGATAATGAGAAATATGACAAATGACTTTTAAACCGGCAGAAAATTGCGGAAACGTGGTACGAAACCCAGGCCCCTGGTTTAACGAGAAAAGTTGGTGAAAAATATTCCCTACTGAGTGAACCGTATGTAAATGTGATCCTCGTAATCTATGCGTCTGCAAAATTTCATTTCAAGTTATAAAACTCTACTTGCACCACTTAGATCTGTGCGGAGAAACGTATTAACTTCTTTTACTTTCCTTTAACTCCGTATTTGACAATCCGCCACGGATGCTCTTGCTCAAAGAAGAGTTTATTGCATTCAGGGTGGATGGTTCGAGATGCATTGGATGCATCGTGGACATTGGGGGCTGTAGGGAGGGTGGAGAGAGACGTTCTTGACCCCCTCGTCCTAGAATAAGGAAAATTGCTGTACATTCTATTTGTTTATTCTCATTTGCTTTCCTCGTCTCTTTTGTCTAGTTTACTTTCTTCTTTTTCCGGTTATTTTTGTTTATGTTTATTCCCTCTATTCTTGATCATTTCTCTTTATACCTTTTCCGGTCCGTTTTCTGTCTCATTTCTTTCTTATTCTCTCTCTCTATGTATGTTTCTCTCTCCGTCTTAAGACACTCTTTCTCCAGGTCCCGTTTCCTTATCCCCCCCTCTCTCTCTCTCTCTCTCGTGCGGCAATTTTCATCATTTCTATCTTGCATTCAGATCCTTTTCTCCCCTCTCTCTACCTCCCTCTCTATACCTCAATATCTCAGCACGTCTCCCTATTTATCCCTTACTGTCTCTCTCATTTTCTCTCTCTTTCCCTCTCTCACTCTCTCTCTCTTTCTCTCTTCTATTCCCCCGTTCTTCTTATCTCTCCCTCTCTCTCGTCCTCTTTACCTCTTTCTTACGCTCTCTCTCACTTCCCCTCCAACCCGTCCTCTCTCTATCCCTTTCTTACTCTCTCTCCCTTCCTCTCCCTGTTTTGATCTCTCTATTGGAAACAGAATTGCAAAATTTAGTTCTCCCTCTACGTCATATATTTTAACGTTAACAATTTAAGTGTCGTAAGGCAACTGAAAATGAAACTGTTGACAGCATTACTTCCATTGCAAAGAAAGTTACTCTCTAACAGTTACTCGTATTCAAAAGTAGCTAGTTACAGTTAGAATTCCTCAAAAAAGTAACTGTTACTGTTAACTAGTTACTTCCAAACACTGAGTATGTGAATCAAAAGTTTTACATACATTGATTTATTTCTGCGGAAGAGACCAACAAAAAAGGTTCCTTGCACCATTCACGATTGTCGTTTAAATCAACCAAGCTGTGGTCTGGAAAGAAGCCAGAGCCATTAGACCGAGCGAGACAAAATGAGATAAAAAGGACCTTAGTGTGCATGGGAAAACTTTCCAATCGTGGCTCGATTTTTGTTCCGCCCCACACGAATATTATTTTGCCATATCTTCAATATATGGTCGCACAGGATTCGCTAATTTAGCACAACAAGAAATTCCAGAAGTAGTTACGCTTGAAGTCAGGGCTGCGTGGTTGAATTTTGGGTGTTTTCCATTTTTGTTCAGCTCTCGGTGTTAATCGCAACTATATTTGGAAACTTCCAGAATATTTCGCATAGTAAAATCAAAATCAGAACGTTGTGGTTTTAAATTGACGTTTTTTAAGTGTCATAATGGAAGCTATACTTTCAAGGGAGAAATAAAGAAAGGAAAGAAAGAAAAGAAATGTCAGACGAAGAGAGAGAGAGAGAAAGAAAAGAGAAGCGAAATAAAGAAGCGAGAAAGAAGGAGGACAAAGTAAGCTGGAAAGATAAAGCTAGAAGCGAGAGAGAAAAAAGGGAAGAGAAATATGTCAGACAGAGAAAGAGGGAAATGAAAAACCAAGGTAGAAAGAAGAGAGAGACGACCAAGGAAAGAGAGAAATAGACCAGACAGAGATACGAAATAGAAATATAGAAGTTAGAGAAATGAAAGGAAGGTATACAAGGAAAGGAGAAATGAAAAGAAAGATGCCAGAGAGAAATAAAGTAACGGGAGAGAAATAAAGAAGAGAGAAAAAGGAAGAAAATAAAGACACGACATACAGAGAAGAGGGGGGGAAGACAATGCAAGATCGAGAGAGAGAGAGAGAGAGAGAGAGAGAGAGATTGGCATGAATGCTCCTTGGTGAACACTTACTATTCTTACCATTTTTATTAAAGTGGCAAGGCGTTAAAACATTTTTTTTGCTCAGAAAGAGTATCATTAAATGTTCACTTTTTTGCAATTACCCATAATGCACATAAAGCCTAATACAGGACGATTCACAAGTTCACTGATAGTCCTGTAGTTCCGAAACGTGAATAGTTATCGACTATCTTGACGTTCCACCCCTCCACACTGTAACCGAGATATGTCCTCTATCTTGAGTGTAAGTGTTTTTTTAAAAAAAAAAATAGAAAGATGCAGTATAAAAAAGGTAAAGTGCTCCCCTGTGCTTAGCACCACGCCATGAAGTCGTATAGGGGGTGTGGGGGTAACGCCCCACACTTTCTTGATCCGGTCGTGAGTGGGGGTGATATGATCAGCATCACGCCCCTGACCGCCTTTACCCCCCAGGGTTTCCCCAGGTACCCATGTTATTCGACGCTGGGTGGGCGCTGGGGCCGCTTCCAACCTTAGAAAAGTTCCCGGATTTGAACCGGTGTGGCATATCAAAATACACTAAAATTTTCCAAGAAATTCACATCTGCAATAATTTGTAGCCTAGATGCAACTGTTAGCAAATTATCAGCTGTCGAATTTACATATATGCCTTTGTTTTGCAGGTAAGCAAAAATGGCTTAATTGATTGATTGATTGGCTTAATTTTACTTCGCTTTTTGTGCCACTTTTGGCTAATTTGCGAAGATGAGGATGAATGATGACATGATGAAATTGATGAATGGACACCCACAAACAACCACGCCCAGGTCGAAACTCGAACCTGGGACTCCTGGCGTCATAGCGCGATGCGCTAACCACTCCGCCACGGGGGCCGGCAAAAATGGCATTATCAAAGGAAAAACGCATCGAAATCGTTCTCATATGTGAAGAGCGTAAGAGTCCAATTTTCAAGCCTGGTTCATTTTTCAACGAAACAGTGGCAATCGTTAGGGATTCACCAGCGACAAAGAGGAAATTCTTTCTCGCTGGTACTGGTGAGAATTCAAAGACTCTAATGCGCTACGACGCTAGGGGTCCCGGGTTCGAATCCTGGTCTGAGCATGGATGTTTGTGAGTGTCCATTCATCAATTTCATCAAATCTCATTCCCATCTTCGCAAATTAGTCAAAAGTGGCACAAAAGGCGAAGAAGAATAAAGCAAATCAATCAATGAAAGACGCTAAGAGGCGGCTGGCTCGTGTGCAGCCTCCAAATTTGACATCTGTGGGACCGTTCTCGAGTTAGGGCCGGAAGAGTGAAGCGACTTGCAGTCCGAGCTGACAACCACCTGAAAAGATGACACATCCCTCGGTTTTCCACTGCGATAACAGAAAGTGCTTTCGTGACAGTGGTGGTAAGCAGTCAAACAATCTAACCAGGTGGAGGGTCTGCTTCCCGCCTCCAAATTTGGAGGTTGATGGAGGAGAGCACCACGGTCAATTTACTTTGCGCAGCAATTTTCATTAACAAATATATTGAAGTGAAAAAATATTAATTGGAATTTTTCGGTGTCCGAAAAGGAACATACTAATGAAAATCAGCACTTACCAAATTAATTTAATGCTATTGGTCGGAGAAAAATTAAAAGATTCTATTAGATCTAGTCATTGTCAACTAATTTATACCAAATTGAAGCATTCCACCGAATAACGCTGTATGGCACTTTTGGGAATGTGATGAGTTACCAGCGAAATCATGCTGCGGCCCTGCTTCTACAGGCTACAAGTTGGCCAGTCACAAGGTCGAATGTTGCTCGAAGATTGATACTCTGTTTGCATAACGTTTAATGTTTTCTCTACTGTAGTCCAGTAACATACAACACGTTTTATCCCTTGTTCTCGCATTCACTGAAATGTGCCATACAGAGTTATTCGGTGGAATGCTTCAATTTTATTTTTGTTCACAAGCCTAGACACAATGGAACTAATATTCTCTACGATTATGTGATAATTTACTCATTTATTAATATTAAATTTCAAGGGTGCATATTAATTAACGTATAAAGTTTAAAAAAATAGAGAATGCCATTTACGAGTAAAATTGTTGGGATTGGGACATCGACTTTTAAAAGAGGAATTTACTGGGCCGCGGACTCACGAAGGTTGAGAACCACTGTTCTAGGCAGACCTTGTTTTATGATGTACAGTCACCGCCAATAAAAATGGGAGATCTAGATCCTCGAATACTCGCTCCACTGCAAGGCGTTATGTGTGTTGCATAAATCTACGGCGTTGGTGGAAGTTGCCATTGAAAATTTGCTATTAAAATCCACTTATCGCCGTAGAGTTAGGCAACACACATAACGCCTTGCAAGGAAGCGAGTATTTGAGGATATAGGTGTCCCATTTTAATTGGCGGTGGTTATACAGTGGGAACTACTTGTATTGCTCGGCAAATTCTCCATGACTATTTTCATTATTTTTTCTTTTACATCCTGTGTGTTTTTAAGCGATGGATTTTTATGTATGCTGGTGCAGAAGTTGTCAACAGCTAGTTTTTGAGTTGTATTTTAATTCTTGAAGCTCTTATTGGATCAAATAAAATGATGAACAATTTGCACGGTAATACTCATGGATCCCACTGTACATGTCAATTTTCATGGAGAACCATGCAAGAATTGACACATAATATTTGATTAATTGGGTAGAATTGTAGTCCTCGAGAATTCTGTTGATAAATTATCAATAAATCTTTTAAGATTTAGGATTTAGGAATGTTTGGGTCTCCTATCGAGCGAACACGCTGTATTTAAAAAGAAAACAGAACCAGAAAGAAGTGTCAGCAATAGCCACGCTCGGTATGCAAGAGCAAGTTGTTTCTACGTAGCTGAATTCTGCAACAATAATTTTACAATATGTAGCTTTCGGGTGAGTGACTGTATCGCTGCCTCCCCCCTCCCTCTCTTTGTTCTCTGGTTAAATATATTACCCACGGACTTCAAAAGGTTAGTTAGGCAGTATAACATAATTAACCGCATCTCAATCAGCCGACCGTTTATCCATCGCTGACGGAAACATGGAAGGGATGACG
Source organism: Lepisma saccharinum (assembly GCF_977018435.1). Taxonomy (NCBI): domain Eukaryota; kingdom Metazoa; phylum Arthropoda; class Insecta; order Zygentoma; family Lepismatidae; genus Lepisma; species Lepisma saccharinum. The sequence goes on along the minus strand of NC_139239.1, from coordinate 12,596,736 downwards.
GGTATTGTACCCCCTGTCAATTTCCGCAACAATGTAATCTATGGGCGAACAAACAGATTTCATCAACCGGATGTGCGTGCGCGCTTAGGAACTATCACGCGTAATTTTAGCCTGCTTTAATAACATTGTAATCGAGGGGAACTGACTGAAAATTGCTACAAACGCAATACTGTTTTCCTTTGATACATCTGAATTCTTTTAGTAATATGGAGGTTTTCACTGGCTCATATTGAGATGCAGTATGAGACTTGTATCTTTCAATAATGTTTGTGATATTTATGTTATAAGTAGAGTTACCATCATCGTTTAACAAGAATCTCCCACATCATTTTAGGAATCTTTCAGACCGAAGCGACAGGTTACAAGTGACACGCGTTACTTGGAAACCAACCTTCAAAAGTAAATGCAACCTTTCGCACCAAATCAAAGCGATAAGCTGTATGTGTCGCTTGTCGCTCGGACTGGACCGTTTTGTTAATATCCTGCATCGTGTAGCCTGAGTCTGTTGGTATACACTGAATACTTCTCTACAGAGTGAATGTGGCCCGTGTCGTTTGTCGCTTCAATCTGAAAGTTCCCTTACTCAATGTTCGGCGACTAGAGAAATTTGAAGGCAAATATAAAATGTTTTACATTTTGAGAGCTTTCAGAGCGCGGTGACGGGTAACAGGTGACACGCGACACTTGGAAACCAACCCTCAGAAATAAGGCATCCTTTCGAACCGAAGCGTCAGAACAAGCTGCACATGTCGCCCTGACTGGGAAGTTTTCTCAATTTCGTACATCGTGTCGCTTCGATCGTTTCTTAGCGCATGCGCGGTGAATGCTTCCTTTTTGACTGCAATGCTTGCTTCGGCCTGAAAGCTCCCTTTGAGTATCATATAATTTGCATTAAATAAACACGTCCTTGAATTAGAGAAACGGAAAATCTTAGAGAAATTAGAGAATCTAGTGGGCAGAGCGAAGCAGTACACGCTGCTGCGAAAGCTGGTGATTACAGTCCTCACCTCCTCGCAATCCCATTCCCTCTCGCGCGTTCATTCGTGGAGCCGTTTTGCGTCATTACTTGCGCAGAGAATTGTTTTCGTTCCTTGCTCTAGAGATAGACGGGACAGAGTATACTTCTGGTCACAATAAATTGGACATATACGAGGGTCATTCGGAAATTAACCGCCGTTGTGGCGTGGCGCTAGTAGTAGTGGGCAGAGCGTAAGCGTTGTTACGTCACGCAATCTGTGATTCAGTAAGCTTCCAGCTGTGCTAGTGAGAGCATCGTAGTGTCGCGCGTGTGCTGTTTATAACGTCACAAAACGTGTGCTGCCATCGAAAATCCCGCCAAATGCGAGATATGCGCAGTGATAAGATTTCTTTGGGTAAAAATTCATGGAACGTGGTACGACAATCAGTTCTGAAGTTTACTCTAACACTTTGCAGAAACTGAGAGGAGCCATCCAGAAGAAACGTCATGGTATGCTGACATCTGGTTTTATGTTCGTGCATGACAAAGCTCGCTCTCACACTTTCGGCGAACACAAGACAATTTCCGCCAATTCTAATAGGACGTTTTTGATCATCCCCCATACATCCCGGACTTGGCTCCTTCTGATTTTCATCTGTTCACTCACATGAAGAAGTGGATTGGGGCACAGCACTTCACTGACGTTGAAGATCTTTGAAACAGGATGTTTGAATTCCCAGGCGGCGGAGTTTTAAGCAGAAGGGATTGGTAAGTTAGTGAAACGCTATGACAAGTGCTTGAATTTACATGGCGAGTATGTTGAAAAATAGAGGACAGCTGTACCTTTCAGATGTAAAGTAAAAATTTGTTGTATCTATGCGGGTTTTTTATTTATACCCAAACAGCGGTTACTTTCGGAATGAGCCTCGTAACAAAAATTAAGATATACATATTTGTATATATGTATGATGGAAAACTCATAAAATAAAATCCCACAGCGTGATTACGGTAGATTAGTTAAGTGGCATGGCTTTATCATACGAACTATATTCCCACCAGCCAGGTTTCTGACGTCGGAATTAACGAATAGGGTTTCTAACAAGTCAAATTCATTTGTTTATATCAACTTCATTCTTGAAGTGTATGAAGAATACATACACCACCCATATTACTGCAGTACAGGCCATATCTCGAAATAGTTGCGTCAAGGAATGGTAATGGCAACCCAACCTATCAAGCAATAATGACTATCGCATAAGAAACAGATGCATCACTAGACAAAGGATCTTGCGGCATACTCATACACTAGATGTCAACGTTTCACTTTTAAATTCGCATGCTCAGTATAATATACACAGTAACAAAAGCATGTAAAATATCTTAATATTTCAATTAGTATCAAATTTATTTAAACACTTACCACCGGCAGACCACCCCCTCATAGTAAGATATGGTTGTACTCACCTGCAAATAGAAATTAGCATGTTATTTCTGCAGTGAAAATTTCCGAAATATTGTCAAAACTGCTTACAACTTTAAGAGGTACACAAAAATATATTTTCACACAGTAAAGTACACTTATTCGACAGACGTATCCTCCAGAGCAGGTCTAAGCTGAAGAAGGGAAGAGGAGTAGCCACAATGGCATGGGATCCCGAAAACAAAATTTTCAAGTCGATCAGAATCGAAAAATTGCGTCCTTAAGTGGAATCATGTTAACATATCAACATATCAACAAAAGAATCATTTTAATGAGAAAAATAAGAGATATGAAATAAACGGTAATGAAAGAAACAGAGAGAGAGAGAGACAGAGAGAGAGAGAGATAGAGAAGAGAAAGGAAGGAAGAAAAAGAATTAAAGAAAAGAAAGACTGTAGGGAAGAGAAGTCAGTTAACGAAAACAATGAAGAAGAAGAAATAAACAAGAAAATGGCGAGAAAGAAGTAAATTGTTTAAAGATGATCGAAAGCTAGAAAGAAGATATGGGAAAAGAAAATAAGAAAATGGAAAAAGTGTGAGAAATAATGGTATCCACGATGGCGTAGTGGTAACGTCGTCGTCTTGTAATCAAGGAGTCCCGGGTTTGATACCCGGTGGAGGCACATGGCACAGTGGTTCGGTTCGCACTTTATACTGTAGGTCCAGTCCATATTGGCCCTTCTGTGCATAAAGTGGATTTAAAACAACACTTCACTTCAATACTTCAGTGTCAGATGTAAAATAATCTCCAAATTTCTGACCTCTTTAATTTACCTGGACAATTTGGATTATAGCTCCCGATATCATATCTACCCATCTTTTATATGTTACTTCATTTCGAGTATCCAGTCATCTTCGTTATGTTGTAGCAGTGTTGATGTCATGATTACAGTTAATCGGCCACTGACGGTATCAGTACCGCCGTGTCTTAGTGGAAGAATCTTAATAAAATACAGTTAGGAGAAGCTATACTGTCAATATTACAAGGATGAAAACATCAGTCCCATAACTTTAGAATCAAACCTCGTTCTTGTGTAGATAATCTTTCATCTGGAAACTGGCTGAAGCACTTGAAGATATCTCTAGAAACGATTTTGTGGGTACTTGAGCAAATTTACGATTTCTAAAGTTAGGAAAAAATAGTTCGCATGTGTCATTTACGAACACTCAGAATGAAGGCAAAATACCAACGATTTCTGCGAAATATCAAAGGGGAGTTACAAAGCCAGACATGAGACCGAAAACGACTATTAAACTGAAGTGACACAAATTTGAAACGAATCCTTCAACTGCGAGTAATGGAGCGTTAACATAAAAATAAAAAGTCTAAAAATATTGGAATCGTTTCTCACATCTATGAAGAGGGTAATACAGTATTTTCCCCTGTCTATGTAGCTTGTGAAGGAAAGACCGTACGTCCAAGATGCTCACTTGGAGACGTTATAGTGTCTCCCAGTCGGCGAGAACAATGACAATGAGGTCAATTTGGAACAGTGTGTCTGACAGTCTGAACCGGAGCCAAAGGCTTACTGGATAAATGGCGTAATCTTCAATGGTCCAGGCCGCCATATCTTACGGAACCACCGTCGTTTCTGGCTTGGAAAGAACGTTACCCTTCCGCTGAGGATCTTCTTCTGACGTCACCTGATACTCTTTCAACGATTCATGACTTTTCCTGCAAAGGAAGCTTCTTCACGAGTAGTCAGATTGTGATGTTGATGGGATTGAAGCGAGTTCCATCTTTTTAAGTGTAGGAAGGAATTTAGGTCATTGTTTTTTTCTTTTTGTTTTTTTTTTAATTATATAAGGTTCTTCTTGTTGAAGGGTGCTGCCGAAGCACTCTTGAATTTTATCATCTTGATATGGTTTGATTTTTGCTATTTAGCGTTGCTTTTCTACCACTTTTGGCTAATCGCTACTGTGATGATGAGTGATGATATTAAGGAATTAGAACACCTATGCCCAGGCCGGGTTTCGAACCCGAGACCCCTGACTTCGTAACTATGGTAACCAGTCCGCCAAGGAGATCGGCTGTAAATTGACGGGCCCTATCTAGGTGTGTGTGTGCGTGTGTTATAGTCCAGCATTCGTTTAACTTTTGTTTTATCCACTAGGAGGAAAAATGGGGCTGGGCAAGAGGCAATGGCGTGCCTCAACAACAGATGCAAGGGTCTCTGACCCCTCTTTTTCACAGATGATGATTGATTGATTAATTTGGCTTAGCTTTTCTGCCACTTTATCTAATAGCAAAGAAGGGAATGCATGGCCGATGAAAGTTATACTGTAACGAGTGCACTCACGGCTCCCGAAATGACGTGTCAATCATACCCCGGCACGGGGCCAAACGTCGTTATGTGTACGGGAGACCGGTCGTGACTCACGGTCCAGTTATCAAGTTCGGTACTGAGACGGTCGTTTATTGTCATACTATTGCGAGGCGGAGATTAAGACCTTGAAATGTTACACTGTTTTGTTTACCTTTGATATGTAGATTCGAACAATCATAAAAACACTAATAGCATAATATCTGGTACCTGAAAAAACGTCAAATAACAACACTGACGAACGGTAAAAAAGTGAATATATATTGTAACAACGAAAAATATTGCAATCAACAACTGTTTACAAAGCCTCCTCACTCTCACAACATTCACTCTATCTCTCTTTCACACACATGAGGTATTTTTACATGTGAAGTATGGATACAAATCATGGATCTCATTAACATATCATTCCTTTTAATTTTTAAACCTTTATGTGAATTTAGGGCATTTGTCTGCCAGCTCCTGTGCTCTTTTAAATTAACTTAAGTGCCAGCCCTCGGAAAGCGGTTAACTAAGACAATTGGGTCGGCGTGGTTAAATCGTTCGTTCGAATGAACGTGTGCATCGAGTCGTAAGGACGACATTATACAAGTTTCTCGGACGGGGGTATTACACACAAGCCTCTCTCGTCCAATGAGAACAACTACTCAATTACATGGTGATGCAAAAACTTAATTGGCTCCAGCTGCCGGAATACACTAATCAATCGTCGGCGCGAGCAAAAATTACCTTAAAAACCACTATGCAACAAATAATACTATTTCACGCACACGACCTTGCAATATAAACAACTACGCTTTCCACAATTAAAAAGGACTCATCAGTAAAGTATTGACAAGTTAAATGGCGCGACGGGGCGGTCGGTTACACAAGAAATGGAGCACACTTTGACAATTTACACTAAATATTAAAGAAATGAAATGGAGCTTCTAACGCTGAATGCAGACAATTAAATTAGAACATATGAACCTGAAATAACTCTTTTTTACAACAATACCAAAAATTGTCAGAGACGGAAATTAGGTTCGGGGTTTCCTGAGTAACTTTGCAAATAAGTGAGGCTTCGGCGTTAACTGTACGGTGTTGATACTAACGACGCACGTTTACATGGACATGAGACCCTCTGAAGTATACTGTACCAGACTCTGCTACATGGCGTGGTCATTCATCTCTCCTGGACGCGGAACTTGCACACGGTTCCTTTGTGGCGAAATTGTCCTCCGAGGTCGATCGCGACGAAGAATAATTGCGACGATATGGTGTACTTGCACCTCCTCAGAACTTCGGACGTTCCTCTTGTCGCTAGCGTCGGGTGTACGTGGTCACGCGCCGGTTCGGAATCTCTCTGGTGACGGGCTTCGATTCGGCGTCGTTCTGGAAGCGTCGTTCTGGAGTCGTCCTTCAATCTCTCCCTCTGGCTTCGATCGGCGTCGTTCTGGAGTCGTCCTTCAATCTCTCTCTCTGGTGACGGGCTTCGATCGGCGTCGTTCTGAAAACGTCCTTCGGGCTTTGGGCAGTGTTTGGCTTTGGCGTCGTCTGGCTGGCTTCTGCATCGTTGCGGGTGCCGGGGAAGCGACGGCCCCTCCTTCTCTATCTTCTTTAGCCCTCCATCCTTATGTAGTCCACGCTTGGCAAAAACAAATCACCGCGTAATCTTCACCAAAATAAGGCGCACACTGGTAATTCTCTATCTGCAACTCGCTCGCGGTACGTAAGGAAACAAAGTCCACGGACACAAAACAATGATCACGCGAGAGTGTAGCGCGGAGATGCTCTCTCTATGAAATCCGGGTAAAAACTGTGTCTGGAATCATAGTACTGCCTATATATAAAATATTCTAATTCTTCCGTTGAAAAGGACGCTCAAGTCGCTTGGTTTCTGTTTCTGAGGGGTGGAAATGACCTGTGTCCATTGTCTTGAAACTCGGTCACCGAGGCGTCTTCGATCCTTGCAGGCTCGAGCTCCAGCTGGTTTTCCTGGTCATCCGTGAACATGGGTTCGAACGCCTGCTGCGACTCAAGCCCGGTAGCGGCGAAAATAATCTTTCCTTATCTCCGCGTTGGTGCAAATATGTCATGTTCTAAGCGGCGGCTGTCACTCAAGAAAAACCCCATCTCCCAACTCCCGACGTCTGGGTCGGATACAAGTTTATTCACAAAATAAAATCAAACCTCACACTTCCATGTTTGTGCATAAAATGAATCAATAAACAAAAAATAATTTTTATCGAACTGCGTTTCACATGTCACTAGATACCGTGACAATACAATGACAATCACACACATGTATGAACAGTACATAACGCCTGTAAGTTCAGACGTCAGAGACTCGTTAGTCTGCAAAATGCAGTCCAGAGAAAGAAGGTTGACGGGTGTCTTCAGAAAAGACTGTCGGTAAATGGCGTAAATGAGCCCCACCAATTCTTAAAAAAGACAATTTAAATAAAGAAATAGCAACTTCAACGCTAATGTTATTATGCTATTCTTCTTATTATTATTTTTATTATTAACGTGGTGATATGAATGGCTAGCATACATTATATAGATAATCTCATGCATCCCTCCTCGTTGTACATCATAAAAATTATATACATATAAACTTCCATATAACTAACGGATTAGATTGCCCTTTCTGTGAGCATCATGGATTGGTGGAATGAGAAGATTTTTGTATTGTGTTAATAACACCATTACTTAGCTGTTGGTCAGATTATGCAATGCGTTTACTCTAAGTACGAACATATAGAGGCAACATAATCGAAAGGGGATAAACACTGCTCTTCACGCGCAAGGGGCCATGATTCCTTCACATTGCCCCTTTAAATAAAAGTTATGACCACCAATTATATCCAAAAGCTTCCCCCCTCCCCCCTCTCTCTCACACACACACACACAAATATACACCATAGCTAGTGACCCCTTGCGTAAATTGGTGCACTTCTCCCTCGACATGCCGCACAAATGACTGCATACATATTTGAAAACTACGAACAAATAACGAAACAAGTAATGTCAAAATAATAATAATAATAATAATAATTGGAGCGGCAGTACGCAACATTGGACTTGTCAGCAATCATCTTACTGAAACATTCCCAGATCTGTGGATTGGCAGAGATGTTCTAATCCTTTAACTACCAAGATAACCGGACATTACGCCCCTGTTTTGTACAGGAATTTCATATGATACTGTGGCCTTGAGACAGCACACCACGCAATCAATTGTAGGAGTCCCACCACAAATGTTGCAGAATGGGTGGTCTGAGATTGAATATCGTTTGGATATTATGCGTGCTATTTTTTCTGTATGATTAATCGAGTTTTTGAGTTTTTGATCGATCGAGTTTTTGTTTTAGTTTTAAGTCAACTTTATTCAAGTGAGACTAATCGGGACTGGGCCTACGGTTTGAAGTGGGATCCGAACTACTTGTGCCTCCACTGGTATCGAAGCCGGAACCCCTTAATTATAAGGCGACGACATAACCACTACGGCATCAGGGAAACCCCTCTGTATAATTAATAAAATTGTCTGTGTTTATATGTTGATTTTTAGCTATGTGTTTTATTGGAAGTATCAATATAATCAGGATAATCACATATGCACATTATATTTCTGTTATTTACTCATTTTATTTGGAAGGATATGGGGGCTATTGACCCCACTTCGTTAGCTAATATAAAGTTTTGGCCTGGTTTACCATCTAAGTTGGCCAACTTCTTGTCAATTACTGCAAAACCAAACTTCCAACACAAATTTACAAGCATTGTAAATGATGTAAAGACACCTATGGCTAAACGTTTTGTGGTTTTTAGGGAAGAAGACGCGTCAGCAGTTCCAGAAAGCTGAAAAGCCGATTTGTCTTGACTGCGGCAAAACTGTCTGTGACTGGTTGGACTGCAGTGGCTGCAGGAGCCCCAAACTAACAGGAAGGAAAAGGAGAGACCTGGTGTGTTCCACTCTGCATCTCCAATTCCATGACAACTTGACACGTAAGTCGTGAGAAAATAACGAGAAGCAGCCTACTTGAAGGGTCTCGCTCCAAGATAATTCTACGCAAAGACCGTCAGGCATATAGCAAATTAGCCTATAACAACCTGACATTTACTTTATATATTTTATTCAAGATTAGTAACGCCAGGAACTTAATGGGCTCTTGTATTCAAATTTTGAAATTCGTTGCGTGTTGCTTTTGTAATGACTAAGAGCGAGAAGCAAAGTGTTTTCCTGTAGTTTGCGAATTCGGCTTCTTTTCTGTACTTTGGTTAGAAGGAAATCTACTCTATTTTTAAAGGGAACATACGTGCATACATGCATTCATACATGCTGATTGATTTGGTTGATTTCGTGTTTTAAGTCCGCTTTATGCACAGTAAGGCTAATCGGGACTGGACCTACAGTTTAAAGTGGAACATTCATATATATATATATATATATATAGCCACACACGGACGTGTCTGTGTGTATATGTGTGAGAGAGAAAGATTTCTGCCCCGGGAGCAAGAATAAAATATGTCTCCCCTTACATCCGTTTCGGACAAATATTATTATGCGAAAATAATATCACTTTTGTCTAAAGGGGATTCGGTCCTCTATGTTGGTGGAGAGCAATAGTGGTTCGGATCCCACTTTCAACTGTATGTCCAGTCCCGATTAGCCTTACTGTGCATAACGTGGACTTTAAAACACCAACTCAATCAACAATAAGTTCAAACTATGCATTCTCTGCTTTGTGGGTAACTTACAATGCTTTACTGTGTAGTTCATCGAGTACAATTATAACAACAGCTAGATAATTATTAATCGTATTTCTAATGGAACGCCATTGAAAACATGACGCTTGTGTTTGCAATGTACGTAATATAACACTAAAAGGAAGTATTGATTTATAATGTACATATTAATCACTACCGAGAAAACGTTTTATATCTCGTAAGGTCGCTACAGTATATACAGAACTTCATAATGGGTAATGAAAACGCCAACGTTTTTTCTAAATTTTTACCGCCTCCGATTTTCCGAATGTCCTGCATATACTATTACGTTAGCTACTGGTTGGTATCATATCTTCATGAACATACACAATAACACTGTTTTTTAAAGAATAAGTATAAATTTGATGTGACAGTCCTGATAAGCCTACATGTACCTAAAGTAGACTTAAAACAGAACAAAATCTTATAGAAACGATTGTATAGTGAACGTCAACGAAGTTAGCAATAAAACTTTTTAAGATATATTATTGTAAAAACTGGTAACATATATTTCAGAGGGACGACGTGTACCCTCTTAAAACATTCTTCTCTTTTTATTCGTTCGGTCCTCTCTTTGCCTCGGGCCGGCCCCCGTGGCGGAGTGGTTAGCACATCGCGCTGCGACGCCAGGGGTTCCAGGTTCGAATCCTGGCTTGGGCATGAACGTTTGTGATGTATATTCATCAATTTCATCATATCATCACTCGTCCCCATCTTCGCAAATTAGCCAAAAGTGGCACAAGAAGCGAAGTAAAATAAATCAAATCAAAAATCAAAATCAAAAAATCAAATCTTTCCCTCGGCGCCCTTGTAACGGCTTCGAGAGGGGGAAGCCGATGCAAGACGTATAATTTACTTTCAACCGTAAATGTGATGTGCAAATTTGTAACTGATCGAGTGATTCATTTGATTTATTTTACTTCGCTTTTCTGCCATTTTTGGACTCGCGGAGATGAGGATGAAATGTTATAAGATGAAATGGATGAAAGGACAACGACAAACAGACAATGACAATACATAACATGAGCCCCACGGAGGATTATACTGGCAGTGAGTCCAGACGCCAAAGCCTCGTTATCCTGCAAAATGCAGTCCAGGGTGTACTACGTGGAAGAGAGATTGGCATTTGGGTGTCTAAGCGAAGTATCACGCCTTACACCCCAATTTTTTACCTGTTCGTACTATTATCCATAACTGGTAAGTAGGGCCTTCCCGATAGCGTAGTGGTAACGTCGTCGCCTTCTAATGAAAGGGTCCCGCGTTCAATACCCAGTAGAGGCACATTCGGATCCCAAATTTAACCGTTCGTCAAATCCCGATTAGCATATCTGTGCATATAGTGGACTTAAAACAACAATTCATAACTGGTAGGTTAAGTTAGGCTAGATGGTGGCTAAGTGTGTTTCATATTTTCGTTCACATTCAAGTATCTTAATTTTCAGTTTATTTTGTGCCCCTTTCAAAACCACCCCTAAATTTGTACATATATAGAACATAGAAGCTTATTAAAGTCGTATCCAAAGGAATTCAGGCAGCTCCTGTCATTTTCCTTTCTTGTTTAGTATTCATAACAAGATTGATTTCCTGACGAATCTATTTGTATTTCTCTACACAATCACGTTTCATCTGTCCATGTCAGACGCAATGCTTGTGTCCGCTGTATAATAACTCTGCTCTGGTTCGTGGAAACGAAACAATAACAATAAAAATTGCGTTTTGCTTTTGAAGTTTCATGTACATGATAAAAAGAGTCCTCGTGATGGCATGCTTAAGGGCATCGGATTGGTTCGCTTCCTTTTTTTCAAATTTCTCTTTCGTTTCGAAATCAGTTCCAATGCATGCTGCGGAACAAAGAGAAACAGCGTTGACAATGTCGTTGGATAGAGACTAGGTATTTCCTGTGGGTTACGCCAAAGGATGCGAACCTGCAAGACAACATAAAAATCTACTATTGTCAATATTTGTATGTGTTGCATTATAACCGCTATGAATAGTAGTGAGATTTGTCTGAAAGAGACGCGTGAACAGAGGACAATCACATGTTGCAAGTGGGTATTGGTGCGGAAACTGCAATGAATGGGGGTGTGGCCATGATGGCAGCCATCTTGGATTCCGTCATATTGGATATTACACAATATTTTAAAATGAAAAGGGGTATGTATGATATACGAAATCGCATTGTGGACGAAACAAGAGGACTTTCTCTGGATATGATACAACGTGCACTTTGCAGTTTTTACGATCGGTTGGCATATTGTCAGACAGTCGACGGAAAGCAGTGTGAGCACTTGCTCGGAGGCATTCTGTAAGTCAATGTCATGTTTTCTTGTTCATGCTCTCTGTAATTTGCAGTGTACAGTTATCCACAGGAATACAGTAAACAATTCTTTCAGACAAATCTCATTTTTTGCAGTCAAACGTAGCACACCCTATCTCTTCCACGATTGACGATAGGTCCAAAATGAGTTCGGATTGTCGTTTGTGGGACGATTCCAGCCTAAACTGATGTGTCATACATACCCCTTTCCATTTGAAAATATTGCGTGATATCCAATATGGCGGAATCCAAGATGGATGCCATCGTGGCCACACCCCCATTCAATGCAGTTTCCGCACCAATGCCCACTTGAAACATGTGATTTTCCTCCGTCGAAGCGTCTCGTTATTACTGGCCTGTCCCGATAATTTTGACTAACCCTGTATAAATTTCTTCCTTGCCCTTTAGAACTCGTGGAAGGAATTTAGGAGCATAGATGCCTGAGCACATTGAGTGGTCTTCACAATCTCATCAGCAAGTGTTCAGCTTTCGAATCATAGTCTTGGCACCGGTATTACGTACTTTGTGAGTGTCCCTTCATTAAGTTAAGCTAATCATCATTCAAACTCAGTAGCCTAATGAGGCAGAAAAGCGACGTAAAATTAAAGATGTAAATATTTTTTTACGTGTTATGTAGTTAATTCACTGAATAATAAGTTTCCTACATGTGTGTGTGCGTAAATGTCATGAATGCATAGAGGGAGATGTAGAATTAAGGCTCCCATACATTCAAAATTTCGGCTATTTGTAGAAGCGATGTGATCAGTACCACTCTCCGGTCGCCCTTACTCCTTAGGTTTGCCGATAGGTACCGATTTTTTGTTGTTTATTGTTGTTGTTTTATTGATTTGGTCTATTTTTTTCGCTTTATGCCACTTTTGGCTAATCGCGAAGGTGACGATGAGTGATGATATGATGAAATTGATGAAGAACACCAGACGCGGGGCCTCTGGCGTCGTAACGTGATGTGCTAACCATACCGAATTATTTGAGATTGAGTTAATCCCAGAGCAGCTGCTTCCACGGAAATTGCTGTTAAAGTTCCCACCTGAAATCAGGCACCTCGGGAATCGAACACCAGTCTCCCGCGTTGCAGTCAGATGCCCTGCCCACTGAACCACAACAACTCTTGTATCCGTGTTCGATTGCCGACGTGGTTGATTTGAGCTGTGAACTTTTCCAGCAATATCCCTCGAAGGAGCGGCTCCTGGGTTCACCCAGCCTCTGGATACCTGACGGCAACCATAGGAGATCAAGGCAGTCGGACAGAGGTACTGATCACATCACTTCCACAAATGCCATAGCTGTGTGTGAAGCTTTTCTGAGATCGTATTTTTTTATATTTTACGTCGCTTTTGTTCCTCTTTAGGCTTATCGTAACGATGAGGATAAATGATAATTAGCTCAATTTGATGAATAAATATCCACAAAGGTAACCCCCATACCTTGTCCGTGCTTCACGCTTGACCAACAAGACGATATGATGTGATATATCTAATCTTACAGCTGAGTTCAGAAGACTCGAACCTGGCATTTATGAAATGAAGCACCATCAGCACACGAACTGGATATTGAAGAACCGGATTGAGGTTCGGAATGATTTAGTAGAGTTCAGTAAAAAGCATTTTATAACGGACATAAAGACGGGATGACATTTGTAGAGGGTACGCGGTGTAATGGCCCTGCCGGGTAATATTGAGCGAGAAATCCTTTCTCTGCTCCGAAGGGCGAAAAAAAGGGACGCAGGACAAGCTGACTCGGCGCAATAAGGGCTGATAGCGCTTTTGGTATCAGATTTTTTAGGGGTGGGGGTTGATAAGGTTAAAGAGGTATTATGTCACAGTAATTGACACGAGGTTGTTGTGCGCTTGTGTGTTGATGGGATGTTCTCTCTGACTAATGTTTACAATTGTTTATACCAAAATATACTGTGAAAAGATAAAAGTGCAGCCTACATTTCCGCTCTTGATTGATTCGATTGAATTTAAAATTTTGGGTGCGTCAGCACTTAGGAGATTTGCACCCGTCACATTATACGAGAGCCAGAACCTTTACCATAAATAAAATCAACACGTGTCTCTGAGAACTAAAATCTATTTACCCATAATAAAATCTCAGGACGTAAAGGGGCACGTAGTACAAGGCGCAGGACAACACACGACCCTACAAAGGATTATACTGGTCCAGACAGACACCAGACGCTAGAGTCTCGTTGGTCTGCAAGATTGCAGTTACCGGGGTGTACTACGTTCAATCGAGTTGGTGCTTTAAGTCCACTTTATGCACAGTAAGGCTAATCGGGACTGGACCTACAGTTTAAAGTGGGATCCGAAACACTATGAGCCTCCACCGGGTATCGAACCCAGGACACCTTGATTACAAGGCGACGACGCTACCACTGCGCCGGGGAATCCCGGGATGTAGAGTGAGATTATTTCCGTAACAGCTCTGGCCGTTCTGCGCTTGCACCTTGGGAGCGAGTCATAACTCCCGACGCCTCCAATCAAGAAGTGAACCGCTGACGTCATCTCTACTCTGCGCCTATAGCTAACTCTATTGCTCACGCTGTACATTGCTTGTAGGTTCGCTGGCTAGACTCGCGCAGGCAGCTGGAGATGTTCCGAATGAACTCGGACTCTACTACGTGGAAGTGAGGTTGACGTGAGGCTGTCTTCATAGGGTCACCCCTTGTAACTCACTTTCGCTCTTGAAATATGTGTACTAATAATTTAGTCGTGAATTAAGGGAAAGACTTACTGTAAGTAGATGATTTAGTTGTCCTAATTAATTTGTTTTATTTAACTTTGGTTTCGGTCAGTTTTGGCTAATCGAGAAGATGAGGATGAAAATTGTTAAGAAAATGATGGAAGAACAAACTCAAGACCCATTGGCTGTGACTCCGGATGCCACAGCCTCGTTTGCCTGCAGAAATGAAGTCAATGGTGTACTACGTGGAAAACAAATTGTCATTTTGGTGATTAAAAGAAAGCAACTCCTTACACTCAGACAAAAAGTGTGGAGAGGGCTTCCCCGATGGCGCAGTGGTAGCGTTGTTGCCTTGTAACCAAGGGGTCCCGGGTTCGATACCCGGTGGAGGCGCATAGTGGTTCGGATCCCACTTTAAACTGTAGGTCCAGTCCCGATTAGCCTTACTGTGCATAAAGTGGACTTTAAAACACCAACTCAAACTCAAACCAATCCTAAGTGAGGATGAAGCAGGTCTTAACAAAATTTAAAAAATAAATGGGAGATGACCTGAGTGGTTAAAAAAATGAGAAAAAAGAACAAACTTAATGATAGGATAGTAGAAAATCGACGAAGTGGAAGAATTTTACTAAGGACTATAACAACTAATAACGGAAGATGCAGGAAAGTGTTTTTCTTTTTCTCTGGTTTTGTTTAAGTCCACTTTATGCACAGATAGGCTGCCCTGAACCGGATCAAAACTTTGAAGTCGGATCGGAACCACTATATGCCTCATCCAGTTGTCGAAACCGGAACCGCTTGAATACAAGGCGACGACGTTACCACTATGCCATCGGTGAGGCAAGGGGCAGGAAAGGAATCACTAGTAATAGGTTATCTGAGACAAAGAATAGATTTCACCACAAGAAAAAAAAATCAACCTTTAGGAACATAGATTTCGCTGTAAGAAAGAGGTTGCTAAAGAAATTTGTCTGTAGCATAGCACTATATGGATGCGGAACATGGAGAGTGACGAGAGCTGAAAGGAATAGACTTGAAGCCTTCGAAATGAGATGCTAAAGGATAATGTTGAAGATCAAATGGATAGACGGAATAACAAGCATGATGTCCTTAGCTGTTCACTTAGCTTAGCGTGTAAATCGATGGTCCAGGAAAGATGCTGGATGGTGAGCCACATCCCGAGACATGGGGAAGTAATGAATATCGAAATTGACGGCAGTCTAAAAGGGAAAACCACATTGGCAGAGGGGAAGAGAGAGAGAGAGCAGCGGAAGAATTTAATTGTTGTTTAAGTCCACTTTATGCACAGATAGGCTAATCGGGACTGCATCTATAGTGCCTCCATTGGGCATCTAACCCGGGACCCCTTGATTACAAGAAAAGCAAAGGAAGAGAGAGATAGATAGAAAGAAGAAAGAGAGTCCTAGGTACGGGTCATGGCTTGAACATGAGTGCTCCTCTGTGAATATCCTTTCGTCAATTTCACGTAATCATTATAATTCATCTTCACCGTCACGATTACCATAATGAGTCAGAAAAGTGACATAAAATGAGAAAAATACGAGAGAAAATGCCAACAAAGACATATGCATGGGGAAACTAAGTCATGTTAGTAAAATTCAATTGTACAGTGTCTCTCAAAAGTTTTAGGACAACGACATTTTAAACTAGGCAACCCAATTTACACAAGCCGTTGGTGGGTTGCGTGCAGAGTTAGGCTCAATTTCAGGGTTGCCACGTGCACAATAGATATTTATAAAATACGCGAAAGAAATATAAACAATTATTATTGTATAAAATTATTAAAAATATCACTAATATATCGCAAATGACAAAATTCTTTCTGAAAGAAAAAAATAGGTTTTCTAGTATTTCATCGCTGATGAGTCTACAGTAAGGAAAAGAGGTGAGAGGAAACGAAAGGTTACAAAGGAGAGGAGAAAGAGAAAACGAAAGGAGACGAGGAAAAGTAGAGGAGAGAAGAAAGATAGGATAGACGAGCAGAGGAGATGTAGTGAGGAGAATGGAAAAAGATTCGAGGAGAGATGAGGAAAAAATAACAAAGAAGAGAAAAGAGTAGGAAAACGAGAGGAGAGGAGGAGACGAGAAGAGGGAAGTGGAGAGTAGAGTAAAGGAGAGAAAAAGAGAAGAACGAAAAAAGAGAGTGCAGTGGAGTCGGAAATCTAAGACAGGAGAGTAGATAAGAGGAGTGGAGAAGAGTGGGATGGAGATAAGATGCGAGAAAAGGCGATATGAGACAAAAGCAGAACAGAAAGAGGGGAGAGAAGAAGGAGAAGGAACTGGAGAGAAGAGGTAGTTGCAGAAAATATCGTCTGAGCGTCAAGAAGGGATGCATTGGTCAAATTATTGACATGAAACATTCAATAACATTTTGAAATGTATTGGAGAATATATTAGATCGGTGCGAAATGCCTTTTGGCTGAGTTCAGAGCAAATTAAAATGTTCCATGTAAGATCTTTGATTTTACCTGCGATTACACCACTAAAAAAATGAACGTAATTTTTAATATTTATAAGAATTTATTCAATTTTTCTCCACTTCTCGGTTCGTTGAAATTGAGATTTTGTAATTCAATATTTCCCCTCTCCCCATCGTTAATTCCAAACTGAATCATTCCGTTTCACACGGCGTGGACAATGAACACAATGTGATATGTCTAAAACTTACGAAAATTTTCTGCCACTGGAAGGGTTCGAACCTACGACCATCAGATCGACAATCCTGAACGGTAGCCACTACCCTACAAGCTTTCGCTCCTTAAGTCAGGTAGAAGGAGCTGACCAATGTGAAATGTAGATGTAACTCTCCTGCATGTAACGTGCAAACAAGTATTGTTTGTAACAAAGAAAACGAAAGTAGTACGACTCGGCGAAAACATTTAATGGAGAATTGCACATGGTGAGAACTTTTCATTCGATATTTGCGGAGGTATCCTTGCATTGAACTCAAGTGGGAGAAGGGGTAAAATTAGCATGTCCTGAATTGCCACACATATAAATAGTTATTTCATTAATATTTGTCAATGTCTTTGAAGCAGTACACAATTATCGTTAGAGTATCATAATTCACGATCTTATAAAATCTTATAAAAAATATAAAAATTATATAAAAATATCCCGTTGTGTCAATTCATTTATTTGTTTATTTTTTTTATAAATTTCATATGCAGAACAATGTAGCCACTATATACTGCTATTACAAATAATGTTACCATGCTCTTGTTTAATGGAAGGGATTATTTTTTAAGGAACATCTAGTATGGAGGATCGAACGTGGGACCGCAATGCTTTCAAGAACTCTAACCAATACACTACGCCCTTTGTTTTCTTGGAGCTATAGTTCCTAATTATTCTGTCGCCTCAATATTGTAAACGTTTTTTTCAAAAAAGAAGTTAAATACTCAGATATTCCTCTGTACTTCTAGAATTACTTTATACACATGCATTTGAAATTTAACTCTGAATTTCTTTCTTCGTATTAGTATATCTAAGCTTGTGAATATATTTTATTTGTAATTTTATAACGGTTTCATGAACATCTACGAAATAGTTCCTTATAACTTGGAATATGGTGAATAGATATGAAATGTCTTGAAATTAATTTTCGACCACTAGATTTTGGTAAGGGAATTATGTGTGATTTGTTTCCAGTCATTCATTGCTTAAACAAACGTTTTAAAACTACGTGAAATTTTCATTCTGGGATAAGTTTCTTTACTTGCTACATGTATGGGAACTACACTCTGTCCCACTTATCTCTGGAGAGGGTGAACGAAAAAAAGTATCTGAGCAGCGATGAGCACGTGAGAGGAATGGGATTGCGTGGAGGGAGGAAAACCACTGCAGTTACCAGCCTTCCCAGCAGCGTGCACTGATTCGCTCTGTCCACTCGATCCCCTCTCCCCACTTCTCTTCCGCTAGGCGCGGCTTTGCTCCAGAGTAGGGATGGCCAGATCCGGATCCTGGCGGATCCGAAATCCGGATCATGTTGGTTCCGGATCCTAAAATTTTTGGATCCGGTACTTTCGGATCCGGATCCAGTACTTTTGGATCCGGATCCGTTTTGCCATACCACATGCGCTTCTTTGGAAAGTAAGAATGGGCTTATAACATATTGTTACCTGCTAATATACATATATATATAATATACATATATACACACATATATATATATAGTGTGTGTGTGCGCGTGCGCGATTTGTAATTAATTAATACACTTACAAGGGAGGTCTAAGTCTCCCCCTCCGATTTCCATGAAACTTGGCAGGTGTATAGAGGCCCCACCCCCTCAAATGTCAAGATGAGGAGAAATTGAAGTGGGGATCTGACCCTGAAACCACGTAAATATGGCATAGGAAGAAACAGGGGGCATAGGGCCTCTCTATACACCTGTCAAATTCCATGGGAATCGGAGGGGGACACAGGGGTCAGATGATTTCCACGTCAATTTGTACTCATCTTGACATTTGAAGCGGGTTTTGCCCCCTAAAACAGTTTTTTAGCCGAAACAAAAAAAACACGTATTTCTTCCTTTGGGCCCCTCTATATACCTGCCAAATTTCATGGAAATCGGAGTGAAGGACAGGAGTCAAATGCCCACTTCAATTTGTCCTCGTCAAAACAAGTATTTCTTCCTTTGGGCCCCTCTATACACCTGCCACGTTTCATGGAAATCGGAGGGGAACACAGGGGTTAGATCCCCACTTCAATTTGTCCTCATCTTGACATTTGAGGGCCGGACCCTGTGGCTGACTGGTTAGCAAATCGCGTTTCAACGTCAGGGGCCCCGGGTTCGAATCCCGCTCGGGCACGGTTGTTTGTGAATGTCCATTCATCACTTTCATCATATCATCACTCATCCCCATCTTCGCAAATTAGCCAAGAGGCACAAAATGCGAAGCAAAATAAAAAAAAAATCAATCAATTGACATTTGAGGGGATTTTGCCCCCTAAAACAGTTTTTAGCTGAAACAAAAAAACACGTATTTCTTCATTTGGGCCCGTTTATACACACACCTGCCAAGTATCATGGAAATCGGAGGGGGACACATAGGTCAAATGCACACTTAAATTTGTCCTCATATTGACATTTGAGGGGGGGTTGCCCCCTAAAACAGTTTTTTAGCCGAAACAAAAAAACACGTATTTCTTCATTTGGGCCCGTTTATACACACACCTGCCAAGTATCATGGAAATCGGAGGGGGACACAGGGGTCAGATCCTCACTTCAATTTGTCCTCATCTTGACATTTCAGGGGGTTTTGCCCCCTAAAACCGTTTTTTTTTAGCTGAAACAAAAAACACGTATTTCTTCCATTGGGCCCCACTATAGACCTGCCAAGTTTCATGGAAATCGGAGGGACACAGGGGTCAGATCCTCACTTCAATTTGTCCTCATCTTGACATTTGAGGAGGTTTTGCCCCCAAAAACAGTTTTTTTTTAGCTGAACCAAAAAAAACAACAACACGTATTTCTTCATTTGGGCCCGTTTATACACACACCTGCCAAGTATCATGGAAATCGGAGGGGGACACAGGGGTCAGATCCTCACTTCAATTTGTCCTCATCTTGACATTTCAGGGGGTTTTGCCCCCTAAAACCGTTTTTTTTTTAGCTGAAACAAAAAACACGTATTTCTTCCATTGGGCCCCACTATAGACCTGCCAAGTTTCATGGAAATCGGAGGGACACAGGGGTCAGATCCTTACTTCAATTTGTTCTCATCTTGACATTTGAGGGGGTTTTGCCCCCTAAAACCGTTTTTTAGCTGTAACAAAAAAACAGGTATTTCTTCCTTTCGGCCGCACTATACGCCTGCCAAGTTTCATGGAAATCGGAGGGGGAGACTTAGACCTGTGCACTTTGTAATTATATAACACTGCATATATTATAATGTTTTATTTTAATTTGTAAAACTGTAACTGTATAAGAATTGTATAATTTTTGTATATCATTTCTATCTTGTTCTATGTGTTAAAGGTTTCATCCTGGAATGGAATGTCTCACATTTATGTGTGTTTTCATTTCCAATACTTTCGAATGAATACATATTCGTTTCAATGGCATTTACAAAATCACCTCTGACATTTTATGTTAAACAAGTAAGATTATTTTTTGCACGAGTGTGTTAGCCGATGCGTAGCAAAGTATTTTAGGAACAACACTTGAAAAAAATTCTTGTAGGACTAACTAATGAAAAATTTCTTTGTAATCGAAGATCATAATACCTTTTAAGGTGTGGTAATATTATAATGGGATTGAGATACGAAACTCTCGGATCCAGATCCAGATCCCAAACTTTCCGACCCGTAACTTTTGGATCCGGATTTTTCGGATCCGGATCCGTTTGGCCATCCCTACTCCAGAGATGCTGGGACAGGGTACAGTTAATTGTTTCTCAAAAGGTATCATCAATGTCTGTATGCCACACATTGAATTCTTACTCACTTGGAAAAAAAATGTCAATTTGTATTCAGGGGTAGTTTCAGAGTTACAAACTATTTTGGCCTTAATGAGAAGTTTAGTGTAAGTAGGCATTTTGTTTATAATTTTGAAATTGAGGTCGTCTAAGGTTGAAATCCTCATATTTAGGGCTTGAACTCGTCATCGCAAGAGGTTGAAGATCGTCCTCTACTTTGTGCGTGACCTTCTTTATTTTTCTATTCATAATTCATCCTCATCGTCGCGATTAGCCAAAGGTAAGATAAGAAAAGTCCTCCTCCGTGACCGTGCGGTCAAAGGAGCTGTGCTTTGGACTCCGACTGCAGGACGGCATGGATTCGAGTCCGCCTATGCTCACTCTCTAGGTTCTCGGCCTGTGTATGGGACCGGTAGAAACCCACCATCGTGAAGAAATTGGGGAGCTACGAGTGAGTAGCGTAACCCGGTCTCGGAAATCTCCTATGGGGCATGTTCCTGGGTAAACAAAAAATAATCGATCAGACAATTCGATCATCGAAGGCGATAAAATAACCTCCGGTTGACCAAGTTGCCAATATAAATAAATGAAATACAGATTGTCTTCGAGCTTACATTGTTAAAAGGGAGCGGATACACGTATTACTATCCCAATAATTATTCAATACTGTTTTTTGTTTGTCAGGAATTATCACTTAAACTATTGCATGTTGAGCTGGTGCCTACCTAGCCGCCTCTGATGAAACCTACCATTCTTCAGATTATCTTTAAAATTCGACTCTGGTCACTTGTAACGTGCTGGGTGCAGACACTGTGCATCGAACCACAGTGTTTTGCGATAAGAAGCGGCCTTGAATAGCGTGAGTGAGTCACTTTGATCGCGAGCAAGCTAGACTACCAAGCTTGTCTGCCTTTGAAAACCAAGTCATTTTTTTCACGGTTTCCGAACGCGATTGCTATTGTAGAAGTATATATTCTCTCAAAAGAGCAATAAAGGAAATTCGACCAATGTTCTCCCGTCGTCTAAAACCAAATATTATCTACTAAACGAAAAGTTCACGATTGTCAATAAACGGTTTAATCTATCAGAGCATAAGGTGAATGTAAATACTAAATTTAATATAAAGGTTCTCCAAAATTTCTCTTCCACTGTCTACGTAAGGTCAGTACCCAGGGGAGGGGCCATGTGGGCCATACCCCCCCCCCCTCGAACCCTAAAATATTTAAATGTGAACCTATAAATAAATACGAAAATAACATCGTCGATTTTTGAAATGTGTAAAAATTTCAATTTTGCTCTTGCATAAATGAATCTGTTTCTTGCGCAAAAGTCTTCAAGCTGCAATATTGGGTGGTTTTAGTTTTATAATCATTGATGCAAGGCTAGCAGAAGTCCGATTCACCGATTTAGTCAGGACAGTGCGTTACTTTCAATCCCTGTCCCGACTTTTTCGAACTGCAATCGTGATGCGAAAATGTCTCTTTATTATTGTTTTTTTGTTAACTCACAATTATACATGTTCTTTATTGTATTAATAATTCTAAGTACGCAACATAGAATTATCATGACTTTTTAATGGCGCTCGCACTATTTGAACTATTTTGTAATATCTGTCTGTCTGTCTGTCTCTCTCTCTGGTCTACGTCAATGACAGAAATACAAGCAATATTCTTATTTATTTTTAACCCAATTAAAGGAAAGTGTAAGCATTTAAAAGAAATAAGAAAGATCTTCACTGTTGCTCTTCCTTAGAAATTGTTGTTCTTCGAGTAAAAAAAATTAGAAGGATTTAGTCCAGCACCTTAACACAGTGTCACACGAGTCTCTCTTGATTAATACTGTCAAATGTGACATGATTTTATGAATAAAATTTTCCGCCTGTTTACGTATAACGTTGCACAGATTTGGTAGTTCGCACACGGTGTAATTATTTCGTGTTACCTTACGCAACAGCAAATACATTTCATAAGACTGTTCTGGACACAATACTTGCATCAGTAAACAAGCATTTTGTCTGTTACAGTATCACAGGAAAAGAACATCGTCCTGAAATGTTCAAGCCTCTAGATATTTTCCATTAGTAATGTCTAATCACAATAATAAGTTAGAAGAAATAACTCGCATTTTCACAACTACCAATATTCTCGTTTTTAATTACTTCGAAAATTATTTCTCGAAGATATCGGTTATACTTCAAGAAAGCAACTCAAAATTAAAGTAAAAGTTCAACTGCACGTATACCAAACGACATTTACAATTAAAGGGACAGAATACTTAAAAAAAAAAAATGTTGTTTCATTCGAAGGTAAATGCGTGGTGTAGCGGTTCTTCTACCTGGTTTAAGGAACGAAAGCTTGTAGGGTAGTGGCTACCGTTCAGGATTGTCGATCTGATGGTCGTAGGTTCGAACCCTTCCAGTGGCAGAAAATTTTCGTAAGTTTTAGACATATCACATTGTGTTCATTGTCCACGCCGTGTGAAACGGAATGATTCAGTTTGGAATTAACGATGGGGGGAGGGGAAATATTGAATTACAAAATCTCATTTTCAACGAACCGAGAAGTGGAGAAAAATTGAATAATTCTTATAAATATTAAAAATTACGTTCATTTTTTTAGTGGTGTAATCGCAGGTAAAATCAAAGATCTTACATGGAACATTTTAATTTGCTCTGAACTCAGCCAAAAGGCATTTCGCACCGATCTAATATATTCTCCAATACATTTCAAAATGTTATTGAATGTTTCATGTCGATAATTTGACCAATGCATCCCTTCTTGACGCTCAGACGATATTTTCTGCAACTACCTCTTCTCTCCAGTTCCTTCTCCTTCTTCTCTCCCCTCTTTCTGTTCTGCTTTTGTCTCATATCGCCTTTTCTCGCATCTTATCTCCATCCCACTCTTCTCCACTCCTCTTATCTACTCTCCTGTCTTAGATTTCCGACTCCACTGCACTCTCTTTTTTCGTTCTTCTCTTTTTCTCTCCTTTACTCTACTCTCCACTTCCCTCTTCTCGTCTCCTCCTCTCCTCTCGTTTTCCTACTCTTTTCTCTTCTTTGTTATTTTTTCCTCATCTCTCCTCGAATCTTTTTCCATTCTCCTCACTACATCTCCTCTCCTCGTCTATCCTATCTTTCTTCTCTCCTCTACTTTTCCTCGTCTCCTTTCGTTTTCTCTTTCTCCTCCCCTTTGTAACCTTTCGTTTCCTCTCACCTCTTTTCCTTACTGTAGACTCATCAGCGATGAAATACTAGAAAACCTATTTTTTTCTTTCAGAAAGAATTTTGTCATTTGCGATATATTAGTGATATTTTTAATAATTTTATACAATAATAATTGTTTATATTTCTTTCGCGTATTTTATAAATATCTATTGTGCACGTGGCAACCCTGAAATTGAGCCTAACTCTGCACGCAACCCACCAACGGCTTGTGTAAATAGGGTTGCCTAGTTTAAAATGTCGTTGTCCTAAAACTTTTGAGAGACACTGTACAACATATCTGATTCATTGGGTTTTATTTCACTTCGATTTTCTGCCACTTTTGTCTAATCGCGAAGATGAGGATAAGTGAAGATATGATAAAGTTGATGAAGGGCTCACAAAGAACACCCATGCCCAGGACGGAATTCGAACCCCGGACCCTTGGTGTTGTATCGCGATGTGCTAACCACTCTGCCACGGAGGTCAGCATTGAGCACTTCTGTCAAATTCAATTTTCTCCTAAATAGAGTACAGGGTGGCTCAAAAGTCTCGGATCATAGAACAAATAACTATATTTTGCATAATAGTTTATTTTAATTATTATTTATAGTTAATTTTATCTGTTGCAGGTAAAACATGTTGACTATTGAAGAGCGTGGGGAGATTATTCTGCTCTGTGGAAGAGAAGAATACTCCCAGAGAGACGTTGCTGCTGAATGCAGTTCTCTAACGACAATCATGGTAAAAAAAAAAAAAAAATCTGATGAACACGAACGAACTCCTACAGTTGTGTTATGACATTGGAGGCAATCGTATTGAACAAGTATTGAATATAAGTTTGTTATTCCTATGATGCGGGACTTTTCTGCCACCCTATAATACTAACAAGCAACTACAATTCTTAAAATGTGGATTTTTTTACAAGTATGTTTGTATGTATAGCAGATGGATTAATTTTAATGACTTGAACATGAGTTTCAAATTAATTTGTTCTTAAGTCCACTTTATGCAGAGAAAGGGGTAATCGGGACTGAACCTACAGTTTAAAGTGGGATCTGAACCTGTGTGTCTCCATCGAACCAGTGATTACAAGGCGAATGTATTATCCCTATGCCACCGGGAGTCCCTAATGACCTCCTGAAGAAATCGAAAGCTTGTCAGTTGCTGAACGTAAATTCAATATTAGAAAAAATAAACACTGCATCATGCCAGTAAAGTCTGACTCATTTAATATTAATGTGATGCATGATGTGCGTTCAATTAACAGTGTCAATAACAATTGTTACCCGTAGAACGAAAAGGGCCACGAGGCGAAAAAAACAAACTAAAAATTAACTTTAGATGATTTAACAATTTTGTAGAGACAGGGCAGTAAATCAACCATTTGTCAGCGAATGAGCAAACTTGGTGTTCTCAGATAACGCCGTCAATCACCATAATCCAGAAATCCCTGAAAATTGAATCTAAATGAAATGAACATTTTATGAGGCGAAACATTGATGCATGCAGTGTCGACGAGACTGAAATTTCGTCGAATGTTTCAGATTCATAATTTATTGCCGTTAAATGGGAGAAATGGATACCGTGGTACACCAACGAAACGTTTTGCAATTTATTCTGTTTTGCAAAACCACGCATTCATCGTTTGGCGGTACAAACAATGAATGGTAGTCTGCTGGAAAGATGTACAGTACGGACGCATGCTATCCACTTGTATAAAATCTGTGTCGGTGGCCAAGTGGGTTGAGTTTGAGATTCATAATCTCATTGTCGAAAGTTCCTGGTTCGAGTCTTAACCTGGGTGTTCTATTTCATTTATGTCTTTAATGTTTTGGATGGCAAAGTTAAGGAAATTTAACAATTTAACCATTAAAGACGCTCCAACACGCTTTGAATATGTTCCCAAAGATGCAAAAAAAAGTTAAGATAGCTATTAAAAATGGGCAGGGATAGGCACGAAAGGGAGAGAGATTTGGTTTGTTTTACTTCGCTTTGCTGCCACTTAATTATGAAGATGAGGATGAGCGATGATGTGATAAAATTCATGAAAGGACACTCACAAAAGAGACCCATGCCGGGATTCGAGCCTGGGATTCGTTGTGTCGTAGCGCGCTGGAGAACCACTTCTCTACGAACGTCGGCACAAAGAAAGAGAGAGAGTGTTCTGTTTTATTGATCAAGATTCGATGCATATCAAATGGCTTTGGCTCAAATTTTACCATTCGTATTTTCTTTGTAAAATACACTAAGCACACATTGGAAGTTAGGCAAGAACTGCACACACACACACACACAAACACCCACACACACATTGCATATAGCCTAATACTTTTACTAACGCCTGTTCACGTAAAAAAAAAAAATACCTGACTAAAAGGACAGTGTTTCCATGGTTAATATAGGGGCTTCGACAAACAAGTAGCACGTTTAAATTGCACCGAGGCACTTCCAATTGTGATGCAAATGTAGCAGGACCTTTCCCGCTTCTTCTTGCATGCATGTGTAAGAAACATGGCTGAAATGAAGACTACAAAGAGTAAAGAAGGAAACTGACCACCGCAATTGCAGTGGGATTTATGCGCGATGATCAATGTGATGTCAGTACGTAGATGTTTCTTTATTTAAGCGCAGGCCATGTGGCATGAATGGGAGAGAAAAGAAAAGTTTACAGGATTCTTGTTGGGAAACCTGATGGTAAGAGACCTGTAGGGAAGCCAAGACGAAGATGGAGAGATAACGTTGAGATGCCCCGAAGCATCTAATCAACAAGTGAGCTGATGACGTCATCTGAACCCAGGACCAATAGCTAACCAACTTTGGTAGGTTCGCTAGCGGACTCTGCGTCCCTGTCTCATATAAGTCTCCTAATACTGGGATAGGATCCACTTCTGAGTTGTCAATTTCTGTTTACAGCCTCGTCTGTTGTTCCGCTTCCTTCAGTTGTGCTTCCTAGATATTGAAAACTCTCTATCACCTCAACTCCTTTCATTCCAAATTATTTTTCGTACATTTCTGGCTCCATTTCTTATTTGTAACACTTCTGGTTCCTTGGTTTCCCTCAGAAGAACTGTCAAGCTGTTTCTGTGAGTGAATAATACGAAAGTTTACCTTTTCCTTCACACAGACTATGCAGTTGCATGATATCATCCCCTTTATCGCACCACTTAGGTCGGGCGACGTCATCAATTTCATTATCAAGTCCTCAGTCGCAGCCTGGAAACAGATGAGTTTATTAAGGCGCAATCTAGCTGGTGAGATGGGAAAATTTTCTCCGCCGAGCTCCTCAGAAGACCCTTCGACTTGCGGGGCGACTTTGAAGTTTGTATCTTCCATCTTGCCGCGTTAATGAATGAATCGATTAAGATATCGAGTTACGAGCGAGAGTCCGCAAATTGAGACCGTGGCAAAAGGCTGAAGAGGTGCTGAACTTATTTCTTCAAGTAGCTATGCAGCGGAAGCTTAGACGGTTGTTGGGGAATGAGCAGTCCAACGGATCCAGATAGAATCTTGTGCTCTAAATCTGGTTCAAGGTCAACTTCAGTTATCCACTCTCCTCCCTTTCAAGCACAGCGGCGGGTGGCATACTCTCCATGTTACCGCGCTGTGCCCCAGTAATCCAACTGTTTTTCTTATATTTTTATACAGGGTAAGTCAGAAAGAATGGAACAACTTTTCACGGTTATTATGACGTAACTATTTATGACAGAAAATCAAACAAGGCATCAACATAAAGAAAATCCCTGGAAGTTTTATTTCAACTTGGAGTCTTTATGCTGTTTTGCCGCTGCTCCGCCAGGATCGCTAGTTTGGCAAAATTTCGAGTGACTAGCAGAAGACGTACTGTGTGCAGGAGTTAGCGAAGACTGATTATATCACAATGGCACAAAGACACATACGCACGCGTTTCGGTAGTAATAAACCATCTCGGAAGAACATTTACCGTCGATACAAGCAATTCGAAGAGACAAGGTCTGTGTTGTAAAAGGAATAGCTTCCTGCGAACACTTCCCTTTCAGTTAACAAATTCATCGGGTACACGTGGCCGGCCAATGTCTCTCGTGGACACTGACAAAAAACACTTTTCTCCAAGCCGGGATTCAAAACCGGGGCCCGTAGCGTACGCAAGAGAGAGTAACAATGGTTGGAGATGGATTATTTAACGATCAGGGACTATGGAAGTAAAAGTAAAAAAGACGAGTCCGTTTATTAACAAGAATACATGAAAGAAATTGTACCGAGCCAAAGCAGCTTGGCGCAACATATGAGACAGTCAAAGTTTCTCGTCTCGTCTCTATCCTGGTGGGTTAATTCCGCGAACGTACAGGTGTACGTCGTCCCGCCTTGAAGGGTTGCGTGGACTTTCAGCCTGTTTTATCTTGGCTCTACCTCCGTATAGGGTTAATGATGGCTTACTTCATGGTGGTTTGTCTTGGGTTGTTCTTGAGAAGTCGCCGCACAACTGTCACGGGCGATGAGTGGACGAGATGTGTACTTCTTATTGGTCCGTAGGGATGAACCCACGCGCTCCTTCCCGAGCGATCACCCATCCAGAGGCTGTCCACGGCCGATGCTTTTTGACTTTGTAGCTGAAGCTATGGATACGGATTAATCTTTTTGATATGTGGCTGGGAGTTGATTCTCAAACAGGTGGTTCCGGCGGTACCAGCGGATCAATTAGATACGTCTTCTACCAATAAGTGCTCACTCTGTAGATTACTTGTTCAACTATTCGGCAATGTAATCTCCATATGTTCGAAAAACAATGACGATTGCGGAAGACGAGCTCTCGTAAACACCACCAGGTTGACTGAATACCACTAAGAGTCAATTAAAGAAAGGTATACAAATGATGCCAATAGCTCTCCAATCTTAATGCAAAAATCTCAATGATTTTTTCCCTATTCTGATCCCATAACATCCCGCATTGTAATATTAAAATATGTATAAGTAACAGCAGCACTGTCCAAATAACATTGAACGCTAATATTACTGTTTCAACATGTTGTCTAACTAACTAACTCTCTAACCTTCTTGAACCCAAAGGTTCATGGCTGCAGCCACACAAGCCTTCCATCTGTTCCTATCTTGAGCAAGATCTATATACTCTTTTCCATCCCTACCAATTTCCTATAGGTCCATCTCAACATTATCCCTCCATCTTCGTTTTGGTCTTCCTACTGGT
Source organism: Lepisma saccharinum (assembly GCF_977018435.1). Taxonomy (NCBI): domain Eukaryota; kingdom Metazoa; phylum Arthropoda; class Insecta; order Zygentoma; family Lepismatidae; genus Lepisma; species Lepisma saccharinum. The sequence continues at coordinate 12,567,372 of NC_139239.1, read as the reverse complement.
CTCTTAGCATCAGGTTTCCCAACAAAAAACCTGTAAACTCTTCTTTCCTCTCCCATTCGTGCCACATGGTCTGCCCATCTAAGTCTTCTTGATTTAATCATTCTAATAATATCTGGACATGAATACAAATTATGTACTTCTAAATTAGTAACCTTCTTCACTCGTCTGTCTCCTCATCCCTTTTAGGTCCAAATATTATCCTAAGGATCTTATTTTTAAATACTCTCAATTTATATTCCTCTTTCAATGTAAGGGACCAAGTTTCGCATCCATATAATATTGCAGGCAAAATTACTGTTTTGTATATTTTAACTTTTAGTGTCTTAGATATTAAACGAGAAGACAAAGGTTTATGAAGAGAAAAGTAACATGCATCCCCTGAGTTAAGCCTGCTTTTTATTTCCTCTTTAATATAATTTTCATTTGTTTGTAATACTCCTAAGTACTTGAATTTGGAAACTGGTTCAAACGAGTTATCAAAAATTAGATTTTGATTATTACCTAACACTTTGTTTCGGCGTGTTTAGTTTTCTCATTGTTAACTTCCAAACCTCTCATTAGCTGCTTTGAAAAATACCTTAGCATTATTCTTAATTATATGATTTTCAGTAGCGCCATGGAAGAAACTAATTTTAATTTTATACCTTCTCCTGGCCGCCTAACTTCCTGTACAGCTACTATATCTAATTTAAACTGGGTGAGTCTGTTAAAAGAGGCCCCGTGGAAAATGTGCTCCTTGCATGTAGGCAACCCTGGTACACCGAAGAGAAGAGAGGGGTAGAGAACAGTCCAGGATATCGGTGCCAAGCAGTTTCAACAACTGACATAGAGGGGGATTAAAAAGAAACCACTTGTGCCTCCACCGGGTATGGAACCCGGGATCCCTTGATTACAACGGCACCACTGCGCCATGGGGGAGGCCCTCCAGCACCTCCTCTAGGTAGGTTGTTGTCACATTGTACTGTATTTACAGAAGAGATGTTTCATTCATTTACGTCTATGTCAAGTTGTCTAAACTGCTTGGCACCGATATCCTGGACTGTTCTTTACCCCGCTCTTCTCTCCTGTGTACAAGGGTTGCCTACATGCAAGGAGCACATTTTCCACGGGACCTCTTTTAACAGACTCACCCAGTACTTAACTATCTTATTAACTGTACACTGAAATGCCCCAGGCCGGTAAAGACTCAGAACATTCCAAGTACCTAATTTAATATCCTTATTCCTAATGTAGATATTATTCTTAGTCCAGGGATCTCCCAAAGTAGTCTCTGCCAGGAGATCCGAACGGGAGACTATTTTACCTCTGGAATATTTTACCTTGGGAACATCCTTGACCTCATATTGCTGATTCTTGACATGTCTTTTCACAGTGCAGAGTCGTCAGCTCTACGCGTAGCCCCCAATATGAATGGAGGGACCGCACCTGTCGTTGGTCAGAGGATCCTTCGGATCTATCTGGGAGGATCATATTGTAGTCCATAAACCATACCCCACTTCTGCCAATTGTGGGACGCTCATAGAGCCATGACAGGACAGCTCTGTAGATCCCAACGGAGCAAAATGTTGACCATTTCACTCTGTTGGTTGACTAACTGCAGTGACCAAGCCACTGCTGATTGTAATAAATAGTATTAATAGCAGAATTTGTTAATAGCGAAACCCACCTGTGTGTTTATGTGGGTATATTAAGTCATATTTGGGGTCCTTATAGTGTTTCGTGCTTGTGACGTCACGGACCTAGCAGCGTGGTGGTAATGCGGTCTTCCTGAAATCAAGGTGATCCTGGTTCGAACATTGTACAGTGAGAAATAAATGAGCGTAAAACGAACTTTGACAAACTTTTGTCGTTACATTTGGGTTATTGAGGTTTATAACGTACAGGGTGGTTCTAATGTCATAACCCCTGGTGGTTATCACAGTGGAACTATACCTGCCGCAAAATTAGTTTGGTGTTGACGCTTGGGATGCACGTGGAGAAAGCGGGTCTACGTCACTGCGGGAGGGTGGGTTGCTGGCATGCGAACCAATCAAAATCTTCCCAGTGCTTCACCCAAGCCCTGGTTACCTAGCAACAGAAAACGTTTATCTCGGTGTTGCCGCTTATCGGGCGATTCTTCCCGCGATCAGTTTTCATGTTGTTGGGAGAGGACGTGTTGTTTGTTTGTTGCGTTGCGTTGCGTTGCTGTGATATTTTAACCGGTCCGTTTGTTTAGTATTTATTGAATTTAGAGTATTCTTTGTTGTATATAGCGTGTTGTTTTAGTGTTATTTTTTGTACATAATTTTCTGTATTCTGCTTGAGTGTGTCGTGTGCTTGTGTGAAGAATGTCAAGCACAGGAGGCAATACTCGAGATGATAATGTACCAAAGAGGCCATGCGCTAAAAGAAAAAGGAATTCCTCTCAAAGACCAAACGCGGTAGATGGTTTGTCCTGAGCGCAAATAATTTGAGCAAGAGAAAAAACAATGGGGGTCCAATCATTTCTGTAAATAAAGTATTGGACAGAGCTGCTACTGCTGTCGGCGTGTCTAAGAACACTATTTTTACTATAGGGAAAGAAAAATATAATGTGGTGGCAATAAATAAATAAATAAATAAATAAATAAATGTGAGGCTTCAAATCTGGAAAGCCCAGGGAAGAAGATGAATATCTGTAAACGAGTGACAAATTTAGATACCTTTCAGCAAGACTCTATTCGTCGCCATATTTACTCTTATTATAGGAGGAAAGATCATCCCACTGTTGGGAAACTGCGCGTTTCGTTGAAAGATTCGGGACTTTTACAAGGTGGGAAAACATCTTTAAGGACGGTCATAAAATCTCTGGGATTCTCATACAAAAAAATGAATGGACGCAAAATGAAGTAAAGTATGGACGCATGTGGGGATGTGGAGGTAGGGCTCCACACATTCTCGACCCCGACCTAGGCCATATTATGGATGTGATGTGGTGATGTGGTTCAACAACCGCCTTTACCCCAGGTTTGCCCCAGGTACTCCCTTGGGCTGAGTCGACCCCAGATATTTGATTGAATAATTGATTGATTTGTTGTTTTAAGTCCACTTAATGCACAGGAAGGCTAATCGGGACTGGACCTACAGTTTAAAGTGGGATCCGAACCACTGTGCCATGTGCCTCCACCGGGTATCGATTACAAGGCGACGACGTTACCACTACGCCATCGGGGAGGCCTGCTAGGGATATTTGAAAAAGTTCCACCAGCCACCGCGGGTCTCCCGCGTGAAAGTCAGACGCCCCAGCAACTGGACTTTATGCAATTCAGTTGCGGTATAATTGAAAGATTGGCAGACTATAACGGCGACTTCGGCAAGAAATAATTATTGAAAGTGTATATATTCAATATTTTCAGAATGGATTGAAAAGGTAACCTGTAAACAATGCTCGTTTCGTTAATTCGTTCTTGTTGTAAGGGAAATGGAAATGAAGAGAGAAACCAATAACGCATTTCATCATTGTTGTTGTCATCGTTGTTATCCCGTTTACCTCGAAAAACAATAACACATTTCATCATTGTTGTTACTTTTCATAACACGTTTTCCTAGACGCAGCGTCAGACGGTTGCACTGTGTACCGTACCGTACCGCATGATATGGCAACACCGTGACGCGTGTTCCTTCAGCTCTCAATACCAAACTAATTTTGCGGCAGGTATAATTAAATTGTTTATTCTCTGCTTTCTGGATGGATGACGCAACAACTATCGTGTGGAAGAACGGTTAGTAACATGTTCATGGGACACTAAGGACATGTGAACGTCCACAGACCAGTACAACAATACGGAAAGTGCAACAATTTCACTGTAAGATTAACAAAGAGGTTGTTCCATTATTGATATGGTAACATGGAAACTAATTGTTTTGTGACACAAAAATAGTGGAAGTCATACTGGCCTTCTGGACAATAATTTCGTACGTTATTCTGAAGAAGGAAACACGACAATTGCCAACCTTGTGTAAGACACCAAAATCTTCCGTTTACACAATACCTTCTCTGGATGGTTGGGGAAAACGTGCCCCCTTGTTCCTTCGCTAACAACGCGAGCTTAACAGAAAGGTTGCAGCTGTGTTTTGTGGAAAATGAAACCCAAGGTAGTTCTGCAAACAATCGATGGATGCCGCTAGTTGTCATCGTACTTGAAACTCACTCTTCTTTGGGTAAGTACTGTTGTTGTTGTTTGATTTGATTTGATTTGGTGTTTTAAGTCCACTTTCTGCACAGTAAGACTAATCGGGACTGGACCTACAGATTAAAGTGGGATACGAAGCACTATGTGCCTCCACTGAAGTTGTTGTTGTTGTTGAACGTTCCACTGAGTACCGAACCGGGACCCCTTGATTACAAGGCGACGACGCTACCACTACACCATCGGGGAGGCCCTGTTGTTGTTTGTTCTTACATGATTATCACCAGTTCAATAATACCATCGTCACGATTAGCCAAACGCGACAGAAAAGCGACGCTAAATGATAAACATACAAATGCAATTGATTCTTTCGCTAAAAACCCCAAAGATTCATCATGAAAAGAAAAAGAAAATGTGTGGTTCCCTGCGAAAATGTGCATGGATAAAGCAAGCGTCTATCGAAGATGAACCACTACACCCCCCAACGAAATGGACTGTACACGTGACCTTGAGACAAGGCACAGTGAGCTGCATCTAGCACAAGCATGACGGAACTCGAAAGTTATTTCGTTGACCTGTTAATTTCGAACTGACTATGGTTTCCAAGATCACCAGACCTGACGCATTCTAATTTCATCTTGTGGGATTCACTAAAGGAATGTCTACACCGCAATAAGTCACTAACAACTGACACCCTCAAAGAGGGAGGTTGCAGGCGATGTCACATTAGCATATGTCTTGGCTAATTTGCAGACCCGTACACAAAAGTGCGTGGATTACTGGACTCCTTTTGATCATGGAAAACAATGGCCTTGTAAATTACCAATGAATTGATAATTTTAAGCATCAAAGGGGGCATAATACCACCACTAATTCTCAAAATTAATATTCTGTAGCAAACTACTGAAAACTTCCACGAACTCATAAGGTCCCCTACGAACTAAATACGTATATCCTAGAATCACACACTGGAGTTGGAGCATCTGAGTTTTTGTTTCAAGTAGGATTCGAACGACTATGTCCCTCCTTGGGGCATCAAATCCGAGACCTCTTGATTACATGGTGAAGACGTTACCACTACGCCACCCAGGAGGCAGCTTGCAGTATATGCTCTACGCAAACCTTGATTGTAATGTACGTACAAGGTAGGCACATACAAATTTTCATAGGAAACCTGTCAAAAATTAAAGTTATTGAGCGAGGTTTGATTTTCTTGGTTTCTTAGAGAAGCACCCTGTATATCTTCCAGACCTTTTTTTTTTGTTTCGGGCACAGTAAAGAAACGATGTACCGTTACGACTATCAGATGTCGTTTTGGAGATATACCTTGGGAAGGCTACCATTAGTCTATCTGGTAATGAAAAAATTCAATATGCTGACCAAGGCAGAAATTTATTTTATTATAAAAAATATATAAACTAAACATAACGTTTCAACCTTCTAGTAAGGTCTTCATCAGACTATGTACCAATTACAAATGTAACAAGCTACAAGAAGAGGACGATGTATATACACAAAAATGCTCCCCTCCACACTATTAGAAAGTTGTTCCGGAACATTCTAGCAGGTGGCTTTCCCTTGTCAACTGTAATTTCAGCTGAAAGTGAAAGTGGTTGGACTGTTTATCTCAGGCTCCATTTCCTTCATTCTTCTTCCTTCTTCTTTCCTCTTTCTCTCTTGTACTTTCCACTCTTTCTAACACCTTCCTCCATTCTTTGTTTATCATCAGTCCCCCATTCCAGTTCATTGTGTCTTCTTCACCTTTCTTCTCTATTTGCTTTCACTCTGAAGTGAAATGTAAAGAATGTCAGAGTGTGTACATAGGAGAAACGAAAAAGAGGCTGAAAGACAGGTTGAAACAACATAGGAATTATGTACGACTTAAGAGAGAGAGAAATGCGATATTTAAACCCCCAGAGAGAAACAGGACATGACATAGAGTGGGATGCGTCTAAGCAGATAGGAAGGGAGAAGAGAATGCTAGTGAGAAAATGGAAAGAGGCCAAGGAAATAGAGAAGAAAGGTGAAGAAGACACAATGAACTGGAATGGGGGACTGATGATAAACAAAGAATGGAGGAAGGTGTTAGAAAGAGAGGAAAGTACAAGAGAGAAAGAGGAAAGAAGAAGGAAGAAGAATGAAGGAAATAGAGAGTGAGATAAACAGTCCAACCACTTTCACTTTCAGGTGAAAGTAAAGTTGACAAGGGAAAGCCACCTGCTAGAATGTTCCAGAACAACTTTCTAATAGTGTGGAGGGGAGTATTTTTCTGTATATATATCGTCCTCTTCTTGTAGCTTGTTACATTTGTAATTGGTACATAGTCTGATGAAGACCTTACTAGAAGGTTGAAACTTTATGTTTAGTTTATATATTTTTTATAATAAAATAAATTTCTGCCTTGGTCAGCATAATTTTTTCATATCATGGAAACAAGGCTTAATGATGTTATATATCTGGTAATGTTCTGTGGCCCTTTTGTCCAAATAGCCAAATTCTGTTACCGCTGAAGGGGGGAGGTTGGAGTGAAAAACTACAATAAAAAGTAGCCAAGATTGAGGAATGTGTTTGTTGGTTTGAATAAAAGGAAAACAACTATAAAAAGAGGGAAGCCGTCAGCAGAAACGATAATGGATGTGAAGGTTACAAAAGCGTGCGAAGAGATCTGTAGGAAAGAATAAGACAATGACTAATGGATAAGATAGAAAAACCAACGGAAACTAAGAAATGGAATATTGTCTTATGTCGTCTGAGATGTGCATACTTTCAAATGCTGCATGAAAGTAGATGAAAAGGGAAGAACCGAATTTCCACGGCTTCTAGGAAATGTTCTTTCGAGATCTCCTTTCCTTATCCATTGAGTGGCAAGATCAAAAATACTTTGTCAACTAAAGCACACGTTCTTTTTTACATACAGATTATTTACTTGTACAATTTAGTAAACAAAAAATTGCACTCGATTATATTGTGGGAACAGTATATACAGTGAACACTAACTCCAAATTTTCCCTAAATATATTTTCGTTTGTTTCGTTTATTTTCTCTACTTCACCTTCCTGCCTGAGAAGCACCCCAGACCCGAAGAAGGCTACATCGGAGAGGAGCTCCACAGACCCGAAGGCCACTTCGGATAGAAGCTCCCCAGACCCGAAGGCCACTTCGGAGAGGAACTCCACAGACGCAAATGCCACTTCGGAGTGCAGTTAACCAGACCCGAAGGCCACTTCGGATAGGAGATCCCCAGACCCCCAATGCCACTTCGGAGAGGAGCTCCACAGACGCAAATGCCACTTCGGAGTGCAGTTAACCAGACCCGAAGGACACTTCGGATAGGAGCTCCCCAGACCCGAAGGCCACTTCGGAGAGGAGCTCCACAGACGCAAATGCCACTTCGGAGTGCAGTTAACCAGACCCGAAGGACACTTCGGATAGGAGATCCCCAGACCCCGAATGCCACTTCGGAGAGGAGCTCCACAGACGCAAATGCCACTTCGGAGTGCAGTTAACCAGACCCGAAGGACACTTCGGATAGGAGCTCCTCAGCCCCGAAGGCCACTTCGGAGAGGAGCTCTACAGACCCGAAGGCCATTTCGGAAAAGAGCTCCACAGACGCAAATGCCACTTCGGAGTGCAGTTAACCAGACCCGAAGGCCACTTCGGATAGGAGATCCCCAGACCCCGAATGCCACTTCTGAGAGGAGCTCCACAGACGCAAATGCCACTTCGGAGTGCAGTTAACCAGACCCGAAGGACACTTCGGATAGCAGCTCCCCAGACCCGAAGGCCACTTCGGAGAGGAGCTCCACAGACGCAAATGCCACTTCGGAGTGCAGTTAACCAGATACGAAGGACACTTCGGATAGCAGCTCCCCAGACCCGAAGGCCACATCGGAGAGGAGCTCCACAGACGCAAATGCCACTTCGGAGTGCAGTTAACCAGACCCGAAGGACACTTCGGATAGGAGCTCCTCAGCCCCGAAGGCCACTTCGGAGAGGAGCTCCACAGACCCGAAGGCCACTTAGGAGAGGAGCTCCACAGACCGGAAGGCCACTTCGGAGAGGAGCTCCCCAGACCCGAAGGCCACTTCGGATAGGAGATCCCCAGACCCCCAATGCCACTTCGGAGAGGAGCTCCACAGACGCAAATGCCACTTCGGAGTGCAGTTAACCAGACCCGAAGGACACTTCGGATAGCAGCTCCCCAGACCCGAAGGCCACTTCGGAGAGGAGCTCCACAGACGCAAATGCCACTTCGGAGTGCAGTTAACCAGACCCGAAGGCCACTTCGGATAGGAGATCCCCAGAGCCCGAATGCCACTTCGGAGAGGAGCTCCACAGACGCAAATGCCACTTCGGAGTGCAGTTAACCAGACCAGAAGGACACTTCGGATAGCAGCTCCCCAGACCCGAAGGTCACTTCGGAGAGGAGCTCCATAGACGCAAATGCCACTTCGGAGTGCAGTTAACCAGACTCGAAGGACACTTCGGATAGCAGCTCCCCAGACCCGAAGGCCACTTCGGAGAGGAGCTCCACAGACGCAAATGCCACTTCGGAGTGCAGTTAACCAGACCCGAAGGACACTTCGGATAGGAGCTCCTCAGCCCCGAAGGCCACTCCGGAGAGGAGCTCCACAGACCCGAAGGCCAATTAGGAGAGGAGCTCCACAGACCGGAAGGCCACTTCGGAGAGGAGCTCCCCAGACCCGAAGGCCACTTCGGATAGGAGATCCCCAGACCCCGAATGCCACTTCGGATAGCAGCTCCCCAGACCCGAAGGCCACTTCGGATAGGAGCTCCGCAGACCCGAAGGCCACTTCGGAGAGGAGCTTCCCAGTCCCGAAGACCATGTCGGATAGCAGCTCCCCAGACCCGAAGGCCACTTCGGAGAGGAGCTCCACAGACGCAAATGCCACTTCGGAGTGCAGTTAACCAGACCCGAAGGACACTTCGGATAGGAGCTCCTCAGCCCCGAAGGCCACTTCGGAGAGGAGCTCCACAGACCCGAAGGCCACTTAGGAGAGAAGCTCCACAGACCGGAAGGCCACTTCGAAGAGGAGCTCCCCAGACCCGAAGGCCACTTCGGATAGGAGATCCCCAGACCCCGAATGCTACTTCGGAGAGGAGCTCTACAGACGCAAATGCCACTTCGGAGTGCAGTTAACCAGACCCGAAGGACACTTCGGATAGCAGCTCCCCAGACCCGAAGGCCACTTCGGAGAGGAGCTCCACAGACGCAAATGCCACTTCGGAGTGCAGTTAACCAGACCCGAAGGACACTTCGGATAGCAGCTCCCCAGACCCGAAGGCCACTTAGGAGAGGAGCTCCACAGACGCAAATGCCACTTCGGAGTGCAGTTAACCAGACCCGAAGGACACTTCGGATAGGTGCTCCTCAGCCCCGAAGGCCACTTCGGAGAGGATCTCCACAGACCCGAAGGCCACTTAGGAGAGGAGCTTCACAGACCGGAAGGCCACTTCGGATAGCAGCTCCCCAGACCCGAAGGACACTTCGGAAAGCAGCTCCTCAGACCCGAAGGCCACTTTGGAGAGGAGCTCAACAGACCCGAAGGCCACTTCGGATAGGAGCTTCCCAGACCGGAAGGCCACTTCGGATAGCAGCTCCCCAGACCCGAAGGACACTTCGGATAGGAGCTCCCAAGACAAGAAGGCCATATCGGATAGCAGCTCCCCAGACCCGAAGGACACTTCGGATAGGAGCTCCTCAGACCCGAAGGCCACTTCGGAGAGGAGCTCCACAGACCCGAAGGCCACTTCGGATAGGAGCTTCCCAGACCCGAAGGCCACTTCGGATAGGAGCTCCCCAGACCCGAATGCCACTTCGGAGAGGAGCTCCCCAGACCCGAAGACCACTTCGGATAGCAGCTCCCCAGTCCCGAAGGCCACTTCGGATAAGAGCTTGCCAGACCCGAAGGCCACATCCGAGAGTAGCTTCCCAGAACCGGATGCCATTTCGGAGAGGAGCTCCCAGTCCCGAAGGCCATCTCGAAAAGAAGCACCCCACATACGAAGGCCATCTCGGAGAGGAGCACCCCAGACCCGAAGGACATCTCGCAGAGGATCACCCCAGACCCGAAGGCCATCTCGGAGAGGAGCTCCCCAGACCCGAAAAACATCTAGGAGAGAAGCACCCCATAGCGGAAGGACATATCGAAGAGGAGCACCCCACAGCCGAAGGACATCTCGAAGAGGTGCAACCCACAGCCTAAGGACATCTCGGAGAGGAGCTCCCCAGACCCGAATTCCACTTTGGATAGGAGCACACCAGATCCGAAGGCCATCTCGGAGAGGAGCTCCTCAGACCCGAAAGAACATCTCGGATAGGAGCAGCCCACAGCCGAAGGCCACCTCGGTAAGGAGCTCCCCAGACCTGAAGGCCACTCCGGAGAGGAGCACACCAGACCCGAAGGACATCTCGGAGAGGAGCTCCCCAGACCCGAAGGCCATCTCGGAGAGGAGCACCCCAGACCCGAAGGACATCTCGAAGAGGAGCACTCCACAGCCGAAGGACATCTTGGAGAGGAACACCCCACACCCGAAGGCTGCCTCGGAGAGAAGCTCCCGAGACTCGGAGGACACTTCGGAGAGGAATCATCAAGAGACCTCACACGTCTACGGATACAATACTCATTGTAGTGCTGCCTCCTAGAGGAATAAGAAGCAAACTACTGTAATAGTCTGTGCAAACAAGACGAAGCGCGGAACTTAGTTTCGTTATAATGTAAAGTTTTACGTTGTTTATGAGTTTCTTAATACATGCAGTTTGTCTTGTTAAAGCATGTGTTTGTATCGCACAATATTATGGCGCAGTCGTTATGAAAGAACTCTTCGCTTCATGGATTGCAGGATTTGCAAGAACCTTATCAATGTAAATAATCACGGGTGGAATGGTGAAAATATTCGGCTTTCCTCGACATACCAAAATTAAGCGCAGCTCTAATTTCATTTTGCACTCTGTCAGTTATTGAGCTGTAAACAAATGTATTGTGTCCTAAAATGTATATGCATTGGGGCATAACAGATGACCCTTTCTGAAGATTCCTCTCTTCCACTTAGTACAATCTGCATTTTACAGCCTAACGAGGCTCTTTCGTCTTGACACATCCAGTATAGTTCTCTGTGGGACTTCTGCCCTGCCCATGAGTGTCTGTGATTGTCCTTTCACCAATTTCACCTCAAGAACTTTCATCCTCATCTTCGCGATTAGCCAAACGTGGAGATAAACGAAGTTAAAGAAAACAAACCAATTGATCAATCAGTGCTTATGCATTTTGCCGAACTTAACGCGCACATTTATTCCAGAGACTGTTACAACGTCAATTTGGTAATGAATGCCTTTCCTTATCTGTGGTAGAAATTTACAAATAACTGCCACATTGGCTACGATGACATTGACCTCTAGTGAGAAACAGATGAACTGTGTGGCCTTGCTATTATTTCTGTCCCTCGCTTCTCTTAATGAGGATTGATCAGAGAAAACACGTGCCACCCAAATGAGACCTCGATGTTACCGAGCGAAAGATAAACAAAATGCAACAACATTTAAATTGCGTAACCCTTTTTTTCCAGTTTCACTCTTATTTACAATGATAATACAGTGGTTAACCAATTCACCCGCGTCCAATAATTAGCATTGTAGAGGCTGCATGGCATGAATCGTGAAACTGAAATACAAACGAACAAAGTGTAATAATGGAAAGTACTGACGAACAATCTCTCTGTAGTAAAGGAATATCCTATTAAATGAAATCCACGTTACCAAATTCACTTTAGTGGGCTCGATGCCTGAGAGTGCTGAGTGGTATCACTTTCTAGGCAGCGAAGATTCAGTGATCTGAGTCTGGTCTGAGTAAAGTAAGAATGTTTCTTTGTGAGTATCTTCCCACAAGCTCTTATTTAATGTTCTAAGAACTCGTGTTTTCCCGTTTCGCCTTTTCCCATTTCGCCTTATGTCTTATGAGAACAAAAAATTGGTTGATCTACAGTGGTCAATTTAAGGCGAAACGGGAAGTCTCCTTTCACCTTCTTCCCGTTTCGCCTTAAAATCGGAGAGAGGGAAAAAATTCACACGGGGGATATTTCCGTTTCTAAACATATCCATCCACCTGTGAGACTGTCGTTTACAAGTATAGTGGTGCAGAGAAGTTTCCCTTCTTCCACCTGTGTATTTCTATTGGTGAAGCAGCTAACAAGCCATTGGAGGAGCCTAGGTCAGAAAATAATACAGACCGTGTCAGTTACAGAATCTTAGTGTAACTAATTTGATATACATATTTATATAATATAGGCCTATAATGAGATGATTGTTGGATTACGTGGATGCAGTATCCTGTTGTGTTCATCTGGGAGATGTGAAACTTGTTGTCATTTGTTTATGTGTTCTATATTTGCATTTACGTCTAAGTTACCAAATGTCTAGCATAAGTGTAAAACTGAATTGATAAGTAATCCTATATTTGTATAAATATTTATATTCGATTCTATTTGGTGTTTAATTAATCGGTAAGTCATGGAATATCCCTCCCTTACATTATTTTCCAATATCCGGTTTTAAGGCGAAAAGGGGAAAGGGGAATTTCCATTTCGCCTTAAATTGACCACTGGAGGTAAACCAGTTTCTGTGGCTGATAAGACATAAGGCGAAATGGGAAAAAGGAGAAACGGGCATGGACCAAGTGATTAGCCACAAATGGTACAAAAGCGACTTAATACTAGAAAAAAAGCAGGTTAATTAACACTAGAAGATGCGCGTATTTGTAATCAATGCTATAATAGACCTTGTACTATTTTCTGATGAGCAGCTTTCGTTGGAACTCATGTCCACGTATTACACCCCGGTAAATGCAACGTTGCAGGTCAACGAGGCTCTGGCGTCTAGACTCAGAGTCGGTATGATCCTCTGTGCGATTTGTGTCGTGTGCTGTCCTTCCACCAATTCATCAATTCATCTTATCACCATTCATTCTCCTCTTTGCGATTAGCCAAGGTGGCAGAAAAGCAATGTAAAATAAACAAAATGAATCACTGGACCTCTTGACTTTGAGCGGATCTTTTCCTTCCATGGGTGCCATCGAGTGAGTTAAGGCCGTGGGTCACTTGACCCCATAAGTAAAAATTGGTTGTTTATTGTTTCTCCTTTATACTTGTATCTCCATTTTGTTTTTCTTTCCCTGCAAGCTCCTTCTAGCTTCCTTTACTCCTTTCTCAGTCGTAGTATCCCTTTGTTATTGCATACTCTATATCACTGTGCCTCTCTCTTCTTCATCATTTCTTTTTCTATATTTTCCTTACGTTTTTTCTCTCTATCCCATTTTCTTCTTCATTCTCTCTCTCTCTTTCTTTCTCTCTCTCTCTCTCTCTCTCCCTCTCTCTCTCCCTCTCTCTCTCTCTCTCTCTCTCTCTCTCTCTCTGCCTCGTTTCTTTATGTCTCTTCTTTTCCCTTCTCTCTCTCTATCGTGCAGGCTTCTTTATTTCTCTTTCTCTCTCTCATTCTTTATCGATTGTTTTGTGTCTTCGTTTCTCTCTCCAAAAGTGGCTGCAATAAATAAACCGAATTTCTTCTGAGGCAAGATGACATGAATGTATCCAGTTGAGGACACAAATTTTCGGTTTTGATTTTCCCTTCCCCTGGAAAACATTTCTGTGAGTGCATCGTCTATACGTTGCCCGGAAGTCGGACGTAAAGCTCAACCTGAAATGTTTCCCGCCAGATCAAGTATGCTCTTACGCTAACAATTCCTTCTCCAACTGTCACGTGCATGCTTTCCTCCACTGACATAAACGTTAGATACTGACGTGCTTCGTTCACTACCTCGCGCCATAGCTAGGGATTGCTATTGGGTGGACAATTAGAACCTTACACAGAGGGATGATGAGAACATACACACAGGGCCGGCTCTACCGTACGTTCAACACGTGCATTTGCAGGGGGCGCAAGCTCGGGGGTGGGGGTGGGGGGGCAAAATGTATAAAAATGGAAGTTGCATTATTTGAGGCACTTTGGTTTTCTTGGGTCGTAGAAATTTCAAATTAAAACCATTTGCATGTGCAGTATAAAGCAGAAACGAATAATAAAAGCAAAGAGTAACTGCGAAAGAAAGCGGTGCCGAAAGTTTATGTTAGTTGTCTTCTTACAAAAGCAGCTATTACTGTTTTGTCTGTGAAAATGGTAAGCAATGTCTAATGTGCGTGTGCGGTGCCAAGTTACAACGCTATCTATTGTTTGATCGCGTGCCAGACCGCCAGTCCTTCGCTCCCCACCCCCTGTTATCGAGGTTTGAGTTAAACTGACGTGTCGCATTCGATAGTCGGAAATAGAGCTGCATTGTTCTTTGACGTGTTGATCGCGAAAGGTGGTGATGATAGGTATTGCCGAATCGCGCAAGACGCAATAGTAAGTACGAATATCCGCTGTTCTTGCCGTTGCTGGTTGCACCTCATTTACGATCTTGAAGGTGCAGTTAGTGCATGTCGTGTGTGAGAACGCGCGCTCGTTTGAGTGTGACAATGTATTGAGAGACTTGTGCATTTGTGCTGTCATTAAAACAACTGGTTTGTCAAGTCGTCGTAATAGATTTAATATTTATTTGTTGCATTTGTAATTGTAAACTAAGGTGTCTGATAAAAGGAAAAAAACTCTCGGGTGCAGAATATCGTAAACGCAAACGAGAAAAAGAGCGCAATATAGAAAATCAAAGTGGAGCTTTGCACAAATTTCTGAAACTTGAAGCAAGCGATGTAGTGAAAGCCGAAGAATTCGAAACCGGTGATTCTGAACTCGTGGCAGGTTGTTCTAATTGCAATCCTGATGATAATGGTGTATTTCAGCAAAAAAGTGAAACAGAATCTCCTTTTGTCGGTGCTCAGAATGTAGTGGAACTGTATGAAGAATATACAGATCCAGCAAAATGGAATCCACATTTCAGTGACGCCGAAAGAGTGGAGATCGTTAAAAAAAACGCCCACCTGAGAGACCGAAACCTGATTTTATTTTCCCTCTCAGCTCTAATGATAGTAAATTTTCACCTGCACATTTCATTCGCGAATTAATGGAGAACACATTGACAGAACGTGGCTGGTTTATTCAATAGTAAAAAATTCCATCTTCTGCTTTTGTTGTTCTGTTTCGCGACTTTGCAAATAGAGAAAGTAGAAAAGTTCATTTGTAAGCTTTCCAACTTAAGGAAGGAAAAGTACAAAGTGAATAGTGTAATCATGATGAAATCGTGGTTTACGAGGCGTATATAATTGTACATACATAGTTTATTGTAAATAGTGATGAAGTGAAGATATGTTGCTTCATGTACAATGTTCTGGAAAATGTACGTACCAGTATAAATAGTCATGAAGAAATGCTGAAACAAAACAGAAGAGCTGAGAGTTCTGCAATTCGGCAGAAACTATGGTGGGTAAATGCAAAAAAGGTAAAAAGGTAAAGTGTTCCCCTGTGCATAGCACCACGCCATGAAGGTGTATAGGGGGTGTGGGGGTAACGCCCCACACTTTCTTGTTCCGGTCGTGAGTATCACGCCCCTGACCGCCTTTACCCCCCAGGTACCCATGTTATTCGACGCTGGGTGGACGCCGGGGCCGCTTCCATCGTTAGAAAAATTCCCGGATTTGAACCGGCCGGGGATCGAACCCGGGACCTTTAGCATGGTAGTCAGACGCGTTACCGACTGAGCCACCGCGGCCACATAAATGGGTAAATGCAAAAGATATTTTATTATTATTAGGCTCAAATATATATATATTTTTTATTTATGAATAACTTATCTTCTCGCATTCTGTATTATTTCATTTTATTATGTTAAAAATTGGTTATACCATCAGAAATTGCCACGGATAACAAGCTTAGTTGTTCATACATAACGTTTTCTTTGTACGTATTTTGTGCTGGGGGCGGCAAGAAGTAAATTTGGACGGGGCGGCAAAATTCCTAGGACAGGGGCTGCATACACATGCTACTACTGAAATCAAGTTTAAAGTGTATGCCTCTAGCGTGTATCGAATCCAGGATCCCTTGATTACAAAGCGACGACGTTACCATTACGCCATTCAGAAAGTATTTTCGTAAGGATGGGACTTAATGATGTAATCTTCTATATATATAAAAATGGATGTATGTGTGTGTGTTTGTGTGTATATTTGTTTGTTCCGGCATAACTCTCGAACGCCTGGAACGATTTCAACCAAACTTGGTACGCGCATCACTTGCAACCTGGAAAGAAATACTGTGGGGGTAAGACACCCCTGACAACCCTAGGGGTGTGGGTGGGAAGGGGTGACATGTAAAAATGATCGAGAACCACCGATATTAAATTCCGCACCAACAGACATCCGTGACTCTATGCAATCCGCACAACGATAGTGTTTCTCGGGTTGTCTAACATTCAGGCTGTGTTGCGAATTGATTCCATAGTTTTCGTGACACTCCCAATGCGGTTCAACTCCAAGTTCATCACCTATCGGCATGGGGGGTGAGAGGAGGTGAATAATAAAATGCCACAAATGACCTAGATTAGTGTCGAATCCATAGTTTTCTATGTCGCTAAGCTAATTGGTGACATTCACGATCACATTTAAAATTAGTTACATTTTACACTATAGTTAGAATTCATTATTTTCCTGTCTAATACAAGATTGGGATAAATAAATACCCGGGGAACGCCGGGTAATCAGCTAGTGATATAATATATGAGGGAGCAGAGAAAGGAATGTGATTATATTATTGAGGATTGGAGCGTGGGTCATCTCTTTTTAAAAGAACGGTAATTAACAGAAACCTTTACAGACATAGGTGTAACTTGGAGGACACATTTGCAGGCTTATTGCAATTTTCAAGCTAAGAGTATGTATTTTTGTTAACCTCGTGACACCTGAGAAACAAAGAAATAGAGAGCAATTTTTATGATTTCTCTCAAACGTAAGAGTTATAACCCCAAAGTTAGGTACCAAGTTTCGACCATGTTGACAGAGTATGTGAATGACGAGGGTGTGAAAGCAATATCATCGGCATATAGAACTCTCACAACTACTCACCGGTATCCTTGAATATGAGGTCAGCCATACCCACGGATTGTCCGTGTGTTTCGCTTCTTTTTCCTTCTCTTTCTCTTCAATCTGTTGCCGAACCTGAGGCGGCATGAACTCTACATTCGCCTCGGAAAACACCATGTTGTCTTCCACCACAGTGCGCCGTTTCTCGATCCTGTGCGTCTCACGAGGCGGCGGCGGCGGAGGCGGTTCGGGTCCCGACGGGATATCCGTCGAGTCCGCTCCCGCCGGCCGAGGATTGCACACGAAATCGCACCTGTCGTCCACGTGACCGACGTAAGAATACAAAAAGTACGAAATCCCGATCTCACTTGCGAACAGGAGGAAGACACACGAGTAGAGGACGCCCAGGTGAGGGAACGAAGACGTCGCGACGGTTTTCCTCTCGTTGCCGATGAGCGTCGCAGTGGCGTCGTCAGCTTCGCTCGCGTCTCCTGCCATAACTCGCGACGCGAAAGCAGCTCTTCCGCCCTGTGATGCGGCTGGCGAACTGTCTCCCGGCGTCCGCACGTGCAACGCAAATACTGGCTCTCGCGACTTCACGAGTTGCGCTTTCTGGAAACTCCCGCCGCTGTTTCGGATTCTGACCGGCAGAGGGCGGGCCTGGGCAGCTAGAACGGTCTCGGCATTTATAATTCAACGCGCAGTTCTAAAACAATATTCCATATGAACTGACCACCGTACCGTCCTAAACTACAACGAAGAAGGAAAACCTAGTTCTTACCAGTGTTCGCAAAGGTACTTTTTAAAAATAACCGAGTTCTAAATTTAACACGCAACGAAAATCCTTTAACCATAGCATACAGAGAACACTTCGTTCAAAAAGTAACTGCAGTTCCTCATTTTAAGTAACTGTAAGTTACTTTAACAGTTACTTTCTGCTCAAAATTTCCTTCCATACAAATTACACACAATCAATGATCGTTAATTGTAAATAAAATTAATATATGCAGACTTACATGTATTTTATTTATGTACCTAGTACGTGGGTCGTTCAATATATAAGTTTCCGTATGCTGTAAAAAATGTTATTTTTAAGATACATTAGAAAACTATACATACATGTGTAGGAGGATCCTTCCTCACTTCTCCACATAATCCCCATAGAGATTCAGGCATTTGTCCCGCCGTTGCACCAATTTGTCCATACCCTTTGCAAGAAAATCAGGGCTCTGGCTATTGAGCTATTCTCACATTACGCTTCACTTCTTCACCTGTTTCGAAACGGTAACCTTGCAATTCAGACTTTAACACCGGAAAAATATGAAAATCACTCGGCTCTAAACCGGGGCTTATGGAGGGTGGGGCAGCCGTTCCCACCCCAATTCTTCAATTTTGTGTTGTGTTTGCACTGCTGAGTGGGGACGAGCGTTATCGTCAAGAAGAATGACACCAGCTGACAGGAGACCTGGTCGCTTATGTCGATTTGCGTTTTTTAGTTTATCCAATGTTTGACAATAACGGTCAGCATTAATTGTTCTTCCTCGTTCCAAAAAGTCCATAAACAGAACGCCCTTAGCATCCATGCTTCTGAACTCCTTATGACGCGAGCCCGCGTTTTCCGAACAAGCATTTACTTTTCGCCTTTGAGCGCATGCGCCTTCACGTCTGATAACGAATCGATTGTTGTTCCTTGTAGACGAAGGATGGCGCTTGTCATCAATGTGCTTCTTTTTAATGGCATTGCTTTATACAATATTTTATAGCACAGGGAAACTTATATATTGAACGTCCCTAGTACATAATGTAAGTCTTCACAACTTAATATTATTACAGCAAAAACAGATGGAACAAAACATTAAAGTCTTCAAGTTTGATTGATTGATTCATTTGTATTATTTAACTTTGCTTTTCTGACACCTTTAGCTAATCGTGAAGATTAGAATAAGTGGATGATATGATGATATTGATGAGGGACACCAAAGAACCCGGGACTCCTATTGTCGCAGCGCACTGTGCCAACCACTCCACCACGGAGGCAGACATAGGATATATATCGAACATGATAGTAGAAAAAGTACGTTCTGATACTTCAAAACTTTATAGAATAAAGAGAAAAAGTGTGGTATAAAGGGAAAGGAGAATTAAGAACATTTTTCCTACAACATCCAGGCTTTTCGATCTTGCGTCATATGTTTCGTGCCAGCATATATTATCTTCTTCTTTCTCGGATTATTTCTTCGTTAACCCTTCCTTGAAGTGCATATTTAAGCATACATAAAAGCTTATTAGCCAGTGTCCCTGTTAGTTTCCTTTGCTTTTCTTGATTTCCAATATTGCTTTTGTTTCACCAATTCCTTCCAACAGAAATATAGTTGGACAAATGAAACACAAATAGGAAAAATCACCCTAGATTCCCTTTAAATTCGACACGAAGCTATGAATCGTCCTTTCAGAACGAAAGCATTCGTGTGTTGTTGTTTTCTGTTGTTGAGGTACGCATAAAGTCTCCAGGGGTCCTTGGAGCGTTGTGCTCCGTATCAAACTCGATCACGTGACTCGAGTCTCGTGGCTGCAAAGCAAACACAATCAACCCTACGCTGCGCTGGCCCCATCCGAAATCTGTTGATTCAGCTACGGGAAAAGATGCTGCGTGGAGAAACGCGTAGGAAGGATACAAGAAGGAGGCCGACGCGAGATGCGACAGTCGAAGGCATTCTTGAGATTCCTATTCTCCTTCCACAGTAAGAACGAAAGGGTAAATAATATTACGTGACTTGTGAGAAATTGTATTGGCTGATTCTTCAGGAATCTTGGGCCTAAGAATATAGTGCGTGGGATAAAGCTATGCCATTTAACTAAATTACGTGGGGGCCTCCCCGATGGAGCAGTGGTAGCGTCGTCGCCTTGTAATCAAAGGGTCCCGGGAGGCACATAGTGGTTCGGATCCCACTTTAAACTGTAGGTCCAGTCCCAATTAGCCTTGCTGTGCATAAGGTGGACTGAAAACACCAAATCCAATAACCAACCAACTAAATTACGATAATGAAATCTTCGTCTTCCGGTCAGGGTATTTACCTCTTTAATAAAATCTCATTATCTGTATTATATGTACATTACAATATTCATGAGTATGAAAGAAAATATGTGTTGTACAAAAATAAATATAGTTATTTCAGTTGTGAAGATTGATTGACTTAGTTTATTTTACTTCGCGTTTTGTGGCTCTTGGATAATTTGCGAAGATGGGGATGAGTGATGAAATGATGAAATTGATGAATGGACATTCACAAACAACCAAGCCCGAGCGGGATTCGAACCCGGGACCCTTGGCGTCGCAGCGCGATGTGCTAACCACTCGGCCACAGGGTCCGGCTCAGTTGTGAAGAATCTAGTACTTTACATACTGCTTCCTAATCAATTTTTAGGATCTTGTCGTACTATTGAAGATATAATAACTTCGCTTGCATGCAGAAGGATGGTATGTACAGTTACCGAATATATAAATGGGACACCTACATCCTGAAATATTGGCATTCTGCAATAATTGTGTGTTGCATACCTCTACGGAGATGAGCCAACTTTCACAATAAGAAGTTCTGCTACTTAGGTAACACAGACAAAACACATTGCAGGGAGGTCAGTATTTCAGGATATATATTTTATTGCCGGTGACTGTACGTGTGTGTTGTATGTCCTTGGAATCCATTCCCTCCAATATGCTTCATTCTCTTGTTCCGTTCGCTATTATAACGATGGCTGGTGGGTCCGAATTAGGTGAAGGGCTGGTAGGAAAATAGGAAATAGAAAATGGGGTTCTAATAAGTATCGGGGGGCCAGAATTAAAGTTACCCAACTCAGAGCCCTCGGTAGCCTGTTTGAGACATCGCAGAAGTCTGAAATTTGGTGAATCCACTATGCAGACCATCGGAAAGAGGATGGCGACAAAAAATAGTTCAATTTTCCGCCACCAGGTTGAGATGTGGCGCTGTACTTCCATGTTGGGTTGTAATAATGACGTAAACTGCTCCAATTGGTTATGGATTTGCCTTTACCTTGCAATAAACGAGAGATTATTTTCTCGCAACTTCCAGCCACTAACAAATGTCTTTCTAATTAATAACTCAGCTAAATCACTTATGTTTTTCAATATTCATTATTACAGCGCCACATTTCAACCTGGTGGCGGAAAATTTAATTATTTATTTATTAATTTATTGTTATCCTCTTCCCCATGGTCTGCATAGTGGATTCACCAAAATTCAGAATTCTACGATGCCCCAAACAGGCTACAGATGGCTCAGAGTTGGGTAACTTTAATTCTGACCACCCGGTACTTATTAGAAACCCCATTTTCTATTTCCTATTTTCCTACTAGCCCTTCACCTAATTCGGACCCACCAGACATCGTTATAATAATGAACGGAACAAGGAAATGAAGCATAGCTAATTGATCAGGTTCAATTTTATACAGTGGCATGCCAAGGTAGTGTGGGGGTTATACTCACCCCCTTAGCTCAGTATTAAAAAAAAAAAGAACATCAAATGCAGAAAAAGATAGCAAAATGAGGGCTGACTACTGAAAACGTATACCACACCCCCTGCTTTCGAAAGTCCTGGGCACGCCACTGATTTTATAATACAGGCAATGAAGCTTTGTTGAAGAAGTAAATACACTGACTAGTAGACGAAGCTTCAATTATAGTAATTTCGTTAAATGGCATGGCTTTATCAGACACACTATATTCTTAGGTCCAAAGTTCCTGAATAATCATCCAATAGAGTTTCAATTCAATCAGGCAGCAACAATTAAATGAAAATACCGCCGAACGGAGCCTTGCTCCATTAAAAAAACCAGAGATATTACATCCCGCAATGTTCATCTTATTTTTTGGTCAGATATGGAAAGCTTACATCAAGGTACAGTCACCGGCAATAAAAAAGGGACACCTAGATTCTGAAATACTCGCTTCCCTGCAAGATCGTACATGTATTGCCTAATTTTACGGTGTTGATGGAAATTGCCAGAGAAAATTTGCTATAAAATCCACTGTTCGTTGTAGAGTTATGCAACACACATAACGCCTTGCAGGGTTTCAGGATCTAGGTGTTCCATTTTTATTGCCGCTAACTGTACATCAACAGAATTGTTTGAACTTAGTCCGAAACTGTACATTTTATAAAATTCTTTGAGCGCAACAATTTATCTCCTTCAGGTTTCTGTGGACAAAAGTGGACGTAGACAATGAGTTATACATTGTAACGATTGATAAATTTTTGGTTTTATACTTTTTATTTAAATTACTTTTCGATAGCCCTCGTATAAATTCTTTTGGAGTTTTAATCTTTTGAATGTACATTTTATCTTTGTTAAAAATTGTAACGCAGTTTCTGCTGAGCGAAAAAGAACGCGAAGCAAGTTGAAGATTGCATTATTTTTCTTTATTAACAACAATGGTTTCTTTTTCGTTTGGCGCTGCGCGGGTTTGTAAATAAGTTTAGCTTGCATTGTGTTTTTCGATATGCCTTTTTGGAAGGGGTAATTGTTGGATGCTAAAAATAACTTTTCAGTTTGTCGAAATCTTTTGTTGGGGAATAGAACTGCGCAATCCCGCAAGTATAAATACCAGCCGTTTCGCTGGCAGAATAATCAGTATAGCAGTAGATTAAATCGTTAGGTGATTAAATCGCTTGTCGAGGTCCAGGGCTGGGAGAATACGGGCGTTGTGTGGGGAGTGGCTGGTCAGCTCTCCCTTCCACAATGTCCGAGGTTCTCCGTAAGCCACCTTTCAGGATTTGTGCTGGTCAGCATGATCCTTAAAGGGGATTTAGCGAGCATATAAATAATTTGATTCATACATATTTAATCTTAATAATTTAAAATTTTGATTCATAAAATCTATCGAAGTTGGCACTGGTCAGTGTGACTCCGATATAAATTCAAGATATACATCCTTCTCGTCGAGTTAATTTTTATTCTTAAATCATTCTGAATTCTGGTCAGGAGGTTCATTTAAATAAATTTGTTTCTTTGATACTTAAATCCGAGAGCATACCTCTGGTCAGAGGATGTCTTTTAAATCTGATAACTTATATAGTTTCATGTCCGTTTTAAAGTCTTAATTATCCGGAACGTTTATTGGTTTCTCTTATTTTGGTTTTATATTTGAAGAAATTTTGAACATTTATAATAGGTGACCGGTCGAGTATTGGTTTTTATAGAAATGCATTTAATGTAAAGGTCTGTTGTTTTGCATTTGCTATGTGAGTAGCCAAAAGGGTAGACATAGAGTCCCCTGTTATGTTATGGAATTCCACGTGGACATTTGTAATTTGTGGCCGAGAGATGGCTTTATATTGGGTAGAGAAAGGCTCCCCTTAATTTTGGTTATGAATGTTATTGGAGGTTGGCCCCGAAGAGGGTAGTATACCTCATGAGTTCTAGAGAACATAATGCAGATGTGAAAATATGACAGAAGCACGAATAGGAATTTACGTATAGATGTTTTTTGTAAATTTTTCTTTGGTTTTGTTTAATTGGAATATTGTCGACCTTAGTCACCGCTAATTGAAACCAAGTTAGTTCTGTGATGGGTATGATACTATATATATATAAGAGAGAGCTCTCTGGATTGTATGTTTACTCGAAGGCAAGATTCAGTCTGTTACGGAAGTCATTTTGAACAAAAATTTAATTTTGACATTGTAGTTTTCTCTTGATCAGAAGATTGTATATTTTTCTTTCAACCTAACTATGCTTTGTAAATAAATTTATAATCGTTAATTGGTATTTTCTTATAGCAAATTTGTCTCAAGTATAAATTAACTGGCATCCTTTGGGTTTGGTGAGGTGTCCCGCCATCACTGGTCAGTGAGGCGGAGGCTTTATCAATCCAAAGGACGTCAGATTCGATTATGCTGATTTCGCTCGCACTCGCATGCGCATCCTCACTGGTCAGTGGGATGCGGGTGCGATCACGAGGGAAGTTCAAGCACGAGGATGGTTACCTTATTTTGGAATTTTAGATCAGTAAGCATAAATTTAATTTTAATTAGATTATTATTCAAAAGCAGACCCTTACCCGAACTTTGAGAGGCGGACTCTCTTGCCCCGCAGGAACTGAGCGTAGTCGTGGCATTTATATATTTATAACAGAAAGATATTTGGTAGGCAGCGACGCCCGGTCTTTGTCTGTCGAGAGGGCCGAGTCGGTGCGTCGTGTGTCTTGGCAACGGGCTCGACGGCCTTGTTTGTTGCAACATCATTCATAACAATACGATTTTAATTATTTTGCAATTGATAGATCACCAATAGAAACTTTTACAAAGCTTACTTAGCTTACAAAGAAGGTGAAATTACCTTTATCAACGTAATACGACGAAAACGTTAATGAAGAACAACGTTTACCAAGGATCGAACCTGCGATCTTCTGCACCGTGAACAATTGGGTTAGCTCCTCATCCAGTCTGTCAGCTTGGAGGGGATGTTTCAGTCGATTTTCTTTGTAATTTTGTATCCTCATTGTACGCTCATAGGTTTTATTATATTCGAAAGGGGTTGGAAAGTTTTCATGTTCTTTACACGGCTTGGTAAGTTGAATGAAATTAAATTACGTGTACGTACATATCCCATACAGCACACAAATGACCAAAAGACATCCATTGGATATATTTTGGATATTCAGGTCGAGAGTTCTGGATGTCGATATCCAGGAATATCAAATAGACATCCAAGGAACAGGTTTTCCCGCTTGAGCTAAGCAGGATTCGTTCGATTTTACAGTAGTCTCGATTGTACTGTAGCGTTGAGTAAGGCTAAACCGAAATTTTCTGTCTAGAAAGAAAAAAATTAAATTACTAAATAACAGGTAAATAAGTTTATAAACGCTAATCCTTCTGCTTCAATGCAATTATTGTTTCAGTTCCACGATAAAGTATGAAGAAGTATACATAACGGAAACACTATGATCATTTTATAATATCCGAAACAGATCCTATTTATGTTCATTGTTGGATATCAAGTTCTGAATCAGTTTAGCTATGTATTTGGATATCCAGAAATGGATATGTTTTGGATATCCCGTTTTGGACAAGATCTAGATATGTTTTGGATATCCAGAATTGGATGTGTATTGTAATGTGTATTATTCCCGTTTTGGACAAGATCTGGAGACATATTAGATATTTGGAATTCGACAATGTTTCTGACTGCCATTTCTATACATGTTTGGGCTATGTATTATATACCTAAAATTATCGAGTTTCAGATATCCAGTTCTGGATATCCCATAGACGTCCAATGGATATCCAGAAATGGATATCCAATGAATATCCATAATATCCATGGATCTAATCAGGACATTGTGGATATCCAATGAATATCCCTTGGAGTTTGTGATGTATGGGTAGGTTTTATGGAGAACTTGCAGCTTGTTCTCGTCATGTTTGATTGGTTCATACTATTTATTTTACTTCGCTTTCCTTCCACTTTTGGCTAGTGGAAGATGAGGATGGGTGATATGATGAAATTGATGAAAAAACACTCACAAAGAACACCCACGATCAGGCTGGGATTCGAATCCGGAAACCCCTGGCGTTGTAGCGCGATGTGATAAGCCCACCACGGATGTCGGCTGGAGTCGCATAAGAGCGCGTCTAAATAACGTGATGTTTTGTTGTAAGTCTTACTGATTATCTCTCGTAAGAGTGAATCTTGTTTCTTATTTTACGTCTTATTTTCTGCCACATTTGGCTAAACGAGACGAAGAGCGAATCTTGTTTTCGAGAAGAAGGAAAGATATCAGCATTTGCCATACACACTTTCTCTCTGTTTTGAAGAAAACACGTCTTTTTCCTTCCTGCTAAAAATAATATCTCCACGTACTTTACGACCGACTCGAGCTGACTGCTGTGTCCGACCCACCTGCACAGTCTCCCGAAAGGAGCCGGATGGAAACGGGGCGAGTGGGGATGAAGGAGAAACAAAAAAAAAAAAAAAAGAGATTTTTCGATCTCGTCGACTTTTCCGCTTGACCTCGCGCCACCGCAAATCCTCACATGATGTGACAGCCCGCAAGGATTAGATCCACGACGGAGAACTGCGCCTTGACCCGGTCACGTCCAGAGCGGCAGCAACAAATGTCTCTCCGGGGTGCGTTCACGGAGAGAAGAGAAGCAGGAGTCATATACGCTACCGGAAGCTCCGGGTCTGTTTGAACTCCCTGGGTTCTTCTCCGGAGCTTGTCTCCGCTTATTACGCCGCCGCCCTGAGAGGGGCGAGATGAGATCAACATTGATGAGACTGGGGAATTCACGGTTCAAAACCCGGACTGTTTATTCCGGTTGCTGAATTCTGCAGGAACGGTTTCAACTGTGGACTGCGATTGTATAGTATGAACACGTTCTGCTAATAGCCGCCGAGTACTGTGTATGAAGATTGATGTGCTAGGTTTTATGCTGAAAGGAGTGCATATCACAAAGCTAAAATAAATTAATATCGTGACGCTAATTGCAAGTACGTACCTTCTGTGCTTCCCAGTTGATATAGAGAATACGTTCACTAACTTCACATGATGACACAGTATTGTAACAGACTGGTTTTCGGAGATTCATTTCTCGTGCCAAAGCCTGTCAGATTGTTTTGAAAGTCCTGCAGGATTCTAAAACAACTATAACTTGAACATAATACGTTTATTACAAAGAAATATTGTTTTGGTTTTTTTTCCACACACAGGAAACCTTAAAATTTTGTTCTGCTCACACTGCTGAATGTGTCTGAATGTGATCACGTGATTCCAAGATGACGTCCATTCAGGAAAAAGCTCAGTACGTGTTATGACTTGCCGAGTTAAGATCTTGTGTTTCGGTGAGGAGAAAGTTCCAAACAATGTTTGGGAAAACACCTCCAGTGGAGACAGGTATCCAGAGATGGTACGAAAAGTGTAAGGCTGGGGGAAGCGTAGCAGATTTGCCACGTAGAGCCTCGTCAGAATGCAATTCTCAGATTCAAACGAAGATTGCAAGTAAGTATGTTTACAGCCGCGAATGGTGCCTGGAGATCTAGCGATGAACCAAACCACATCAAACATTAATTTTGAAGTTTCCTCCGTGTAACAAACAACATTTCTTTCTAATAAACCTATTACTTTAAAAGTTATGGGTTTTCAGAATCCTGTAGGACTTTTAAAACGCTTTTATGCATGTTTTTCGTTCATGTGAGATGTGATATTTTTTTCCACTTCATAACGTGGCATTGGTACACTTCGGATACGATTGTCATTTTTTTTACTTCATAGGAAAACGCTCCAAGTTATTTTTTTTCCTTTTACATAACTTTACGGATGCTCTTTGTATGCACCGTTCGTCACCTTACAGATATCTACACGATATCGTTCGTTCCAAATACAGTGATGGTTTCAATGGCCGTTCTCTGCGGCGGAGCCGTTAGCACAGCGTGCTATGACGCAAGGAGTCCTCGGTTCGATTCAAAGCCAAGGTCATGGAACAAAACAAGCTGCGAAACAAAGTGTATCAGGTTCAAATCTCGATCAAGGTGTTGTGTGCTATCATATAGAAGGTGCTCCTGAAGTAGAAAGTAGACCCATATATATATTTTGCCAGCAATCGACGTGGTTCTATGCGCTACATGGGCACTCGTTTGATCGGCACAATAAACAAATGAAGGCACTGTATCTGTATGCATGCAATCATACAACATTTATTTATTTATTTTTCTGTCGGAAACATGGCTAAACGTGTCGGAATTTATGGGAACAATAGCGTGCCATCAGAGAAGTATAATTCTAAAAGATCCAATTGATTCAAGTAAGTAGAAGTTACCAAGTATTAATTAATAATTATTCACATTTAAATTCAAATTTAAAACGTGCTCCTTCGTTCATTCTTGTGATGCATGACATTGAACTAAACCTATTCAATCGGCCACTAGGCCACACTATACAAAGAAAATAGCCTGTATTTCTTGTTCATGCCAGAATAGAAGCTCTCACAGCATAGCGCAAGACATATTGTAGCTGCATTTAGCATAAACGTTTCAAGATTGCTTAAATCTGGTTGGAGTCATGGAACAAACAGTTTGGGAAAATGCTTGAGTTGACAACGTGCCAGCTTCTTAATAAGAGCGAGGACGATACAACGTTGTGACATTTGGACTCCGCAGAATAAAAAATAAGGGATAGGAGATTACAAAAACCTCTTCTTTTCACGGCGGCAAAGCAAATCTTCGCAGTAATAAAATGGAGATGACAATATCAAGGTCTTGAACTTTGCCCTTCCGAGGTTTGGATGAGATAATTTGTAGAGCAACTTGAGAAATAGTATTCTCTCCCTTATCAATAGGACAGCAATGTGAACTTTGATCGCCAACCCAGCCTTTCGCAGACAAGTGCGAGGAATTTTGACACAATACATTGAAACAACATGCTGTAACAGCTATTATTATGCAAGTAATTGTATGTAACAACGAATTGTTATTTAACATTTCAATCAAAAAATATTGTTTAGTATAGTTTTGCTGATTTGAAGCGTTAAAATATTTATTGTGTTTTGGACGGGACTATGTGTAGTGGTAGGTACTTTATAACTATTAATATGCCGAGGTACTAGTGGGCACTAGCCAGCCATTTCCGTGGAAAAGCGCTTCAAAGTTTTGAAGTTTTCCATGTGCACTTCATGAGGAGAAGGTATGATTGATTGATTAATAATATTTTTTTCTTTTACTTCGCCTCTTGTGCCACGTTTGGTTAATTTACGAACATGGGGATGAGTGATGATGTGATGAAATTGATGAATGGACACTCGCATGCATCCAGGCCCAGGCCAGGATTCAAACCCGGGACCCCTGGCGTCGTAGCGCGATGTGCTAAACACTCCTCCATGGAGGCCGGCAGGGGAGAAGGTATTGTTCGACTGCCAAGTGGCTCGGTAGTCAGATGGTAGTACATCAGTTTGACGTGCTGAAGGTTCTGGCTTCGAATCCCGTTTGATTGACTCTACTTCTATCTTTTTTTATTTACGCCAGCAAATATTTATTCTGAAAAATCGATTAATTTACTGTGCAAATTGTCGAGAAATATTTTGTTTTCGATTCTTTTACGATAATTACCACTCTGTATCGTGTACATAAAATGTAAATAATCTTCTTGTGTTTTGTTTATTGTATATTTTCTGAAAAATAAATATAAAATATTCGTCTCTCTATAAATAATATTTTGTCGGAAATAACACGTGGATAATTTAATATGCAAATGTTTGTAGCATGATGAGAAAATTGAAAGAAGCATTATAGAAGGGCTATTTCCCCCTCAAAATGTAAATAACAATATTTCATATTTATTTCAATAAGTTATTAAATATAATGTAATAAACAGTTGCTCGATTGATTGATTGATTGAAGTTTTAAGTCCACTTTGTGCACAGTAAGGTTAATTGGGACTGGACCTACAGTTTAAAGTGGGATCCGAACCAGTATGTGCATCCACTGGGTATCGAACCCGGGACCCCTTGATTACAAGGCGACGACGCTACCACTGCGCCATCGGGGAGGCCCAAACAGTTGCTCGAGTTAATTAAAAAAGAAGGGAATCGAATCCATAACCTTAGGCACGCGATACTGATACGCTATCACCTGGCACCAGGCCACTTGGCAGTAGAATAATATGTATATTCGCCTCATGAAGCGCGATTGGAAATTTTCCAAACTTTGAAGTGCTTTTACTAGGAAATGGCTGGCTATTGCGCGCTTGTACCTTGGCATATCAGTACCTATGGGGTACCCTAAAACTAGACGAAGTCCCGTCTCTAACTCAATTTCCCACTATAAACCTTCTTCGAGCAGACCTCATCTCCAGGAAGCTTTCAACTCGGGGCAAGCCCTGGCAGCTAACGACCTGTTGGGTGAGATGAGGCAAGGCTAGGATACTATAAACCTTTTCCTGCTCCCCCAAAAATAGGCAATAATTCGGCTGGATGGTTCGATGAACTAACCGATCTCTAACTATGCACTGGTAATGATTAGACTGGAGAGTTCATATGAACGACCAAACTCACTTTCCCAAGCCGTGCCCTCTTCTTGCTGTCACGACCATCTATACGCAAGTGCGCATGCGCTGACTGGACGAGTACAGTGGCAAAAAAGGGGTGGAACGGATAAAATAAATAGCTATGTTCTGTGATAACTGTCTACTGCTGAAACAACACTGAAGTTCACGCATAGTAGTCTAATGTCGCCGGCAGAAAACGTTAAAAGTTCTAAAAGACATCACGAACACACCAAAGTGAGTGATAAGGGAAAAAACGAAATACTACTCATCTGAAACCTACATCGCATGTTTCAACCTACTTCCCCTATTTCGAATAGATTTGTCCTCTGTAGCTAGTCTCGTCTGCGGAGGTCGGAAATTATTTGGAAGGAGTATTAATGTCGGAATAGAAATAGCAAGTCTCCTCGATGTTCGCACACTCTCGCAATATAACTTCTGAAGGATCTGTGTTCGAGTCCCCTTCAAGGCATGAGTATTTCTATTTCATGCTGTTTCAACTTTCAACGAAACAAAACTTTTTGGAATGTGTTCCTCAAATGGGCGTGAACGTATCTTGGAAACTCTTTTTCACTTCAGGAAAATCCGAATAGCCACGTTGCATTCTGTTAATCGGTTTAATTTTACGGCCATGCCTTTTATACTACTCAATATAGAGACTTTGACTTCTATGAAATACATCTGTATATTGAATAAATATATAAAGTTGGGCGAACTTTTCCTCATCGTCGCTTGTTATATAAAGAGGTAGAAAATGACCCTACGACGCTTTTCTGCATCTTTAGTAAATCGCGGCGATGGATGAATAGTTATGATTTTATGGAAGTGAAAAAGGTTTGAGTTTTTGTGTCAAGTCCACTCTATGCACAGGAAGGTTAAACAAGACTGGACCTACAGTTTAAAGTGGGATCCGAACCACTTGTGCCTCCACCGGGCATCGAACCCAGGATCCCTTGATTACAAGGCGACGGTGTTACCACTATGCCATCGGGGAGGCGCTGGAAGTGAAAAAAGAGCAGACATAAGGAACACTTATGCCCTGGCAGGAACGTTAACCGGGAGCCTAACTTCGTCAACATCCTAGAAAGATGATTCACACTCGGTTATTTCCAGTAGTGTAGTATTGATTGATTGATTGAATTGGTGTCTTAAGTCCACTTTATGCACAGTAAGGCTAATTGGGACTGGACCTACAGTTTAAAGTTGGATCCGAACCACTATATGCCTCCAGCGGGTATCGAACCCGGAACCCCTTGATTAGAAGGCGATGGCGCTACCACTGTGCCATCGGGGAGGCAGCAGTAGTGTAGTAATATGACCAGAGCGTTTTATTACTAATTCTACTGATGGTATACTATAAAAAGTAATAATAATCCTCGCTTCTGTCAAGTAACAATAATTTCGAAATAATAGCGAGAAAACCCTCACACGTTTTCATGAGCGTTTGCGTATTATATGAGTTTTCTGAGAAAACGTTTACAAAGGGTTTAATGAAACGTGCGATAAAAAATGGCACGCTAAAGCTGCATCCAGCTCCGGGTTTTCTACACTCCGTTGCTTCCCTTTGCTAAATGACCAGAAAACGCTAAACTACACACATCGCTGGGATACACAGGAAGGTCGCTGACATTTATAGGGAAAGGATTTCAATATTTAACGCAATTTCGAAATTCAATTCATCCTCCAGCGCGTCGCATCCCTTCTCTTGGTAAGTCTGCAAGTGATTAAACTCACGGAAGGGGCCACGCCATTCCTCATTGGTCCGCGTACAACACGTACCAGAGTAAATCTTGCAGCAGGAACGCTCAATGTTTCCAACTTAGGACGAGGACGCGAACTGGAAATTACGTTCCTTGACGCATCCGAGCGAGATTTCTATTTAATCGAACACAATTTGTATGTAATGATATTTTTACGACCGTTTGTTATTTCACCCAATTGGAAAAAAATGCTGATTTATTCGCTGACGCAAAGATAAATCAAATTTTGGGATTTCCTTCCGATTTGTTACAGTTGCAATATACTTCGACTCTTAAAAGACAAATTCCTTCTCTGCTCTTTTATTTTTATCGGATTTGAATCCGATCGTGACCGTCCCGGTTGTTTATGAAAACAAACGACACTTCCTTCCTTTCCTTTTTTGTGTGTTCCTTCGCAAGATACGAAATTGGATAAGTTCCGAAATCGAACTTACGAAATTGGGATTGATGCAGTTCATTACCCCGATGCTTGCTTCACGAATTCTCTCGCTAGCGTCATTACTCATTCGAAGACAATAATTCCGCTCTGGAAATTTGTTGTTGTATTGACCTCAACGCCGGATTTAAGAAATATCTGGTGCAGCAGATGTGCTGTTAAAATCGGTATTTGATTTTCGTAATTGTGTATAATTACGATTTTGTGTGTGGATGGTTGTGTGTGATCTGGCCGGATTGTTAATTAGGAACTAGTTTTAATTACAAATATGTTATGTACGGTCACCGGCAATATAAATGGGACTCGCTTCCTTGCAAGGCGTTGTGTGTGTTGCCTAGATGTACGGCGATAAGTAAATTTTAATAGCAAATTTTCAATAGCAACTTCTACCACCGCCGTAGTCAACACACATAACACCTTGCAGAGAAGAGAGTATTTCAGGATCTAGGTGTCCCATTTTTATTGCAGTTGACTGTACATACTTGGTTCATTGATTTGGTTTATTTTACTTCGATTTTATGCTACTTAGGGCTAATTGCAAAGCTGAGGATGGGTTATTATATTATGAAATTGATGTACTGACACTCAGAAAAATCCCCCGTGCCCAGTCCGAGCCCAAGACCCCTGGTGTTGTAGCGCGTCGCTCCACCACTTCTATGTCACGTTCTGTAGAGTTTTCAAGTGTGCAGATCTCAAAAGAACCAATGAGATTTCTATGTCGAGCCATGGACGTCGGGGATGGGAGTCGAACCAATACGAAGACTCCTTTCGAATTGGCATCGTAAATGGTTTCAAGTTTCAAAAATGCAGAACACTTGTTATTTTATAGTTAAAAACATATAAAGTATAGTTTTTTAGTATTCGAAGAGAATAACGAAAGTGAAGAATGCGTTAGACTGAAAAAAATAAGTGTAAAATACAAGAACCAAGTTATATTTTTATATTCTACCATTTCATTCAAACAATAAGTGGTTGCACAGCTTTCAAAATTCCAAAAATAAGATCCTTATGCGAGAGGTCAGACAGGTAAACTTTATGATTGGAATTTCTCCTCAACTTTTAATACATTTTCACGAACGAGGCATGTAAAAGTTAATAAATAAGAATAACTATGCAATTGAGTATATCAACGGTATGAAATGTAGATGAAAAAAAACAATTGAGCTGGATATACTCTCTGCTAGTGGAATGAGTATAATAATCTTACCAAGGATATAATAATAAATAATAAATATGGAATAAAGTTTGATTATATCTAACTTGATTATATCGACCTCCGTGAGGGCGTGGTTAGCACATTGCGCTACAACGCCAGGGGTCCATGATTCCAGGGCTGGGCATAGGTGTTCCTTGCGAGTGTACCTGCATCAATTTCATCATAACATCACTCATCCTCATCCTCACGATTAGCCACAGTGGCAGAAAATCGAAGTTACATAAGCCAAATCAATCAATCAAACCAAAGTGAGACCCCACCCTCTATGGCTGCAGCAAGGCGTGGCTGCAGACTAGCGTTCAGTGGTACGAATTTGTGGAATCACAATTAAAAACTTCTAGTGACATTGTTTCTCAGTTTCAACTTTACTACTTTTCATCACAACTTCCATCCTAAGCTGATAAGAGTTTCTTACCACCATTATTACAACCACGAAGGTTCATATTAATAATATTATTTACAAAATCATTTAATCAATTAGTTTCTTCATTCAGGAATAGTGCAAATTTTTCAGAACAGTGAGTTTGGAAACTCGCTATAAA
Organism: Lepisma saccharinum; assembly: GCF_977018435.1. Lineage (NCBI taxonomy): Eukaryota > Metazoa > Arthropoda > Insecta > Zygentoma > Lepismatidae > Lepisma > Lepisma saccharinum. The sequence goes on along the minus strand of NC_139239.1, from coordinate 12,533,198 downwards.
GGAGGACACAGGAAATGAGAATTTCTAGACAATCCCTGGTCCTAATGGATTCTGGAGATTTTCCAAAGGCATGGATCTGACATTAGAACCAGATGCAGGTAATATATTGTAGTTAATATCTTTGCAGCTTCCTTCTCCAAGAACTTTTCGCTTGCCTCCACCTCTAATTGGAGGGATAAGGATCGGAGGATACTGTTGCTTTCGTATACTCTCCGAAATTTTACCGGAAAGAAAGTGCACCATATTGCTTTGATGCTAAGAAGGTCATTGGGAACAAATGGGATAATTAAAGGAGAGAAAATGTGAAATTATATTTCATCAAACAAGGTTTCCCGGTTGTCTGTGAGGCAGTGTGATATTCTGCAGCAGAACTGCGGAAGATTTCTATTTCGGCTATTTTAGTCGCTTTCTACCCCTGTAGGTTAATCGCGACGATGAAATAGATGTTAGGACAAATGCAATGACATTCAAGCTTTGTCCATAATTCGTACTAAGGACACGTGACTATACAGTGCGTTACGATAACCAATCCGCCAGAGAGTCTGGTAGAGTCACGGACAGTTCTGAGTTCTAATGATTCTGTTGTCAATGGTATCGTTACAACCCAGAAGTGTCCGTGACTGTACTATGGTGTATGACTGTGGTAAACTCGCTCAGTGTCCAAAGTGTAGTTCGACCGATATTGGTTGATAACTTTTAAATAGCATTTCCAATTACTTCTTGTAATTTGTCTTTAATTATTATTATTAGTAAAAGTGAAATATTTTCTAATTAATTTTATAAAGAGTTAAAATGAGTGCATCGAAATTGTATAAATGACAAGGTACTACTAAATTCGTTGACTGCACTCAATACAGATGCCGCTAGATGTTATACACGTTAAACTGACCTGTTTAATGCATACAAACCTTAAAGTAAGCGCGCAGTGGAAATTTCCGCCTTAAAGGTCTACTTATTTGCTATGGGGCAGCTATTATATTAGAAAGTACAGATACAACACTTTTCCAACTTATGCGAGTTTATTCACATAATGTGCAAGCACAATTAGACTACAATAATGAAAGATTGTTCGATGATAAACTCGCTGAAATGAACCTTGTCATATCACTTGGCCAGTTTGATGGGTATTAGTTTAACTAATTAATAATAATTAAGGTTGGTCGCGGTGGCTCAGTCTGACTACCATGCTAAAGGTCCCGGGTTCGATCCCCGGCCGGTTCAAATCCGGGAACTTTTCTAACGATGGAAGCGCCCGGCGCCCACCCAGCGTCGAATAACATGGGTACCTGGGGGAAAACCTTGGGGGTAAAGGCGGTCAGGGGCGTGATGCTGATCACATCACTCCCACTCCCGACCGGATCAAGAAAGTGTGGGGTGTTACCCCCACACCCCCTATACGCCTTCATGGCGTGGTGCTAAAGCACAGGGGAGCACTTTACCTTTTTTAAATTAATAATAATGAACTAAATATGTTTAGTTACTGTCAAGTCACTTCTCCACGTAGTATAGACGAGAAAGATGAACAAAATATAATTTGAGTGCGGGAGTGAAAGTTCAAACTTAAAACATTACGGAAAGTACTTATTCTTCTCCTCCATATCGTGGTTCCTCGGACACCTTTACAAAGTGTCTACCTAGAGGAAGCCAACTTCCTCTCCCTGGGTCAGAATCCAAAATGTGATGCCTGAAGGGTCTGCGAGTTCGCACCGAGGCTTCCTTGTTACGTCATTGCGTAACCGATTCTATTGACCTCTGGTGGAAATATTAAGAATGATTCCATCAATCTGGCACAAATGAACAAAATGACGGCTCCGCGCGCACTATGGTCCATAATGTAGTTATTGGAAAGAAAGGAAAAAAATATAATAATTCATATTATTGAAATAAAAAAAATCATGTAATAAATTTTTACAACGTAGATCTAATCTAGGTGTCTAAATGGAACTTTACAGGAACTCGAATTTTCGTCAAATCCCCATTAGTATTATAAAGACTGCCTTACAATTGAACATATTAACATAAAGGGATAAACTCCGTTCTGCATACCTTTCAGCATATACAAAAGAGGGATATTTGTACTTATTATTTATTTTCCTTGGAATTTAGCTAAATGGAGAAAAATCACAAAGAAATCATTGACTAAATCAAAGTTTTAGATACCCAATTATTTGCAAACTATTTTTCACATTTAGGGAAGACATTTCAGTTCTGAAATGGTTGGCACGAATGAATTATTAATACGAGGTGTGTTCGGAAAGTATGTACCGCCAGACTATTACATCCCTGGTAACAGGAATGTTACCCAGGGGTGTCCAGAGAGGAGTATTATGACGCGCTTTGTGAGGCACAAAATAATTGTATCATGTTAACATCATATGATAAACAATAAATACTTTTTAAAACTTGAATTTCATGTAGTTTATACACAGTTTTATTAGTGAAGTTGAAGATGACTGGGAGTTCCCTCTCTGGTTGCTAATATTTGCCACTTGAGATGATTCTATCTACATAGTTTATTAATATACCAATTTATCAAGAATAATTACTGCAATCCCCTCCTTCCACTGTAAATTTTTGTAATACTACACTGAGTTTATCTCAAATCTCTTTGTCTTCTCACCAAATGGGGAAGAGTTGAATTTTTGTTGGTGGTTGTTATTTAACGTCGTTTTCACTACTTGTGGATTAGATGAGACGATGAGGATGAGTGGATAATAAATGAAATGATGACAGGATCACACAAATAACTAAGTTATCCTGGATTCGAACAAGTGGTCCATGATTTATTGATATTGGGTTTAAATTCCTACGAGTGAATATTGGTGTGCGCTCTTCATCATTTCGTTCTTGTATTAGCTATAAATTGTGTGTTTGTGAGTGAAATATATTTCTTAAGCGATACACAATGCTTCGGGAACATACCTTCGCTGCGCCGTCTGGAAAACACAATTTCTCCTACTTTAGGAAGCAACTGCCTAATTTTGGTAAAATTGTACGTAAGTTGGTAACATTGCCTATTGACCTCCGAGAACACCACGACGAGATTTACGAAGGAGATTGAAGAGAGGAAACGAAGATGGATTGGGGACATGTGTGCTTTTTGATGATCCAATTTGTTCCCGGCCGGAAAAAAAAACGAAATCGATGAAAGTTATTCAATCAGCACAGTGTCCAACACCTGAAGGTCAATGGGAGCCGATGGTTGGATACGTCGGGTTGTGAAAATGAAAAGGCTTTCTGGTAGATAAAGAACTTTGCGTCAGAACTTTCTCAAACACGTTGCCATTTATTAGCAGTGCAGGCAAGTTCAAAGATGCATGTACCCAAATTGTCCACCACTACATTCATTCATTTTGTTGTAGGCAATTGACAGTAGTAATGAACAGTAGGTGTCCACAAATCTTATAATTTGACTGCACCCTTTACAGTTCTTGGCAAAGTTTTTGGAAATTATTCACTCTATAGACATATCGAGACTGGATTTAGAGTTTAGCGTGGCATACGGACTATCAACCGACAGAGAATCAAAACTAAGAAACACGATAATATTGTCCAGTATACCGCTGAAAAGGCTCGACAGTTCCTTTTGTATTTTTCATAAACTGGTGGTTGCATAAAAGATTTGTTTTCAAGTGGTATACGAAAACGGTAACTGAAGTCAGTCATATACACCCAACGGCCGCCTCCAAACACATTCTCAAAAATTATCTGCCCCCACTTTTCATACTTCATTCAACATCCGTAGCAGACACCAGAAGTCCAAGGTTCGAAGCTTCGTCATTAGTTCATTATTCATCCTCATTGTCGCGATTAACCGACGGGGTAGAAAAGGAACGTGCAATAACTGAAATAGAAAGAGAGCAAGCCTTATTCTTACGCATATGTATGTACAGTGGCGACGATTAGAGGGGCGTGGGAAGCAGTTGCCCCCCCCCCCACACACACACTCACACATTTTGCCACTTTTGCGCACGCACTATGCTAAACCTTATCTACTAAGGGAAAGTAAACTGTCCTTGCCACCCCCCCCCCTCAGTTTTAGCACCTTGCCTCCAGTTTTGGAACCCAATCGCCTTCACTGTGTATGTAGGTATGCATGTGTGTGTGTGTGTGTGTGTGAATGTCCCTTCATAGTCTAATTATAACTCATCCCCATGCGATTAACGAAAAATGACGGGAAAGCGACAAAAATACAACGTGTGTCAGATTCTGAAGTGTCTCTCTTCAAGCTCAATTTATGCTCAGATAGGCTAATCGAAACTGGACCTACAGCTTAAAGCGGGATTCAAAGAACCGTGCCGAGTAAATGCCTGTGTAGTCACATTCATAGTAACACAAATTAAAACTACTATTTTTTTCTTTGTAAATAACTAAAGTTTATATCTAATATGCAATAAAAAATTTAGTCCCTACGAAGAAAAGGATAGCTTTAAGTTGTAATTAATGTTTTACACACACACATACATACACACACACACACACACACTAAAAATAATATACGCGTACAACACTTATACACCCCGAAAATGAAAATTCTGTTTAAGCCTCTGACGCAAGTTTCCCTCCCCGGTGTTCAATACTTTTCCGTGATGACGTATTTGAGTACTGACTAAATCTCATCGTCGAATGTAACACTCACGTGTTCCCTCTATTAGGTTAGGGCCAGGGAATCGAACATGGGATATTCTCTGTATAACTCGCATGTTTTACCTCCTTTCCCACATAAGTCTCTTACCAGAAAACATCTGTTGGAATGGAAATTGTTAATAAGATTTTTTTCCGAAATTATAAACATGCATCAAATATAGTTCTCCCCGCCCTAAAATTTTCTAGACTTTAGTACATCTCCTGAGTAGAGTCAAGTATTAGTCTCTAGAGCTTCTTGTTGCATTGGCATGAATTTTATACTCAATAACTTGAGTAAACTACATTCTTCTTATCATTTTAAAGTCTGCATTGTTGTACTGTTTCGGCAAGGAAAAAATGTCAACATTATATTCTAGTGGGACTGCCCTGTGGTTGACAGTGATACCAAATGAAAAAGGAATTTTAATATAATTTATGTTCTCTCTGTTTATATATTTCTCTGCCTCCTTCTCGCTTCTACCTACTTGCTCTCTCCAACTTACCGTAGTTCCTGAAGTCTCTCCTTTATTAGGACACTTAACCATTATCAACTGTCTGAATTGAAGAATTCATCTTCTACATATTTCAAGATAAGTATGGTAGCATTTCTGCACAAGTATTCAAACCTGAAAGAAAAACGCTAATTAATATCATCGATATTTTCAAATGATTATTTTTTTTAAAAAAGGGAAAATTATCTGCCATGTTTCTCTACGCTCTTTCCATTGCAACTTGCAGTTCTAGAATTTTATAGTCAAAATGTGTCATAATTCACAGCAAAAGGCTTTAAGTCAACGAAAGGATATATATTTTCATATTTATACATTATTATAAAACTAAAAGTAAATAAACCACTCCTTTCTAACTTCTAAAGTAATAGAAGAGTTACAGTGTGTACAATAAGTAATTGCTGCCTGTTTTAAATTGCTTTATTATCAAATAGGCCTACAGAGTGGCTCTAACTCAGTGACAAAAATGTATTGTTCATGTAAAAAGCTTTTATTATTGTTTTTACAAAAGTAAAGCCAAAGAGACTGCATTTATTGCAAAAATATAGTTGTTTACAGTGTACATCCGCATCGTCGCGATTAGCCAAAAGTGAAAGAATCAATGTAATGAACCTAATTCCATCAATCAACAACTGATTGTCAAATGACATATGTAGTAGTACTTATTTTAGGTACTAATGATGGAAATTAGTCATTTTAGACACAATAAAATTTACATATAAAGGTTGTTGTATAACCTCAAACACATTTGCGATGACAATCTACGAATGATTGATTTGGTTTATTTTACTTCTCTTTTCTTTGGCTAATCGTGAAGATCGCGATGAGTGAAGATATGATGAAATTGTGCAGGGACAATCACAAAGAACACCCATGCCCAGATCGGGATTTGAACTTGGGACTCTTGGCGTCGTAGCCCGCTGTGCTAACCATTTCACCATGGAGGTCAGCCTGAACACCTACGAATCTGTTCACTGGAATTAAATTGGTATTAAAGGGCTACAGTAATTACTAGGAAGCGGATTTTTAGGTTCTAAAAAACTGAAAAATATTTATTTTTTATGTTCAAAAACAGCTGAAATATGTCGCTAAAAATAAAAAACGTTTTCATTCAAAATTCTGTCAAACAAAGAAATATATACCCTCCTTTGACAGCAAGACGTTAGTTTCTTGGTGCATTATATTGATTACAATGAACAACAAAACACACTTCCAAATTGTTCATTGAAGATACACGTCGATTATATCTGAACAAAGACGTGTATTGTGTCAACGATATTACACGTAGCCAGACGTGAGTGCACATTTGAAGTGCGCAATGTCAGAGTCCGTGTCGCTTGCGCCGAGGCTTCTTATCGGTTCATTTCCGCCGCGACATATGTCAAGACCTTCCTTGGTGGGTTTTCCCACAATCCGGAGTGTCATTACCGCCCCGCGCATGTGTGTTTATGACGTTGTCCAGCTCCAGCTGTGTTTATCTTCGATTACACTGTATTTATAATGTTTCAGAAGATTTTATGTAGTGTATAATAATTAAGTGTAATAGACTGGCACATTTATGTTGCTTCCAAAGTGTACATTTACGTAGTACTTATAGTATGCTTTCAATATTTTAACAATACTGTATTTAAAATGTTTTTTTTACTATTAACGATAAATGATTAATAGTTAATAGGCTGATATTGATTTATGTATTTTCTGTTGTGGAATAAAATTGATACAAGTAATCCTGTGTAACGTCTTTTGAAATAAGTAAAGGAAAGTCATATTTGACTCTGTGGATAGGTTTAACATTTCTGTGTAAACACAGCTGTGCAACGTCATAAACACACGTTTGATTTTATGTTTTAAGTTCACTTTATTCACTATGCATCACGTGGCCATAAACACACGTGCGCGCGGCGGTGATGACCCTCTGGATTGTGGGAAAACCAGCCAAGGAAGGTCTTGACATATGTCACGGCGGAAATGAACCGATAAGAAGCCTCAGCGCAAATGACTCCGCTCAAACGACACGACACCGCGATGTCATACACACTTACATCCGTTTCACATACATGTTTACTCTCCAGAACCTGGCAACTTCACACAGTTTTTGAGACCACATATTTTTTCGAACACATCTCAGAATTTGTCTCTAAGCGCTTGCATGCGTGTGTCTGATAGAGCGATCATTTTTTCTTTCAAATACCCTAATGTCCTTCACTGTTTCGGAAAGCAATGGTGTGGAAGTTTCCAGTTTTTTCTATCATGCCACGTAATAAGCTATGATTTGCATACAGGAACCCCAAATCGTTTTGTAAACATCCATCTTTCAATAAATCTTGAAGTATCGCAGTGGAGTTTGTCAAACCCATTCACAAGGAAAGAGCTTCAAATTTATTTGTTGTGGAGTCCTGTGTAGGATAGTAATTTACTAATTTACCGCGTGTGTAGTCTATTTTATGCATTAACTACTAAAATATGCGTTTACACAAAGAATTCCGAAACTTAATTTTGCTGGAATATCAAAAATATGTACATTTTATGTTCTTTCCGTAGAAATATGTGTTGTATGTGCTAAAGGTAAAATTATGCATTTTTATGTGGAATAAAACTTAGCAGTCATATGGTCGGCACTCCTACCGAGTTTGGTAGCAGAAAAAAATAAGAGTAAATTTCTTATATCGGACAAACGGATTTCTTCAAATTTACAGGAGAAATTACTTACCGAATGCAGTTTCTTTATAGTAGTGGAAGTTCGGGGAAGTGTTTTCTCGCATCGTTCATTGAATTTTGCCGGTAAATCATCTATTTTTCGATATAAATGTGTGACCGATGCACGAAAGCTGTTGCATCCATTTCTTTCCAGCCGGATGTTGCCTGTGTGTGATGACGTAATCACGGTCAATGCCGGTCAGTGTTTCCAAACACGTGTTTTTGTAACTGAAGAAGGTACGTTTCGCAAATGGTTTGTGGGGCTATGCGAGAATGTTGTGTGGGGCTACGCATTTTTTTTTCTAAACCAATTTTTAACTATTGTAACCTAACCTAAACTTACCGGAAATGGTTCGTGGGGCTATGTATGAATGGTTCGTGGGGCTATGCGTCAATGGTTTGTGGAGCTACGTAGGAATTTTTGGGTGCAGTGGGGTAGAAACACTGCATGCCGAGTATGGTAGTGAAATTGTGACCGCCATTTTGCGTGTTACCGAAGGATAAATAAAACTTACACGATATGTCGCAAATAGAGCTTATTTCCGTGAAATAAGCGAAATGCCACCTTCAACAATGTTTCTCAATGCAGAATACTAGCAAATTTCAGCCGTTTGTACGATACAAGAAATTTACCAAAATGAGTTTTAACTTGAAAATCGGCTCCCTAGTCATTACATACTTCCGACAAGACTTGTTCCTAGAGAAACATGCTTCAGAAGAAGATTAGAAGGCAAGGAGTGATGTGGAAAAAAGAATTCTCTTGGAATTCCTCCCACTTTCCGTCTCCTTATTGAATTATAGCGGTAAGTAAGAGTCCACAAATTTTGCTACGCTCGCTCCAATCTCGTTAGGTTCCGATTTGATCCTAACTGTCCGAACGTGAGCTCGCGGCTTCACGTCTTCTCCTCCGCTCTTCATCTCCTTGTGCCGAAACGTGACTGACGTAGCAATCGGACGTGATTGACGCAAAGTGCTCGGAGGAAACGTTGCCATTCTGGTTGGAAAGTGGAAGGGGAGAGAGGGTAAAATTTTCTTCTCTTTAGTTGCAAATGAGATGCGATTGATGTAATGCAACGTTCGTCTTCGGAGGGCAAATCTCCCTGCGGCTGACTGGCAAACGAATTGGCGATTTGTGGGTTTCGCCGCAGAGAGTGCTGTGGTCTATCCCGCGTGCTCTTGCGTTGCCATAAACTCTTTTAGCGCTGGATTTAGAGGGATTGACTTCTAGAGACAGGCTTGTAGGAACCAACAGGGTGTTTCAATATTCACAGTCAGGGGTTTATCCACAATTTTTCATATCGGGGGCTGTAAGTTCGGTGTAAAGGTGAGTGTAAAGATGACTTTAGCACGAATATTATCATAAATGTGGCCTTTGTGAAATAATTTAGATGCTTGAATTCATGTCCAGATATTATTAATGATTAAATCAAGAAGACTTAGGTGGGCAGGCCATGTGGCACGAATGGGAGAGAAAGAAGAGTTTACAGGATTCTTGTTGGGAAACCCGATGGTAAGAGACCAGTAGGAAGACCAAGACGAAGATGGAGAGATAATGTTGAGATGGACCTAAAGGAAATTGGTGGGGATGGAAAAGAGTATATAGATGTTGCTCAGAATAGGGATAGATGGAAGGCCTGTGTTGCTGCAGCCATGAACCTTCGGGTTTAAGAAGGCTAGAGAGCTTGAAATACTTTGGAAGGTTTTAGCTTGAGTTTTGTTTTCAGTCCACTTTTAGGCACATATAGGCTAATTGGGACTGGATCTATAATTTAAAGTGGGATCCGAACCACACTTTAGAAGGTGTTGCGGTTTGTGAATATACGATCAACGCTCACAGCATATTTATCTCGAAATATAATAAAGCAAGATTTTTTTGTATTCAGGATTGGGCACGAAAAACCGGCTGCCTCATCTCACTTAGTCTGAATGAAACAAGATAAGGATGGGTGGTCATATGATGAAATTGATGAAGGGACACTCACCAAGAACACCCATGCCCAGGCCGGGATTCGAACCCGGCGTCGTAGGGCGCTGTGCTAACCACTACATCAAGGAGGCCTACTCACTTCATGCTTTGAAAGGCGAATTGAGACTGGACCTACAGTTTAAAGTGGGATCCGAACCACTATGGGCCTCTACCGAGTATTCAATCCGAACCCATTGCTTACAAGGCGACGACGGTACCACTACGCCATCCGAGAAACACTTGAAGAAGAGGGGCAGATAAGATAGGAGGAAGGGAAAGGAGGGGTGACGTGACATGGCCGGTTGGGGTGGGGATATAATTGCCGAGTATATGAGAAGAATAGTTTCAGATCAAGTGAGTGAGAATGTCTGGCAAGATGAGACGGGACTGAAATGCAACCACAACGTTTATCTAACAAAACAAGTTGAAGCTTCATCTATTATCAATCGCGATATGCTCCATGGGTACTACTAATCAGTACATTGGCATATCGCCCGGTTTATTGGTTATATTCTAATTGCTAATCAAGATAATTTATATAATTAATTAGCATTTGAATACGAATTCATTGTACAAAATTCAAGTTTCCTAAATAGCCAAATTGATATATCTAATTCCTAATTAAAATTGTTATATCTTATCGGCATTTTGCTCATAAAATATATTTTTTTCTTTATTGCTTACGGATAGGTCGCTGCAATTACAATGTAAAATGTAATTGCAATGTAAATGTAATGTTGTAAAATGCAAAGTTTTTGCTACCGTAAATACTGAGCTGCGAAATGCAATGGTAACATAGTATGACAGTAAAGTCAAATTTAAAGATTTGGCAGCGTGCGCATGCGCAACTGTGTTTGTGCGTGTATGTGTGTATGTGTTGTATACCGCTTTCCCGTACCTGTTTTGAGGTGTAATACATTTTATGCTCCTATAGAGTCGAAAATTTGCAATGAATATTTTTACACAATGTTATTTCGAATTTTGTCAATTTGAAAATCATGGCTACAGACATCGTCAACCCACCCCTCACAAAATTTAATCCTTCAAAGTATGTGAAATCATGGTTGATAGAAGGGCCTATGTTGACACTAAAAATGAAGGATGAAAATGGGAGAAAGAAACAAAAGATATGTTAAAATTATGGAAATTCTTTTAAAAGGTCAATCTTGAACACACTGAAATAGATTTAATGTATTTCTTTTTAGAAAAAGGGCCTGCATATATTACAGACAAAATTATAAATGAATAATGCATATCTCAAACAAAAATATCTCGTAACGAATTAGTTTGTTTCACAAATAAATAAAGGTATGTGTGAAAACATTGAGTTCCCATCATCTGGTTGCATACATTATTAGGTTATTTGCGGAACATTTCCAATTCTAAATATTCATGAGTGTCCATATAACTCAGGCAGAGCTAGTGGGTAAATATTGTGGCTTCAAGGGTAATAGCAGCATAAACAATGTTAAGCGAATGCAAAATAAATACTAAAGGTGGATATTGAAGGATTTTCAGCTTTGGCTAATTAATGCGATAAAAGCGACATATTGGAAGCGAGTATAAAATGTGATGTTGCAGAGAAAGTTCCAACAACATCATAATATTTTTTGTTGTTCAGATATTCGCGATTAAAATTATCCGATATGCCATCTGGTGAAATTTTCAGGAACCACTCGACGTAGGACACCTTGCTGCACTTCGTCGTGTTGAAGCCGTTCAAAGCATGGGGAACATGCTAAAAAGTAACGTATACTGTTCAGTTTTTTGCTCTAAATCGTTTTGTGGTTCAGGACAAGTGAAAAGCTTACATGTGTTTTCACCCCGTGGAAAAAACAAAATGAAATGTTTAAATAAATCAGAGAAAACAACTGAATAACAAGATTGGCATAACTGAAATGCGGCAAGGAAATTACGAAGAATGTACGAGTCTGTTCACTCTATTTTCCGAAATAATATTTCGGAAAGATGATTGTATTGCCATGAAAGTAAGTTTTAAATTGTTCTTTATGAATGTAACATTTTTTTTCGAAAACAATGTATTATGTATGTAATTTGGAACAGGTGCAAGTCGATTAAGTGCAAAGATGAGAATAGTTTGAGAATCAACTAATGTCCGTAATCATAAAGGTAAGTCAGAAAAACATAATTGACATGCTAATGTTGCTGTTTCATTCAGTATGTTAATTTTCAGTGAAGACTGAAAATAGCCTCAATTAAATTGTTGTTATTGTTATTATTATCGTCATTATCCGGTGTTGTTATTAAACCAGCCTGCCTCTTTGGGGAAAAAAACTGCAACAGCATGTTTTCATTTATTTTCTCCCAAGCTTTGCAATACAGGTGAATTGCTTTATTTTCAAATCATTTCTGAGAGCCCCAGTTAGGCAGTTATAACCGAGGTGCAGGGCAGATGAAACAGCACCGCTTTGAAAAACCCGTGTGGGTTTTCGTGTTATTTTCATTATCATAATTAAATGCTTCGCTCTCAGCACAGCTTCACCTTCGTTATAGTTCCTGGAATTCACATCGCATTCGCAATATTTAAATATAACGCGTAATTTAAACGTTTCTTCCATACTAGCAATGACAACACGCTGCTATTACGTACTACTACTGAATGTAAACAAAGATCTCTCCTACGTAGAGCGGCCATATTGGAAACGACACTAGCGCTCAGTTGGTAATTTTAATCGCGAATAGCAGGTTTTGTTTTATTTTTTGCCATTACAATTTATCTATTTACTGTTGCTATATTACTGCTAAAAAATATTTACTTCGTTATTTGACTTGCGTTCTGAGTGTTTATTATATGAAGCTGAAATATTATTATTTTTTTATTTCAAATACCACAAGTTTCATCCAACTGTTGATTCGTGAGATGCAGCAATTTACGGTTTCTCAAGTTAACTTTAATGTATTTTTATTCATATATTTAATAAATCAGTACATTGACAATACTGTTAAATTTTACAGAAATAGAGTGCAAACTCGTGTATCTATAATTTTCAATCCGATAGTAGTTCTCTGTATTTTTTGACCCTGTTTGCACTCACATGTCTAGTTGGTTACAACACCAACTCACCTAGTTCGTTGATTTGGTGTCAAGTAGTGTATTTGACGTCTGCACCGTTTGCACTACGTTCTGGAGCGGTGTAATTTGTGGTGTGTGGTCACGTGGTGAGTGCTAACTAATCAAATTAACGTTTAAAGCAGCAGACAGGGATTTGTTGAATCTGAACTTGAACACCGCCATTCGCCTACTTGGTTGAACGTCATTTCCTGGCACCAGTCTGATACCTGGATACACCTGCACTACACCTAGTGACAAAAAGTGCAGCGAACTAGACGAGGCCAGTAGAACAGTCTCAAGGCCCTACCGCGTAAGACGACTGGGCAAGCTGCTGGCTGGATAGTTTCGGAATTAAATCAAGAACTGCTATGTACTTGACTGAGCTCTACCAGCTAGTGAAAAGTGAAGTTCTTGATTATAGCCAATTCAACAAAGCCTCCTTTGTCGACCTCTCTGGCGATGTGGTTAGCGTAATGCGCTATCAAGCCAAATGTCTTACGTTCGAAGTATTGTATTTGGTTCATCACTCATCCTCATCATCGCGTCCCGATTAACCCAAGAGGCATAAAAGCGGCGTAAAATTGCCGAAATAGAAAGAAACAAAGTTACCTTTATGTCGCTAAAGCGGAGATAAACAAACATCATATTACATAAATAAAGCACATTCAAGAATTTTGCTTATTTAATATTAGTACTTGGTAGCTGTCTTAGCCACATTTGAAGCTTACATAATTACCATCCTCCTGCCATCAAGCACGCTCAGCACAATATTTCCTCCGCTTCAACCGTAATATCCTCCTTTCCGTTAATCCTCTATTACTTTGCTTGTGCAAGTCGGCAACTTTGGGCAACTAATTCCTGTGGCGAGGCAATTACAGTTCCAAAGCCGAGCTGAAGATGATGACAAAAGACGACCCAAGAGCACTCAGAAGGCATAAAGGCCTCTGCGCCGCTTACTCCTGAGCTTAATCCGATTGTTGTTCCAGATTGATTCATTCAATCTCAAAGCTCTTCGAGAAGCTCACACGGTCGCCTTGATTACACAACTTCAGAGGGCGGGCATGAGGTAAGAATTCAAACGGAGACGGTAAAGAGATTCTCAAGAATGCAAAATGCAAATTGTGGTCCATTTTGCACCTTCGTGCTGGGAAGCTTTGTGATAAGCACCGAGTCTTAAGTCAATAGAAAGGTTCCAGGTGTTATGAATTTAAGAGCTCGGGTGTAAAACGTGGTGACATTTTGGTCATTTTTGAGTTACAAAGTAAAATGTGACATCAATTTTTGATTGAAATTGCCACGTCTTACAATTTGGATTGGACTCAGCGAAGCCTTGTGAAATTGGTAAACACAACACAAAAACAATTTATCTACGGTATAGCTTCTAATAACCTTTTTCCTTAATAAACTCAGAAATGACCAAAATGTCACTTACAATGTTTTACACCAGAACCCTTGAAATAAGGTTGTGATGCCAGCAATGCAATAAACTCATACAGGAGGAGAAAACCCACAGAACATTTGTATTATATTGTCTGTTATTTGTCAGCTGAGAAAACTTCGAATATTGATGTAAATGAGATGATTACGGGCTGAAACAACCTAACTGAATTTCTATAATTTTCTTTCTCGTCCCTCTTCTTGTTGATGAAACAGATTTAAGTCCTCCAATGATGATATTCGATTGCAGTTCTTTTTAATCGATGCTTTACAAAATGTCTTACCACCTTTCAAAAGTGATTTTTTATTGACTCAGTAAAATATATTACTCTTTTAAGTGCTAATTAAAAATATAATCTTCTGTCCAGTTAAGTATCAAATATTGAAAAAAATATCGCAATAGCGTGGGGTACGATAGCGTGTTCACTGTTCAGTCACAAATACGTCTGGGTTGTAAAAACTTCACTGACTGAGGCATTACAAGCCTGAAGGATCCGTGACTGTACCTCTGAGGTCAACATTGTTCCCCGATGGCGTAGTGATAACGTTGTCGCCTTGTAAACAAGGGGTCCCGGGTTCGATCCCCGGTGGAGGCACAAGTGGTTCGGATCCCACTTTAAACTGTAGGTCCAGTCCAGATTAGCCTTCCTGTGCATAAAGTGAACTTAAAACCAAACTCACAATACTGTTAAAATATACAGGGTGGGCCAAAAGTGTGGAGTCGCTCCCCATGAAAGGGAAACGGACTGACACAATGATCCGAAATGTGTGGGTGAAGGGGAAAACCATCCAGGCAATGCAACCAAAGCCGCAATCTTGGAGTCAACCTCGTTTTATGTGACATGTTAAAATGAACTAGAATTTGGCGAGAAGCATGATGGTGTATTCAGTTTTATCGCAACTTTAATTTGTCTTCTTCAATCTATGAAGTATGGAATTAAAATCTCTATATCAACGATAAAGGCTGAAATTGTATGGAAGGGTTAGCACACATAAGAACATATCACAGGACAGAATACAACCCCACAGATGATTATCCTAGTTACGGAGAATATATTAAGATAAGTACTACAAGAACTTTCCTGTATTAAATTTCAAGTGCTATTTAAAAAAAATCTAAACGGAGGAGCGAAATCCTTTCTACCCTATTGCAAGAACAAATAACATTGTGGCAAATCTGAGTTCTTGTATAAAAACACCATAGTTCTACCTGAATGGATTTCATCCCGAACGCTCAACGAATAAATTTACTATAAATATTAATAACGTCCAATATTTTCAATATAACGTCCACCAAGTCTCTCAAAGGATATTTTATGCAATCAATAGCCGCATTGGAGAGCCGTCAGCCACGTCCTGTGACCAGAATACAAAATAGCTGTTGGAAATTTCATGCATTTTTGAACAAGGAAATCTTATTCTTTCATATATTCATACTCTCCTCATGTTCGACCATGATGCGAAAGCGGTATTTGTTTTGGAAGAGATTACAAAATGCTGCGAGGGAGATAACAATGTATAGATACGTGCAACTCTATACAGGCATGTCACCATTGGATTTGCGTGACAGGTCGACCCCCAGCAAGGAAATTGAAATCGTTCATTTGATTGACCTGTAGCCCCTGGTTTCGTAGCGCGCTGTGTTATTACAGATTTTATTACTATTAACAATAATATTGTTATCACAACTTCATCATTTTTTACATCATTGATCTGAGCGTTCTATAAAAAAAATCTGTCAGGTATAATCACATATTTTATATGACGTCATATGCTATGCAAACTTGATTCGAGTTTTCCATTTTCACGAGGAATAACGAAAATACCAATTACACGAGTGAAATAATGGGATTGGTCGAATAATAGGAATGCATTAATCTTCATCGTTCCTATTAAAGTAGAGAAGTATTCACTGTGGAGGCACATGGCACAGTGGTTCGGATACCACTTTAAGCTGTAGGTCCAGTCCCGGTTAGCCTTTCTGTGCATAAAGTGGACTTGAAACAACAATTCAATCAACCAATTCAACCAATCAAGTATGTGAGCTATCCAGTCGTTGGTTATGGCATCTGACTGTCACATGGGAAATCTGGATTCTATTCCTGGGATGGTGGCAATTTTTCTGGCAATGTCCCTACATAGAGCGGCTCTGAAGTTCACCCAGCCCCTAATCAATAGATATCTGGACGTAAATGTGGTTGGAGGGGGATGCTGAATCACACACCACCTCAACTATGCCATAGATCGAGAATATGTGAGTGCAATGCACAGGGGATAGCTTTACCTCCAACCTCCTTCTATGTGATGCATCATGGTTACGCTTACCTTACTAAAAAGGTCCTTACACGGGGCTGGCACTAGGTGAGTGCGAGGCCCGAAGCAAACAACATACGCAAGCTTACGTATAACCAAAGTTTTTCAGATGTCTGAATAATCAGAGATTAATATATATATAATCACAATATGAACATTATTACAATTAATAAACGATCTACTTTATATTTCGTATTCTTACCTAAGAGTAATAAGCAGAACGTGTTGAAAATTTAAGAATTATAGGAAAGAAACCAAGAATTATAGTAGGCTATTTAAAAAATGTATAAACAATTCGTTCCTTTCATTTCCGATGTTCCATGTTCATTATACAGGGTTATTCAAAAAGAAAGAGCAGGTTTCAAATGTTTATTTCTCACGAACTATAAAAGATAACATCAATGGATAGAGGAAGGTTCAAAGTTGTATTGTTGAAAGTTTTAATGTATACACTCAACATGAGCACCATGTGTTGCCCGACAAACATCAAAACGGTACTCCATTTCTTGCCACGCATTCCTAACTAAATTAACTGTAAAGAAAAACATTTGAAAATCTGCTCTTTCTTTTTTAATAACCCTGTATTTAATTACAAATTTGGGTGTGTTCAATATCAAACTATTATTTTACCTATCAAAGTGGCAATTTTTAATCATATCTAATAACATTCGCTAATATATTTCTCTTTTGTTTATTTTATTGAATTTTGACGCTGTAGTGAATTTACGTATGTTGTTTCATATGAAATAATATTTTCACTTAATGATTTCACAAATAGTGCTTTATAGAAATATTTAAACACGATTTTTATGTAGTACTTTGTTAAGAATGTGATTTCAGCGATTTTTGGATAGGTTTAAGTATGTTAAAACAGTCCATGAAGTCAGGAAAAATCAGATTAGTTACTTAATTGGAAGCCCCTATAAACTCGTAATGAAGATATAGAAGCAATTATCTTTATCAACCGCGGGACCTCGGGTGACTGTCCGAGTCAATCCTCCCCATGGCCGCCTCTGGCCTTACGCCTATACAAAAAAAAATATCTAGGTGTTATTCCCGAAAAGGGTGAGAGGGGGAGTTCATCTGAACGTTATTGATACCCGTTTACGGGAGCAGCATTATTCTCTTCATGAGCCTTTGCCACCGATACACAGGAACAAATTCAATTACGTTTTATCTGCAATCCAGGAACTCCGGAGCCTGTAAAACAGCATGCACGCTGCGAAAGGCGTAAAATTCGTTGTCTCGCTGCTTCACGGAACGGCTTCATTTTAGTTCAATCCTCCCGCCAACTGGAGCATCTAATCGAATTTGGTGCATAGTAAAGACAGCAATATGACGGAATCGAACGAATACGATCAGTTAAATCGGGCGATTGAATACGAAATTGAGCCAGGTTTGTCGAAATGACGAGAAATTAAAGCAGAGATGACTGTAAGACGACTCGGAAGAAGGTTTTAAGGTACAACAGCCTCCACGAATAATAATAGGGAATTCGAAAGTGTGTACGGGTGAACTAAATTGTGAAACAAGGGAAGGCCTCTACCCTACTGTGCTAATTAAATTTTAGACGAATTCATTGATACAATTCGCCGAAATTTTGGATCCGTTTATCCCCTTGGAACATTTTGAGAAATGTCTTCGTTTCTTTTTATAAAGTCATAGTGCTTTTTAGGTGTAATTCATAGCACGAGGGTCTGTATTTGTGTACCTACACTGCTTTAATATTTTCCGAAATAATTACTTTTGCAATGAAAATTTTGCAAGTTGGATTAAAAAAATTAAGACTAAATTATTTTTCTTGATACTAAGTTACCTCACAATCTTGCCATCGAAGGTTCCAGGTAGGGGTGTGCGGGATCCCGAAAAGTCGAGACCGGGATCGGGGAAAAAATTTCCCGTCCCGATCCCGACTTCGGGAAATGAATTTCAGACTTTTCGAGATCCCGAGCAGTCGGGAAATACCGAATGGTCATTTTATAAAAGTCGTTAATTCTCGACGTTTTGTGCATTGTAAGTGTCTGGAATGTATCGAAAATTGTTAGTTTTTGTACCAGAAATGCAAACACAATCACTTAAAGTGAAAATGACGCGTAGAATTCGATATTTCCAGAGCGGAAATTTTGAACATTTTCCGTCCCGAATGTCGGGATTTAAAAAATGCCCCGTCCCGATCCCGTCCCGACCCAAAAAATTCTATCCCGCACAGTCCTAGTTCCAGGTAAATTAACCAAATGATTTAAAACTAATAACATGGCCTAGTTATTCTTATTACACTAGCATGTGAAAAGTAACAGTATGGTTCATTATTAAGCATATTTCGAATTAAAGCCAATAAAATTTGCATAAAAATCAGCTGTTCTGCCAAAGATTAAATACAAAGTAAAGAAAAGTGCAAGATTTATAAAATAAAAATTTCAGCTGATGAAAGTAAATATCCTGATTATTACTTTATGAATTATACAAAATAATAACAATAATAAATATTTTATTTATCTCGTCAACCAAGTTATAGACGCATTCATATTATTTATTTATTATTATTAATTATGCGTTATTTTCTGAGGAAACTCTCAATACAATACTGATTCACAAGAAACAAGTAAGAAGTAGTTAATATGGTGACTCTTTTGGGGGGTCCGAACAGGCCCGTAGCCAGGCAGGGGCCGGGGGGGCTCAGCCCCCCTGGAACTATCGTCAGCCCCCTTGACATTAGGTAAAACTATTTTGTGTAATTCGTTTTGCAGTGAAGAGTGAAAATGTAGACAGTAGATATTATTTTGCTCACATCTTTGATGAAGGATAAATTCAGGGAGCATGAACAGGAGCTATTACATTCATTCATCTTATTTATAAGAAGAAGTCTGAGTAGCGGCAAGTATTTAGGAGATTCTCTTCTCTAGACTTCAGAAAGGTCCTTCACAGGGGAGCTTCTTTATCTGTACCTTCGCTACCCATGTTGCGACCTCCTATTTATACAGAAATCTGTGACTTTTATGTCATTATGCAAATTCCCTCCGCATCTGCGTGAAAGGTTAACAGCTCCCAAGTTTTGGGAACGAAGGGGAGTTTTATTGTTTCGGCCGGGGAGTGGAATGTACGCTAGGCACTATGATCTATGATTGAATATTGTCCATCTTTTCTTGGGTGATATAAATATATGTATCATGAAATGTAGTATGGAGTGTGTAGTAAGGGATGATTTCAGTAGCAGCCAATTAATACTTCAAGCGAAACTTTATATAATTCGAATAGTGAAATTGTAGTGTAAAAAATGGACCAGGGGTGCCATTAAAAATTAAGTGGTCTCTGCATTGTGAAAAAGTACAAAAAGACAAAGAACTGTTCATCTACAAATTGAAAAATGTTTGTACGTAGAAAGGAAGCAAGTCGAAACCAGTTTCTACTGAAACAACCATACCAAATGTAAGAACATACTGTTGGGCAACGGTAATTTTGGCCCTGGTACCAAAGTTGGGTCAATGTATGGTTTTTACGTTGGGTCAAAATGCTGAAAACTAAAGTATACATAGGTTTGGGTTGTGATATGCATAATTAATATATTGTAAGGTCAAATATAAATTTAGTACAAATTATTTACATGAAATTAAAATTTACACAACACTTTCTCGTTCATATGGTAATAATGATTTCAAGGTAACTTCAAATGGTAGCACAAAAAAGTTTCTAGTTTACTTAGTTACATTTCAGGGAATTTAATCTGCACATAGCATTGTTTATTTTATATACGTATACCGTATAAGTAATGAACCACTTTCACAAGAATATCTGTGAGAATGTTCTTGTTCTGCTACAGTGTTAAGACAAACCAACCATAAGCAATCCCCAACACAGAAATATCCTTCGTCCATGGTGGCTGACAAAGGACTGTCAAGTGACTACAAGTTACAAATAGCTTCTACTTTCATTAACAAAATATTATACTTTCAGTATGAAGTTGTCTCAACAGGAGAAAGTAGTCTTTAAAACTGATTTTGACTCACTTTTCCATGGTTGGGCAAGTGTTGGCAACAACTGTTGGTCCAACGTAAGACCAACTTCAATTTGCCAACCAACGTAAACCCAACCTTCCCCATGTAAAAATTGTAGTTGGTCAAATGATTCTGGTTACCTGGGTATTGACTCAAGTCTGAACTTGACAACAACGCCATGGTATGATTTGTAAAACAATAATAATAATGACAATGAAAGGTAAAATGTGTTTTTATGTCTGAAGGACAAGATATATTACTCAGTCCACACGTGCTCGAAGTGGAAATTCCTAATTGGAGAGATGCTTGGCCTAGTTTGAAGGTATGGGGATTCTTCTACAGATCAACGTGGAGAAAATGCAGTCGGAGGGGGGATGTCTCTGCAAACTATCCTAGTGGAGCGACGCTTTATAAGAATTTTCTTAACCCTTAAGTAGGTATGTGTGGGTAAATTTGAGGCCCAGGAATTTTTTCATAACCACACACTTGTTGGTTGACCATACCCCTAGTTTTTCTAGTACCTTCCTAAAACAGCCTGATTCAAACGTCATCATTTCCTTCAGTGTGTAAGTACAGCAAGGTGAAGCTGTTCCAAAGTTGTTGGGGGTCCAATATACCACCATTTTTTGTTGTTCAGATTTTTAAAGCTTTGGCTTACTGTGCTTCCCGAGCAAAATATTTTAGTAGCTTTTACTTGCTTCAGGGGTGTGTGATCAGATGAGAAAAGATGAGATAATTAGATAGAATAAAGTTTCCCAAATATTCACAAGAGAAGTAGGAATATTTTTTATGCCTTCCTGGAGAATGTGCAGCTCCAAACATAGGCGCCAACTCCATGGGGCTTGGGGGGGGGCTCAAACCCCCCAATGTTAACGATGTGGGGGCAGAGCCCCTCAAATTATTTTGCTTAAGAGGATCTAATGTATTATTTTGCTTCTCTTGTAAAGTTTACTCTGAATTGTGCCACATGAACTTAACTTTAAATACACATTTGAAATGTTCTAAACCATCAACTTCGGGGGCTGAGACCGCTAAACCATCAACTTTGGGGGTCTATGACCAGAGACAGCAAAACACATGACTTATTATTATATTATTAAGTATATAATAATGAGTATTGTTAACATTTTTACTAAAAAGAGTTTCTAAATAACGAGGTGATATGACAATTATACCAATATGATGTTTAGTGAATTCAGAACAATTTGAGGTCGTAAACACAACTTTCAGGCAATATTGATATGTACGATATTTAGTTATCCTCGAAATCTCTTCCTCTAGTCCAAAGAATAGGGGAAAATAATTCTCAAGTCTTTAAGTTTATTTAACACTGGCTTGCAGTAAAGTACGCAAGGAAAGCTTATGAAAAGTCTGTATTGCAAAAGCGGGAACGGCTATGATCAAAGGCATTATTGCTAAAGCACGGCGTGCTGTGTTTTTTTATAATTGCAAAATTAAATTTAAAAAGTAAAATATTGTAGCAAGAACAAAAAAGTACAACTATTTTCCTGCGATTTGTGTTAGCATTTATGTAAATAATTAAATAAAACTGTTAAATATTGTAAATATTTGTTATTTTTATGGGTACGTCAACAGTAAGGTTATTTGCACCTGTCACATGTCCTTTCTTTACAAGTCTGTTGCGGACATTAAAACACACCCATGCCCTCGCCGGGACTCGAACCCAAGACCTCCAGATCAAAGCGAGTTGAGTCGACCACCCAACATGCTCGGCTACCGAGGCCGGCATGAAACTGTTAGGTTGGCCTCTTAATGTAAATACATAGCCTACTTTTCAATTAAAATGTTAATAGTTATCTAAAAAAACAAATGAGCAGACACAAAAGACATAAAAAGACTTTGAAACATTTTCTAAAAGTTTTTTCATGTTACATTTCATTTGCATGAGGAATATAATAGCTGCTTAAAAACTGCTATACGAAGACGTAATTTTTAGTTTTAAAAAAGGGAGGGAATGAGTCATTCATTCATTTATTTCAGTGATCAGAGGCCCCCCCCCCACAATAATTTTGACAAGTCAGCGCCCCTGGCTCCAAACAAATGCTAAATCTGCTATTGAGATGTTTATACTACTATGAGGATAATTGTGAAAAAGGTACATAGAAATAATACAGAGAGAATTTGTAAGGGATAGAGATGCCAAATTGACCATTGTTTTAAAGGAATGAAACTATGTTGGTTCGAAGCAGGTATTGTTTTCTCTGCTAATTGAAGTCTTTATTTCAATTCATTGTCATCATACTGTGCAAATCAGACCGAATGAAAATGGTGGTGGACAATACACCTGTTTCTTTCAACGTTAGGTGTACTTGGTTGACAGGAAGTAAAGATGGCTGCACTTCCTGTTGAGCATTTGTTTATTGTGATATGACTAGTTTTTGTTTTCTTCACTGAATTCCATACACAAACAATGCATTTTTTGTTGGCAGTTCTTTCCAATTGCCATCCTTTGTCTAGTGGTCCTGCATGTTCATTGTTTCTGGTGTTTTTAAGATGGCAAATGATTACATTGAGTTCAATTCAGTGGCGTACGCAAGGGGGGGTTACAAGGTTAACCATCCCTTGAGCTTGTGAAATGTTATGAAAAATGCTGTGGAAAAAAATAATTAAATGGCTAACTTACCACAGTCAAAGATCTAGGACAATACTATTACTACTACTAGTACTAGTACTACTAGTACTAATAATAATAATAATTTGAATTATTATTTCCATGCAGCACGGAGAAAAGCACAGCATTCCAAACACATGCGTCTTTCAGAGAGAAAGCCTTGAAAATTAACAAGTATTCTTGAAAATAAAATATGAGGGCAACTATGATTTAAAAGAGAAAAAAGTTGTTTTGTATCTTAGTTGCAACAATGTTCAATACACTGGCATACGCAGGATTTTTTTTTCGGGATGGGCTGGTATAGTAAATGTGGATAGCACATGCCTTCGTTTTGGAGGGCAGGATGCATAATAAAATATCTCGTATTTTTCGAGCTTTTCAGTCTATTAAAAGTGTATTCAAAGACAAAAATGGTAGTCGGGACTCACTTTAAAAGAGGTTTCGCATTTACACATTTTGATTTTTTAAAGTTCTTAACAGATTATTATTTGAAAATTCTGATTTTCTCAAAATTTTGTAGGGGCTGTAACCTCATCAGCCACCCCTCTACGTTCAATGAACATGTATTTTTTTGTGTGAACAATGAGAATTAACTAAAGAAAATTCTTGGTTCGTTGTAAGCGGCTAATGTATGGACAAAGGCTAGGCGGACAAGAACAGTCACCAGTCCGCCTTCCCATTGTTTACCGCAGCATGTTTGAATGTCTCTTTTAAAATGTCTCACCTTGTTGACTAGACAATTATTCAAAGGACAATAAGCTTAACTATTGTAAAATGTTTTGTCGGCAAAAATAGAGACACAATCCAGATGTGAATTATCGGGGACATTTATGCGGGTAAGAAGCCGGAAAAATTCCAACCAATTCTGGGAATCGAACCCGGATCTCCCGCATGTTTGTCAGACGCTCTATCAACCAGACCACCACAGCTCCTTGGATGAGTTCCATACTTTGATTATTTTAATTTAATTTAATATATTTTCTTGTTTTTATGGATTTTCTCCACACTTAAAATGTCTCACCTCGTTGACCAGACAATTATTTCGTAACAAAGAAAAAAAATGCTCCCAGAATTTGATAAAAATCGAATGACTAGAAAGTGATATTGTTCTATTGCTTTCGTAAATACTATATTTATGTAGATCTCTAGTACTTAATAGTAGTAGTAGCCTTTCTGTGCATCAAGTGGACTTTAAACACCAATTCAATCAATCAATTAATAGTAGTAGTGGTGTTAGTAGTATTATTAGTAGTAATTCAGCTAATTAATTAATTATAAGTATTATTAATTAATTGTGATTATTATTATTTAAGTATAATAAAACAATGTTAGTGTGAATTTGGAGAAAGTTTTAGAAATAACCCCCCCCCCCTGATAAAATCCTGCGTACGCTACTGGTTCAATTGGTACTTTTACACTATTGATAAAATTTGGTTTCTTTCAATCTATTTTCTTTGTGTTCAAATAAATGTTTTGATAAACATGATTTTGTTTGTTTCCTTTAATATTTAATTTTTCATGAATTTTGTGCAGATGTTCCTCTTGGTTTGTCCTATGTACTGTTACCACAGCTGAAGATACAAGAGTATATTTCAGTTATCTAGTGGATAGTGTATCTAGTGTGTGTGTTTAATAGGAGTATATAACAGGTTTTATTTCCTGAATAGATAGCCAGTTTCAGGTTATGTTGTTTGAGTAATTGATTACTCATGTAGAACAGCAACGGGTAACCAATCCAAATTTTGCTTTCCTTGTTCGTGTTATCTTCCAATTGTGCATGTGTGCATTTTCTTGTCTTAGGTTCGCTGTGACTTGCACTGTGATTTAGTCTTTATGTTTTACATCTTATCAGTTGACTATGGCTTTGCTAGATATGTACTCTTTTTCCTTCTTGAATTGCTCTGGATTGGTACTTAATTTCATACCTCTTGCTACCCCTAGATTAGATATATGTGATATATTTTATTTAATATAACATATGTATCTAATTATATACATTAAAACATACTTCCGAACTTTACATTACGTTCCAGTACATCATTTGCACTGTGTGTTGTCGTTTGTGCACCCCCACATACTTCATTAGCCGTTTCTCAGCACTGCAACTACGTTCCCTCTTATCAGCCATGGTGCAACAACTAACATAAAAATTCAAATTTGAGCAAATGTTCCATATGACCTTTAGAGCAGGATGCCAACCACGAAAAAGAAATCATTTCCAAGCAAACAAATACTAGCCCATTTTCAATATGGTTGCAACAAGATACATGCAAGTAGAGGTAGGTATGGAGACTTCTCAGACATACAGTATATATAAACAAACCAGTTAAACTACTTCGATGAGTCAGGACTTTATTTGGCCACGAGCGTGCGATACCACGTAAAGCCAGAACTGAAAATGTAAATAATGAATTATTGATCCCTTTATCCGTGACTCACGTAAAGTAGGTAAATATTTACACGAAATACATTTTCTGCTTATACAAAACTGCCCCGGAACAGAATTTTCAGCCATTTTCTTGAATTTTATCATACTAACCTCCACTTGGTGGTTGTGAAACTTTTATTACCTCCAAGAGGATGTCCGACATTACTGGGGGGAGGGAGGGAGAGAGAGGGAGAGAGAGAGAGAGGGGGGAGAGAGAGAGGGAGAGAAAAAGAGAGAGAGAGAGAGGGGGAGGGAGAGAGAGAGAGAGAGACACAGACAGACAGGAGGGGGGTACAAAAGTAGGTTAGGCTAAGGGGGAACCATATCGGTGTTTTCCAAGCGGATGTCCTAATAAAGCAGTGCAGGGTGTACCAAAAGTCTTTATACATGGCAATAACATTATTTCTTTGCACGTGATATGCAAAAATGCCACTGACTCCACCTGAATAAATTTAATGGCAGGAATGCACAGACTTGCGCCTCACTCTCGAAGGTTGCCACATCTAGCACATTACGTGACATTTCAATTCTAAAGTGACATTCCCTACTCATAGAACTATTTCATGTATTTTCTGTTTTCTGCATGTTCCATGAAATGGTGTGTTTTTAAAATCTGAAGCACAATTCAACTTTACTAAGAATGTTTATGTGCTATTTCTCCACCAATAGAAGTGATTATCTGCTTGTTTTTGTTTGCCCATGCAACATACCACTCGTGGACTTGTGTTGCTTCCACAATTCACATAATAGGTTTATGCAGATCGCAAGCAACCACGAAGTGACAAGGAAATTGCATTAGCCCTCCTGACTATGGGTGCTTTTAAAGAGTTGCAGACTTTACAAAGTAGTTGACATTCATAACATTTATCTTACTCATGCTCAGAATGGGCACTGGAAGTCTTCTAACAATGGTTGAACAAACATATTTTGCATTGGTTACAGAGACGTTAATAGATTTATTCATTCTGGGTACAAAGTAAAGCCAATATTCACACATAAGGGTTGTTTACTTCCAGTGACAGGACTCAATACGAAAATGCAACACTGTAGTACAATAGGAAAGATCAGAGAACTGTGACCTTGGAGTATCTATTGCTTCCATTTTTCTGTTATTTTCAAATATTACGCTACTATCTTACAACTCCTGGCATACACGAAAAATGACCATCTGCAGTGGTAGATGTAACTAAAATTCCTAGAGAAATATTACAATAAAAAGTACTAGTATTCATCTGATTGAAGTTCAGGCAGACAATGGAAATTTCCATGTAAACTAATTTAACCTTCAATTTTGCTCAAATAAATTAAATATTTTCTTCAGACAAACTTTCAGAAGTGATAGAACCATTTGTAAATACATTTACATGTTTCAGTAGTTGAATTCTTAATACTTTTCATTAAACCGTACTCAAAATGGAAATTCCTACCAGTGGGGAGATGTTTCTTTGAGCCTTGGGAATAGGTTGGAGAGAATGTACTTTATGATATTACGTACGTAGCTGACGAGGTGGTACCCCTACTCATAAAATTATATTCAAAGATAACATATTAAATCAGCGGGTACTTACATTATAAAAAGGATATACTATTTAATCTTAAATATACCAATTATTATAAAATACAACAGGAATAACCACTACAAAATCGCAAGGGTTTTTAAGTGCCTTTAAATAAATTTCTTTGTATGTTTGTATAATAATATGATGACAAGTTATAATAATAATTGCACATTTATGTCAAATGGAACCATGTCCAGTTGCTTGCCAAATCCCAAACGTCATGGCATTCCTCTGCAATAGGCACGATGTAATGCAACTATGAATTTGCATGCATGTTAGACCTCTTTATACGTGATTTTTTCTACATGTCGATAGCTGCATAAGACAGTTAAACACAACTTAATATCTCAATCATAAATTCAGTCCCCAGCCTTATCAAACAAGGATTACCTAAAATGCATTTAAATCTCCAAATTATTAAAATCAAACACACTGTATGTATTTCAACAATGTTTATTGCAACTGAGGTAACAAATATTGGCTCTCATCGTGTTCCATGGAACAAATATACTCCTTGTATTTTGTAAAATCATGAAAATTACGAGAAAAAGAATTAGTACATATTAATTCAGCAGTCTTCAAAAGTCCTACCACAAGACTAAAATATGGCAAGTCTATTCACCAACAAAATATATATTTTTCAAAAATTATACTTGTATATATAATACGAATAGGGCTAAGCGGATACCACTTTGTACCATTACTAACACCGATAGTCTTACAAACTACTGATTATATTGCATAAATTTAATATTTCACTCATTTATTAATAACATAAAACAGTAAAAAAAATTGCAACTTTTATATCACTTTTGGTTAAATTATTCTCTCACTTTTGCAAATTTGAAATATTTTCTTAAATTTCAATCTTGGCAGACAATAACCAATAATAGTGTGTACCTTTCAAAAGTCTCTTAAATGGTGCTACCCATAATTTGTGGTCTCCCGATGCTAATTTAAGTATAAAGGTTATTAAAATCATACCATTGAAAATAACATATTGGTATCAACCTAGCCCTAAATGTTAAGCTACGGTGAAAACTACAATATGTACAGATCAAAATCTAAAAGTTCGCTTTTGCCATTTATTCTATATACACTCCTGCATAATCAACCAATCACCCATTGCTTCAAAAACGTTATACATATAGAATAAATACACTATCAAATGAGGAAAGAAATATGAAGTTATTAATGGTTGAAAAAAATTCATCCGCACACACATTCACGGCCAAGTTTTACAGATCCATTCTACTGGCAAACTTTACAAGGGAGCACACAATTTCATGAGTTTGTCAGGATTCATTCCGCTGAGAAATGCCAATTCCCTCTTGCCCTGCTCTGTTTGCACTTTCTCCGACTGTATCCAACGTCTCTCAACATAATACGCTAGGCAACTCTCCAGTTCTTGTTCATTGTATTCATCTACTTGAATCGGAACAAATGGATCAATGTGCTCAAAACCCTGCAAACAAAATATTAAAATGTTAAATCAATAGGCAAGTAACACAGACTAAGATTATGAAATGTTTTACATACATCTTGAATGTCAACTATTTTTAGTTACCACTGAGTCGAACAAAAAAATATCAAGTGATGTTAGCAATATCAATACAGGTTCACATTTATTAATAAATTCTAAGGATGGAGCGATGTGAAATTTTGACCAATACTGATAAAGTATGGATATAAAATTGACTGATACCAATAGCCGATATTCTATAGATCTGATAGATACCAATAGCCGATATTCTATAGATCTGATATAAAATTACAAATGGACCTTGAAAAACCTCAATCATTCATCGACCTCCTTAATAAATGGTATGTTATGAGATGACTGCAATACAAGAGAAACTTCATATTTAGACATTTACTTATTTAAAAAAATAGGCATGGAAATTATATGTTTATGTCCATCAAAATTATAACAAAATGACAGAATATTGCACTAAATTATACAATATTTATAAATATATTGGATCGGTAAAATTACCAATAAACCCATACATCGATATGTCTATATCAATCGATACCAATAGAGTACTGATTAAATTACACAAAATGAACATTTACATTCTAATAATACATAAATTCAGTTATCACAATATTACATTTATTCCTGTGTATGGAGTCCATTTTTGCTCCTCAAATATTTACAGCATCAATTTTCTGTGATTAGCATAACTCACAGGATAATTCAGACTTCAGAAAGTGTTGTGTCGGTAAAAAACTCTAAATATCATGTTTAAGAGTTTATTTCAAATTTTGCAGTTCATTTTGCATCATTTCATGACAAAACATGTAGGAAAATGCACCTCACAACTTTCAAAAACATGAAAAATGAATATTACAGTGTACTATTTCACATTTCATATTTCTGTCAAATGATTGGTTGGTTGATTTGGTGTTTTAAGTCCACTTTATGCACAGTAAGGCTAATCGGGACTGGACCTACAGTCTAAAGTGGGATCCGAACCACTATGTGCCTCCACCGGGTATCAAACCCAGGACCCCTTGATTACAAGGCAACAATGCTACCACTGTGCCATCAGGGACGCCCTTTTCTGTCGAATGAATGCCATGTAAAAATTTCAACTGAAAGTGCCACGTTTAATGTCATTAAAATAAAATAATCGTGTAACTTTCTCTTATATGATCAAGAAACTTGAATGCTATTTACAGCAACCTTAGGTCAGCAATTGGAATTGTCAACTGAGAAGTACTGTAAAACCAAGTTAACAAAAATTAAAACCATTAAAAACAATATTTTATTCCCCATTTCAAAACTTTAATCAATGTGAAGCATTATACATTCAATATTCTTGATCCCAATAAAATTTTGTTGGATTTAACATATTCTTGCATTTCAAGTTTTTCTTCTCAATACCCTGAAAAACATAAAACTATATTCCACTGTATTATTAGTATTACTATGAAATGGAAGAATGGAAAAAGCTTAAGTTCATGTGACACTTACATCCTTTCCCAACTGATATATTGGGAAATCTGACTTGTTCTCAGCTTCCGGGGTCGCTCGTTGATCTACTGTCACAACCACAGCACCATTTCTCTGCAACATGAAAACTTTGTAATATAAAGATGTGTAATATTAATTAATTAATTTGATTGTTCTTTAAAGTATGAAACTTTTAATTTGGGAATGCATGTATATTTGAATTATCATGATGCGTTCGAGTTTGTTCTTCATGCATCAGTTTAATCATGAAAGCAATTTTATTTACTGTGCATGTTTCTCCATTGCAAATTGTTTTTTTCCCTATTAATTCCGAAGGACCACTGACTTCATTAACTGAAGTTACGGCATCTGGAAACATCCACACTGGAACATATTGATTCACTGCTACATTTTTACATTTCTATGAAGCAACAAGTTCCCACGTGGATGGTGTCAGGGGCCAACAAAATTCATAGAACCATTACAAGTACGCTGCATGGAAAAAGATGGTAATTTGCCTCTGTGTATTTACGAAAACATTCTTAATTTACAACAACTTGTAAAATGTGTATTCATTACTTATTTACTTCTGTTAAAAAATAACATCCTGAAGCGTTTAGTAGTCATTACAAGCAGATGAAGACACTGCTTAGTGTGGCCAAAAGATGGCATGAAAATGCTTAAGAGATTGCAAACTTACATTCATGAACTAGCTTGCAGAAAAGCATACACATACGTAAAGGTAAAAACATTGAAAAGGTGACCTGAAAGTCAGCTTTGAATATGTGAGGGAACAATGGAAAAAATTAAACTATGAAGATGATATGTCAGTTCTCTATGAAGTTCTTATTTTCAAAATGTATACGGCATTCAATATTGACATATTACTCTTATATTCATTTAAGTGCTCTTGGAGGAATAAGAACACTTTCAATATAAATTTATTACAACAATTTTATTTATGTTAGGATAAATAAAAAAATGTCGTAATGTAACGTATGTCGTCTTAACAATTTTATATTTGACAAAATGGCTCATACTCACCCAATTGAACTTTGTAATATCTAGAAAAGCATCAGTCACGGTAAACTTCGATGGTGGTATAATGCTCTTGTCCGTACTTCGTTTTACTTTAGTTATAGGGTGAAAGAATGCATTGTAACCATCAATGATGACCAGTGTTTTACACCTGAAAATAAAAATGGACTGTTCATGTACGCTACCAATATGAACATATGACTATGAAAATAAACTGATTGATTGAGTTAGTGTTGTAAGTCCACTTTATGCACAGTAAGGCTAATCAGGACTGGACCTACAGTTTAAAGTGGAATCCGAAACACTATGTGCCTCCACCGGGTATCAAGGTGACTACAGTACCACCGTGCCATCGGGGAGGCATATGAAAATAATTAAAACATCACTTTTGTAAAGCCTGCTTACCAGTAAATATTATTTCTGAATTCAAGATTACGTACAAAGATTTCACAACAGAGACATGTGTCACTTGTCACTTCAGTGTGGAATTTCCTTAACACAACTCTGCAACGTCCTGCTCGGGAAAAGTGCCTACACCTACACGAGCACGTCAGCTGGATGCAAGTCTACTAACTTGGCCACGACCAATCAGTAGCACCATACGCTCTGCAATGTTTTACCCATTATGCTAACCTTTTCTCCAGCGGTGGTATGAGACTCTATTTCACTCAGGGTTCGGGAATAAGTACACTGTCCAACGTTAGAGAAAGTTTAATGAATGTAGCTGGATACACTTATGCAACTATAAACGTTGTAAGTTTAGCACACGCTCATGTAGGATATTACACTCACTTGG
Organism: Lepisma saccharinum; assembly: GCF_977018435.1. Taxonomy (NCBI): domain Eukaryota; kingdom Metazoa; phylum Arthropoda; class Insecta; order Zygentoma; family Lepismatidae; genus Lepisma; species Lepisma saccharinum. Next base: position 12,501,173 of record NC_139239.1, on the reverse strand, counting down.
CCAATATATTGCCACACAATGGGGGCAGAATGGCTTCTGCAAAATGCCGTAAACTGGGAACAGATACACTGCTGCTGCTGCCCTCTGGGGTCGTATCCTTAGCTCCAACAAACATCAGGAAGTGCAGTCCTTTACTAGTGCCGACTTCTGTAGCTGCAGGGGTTTACAGGGAACCGTTGGCTTTCGGGGAACAAAGAGGCATCTATTAGGGTCACCCTCACGATAACCGTAGTATTTCACCTGACCTGTAATTTTACCTTCTGGGCGGTTGCCTAGAAACCCAACACCACAATACCCTGGCGGGGTGCCGCAGGTTGACAGGGGGAGGAAACCTCTCGCAGCAAGCGGAATGGGTCCTCTCACTCTAAAGTGGAGTTTTTCTCTCTCGCCAATAAGCAGAGTGGGGTATTTCCCACTCGAAAGTGGAGTGGGTTCTCTTGCCAAAGGCAGAGTTCAACCTCTCTCGCTGGAAAGCGGAGTGCGACTTCTCTCGCCCGTAGGCGGAGGGCAACTTCTCTAGGGAGCTTGGTCTCTCGCTAGAGCGGAGTGCACCTTCCTTCCTTCCTTAAGAAGCTTGGCCTCTCGCAAGAGCGGAGTGCTCTTTTCTTCCGGGTCAGTTGGTAAGAGAGATCTTATCGTGAGCCGACCTGAAAGCCAACTCCAGAAAAATCTGCTCCGCGGCTGGTTATATAGCCTCGGTTCAGGTAGCGCCTCTAGCGCCGTTCACGTGAACTACGTGGAACCGTGCTAGAGCAGGCAAGGCCATCTCTACGGCAGACAATTGAACTACGTGCTCGAGGCACAAATGATAAATACATATTATTATATAAAACGTGTGCTAAACATTAATATACAATTATAAGATATTACATATTCCTTGCGACCACACAGAACCTGATTAACATTACAACTCAGCATAATATGCTAACACAGAGCACCTGACCTCATTATTACCATTTACAATGAATGGTTAATACAAATAACGTTGACAGAAATAGCAATTAACATGGAATAATAACACTCAGAAACTAAATAATTGTGATGATCTCGCAGGATCATTACAACTCTAATAATAATAAATTGTGTTACATAGGAGGAAACAAATATGATGCAGCATGGCACTTGAAAAGTTTCACCTGGTACCTGAATTTTCAAATTCAGTTCTAAAAAATATGAGTTTTCCTTAAGGAAATTTCCATTGCTTTTTTAAAAATGACAAGTTCAGTATATGTTTTTGTTGTTCGTATTATGGATCACACATACATTTAATCATGCTATTATAAATTTTTGCACTGTTGCAGAATGTATTGTGTAGTTATTTATATTGTTAGGTAGAGGCATGAATATAGAGTTCTTTATGAAGGCCAGTCCTGTGCTAAAATTACCTTTAGTTCAATGTTGTATTGCTTAATAAATTAGAGGTTTTAAGGTCGATTTCAAAATGTGTAGCTTTATCTTAGTTGGATTTATGGTTGTCTTAGCTTTTATTTGCAAGCAAAGAAATAAGTAAATAAGAGCTGGCTCCTGAATTATTAGTTTTGTCTATCCCTGTCGGTACATATACTTCCGGTATCACTGTATCATTTTATTATTCCACTTCTTAAAAAAGGAAATTCTTTCAGCAAGTGAGTAATATCCACAGTATGCTGGAGTAGTGCCTCTCCTCAAACGACCATGAGTCTTGGCCATGAAGAAACCTGCTAGTGGTGGGGAAGGAACGTGTCGTTTGCTTACACAGCTGGATACTGAAAATTGCCTCTCTGAGTTGCTAGCAGAAACAGTAAATAAAGACGGCATTCAATGTGCCTAAACAGAAAAGTGTCTTATTTCACCTTTCCATTGCTCTACTGCTTCTCTATTTGTTGGTAATGGAATGAGAAGCTTTCACTAAATTCAAAACAAAACAGGGGTGTAAGATACCCAAAAATGAACCTCACTTTCATGAAGTACATCCCGGTAGCTTCTTCGTGCACACCTACAAGGCTCTGATAACAATGCCAGGATAATACTTTGTGGGTTGTGTTGTCCTTCTGTGTGCTGGGTGTCTCTATACAGGTCCAGATTTTAATTTAGGTAAGGAAAAATTTAGTCCTCAGAGAGAGTACAGTTTCAGTTCTGTTTAAGTAATGAATTAATTAATTAATAAACCCTTAACCGGTGACGATCCATTTTGTGTTGTAGATAGTGACGTGGAGTCTCACAGACTCCTGTATAATAGTTTGACACCTGTCAAGCCTCGTTCTTTTCTGATATAAACAGCAATTGCTAAGGTCTTTCTTACTTATTCATGAATATGTTCTGCGCTAATTTGATAAAAAATAGTAACAGGTGCACTTGTAACATAGCATACTGTAAGGAGAGGTCATTGAAAAAGAACCAAATTTAGGTAAAGAATTCTTTTTATATATCAAATAATCAAGAAGGATAAGAAGAGTAAACATTGAGATCCTGTTAGACTAATAAAAGAACAAAACTATAATGTCAAGCATGACAAAAACTTTCTATTTCACAGTCGGAATCACCACCTGCATCACTGTCTTCAGATTCTAGGCTGTTATACCAAGCCAGAGCTACTTCCTCAAAGCCAGGATTCGTTACACGAACACTATTTTAGTTTCTTGATAGGAACCTGTCCGCAATTTTGTGCTAGTTAAGGGGCTTATCCCCGTATTGCATGAAGGGCAAAAATAGTCTATGTGCTGATGTGCCCATACTATAAAAATCAAACAAAAGAAAAGTATCTGCTATTTTATTTTCTGGGCCTCACAAATAGTGTAATGGCTAACACCGTTAACTTATAATCAAGGGGTCCCATGATTTGGATTCCACTTTAAACTGAAGATTAGATTATTATTCATGATTATATTCTGGGTGTAAAGTGAACTTATAATAATATATTTTTAATCAGCCTTGGAAGATCTCAAAACTGGCCAAAGAGCAATCAATAAAAGCTTGTAAAGTACAGTGGTTCACCAGTTTCATGCTGATATTATTGATTAAATTGAAGAAAGTCAAAACACAAAATAAAAAGATCCTAATATCAGGGTAACCAGTGAAATATATTATCTCCCGAAAATTCCCAACTGAATGTTTGAAGATATTTTAGTGATAACCTATGGGAAATAATTGTACACAAACTTGAGAGTTATATACTGTACATACTTGTTTTGTGTAGATAACAATTTGATTTCCGCCAAGAGAGCTGCCACACAATCACAAGCATACTTCACTCTGTTAATGCCATGCTCGACTAGCTCAAGGAGAGGTGCTCCTTGGGGTGTTGTCTCACGTTTACTCCAGACATATTCCTTGGAAGTGGTAAGCTAGAAAAATATGTAATGTGAGACATAAGCGAGATATTTATGCAATCAACACATGCAATTTAAATTTATATATTAATAGAAGAAAACAGGAAACATTTACCACACAAATTGAAAGTTTCTGTATTTTGCAGCCCGGCAGTATACTCACCTCAGAAACAAAGATGGCATCATACTGCAGAGATAGACCAGAGATGCTGGACAAAAAGGGGCTTCCACCAATATTTTAATTGTAATATAATTAAGCCTTGTTTCCATATTAAAACCAATAAGTTGCTGACCAAGGCAGTTTATTAAGATAAAAACACTTAAGAAACACTAAAATTTTAGTTTAGTTCTTCGTCTGAGGAAGACCCTGATACAGGGTCGAAACGTTACGTGTTAAGTGTTTTTATCTTAATAAACTGCCTTGGTCAGCAACTTATTGGTTTCAATATTTTAACTGTTTGTTGGGTGGTGGATAGGTCGGATGGGAAATGCCGGACTGGAGCGTTATAAACTGCTCGCCATTAAAAATGCAACACCCAGAAGGAGTAATCGGAATCGGACGAAATGTGCACAGTGTGTAGAGGAGAGGTGCAGAAGGAAATGATTAGGTGTTCAAGGCCGTCATGCGTCATGTGTGCCTGCCACGCCATCTGGTAAGTGGTACCTGTAGCAGGTCAGATAGGTGCAGAAGAGCAGTGAAAGTGCATGGTCGTGAGTGTAGTGTGTTAAAATCGGTCAGCAATGCCACGTCGTCGAATACGGCAGCAATTCCAGCAGGTTTCCCAGTTCGATCGCGGCTGAATTGTTGCATACCGTGAATGCAGATTATCCTACCGTGAGATCGGTGCCCGTGTAGGACGGAATGCATCCACAGTGATCCGTGTATGGAACCAGTGGGTCCAGGAAGGCACTGTAGAGCGACGTAGAGGTTCACAACATCCGCGTCGGACGACGGAACGAGGACAGACGTCTGATACGCATGGCCCTTACAGACAGAACGGCCACGTCAATGAGGATTGCGCATGAAGTACGGGATGTTTTACAACATCCAGTGTCCCCACGAACTGTTTTTCCCGGCGCCCACTGTTGTGGATTCCTCTGACGCTAGAGCATAGGCATTTGCGTCCGAGATGGTGCCAAGACCGTCGTGCATGGATGGTGGAGTGGAATGCTGTAGTGTTCTCTGATGAATCCCGCTTCTGTATACAACATCATGATGGACGTACACGTGTGTGGCGGCACCGTGGCACTAGGCTTCATGACACCTGCATATCACACAGGGCCTTCATTAGGTATCATGGTATGGGGTGCCATCGCCATAGGTGTTCGTTCGCGTCTCGTACGCATTCAAGGGACATTGAACAGCCAACGGTACATCACACAGGTTCTCACCCCTGTTGCTGTCCCATTAATCCATGCACTGCATAATGTCACTTTTCAACAGGATAACGTGCGCTCCCATGTTGCAAGGAATGTCCTCGCATTTATGGAAGCTAACCACGTACCCCTGCTTCCTTGGCCAGCACGTTCGCCGGATATGTCACCAATTGAACATGTCTGGTCCATGGTGGGTTGCCGGCTGGCCAAACTCAGGTTTCCGGCACGTAATGTTGAAGACCTCTGGCACCGTGTGGAAGCCGCTTGGGACGCCATACCGCAAGCAGACATCGATAGACTCATTCTGTCCATGCCTCGCCGTGTTGCAGCAGTTATTGCCGCCCGTGGAGGCTGTACACGCTACTAGCTCCTTGGGGTTATGCAACCATGTTCTACGTGTCACATGTCACACCACCGAGCTCTAACTGTAATTATTTTCTTATCTTATTATGAACTACATATTTGCCAAGTTTCGTGTTTCTATCTCATTTCCTTCTGGGTGTTGCAATTTTAATGGCAAGCATTGTAGATTGGTTACTGAGTGGCTTGATTGACTTCAGGGGCTACGGTGACATTCTTAACAGATATGTGGGATATTTTCTAGAGTTTCCAAGAGGATGTGTTGATTGGGGGGGTAGTTCATTGATAACTGCTATTCTGAAACAGTTGTTGGTTATTTTGTAGCTGTTGGATCAGGTGGCAATGGTAAACTTGGAAGTTTTGGGTGGATGATCGGTGATCATTGGATCTAAGATTTTAACCAAGTAAATGTCCCCACAGATCTGGCAGGATGTATGTAAGGTTTAGAGGAGTTGGAAATGTGTTTGGGATGAAGCTGCTGTAGTGGTGTGAATCTGAGAGATGGAGGAAGTGATGAAAATTGTGGGAAGGTCTTGCACCTCACTCCATGAGCATGTTTCGGATAAAGATGTTTCTGGGGTTGGGTGGGTGATGGAAAATGATTATAGACCTATCACGAAGACATCAGTAACAGTAACAAGTGGAATATTACTGGAACTCGAAATGAAACAGGATGGGAAAATAAGTTTCCTCAACATAAGGATTACAGGAGAGAGAGGAAAGGGCATTGAGAGCCCATGGCATCAAAAAAAGTGTGCAGTGTTCCTTCACAAAAGAAGTGATGTGAGAGAAGCGACGAAAATAAATTTTATACGAAATATACAAGACAGAATCAGGAAAATACGCACAAAAAGAGATGAAGAGAGAAGCAAAATAAATAGCCTATGGGAGAAACTGGGAAAGAATGACTACAAGAAGGAAGACAGACATAAAATTAACAGAAGAAAGAAAAAGGAGGAGAAAGGAACAGGAAAGGAAAAAGTGAAAGAAAATGGGAGATGGTATAACATTAGGAGTATGATTATTTCTCTCGTAGTCTGCGGTTGTTACAAGCACAGAAACACAGTTAAAAATATAAGGAGTATGGGAGAGAAGATATGCAAAGTGCTACAAAAAGTGGACATAAGAACTTGCAGAAAGGGAGGATGCACAGTTTTAATTGTAGTGGAAAAAAGCAAGCAAGAAGAAGGAAGAAAATATAGAGGAGGAAGAGGAAGGTGAGTTGCAAAGGATGTGATAGTGTAGATACAGTGGAAACAAAAAATACACTGACACACTAGAGAAATGGAACATGACAGAATGACACACAGCTAGGCAGATAGGGAAGGAAAAGAGTTAACTAGTGAGAAAATGGAAGGCAGCCAAAAAAATAGAGAAGAAATAAGAAAAGAAATAAGAAGACATATTGAACTGGGTTGGGGGCCTCAAAATCAATGAAGAATAGACGAGAGTGTTACAAGAGTGGAAAAGCTAAGACAAAGGAAGGAGGAAAGAAGAAGAATGAAGAGAGAGAGGGAGGAGGATGATAGGTGGGAAGAAGACCACAAGAACAATAATCCGTCCACATCCACATATGAGGGGAATGATAAGCAGAAGCTCCAAGACACTCGCTAGAGACATTTCAATGATAGTGAAGTGTCACCTATGCAACACGTACACAAATACCTGGAGGGGAAACATGTAATATATTATCTGACACCTTCACTTGTGTCAAGATGATGTCTATGAATCTCAGCCAGAGGAATGGTTTCAAGGGTTGGGAATCCAGGAACTCTTCAAGTCTGCCCTTGAAATGGCATATTTTCAGCTCATGTAACATTTTTCCTTTTCCAAACCCCGACAAAAAATTTTGGAGCATTTTTGTCTCATTATTAATCTTTATCCTATTTACTATTCTGTTTGCTATTGTTGTGGATTGCAGTCACAATTTATATCCACTCTTACAAGGCTTTCGTTGTTTTCACACTAAGATGACACAAATGTGATGGAATCCAGCACATCAGGAAAACCGGATGGCATCTTCTGAAACAAATACATGCCAGGAAGTGTTGCCATCTGAAACCATTTGGTAGCTCGGCAGCCATATTGGTTGACAATCATTTGGAGGCAGCAAACCTTGATTCCACTAATCAGACCTTATTTTTAACCTTTCAACAATTTACCTTTCATCATGTAATAACCCTAATCTTGTCCAACCTCTTGAAGAAGCCACATGAGGCGAAAGCTTGAGGAAGTAAAGATATGTACCAGGAACGTGAAGAAAATCGTGGAAAAAAAGGTTGACATGTGGTGTGTTATGCAGTTTTATATAAAAAATTAGTGGTCATGGGCATAGTCTAAAAACAAAACATTCAATGCATTGGGATCAGAAAGAATCAATTTGATTTACTGATAACAGTCTGTCTCTTCACAGAATCTGCAAAAACGCTATTTTTCATAGAGTCTAATTATCTTTGAATATATGCAATATTCGAAGTTACTTGTTGTAGAAAATGCAATTTTGTAATTACATTTGTATAATAATATTCTGATTGAATATTTTAAAGTAAAAGTCTTGCTAAATTTAAGCATATTAGTGGAGTGGAATTCTTACACACTAACTAATATACACATGTTCCAATGTGGATGGTGGCAGTGGTAACCAAAATTAATCACATAAAACAAACAGGTACACAGATACGTAAGCACATTTCATGTGTATATTTATATTTTACCGCTTCTAAAGTTCCGTAACATGAATTACACACTAATATTAATATTTTGAAAAGCTTTGTTACAATTTTCTTAAAACTGTTATAGAGTTTTTACTATTTGGTCTAGGAATTAATTCGTGCGCCTGGTAAAGAGATGGCGTAACGAGTGTATCGTCCCACAGTTCCGTGTATCCACACATGCGTTGAAAACTCCTGTCAGTGTGCATCGTTCGTAGTATAGGGCAGTTGATTGACGCGTCAACAACAGCAGTTTGTAGTCAACTGAACATGGCGCAGTTCGTGGCAGATAAAGTGTTTTTGCGGGGTGTTCTGCTTCATTACTTTAACATGCAGAAAAGTGCTACCGAAAGTCATCGTATTTTGGTGGAAGTGTATGGTGACCATGCGCTAGCTGAGCGAACGTGTCAGAAGTGGTTTGCACAGTTTAGAAGTGGTGATTTCGGCCTGGAAGACCAAGAGCGACCTGGACAGCCAAAAAAATTTGAAGACGAAGAATTGAGAGCATTGCTTGATCAGGATTCGTGTCAAACGCAGGAAGAACTTGCAGAAGCATTAGGTGTTGATCAAACAACAGTTTCCAAACGCCTCAAAGCCATGGGAATGATTCAAAAGATGTCACATTGGGTTCCACATGAATTGAAAGACAGAGACGTTGAAAGATGAAAAACCATTTGCGAATTGCTGCTCCAAAGACAGAAAAGAAAGGGGTTTTTGCATCGCATTGTTACTGGTGATGAGAAATGGATCCATTACGAGAACCCGAAACGAAAAAAGGCCTGGGTGAAGCCAGGTGAACCAGGTCCATCACAACCGAAATGAGATATTCACTGTGCAAAGGTTATGCTGTGCATATGGTGGGATATGAAAGGTGTGGTGTACTATGAGCTGCTGCAACCGGGTGAAACTATTAATGGAGAACGTTATCGACGACAATTAATCCGTTTGAAGCAAGGGCCAGGAAACGACCGGAATGGGAGAACAGACATGATAAACTTATTTTTCAACATGATAATGCTCGCCCACATGTCGCAAAACCGGTCAAAACCTATTTAGAAAATGTCGGATGGGAAGTTTTACCCCACCCGCCGTATTCACCAGACGTTGCTCCTCGGACTACTACTTGTTCGATTGCATGAATAACGATATGATTGGACAGCAGTTCACTTCTTCAGAAGATATCGAAAAATGGGTCTCTGACTGGATCGCTTCAAAGGATGAGGACTTCTTTCGCCATGGAATCCGTAACTTGCCTGACAGATGGGCGAAAGTGGTGGCTCGCGATGGACAATATTTTTCTTAAGGTATTTATGTATTTTGTGTTTGAACTACAGCTTCAATGTGTGCGTAACAACCGCACGAATTAATTCCTAGACCAAATATATACAAACTGTACATGTCACTCATCTCATCCTTACATTTAATTTGCTTAACAATGCTCCATTCTGAGTTTTGAAGTGTAGAAGAAAGGCTGCAGCATCCAGTGGATGGTCAACATATCCCTCCTTTGTGGATGACTCTGAAATTTCCTTGTAATGCCTTGTGAATTTAGGTACTGGAAAATAACCAAAAGATGTAATCAATAAATTAGTTGACTCAGAGTCCACCTCAATTCAAATGCACTGCAACATGACAACACCCAAGATTATTTCACATGCATTTTATTGATACCCTAGTTCATGTGAAAAATAACATTGCAATAATTGCTGTAGATATTGTATATCAAAGCTTAAATAATACATACACTACATTACCAATAACGACCGAACACCCCCTGAACTGTAAGGAGGATACGTCATCAATACATGCCATAAACCCACTAGAATCACTCATGATGGACACTGTGGACTGTATACTGCTGACAGCATTAAAATGAGTGGACGATGTGGGCTGAGTTAAGGCTGAATGGGGTATGATTATTGGCACCCACACATTCAGGCATTCCACCCGTGAAATTTTGGACAGGTTCCAGATACCACACACAACAGTCAGTGATGTAGTGGTGAAATAGAAGCATGAGGGTGTGATAAACCAGAACTGTAACCCGGGAAGCCATAAAAATCGACCGATAGGAATCAGTGAGAGCTCCAACATATGGTGAAGTCAAACCAGCAGACTTCATTGGACACTGTGGATATAGACTTTCAAATGGCATCAGGAAGTGATGCCAGTACTCGCACCAACCAATGAGAGTTGGTAGCACTCGGATTCCATGGGAGAGCTGCAGCACATAACGCAATGATTACTACCTGGAACACGGCATGTCGATAACAGTGGCGCAAAGAACATTGCCAGTGGGCTCTACAATGGAAAAATATACTGTGGAGTGACAAATCATGCTACATTTTGTGGCGATCTGATGGACGTGTGGAGATGGTCAATCCTCAAGGAGCGGTTCTTATTGAAGTGCACTGCCTCACCAAGAAATCCAGAGGTGGAATAATGGTATGGGACTGTTTATCATTGTATGATGTTGGTCCCGTGGTTTTGGTGGCTGGAATCCTGAATGCTGATGACTATCTTGCAATATTAGACAACTTTGTGCTCCCCATCTTGAGGCATCAGTATGGAACTGGCCCTTTTCATTTCCAGCATGACCACGTGACCATCCATAAAACAAGGGTCATAACTGAGTGGTTTGACGACATGGGAGTGAATTAACTTGACTAGCCTGGCCAACTCAGAGCCCTGTTCTCAACCCCAATGAACATCTGTGGGATATGTTAAGAGTGCCCGCTGCAATCTGAGTCAAACCACCCAAACATCATCACCGAGCTGTTTGCCATTTTGCAGGAGGAATGCAAGCAACTGCTGGACAATATTTACCGCAACCTGGTGGAAACTCTTCCTCGAAGGGTAGTGGCTACGATAGCGGCGAATAGTGAAACTACCCCATACTGACACCAGACCAGCTCGAGGTAAGCACGTTTCTATGCGTGTCTCCCCCTCATTATTTGGCAATATAGTGTATAAATAATAAATATGTGTTACCAACTCACCCCATGGAACATGTACAATAAGATATCCACTGTTAAAACCATAATGAAGAATATGTGCTAGGGTCATTGTTTTTCCACTGCCTGGTCTTCCGACTGTTATGGAGTTAAGGAAATTTCACACTGAACAGTTTTACTGCAAGAAATACATGAGTGTTCATTCCAACAAGTACTGATTAATTCTTAGAGTAAAGCTGGGAATCAACCATCTTTGTTGAGGCAACTGAATGCAAGTTCAGTCAAACAATTTCTGTTTGAAGTTAAAGGAGCACATGTACCATCTGCAGATGCACCAGCAAAGAGTTGAAAGATACTCTTCAACCCCAAATATTTACAACACCTTTGTCACCATCGAAATCTTACAAGCAAAGAATTCCTAGTTCCTAGCAAGAACACTGGACAACACAATTTGAGACGAGCCCAATCCTATCAAATAATTTAATGTTTAGTTTATATGTATCTTGTTTATCTATTGAAAGACTGTGTTGTAATATGAAACGCAATTATGGGCTGAAACTGCCAACGGAGCAGCATGTACATTTTCTTCTTCTTTTATTTCTTTATAATTCTTGTTGATTTAACAAATGAAGTTCAATATGTGTAACATTGTAAAAAAATGTAACCATGAACCTTAAGACCCAAGGACCCTTGGTTCAATTCATATACTCTCCCACGGCAAGTTATAGCTTTTATTAATAGATTAAGAACAGGACATGTGCATTCACCAGCACATTAGCAAAAATAAATATTAAAACTCAAGAAAATTGTAAATGTGGCAATAATAATCCTGATGCTCAACATTTATTTCTAGAATGTCCAATTTTTTCAAATCAACAAATCATACACTACAAAGGTACACAACATTTAAAAATACCATTTCCAATATCACTCTCATCCATTCTAACAGATTTATCCCCTTCGTTAATATGGATTCTGTATGCATATGCTCGAAAATGTAGGCTCGAAATATAAAGTGATTTTTATGTATATATATATATATTTAAAAAAAATAAGAAACAGCAAAAGGATAAAAAAAGTAAATTATTCATAATAATCATTTTATGTTTGTGATTCTGATTAATTTGAGAGACTAACTATCAATCTTAGAAGAAAAACATTAAAATAAATACAAAACAATAACGATGTCCAAAGTCGACAAGATAATGCTGACATGGACAGTTAAAAAGAAGAAGAAGAAGAATGAACCTTAAGAAAGTGTTTTCAAACCACTATAAATGAAAAACAAAAAAAAAAAAATATTTAACTATAAGATTGTAATACTGAGCTAAGTGTTGTTTATAGGGCTGAAGCTTCTGACCAGTTAGATATTTGAATATTAATCCTAGTATTCTGAGTTAGCAGTGGAAGAGTTTGTGTTACTGGTATAGACATTGTTACAATATTTTCTTCATTTTTATATTGCTTAGTTCAGTGACTTTAGAAATCTTAATTATAAATCACTTGATGAGATTTCAATATTAGTTATGTCTCAAATTCCACAAAAGATTATCCTTGTGGTGGATCCAGATGCTGGAGCCTCGTTGGCCAGCACTTAGTAGTTACTGGTATCTACATTGGGTGCCTTACCAGAAAGTTGTCCCTTACATCCCTACCAAAGATTTGAAATGAAGGTAATTTTCTGACAGAAGTGACAAGCGACACAGGCTCCTTGAATCTGTACATGCATGACAGACAGGCAACACAGTGCATGCCACTGACTAAGTAACAAACGGCACGTGCAGCCTGCCATATCACTTCAATGTGAAACGAATCATTTACTACTGAACATTAGTTTCCAAGTAACACATATCACTTCAGTCTGAAAGCTCCACTACACTCTTGGTTTTGTAGCATCCTATGCTACGCAATCTGCCACAAACGCTTAGAATATCCAGCTTAAAACTCTTGGCCCTGACCTGATTATGCAATAGGCACATCAAATGTACAGAAAAACATTGCCTTATTCTATTAAAGCGAGCAATCTTGATGTGTGTCGCCCAATGAATAGCTGGTTCACCTTGGCCTCTTTTCTCCTGATAGAAAAGTGAGCCTAAAAATTCAAAAGGATACACAAAACATATCTGATGGCAGGGCCAGAATAATCTGCTGCTCTTAGGTAATCCATAACTTCTAATGCTGCATTCCGCACCATTATGCAAGTCTCCTGGAATGTTTTCACTTGCTTCTCATACACAAGTGGTAGTGTACCATTAATGAATAGCTGCTTGGCTACTTCTGGAGGAACAGTATAGTAGCGAGCTGTATGCTTCTCATTATGGTTGGTCTGCAATGAATAACAACATCGACATACTGATCAATTCAATTAATAATTATTGCCTTATGTCTTACCAACAAATCTTACTTTATTGTTGTAAACATCATGATTTAAAATAAACTGTAGTTTGTAACACAATATACGGCCTAATTTCTTGGGCTGGAAGGAATATTTTGTTCACAATTTAACACCTTAAACAGTAGTATTTCTTAAATAATTCTTGAAGCTTTCCTGGTGGCGAATAATGAAGAGGTTTTCTCGGGCAATTAACCAGGTGATTTCCAAGCTTTCGAAAGCTAACATCACTCTCATCTTCAGCGATTGAAGTGGTAATAGTATTTCTTATTATATACGGTGATACTCCATGAACTTCTTATTCTTATTATAAGGCCCAACAATGTTAAAACAGAGTTACATTATTTTGTAAAACTGCATTCTCTGAATTTTGCTGGTACTTTGAAATCCATACCACTCTATAATGATTTAGCGTGTTAATACATATGCTATATCATTAACGCTGCAAGTTAATCCAACAAAAAAATGAAAAGATTTTTATATGAAATATAACTCCTCCTCCCAAAAAAAAAAAAAAGAAGTTTGGAGGATACCTAATATGTGTTTTCAGTTTCCACTACTGGCAAGCAAAAAAACTATTTCCATGACGTTTCCAGTGTGAATATGTAATCCTATACATGTCCTTGAATCAGATCCAAGAGGGCTTACTGTCTACTTGGAACAACTTGGCAGATTACTACAAGATATGTCTGAGAGAATACACATCCTTAATATCTTCTGGTCTAAGATCATCTTAGCTGAATTGCCAAACACTAAAACAACCTACACTAGTCAGTGAAAGTAACTATCTATTGCACCAACTTACATTCAAACACAAATAGTGAAAACTACAAAGATAAGTATATTTACGAAATAATGAAAAAAATCCACTACTATCCTCAGAATGTTACAGACATATCACCCATACCTGGATTCCTTTCATAATATTACGAGTTCCATCAAAATACTTCTTGTAAATTGGGAAAAACAAATGTTACAACAATAATGAGATCATGAAAAAATATATTCAGCATTCCTTAATGTTTGGAAGCTGACGAGATAATCAGTGCACATAGTCTTGATATACAACAATGGACTTCTCTCTGCTTACACTTGAAAACTTATTTCAAAATTTTTTGAAGCACAATTTATTTACCTTCAATACATATTTTATACACATTTGAATGTTATCACACTATGCCAAATACGTATAACAGTATTCACACCCAAAATAAGTTTAATTTGAATTTTGATTGAATTTGTGTTTTAAGTCCACTTAAGGCACAGTATGGCTAATCGGGACTGGACCTACAGTTTAAAGTGGGATCCGAACCACTATGTGCCTCCACCGAATATTGAACCTGGGACCCCTTGATTACAAGGCAATGGCGTTACCACTATGCCATCGCGGAGGCCCCCAAAATAAGTTTATCCAAAACCACATACACTTCCAATAAGAAACTGTTGGATGGATCACTGATAAATTCTTTTATACAGCCCAAATTATAATGAATAAAATATCAATTCTAAACTATACGTACAATTAAAAAAACACTAATCAGAACTGTGCTACAGTTCTTAAAGAGCAATGGCATGTGACACATGCACACCAGTATTCAAACCTGAAATCCCTTGATTGAAATGGGGCAGCCCTGTTCAAATTTGGGGTGGGTCGACCAGACAAAAAGGTAAAGACTTTGGTCATTGTTAATTCCTAAAGTGAATATCTTACATTACTGGGTCAACCACACATGAGGCCTCCCCGATGGCACAGTGGTAGCATCGTCACCTTGTAATCAAGGGGTCCCGGGTTCGATTCCCGGTGGAGGCACATAGTGGTTCGGATCCCACTTTAAACTGTAGGTCCAGTCCCGATTAGCCTTACTGTGCATAAAGTGGACTTAAAACAACAAATCAATCCAATCCAAAATCAACCACACATGACTGACATTCATTGATTTATTTATTGATTTGGTGTTTTAAGTCACAGTAAGGCTAATAGGGCCTTGACCTACAGTCTAAAGTGGGATTTGAACCACTATGTGCCTCCACTGGGTATCGAACCTGGGACCTCTTGATTACAAGGCGATGACGCTACCACTGCGCCATTGGGGAGGTCCGGGCTGGTATTCAATTTGGATTATCTTATGGAAGCCACAGTGTGCTTCTATTGTACGAGGGTTACTATTTATATTTTGAGCCTAACAATGAAAAAACAGGAATTTGGCATTGAAAACTGCTTTATTGTTTTTCGAAGTATTCTCCTTTATGGTCAATACACTTTTGCATTCGTTCGAACCATTTGTCAAAGCAGTTTTTCCAATCTTCTTGAGACACCTCCATAATATGGTTTTTGAACGCATCAACGGCATCTTCCGCCGACGAAAATCGTTGTCCACGCAATTTATTCTTGACATTCGGGAACAAGAAGAAGTCATTGGGTGCCAAATCAGGACTGTACAGCAGATGACCCATCAATTCGATTTTTTGACTGTTCATAAAGTTGGTTGTTAGACAAGATGTGTGACAGCTGGCATTGTCTTGATGAAGAATGATCCGACGGTGTTTCTTTGTTTTCCGAATTTGACCGAAGACCTCTGGCAAACAAATTGTTGTGTATCATTCAGAGTTGACTGTTCTACGTTCCTCTAAAGGCACAGTTGCCACATGACCAGTTTTCCCGAAAAAACAGGCAACCATTTGTTTCGATGTGCTTCGAGTGTGAACAACTTTTGTTGGATTGGGTTCATCTTGAAACACCCATACAGTCGACTGTTGTTTACGTTCCGGCTCATATGTATATATCCATGATTCGTCACCTGTTACAATCTTATATACGTCTTTTGAAGCACCACAATTGTATTTATTGAGCATTTGTTTGCACCAATTGACGCGAGCTTCTTTTTGAGTTTTTGTCAAATTGTGTGGGATCCAACGAGAACATACCTTTCTCACAGCTAAATGATCATGTAAAATTTTATATATGCTGGTGGAACTAATGCCTATGGTTGCCTCAATCTCGCAGTATGTCACATGACGATCTTGCAGTATTAGGTTTTGCACGGCATCAATGTTTTCTTGAACAACAACTGATTTTGGACGACCTTCGCGAATCTCGTCGGTGAGCGAATGGCGGAAACGATTAAATTCGTTATACCAGCGTTTCACAGTGGCAAAGGATGGGGCTTCATCGCCAAATGTGGAAGTAAGTTGATCAATGCACTCTTGTCTTGATAATCCACGTCGAAAATCGTGAAAAATCATCACACGAAAATGTTCACGAGTTAATTCCATTTTATTGTTGTCGCGCAATCTCCAAGGCAACATAAACATGTAACGAACCTGAGAGTTTAAGATTTTATATTTATAAGAAGTTAAGATTTTTAAAATGTTTGTTATTTCAAATAATGTGCAAGTTGTCGCAGATAATTATACTTAGACTGATACAGTTGTAGTTGGAACTTTTATATATGTTTATAAATACGTCAAAATCTGTTCGTGTTGACGTCACTTTCTAATCTCAGCCGAGGAAGTGAACTAACCTGAATGTTTCTCACCTGACGACAGACTGAGTTTGAAAAACAATTGAAGGTGAAGAATATTAAGAACTTGGAAACTGAGAGAATTGAAGTATAGATTTTGGTTTTTCGAGTTTTCTTCTTGCCGATAAGTTGAAAGTAAACAATTAATTATGTTCTTTGACTTTCGCTTTATGTGAGGGAATATACCAACGTTAGTATTGAATGTTCTAGTGTTGTACTGGTAAGTGATTATGAAATATATGCGTTTATAAAACTGCGTTTTAACTTTGAAAACAGTGTTGTGTTTCTTTTCTACCCAGCAAGCCCTGATGATTTGCAGATTCTCATGTTCCCGACTAAAGGAGTAGCGGACTAACTTTGGAACGACTATTGTCCAACTGGAGGACGTTGCATAGTTATTTTGGCATACCAACACGGGGCCCGAGTGCATAGTTATTTAGGTACAATCGTGGTGGCTTGAGTGCAAAGTTATTTTAGCAATTAAGACGTGATACCCGGTTTAGTGCATACTTAAAGTGCTTGTGCATAGAATTCACGAAGGTGATATTGAAAGTCCTTGGAATTCACGAAGGTAAAAGTGTGATAGTGAAGTGAAGGTATTAACTGGTAAGAGCCATAGACGGTGTTGTAGAATGGAGAAAGACGCGACAGGAATGAATCTGCGAAGCAGAGGAAGAACGACAATGGATGCAGAAACCAAGTTTGGATGCTGTGATGATCTTACCAATGACAGGGAATTCTTCCAGTGTTGCCAGTGTTTGCAGAGGTTTCATAGTAGTTGTGATGGGCAGGAAGTAACGTTGGCATCAAATAAAGAGATGCGATGCAAATCATGCTTGTCATCACCAGAAACAGAACCAGAACCGAGCGTTCCTACCAAACCCTCATCAGATCACTGGCTACTTGATTGGTTGATGAAAGATAAAGCAGAGCGAAAACAGAAAGAAAAGGAGGATGAAGACCGTAGACAGAAGGATGAGGAGCGTAGACAGAAGGATGAGGAGCGTAGACAGAAGGAAAGAATAGAGGAGGAGAAACAGCGTAAGAAAGAGATGGCTCAGATAGAGAAAGTTCGAAAGAAGGAGATGATGGATTTTAAACTCATAGTTGAGTCTATAGAAGAAAAGAGAAGGAAAGAGAAAGAAGAGGAAGAGAGAAAGAGAAAAGAATACTTAGATATTTTCCGTTCATTGATTGAAAACCAGGAAGAAAGGAGGATACAGGAAGATATAAAGCTAAGGTCAGAATTACAGGCTCTATTCTCTCAACATAAACTTGAACAGGTGGAGAGCATCAGAGGAGAGATAGAAAAGCTTAGTATTAAAGTCACTGAAAAGGTGGACGAAAGGGTAAAGGAAATTGTGGAAGAGCAGCTAGAGTTCTTAACAGTTCGGCAAGGACGGATAGAGAAGGAACAGGAGCAATTGAAGAAGAATATGGAAACCTGCCTTGAAATTGTCCAGTCTGGAAGAGAATCTGAATGTGACCCTCCACAGAGACTTCAAGAATTAAAGAGTTCTGTAGAGTCTTTTAATGTAGCACTACAAACCTTTGGTGAACGAACAGAACTCATAGAAAATATAGTGCAAGGACAGAAAGTTGAAATAAAGGAAGCTGGAGAAAAGGTTAATTTTCTCCATGAGAAGGCTAAAAAGATGGAAGTATCTCTTCGCCAAGAAATTCAGGAACAGACAGTTACAATTATAAGTAGGGTCAGTGAACTGCAGGAAAAGATCCATAATTTACAGATTCGACCAGAAACCTTTTCCGATATAGTGCCTGATCCAATCCGAGGACTGAACCCAGAAGCTACTGCCTATGAACCTCCTGTTGTACTTCCAAACCCATTCTTCCCCGGTAATACCACAACTTCTGATAGATGCAAGAGGCCTAGAGAAAAGGATAGTAATGACAGTTTTTCTCCTCGACGCAGAACAGAGTTTAAGATGCCCAGAATGGCTGATATCGCGAACATTCCGAAGTTTAAAGGCGATATCGAAGCTCAATCTGCCGAAAGATATCTGCGTGAATTAAATGTCAGTTTCGACTTAATGCAAGTGCCTGAGCACTATAGATTGAAATTATTACCTCGGGTTTTCACCGGCAAGGCTGAGCATTGGTTAGCTGGTAATATGGACAACTTTGTGAATTATGCTGATTTCTGCGCACGCTTTAAGGATGAATTTGCATCAGAAAAGGCAAAACAAAGACAACTAGCGGCTGTGAGGAACCGAAGGTATTCTCGCCTGGTCCACAACAACTTAGAAAGTTTTGCCTGGAGTGTCTACGCAGCGTACAGAAACCTAGCTGACAATTTTAATGAGAGCGAAGTTCTTAATTTGATCATTGGACAGTTGCCGTATCGCATTCGGAATCTTTGTCTGGCGCACGCTCCACGAAGTGTGGATGAATTGACACACTTCTTAAAGGACTTCGATATTTATGATGACCCTGATTCCTGGAAGAATAAAGAAGACCCTAAGAATAAAGAAGCTGCAGGCAATAAAAGTTTTAAGATCCGGAATATCCAGATGGATTCAGAGAGTCGAGGAGGAAATTTCTCACGACCTCGAAGATTCAACAGAGGATTAGGCAGGAGAGGCTTCAACCGAGATCAGAACGAAAGACAGAGAAACTCCTACAGGCCTCGTCTAGAACAAAGGCAAATTTCTCCAGACAGATGGCGTTACCAAGAACGAAGTAATCCTACTTCGCCAAGAAGGTACTCTCCACCACGTAGAGGTGACCATTGTGGTTCCTTCTCACCAAGACATGACGTTGCCTCAGAGCAGGAAGAAGCAGTGGAGACTACTAGAGAGTTTCTGCACAACCAGCGATCCCAATCATGTCAAACAAACGTCGACCTTTTCTAAGTGCCTCCTCTTCGTTTAGGCAAGTAAACTCGAAGGGACGAAAAATAACAAGAATAATATGTAAATTCTTTTTGCTGACCGAAATTTGTATCTTCAGGCAGTCAAGTGCAAAAGGTTCCAAATACAAAACTGGTATAGATTTTCCGGAAGCCTTAAGAAGATAGTGCTAGGTGGTAGACAAGTAGAACATGATATTAGTGGCATGAATTTTAGCACCAAAGTATTCATTTAAGAAAGTTTTGGTTCTGACTTCCTCTAGCGAATGCTTTTTCTAAAAACTGCACCAGGCAGAAATAAGTATTGAGAAGAATGCAGTTGATGCGTTGTTTGTTACCACTCCTGATCAAATGAAGGAGGATTTTCCAGATATATATTTAGTGCGGTACATCCGAAAGGTCCAGAATGAGGATAAAATCGGGATGTATAAATCCGTAGACCTCTGAAAGAAGGTCCATATAGTAAATATTTGGATAGATTCCTATAAGCAGGAGTTATTATATTGCTGGTGTGGAATTTAAAGGCATTATTCTAGAAGCACAGAAGCAAGAAGAGTGTTGAGTTTGAAGTGCTATAGGAAAGTACTGTTTCAGTTCATTGCTTATCGAACCCTGTACCTTTTTCTATAAAGTCTTTCTGGAGAAGAAACTAGATATATGGAAGCCTGCTGTTCTATTAAACCATCATGGAATAAATCATTGCCTGAATTCACTGTTTATTGGTTGTTTAACTACCATAGATTGATTACATTCTGTTTTCGATACTGTAAACTACGTTCCTTCTGAGTTTTTGTCGAATGAAGAGAAGCATTGGTTGGTGAAGTTGACTTAGTGTCAAGATATTTTCTGTATTTAAAGTTTCATTGTGTACTCAAAATTTTTTCAGAACTTGTAAATTACAATTTCTTCAAAAATTTTCCCCGGACGAGGGGCAATTGTAACGAACCTGAGAGTTTAAGATTTTATATTTATAAGAAGTTAAGATTTTTAAAATGTTTGTTATTTCAAATAATGTGCAAGTTGTCGCAGATAATTATACTTAGACTGATACAGTTGTAGTTGGAACTTTTATATATGTTTATAAATACGTCAAAATCTGTTCGTGTTGACGTCACTTTCTAATCTCAGCCGAGGAAGTGAACTAACCTGAATGTTTCTCACCTGACGACAGACTGAGTTTGAAAAACAATTGAAGGTGAAGAATATTAAGAACTTGGAAACTGAGAGAATTGAAGTATAGATTTTGGTTTTTCGAGTTTTCTTCTTGCCGATAAGTTGAAAGTAAACAATTAATTATGTTCTTTGACTTTCGCTTTATGTGAGGGAATATACCAACGTTAGTATTGAATGTTCTAGTGTTGTACTGGTAAGTGATTATGAAATATATGCGTTTATAAAACTGCGTTTTAACTTTGAAAACAGTGTTGTGTTTCTTTTCTACCCAGCAAGCCCTGATGATTTGCAGATTCTCATGTTCCCGACTAAAGGAGTAGCGGACTAACTTTGGAACGACTATTGTCCAACTGGAGGACGTTGCAAACAACACAAATGAAGCTATTGACAAAACATTTGAAGTACGTTATGGTCAATAATGCCAGACGATTCCGTGCAAACGTCAAATCGTGCCTAACTTCAATCAGTGTTGCCAAGGCTCAAAATATAAATAGTGACCCTCGTATGTCTGGTAAAACCTGAACATTTTCGTTTTTTAATAAATGTATAAAATATTCTTAAAATTCTTTCTTTTACATGGCATTTAATTTGACTCAGTGACAGAATGTAAAGATATGATTTCAAACAGAAAACCTAAAAATAATGTACATTGATACAAATAAACTATCAGCTATATTGGATCTGATTCAACATAATATACAGTTCTATGAACTGGTTTCTTCTTTCACTACCATTAGGTCTGTTGATACAGATGACAAGTTTATGGAATGTCGCCTTTAATGAAAAAAAAAAATGCACCCTTTAAGATGTTGAACTGGGAATGAAGTTATATTTGTTTGAAATCAAGTGCTACAAGTAGGTAGGATATACATAATGATGTATTAAATTAAACTCAATGGATCAACAGCCTTTGAGGGTCAAGATCTGCCAAGCGGCTTTATATTGGATGGTGCTTGATCAGTGCAACGAATTCCATGTCCATTACAGCTGCTTTCAAGTAGCACCCCAATTATATTCTCATGATGGTGGGCCAACATCAACATGTTTGGATCTTCACTGGGTATTGAACAGGGACTCCCCACACTACAGGCTTGAAGGCTAACCAATTGGCTACCCGAGAGTTCATAATTTTTTTAAATCAAATTTCATTATACATGCACAAAAATGCATGGGAAATTGAAGAATAATGTATAATTACTATCACTATGAAACCTAGCACTCCTAACCTAACCAGAACAAAAAATCAACACTTGTTTTGAAGCAAATTTCGTTACAGAGGAACAAGAAAAAAAAAACGTGTAAATTTTAAAAAATAATGAAAAATTAATATCACCATTATACCTAACACTCCTAACCTACTGAAAGGTAAAATTTATTTATACGCATACTTTGAAAATATGCAGTTGCCACTACATTGTTGCAACTCTCCGATAAGCGTGCAACCTGTATGATATGGGCAACATCAGCAGATAATGTGCTACGGGTGAGTTGCTGACCTCACAGATGACACCATATAAAATCACTAATTTCTAGCTAATAACACATATCCACGAATTAAAAGCAATGACAAACATTCATATAAACCACAATCTTCCCATCCGAGGGGCTGATGCACCACAGGTGGATTACAAACATCCAAATCATACCGCATAAAATCGCCAATTACTTGCCTATCACATCTTGGCAAGCTAAAAAGCACGACAAACGTTCATATGAAATTAAATATTCCCAACCCAACCAAAATCTTCAACTTTTTAGTGTATATGTGGAGAGTCACCAGCACCCACACTCTTGCACCATGCGAAATAAATGATTCAGACAGCAGCAACATACAAGTAAGGTGATTTGCACAACCTACTTTTGTAATATAACTCCTCACAAATTAATACTTCTGCTAACTTGAAAATGTGCACATTAGGCCCTCAAAACATCAAATTTACTTTCACAATTATTCCCAACATTCTAAATGCACCTATCACAGACGCATACAACTTATAAAAATCATCACACAATAAGAACTATTACTTATTTCCAATTTCCTCTTGTACTCTGAAATGTATACTTTGCAGATACATTTACATTCCGACAATAATGTAAAACTGCATTTTTTCCTTTGCTATCTGCCCCAAGACATACAAATCTAGTGCAATGGGAAAACATGAACTCTATCATTTAATGTTAGTAGGACATTCACACTCACAGGATCAGATTCTACTGTACGGAAAAAGGCAATCCTGTCATCTGCAGGTGTAGTGGATTCTAGTGAAACCTCAGGTACCGTTGATGATAAACATCTATTTAATGTGTTCAATGATGAAGGTCTCAGGAAAACCCCTATCAATATAAAATTACACATGTTAAGTACATGTTCTACAACATACTTAATAACCTACCATACTGACAACTAAGGTTAGGTTAGAATAACATACAAGCACCTAAATTATACCGCGTTTGTTACAACCTGTCCCGGTTCCCGCGCTAGTTGCTCCCTGGCTTTTCTCGGTGCTGGGGAAAGTCAAAGCCAGGCAGCCAATTAAAATACGCAACGTCGCAACAGCGTCTACGTAAGCGCCTCTCTTCTGGCTTCCATTTGCTCCTCGCTGCCCAGTAGACGATTTTTTCCTCGTTTCTCATTGGCACCGAAACTGTCGAGCGCTCCCTAGCGCGGGAAAGGGGACAGGTTGTAACAAACGCGGTATACAGTAGCACTCATTCCAAATCTTACCTTACGTACATTACATTCTTTGTTTGCAAGAATCAAACCACGGTTAATCTATGGAGCCATAGTTGCTTTCAATGCAAGCAACTCCATATCTAATAAGCTACAAAAACTACAGAACGCATGCTTGAGATTCATATGCAAGCTCAAAAAACATTTCAAAATGTACATCGTTTGAATTGGCTTAACACAAAATAATTTAGTTAAATATCAGTTACTAACTTTAACACAGAAAGTACTAAGCAGAAAACAACCTGGATATCTTTTTGAGAAACTGAATACAAATTCGAGCAGTCATCAACATGTAACGCGACGGAAAAACTTATTGTCACTCCCAGTTCATAATACAACAACCTACGGAAGATTGTACACCGTATCTGCCACCAAAGAATGGAATTCCCTTCCAACCTCTCTAACATCCATCCAGTGTCACAAGCAGTTCAAAAAGAAACTAATAAAACCATCTACTAGCAAGGCAGTTAAGCACATAATCATGAGCAACTTTTCTGTTATAAGCCGAATCCATCTCCAGACAGGCAGAGGGGTTGGGAGTCGTCGTCTCTGATTTTCCTGAAATTTTAGTATGTGAAACTGTGAGACAATCTGAAAAATACATATTTTTAAATTTTTTTAAATTTTCATTTTCACTCGAAATATAGCTGTTCAAAGTTGACCGTACGGCAGTAGTTTTGGATGTCAAATTTTCTAAATTACAATATCTTCTCATCAAATAGAGATAAATGGATGAATCTTTTTCGTTTTTAAGTATTTGTGTTTCTACATATTATAAACAAATAATATCTCCAAAACCAACATTCGAACAGCAATTAAAAAATAAACAATTGTTTTTGAAAAATTGTTTATCTCAAAAATTCCGAAAATAATACAGGAGTTGTATATCTGAGGGTACTACATATATTGGAAAGGGGAGAATGCCATTTTGCTTCTCGAATTTTTAATGATTCTTTTTTAAATCCATTTTTGGACAAATTTTGAACTCCGGAAATGTTACATTAATACACTTATAAATTGTTTTATACAATATATAGCTAGCCTATTATACATAAAGACAGTGCACCTATTATCCTAGCCCATTATAAGCACTGAACAGTTGTTGCTGAATAGATTTAGTGTCAGCATCTAATATGGAATGAACTCTTGCTGATGCATTAACAGGGACAGGAGGATCAATTGTCATTAGAATATCATGCAACTGGATAGAATATGTGTGATAAGCTTGCTGTTTCTTGTCAGGAAAGCGGTACCCACTGGATGGGCCATGAGGCAGCATGAAATTAACAGTAACTTCCTGTAACTCATTGCTGACCTGTGTAACTTCTGCCACCCACTATTCACCTTCATACACACAGGCCACAAACATTCCAGTCTTTAAACTTTGCAGATTATGCAGTTTAACAGCTGTTATATCCTCACTGTTGCCAAATGAAACATATTCCATGTGATGCTTCCCGCTGTTCTTGAATTGGAGAGCTTGTTTCCATCATAAGCCCACACACGAGATTTTTGGATTCCTTTCACTGGTCCAATTGTTTTCCAATCTTCCAGTTTTCTAGCTCAAAAATCTTGCATGTCCACAGTAGGAGTTTGGTATGCCAAAAACTTCCTTTCTCCACCACCAGTCTTCGTGATTTGTCAATCATGTGTTTGGTAGAATTTGGGATGTGTTCTAATTAATATCTGCTGTTTAGTAACAGATCTGAAAACATAGACATAACTTGAACCTTTTGGTTGTAAGTTGTGCATGACTCAACAGCTTTATTCATATTTTTTAATCATAATTCACAATACTCACATTGTGGAATAACATTATGTTCTGCCAAAGGGGAGGTCAATTCAGCTTGAGAAATTCTGGACAGACTCCTTCCAGCTGACACATCTACTGTTGTTACATGCTCCAGACAGGTTCCAGACAGTTCTAGAAGGTTCTGTTACATTCTGAAATTATCTGGAAGGTTCCAGACAGTTCTAGAAGGTTCTGTTACATTCTGGAAGGTTTAAGATTGTTCCAGAACATTTCCACGGTTCCAAATATGTACAAAAATTGATTTTTTTTAAAAAAAAAAAATCATTAAAAATTCAAGAGGCAAAATGGCATGCTCCCCTTTTCAGGATATGTAGTACCCTCAGATATACAACTCCTGTAATATTTTTAGAATTTTTGAGATATACAATTTTTCAAAAACAATTGTTTTGTTTTTAATTGCTGTTCTAATGTTGGTTTTGGAGATATTATTTGCTTATAATATGTAGAAACACAAATTCTTCAAAACAAAAAAAGATTCATCCATTTATCTCTATTTGTTGAGAAGATATTGCAATTTAAAAAAATTGACAGATCCTAAACGGCTGCCGCACGGTCAACTTTGAACAGCTAAATCTTGAGTGAAAATTAAAATAATAATAAAAAAAATATGTATTTCTCAGATTCTCTTACAGTTTCACATATTAAAATTTTTGGAAAATCAGATACGATGATTTACCCATTTTCATATTCACAGGCTGTCTGGAGATGGATTCGGCCTATAAATGTATATCCATTGTAATAATTGGCAACTCTGTTCATGTAACTTATTATAACTATGTATTAGCATTCTAAATTTCATAATTTTTTTGTCTATTTCATTTATTATTATTATTATTATTGCTATTGCAGTTTCATTCATTGTTCCAGCTGACTTCATATGTGTATATGTACTAAAGATGAAAGCGACGAACATTAAACATTAGTTTATACACACAATAATTTTATCTTTCTTATTTTTATTCAATTTGTATTTTTGTAATCAGGTTCTGTTCATATATTCCATTTGTACTTTTCTTTGTATTAATCATCCAGACAAGGGTTTGTTCTAAGAGCGGCCTTCGAGGCCGAAACACGCATGCTCTAGTTAAGTTGATTTTATTACTATTATTATTATGTCTCTCCACTAGGTATCAACCCAGAGACCCCTTATTTACAAGGCAAATTATGTAGATTTAGTCCATAGTATGTTACAGTGGGATGAAGTACAGTTCAGTGTTCATGTTGTCGCCATGACGAATTTGGAGTCATGCAGAAAGAAAAGAAGGTAAAACTTCGATAAGGTCCAAAAAGATTTCTTCATTTTTACACAAGAAACTACTTACGGAATGAGTTTCTGTAGCATTTAGAAGTTCGTGGAGGTATTTTCTTTCATCGTGCAATCTACTTCACCGCGAAATCATGTATTTTTGAACAGAAATATCTCTCCGACGCACAATTTTCGTTCCTATCATTTCCTTGCACTACGTGAACCAAATGTTGCGAATGTTTGATGACGTAAGTCCCTGTCAGTGTTTCCAACCAAGCCGTTTTTTTGCAAGATGACAATTTTAACTATGTTTGCCTAACGTAACCGTTATCTGTGCATGGTTCGTGGGGCTATCAGTGAATGGTTTGTGGGGCTAAGCGTGCATGGTTCGTAGGGATTTTTTTTGTTTCTGGAGCTATCCATGCATGGTTCATGGGGCTATCTGTGAATGGTTTGTGGGGATTTTTCGGTTGACAAGGTTGGAATCACTGCATAGCCAATGATGATGTACCATGCTAGTCAAGCTGTCTTGCCATATTGCGTCTTATGGAAGCGAAATAAGGAACAACAATTGAAATTATTTTTGTGAAAAAGCAAAATACCAACTTGAAGAATCTTTCATAATGGAGAATAGATAAGTACGAATGTTAAAAATTACGAAAGAAACGAGCGAGGGTATTGGGACCATACCGAAGTTTAACCGAAAAGAAAGTCTGTGTATTGATTGTTTTGTTTACTCACAAATTGTGATTGCTAGGTTATCATCATCAAGTTGACACAATTTTGTATTCTCAGTAGCAAGACCACGAACAGATAGCAGATGATATTCAGGACACTATAGGTCTTTTCTACTCTTACGGCGGCCTGTCAAAGTCCTGGCAAGGGAAGTGGGGTCCGGGGATTACACCCCAGACCAACCAGACAACAGTGGTGGGACTGAGAATTCCGAAGCGGCGGGGAAAAAGTACTACGTGTACCTTGTTCTACTGGCTGCTGCGTTTCTTATCGTGCTGGATTGGCCGCTTTCCCGATCCGGTAAAATCTGGGTACTACTTTACTATACCGGAGACACCTATCAATGATTTATTTCGCAATTTTTTACATTGCTAACATACTGTTCTGCGTTGCAGAACATTTCTTTAGGTGAAATAATGGATTTCTAAAGAAAATAATGTCTATTTCTTACATACGATAGCCCCACAAACCATCACGGGGACGAGGTATGCCTACTAGGTTAGGTTAGGTTCCATTAGCACTCCTGTCATTCAATTTAGCATATACGGACAACATCGGAATTACAAATTCCACGGCATCTTCCACACCCGGCAACAACTTCACGACTCATCCTCGACACGTCATGTTGTAGCAGCAGCAATAGCACGTATTGTGCTCTCGTGCAGAAAGCAAATGGCGGCAACAGCAATAGCGCGTCGGAAATAGATTTTCGTAGAAAACCACATGCATTCGCATTAAAATGGATCAAAATTACATTCCCGTATATCAACAACGCTACAGAAAATGATTTGCGTAATTACTTTCTCCTGTAACCCCGGACACCTATAACTTCTTTGTTTTGTCAATTTTTGACATTTGTATTTACCTATCTGCTTCTCGGAACATTCTTTAAGGTGTATTCACGTTTTTCGTCCCGGAATCGGTGGGAAATTTAAACTAAAAAAATATTTTTGTTTGAAATTTTTGAGTCTAAATTTCCCACAGATTCCGGGCTCCGCCCCTGGGGTAATTGACCTACCGCCCCAACCGCTAACACAGCCCCGCCTCCGCTCTGCTACGCTCCACTCCGGCTCCCCGGCTATATCTATAGAGTCCCTGTTAAAGGCATGTTAGAAATTGGCCGGAGTCACCTGCTCCCAAATGAGCCCCAAACTTTTAAATTTGAAGAAATCCGTTACATCACACAAAACACCTTCCAGATGTTAGACAATGCTACAGGAACTTATTGCCGTAAGTAGTTTCTTCTGTAAAAATGAAGAAATCTGTCCGGGGAATATCAGATTAGTACAAAGTTTGCAATCCTGCATAAATATTAGATTATTCGTAATTCAATATTTAGGTGTTGGTACGTATATTCATTCGCTTTTAGACCTATATATTCACTACACGAAATATCTCCACGAATTAAAACTTACAGCCTATGGTGTAAATTAATTACATGCACAATAAATGCTGCCTTGCACTTTTTCATACGGTCCAGTTTAACTTCCTGAACTCATGTTCTAATATAGAAAACTGTTTATAAAACTGTATTTACTCACTCAGGCCATTTAATGTTTTCAGTATCATTTCAATAAATGAAACAAGTTAAATGCTTCTACTTAAAAACTTTAAAACATTTACAACTCGACTACGGCTAGCAAGGTGCCGTACCGCCTTCTTCGTTTATTTGACTTTTATACAACACAGTGGAAACTGTTGAATAAATTATGGAAAAGCCAAATAACATTATTTTTCTGTTTCATCGTTCATTTGAATCACTTATATGCGAAATCGTTTTGTTCTAGAAGCCTCCCTATAAATTACAAATTATGCAAATTCCTGGAGAAGAAAATAAAACTTCAGTATACTGTAGTGTATAAAATAATACATTGACACTTCGGAAGCTTCGAACAGGGTTGCCGCCTATCACACAAATATGTAGCCCAAGTTCCACTCTTCAATAATCACTAAAACTGGCGTGAGTACCGTTGTTGAACGAGTATATAGAAGCCGATAGTAATTATTCATACGCAAAAAGTATAAATAAGAGTTGGTTGAGAAAATTAGGCTCTAAAGAAGAAAGAAAACAGTTGCGCAAATCGATCGTCTCTGATATTTTATTTATTTTTGAATTTTGCCGTGTTGGTGCTGACATCTGTCGGCGGCAGCCATATTGTCAATATTTTAAATGATGAAGTGAAACATCTGTGCAGCACGCATGTATTTTTATTTCGTAGGGTTGTTGGCATTACGGGAAATGTCAAATAATCTTAATATACATATTCATTAGAATTTTATACTGATTAGTATCTAAAATTAAAATGGCGACTTCAAACGACTCGTCTTTCCTGCAAGAATGGGTAAATGCTCAGTTATCAGAGATCCTAAGTTTTCCGGTACCAGATGACATGTCGAAGTAGGTATAAAAAAATAGAATAATATTTTTAGTTATTACAGAGTGAAGTTACGCCGTAAACTACCGACTAGCTCTGGGCATTAGAAGAAAGTACATATAAAGTAAATGAATCAACATGATCCTCTAGAACAAACCTAAATGAAAATTAATAGAGGTAACCGTTCCGTATGTTTAATGATTTTCGCACGTTTTATAGGAATACTAGTAACCGACTTAGAATACTGTAAACTATCGTGGAAGTGTGTTTGAAGCTTGGTGTAGCATGATGCTGATCACATCACCCCCACTCACGACTGGATCAAGAAAGTGTGGGGCTTTACCCCCTATATGCCTTCATGGCGTGGTGCTAAGCACAGGGGAGCACTTTTTGGTACTATTATCGTATGAGGGAAACCACTTTTTTACTTTACCTATTGGAAATTCGCATACATATTCCCGTTGAAAACCAAAGTTCGACCTGGCAATACTGTGTGTTTACAACGGATTAGGTTCAAGGAAATCAGTTATGGCAAGTAATGTAGTAGTATTTTTGGTACTATTATAGTATAAGGGAAACACCTATAAATCATATATTTTGCACTTTTGTACATTGCTAACGTACTATTCTGCATTGCGGAACATTTCTTAAGGTGAAATAATGAATTTCTAACGAAAATAATGTCTATTTCTTACATTAACGAGTACTTGCTGTTGTTTCTTATTTCCCACAAACCATCCACGGGTAGCCCCCAAAATCATTGATGTTAGCCCAAAAATTCACGAACCATCACGGGGACGAGGTATGCCTACTAGGTTAGGTTAGGTTTCTTTAGCACTCCTTTCGTTCAATTTAGCATATACGGACAACATCAGCTTGTAGCAGCAGCAATATCACGTCGGAAATAGATTTTCGTAGAAAACCACATGCATTCGCATGAAAATGGATCAAAACTAGATTCATGAACTTCCACAACGCTACAGAAAATGATTTCCGTAAGTACTTTCTCCTGTAAATTTGAAGAAATCCATTTCCCTTATACTATAATGTTCGTGGGGCTATCCGTCAATGTTTTGTGGGGCTACCCGTTCATAATGTACTCATCAGAAGGCCAAAATTAGTTAATCTACGAAATATTAACAAAATTCAAGATACTTTCTTACCCAAGCGTTACCGGAAAAAGTTTTGTTGGGATTTCAGTTAAATCTTTCCCAATGAGTACATATTGCTACAAAATATAAGTTTTGTAGCACTAACTTCCTCACTGCCCAAAATGCCATTTGGCCCAAGTTCCTTTTGTTTTATTGCGATTTCATCATGCTACGAATGCAATTTTTACATGGTTCAATTTTGATGTACGTCTGTTAACACATACTGCAGAGTTTTAGCGATTACTTAAGGTTTTGTTCAATATATGCTTTCGTGGTTAGGTTATGCAGGTTAGATTTGGTTCCCATAGCATTAAAATAAAGTCCCTAAATGCTTTCTACTAAGGTTCCGATTTACTTCTACATTCATTCCCACGCTTCTATGATATTTACCGTCGCTTGTCGATGGAGAATATCTTGTCCATGAGAAGTGCGTAAGATAATTTTCAAGTTTTTTTGTTTTTTTTCAACATAAATTCCTCTTTTTCGAGTCCAAACAGTCCTCATTACTTTAAGGAAGGTTCAAATTTCGTGTGATAATGATTTCCAAAATTATACGATAATTAGTTTTTGTTCTAGGAGAAATCATAAAACAATCAGAACCGTTACCGGAGAATGATTGTGGTAATGAAGAATGTAATTTTGCAACATATATAGACAGACGTAAGTGTACAATTTTTACACGTGACCCCCAAATATTAACTCCAGATACGTTACCAGGACTGCATATTTAGTGAGTATAAGAAGTAGGAAAGGAATTTGAGACATTCTCTATATTGTGCATTCATACCACAAGTTTTCACCCGAGGATCAAACGGGCTGCTTGAGAACAGATTATGTGAACAGTTATTATAAATCCAAATTTCAAAATTAATTCCACATCAATTTCCATTGCAAAACAGTACATACTTGGACCATAGACCCTTTGTACTGTAGGCCCAGTCCCAATTAGCTTATCTGAGCATTTAGTTAACTTGAACTTTGCCGTACGGCTTGCTAAAAAAGAAAGAAAAGATCCACCATTTTGGAAAAAGTTTTTATGAACATGATTATATGAAAGGTGTGTATAAAATCGCCTAGTGCATATTGCAAGATGGCATTTTCAGCTTTGGTGGTGTCATGTTAAGGGAAAGGGACTTCATGTATTTTGAATGGGACAAGCAATATTACAAACAAGATTCATTTTTTTATCTTTCCATTGATTGCTAAAACACTACTTTTCCTATATCAGAATGTAATTTTGTACAGTCTAAGAGTATTACTAAGTGCAATCTCAAGTGTAGATTTTTATTTTGGTATTTCAGATATATTTTGTCGATTGAAAATTCAAGAGATCTTGAAAACTACCTGAGGGACTTGTTAGATTTCAACAACAAGCGCCATTATCAGTTTTTCCTACAGCTTCAATCAAGGAGGCAGCCAGGTCAGTATGATTCCTAACAATTGAGAAAACTTGATTTTAAATATGGCATACTAATTCCCACCAGTACTGATGCCAATACATGAAAATTGTAAGAGTTCAAAATTGTTCAGAATAGCTATGTATAAATTTAAATATGTTAGTTTTTCATTGTAACTTTATTTACCATATCAATCTACTTGAGTTTTGCTTTAAAATATTCATAATTTCACAAGAGGCAATTGTTTAATCACGAAATCAAGTTCTCTTGCATAATTTACAGGATATATATATAGACTCAATGAAAGTATTGAATGGTATTTTTCCAGGACCGTGTTTGATTTATCAGACTCCGGAAAGGTATAAGTGATTAAATTCGATACCAATTTTCAATACCTCCCTCAGCCCTAATATTAATAACATGTATTGTGGTGAATATCCTAATCATTTATGTACTTCCTATTTTATTGCAACGATATGTCATCTCTTCTTCCTGAGGTTCTTGGTTTACAGTAAGTCCATAAATATTTAGCTAAATTTTATGTCCAAGAATGTTCTCACTTATTTTACTTTAAAACTGTCATAAACAAAATCCAATCTATCCTGCCAATGTCTGAAGATTGTGGGAATCTCCTGAGTCTTTTTCAGTTTGGTTATTTTTATAAAGTGAACCAGGATATTTCCTGAATAATTCAAATCTTGTATGTTTTGAATAATAATAATAATAATACACTATATTGCGAACATGGGCATATTTAAGGGGGGTTGAATGGGTCCAACCCCCCCCCCCTCCCTTAAGGTTCAATAAATTTACCAAATTACCTGTTTTATCCGCTTGTTCATTAAAATTTCTTCAGGCTTATTCGAGACATATAGAACGGGATACGGATGAGAAGGAAATTACGTAATTTCACACACTAGATGGGACTGTAGACCAAATATCTGCAATTTCCTAATCATTTCGGAATTTCTGCGATAAGAAACTGCATTGGGACTCTCAAATCACTTATATTTTTTCCCTTCGAGTTTTCTTAAAGGAATTTGGTTTTTAAAAATGCAGTGCACAAAAATCAGGCAAACAATGTAACATTCTCAAGTTGTTTGACACAAGACGAACAGAAAAGCATCAGCGTGGCTTGTGGAATTGTATTCACATATACAATTTACTTATAATATTTACTAGTAGAAGAGAAATATCTCAGTAAGCTCTTCAGTATCTTCACTGTGTAACCTGTGGGGAGTTTGAAACATCTTCACTTGTTCTAACCAATTTGTTTCATACAGTGCAAGATTATGTTGGGCACCTCAAAAGGGGTACTGTGAACATGTCAGTATTCTAAAAGAGATATTAAAAAAAATTGCCCCCACCCTAATCATGGACGTCCGTAGATTTTTTCCATGGAGGGACTAGCAAGGTATTTTTCCATGGGGCATATTACCCCGATAATAGCGTTGCTCCCTCAAAAACACCACTTGAATTTGAAATTATTGCATCCCCATTATAATAAATGTAAATTACTGTAACGGAAATCAAATTATATGTGTGAAATATATACTTTTAGATTGGCATTTGTTTTCTAAGGTGGAAGTGTGGCCTTGTCCCCCTTCCAGATCTCCATTTCCCTGTATTATACTTTCACCTAGAAATTTAGTGTAGAGAAATCTTACTGCTGTTAGTAAACAATATTATATTTTCAAGCTGATGAAAGTTCAAAGCAACTACGAGGTAAGGGGGTGCAGTAGACGGAAATCAATTCTGGGGGAGGGGGCAAACATTTAAGTAAAAGGAAGCAATGCTAGCCGAATCTAAGAGTAGCAGGACAAAAGGACACTCAAGATGGTATTAGTTATTATGTCTTTCTTGCATTATTTCTTCCAGACGGCCAAGAGAACCTGCAGTGAGCCCACTCAATTTAAAATGTTATCGGGAGTTGGCCTTCGGTGCCAAACAATCTAAATGAAAAAATGTAGAAAGAATGCCATGCTGCTCCATGATTTTTTTTGTACCCTATTAAATCAACGTTGTTTTCAGTTTGCAATAATTTGGATCACAAATTTTTCTTGCTTGCTTTGCTCGCATTTTACTTCTTTTCTGTACTGCATTGTAAATTACTAGAAAGAGAGAGAGAAAGAGAGAGAGAGAGAGAAATAATGACAACTAAGAAGTTCAAACTGTTGCTGCTAAAGAGTTTTGTCTTAAATGCAGGAACAATTGTTTGGAGGCCGCAGCTTGTGGTGGAGTGGTTAGCACATCACACTACGACGTCAGGGGTCCCGGGTTCGAATCCTTGCCTGGGAATGGATGTTTGTGAGTGTCCATTCATCAATTTCATCATATCATCACTCATTCCCATCTTCGCGAAGTAAAATAATACAAATCAGTCAATCAGTTGTTCGTCGTAAAGGTGCGCGCACATTTCAGAGACAATTTTTATCAATTTTGCTGTTGATTTGTTTTTGGAGGATGAATTGATTATGTAATGAATTTAAATAATATGTATAATGTAATTATATATATACACACACCCTCGATGCAATAAGACCAAAAGAGTGAGATAAAATTAGTTTTTCTTTCCAGACTGAACTTTCCTCAAGGTTTTTGCCCCCCCCCCCCTAATCAGAGGGTCTATGTCAATGATATACTTCGAAATAGATTTCTGTTTCTTCTTATGAAGTGTAAAGAATATGATAATGGCTATGTACATACACACAACTTTGTCGGGTCCAGCACCTCCCCCTTCGCTCCCCTACAAACTTCAGGTCAGCTGTGTTCCGGATTTTCACTTATGAAATAGAAACCCCAATAATACCAAAAGTTGACTCCCCCCCCCCCCTTTACGTGAACTACATATACGTCCATGATTGCAAATAATTACCGGACACCCCTTGAACTGTAAGGAGGATCACCCATACACATCATGAGCCACTAGAATGACTCACGGCGCACAATGAGTGCACTGTAGATATGTATACTGCTGCCAGCAGTCAAAATGAGCAGACAATCATAACTGAGTGAGGGGCTTTCCCCGATGGCATAGTGTTAGCATCGTTGCCTTGTAATCAAGGGGTTCTGGGTTCGATACCCGATGTAGGCACATAGTGGTTCGGATACCACTTTAAACTATAGGTTCAGTCCACGTTTAGCCTTACTGTGCATAAAGTGGACTTAAAACACCAACTCAATCAATCAAATCAAAAAACAAAAGATCCAGGCTGAGTGAGGCTGAACTCAGTGGCGAAGCATCCTATGAGGCCTGGAGGCCGGGCCTACCCTAATATATTTGTCTATAACGGATTATTTTATTACTTATAAATTTCATTAAACGACGCTTAATAAAAGAAAACTGAAATTCTTGGTCTTCCGATAATTAACGCAAGTTTGCAACCCTGCCTGGAACCGTATCTGAGCATTCAGCGAGGCCCGCCCGAGAGTGCCTCAGCTGGTCCCATAACAACCTATGTGATTCGTGCGGGAAAGCATAATTTCAGGGGCGCGTTCGCCTGTAATGTAACCTGAGAGGCCGGCCTCTTTTCTCTCTCTCACCCTCTCTCCCTGACTTCCGAAGAGTGCCGATCGTGTACGAGCGCGTTACGAAGCAGGCAGTGGACGTACAGAGCTTGTTGAAGCAGTGTTTCCATGGAAGATTCAGAGCTGTGCCGGGAGCGGAACACACCCAGCTGCTAACATGTAGCGAAAATGTGTTGCTAACACATCTAAGCCTGGCCTCCTAACCTATCAAAGTAGGCATTATTAGAATTCTAACTGCAAATAATGCATGCGAGTTGGTTACCAGTGTTAAGTTTGGTGCTTTCAGCTCTTTTGAGGAATTGCTTTTCGCGAAGTGTTAGCTGCTGGATGTGCCCCCCACCAATCTCGATTCAGAGATGGAAAGTATTTTATTTCTTTGAGGAAAGGGATATTGAGACGAAATTTCCTTTCATGATTAGTGACATAACTGAAAACGCGCTACTTTAAATGGGGCAAAGTACGTACAGTGCAAACGTATAAAGAAAATCCATGTTACTGAAATTTTCTGGTCGGTGTGTTACACAGTCCGTGTTCTCATTTAGCATTTCATCATTTTCTAAATCATATTATAATTTTTTTAAAAAGTCGCCTGTTGAAGAAGAATTATATGCATAAAAAGTTAAAAAGAAATAATTGATTGATAGATTTAGTTTATTTTACTTGGCTTTCTGCCATTTTTGGCTAATTGGGAAGATGAGAATGAGCAATAATATGATGACACTCACGAAGAACACCTATGCCCAGGTGGGGATTCGAACCTGAGGCCCTTGTCGTAGCACGCTGTTATAACCAATCTGCCGCGGAGGTCAGCATTAAAAAGAAATAAACGCTAAGTGACGATCAAGTGAACCAACCATTTCTGTAATGCGAGAAACATTTACAATACTGTTATTGAAGTAGCAAATAATTTTTACGAGCAGCTTTAATCTAACAAATGTAAGATGGCTAGGGCCTGACAGAACGGCTTTTTCATTGGGTGATGTGTGGTCAGAACATCGAGTATCATTGTCACTTTTTTCTGACCTTCGAGACAGAAGCACCTTTATTCTCAGATATCTAATCGAGACTAGATTAAAGAAGAATCTGAACCAATGCCTCCAGGAGGAATCGAACCTTCTACTTCTTGATTATAAGGCGAGTGCGTTAATCACTACATTATCCTTTACAATCACTATCCCGACTTAAGTAGACGAGATTCAGGCAATATGTTATCTTTTATTTTCTAGGGGCTATATTTTAACATACTACTGTTAAAAAAAAAAAAAATCACATCTTCCCCTCCCTCCAAACCCTGCTCCGTCCTGTGCCTACCCTTCCAGAGACAGCACGCTTCGCCACTGGCTGAACTAGATATGATTACCAGTGCCCACTGATTCAGACTTTCCATCCGAGAATTGTGAGAGGTTCCTAATGCCGTACACAACAGGCAGTGATGTAGTGGTAAAATGGAAATATGAGGTGTGATAAAACCACAGCTGTAACTCTGGAAGCCAAAACAATTGACTGATATGGTTTGGTGAGTGCTCTGATGTATGGTGAAGTCACACCGGCAGGCTTCATTGGACACTGTGGCCACAGACTTTCGAATGGCATCGGGAAGTTATGCCAGTACTCATACCATTAAGTGAGGCCTGGTGGTGACACTGAGATTCCATGGGAGAACTGCAGCTCATAAGCCAATGATTGCTACCCAGAATTTGGCACGTCAATTTCAGTGGTGCGAAGAATGTTGCGAGTGGTTTCAACAACAACAACAACAACAACAACAACAAAAAAAAAAAAAAAAAATCCTGTGGAGTGATGATTCACACGACATGTATCAATCTGGTTGTCTTCTGTAGATGTGGCAAATGTCCTCGGAGCGGTTCTTACCGGAGTGTACTGTCCCCCACCATGAAATTCAGTGGGGGTTGAATCATGGCATGGGGCTGTTTTCCGTGGTATGGTGTTAGTCACCTGGGTTTGGTGCCTGGAATTCTGAATGCCTGTCATGCAATATTAGAGAACTTCATGCTCTCCTCCTTGTGGCAACCATTTTCAGCATGACAACATGCCCATCCATGCAGCACGAGTCATAACCATTGATGACATGGGAGTTAATGAACTCAAGTGGCCGCCCCAGAGCTCTGTTCTCAACCCATTGAACATCTGTGGGATGAGTTAGAGTGCAGGTCAAACTACCCATACACCACCAACAAGCTGTTCGCCATTTTTCAGGATTGTCATTCCATATCAAATCATCCAATGATGGTTGCATGACCATTTTAGAAAATTTTCATTTGTAGTACATACATTTGTACATGTTTCTAGATGTCAAAACAAATATTCAAAAAAATTTCCTGTCCTTGGTTCTCCTGGAGCAGCCATTTTTGTAACCTGGGGCATGACTTTTTTTTTTTTTTTTTTGCTTATGTGGCAGTTTACAGAAACCTTAATATCTCAGTAATCTTTAGAGCTACAGACCTGGAGCAAAATTAATTTAGTAGATAATGAAGTATATTTTCTATGATATTTGGATAAGTTTTGCTCAAGATTCCATCCTAAGTATGAAAATCATGGTGGAAATTTGGGTAATAGTTTAAAAATTCTATTTTTAAGCCCAATTTTTTAAAGAAGTCTTAAGGCTTGACATTTTTTTTATGTGTAGACATACCAGCAGGGTATGCAACCCTTTTTCACAGTATAGGCTCAAACATGGCCGTTTATGGAATTTTGACAGTTTTCGGGATTAAATATCTCAGATGTGTCCTCTTGAAAAATTCTGAAATTTGGCACAAAGGAAGCCCTGCATGAACCTCACAGTAGAAATATCAACTTTTGGATGAACTTGTTTGGTCAATATGTGACCTAATTTGTGGCACTGCAGAGAAATGCTTACCTAGAATAATAAAGCCTTTTCTTTATCTTTTTTAAAGTTGGGTTTAAAAAGCCTCAGAAGATATAGTAACAATGGATTTTAATAAATAATGGCAATAAAGATATGACAAATAACAGTTTGTCAGAACATATGAAGAGGATTATTTTCCTGTAGTTTACGGTTATTACAAGCATAAGCAAACAGTTTTTCTTTGTGACGTTTCAGGAGAACACACGCTCCTTTCATCAGACATTTATTTTCATTTTGACTAAAGATACAGTTATAACAATGGTTAGTAATTTTTTTAAACAAAAAGAATCTGTTATATAATGGATGTTGTCAATGTTACATTGTTGTAATATAGCAACTTAACTGTGAAAAAAGCAGTCTGTTTTATTTTTATTTCAGATTTTTTTAAAATTATGAATCCCAATTATCATTAGGTAATTCAAATTCATCATTGTTTTCACAAAGTCTCTTGATGTTTTCTGTTACATTAAATTTTAAAGATGGTGGCTTACTCCATTTGTGAAAAAGAAAACTCCATACTGGATCTATGTTACCATTTTCATTATTTAATTTATTCCAGTGTTCTTCTGCAATGAACGAAGCTTCCCAGACATTCAACTCTGTGTTTCCCGTTAATCTTTTTAAAACCCTTCTCTTTTTAATCAAATGCTTCTCTTCGATGATATGAGTTGACAAACCTGTTCTTGGGTTTAGATTTATAATGTCCAAATCATGTTTGTGCCATCTTATTGCCATTTTCCTTGCTGTTTGTCCCACATAATCTTTTGAACATGAACAACTTATATTATATTTTCCTGTGGTTGCCACATCTGGTAGAAGAAAACAAAGAAAAACTGTTTTCTTATGCTTGTAATAACCGTAAACTACAGGAAAATAATTCTATAATGCAAGCAATGCGTACATACAAGAAAAACTATTATGTGAAGAGGAAATTTAACCGGATCAAGTTTTCTCTCTAGTTCACTTCATGCTCAGGTATGCTAATTGAGAGTGGGCCTACAGTTTAAAATAGTGCCCCAATCACTATTCAAAGTACCTCCATTGGGAATGAAAGCTAGAAATTGTTAATTATAAGGTGACAGCAGTAACCACTCGCTATTGTCAAGCCATAGCAGATCAATTGATCATTACAGATGCATGTAATAACCCAGGATTATTGAAAATAAGATACCTTGTTTTATTCTCTTAATTTTTGGACTGACCTTAGTCCTACTTCAGGGATAGGAGGAAAGAATGAGCCATGAAGGTGTTAAAGCATGGATCAAATAGTTAAAATATTTAG
Source organism: Lepisma saccharinum (assembly GCF_977018435.1). Classification (NCBI taxonomy): domain Eukaryota; kingdom Metazoa; phylum Arthropoda; class Insecta; order Zygentoma; family Lepismatidae; genus Lepisma; species Lepisma saccharinum. The sequence goes on along the minus strand of NC_139239.1, from coordinate 12,461,363 downwards.
AGGATTAAAAAGTCAAAAATCTTGATGTCTTAATCTTGTTGTTATAGTTCAGAAAGTTTATTCGAGCACAGTTCCTAACAACCGGTGGTCTGTCGTCTGCTGGAAGACCTTGCCATCTATCATGTTATTCCTTCCATCCATTAACAGTAACTCCGGAGGGTTGTCCGAGTAGCCAGAGGACACCATTCCCTTCATGAGAGAAATTGAACACTTGGTTGCCACATTCACAGTGGTGGTGCCGTAATTCTCCATGTTACTATACTTACTGCTGGCAAACCAACTTTTTCTTATATTTTTACACATTTAGCTTCGATATATGGATAATTATTCATTATACAGTGTGCCCCATAATAATAGGACACTTTTCGTTTTTAATTTACAAGAGCATGGACACTCACCAATCTTTAAAATGTATTGTATTTCATAGTCTGACTTTCGGAGTTAATGTTGATCTCCCATTCAAGTCATTGATCGTTTGATGTTGCCTTGGACGTCAACAAATATTCCATACATTATGCAAATATTCTTCACCAGCAGAAACTCCCATCAGCACAGACCATAGGCAATTCGGACAGCATTTCCAGATGCATACGTCAGCAGAAGTGTTCTGAAACCTCACACAGCTCTGGAACTCCAAGAGAGGATCTGATAGTAGATAAGGGTAATTTTATCTGATGTACTACTCAATGCCAAAGTGAGGATGACACAGAGTCTGATAATATTCTAACCCTTCCATGACCCATCCTGAAGGTCGGTCCAAAAATTTGTAGTACAAAGTAAGGTACATGTTGTGATTTTATATAATTAATATTTTGACAACACATGATGTAAAACACCAACTTTTTAAGTTTCCAGTTCAATTTGTAACATTTCTGTAATAATAATTTATTTAATGGTAGAAGTTTATTTATATATATATCCTTTTCCAGGTGTTATGGGTGTGCCCCCAGATGTTCAGGCATATAAGAAATCTGATGTCCAAGAGGATTATATAGTAGCCAAAGCATCAGAGAAGAAGAAGAAAAATAAAAACCAAAATAATGAAGGCAAATTCCAGTTTAATGAAGAAGGTGCCAACAAAGAAAAAGAAATGCAGGTTAGAAAAGTATTATGAAATGTATAGTCACAGACACATTTGGGTTGTAATGACCCATTGCAAGTAAATGGAGTTATTGCAACTCATTTTTTCCACGACTGTACAGACAGGAATTTCTAACTTCAATTTATAGTGGTATTGAATTCAGATTAGCTACGCACATTATGGCTGTTTTTTATGAGGTGGCCATTCTAACATGTGGTGCTTATCCATTAACCATAGAGTTCATGTATATCTGATAATCAGGGAACATATTTATATGTAGTAAAAATGTGTTATATAAATACATATTTAGTTATTTTCACCCAAAATATGGAGTTAAATATGGACTTTAAATTGTAAAAAAATACCTTTTTAATAATATAAGATGCTACTCAATCTACATAAAATACAGTGTCCTTACATTGACATTAATTGTAAAACAATACAAAATGTGTTTTCATATTCTGGTGAATTTCCTTCTGTAGCCTCTTAAGATGGATTTGTATTGATTAAAACTGCATTCAATATTGCAAAAAGTAATGGGAGTGTATTTAAAATTTGCAATGTCAGTTGGAGTTAAGTCCACGTTTATTTTCACACTTGAATCACCACATATCACTGCATTACCTTACGAATTTCTTAATATCCTGAGTTCTTAGAAAAAACTTTTGTAACACCCAGAAGCCAATGCTTGAGCTCTCATTATCTATTGTTGACAACAATTATAAGGAAACAGGTTTTGAAGTGTTTTTACAATAGCTCAAGCAAACAGTTGGGAGGTATAACAACCAAAAAATTTTAAAAAAACATTATTCGTATGACACAATACTTGTAATTATCACAATTGGAAGGTATAAAAAAGGTCGTAAACTTTCGTTCCTTTAACATCCCTTCAGAATTTGTCAGTTATTTGCAAGAAATTCACCCAACTCTTTCGATCGCACGGGGACATGTAGTTATTGTCCCAATATGGAGTATTTGTTGAGAAATGTTCTGAAATATGGAAATAATATGTAAAAATATGTAAAGTAGCCAAAACCGAATATGTGTACAAATCATCATCATCCTTCGCAGTTTCCTGCCTCTGGCTGGTTCGGCATAGAAGTCAAGCCTCTCCATTTCTTCCTGGTCTTCCACCACTCCTCTCTTTCCACGGTATTCCAATCTTGTCCTCTTCTCCTAACACTCTCCGCTATCTGCTCTTTCCACCGACATCTTGGTCTCCCCCCTTGGCCTTATTCCCACTCGTTCATTGTAAGCTTTTACTGGTAGTCTTTCTGCATCCATCCTCTTCATGTGTCCAAACCATCTCATCTGTGCCTGATCTATCCTGTCCTGAAGCTTCACCACATTCCTCATTCCTTATTCTATCCCTTCTAGTATTCCCCAATATACTCCTTAAAAATGTCATCTCCACTGGCTGCATGTTTCTTTTGTCTCTCTCTGTCATTGTCCAAGCATCTGCTCCATACATAATTATCGGCACATAATATATGTTCCATTTCATAGGTATATCCCTGTTCCATATTAACCTTTGTACGCTTTGATATAGTCCACCACCCATTTGTCCTCTTCTGTTTACCTCCTCATCTATTCTTCCACTTCTCTTAATTTTGCTTCCTAGATATTTGAAGCTTTCTACTACCCTCAACTCTTCCATGTCCATCTTTATTCTTCGTTCCTTTCTGGCTCTGTTTCTTGTTGTTATTAGCACCTTGCTCTTTTCTATACTGAATTTCATTCCTGCTCTTCTGATTTCCTCATTCCAACTATCAAGCTGTCTCTGTACTACTTCTTACCTGTTTCCCCATATTACAAAGTCATCAGCAAACAACAGGGCCTTCATCTCTTCCTCTCCTATCTTCTTCCCCACCTCTTCGTTAATTGCTATTGTAATTATGAAGAGCAGTGGGGAAAGAGCACTTCTCTGTCTTAGTCCATTATTTATACTGAACCACTCTGTTCTTCTCACTGGTGTCTTCACACAGCCCTGGTTGGCCTTGTATGTGCTCTGCACTCTACACACTATCTCGTTGTTCTGTCCATGCTGCCATATGCCTTTTCTATATCTAGGAATGTCATAATCAAATCATTTCCATACTCATGGTGCCTCCTGTATTTGCCTTATGGTGAATATCAGGTCTACTGTTGATCTGCCTCTTCTAAATCCATACTGTTCCTCTCTCATGTTCGGCTCTGTTGCTTCCCTTATTTTTTTCTCTAATATTTTCTCATACACCTTTGCTGAGTGGCATATTAGTGTTATTCCTCTGTAGTTTTTACATTCCTTTCTATCACCCTTCTTGAATATGGGGACTTGTCCAATCTCTTGGCAGTTCTCTCTCTTGCCACACTGTTTTCAACACACTGCACACCAGTCACTCCTGCTCCTAGTTTCATTTCCACTGGCACTTGATATACTCCAGGTGCTCTACCTCTCTTCATTCTCTTCAGTGCTTCCTCCACTTCTTTCCTTCCAGTTTTCTTTTTCTTTCACTTCTTCATGTTCATTTCCTTTTTTCACATTCAGCAATTTCTCGAAATTATTTCTCCACATTCTCCTTATTTCTTCATCCTCGTCTACAACGTTTTCCTTTTCATCCCTTAGCTTACAGTTGTCTCCTCTTTCTCTTCTCCTCTCTCTCTCCCTAATCCATACAATATTTCTTGTTCCCATCTACATCTTCTTCTAGCACTTTGGCCCATTCTTCCATCCACTTTCTTCTTTCCTTCTTTACTACTACTGTTCTTGCCTCTTTCTTCTTTTCGTGCATTTTGTGATTTAAATGCATCATTTTTGTTTTTCATTGCGCCTCTAGTTCTTTCATTCCACCATGGCATTTCTTTATTTTCTTGCCTGTCCTTCCACATACCTTTTCGGCTGCCTCTACTAATTCTGTTTTAAATCTTGTCCATTCTGTTTCTACTCCTTTGGGTTCATCTCTTGGCACTTTAGTTCTTATCCTTCAATTTCCACACTCTTATTGTTCTCTTTGTTCCTCCCTTGTATCTTTTATTTTCCATCTCGTCACATCTCCTACTAGTAGCCTGTGGTCACTGTCAAAGTTCTCACTGGGTATTACTTTAATGTTGTTCAGTATCTTCTTTACTTCCTTGTTTAAATATATAATCTATTACAGACTTTTGTTCATTATTCCAACTGTAACTTGTAATTTTTGGACTGTCATATTTCTTCTTAAACCAGCTATTACCTCCTAACAATCCATTTCTCTTACAAAAGTCCAGTAGCCTCCTTCCCTCCTTTGCGATCCGCGAGGGCGGGAGTGCGAGACAAACAAAAGACAGACAAATGACTGACGATAGATTCAGGAGTTGAATAGTCTCGTCCACGCGGCTGGTCCAGGGATACGTGCCTCCAGGTTACGTTGCCGAGTGATAGAAAGGATGAACCTAACCTACTCACCCACCTTGGGCTTCATTGAACCCACAAAAATACCTGGCTATGCAACCTGGACACACCTATCCCCGTGCAGCTCTACGCTGTCCTCCAGTGACCATTAACATGGAGGATGTCCCCAATAGACCAGCATCCATTCCGAGGAGTGATTGCTGGTTTATCATAGGGACTTTCAGCCTATTTATTCCGGAGCGAGAAGTGCGCTTCCCGGACTTACCCGCCCAAATATGAATTGATAAATCAAGATGTTGGAAAGACACATTTAATATTCTGATGTTAACATATTTAACTATACACAAGCACTGCACAAACTTATAGGTTCGTTTTTACACTTAGAACCAACAAATAGGTAACAAAAAGCATGGTACTTACATATCCTGCATGCACCTCATCACACATGGCCCTTAAAACAAACACTTTTCACTCCAACTATAACAGGGGGAATTTTCTGTGGGTTTTCACTAAAAATATAGTGGTATCTTAAGACATATGGGTATTGGCTTGCACTTGAACTATTTCAGGGAGCTATATCACGAAGGATTGGCCGAATAATCCTGGATGTCTTTGGATACAAAACATCATGGTTTCCTGAAAACTCATTGTCCTCACCATGTGGTATTAAAGATTTCCGAATTTTCATGGATATTGGTCCCATGCCCTTTAAGGCACTTTAAGTGCTGTAATTCGTCCATATTATACACTACTGCATTATTCCCAAGCATTTAGTAGCTATTTCACATGTTTTTACACACAATGGCTACTCCATTGTCCTTTCTCCACTGGCCTACACTGGCCCAAAACTTGGAGCGATGTTGACTATCCTAACTATCAACACAGAGTGAAATCAAGATGGCTTCCTCACATGTTAGAAGCTATCACAGTCTCATTGTCTGGTAGCCACGCCCATGAGGCCATCTGATTGGTTCACAGCATCTTGGGTTACTTGCCTTTATCAAGTACCTTGAGAAGCCCAATAGATGGCAGTCTAGTCAGGGCTAGTTCCACTGACTCTCACCAGATGGCTCTGGTGCTGTGAGACCGATTGTCTTTTGTCCAAAAACATCGATTTTTTGATGTTTTTGTGGTTTGTTTGCACATATAATTGTGGTTTGGAGATATTTTCAGGGAAAGCAAGTTAATTTGTGCTTGCACAAGTGTTATCCTGAAAATATCTGTATTAATAAAAAATTGCATGAAAAGCACATGTGCTCTCTGAATTCTGCTTGTCCACAAAAAGGTTGTCCTTTTGATAACCAATGAATTTTGGTCTGGGGCTTATTATTTACTTAATATTTTGATGTTTTATCATACTTTTACTAATTAGGCCTAATTTCTGTTAATCTTAACATATCTGGGAATGTCCATTCATATTAATTTTACCTGAATTGAATTGGCCTTGTACTTTGGTTGGAGTGGAGTGCTGCCTGTATGTATTGGGGATGTATACCCAACCTTTGGTTGGTTATACATATCCCGGGCCCTCGGGAAAAGAAAAAGGATACGTGAAGCGGATCATTTTTCTTTACCCTTTACTACACTATACCCGAATACATACACAAAAATATTTATATACACACTGAATCGTTATGACCTCGCTGGTCCGAAAAGAACATATACATGAAAGAAAATAAATTTGCAATTATTCTTGTCCGTCACTTGGATATTTGTTTGAGATATTGTTCTGTTTGATATATCGAACGGCTTCCTAGACGGTATATACATGGTTAATATAACACACACTTAAAAGTTTTTAGATATGTATCTAATGTCTCTGCCCCTCGTTCACTTGAGGGTGCAGTACCTTGAAGAACTGTTCATCATACACCTTGGTATGTGGTCCACGTTTGTTCACCTTACAATTGTTCTTCAATATCTCCTTAGATGGAGCACGCTGTCGCCTGGCTTTGCGCAGCGTCCGTTGCCAGCAAATGTTTTTGTTGCTCGCTTGGCGGAACCATGCTTCAACCTGGCTACCCATTGGGATTGTGAGCAATCTGTGGGATGCACTCCTTGTGTGAAGTCTATCGGATTGTCATGGTGGTTCGTTTCTGGATGTCAATGTTCGATTACGAACCCCTGACACACTCCCTGCTTCCCCATATTGCTGGAATGCTGAAAAGATTGTCTCTGGTTCCTGGCCTAATATGCTTGGGGGTCTGCTTCTGCCTATGACACCATGCACTTTTGTATGTTTGCTCCGGGGTTTTGTGGTGACACTGAGGGGGAGTTGGAGTGATGTACTCACTGGCCCCACTTCACATGCAGGCTTTGACCTTACCCTTGTTGGTTTTGGGTTGTCCCACATAAACAACCCTATATGTTTGGGGGTGCTTGCATAACTTTATTACCGCTAACCCTGGTTTGGTCGAACCCAACCCATCGGTAGTGCAAGTACCCAATAATTGCTAAACACTATTTTGCTTGATTGGTAGTGAGTGATCTAGCATAGATTTGCACTCATAGGAAAATAAATCTCTATATGATGGTTGGACTCACTTTTGTGTCCAACAAAGAAATGGCCCTGGTATACAATAATGAAATTACCCTTTATACCACAATGAAATTGCCTTGGCATATAATACTGAAGTAATACTTTTGTATACAACAATGAAATAAAATTTTTGTACAAAACAACTAGATAATACTTTTGTACACAACAATGAAATTGACTTTTGCATACAATGATAAAATAATCCCTCACATGATCTTGACATAAATTTTTCTACCCTATGTACAAATGGGTGAATGTCACAGACCAGACAGAACCTCATCCACAAAACCTCTGACCTTCAACATATATTAATACTAATGTTCAAAAAATGTGTAGCTTTTTTCTCCTCATCTTGTACCTGTTGTACACTCCTATCCGTGCGTCTTACCCTGGATGCGCTAGAGGGATACCAATACCTCTTATGCGACTAATACTATAGCGCAGGAGCCGTACCGTCGCGTACTTCTCTCCTAGGTCCTACTGATATCGGGTTTAGGAAGAAACGTAGAGCTGACGAGCAGACCTCTACAGTTTCCATGGGGAAGTATCACAAGGGTACGAGGGTGGAGCCATTTGTGCGCAGTTACTCGTCTTACCAACAGACAAAGCAAGTCGTAGGGAAACAGCTGCACCCCGTCGGGATTGAGGTTGAGTCCTCGTTGAATTCAGAGGCCCCTTGGCTTGAATTAACTTCTTTGAGGTACTCTCGATGCTAACACCGGATGTAGTAGTCTGAGCTTCTCAATGTAATGACTATACACCTTATAGCTACACCTCCACAACTTCATGTTATTGACATGTTGGTTGGGTAGGCTCTTACCGCTAACACAATGAACGAGATTAAATATGTTATCTGTCACCTGATCACTACAAACTAATGGACCGAAGAAGGTGTGGAACAATTTGTGGGTCTGTCCCTCTAGAGCTTTGCTTTGGAGATGGGATTTCAGAAAAACTAAGTCATACACTTTGATCACAGTCCTGTTTTGCTGTGATTCATTTACTTTATAGTTGGCTTTGTTTCGCCTTTCGGCCGTCCGGGATACAGCCATGAACAATTGCTGGTCCCATTCGGTTTGTTCACCTGTAGGAATATGAAAGTGTTCCCTAATTGGGTTCCTGAGTGAATTGTTTGGCCCTAACTGGGGACCATTGTCTACTATGATTCTTTGGGGAAGTGAAAAATGTACAAAACATATATCAATGAGTTTCCTCACTATTAAATTCCATGCTTACTAACCAAGTCGGAATTGTTACACCCTGGCCACCATCACCCCCAGCGAGAATAGCACTGGCTAGTTTCCCGAGGGTTGCTCATAGGGCAGAATGGCATTCATCTCGCTCTGTTGAGATTCCATTTGTTTACCCTTGGGTGTGTGACCTGGTTTGGTGAACCATTTTACCTCATCGAGTGCGTTGAGTATGGTATCCATACCTCGTGGGCTGAAGTGAACCAGGTCGGGTCTCATGTTTTGACCGTAACCCATGGTTTCTTCGAACAACGACATGTTCATTTCTTGGCCCTTATGCACAAATTTCGATGAGGAATCCAGAACCCTTACATTGCTATTATCATCAAGGGATAATATTTTTGCAATTAGTGAGTCATACATGGCCCAGAACCTGTGTCGGTTCTCATTGGCTAACCTGGGAACTGGCGGAGGAGTCAGAACAATGACCTTCTGAGCACCTTTCCTCTTTAGGGTGTAAATGATATCCTGGAGGTTCCGGAACACCTGGTTGGTGTCCTTCCCTCGGAGCATATCATTTGTGGATACCATTAATAACACATTTTTATGTACACACTTTTCCCTTCTCAAAGCACTGAGCAACTGCGCTGAGGTTTGTCCAGATATGCAAAGTCCGATGTGGTAATTACCATCGCTGTCTCTTTGGACAGGATACCCGAATTTTCTTTGCGCAAGACGTGACAACATTGAATCACCCACTGCCTGATACTGGTTTATCAGTGGAGTGTGCTTGCATGAATCTGAACATTGTGGGACAGGTTTAGGTTTGGCATCGCCCTTCCCCACGTCAGGACGTTGCCTACCTAGTTTCCCTGGTTGTGCACATTTGGATGCACCTCAGCGAGATGCTCGGAAGACCCGTGTGAGCTGGCGGAACTCTTACGTTGGAACGTTCCACCCTTTCTCCGGTCTACCTTGGTTCTGTTTGGATACTCCTTAGGCCGGGAGCCCCTCGCAGACTTGCACATGTGAGCGTCCTCCTTTTTGGACGAACCGCTCGCTTCACCCTGACCACGACTCACATAGGTCCGGTTAATGCGAGTCGTGGTTTTCCCGTAATTGGGTCGTGCTGGCCTTGCAACTTCCCTCTCAGGATATTGTGGCACTTGCACACTCTCATACCGAAGTATGGAGTTGGCCACCTCCTGAAGAGAGACGAAGGGAGCTAGGATTAGCTGGTCCTTCAAGCTGCGCGGCAGCTGTTGCACAACATGGGTGAAAACCTGGTTGTCGGCAATTTCTGGCAACGCAAGCCTAATCATTTTGACTTGGCGCCAGAAATATTTGTGCACTGATCTGTGCTGGGATGGGTTGTACCTTTCGTTGAGAGCCTTCGCAAGTGACGAAGCTCTCCACCCATCCCCTTGGAAATATGAGAGGAACTGCCTTTTGAAATCCGCGTAGGACTTGAACTTTCGTTCGTTCCTCTCGTACCACTGCCCTGCCTCGTCCCGTAGACAGAACGAGATTATTTGGAGGGCATCCGCCAAATCTACCTCCAGGAGAGTGAGATCTCTCTCAAACTCCTGCACGAAATCGGAGGCCAGCCTGTTCCCCTGCCCGTTAAAGGTTGGGAGCTGTTTGAGATCAGCAAACCTAACCCTAGGTTTGCTCTTGTTCCTCCTCCGGTTCTTCCTCTTCCTCTGGCTGCGGACTTCGGCGTCCGAGCTTTCGGAGTTGGACTCCGGGGAGATACCAAGTGGGTGGTACTTGTTAGGGGGAGACACATAGCCACTACTCTGGTCAGAGCTTTCGTAACCCTTAGGTCTTCGTTTAGCTTTGTACAAGGCATGGTGAACAGACACATTCCGCGCAGGTGAGACGGGCATGGTGGCTGACGTAAGTGGAAGGGCGGACTGAGTGATTCGTCTCTCCATACCTTCCAGGCAAGCAAGAATCCTCATCAGGCTTGCATCGTCAGACCTTTGTTCTGCTGGCAGCTGCTCCTCACCAACCCTTTGTTGTGAGGAGGTGCGCTGCTCAGTGACTTGGCCCTCGGAAATGCATACATGCGAGCTGCGGCTTTCCGCCTGGCAGTTCGGCATTTCCTTCCTCACTTGCTCGAGAACCCTGTTCTCGATCGTGACCATGTGGTCACTGCAAGTGAGCTCTCTGCATATGTTTTCTAGGGCATCTAACCTCCCTAGAATCTGAGCTGTGGTGGTCTGATTGTCACCGCCTTGCACTTCGCTAACGAGTTCCCTCAGTTCCGAAATCTGGCCTGACACTTGTGTAAAATCCCTACCTAATCTTAATTCTAAGTCATTACACTGGATCTCTATCTGACTTATTCTATTGGTGTTGGAAGCTACTTGTTTGGTTAATAATTCTGAGGTCTTTGTGGTGGCATTGTGGATGGAGTCCAGTCTGGCCTGGAATTCCGTCCTTACGGCTTCAAGTTTCCTATTTACCTCCGCAGATGCCTTGGCAAATTCCCTACCCTGAGCATCAAGTTTCTGACCCTGCGCTTCAAGTTTCTGACCCTGCGCATCAAGTTTCTGACCCTGCGCATCAAGTTTCTGACCCTGCGCATCAAGTTTCTGACCCTGCGCATCAAGTTTCTGACCCTGCGCATCAAGTTTCTGACTAACATTTTCAGTGACTTTCGATTGCTCTTGGAGCATTGCTACTATGAGGTCAAGTTGGGGGTTACTACTGGTACTTGCACCACCGCTGGGTGGGAACCCACGACCTGCTGGCCGTTCCAACGACCTTGATCTGGTATTCATATTTGGGGAGTGCCGGTACTGAGTCTCATAATCTTGCGATCCGCGAGGGCGGGAGTGCGAGACAAACAAAAGACAGACAAATGACTGACGATAGATTCAGGAGTTGAATAGTCTCGTCCACGCGGCTGGTCCAGGGATACGTGCCTCCAGGTTACGTTGCCGAGTGATAGAAAGGATGAACCTAACCTACTCACCCACCTTGGGCTTCATTGAACCCACAAAAATACCTGGCTATGCAACCTGGACACACCTATCCCCGTGCAGCTCTACGCTGTCCTCCAGTGACCATTAACATGGAGGATGTCCCCAATAGACCAGCATCCATTCCGAGGAGTGATTGCTGGTTTATCATAGGGACTTTCAGCCTATTTATTCCGGAGCGAGAAGTGCGCTTCCCGGACTTACCCGCCCAAATATGAATTGATAAATCAAGATGTTGGAAAGACACATTTAATATTCTGATGTTAACATATTTAACTATACACAAGCACTGCACAAACTTATAGGTTCGTTTTTACACTTAGAACCAACAAATAGGTAACAAAAAGCATGGTACTTACATATCCTGCATGCACCTCATCACACATGGCCCTTAAAACAAACACTTTTCACTCCAACTATAACAGGGGGAATTTTCTGTGGGTTTTCACTAAAAATATAGCGGTATCTTAAGACATATGGGTATTGGCTTGCACTTGAACTATTTCAGGGAGCTATATCACGAAGGATTGGCCGAATAATCCTGGATGTCTTTGGATACAAAACATCATGGTTTCCTGAAAACTCATTGTCCTCACCATGTGGTATTAAAGATTTCCGAATTTTCATGGATATTGGTCCCATGCCCTTTAAGGCACTTTAAGTGCTGTAATTCGTCCATATTATACACTACTGCATTATTCCCAAGCATTTAGTAGCTATTTCACATGTTTTTACACACAATGGCTACTCCATTGTCCTTTCTCCACTGGCCTACACTGGCCCAAAACTTGGAGCGATGTTGACTATCCTAACTATCAACACAGAGTGAAATCAAGATGGCTTCCTCACATGTTAGAAGCTATCACAGTCTCATTGTCTGGTAGCCACGCCCATGAGGCCATCTGATTGGTTCACAGCATCTTGGGTTACTTGCCTTTATCAAGTACCTTGAGAAGCCCAATAGATGGCAGTCTAGTCAGGGCTAGTTCCACTGACTCTCACCAGATGGCTCTGGTGCTGTGAGACCGATTGTCTTTTGTCCAAAAACATCGATTTTTTGATGTTTTTGTGGTTTGTTTGCACATATAATTGTGGTTTGGAGATATTTTCAGGGAAAGCAAGTTAATTTGTGCTTGCACAAGTGTTATCCTGAAAATATCTGTATTAATAAAAAATTGCATGAAAAGCACATGTGCTCTCTGAATTCTGCTTGTCCACAAAAAGGTTGTCCTTTTGATAACCAATGAATTTTGGTCTGGGGCTTATTATTTACTTAATATTTTGATGTTTTATCATACTTTTACTAATTAGGCCTAATTTCTGTTAATCTTAACATATCTGGGAATGTCCATTCATATTAATTTTACCTGAATTGAATTGGCCTTGTACTTTGGTTGGAGTGGAGTGCTGCCTGTATGTATTGGGGATGTATACCCAACCTTTGGTTGGTTATACCTTATTCCTCTGTCCCCATCCATCTGCTCCAAATATGGAAAGAAGCAGAACCTGATCCTCACGACTAGCTCGTCCTATCCACTGTAGGTTTAACTCTTTCGCTGCGGAATTCTCTGGCACACAATATCCCTTGGCTGCGTAATTAAATTTCAAAAAATATTTTTTTTATAAACAAATATTTTTCACAATTACATTGTGTTATATATGAGAGAGAACTTACAAAATTCATTCCTTGCACTGGAAAACCATTCTGTAGTCCCTGGTGGTATGATATTTTGAAAAACTTTGAAATTTTGAAAAATTTTGAAATTTTGAAAGAAAAAATTTAGAAAGAATAATTTTAAAAAAATTACATTGCAAAATATGTTATAGAGAAATTACAAAAGTCATTCCTTGCACTGGCAAACCATTCTGTAGACCCTGATGGTATGGTATTTCTCAAAACACGTGATGACGCAGAGTGGTGGAACGGCGTGGAAAATCGTAAGTAGTATCAAGATACTGGGTGGCAAAAAGTTCAGTTTGTTCTGCTGTGTGTTCAAATACTGAACGGGGGAAATATTTGATAAAACAAGAAAATGGTGTGCTAATTACTGTACTGTCACCAAGTAACTTAGCACTTGCCTGTGTCGAACTTCCCGCACCTAGATCAATGCTGCATTGCACTCTGCTCCATGATTTTACGGACGGCGGTACAAATTCTTCATCAGACACTACACAATCACTGTCACCACTTGAAGTCTCATAAAAACTGTCGCTATTATCGTCACAATTTAATTCACCTTCTGATTCAACAGTTGAGTAACATCATTATCAGGCAAGTGTTGACGACTTGACGAAGCCATGTTGTTTACATTCGAACATGCATTTGAAACTGACATGTCAGAGCACTCAACGCTAGTATTCTAAATGGAGGCGTAATTAGCGACATCATATGGATATAAACAAAGCTACAAGTTTAAATAGTTCCAAATAGTATCAACAGATGTCTGAAGGCTACTAAAAGTGACGTACTGCGGAAATGCGACACCAGCAGCGAGTGGAAGTATGAACTCGCAATAATGCGACTTCCGCAGAGCAAGGCACCTGGCATGCTGTGCATAAATGCGACAACCGCAGCGAAAGAGTTAAGCACCTGCAACAATTTCAATCGGTAAGGTTGAAATTTCAAACATTTTCGCAGAATCTTCCACACTGTTGTCTGCTTCAATTCTCTGCTTGCACGAACCTTTGGTTTTTTGGGGCTTCTGGTGAAAGTCGCATGCACACGCTCAACTGTTTCATCACTAACTCCTGCGCCTGTTAATAATATTAATAATAATAATAATAATAATAATAATGTCGTCTTTATTGAGAGGGCGTGTTTCGGCCTCGCGGGCTGTTGATTTCCTCTTGCAAATACACCCACTTTCTTTAAAGTGTCTTGTACCACTTCCGAATTGAGTGCCCGCTTGGTGGATCTAACCCGAACTTCATCCTAAAACTTCATTGGACACAAATAACTGACTGTTGTACATGAAATTCCAGGAGACAAAATGCTCTCCTGTCTTCGTTTCCAGCCATCTTGATTTACTGTCGCCCTAGTGGCGGAATGTGTAACCAAACAGCACCTTTGCCAGACACTAAAACTTTTTGAGTTTTTCTTTCTTTTAACATAAGTTGGATGTCATTGTGAATAAATAAACGTGAGTTATTAAACTTTGAAATCTGGAAGATCATTTACAATAACCCTGTATAATTAAATGTGTTGTTTTTTTCTCTTATAGAAAGAAAGAATATTGCATGGAAAGAAGAAACAGAAGTTTATTTCCCTTTATTCCCAAGAAGGTCAAGCAAAGGATATTATTCTTTTGAAAGGTAAGTTACTGTGTGTCTTTTGTTTTGTTATTGTTCGGAGACTTCCACATCTGCTAGGAATTGATTTGCATAAGGTTTACTAGTGTGAAGGAAAATTTGAATAAATAAATGTAAATATATATGTCTTTATATTCCAAAAATGACAGAAACAGGTGAAAAATGTAAATGTGCACTGAAGCAGTGGTAGGGAGATTTCACACCAAAGAAACACGCAACATGCAACATGAGCGTTTCACACTGAAGAGAGAAGCTGCACACGACAAGCAACACTTGTTTCTTTGCTCAGTTCGCATGATACCGATGTAATTGCATTAATAAGTTTATTAGTCACCTGAAAAACAAAGAGACTTTGTTATTTGTAAATTACCTAGTAAAATTTGTGCAAGTTATTGAAACTCGGGAGAGACATGTTGTGCATGAGAAAATTGAGAAATCATATGCACTGATCTCAAACTTTATATGCTATACTTTCCAACCTGGATAAAGCGAAGATCTAAACACCAGAGAAATGGTTCTCAACCTTCGGGAAACCATATCCAGTATTTTTTTCTAAGTCATTGCCTGAATCCCAAGAATTTTCCTCGTAAATACCTTTCCAGTATTTAAGATTTTATACATGAATTAACATGAACCAATGAAATTAAATATTGATAAATAAATTCTGGCATAATCATAAAGAGTAATAATAGTTTGATTACGTGTAGGATTGTTTGACAAATATAAAAATATGGATGACGAAGCATTAATGTCATCTCCTTGTAATTAAGTGATCCTGGGTTGGATACCTGGTGGAGTCACATAGTGGCGCGGATCCCACTTAAACTGTAGGTCCAATCCTGATTAGTCTATTCGTGCATAAAATGGACTTAAAAAACTAAAGCTCACAACTCAAATATGAAATTGGGATTATGTTAGTTGTCATCCACTTTCAGCAGAACCTTTTGCAGCTCAGTATAGTTGATACGAGGGCCTGGTACCGTGTCGGTCTTAACGTGCCGGTTGAGTAACACTCCACGTTGACTGATTTATTTTGGACTAATGTGCCTCCATGTGCTGGCTTTTTCAAATAAAAGGAGTCACGTCCTAAATGCCCAAAACACATCCTCTCTACACAATGTTGAAGACAAATTACATGCGATAACTGCACCAAAGAAACTTTATAAAGCAAAAATATCGTTGTGTTTAAATCTTAAAGCATTATACAAATCGATACTTTATTACATCAACAAATTACTGCTTCAAACATGTTGTAAGGCCTCCGGTTGGGCTCTCTTCTAGAATTTAAATATAGCTCGTTGGAGTGAAGCATTCACTGTGCATACGCGAACAACAAACTGAGGCAACACAATGCACGGTAATGAGAAAACTACCCAGTCCGAGAGACATACAAGCGACACGTGCAGCTTGCCGTGACTCTTCAGTTCAAAAGGTTGCATTGATTACTGAGGGTTCACTTCCAAGCAACACATGTAGCTTGCAGCTTGTAGCATGTCGCGTGTCTCTTCAGTGGGAAATCTCTCGTAATCTGTGCTGCTATATATGTTTAGTTTTCGGTTCAGCAGTATATTTGCCATGTCAGAATCAATTTTTTCAAACTTTTTTTTATTTAAATTCACAGCATAAACCCTTAAATTTTATTTAATTTACAAATAAGGACTAAAACCGTTTCCGGTAAAAAAGGACAAAACGTGCATGCACACATGCTTTTGAATACATGTTGTTTTGAAATTCTTTGGTACTTATTTTACATGGGCCTCCCTGATGGTTTAGTGGTAATGGCATCGCCTTGTAATCAAAGTGTCCCGGGTTTGATACCTGGTGGAGGCACATGGCTCAGTGGTTCAGATCACACTTTAAACTTTAGGTCCAGTCCCGATTAACCTTTCTGTGCATAATGTGGACTGAAGGCAACAATTCAATCAAACTTCTTTTTTAAATCTTTTTACATTAAAATTCAGTTGATTTATTTTGACAGGGATATTTCTTTTGACAATTTCAGATTCAGTTACAGCTGCTGTAAATTTAATAAATTGGGCAAAATGACATAAATATTATGTCCTCACATTTACCCTTTATCTAATTCATATCTGCAATAGCACAATGTTTTACTTGTATATTAATCACTGAGAAGAAAGCAAAGATATGTAGTATCTTATAAAGTATGTAAGCCAACATCTATGCTGGAGTGGGTAGTGTAGCATGCTACAACACCAAGGGTCTCAGGTTCGATTCCCGGCCTTGGTATGGGTGTTCTTTGTGAGTGTACCATCATCAGTCATCCTTATCTTCGCAATTAGTCAAAAATGGCAGAAAAGTGAAGTAAAATAAACCAAATCGATCAGTTAATCAATATAAAGTATGTAAAGAACATATACCGCTTGTGTGTGTCTTGTTTTGCATGTGTGTTATGATTTAAGAAAAGCAGTGCATATGTTATAATCAAATATGTTGTATGTTACACCACATCACGTGTTTTCTTTTGTAATGAAATAGGGAGACACAACTGTGATTGTCAAGCAACAAAACACAAACTGATCAATAACTGCCTAACATGTGGTCGCATAGTGTGTGAGCAGGAAGGGTCTGGACCATGCTTCTTCTGTGGAAACTTGGTAGGTCTTTTTTTGTTGTTGTTGTTTTCCTTTTCTTTTTTTTCTTTTGTCAAATTTATGCTTGTGGTAAGGAGGTTTTAGTCCTCGGAGACATGTGTTAATGTTAGTTACAATAAGAGGCCGGGTCCTTTATAGTGTGATTGGTGCAAATATAGGCCAGTCAACAAAGGAGTCCAATAAGGAAAAATGTCCGGGAAAGCTGGAACAAATTTTATTACCTTCGTAAAAGTGTTCTTAACATATTAATTTTGCACCCCTCGAAAAATGGCACCCAGAATTAGTTTTTTGCAACTATCTCGCTTGAAAAGCATTTTACATCAAAATAGGTTATGACAAAAATTAATCTACATAAAATTTTGTACAAAAAATGTCCTCTGCAGTTTTCTTCTAGAATGTGCCGTTTAGATGCTAGAGAAATTTCATGTTTGCCCCATCCCATTTTGCAAGAGCGAAACTGAAGGAAACATCTTTTTACATGATAACTTAACCTCCTCATTTCCTATTAAAATAGAGGTGTACCTATTCTAACAGTGGCGAAGTGTGACAATTTTACATTGTCAACGTTAGATTTGCCATACGTCAGAGTCAATCTTTCAACGGCGGGGGGCTTCCTACATTGATGATAACAGTGTTGGTCCATGACGTGTGAAGTAGGGATGGCCAAATCTCTTTTTTTACCTACAGAGTACATGATCGTAAAATGAGGAAGATGAAACTTTATTCATAAATTCTACTCAAAAAAATGGAGCATTGTTAAACCTCGCTCTCCAAAATTTGTATTGCCTCCGAAATCCGGGTAGTAAAATGTCTGAATCTAGATTTTTAAATTTTCCGGAATCCTGATATTTTTGGCCGTCCTTAGTGTGAAGGTAAGGTGTGCTAGGAAAAAGGTTCTGTCTGAGTATGTATGTCTGTCAACTCGAGAACAAAAATCTTGATCAGTCTTGTCATTTGTAAGCATAGTAAACACAAAACAACAGGAAGTACTTCATGTTTTGTGAAGCAGAAAAGGGTTTTTTTTTTTTCAAAATTAATATCTGAACCGCAGGATCAAAAAAATAAAGAAAGGAGCAATGTTATGGAAGTAAATCCAATGGATCCAGAACTGCTTTTTTTTTTTTCAGTTCTTTCCAGCACTAACCGTGGCTAAATTTATGCTTTTGCTTTCTTATATTTTTTTCTAAGCACCATTACTTTCATGTATTCTGTGTAAAACAAGAGCGTTGCATGCTTTACAGTGTTGGAAATAGCATATACTCTGAGAATTTTCATCTTGATGATGTCACAGAAACTCTGCCATGGTTGTAAACATGGGAGCCGAAAAAAGGTTTCTAAAGCGGCAAGCGACACAGGCCACTTAAGTCTAAAGAAAAACATTCAATGTGCATGCACGAAGAAAGGTGAGGGCCTCCCTGAGGACGGAGTGGTAATGTCGTTGCCTTGTAATCGAGGGGTCCTGGGTTCGATACCCGATGGAGACACATAGTGATTCGGATCCCACTTTATACTGTAGGTCCAGTCCAGATTAGCCTTACTGTGAATAAAGTAGATTTAACTCAGCAGACAAGGCGACATGATGCACGGTTTTAAAATGGCCTATTTAGAGCGGCACACATTGACACGTCGAGCTTGTCGCTTTGTCTGAAAGTTCCCTTCATCTTCTAGAACACTCAGATTTTGAGCCACGCCATTGCAGTTTTCACAGATCATTGAACAGTCTGGAGAAGCTCTGGAGGTGCATCTTCTTTGTCTGTTGTGATAAGTTGGGTAAGTTAACCATATTGCATTGGAGGCAGAACTTTTCCATCCATTCTGTACTTGGTGATTTGTTCAAAAGGACCGACCTCTGCAACTTTTCAAGGATCAGCAGCAGCATCTTTAAACACGGAAGCAGCTCCTTATATTTCCTTTCTTGTTTCCTAAAATCTTAACAAACTTTAGTTTTCCGTATGTAAAAAACACTGAAGCAGTATCAGCTCGTTGAACTCAATATGAACAGTAAGTTCTCAGTGTATTTCATGGAGCTAGTCATGTACACTTTGTTTCTATGCCCCCTTTTCCTTGCTTTAAGAAGTAGATATATGTTTGATTTGGACTCGACTAAGGCAGTGAGGATAAAGAAAAGTCAACATCTTCACCTACAATTTTCAGATTGACTCACAGAGGATGCTCCACTACCAGTGTTGATGATGTGCGTTCATCTTCGTCAGCATTGTGATGAGCCTGCCCTTGTTCCTCTCATTTCAAACGTGCTTTGACTTGTTGCAGGCATGGTTTCTTCAAATATGAAATCTCTAGATGAGAATATTGGTCGATGAGCACGTTCAGCAGCGTTGGTATTTTTTTCTGTCACATTCGCATGGTATCCATCAAAGAAGATTGTCATTTCTCTTGCAGTGTTTCTTTTCATATTTAATGCACCTATCTAAAATGGTATCAAATATTTCTCACTGTTGGCAGACAACTCTGTGAATCAAGAATTCTCCATCAGTGATGTAAATAGCATCTCCAACTTCTTTATTGTCCGAGAGTTGTAACAAAGGATCATAAAGAGAGGACTTCTTGGTTCTCCGCACCTCTGCCCCATCACTGAAAATGGATAGGAGACTACTTCATTATTCCTTGTTACTCCTGAATTATTGACTTAATACCATAAAAATCAGGGAATGGTGATTTAGATGAAAATCACTGACCAAGGAACTGGAAGTCTTGCTTATCGATTGATATACAATGCTTGCGTGCATCGGCATGCTGCTTTTCTATTTTATCCGTAAACTAGTAGACATGCCAATAATCCACTTAGCACTGAGTTAGTCACTCCTCTGCCATTCCCCACAACTCATGGAGCGCATCATGATCTGTTCAGTCATCATATCTGGCCAGATCCCAGACCATAACTTTTTCATAGTTTTTATTGTGAAATAACCTTTTTGGACAAAGTCAACATATTTAATTGGGATTATTTTCTCCTTGAGACCAAGCGTGCCCTACACATAGGTGACGCTAAATATTTCCTGTCAACTATCCATAAATGGAATTTTGTAAGAAATAACATAATGCAATAATTCCAGTTTCATAGAAGGGAAATGCTACAAAACATCTGCAAAGGAGGTTTCCCTGAGTTTCGCTCTTGCAAAATGAGGTGGGGAAAATAGGTGAAATTTCTCTATCCTCCAGCACCTAAATGGAACATCCTAGAAGGAAAATGCACAGAACATTTTTTGTAGAGAATTTTATGTAGATTAATTTTTGTCAATAACCTATTTTGCTGAAAAATGCTTTTCAAGCGAGATATTTGCAAAAGACTGATTTCGGGTGCCATTTTTCAAAGATAGCGGCCAAAGCCAGGCTGGTAAAGGAGTGCAAAATTAGTATATTGTTAAGAACACTTTTACGGAGATAATAAAAATTTTTCCAGCTTTCCAAGTTTTGTTTCCTTATTGGACCCCAAAAGCATCCCTTGTTGACTGGTCTAATAGGTAAGTGCTGACACACTCAGAAATTTTCAATTCTTTAAAAAAAATTATGTTTACGTAGCACATAGGCATCAGAGAGGAGGGGTTGTTGAATACCTCCCCCCCCCCCCTGGAAATTAGTATCATTCATTTCAACGTACTAATATCAAAAACTTCTTATTTTTCCAATGACTAACAGAAATAAAGTTCATTGAGTAAAAGTGTGCTTAGGTCAAAAGAATTGAGTGTAAAATGTAGGAACCAGATCAACATTACATTGTTTTTCATATTCTACAATTTAATCCAAATAATTAATGGTTCTATGAGTTTTCAATAGACCAAAGATGAGATTTTTGTGTTCTGAGGGTTCACACAACATAAACTGCATATCTAAAAAAAATTCCGGACTATTATGGTTTTTTTCTTGAACAAGATATGTAAAAGTCAGTAACAAAATGGAATAAATAATCTTTTCAGTACACTAATTGTGTGAAATATAAAATAAGTAATGAAAACAGTTGTGCTAAATATTTTCTTGTCTGGTGTATTGAGTATAAAAGTCTCCTCAAGGATGTAATAATAATAATAATAATACATTTGAAATAAAATGGGTTCATTTTTAGTTTATAGTGGTTGTTATTGAATAATAATAATAATAACTTGTAATTTCTTCTATTCAAGTCTTACCAATGCCATAATGCTTGCTACTCCCCCTTCAAAAATTTCTGGCAATGCTTATGATCTATCACATTATTTTCATAGTTATGAACAAATTTTGAACATTTGAATAATGAAAGTTTCCACACATTTCACATACTGTCTTTACATGTGTAACAAAATGAAATATTTCTACAGGTCACTATAAGAAGAATATTCAGTTTTTTTTAATTGTCTTATGCATGTAACTATACAGACAATCTGCAAATACTTAAGATAAATTTTTATTGTAAAAACTAAGGGATTGTCTTTAGTCATTTTTTGTATTTCACTAACTTACATTCTCTTTTATTGTCAGTGGTAATTTATCTTGCAGGTATGCACACGAGAAGAAAGAGAGATGTTAAACTCAGGTTCCAAGCAGTCAGCACAGCTACGCCAGAAGTTAATGGACCAAGAGTGTGGAAAAGGATGGGAAGCAGCTCTCAAACAGAGAAATAGGTTGCTTGAATATGACCGAACAAGGTTAGACATTTTTGGTGATTTTGCAACAACTGGTTTGTCGTATGGGTCTCCACTTTTGAAACTGAGTTAAAAGTGCAGGGTCAAACCTGGATCTGACTTACCATTGCTGAAGTACCCCTAGCTTGAACTCATTTGCTAAAGTGACAAAGGTACCTTTGAAACATACTGTAGCTCAGATAATGTTTCCGAGATTCATGTTTGTTTTGTTACATGAGATTGAAAGTGTATCATGAGTGATATGGTTGCAGTCTTTTGTGTGTTCCTTCAGAAATTTCTTCTTCATCGTCACAGAGCAAAAAGTAACAGATAGCAATTCATAATAAGAAAAACAAACAATTCTGAAGGCAGGCCCCTAAGATTATCACCATCATCTTTGAAATATGACACAGTCTTGTATTTCGTTTAGTGTTCTTTCAAATCAGTTTTCTTGACAGCTGAGAGAACCCCTTTCATCGAATTTGTGTTTTAAATGTGTCTTTAAGGGATTTTGATATTTAACCATACTTCTGTCAGAGTGCATATTAATATAGCATTAGAGTCTGGTTTGATTCCAGGCCAACCTCCCTGGCAGAGTGGTTGGGCCTGCGCTATGATGTCCGGTGTCCTGGGATAAAACTCCAGCATGGGTGTTCTTTGTGATCGTTCCTTCAACAGTATCATCACTCATCCTTATCGTTGTCATTATCCAAAAGTGGCAGAAAACAAAGTAAAATAAAGCAGATCAGTCAATTGGCTTGATTCCTAGTCATCAAGGAGAACGAGCACATTGCAGTGTGATTGGTTAGACACCCACAGGTCTACTATGAAATGTAGACGGAGATCACTCAGCAGCTCGGTGGTAAAATAGTGGTGAAATATAACAGAGACCTTGGTGCTAGCAATGGTTGGGGCTGCAATATGCAAATGGTTTCTCCGACAGAACATATATGCAATAAGGAGTCTCAACATCTGTAAAAAAATAACCAGATGTTATTTACAAACACATTGTTTTTCATATGTATTACTAAGTTTAGATAACATAATATGAGATCGAGCAGAATGCTACAGACTTCACATTTGGTACATTAAATTAGCGCATTAAAATTCTCTAGACAAAAGTCTCTTGGTTAAGGCTGTGCCAATACCAATACTTGCCAACACATTTACGGTGTTTTCATCTCTCATGGAGTCTGCAAAAATGCCACTTGACAGTCTATCCTAGAAATTATGCAAAACTTGAAGGTTTATTTTACACCAGCATTGCAGGGATAATGTGTGTTTTTTTTTTTGTTTACATACCTAGTATTATAATATTTTGATGTAATTCTGTTTGGAATCAAAACTCTTGGTAAATTGATGCATATAATTGAAGCGGAATACTTGTACACTAATATTTATCAATATTTTGAACAACTTTTGTTTCACTATCCAAGCATTGGTATGGAGCAGTTCATAGTGCTATCGGATCAGCACTACTATTGACACACATCATTAATCTCTTTTGTTCTCTTTTTATGAACAAGTTGGCTCTATTTTCAGATGTTTGGGAAAATTAGTATAAAAGATAAACTACAAAAACTGCGTGAGCAATTTTTTTCTCGTTTTATTTCTTTTCTTTCACAACAAGGCTACTCCTCTTGCATCTACGTCAATCTACCTTTTTTTGAAAAAGTACATTATATGAAAGTAAAACTTGAAGTGTTGTAACAATGAGAAACAACTTTACTTGTTCCTCTGCAGTGAAAAACGCACCCAGGTGATAGATGATGAAAGTGACTACTTTCAGTCAAACTCTGTCTGGCTTTCCAAAGAAGAGAGGGAGAAGATTCAGAAGAGGGAAGAGGAATTACGAGAGAGGCGCCATGCATCTAGATTAAATACAAAAGTGACATTTGATTTTGCAGGTAAAACCAAATTTACGTTAACATTTTCTTTTCTATACACATTTACTCATTTGTTTTTCTCTTTTAGGCCAGCCTCACAACAGATCCGACAGGACACAACGTGACGAGTCATTTTTGTTGTAAACCATCGCACGGAAGGTTTAAGATTAGTCTCTTATGGGCAGCTGCCCATCGCATAAGACATTTCACTTGAGTCACTTTGCAACGGTTTGCAACAAAACACTCAGATCTCCAATTACAGACCGGAAACGGGAGCAAAAACAAATCCTATTTGAATAGTCCCTGCAGCCACCACAATAAACATCACCTCAGTGCAAGGGCAGTAGCAGTAGTACATATATTCAATTCAAAACATATAATTTGATATGTTTATTCTGCATACACATCGTTTCTGATGCATTGTTACCTGCTTCCCAAAGTATGAAAGACAGATCTATACCTATTGCGTACATGGACAAAATCTTCAATCAGATTTTAGCTAACAAGGAAATGACTTGTCGTGTTGTGTTCCATCCTGTGTGCAGCTGGCCTTAAACTTCACATGATTGTAAACTTCAACTACAAGGCAACACTTAAATGTCATACTATTTGTTTTATGGTTAGGACAAATTTAGTATAAAATTAATCACTGTAGCCTGAAAAGCTTCTTCTCTCTGAAGGATATCATGCTCAACATGATGCTCTTTGTCAGTTTACTTGCACTTTGAATAAAGTCACTATGACATATTCAGCCTTTTGAGGTATATGAACAGTAGAAGTGTGAGGTTGCTTTTCTTTGAACACTAAATATTTGTTTCAAATTGCTTTATCTGTTTTTCAGGACCCCTTTCATGCACAGAAGTGACTTCTCTGTATCTTTTCCACATTTGTATGAAAGCCCTTCATGTCAACACTACGAATTTTACCATAAATGCTGTGACAAGGTTTTGACTAAAATAAAGGAAGATTTTTCAAGACAGTGCAATATTCCATGGATATGTGTTACTTGGGTAGCCTATATTGTGTACACAAAGCACTAATCATTTTTCAAATCGACCACGTTTGGCCTCGCACATGCCCTAAGTCTCTGTGGCCAATTGCATTACATACTGCATTGAGAGGGAAATCTGCCACTGCTTTCACAAGAGAGTGATTCAGACTGGCAATACTGGTATGTCTCTTCTTGCAAGGCATGTCTTGAAGCACAGTTCACAATTTATAGTGTAGAGGGGATAAGGTGTGGACTGCCAGATGGGCAATCTGGGGTAGAAATGAAGTCTGGCACATTCGTCTCAAGTCACTGCTGGGTTGTTCGAGCCTTATGAGCTGGTGTAGAATCCTGCTGAAAGCTCCACTCCTGACCATGAAAGAGTGTTACTGACATCCTTGACCATTGTTTCCAGGATTATCTCCTGGTACACATCCCCCATCACACTATGAGGGATGAAAGATATGTGCCCCTCTGGACACTTGGATCCTTCATACTAGGTTCTCATGAACTTATGGTAAACACCCTGTCTTTTTGCGAACTAAAGAACTCCTCAACAGTTAACATTTTTTACATCAATGAACAGAATTTTTCTGTGTGATGCTAGTAGGCACTTGGTTTTTATTGCCCTCTGACCCTTTAACTCAGCTGTGAGAAAGGGACATGTACAGTCCTAGGTCGCTTCATAACACACCAGACATAAAAATTTTCGAAATGATCAGTTCACGAGTCATCACTGATTGTTTCTGTACAGGATTTCCATTCAGTCAGGCTGCCTCTGATTTCACCAGTTGTATACAATCCTTATGGCTGTCCCTGCCTGGGCCCATCATTCACGGTTCCAGTGTCAATGAAACCCTGGATAGTACAATACACATGAGATTTGAAGGTTCTGGAGGGTCTTCAAAATTTTGCCTGCTGACTTCCCTTCCTTGTGGAGTGGTACTCTTATAACAGCAGCATAGTTTTTGTAATCATCCCATTCCATCATGGAAGCTAAACACACACATACTATCATTTCTGTACCTCATCTAGCAATAACTCACATGTTCATTCTTGCTGGGGGCAGTTGTTGATTTTAAACACCAGGTTAGGGGTCACCTTCCAGAGTTGTGACAATATTTTTGGTAAGACTGGGTATAGTCTCCATTTACTGCCATCTCACAAACCAGCATGAGTGTGTTATCAACTCCACTCAGTTTGTCGGGAAATTTTGATGAAGTACAATATTTGCTCACCCATTTGCAGTGCTGATAGTCCAGGATTATAATTGTGGTGAGATTTTTTAATGGTATGACATTTTGCATACCACCAAAACTATGTGCCAAATTGTATTACTGCAAAATGTGCCAACATTAAGTTTTAAAAAAAATATAAGTGAAAAGTATTTTTAATTTTGTCTTTACTTCCTTTATTAATATTACAAAATTATTGTTATTCATTAAGTAAGACAAACACTTTAGAAAATCTACTGATAATGTAAAGCACAACACTGTTCCTGCTAATATGTAGTAATACTGTTTCTATGTCTCAAAATTTACCTATTATAATTAATTCATAACTACCGTGACCAAGTACATTGAACAGTCGATGCATGATCTTGCCACAAAGGTTTCATCTTGAGTCCTTATTGTTGATGTTAGCTAAGAGGCAGAAAAGTTGCAAAATAAAGGAAATTGATAAAAATAAAAATGTTTATTAATTGGCAAAGTTATTACATTATTTGAAAGGGTAAACATTGCCATTAAATGTGGAAGAGGATACCTGACAAATATCCTCCATGATGCATTTGACACACTCGAATTCCTTTGACAAAATTCTGAATCACTTTTTTGCATAACTGCAGCTCAATGGCTTTGATAGCTCTTTGAATTTCTGGTTTCAATACAGGAACCATTCTTATTTTCACAGCACAAACTTTGAACTTATTGAATCCCCAGAGAAAAAATTGCATGGTGTGAGGTCACACAGTTGTTTCATTTGGGCCCGTCTCCTATCAAAAATGTCAGGTAATTTGCCCACAGTCTCCATACGTGTAATGAATTTTAACGATCGTCACTCGCTTCTTCATCATGTAGCGCTCTATATTGACTAACCACAATGTTTTTTACAACAACATGTGATCTCACAGACCTGTGGGGAAAAAATGGTGCACATTTTAAATCCTACATAACTTGTAACGCACAGAAAGTAGAAATAATTTGAATTTGATATTGTAAAATTGGAAGCTGCAATAAACGTGTCTCTTTAAATGTATAATCTAAATAACACGCTCCAAGGTTCCATTTCTCGTTAAGCCACAGTGATGATATTGTTTATATAATTTATATTTTTATGTGAAATTTCTTCTGCATTGATATTGTACTTTATTTCAGGGCGACAAGTGATAGAGGATGATAATACTTTAGAAGATATATATGATCCAAATGATTACGTACTGAAGGAAATCAATGAAAGTCTACAACGTGTTAATGTTAATTCAGAAACTGGCATAATTGGTGATAGCAATGTAGATCCAAATGTATCGTGTCATGTTCTGACAGTAAGTTTTCGTTTTCTGTTTGGTTTTACATATTTACAATATAAACAAGTTTACTTTAAATAAGACATATCACTTACATTTTACAAAATTAAATTCATTATTCAATTTTAATAAAATCTTTAACTGAGATGATGATCATCTGTAGCAAGTAAACATGGCAGATTTATAAAAATGCATGTGCTGTTCTCTCAACTAATATATGTTACAGTATAGATTAGTATTAGTGGACTAATGTTGAGAAAGTGTTGATATAAATTTTTTCTATGAAGCATTGAACTGATATAAAATTGCAAAAATTCATGACATCCCTTAACTCATCAGTTACACTATTAGTATTTACTACCATTTTCATTTTTATCTGTGAATGATTGTGTCTTATATTTTTTGATAATGATCTGGTAACCAAAAACTCAATATGCTGACCAAGGCAGAATTTATTTTATTTTAAAACATAAACTAAATGTTACGTTTGAACCTTCTAGCAAGGTCTTCTTCAGACTCTGTACCAAATACTTTCTTTTTTTTTTAGATTTATTTATTTGGTACAAAGTCTGAAGAAGACCTTGGTAAAAGGTTGAAATGTAATGTTAAGTTTGTTTTAAAGTAAAATAAATTCTGCCTTGGTCAGCATATTAAGTTTTTGGTTATCATCGAAACAAGGCTTAATGGTGTTATGTACTGGTAATCCTTCTACTGACTATTAACATTAATGAACTACAGTGGAACTCCGATTTTTTCTGGTATTTTACATTTTCTCCGCATTATACATTCAATCTTCATGGCCCCAACGTAGCAAGATGTAAAATTTTTCTCAATTTTATGTTTTCCCGCATTGTAAGTTTTTTCAGCTGGGTCCCCTAAAAAAACTAAAATCGAGGTTCTACTGTAATATTACTACTAATATCGTAATTAAAATATCCATAACTCTTAGTTTCAGGATTCGCATAATTCAAAGTCCACCTCTCAGCAGAGCAATGTGTCACCTACAACAGCGAGACGTATTGAGTTGAGAATTCAAGATAAGGAGATTCTCGAGATGTCGGATGATGGTAAATGCCTCAGCATGCATCAGCCATGGGCATCTTTGCTCATTGCTGGAATAAAAGTGTAAGTTGATAGAAGTAGTGTTGAGATTGGATGTTACTATAGGGGCATTCTAGCATTGCATGTGTGACATGACATTCAATAAAATTTTCTAAGAATGCAATTAGGTTAAAATATTCCTAATGAACTGATTTCATAGAGTAATGAAGTACTTTGTGGTGTTTGCTAACAAATGGAAAAAAATTGAGTATGTTGACATAGCCTGAATGCATGAAAAGTATTAACAAAAATGTGTGATGCTTTAAAAATGTAGCAAATTTTGTCTCCATTTGTGAAGCATATGGATTGCACATGGTAATAATTTTTGTTGGTGGAATGTACATATTATATGCATTCACATACATTTAAACCGTAATGAAATTAGAAATAATAATAATTTCCATATTAATTATTTTTGTTCTTTAGTGGCCGCGGTGGCTCAGTCGGTAACGCGTCTGATTACCATGCTAAAGGTCCCGGGTTTGATCCCCGGCCGGTTCAAAACCGGGAACTTTTCTAACGTTGGAAGCGGCCCCGGTGTCCACCCAGCATCGAATAACATGGGTACCCGGGGGAAACCCTGGGGGGTAAAGGCAGTCAGGGGCGTGGTGCTGATCACATCACCCCCACTCACGACCGGATCAAGAAAGTAAAAGTAAAGTAAAGTGTTCCCCTGTGCACAGCACCACGTCATGAAGGGGTATAGGGGGTGTGGGGGTAACGCCCCACACTTTCTTGATCCAGTCGTGAGTGGGGATGATGTGATCAGCATCACGCCCCTGACTGCCTTTACCCCCCAGGGTTTCCCCCAGGTACCCATGTTATTCGACGCTGGGTGGGCACCGGTGCCGCCTCCATCGTTAGAAAAGTTCCCGGATTTGAACCGGCCGGGGATCGAACCCGGGACCTTTAGCATGGTAGTCAGACGCGGTACCGACTGAGCCACCGCGGCCACAAGATCAAGAAAGTGTGGGGCGTTACCCCCACATCCCCTATACGTCTTCATGGCGTGGTGCTAAGCACAGGGGAACACTTTACTTCTTTTTTTTTTCCTTTACATGGAGTAGGACCACTTTTCATGGTATGCTCCTATACATGTTATACTTTTATTGAGGTTGTGCATATTGCTCATCCGAACAGGTTCTGTTCAGCTCACAAAGTTGACACTGCAACAGTCTAATGAATATTGCCATTAGCCCATGCCAGAGCACCACAACATAAACACGTTGGATCAGACAATAGAGAGTCAATGACAGTGTGGAGAACCAAACTCTCCAGGTCAGAGAAGGTGTATTCTCTAATGTCTTGATACCTCTCACTGCAGTGCCTATTGTATCTCCTGAATGGAACCTGTTGGGATGAACTCCTGCACTGTCTCGATTCGTTTGTAACTGCCCAGCATTTCATGGAAGACTGACTGCCTTCTCACCCTTGTATGATAGAGGCCCCAGTCCCCAAAGGGGCCACTGAACAAGCAAAAAGAGAAAAATTTGGATGAGAGTAGATGTCAGAGCAACCTTTGAAAGTATTGGCACTCTGTCAATTAATACTATTGTCAGTTTGCACAGAATTAAATCTAAAAATTTCCTTTCTCGCAAACCACCTTTTATTGAAGTCTCATCAAATAGGTATTTATCACAAATCCAGTTATTGTAGATGATTTGTCCATGTGCAATGTACTGAGTAATGAATAACTAATATCGGAAACTGTCAAAATTGGGCAATACATGTTTAATGAATGACGATGACAGAATATACTGTAATTGTATTTTGAAACAAAAAAGGCTGTATTATAAATTAATAGCATGAATTAAAATTATACTTTGTCTTGGTATTTTATTTTACATTTAAAGCACATGCATCATATTTACAGTGTTATTTTTGCTTGTAGAATAGTTGTTTTTTTTCCACTGTTACTTCACCCCTTGTATGTCCCTTCATCAAGATATGCTTGCCAAATCCAGTTGTCATGTCTCATACTCACCAGGGACTTTTTATCAAGTGATGATACATTGCAATACTGTTTGCATTACAAATATGACACTGCAAATGCCTGCATACGTATTGGTTAGCTTTCGAAAATACATGTCACTTCACTTGTAACAAAAGCTTACTTGCTATTCCTAACAAATTACATTTTGTATCATAAAAATGCCATCAATTATGTGTTTAACTTCGCAATTGTAATTTAAGTAAGATGAGAAAGAAAATTTATTAATAAACTTTAAATTATTTTGAGCTCTATATATAGAATGCAGACATTGCTGAAAATATTTATTTATTGCAATTTTTCTTTAAATAGTCATGAAGGGCGTACATGGTACACTCCTCATCGTGGCAGGTTGTGGATAGCCTCAGCAAAGAAGGTTCCAACCTCGGAGGAAATCAGAGAGACAGAAAACATATACAGAGTTCTTCTTGGTGGTAAGCATAATTATATTTTCACAGGAGGCCAGAAAGAAGGTTTAATATAAGTTCTGTAATAAAATGAGAAAGTATAAAGCACATCTTGTAGCTAATAATAAATTGAAACCTATTATTCACATTGGCTCACTTAATCTTTCCAGAAATTATTGATATATTTCCTACAGTTGGCACGAATACCTGAACAAACATGTAATAGTACATGCTTTGTTTATTTTATTTTTGTTACTTAGTGTCTCTTTTCTGCCACTGGCGGCAAATTGCGACAACGGGGATGAGTGATGATATGATTGAATCGATAAAAGAACACCCATACCTGGGGTGGGACTCAAACCTGGAACCCCTTTGGTCAAAGACTCATAGCACACTGTCCTGACCACCATACTACAGAGGTTGGCAATATTATATGATTGTTTTGTATGCAAACCTTGAATTTAAATGAATATACAAAAGTAAATTCAGTATGACTTTTAATCTTTGTTAGGTTAAAACAAATAGTAAAACATATTTAACATTAATTTGTTGAGAACATGTGTGTTTAAAATTGTCATACTAGCTAACTAAATTAATTTTAAGTTAAATAGGTCCCTAGATATATATATATAATTATTTTCTTTAAAATTCAGCTTTAGAGCTGCACCTTAAGTAGCTCGTAAAATGTATTATTTAGTAATTATCATACGTTTAAATAGTTCATGGTAATATTAATTTTTAATTTAACTAATACCGTATTTACTCATGTATAATGTGCACTTTTTTCCAAAATTTTGATCCCAAAAACTGTGGTGTGTATTATGCACGGAATAATTTGGACAGCCAACATACAACCATGCATGTTTTCACTATGTCAATGCATATAACACGTATAGGGGATATCCACGAGTAAACAAAAACATATCAAATGGCACAATCGATTGTGGAACTATAGCACAGCAACTTCCGGTTAATGGCAGCCAGTTAATTCAAGGAGAGATATCTAGACAAAGTAGAGGGTTTTCCACATCCACTGGATGAGCAGCTAGGAAGTAATACAGGGTTATTCCAGACTGAGATCTATTTGCTGACCGTCGTTACATTTGGCGATATTTGTAAACTACATATTTATAGGAAGTAATTTTCCCTACACAGCCAAGCACTTAAGACACACAAATCTTTAGATGCCTACATTTATGTTCTGATTGAAAAAATGTGAGATGTACGGACATACAAAAAGCAGAAAAATATTTTTTTTCTTCTTTCTTCAGTCAGGGCGAGTCAGCGGGATGCATTAATGCGCACGTGCTTGTTTTGTTCGTGTTTGAACTCAGCAGTACAAAACGTTCATTGTTATTTTAAGTCAATTTTCTACTATTTGTGTTTAATCATGACGATGGAAATGAAAAATAAACTGGAAAAATTAATGATGAGTCAAACACAATGATACACCATTGCCTCACCAGTGTTCAATCCTGCGGCTCCTTCTCTATCAACATGCTAAAGACAAAATTTAATTATAATACACCCATTTAGTTTTCTAGTTACACAAAAATATTTTTTCATGTTATACTAAATTTTTTTTTCTGGTTACATAAAAATTTAATACAGTTCATGTGTTCTTCAAGAATGTAAGGCATATGTAACCTAACTGACTATGACCGAGCATCTTTTGAAATGAAAAGTAATATAATTTGATTTTGTATTTCTGGAATAAAATGGATAATTTCAATAAATTTCAGATGCTTATAGTGCAAAAAAAAAAAATATATATATATGTAGGGAATAAACCACTTTTAAACAATACTATTTAGATTTTCTTGAAGTCGTGATCGGGACGGTTTTTTCCCAGTCCCGACTTTTTGCGATCCTGCAAATCTGTTGTAATCACTGCGGAGTTTACTGCTACTAATGGGCTTCCAATTTTCATGCCTGTCAGCTTGAATGCAATATTTTTGGTGCAATGGATCTCAAGGAAATGGATGAAGAAAGATCTGTGAAAGATTATTTAGCCCTCATCGTAGTTTACATCCTCCTTGTAGATACACAATCTTAACTCTCTTTCTTTCATGGCATGTTGTGAGCCTACAAACCAGAAGTTGTTGTGCTACAACTATGGCGTTCATGCAAAGACACTTTCTTCCGGTGGATAGCCCCTATATAACTGCAGGTGCAAATACAAGTTACCAGATTGGGTGTCTTTAGTAATAATATTTTTAAAAAAAAAAAAAACGTATGAAAGTGAAAAGGTCGTTTCCCATGATTTTTCATTTTGTATCGAAGCATTTTGAGACACCGAGAAAAGCGGCACCATTCTGGTGGGATTCGATTACGCACATTCCAACTAATAAGATGCGTAACATCTGCATTTGCCACTTAAGAAATAATGAAAAATATCTTCCTGAGCACTGCATATCTATAACGTAATTATGTAACTGCTGCTCCACTTCTGAAAAGCCTGCTTCTTGGGTGGAGCTGCCTTCAACTTTTCTTGCTCCTGCCATTCTCTTACACTTCTCGAATTTTTGAGCTGCAGCCCTGTTGTAGTTTTTCTAAATATAGTGCAGAACTTGCAATTTTAAAACAGCAGTATAATTCGTCCTCTCTCATATTTTGATCTTGCTTTCTTCTACAGGATAAACAATGTGGTTACAGAAGTGAAAGCTTTGGGATGCAAAGTAGAGGGAGGGGGGGGGGGCTGACATGAGTTGGTGAATCATTGTATACACAACATGATATTCTCCTCTTGGTCCACATAGAAACAGGTGACTCATTGAATAAATATGATGTCATTTGCTCTTGATCGGCATAGCAACAGCTTTACAACCTACAACAAAGAAAGCCATTTCTTGAACCCGAATTGTACTGTGCAATATGTTGGATATTTAATTTTTTGTGGCTTTTCCCCATATGAACATATTTTTTAAAAAAAGTTGAAATGACAACATATACCTTGTTGAGTTCTCTAAATTTTCAGACAGATTTCTGATCTATGGAAGGGTTAAAACGGTTAAAATAGTTAAAACAGGATTAAATGGTGTAAAAACTTTGTTTTCATTATGTCCTGGCAGCAATGAAGCATTTCTTGCAGCTAGCTTGTCTTGACATCATGTTGGTTGAATTTTTTTCTGATAATCAATATTCAATTGCAGAGGAAAATGTGAAGTTCCCATCATCATACCCTACAAGCTCCTTGCTGGGGTGTGTTGATGTTGAGGATTGTGTACATCAAGAAGAATACAGAAAGCAGTTTCCTGAAGGGGAGAGTACAAGTCCTTTTGTTTTCATCTGTAAAAATCCTCAAGAACTCCCTATAAAGTTCCCTACACAAGGCCAGCATAAAATATGTAAGTATCAGCTTTCCATGTGTGAGAATTTTTGTTTTTAAAAACTACAGAATGGAGGATCAAATAATTCTCTGAATGATAACAGTTCTTTACTAACATGCAATGTTAATTGGACATTAGCCACTGTCTTGTGCTTTTACCTATACTTATTCCAACACTATGTTTCAAGAGAGCATCTCTTCTCTCATCTATTCACCTATGGACACCATAGAGTAGTTGATTAATTTGCCTGATTTGTAGTAAAAATCACAGATCTGTTGTAAGTTCGATCACTGGGGAAAAGAAATTTCTTCACCTGAAGGTGAGAGATGAGTGTTCTCTCCAAATGTAGTGTTAGGGTAAGTGTATGTAATAGTACTGGGCAATGGATAATTTCCAATTAACCCCTTAAGTGTGGATGGCGTATATATACGCCCTCCGCATTGTGCTGCTGTGGCCTGCCAAAGTGACTTTTTATTGGGTGGCACGTGGTCAGTGCATTGAGTCCCGTCGCCACTGTTTTCTGGCTTTCGAGTAGCTCCCCAATTGTCCTCACGATGCTTTGTACGGACAGAGTATAGTCCTGTAACTACACCATTCCTAAACACAAGATTGTGGCATACTGGAATAGTCATATTGTACCCATTTTCTTCTGTAAATGTCAATTGTTTTTCTGGCCTTTTTCAACCTCTACCACATCCTGGGCTGCATTCTTGCAGACTAATAAGGCTATAGCAACTAGACTCATAGTCTGTATAATCTCTTGGTTGTGTCATCCGTATGTGTGTGTCCCTTCATCCATCTCACATTATCACCATTCATCTCTATCATTGCCATTAGCCAAAAGTGGCAGAAAGCCATGCAAAATTGATTGAGGTTTTAGCACTTCCCATGACCAAAAGCGATGTTCACCCTTAGTGGCCATCTCATCTTATTTAACTGTAACATGACTTCACTTCAATCTAACACTATACATTTAAAACTGATTTCAGTATGAGTTCAAAATTATTTCTTGTATTATTTAGTGCAACAAATAGTTTTAATAGTTCTTTTCTCATTTTTATTTGATCCTCTCTTACATTTTTTGTATGTGTGCGACCTGGATATTTGTGTGTATGTATGTACACAATTTTCTGCGTGCCCGGTTATATTTGTAGTTTCTGTTCAATACCACCATCTGCAGTGGGACCCTGATTTTACGTTACTAGATTTTACATTTTCTTGCATTATACATTCAGTCTTCATATTCCCAATAAAGATTTATGCATAAAATTTTACCAGATTTAACATTTTCTTGCAGTTTTCCAGCTTGATTCCTTGGAACATGTAAAATCGAGGTTCTACTGTATATGCAAACTTTATTGTTTTTTGCTGAGGTAATTTTTGATAGAACCAGTGTGAATGCTTATAACTGCTGTCCATCCTTCATATATTCTGCGTGATTGGGTGGAACAGGTCAGCTCATTACTTGAATTTTTACCTGTCAGGTTTTCAGACAGTATGCAGCCAACCTTGGTGCGAGGTGGTTAGCACAGCATGCTACGATGCCAGGTGTCCTGGGTTTTAATCCCGGCCTGGGCATGGATGTTATTTGTGAGTGTCCTCTTCATCAATTTCATCATATTATCATTCATCCTCCTCTTCGCGATTAGCCAGATTGGCAAAAAATTGAAGTAAAATAAACCAAACCAATACAATCAGACAGTATGCATTTTATCAGTACTTTCCTAAACAATGTTAGTATCTCCATGCTTTTATTTAGTTGAACAACATGCAAAATTATGAAATTCCTCATAAAATGAAGGTGTACCACATGCATACAACAAATTTACAATTCTGCCATCATTGAATTTATTCTCACTTGGAAAACTTCTTTTTTTTTTTGTACAAAATTTTGTCAGATCACTTTTCATACATGTTGTTACCAATAAGTTAGAATTTGTTCAGCATGATTGCTTGGAAATACCATTCCATGGAAAACTAGTATTTTATACAGCATTTTTGTTTTCTGGTATATTGCCAGTGAGTTTATAATTCATACATCATGATTGTCTTGATTTCACAACTGACAGAAAAGTAGAATACAGTGGCGTGCTCAGGATTTTCGAAAGAGATAATTACTTTCTTTGGTGATCAGCCATAATTTTGCCATCTTTTCCTACCTCTGATGTTCTGTTTTTAGGAATACCGGGCCAGAGGGGAGGGGAGTTGTATGACTCCTAATCCCCTTAGGCAGGACATTGGTAGAATGTAATGATTTTTAGGAAAAATCACCAACAACTTAATTAAAATTATAATGATTTGATGTATACTTGCTACTAGGTACTTTTTGCTGGAATATTTATCTGCTTAGGTTGTCTATATCTGTTTGATATTGGTTTAATATTTTGATACAGTGCAGTGCTAATCAGGGCAAGGTGTTTTGATGTTTATTTCATGTAGGATGTGCACTATGACTTTTGCTCCTCCTCTATCAGGGAGATCATGAGTATTTCACTATGTTTACTGTTTCAAACATTAATATTAATTTAGGCACCAGAGCCCCATTAGCCTGCAATATTGTAGTATACAGGGTGTACAGCATCGACCTTCCAGAAAGGTCACGCAACTTCTTTACACCTTCGTTTGATTAGGCTGATCATAATGCAATTGCCATATTTGTTGTAATATGATACATTGAATATTTTAATTACTTAATTCTGAAGTGACAAATTGATTTGTCAACTCCAACGGTATTTGACATTTACTGACTGTGGACATTTTAGAATAATAACAGCTATAAAACTAATAAAACAAAATTAGAAATAAATATT
The DNA here is from genome assembly GCF_977018435.1 of Lepisma saccharinum. Lineage (NCBI taxonomy): Eukaryota > Metazoa > Arthropoda > Insecta > Zygentoma > Lepismatidae > Lepisma > Lepisma saccharinum. Next base: position 12,424,624 of record NC_139239.1, on the reverse strand, counting down.
GGCATGCATTATAATTCTTCCATTATGAATTAGAATCAATGCAAGTTTACAACTGAAACTTTTTGTAGATTTCATTTCAAGGAAGCCCACATAGACTTGAGAGAGTGAAAAGTTGCTCAAGTAGTTCACCCTACCTAATGAAGTTTCTTCCTTGCAACAGAGTGTATTCAGTTTTAAGACATGATGTAAAAATGTATTATGTCCCTTGATTTCAGATAAATTGGAACCAAAAATTCACCAAGCTGCACTAAAGTCATTACAGAGAATTGCCAAATTGAAAGCTGAAAAATTTAAATTGTAAAATTGTAAACAGCAAAGAGGAACTGCTGTCAATAAAAATATACCAATATTGTAATGTTTATTCAGAATTTTGTTTCTCAGCAATTTGCTATTGTGAATTATCTTTAGTTTTTTGTAATTAAAAGATGGGTAATAAAAGTTGAAAACATTAATTTTATCTTTTGTAATTTCCTGCACACTGAACTATTGTAGTAATATAAGTTTCAGCTTTATTAGTGTATTTTCAGTGGAAGTTAAACATATAGTTTATGGTCATTTGAACCATACATATCATCGCACCACACATGTGCAAATTTTGCTTTTCACCTAAGTGCAGTTTCTGACTACTTTTTGTTGACAGATTCCTACAATGGCATAATAAACAATCATAAGTAGAATGAAACACATTTCACTGATGACTAGGGAACGAATTTCTAGGTTCATGCCTTTATTATTATTATTATTATTATTATTATTATTGCTACATCCTAGACTTATGCTATTTAGAGATATTTGTATTTCATGTACACAGCACCCCTCTACTGAAATTCTATAGAACCTATGTATACCTAAATGAACCATATATTCCTATAAATGCCCAAAAGCCATATTTTGACCTGAAAAACTACCCTTAATTTCCACATAATGGTTTGAGAACCTTGAACGAATCCAAGCGGCAAAGAAAGCAATGCAACAGCAAAGGGTGTCAATGTCTGTGCAAATTTCTGCCATCTTCCAACCTGCATCACGAAATTGGAAAAATGTGGAGTGAACAGACTGGATGAGGTGTTATCCATTGCTGAACGGTGTCCTGCCCAGGCAATTAAAGGGACCTAGGTATAGTATACCAAAAAAAAATGCAGGCTGTTTCGGGACAGAATCCTAGCTACAAAATCATTCAGTTTGTTAAAATAGGGCCGGCATTATTCCAAAAGTGTAAGAGCACGGGAAGATTCGAAGAATACCTCAGTCTGAGTGACTGTTTCAAGTGCCTGCTGTGACGAGTAGGAAAGGGAACCCTGCAAGTGACCAATCACGTCACCTATTTCCTCATTGACACAACAGTTAGGTGAAAGTGGAAGGTTTGAACCAGAAAATACAACTGGGTATCAAAGCTACGACCTCGTCATTACAAGGCAATGACATTGCCACTATCCCTTGGGGAGTCCCAAACCTGCCTTGGGAAGCAGCACCAGTTGCATTTATAAAGTTTGCACCAATAACTTCCTACAGCATGGAGAGAAGGTTCTTCATGGACACTTCTGGGCTGTAACGATCATATTGAAAGTTAATGGGATTGTTATAACCCAGAAGTCTGTGACTGTACAAGCTCCTAATCATGGACGACTGGAAGAACTTTACCATGGAGAACATTGAAAAGCATACGAGGGGCATTCAAAGTTTTCAGAGTCGATAACAATGAGCCACTGCAACTCCCTGCTGTTGTTTCTATATTTAGATTGGTATATGAATAGCAAACTCTGCAAGTTTCAACTTGCTCCAACAATGGACTGAGTCACCATGATTGTTATGCGGCAGTAGTTGGGGTTTCGTCTCAAGCAAGGATGGATTTCAAATGAGAGCATTTCTGCACTATGATTTTTTTACGACTTCAAAGTTATTTTGAGCAAGAGGGAGTGTCTTGAAAAATTGCATCATGCTTTTGGGAATGGGGATCTTTGCCTTTCACAAGCCACCATCTATCATTCGTTTGCAGAATTTAAGAGAGGAAGGGGCTCCCTTTTAGATAAAGACCGTTCAGGGTAGCCTGCAACAGACACAGCAGATGAAAATGTGGCGAAAGTTGAACAGATGTTGAGAGAAGATCAACGATGTACATATGTCCAGATTCAGACAACTCTAAATATTGGATCGGCACCAGTTAGGCAGATCTTGAATGAAAAACTTCACATCAGGAGGATTTACAATCGTCGGATCCCCCACAACCTCACAAATGAGCAGAAAAGGGCATGAGTGGACTGGTGCCAGGAAATGTAGGACAAATTCAGTGGAGGAAGATCAAAAAACATTTTTAACATCGTAACAGTAGATGACAGCTGGATATACCAATATGATCCAGAATCGAAGCGGCAGTCATCTATCTGGGTCTTCCCTGGGGAGGATCCTCCAACAAAAGTGAAGAGATCAAGAAGTGTTGGCAGGAAGATGGTCTGCTCTTTCTTTTCTGCTAGTGGCCACATTGTGACAGTTCCACTTCAAGAACAAAGAACAGTCACTGCCAGATGGTACACGGCAAAATGTCTGCCCAAAGTGTTCGATGCATTGAGGAGGAACCATCCAAAGATAGCCTGCAGCATGACAATGCCTCTGCTTACACCACAAGGGAGACCACAGACTTTCTGAACAAGTCAAAACATTACCCCATCCCCCTTACATCCCAGACCTGGCCCCATGTCATTTTTTTCTTTTTTCTAAAGTGAAAAAAAGCATTCATGGTCGTCGATTTGACTCACCTGAACCTGCAGTGGATGCATGTGAACAGTTACTTTGTAGCATACCGAAAGACATGGCGTTCAGCAGTCAAAAAGTGGTTTGAACAGATGGTGTGTTGCATAGTATGTAGTGGAGAGTACTTTGAGAAGATGTAATGATAAGCATATTTTTATTTTCATTTTAAGGCTTCCATTATCAAAATTTTCAGAGTGACCCTCGTATGGTGCAGTGCTTCAAAATATGATAAAAGATTTTGTATTAAACAAACAGTATCTTTTTGATAATCAAACAATAGAATTCATAGCACTGAAAATAGTGCCTTTTTGTACAAAACTGCATCTAAAACTACGTATGTTATTTCATAAAATTATTATTAAATAATAATTACAGCTATTAACTTATTATAAGCCCCTAACAGTCCTAGAATGGAGTTCATAAAGTCCTAAATCCCTCTTGGCACATAATAATCCTTTCCCTACTGATGACATTATCCAAATGTAAAACCTGGTTTTCTCCACAAAAACTGAATATTAAAATACTTTTATCTTCAAGTAGGATTCAAAATATTGTTATTGGTGCGACAATATATTAAGAAAAAAATGCATATTAGTGATTCTTCATTCATATAATTTTATTCAATATTTAATATAAACAACACATTCTTTCACGTAAAATTGACATCGAGCAACTACTCATTCATATTATCAGACCCAATGGAATTGAAGGATTGAACCAGTAGAGTGAACTATATATTGTGGTGCACTAGATGGGAAATGGTTTATTATTGGTAGGGCTACCAGATCGCTACAAGAGAAAAGTAGGACATGCTGTCCCAAAATGTAGGAGAGAGGGTGTGCGAATTAACGTGGGGAATGCCAGGGATTTTCCCCCCACCAAACATTTTATGCGGCAAAATAAAATTATTTTTATCCCTGCCAGGGATGTTTTATCCCCCTCAAAGAAAATCGATTTGAAAGCATACAGTATACCATTTCTTAACAATGCAACACACAACTGAGAAATTATTCGTGTCCAGTGCATCATGCTACGACACAAATGGCAGAAGAGCGAAGTAAAATTAATCAAATCAATCAATCATTCGTGTTAATGGTACAGTCAGCAAAGATTTCCATACCAAAAAGTATGCAACCTTGTGGATTAAAGGAGGACCATTCTGCAACTGACCAACCTCATCGAATATGTATTAAAGTGTTCACAAGAAACTTGCATAGGTATGGACATTAAATTTGAACTTGGTAGTGGAACCCGTGATATCTAGAAAAAATCCATGTATTTTGAATGGTGAAATTGTAACGATATTTTAATACAAAGAATGTCGTTTTCTGCTATTTCTGTCCGTTACAGCAATTAACTACTTCTATATCCAACAGAATAACGAGAGGACCTCTTCACAAGAGACATTAGAATCATGTTCACTGCCGTAACTAGGGACCTGCAGGGGTGCTCGGGATAGGATTGGGATAGAAAAATTAATAATTCTGACGTTTGGGACTGAAAAAATTCTCAATTTCTCGACCAGGTCGAAAAAATTTCGGGACGGGAAATTTTGAAAATTTCCCGATGCATGAAGACCTCGAATGGTACACACTATTTCCTCAACACGTGATTGTTTTTGCATTTTTGGAATAAAAACTGTTAATTTAAGAAAAATCAGACACACTAGACTAGTGCAGAAGCTATCAAGAATTAACCTAGTTTAAATATTATCCTTTGGAATTGCTCAGTTGTGGATTACGAAAAGTCGGGATAATAGTGTCTTTGTAATTCACACTCCATCACTTCGAATTATTACTTTTTTTTTTACAGTACTCTTCTGCATGTAAAAACATGGATTTAGAGATACCATGAAGGGTGTACTTTAAGTGCTCTCTGTTTGATATCTGTGCATTGTTAAAAAGTGCAAAAAGACATAGAACTGTTCATCAACAAAGTGACAAGAGGTTGATGAAAAGGAAGTCAGACGAATTCAGTTTCTATCTAAATAGTAGACTAGATTCTGAACTTGTATACAATGCGAAAGCACGCGTTGAATTTAATGATTTGTAAAGTAATAATCATAATAATAATAATAAACCAATAATATTATAATGGCAACAACAACAATAATAATAACAACAATACAAGTTTTTTATGACTGAAGAGCTAGATATGAAATCTTACTATGCCCTCCCCCCCCCCTCTCGAGAGAAAAAATCTGCAGGCAGCCTTGAAGTGGCCATCCCCCCCCCCCCCCAAGCAAAAAGTTTAATTTGCACAGTGAGGACAAAACATTCGCAATAAATAATACATATTTCTATAGAACACGTTAGAAAGTAATTTAAAATTGACACTTTTCAGTTTTAAAAAATTGAATTTTTAATGAATTCTTATATGCAAAATTTCAAAACTTGTAATCATACTAAACAATGCACCTCCTACTACATGTTTTAACTAGTACTTCTCATTTTTTTTTCTCAAAGTTTTAGGTTTTGTTATATATTTGGTCTAGGAATTAATTCATGGGCCTGGACAAGAGATGGCATAACGAGCGTATCGTCCCACAGTTCCGTGTATCCACACATGCGTTGAAAACTCCTGTCAGCGTGCATCGTCCGTAGTATAGGGCAGTTGATTGACGCATCAACAACAGCATTTTGTAGTCAACTGAACATGGCGCAGTTCGTGCCAGATAAAGTGTTTTTGCGGGGTGTTCTGCTTCATTACTTTAACATGCAGAAAAGTGCTACCGAAAGTCATCGTATTTTGGTGGAAGTGTATGGTGACCATGCACTAGCTGAGCGAACGTGTCAGAAGTGGTTTGCACGATTTAGAAGTGGTGATTTCGGCCTGGAAGACCAAGAGAGACCTGGACAGCCAAAAAAATTTGAAGACGAAGAATTGAGAGCATTGCTCGATCAGGATTCGTGTCAAACGCAGGAAGAACTTGCAGAAGCATTAGGCGTTGATCAAACAACAGTTTCCAAATGCCTCAAAGCCATGGGAATGATTCAAAAGATGTCACATTGGGTTCCACATGAATTGAAAGACAGAGACGTTGAAAGACGAAAAACCATTTGCGAATTGCTGCTTCAAAGACAGAAAAGAAAGGGGTTTTTGCATCGCATTGTTATTGGCGATGAGAAGTGGATCCATTATGAGAACCCGAAACGAAAAAAGGCCTGGGTGAAGCCAGGTGAACCAGGTCCATCACAACCGAAACGAGATATTCACTGTGCAAAGGTTATGCTGTGCATATGGTGGGATATGAAAGGTGTGGTGTACTATGAGATGCTGCAACCGGGTGAAACTATTAATGGAGAACGTTATCGACGACAATTAATGCGTTTGAAGCAAGCTCTGGCCAGGAAACGACCAGAATGGGAGAACAGACATGATAAACTTAATTTTCAACATGATAACGCTCGCCCACATGTCACAAAACCTATTTAGAAAATGTCGGATGGGAAGTTTTACCCCACCCGCCGTATTCACCAGACGTTGCTCCTTCAGACTACTACTTGTTTGATTGCATGAATAACGATTTGATTGGACAGCGGTTCACTTCTTCAGAAGATATCGAAAAATGGGTCTCTGACTGGATCGCTTCAAAGGATGAGGACTTCTTTCGCCACGGAAGCCGTAACTTGCCTGACAGATGGGCGAAAGTGGTGGCTCGCGATGGACAATATTTTTCTTAAGGTATTTATGTATTTTGTGTTTGAACTACAGCTTCAATGTGTGTGTAACAACCGCACGAATTAATTCCTAGACCAAATAGTTTTAGGTTATATATATATATGAGAGACTGGACAGTCAAACTCTTTGAAATTATACTGAACCCCAGCACCAAATGTTTTACAGACTTATGAGAAATATTTCTCTCGTGAGTCCATTGTGCTGATGGTAATGCAAGTAGTCTCTCAACATTTGAATTATGACCTGTAATGGCAAACAAATATTCAGCAATTACTGTAATCTGAAATGATTCCAGAAGTTTCATCTTGGCTAATTTTTAGTTCAATAACAGGGTTTCTACCAAAATAAGAAATCCAAAATTCTTGACATTTTCAGGATATTCCTTGATTATTTTTTTATTTTTTCGTTTTTCTTAGCCGACCCCTACTTAGGTAAAGTTGGAAATAGCAATTTAGAAAAGAAATATATATTTCATGAGAAACCTCTATCAAAAGGCCAGTTAAGATGAAAACTGAAGCTGAATTTAACAAGAGAATTAGACTTGCTCTATCTATAAATGCATCCTGGACTGCATTTGGCAGAATAGCGAGGCTCTGGCATCTGGACGTACAACCAGTATAATCACATGTGGGACTTGTGTTGTCATCCCTAAATGAGTCATTCCATATGAAATCAACACAGCCCACAACCTGACCAACTTCTATTTTCATGAAATTTGGGGAGTTGAAACTATGCATGGAACTTAGTAACTATGAAAATTTCGAGTGTCATGCATCTTGTAATTGTTAAATTATTCAAGGTCAAAGTTCGCATAAATTGCCCTTTTTGAACCCACTTAGCTATACTAAATGTGCTGTAACTTCGCCCCTATTTCACCCAGGAAGCTCAAATAAAGCTTATTGTACAGGGAATTGAACAAGCTTTCCAGTGATATATAACGTCTACCTTTGGATAAAAATATAATTTTGTCACGTGACCTTGACCTTTGACCTTGAATATCTCAAAACACGTCATCACGAAAAATCGTGAAAAAAATATATTTGGTCCCTCATGCCATACTCTAAACATATCAAAAAATCATTCTGGGACTGCAATTGGATCAGAAGATACAAAATAATATGTGTAACTATGTGACTGATAAAAGCCTCATTACATGAACTTGTATGATGAGTCAAATGTCCCTTAACACCCCCTACAAAATGTAAAGGAGTTATCCTGGTCATGAAAGAAATAGGTTAGGCACAGGGAGATCCCTAGCTATATGTGTCAAGTGCAGGTCCGGCATATTGTTGACCACCATATTTAATTCAACACAAACATTTCAAAGAAAATGGGGTGATGTGATATATCAAATCAGGAAAGAATTTCACGAGATGCACTACAGGTACTGATGGTAATTCATTGCCATTATGCAGCAGCACAGCCTTCAAACTAGCTTTGGAAGAATCTGTGAACAATTGCCACTCATCTGGCCAGTGTTTATGTCCAAGAGCCTCCATAACAGAACAAACATTGGTACTAATCTGATATTCCCCCGGACAGATTTCTTCATTTTTACAGAAGAAACTACTTACGGTAATAAGTTCCTGTAGCATTGTCTAACATCGAAGGTGTTTTGTGTGATGTGGGAATGTTTCATGGCGGAAATTAAACCATTGACGCATAGCCTCACGAACCATTTCCTGTAAGGTTAGGTTAGATAGGGTCACGTATAGGTTACAATAGTTAAAAATTGGTTTCGAAAAAAATATGCGTAGCCCCACACACCATTCTCGCATAGCCCCACGAACCATTGACACATAGCCCCACAAACCATTTGCGGAAATGTACGTTCTTCAGTTACAAAAACACTTTTTTTTAAAAAAAAATTGCAATTACTTTGATCAAAAAAACATGAATACACGTTAAAGAATGTTCCGCGAAGCAGATAGGTAAGTACACTTGTCAAAAATTGACAAAACGAAGAAGTTATAGGTGTCCGGGGAATATCAGATTTTTACCCAAACATTATTACAAAACACCAGACCTTGTTCTTCGGAGAAGTATTCTTGGAAATCCCTATGACCACTGCAATAACTGCATATTCTCACATCCTTTGAGTCTGGAACTTAAAATTTCAGATTGTTGTTTAGTAAAGGTAAAAGTAAAGTGTGCATAGCACCACGCCATGAAGGCATATAGGGGGTGTGGGGGTAACGCCCCACACTTTTCTTTTTCAGCATTGATTGTCATTTTCCTTTTTTTCGATTTTCTGCACCTGCAATGAAAATGATCTTGCTATTACATTACATAATTAAAATTTCCACAGTTAATCTACCATATACCACCTAACAAGGCCGCGGTGGCTCAGTCGGTAACGTATCTGACTACCATGCTAAAGGTCCCGGGTTCGATCCCCGGCCGGTTCAAATTCGGGAACTTTACTAACGATGGAAGTGGCCCCGGCACCCACCCAGCATCGAATAACATGGGTACTTGGGGGAAACCCTGGGGGGTAAAGGCAGTCAGGGGCGTGATGCTGATCACATCACCCCCACTCACGACCGGATCAAGAAAGTGTGGGGCGTTACCCCCTATACGCCTTCATGGCGTGGTGCTATGCACAGGGGAACACTTTACCTTTACCTTGGTTGTTTATTATGTTCAGTATAAGTGTTTCAAATTAGGGCGTTTCGTCTCGGACACGCTGTATTTTAAATTATGTTAATATTTCTAACCTAAACAAGTGACGAGGAGAAGAGGTGGTGGTAAAATGTGCCGCTCCTTTGGACGAAGCCAGCCAAGCCATTTTTTAAAAAAATGTATTACCTTTCAAGAAACTGGGATGATATTCGAAATTATTTTAAAATGCCTCTGCTTAGAAATCTTTCTAGAGCAGTGTTTGTCAACCACCGGGTCACGGCTAATTACAGACTCGGTGTCAATTGTACAACAGAATGTGAGAGGTCTTGATCTATTCAGTATCAATGTACAATTTGTACAATATATGAAGTGATAAACGGAAATTAATGTGTATTTTCTGGATTGTCATATGTATTTTTAGGCAAGAACTTAAAGTCTGTGGATTTGGAATTTTTTTTAAATGTTTTTTGTGTAGGTTTTTACATGTATTTTACACATCAAGTAGGAAACCTTTTTAACACCCAATTATCCACCCCTCGTTATATCTCCCTTTTTTTTTGTAAAAGAAGATGAAACTGGTGAAAGAGTCATCGTGCGTCCTTTTTGTCGATTGGCAACGAATTGGTCTGAATAGATGGGAGGCGAAGAATCAAAAGTCTCCCAAAGCAGTACCACTCGACTGGTCAACAGACACAGATTTGTATCTGCAAATTCCAGGTTTCTGCACCATTGCTTTCTTATGCAAAAAAACAAGTGAACGGATGGAAAAATTATATCGTGTTCCTATGTTGGATCTGATCCTTCGAGATAATTTCTGTTATTGTTGCACTTTCAAGGTTTTATAGTCATGGACCATTGTATCGCGAAGATAATTATTGGTTCTCGTCCGCAACTTCTCTCCATCTCGCTTTTCTTTTACCCGAGAATATGTTAACTCATCTCAACATTTGCAGCCGAAGTGAAAGGACAATGAAAAGTCTGTCGTCTGGAACATGGACACGATTCCTTTAAAAACAGTGGCGTGGTGTGACTTTTTCAAAAGTGTTACCGGCCACAGTACGATTATTCTGCTAGACGTTATCATCCACACTCTCCGCCCTCCCCTTGCCAAAAAGAAAGCATGCCTTCGATCTAGATTTTTGGTCATTTCGTATTTTTTCCTCCAATCCGCTCAGTGATTTAGCCACAAACACTTTTAGCAAAAACTACCACTCATGAGACATTTACCACGAAAATACAATGAATAGTGGTCGACCCTTGTGAATTCTTCATCTCTGTTTCTTTGCAATTGAGGTGGAAAGGGGAAGAAAAAGAACCACACATTTCTCGGGTCAGTTTGACGTTTGACAATTGTCCGCTCCTCCAGCGACAGTCAAATTGTGGAAGGGAACTCCAGCTGTACGTGTTGCCAACTTAGTATTTTGGAGCAAGGTTTCTCCAAATCACGAATCGCACCAAGGAACTATATTTTCGTCTATTATCCGACCGGTCTCAGTTGAAGTTCAATCCAGCCTTGGCTTTGCAGTCCAGCTCTAGTTGCTTAAGAGAAATAGTATCTCCATTTTAGGCGGGATTTAGCTCTTTTCTGCCAATCCAACGGGACGACACTAGCCTGAGCCGGCAGGCCTGACCGGCAGCTGGATCCCTGAAGAGGCATGGGAATAACCCCCCTTAGCACACTGTCCCAAAGTCATCCCCCGGTTTTCCCTTGCATTGGCGCAATCTTCCTTGTTACCTCTCCAGTGTAGCGAAACAATGGTCACCCTCTTCGCTGCAGAAAAAGACTCCTCTTCAATATCTACTATTTCATTGAAACATTTTTTTAATTCTTCACACCGGTTACATGCATACCACGCCTCTGTTTAAAAAGAACGCCTGTTTCAGTGGAGTGCCTAAGGAAGGGTTGGTGGGAGTCTTAATCCCCTCTGGCGTAGCATTCCTTAAAGAAAAAGTGGAAATATGTAAGGCTGAGTAAAAAAAATACCCCCTCCCCCTTTTACGAACACATCCGCTCCCTTACGAAAATCCTGAGCACACCACTGTCCCCTTGGTTGGATTTTTTATTTGGTTCTTATTTATAGTCTCTTTTCTGCCACTTTTGACTAATCACTGCGATAAGATGAGTGACGATATGATGAAATTGATGAAGGGATACTCACGAAGAACATCCATGGCCAGCCCGGGATCCCTGGCCCCCCGGGACTCCCCCATGGCGCAATGGTAGCGACATTGCCTTGTAATCAAGGGGTCCCGCGTTCGATACCCGGTGGAGGCACAAGTGGTTCGGATCCCACTTTAAACTGTAGGTCCAGTCCCGATTAGCCTAACTGTGCATAAAGTGGACTTAAAACAGCAACTCAAACCAAACCCTGGCCCCCCAGCGTTATGTGCTAGCCACTCGGCCCTTTCTGCTAACGTTCCTTAAAGAAACGTCAAATTCAGGAAAAAATGGCAAAATATAGGACTAACTAATAGAAAAAGAAGCCATAAGAAATTCCTGAACACGTAGCTGTTCATAGACTGTTTACTTCTCAAAAAGTAACCGAGAAAGTAAATTGAAGCGGCCATTGGCGCATTAAGCGTGGTCGAAAGGGTCCATCTCCACCTCTGAAGCATTTAAATTAACAATAAATCATCAATTAATATAAGAGCATAGTGTAAAAAGGAGGTGGCTTTTGGTTCATAATTCTAAAGATATTCCTCTACTACAAGGGGTTCCCAAACTTTTTCGTTTCACGGCGCCCTTAGTGCTTCAAGATTTTCCCGCGGCGCCCAAGTCAGAATGTAGGCCCAACTAACACTTGCAACGCTTGGTTAGTGTGGCTAGGTTGCTTGCCTTAAGTTAAAAGATAAACACATTTGAAAATGAAAATATTTTACATGTAAAAAGTACTAAATAAGCACACATTTGGAATAAGTGTAATTTCAGTGAAAATATTGGAATATGTTACGGCGCCCCTGTAAGCCAGTCACGGCGCGGGAACCACTGCGCTCGAACTTCAAGAAACGTGCTGCTTTCTGTTCATGCTCTAAACCTGTTGTATGCTAGAACGAAACCACCCGCGAGAATATAATAGAATGGTATTGATTTGTGCAGGCGTGTTTTGGCCTCATGGGCCGTTCTTACAACCAATCCTTGTCAGAGATCCAACCCAATTTCTACCAGCCCATTAGGCGATCGTGATATAAACCGCGTTTTCCACATTTCACCGGTGAAAGCACGCTTCGGCTTTCCGTATTTCACCAGTTTGCACCAAAGCCTTCACCAGGTTAAACCATGACGTCATCAATTTACACCAGCCTCAAGAGGTGGTGCGGCAGGTGAATCAAAATGGCGTCGTCTGCAGTGAAGCTTCTTCTGATTCGTAATATGCGTTGTGTAGGCAATAGTACGGAATGTCACGCCGATTTTGTTGCACGGAGGGCGAATAAACTAGATGCAGGCATATACTGTCCACATTTTAAATACTACTGCTCCTTCATTTGCACGAAAAGTGAAATAAAGTATGCCGATGCATCGAAACATGCGTCCATCTTCTGCTGCTACATGCAGGAAAGGATCCATTTGCAAAATTCGATATCTTTACAAAAGAATACCACTTAAATTCGTAGTGCACATGCAAAATAAGATGTCGTTAAGTGAAAATATATAATATTAATGATATGTCTTCTGTGATTTAGTCACTGATGGTTAGTGTTGCCCACGGGACGAGACGGGACAGGCTTTTAAAAATTCGAGACGAGACGAGATTGATCATGTGTCCCTTTGACAAACGAATATTTTCGAGACGAGACAGCATTTCACAGCATTTCCACGAGACGAGACAGGCCAAAGTCTCGTCTCGTGAGCAACACTACTGATGGTGATTTTTTCCTGATAAACGCGGATATGCGTGCGCATTCCGAATCTAACTTTCATTTGTTTCAGTATGAAGCTTTTCCTATTTCACCGAATTTGAAGTCATTTTTGGTGCACCAGTCTGATGCACGCTGGTGAAATCTGGAAAGCGCGGACTGTAGGGAGCCCGCCGACTTGCAGCAGGGTTGCCCTGGCAAGAAAAGTGAAAAAAAAAAATACGGTTTCAAGAATAAAATCAATTAATTTATTTTCGGAATGTTGATGCAATAAAAGTAAATATCAAATGAAGGGCTCGTGGCTCGGGTGTAAAGCATGGTAAGTGACATTTTCATCATTTTTTCAGTTACAATGTAAAATGTGCCATCCTTCAAGTTTTGAGTGAAATTGCCATGTCATATAATTTGCATTGAACTCGGTGAAGCCTTCTCAAATTGGTAAACACAACACGAAAACAATTTATCTACAGTATAGCTTCTAACCTTTTGTCTTAATGAACTCGGAAATGACAAAAATGTCACTTACCATATTTTACACACGAGCCCTTCAAATAGTGGTTCTCTAGAAACACCCTTTCTCATTGCTCAGATAGATTTGAAAATGTTCTGTCGACTGACCATCGAGATAATCGTGACCAAAGCTTACACATACTTGCGAAGAATGCTCAAATTTTCGCTGGGCTCTAAGATCACCTTGAGGCCCCTTGGACAGTTGGAGTGCGGCTGTTTGGCCGCTAGCAAACGAGCACTCGAAGAAAACCTTTGCTGTCAAATAGGAAATATTTTGTTCGCGTAGACGATTATGTTCACCGTCTTCTATGCTGACGGAACAGCCACGGGTGATCTGAAGCGAACGCCAGCTGAATGGGAATCAAACTGCACGGTCCGAAAACGAGCAGTTGTGCATCGTATACTTCACGGGCTATCAATTTGTGCGTGGTATAGAACCTACATTTTCTGTTTGTCAGCGTGTGTGTATCAATCGTTACTATGCTTCGTGTATGGTGTTCAGTCCGAAGGCTATAGTAATCGTGATATCAGTGAGAAGTTGATTGATTGATTTGGAGTTTTAAGTCCACTTTATTCACAGTAAGGCTAATCGGGACTGGACCTACAGTTTAAAGTGGAATCCGAACCACTATGTGCCTCCACCAGGTATCTAACCCGGAACCCCTTGATTACAAGGCTACGACGCTACCTCTGCGCTATAGAGGAGAAGTGTTGTGTCAAAGTTGACAAAGTAATGTGGGAGGACTAGAATTCTATTCACCTCGCGCTTTTTCCGTTTTTTTGGGCGAATTTCAACAAAAATAATACTGGGTTGCTGTTTCACTCTTGTTAGATAACTTATTGAATTTGATTTTTTTGTTTTTTAAGTTCATTTTATGTACAAATGTTAATCTGGACTGGACCTACAGTTTGAAGTGGCACTACGTTACCACTACGCCATCGGGAAGTTCCTATATAACCTGAAAATATATAAATACGGAAAATAAATTTAAGCCTCCCTCTCTGCACTATGTTAATTTAGAACATTGGAAAGTATTTACTAAATATCCAGAAATACTCGTTTGGCACATGTTTATGTAACTTACAGAGCCATCCCATACCACGTAATAACTTAATCCTTTTCAACAGGACTTATTCTCCGGAGAGCCAAGAATGCTGGGTAAGTCCGGGCACCTGGCGAGCCTTGCTGCCCCGAAATTAGGTACTAGCTTGGCGGGATAGTTTCATAAACTAACCGATTTTCTAGCTTACTATGTATTTTTTGGTGTATTTGAAATAATGTCTCACAATAAAATGAACACTGGTTTGCGAATAAGAATTTAAAGGGCAGAAATGTATGTTTTGCAACAGAGGAGAAATACGTATTTATCACATTGCCTCCATCTGTGAGTTAGGCCGAAAACGCCTTTGTTTATTGTTATCGTGTAGAAAGGCGATGCTAGCTAGCATTCAGACGAGCCGCTTTACTACATCGGCCAAAATAAAAGCCATATCGCCATCTTATTGGCCATTGAAGGTCCATGCAACATAGCTGAAGGTGACTGATATTGGATATATCCTATGTTAACTCCAGCAGCACTAAGCTAAATTATATAATTATTAAGGAGTCGCGTTATGTAAGTGGATACATTAATTAACATGTTTTGAGGATGCCGACACATCGCCTCCAGCTATCCGCCCAGTAATGGATCTCCAAAAGTTACCCAATCCTTCCGCCGACCCTACAATTGGTATTACATGCGTTCCATTAAGGACATCATACGACACAGTGTTGCGATCTCCAGGAAAATGTGGCTGAAACTAGTGGGGTCGACTCGCGATCACGCCACCGAAAATTTCGAGTCGGGTGAATTTTCCGTCATCGATTTCATTTGATAATCTTCGTCGCAATTGGCCCAAAGTGACGCAATTGGCCCAACTGGAAATCTGATGTATGCAGAAGCGTCGCCAAATAATTTTGTTTGGAGACTCTGCTTCGGTGATCATTTGTCAACTAAGGTCATATTTTTCTTCCGTTGTTTGTCTTTCTTATTTGTATCTCTCTTTATTTTCTTCTGTTTATTGATCTCATCTCTTTTTCGCTTCTTCCTCTCGTTCTCTGTCTTTTTCTCCAGCTTTATTCCTTCTTTCTCCCTCTCTTTTTCTTTGTCTCTGTCTCTCTCTCTCTCTCTCTCTCTCTCTCTCTCTCTCTCTGTCTTGATTCCAGTTTTTCTGTACTTTTCTTTCTGTATTTCACTCTCTCTTTTTCTTTCATTATTTTCCCCTCTCTATATTTTTCTTCCTATGTTTCCATCTCTTCCTCTCTTTTATTTCCTTGTTTCTCTCTTCCTTCCTTTGTTTCTCTTTCTGCGACAACGAGGCTGTGGTACTTGCGTTGTGTTGTCCATATGTGTTTGTAATTGTCCGATCATCATGGTCGTGATTAGCCAAAAGTGGCAGATATGCGACGTTAAATTAACTAAATCAAACCATATCTTTCTCTCTCCTTCTTTCTTTTTCTTCCTGTATTCCTTTCTCTCCTTCCTATTTTCCTCTTTCATTCTTTCTTCCTTCCTGTGTTTCTCTCTTCGCTTCTTTCTCTTCCTTTGCTTCTCTACTTCTTTCTTATTCCCGCTCTTTTTCTTCCTGTGTTTATCTCTGAAGCTCTTTCTCCGTCTCAACTTCTATTTCAGTCTATTCCTTTCTCTCGCATTCCTCTCTGTGTACGATTCTTCTTCTGCTATGACTATTTCACCGTAGTTTTTCAGTACCAATTAATGTATTCAAATTGATCATCGTGCAATGTAATTGTCAGCGCTCGTGGCGGAGTGGTTAGCATATCCGGCCTGGGCATGGAATGGATGTTTGTAAGTGCCCATTCATCAATTTCATCACTCATCCCGATCTTCGCAAATTAGCCAAACGTGGCACAAAAGCGAAGTAAAATAAACAATGTCAAACATATTACCGAAATCAGATTTTCTGGGGCTTCGTTCGTTCCAAATTTTAGCCTAACATTTACCTCGGATGTTGCAAACTCTGATACTTGTTCCAGAAAATGAAAAGTAATTTATCACTATACAAGCGGAAACCGAAAAAAATAATGAGAGTGTTACGTGCTACCGGTCCAATAAGCTGAAATCCAACACTTGAAATAGCTTTAGAAGGGGGAAAATTAGGTGACCAACATGTCGCACTAATAAATATTGACGTATTTCTTCCCCTGAATACTACTTCCACGAAACCAAATAACTTATTCGTGTCATATTTGTGGCATTCACTTATTACTACAACAAGACATGTAAGAACATTTAGGACATCGTTGTTCACTTCATAATGAAATGCCCACAAAAAAAAGGGACAGGAAAAGAAATGTAATCACATCATTCCACCTATCTTGTTTTCTTTTCTCGCAGCTGTCATACATAACTTTCGCACAGAAAGTAACAGTAGAAGGTTTCAAAAATAAATCAATAGGGCAGGAGAAGTTTGGTTAGTTAATGCATGTCCATTAATTCTTTTAAGATGGATCAAATTCTTAAGGAACTGAAGATCCCAGCATTGCTGGATTTCCTGTGTGCTTTGGGGTAATATATGATCACTCAATGCTACGTTCAAACAGAACATTCATAGCAATAACGCAGTAGCGTAGTGGGAACGCTGTAGCGTTGTAATCAAGAGATCCCGTGTTCGGTCCCTGGTGGAGGCACATAGTACTTCGCAGGGTGCGAAATCATTGAAGACTGATGGGAGGAGGAAGATCTTAATCTACAGACACATGCACACACACAAATATATACATATAAATGAATTATTATGTACATATTTATAATGTTATTAAATATAAAAAAATATTAATTATTCAATAATGTATTATTTCATAGTTTTTTATCTTGCATTCTTCTCATACTTTTATTGAGCGTATCTTGTTATTGGTGTAGAACTGTTAATGATTTCTTGAAAGAGAAATTACAGCCACACTTCCATGTACGTTTAGCATATTATTCTTAGTAAAGTATATTTGAAGTCTACGCTAATTGTTTATCTTGTGTATTATAACAAACCCCCCCCCCCCTGTTTCCCCCGGTAGTTCGGATCCTACTTAAAACTGTAGATCCAGTTTCGATTAGCCTAGCAGTACATAAAGTGGAGATGAAATAAACTTTTGAGTATACCCAATACTGTGCGGATTTTGGCGGGACACAATAGAAAACAAATGTAAATCAAAAAGTTGAAATAAACGAACAATATGTAAAATACCTTCTACTTTCTAACTTAATTATCTATAATACTTGAAATTTTATCCAAGTGACAATTTCATATTGTTCACTCACAATATAAAATAAAGTTACAGCATTGCATTCAATTTTAAAAATTGAGACTCGGGGTTCCTTTGACCATATATAATCCAGGCCATACCATTTTGAGAACAAGCAATTTAAATTCGCGTAAAGTGTTTCTGTTGCATGCTATCAGTGTTGACGTAAATGCTAATTTATTATCTTTTGTTTACTGCACCCCAATGCGATATCTAGTCACGCCATAGGAAACGATATAGAATGACTCTCAGGAAGACCAAGAGGGAGAGATTAGAAAGAAGCAGTGACCCCCCCCCCCCCCAACAGGCAGCGGGTAGGTTTATTTTGGGAAAGGCAGTAACATTCAACGATGCTGCTAATATCATCCAAAGAATTCATATCTGATCTGAATGATTACATTATCTAGTTTTTCTTATTTCGTGGGGGCAGGTGGATTGGTTGACCGGGGGCCGTTTGCCCCCTCCTCCGGTGTCTTCACTGTGAATGAGAAGTAAAGGGACAGGGACGAATGACGAAGAAAACAGAAAAGAGGAACGAGAGAGAGAGGCTCACTGGCGTACGCATGTGGGGGAACTGATGGGGGTCATCTGGGGGGCGGTGTAAATGTGTATTTAAAATCAAAATGACCTGAATTGGGTCTTTGTAAAAAAAAAAGAAAATAGGGGATGTTGAGGATATTTGAGGGGAGTGTTGGGGTGTGTTGATAAATCGTGGGCTACAACCCCTCCCGAAATTTTGAGAACATCAAAATTTTCAAGTGAAAGTGCGTAGAGAACTCGAACAAACGAATGGTGTAAATGCAAACAGCCCTGAAATGATCCCCGATTACGATTTCTGTCTTCGAGTACAATTTTAATGAACTGAAAAGCTCCAAAATATGGAAAATATTTTATTGTGTATTCCGGCAACCCCTCCCCCCAGAACAAAGCTATCCACCTTTACAATTCCAACCCCTCCCGAAAGAAACCCTCTACGCTAGCGGAGAGGCTGGATCAAGAAAGTAAGAAGGAAAGGGACAAACAGAGGGATACGAAGCGATAGAGCTATGGAGGGAATCAAAGGTTAGGAAGAAATTGGGTGTTGAAAAAGGAAGGTAGAAGAATATGCCGGCAAAAGAACGTAGAGGATGAAGGAGGAAAAATAACGTCGTCTTTTCCCGAACGCAGCAGCTGGGCATTTAATACACGGACGAAGCTATCGAGTCTTACCGCAAATAGGCTGCCTTGATCTTCCCAGTTGGCCTTCCACTTAACCATAGCGGCCTGTGACTTAACAATGACGGTTGGGACATTGATATTGACGTCAGTATAATCGAACGCGCAAACGTTATTTCACGTGTTCAGGGTCAAAGTCAGCTTCTCAGGGGCTTGAGAGGGCAATACGGATTCTTCTGGTTATCTATTGGCATAGTGAAAGATACCTGTACACCAGGCACGTAGCCAGGGAGAGGGCTAAGGGGGCTGAAGCCCCCCCCCGAAATCCTGCAAATTTCTAATTTAAGTAGTGGTAATTAATTTTACTTCCTTAGCAAGATTAAACATTAGAGCGAAAAACATTTAGTGCATAAAAGAGCAACCAGCTTATATTTTTATATTCTGCAATTTAATCCAAAGAATAAATGGATCCACAGCTTTCAAAATTTATAGTTTTCTTTGTGAGAGGTCACACAATATTAACTTTATGAGTAAAATTTACCCCTAAAGTCTTTTTTTGAAGGGATTGTGTAAAAGTTAATAACAAAATACAATAAATATGAATTTCAGTACACTAACTGTACAAAATGTAAGAGAAATGTCACTCATACGATGGATCGAGTAGCAAGTCCCTCCATTTATATATAATAATAATAATAATAATAATAATAAATTTCGATTAGAATTAAAATTCGTTTATTTTTAATATCCGTCAAATAATCCGTAGTATAATTGTTCTTCGGTAAAATCTTTTATAATAGTTATTATTGTAAAATGACAATTATAACCGTGGTAATAATTATTATTGTCATTATTATTTATACTAATCAAGTTTTATTAATAGCTTGCCCCCTCTACAAATATTTCTGAAGACACCTCTGCTGATAAGGGATGAGCCCCCCCCCCCAAATAAATTCCTGGATACGGGCCTGCCTGTACACTTCTAATGGTCTTTGTGAAGCGAGGGAACGGCAGGCCCTGGGCATATCCCAGGCCTTCTAGAAAACTAAATAAATGCATCATATCATATCTATTGATACACCAGAAACGCAACGATTGGTGCACTAAAATGTGTTGTATGTCCTCTGCGAAGATCAGGTTTAAAGTTAGATGCATTTTTATATATCGTAAAGGTAACACCAAAGTGCATACTCATGCAAGTGAGTATTTATTTCTGTCGAGATGCACTTCAATGCATCAGTTGATGCGTTTTTATGCACCTTCCTGCATCTTTCATTTAATTTATTTATTTATTTATTTATGCTAGTATTTCCTGCTGAAAAACAGCTGGCTGGCCTTAGTACAGCAGTACGTATACATGTAAATATATAAAAGTCATAAATTTATAATACAAGATACAAGATTGATGTGACTGTACAAAAGAAATGCTAAATACAATAAGAGGTACAATAAAATATGAATGATATATACATTAAAGTTTACATGATAAGTACATTAAAATAGGCCTGATGAATGATTAAAAAACAATTGATCTTTAGTCTCGATGAAAATCATTATAACTACTGACTATGGAGTTTAAAAACTCATTATATTTATAATCTGTAGATGTCAATAACGACCCATTTGGTATATGAGCTACCAGTGGCGTGCCCAGGATTTTTGAAAGGGAGGGATTATGTATACCTTTTCTTGGCAGTCAGATCTCATTTTGTCATATTTTCCTACCTTTCACGTTCTTCTTTTTTTTAGGAGTACTGGGCCAAAGGGGGGGGGGTATAACCCCCACCAACCATCCCTTGGGCACGCCAATATGCATTTTTTTGTTTGTTTGTTTCAGATGATGCATTTACTTATCTGTGATGCATTTACTTATCTGTGCGTAGATGGCGCAGTGGCAAAGCTGTCGACTTGTAATCAGTGACGTTCTCTAGGGGAAAGGGGGACATGCCTCCCTTTTGGTCCACTTTTTTTTCTAAAGAAAGTCAAATGCTGGGAAAATGTGGCAAAACAAAACAAAAGAGAAGCCATATCCTCTCTTTGTCGGTCATATTCGCCTCTTTCGAAAATCCTGAGCGATCCAGGATCTCTAGTGGAAGCACAATCGTCTCAGTAGTGCCAATATTATCCGTAGTAAAGTAAACTTGATGTCAAAACAAATTGCCTCACTTTGTTTCTATAACAAGAACCCTTCTCTCCCCCAGAAATTTTTGATGGGGGAATTTTTTAGGACATGACTTTTGGTGACGGAAAATCTCCCCAGGATTTCGCGCCACACGGCATGGGTTATCATCGTCACCCATTTGATTTACCTTCTTTTTCGCTCCCAAGAGTTTTTCGTGAAGGACGTTTATTATGTGAAGAAAGTCACCAT
This sequence comes from Lepisma saccharinum, assembly GCF_977018435.1. Lineage (NCBI taxonomy): Eukaryota > Metazoa > Arthropoda > Insecta > Zygentoma > Lepismatidae > Lepisma > Lepisma saccharinum. The sequence continues at coordinate 12,403,385 of NC_139239.1, read as the reverse complement.
CATTCGATATTAATCACTACGATTTTGCATCTGTTAGTTGGTACGAAATCCGGTCGCTCCTCTCTGCAGTATATGCTGTAGTCCAAGATATTAGCATTTACGATGCTTTTTTGTTTTGTAAGAACGTAAGCAGACGCAGATCACAACGATTTGCGGCAGGAATACATAGGGGAAAGTGGGGGAATTGCGACCACCTAAGGGAGATTTTAAAAATCTCAAAAACTGTACGCAGTGAAACAAAAATAAAATGTGGGCCTGAAAAAGCAATGTTTGTAGTACATCTCTGCGTATTACTTTTCTCCCTGTCGTTAATAGTTATATCTGTAAACGTTAAAAAGTAACGATGTGCGTGTGAGCGCAATTGCCCTATTGGTAGGGTAATGGCACTCAGTAATCATCCTAACAGTAAATAAATATCATTTTTGTACTATACAGAAACTATATCTATAAGTACTTATATTTATTAATATGCAGATACAAATTAAATTGAGCACAATTTTGCACAAAAATGCAAACATGGGACGCTTATTATGAGAAACGTCTTTGCACCCTTCATGTTCCCATCACAAACAGTTCCCACATATTATCTCAGAGTGAGCGTCATTACCCGATATGCGCCATATTATGTTCTTTGTTTCTCGTCTCATGAAGAACCTCAAATGTTTGCTTTATAATAATTAAGAAATAAACTGGAGATACTATTATTATATCTGTAAAATTTTCAAGACTCTCGCTTAAACGTTCCGACTACTTACCTTGCACTTTTTTCCTTCCCAATTTTATAAGAAAATATGACGAATTCGTTTTTCGCACCCTGCTTCTTAAAAGTCAACTCCACATTTGCCGCCTTTTGTTTGGTGCCTCGTAGTACTGGGTTCTAGATGTCAGCACAGGTTACTCTTCAATAACGCCCTCCGTAACGACTACAGAGGGGTGAGCGCCATTGCCCGCTGAGCGTCATTCCCCCACCTTCCCCTGCACTTGTTCTATTGCAGCCATGATGAACACAGTGGCGACTCGTGGCTTTTTTGTAGTGTATAGGAAGAAATTATGGTAAACTGAGGTCCCCGCACAAGGTAGGGCAAGGGACCCATGCCCCTTGAACTATGAATTTTTTTAATGTATACCTATAAAAACCAACGAAAATAGTATTGACGATATTTCATATTTTGCAAGAATTTCGATTTTGTCCCCTCTCCCTGTCGTGTGGATTGAGGATAATAATAGGTGCTGCTTAAACTCTGAAATTCTGCTAAATGCTTCTAAATTGTGCTAGGTATTTATTATTAATTACTTTTTCGGATAACTGCAGTTTTAAGATCAATTATGCATATACTTTTCTAGTTTTGAACTTGCGTTACTTATTATTCACTACACAAAATTGTGTAGAATGGCTCAACAAACGAAATGGGTTCAGCATAGAACTTGAAACGTTTTGAGAAAATGGTTTGTTTATCCCCAACCTTGTATCGATTTACTGCCGTAAAATCTCCTCAGGAACAAAATCGACAGGATAAAGAAAAGATAGAGGATGGATCGTCGCATGGTTGTAAAAAATAGCGTGTCGCTGTGTAGGCATACTCCCTTTTATTTGAAGTATAAATAAGATTTAGACGTAATTTTATTTCTATTTCCTGAAAACCTATTCCTTTGAATTCGATTTCCCTCTCCCAGGGACTCGCGTTTGCAGATTATGCTAGATTTGACCATTATGCCAAAAGCAGGATGATAGGGTCCAACGAAGATCAAACTGTGCTGCGTTTAGTACCATTTTGATGGGGTTGGCATCACTGATTGAGGAACCCCTCGCTGCTTCCTCGCTGGATCTTTATAAAAACCGCAACCTTTCCCCTGCCCCTTTTCCACTCCTCACCCATGTCTCAAGGATGACCGACGAGTTTCCTCAGGCGGGGCAGCCAAGCCTGTGTGTCCATCGTCTTTGGGCTGGGGCTGGAAGGAGCGCCACCAGTCAACTCTTGACAGTAACTAACCTAGTCAATTGTACGTACATTGCGCTTATAATTTTACAACGCGCATTATTATTATACTCCTAAAGAGTAGAGAACTGGAAGCAAGTATAAATGAACTGTAGGAAGTTCCTCGCTTCCTACATGGAGGAATCGCCCCTGGGTGAACATTGAAACACTATCCACGCGCATTAGAAATTCTAGGGGATCCTCAACCCACCTAATCCCCTTCTCAGTGACGGCTCGAGAATAAATTAGGAGGCAGACGGGTGGACAGGAATATTTTCTGAGAAGAGCAGTCGTTTTCCAATAAATATCTTACAACAATGCATATTCGTGCCAAAATAGCATTTCTTTACATATTTTTCTTGTTGGCTCTGGGGCTGGTAAAGGGACAGGCCTGTAGGGGGATATCCCCCTCTGTCCTCTTCTTACGCCACGCATCTTAACTCTTTATAATGGTTAATTTCACAACCTACGATTTCCCTGCACCGTCAAACAATACATGGCTTTCCACGCCTTTAAAAAAGTCTTATTGTCCGCCTCATTGTCTCTTTTTGTAATCTTCTGTTGTGTCTTAATTACCCCCTCCCCTTTTCTTCTTCTTTCTCAACGCGTTTCAATGAAGGAAAGAGACTTTACCTATTAACAAACTGACCTGAATGCCTGTAAACCTGTTCACACGCGAGTTCATTCCACGATCGATTTTTTTTCTTCATAAAATCGAGTTGCATTGCAGCGTTGTTGACGTGCTCCGACAGTCAAGCGCGATTCATTGGTCGTTTTTCTGCCTTTCTTTCTTTTCTTTTTTTGTGGGACGGCACGTTACTGGAGGTTATTTTGTCAGCTGGAGAGGAGCGGAGAGGAGGAGGAGGGAGGAGTGTGCCGAGGCAGTGAAAGTTCACGTCTGGGAAATAAAGGACGACGTAAGGTCGGCTGCGAAAAGGCCATGGCATCGGTTTGGTTCTCGCCGCGATAAAATGCAGCGAGTGAAGTTATTTACGTGCTAACTGTCCTTCGGGGAGGCGACTGAACTTGCACAAATGCAGTAAACAGTCTCCAGTTGCAGAGCCAGGTATCGCGTTGCAGTCGTCACTGATAAGAAGGTAGGTTGTTTTTCCTGTTTTTTGACTGTGCAAAAGTTATGCAGTACAGGAAGTGTTTGGCTTTAGGGTACGGAATGTCGTGCGTTGAGTTCAGGATTTCCCCGTTTGCTTCCGTGGAGCTGCGTTCTTCATGTTCAGTCAAAATGTAACTCCGTGTTTTACGGATACGCTAGTTTACCGTAACTAGGATTCAAGTAGAATTCAGCGGCTGCAATCAACCACAAAGTTAACTAGGAACAGAGGCAGGTCCGTAGCCAGAATTTTATTTCGGGTAGTGGGGGCTAATCTCTAATCAGCCGTCATCTAAAGGCGAAAAAGGGGTGATAGAAGCCTGAAGAAGAATTTGTCAGTATATTACAATTCATTATACAAGACGTTTAATCCTGCTAAGGAAATAAAATTCCCTGGTTGCGTGCATGAACCGAGTGGACCCACGTAATCGACTGGACTTGGGCTTTGATTTCTTCAGTTATAGTACGGATCAGTGAATTTTGCGCCAATACGTTTTGAAGGTCTAAAGCCAAGTGATTTGGTCAGCAGACTCCAGTAGTGACTCGAGAAGAATTTTCAAAGGGGGTACGGAATAGTAGATCCGGATTTTCGAAAGTTAAAAAGTTACAAACACTGGAATTTCCAGATTTTTAGTAACTAGTGTGTCTGTTGTGTGGTAAGTAATATTTTCCCAAAAACTTGGGGGAGGGGGGCGTGGCTCAGTGGTGTTGTCGTTGAGTTGCTGTTTAGTCCACTTTCTGAACAGATAGGTTAATCGGGACTGAACCTACAGTTTAAAGTGGGATCCGAACCACTATGTGCCTCCACCGGCCTCCGAGAAAAAAGGGTTTGATTGATTCATTTGGTTTATTTTGCTTTGCCTTTCTGCCACTTTTGGCTAATCGCGAAGATGAGGATGAGTTATATGATAAAATTGATGACCCAGACCGAGATTCGAACCCGGGACCCCTGGAGAAGAAAGAACGTGCGGATGAGCGTAAAATGCCCACAGAAAAGTTTCTAATGAAGTTCAAAATCAGAAGTGAGACCACACACTCACACACAGAAGTTAGAAAAAAAACGGTGCAGTGTCATGTCATGTAATGTTTATGATTTTTTTTAAAAAATGATAACAGTTCCGATTGTTTGATTTTTTTTAAAATTCTCTTAGCAGAAAGACTAATTATCGTAGAATTTTGGAAAACATTGTCACACGAAATTTGAACCTTCCTTAAAGTAATGAGCATTGTTTGGATTCGAAAAAAAAAGAAGTTATTTATGTTGAAAAAAAACTTAAAAATTACCTTACGCAAGCGTGCGCGTTTCCCAGGAGAAGACATTCTCCGTTGACAGGCGACAGTAACTAGTGGGAATGAATGTAGAAGTAAATCGGAACCTTAGTAGAAAGCATTTAGGGACTTTATCTTAATGTTAAGAGAACCAAACCTGACCTGCCTAACCTAACCACGAAAGCATATATTGAACAAAATTTTAAGTAATCGCTAAAACTCCGCAGTATGTGTTAACAGACGTAAATCGAAATCGAAACATTTATAAAAATTCCATTCGTTGCATGATTAAATCGCAATAAAACAAATGGAACTTGGGCCAAAAAATTCACTTTCTCCTCCTCCTCTCTCTCTCTCTCTCTCTCTCGATTTTATTCTCGCTTCGTTTCTTGCTTGCTTACTTCTCTTGTTTTACCTTTCTCTCTCCTGCCTCTCTTTCTCCATCTCTCTCTCTAAAGAGGAGACGAATAAAATGAATGGAACAGTAAGAAAACATTTTCCCCCCTTATTTAAATGCCTCTTGCCTGTTTTCTGTCCTTCCATCAATTCATGTAATATTCATTTGCCTCATTGACACGATTAACCCAGAGGCAATGGCGTACGCAGGATTTTGTTTCGGAGGGAGCTGGAACTGTAAAAGTGAATATTACATAGCTGCGTTTTGTGGGGGAGGTACGGTTTGCACAATAAAATTTTTCATAATTACAATGTTTAACCTTTGTTTTATAAATTGTTCAAAGACAAAAATGGTAAACGGGGTCGTTTTAACGGTATTTTCAGTTACCACTTTGATTTTTCCAGAGTTAATTACTAATTTCATTCGAAAATTTTGATTTTCTCGAAATTTCTGGAGGTGCTAAGCTCCATCAGCTTCCCCTATGTGTGCGCCAGGGATAAAATAGGAAGGATACAAAAACTAAATTAAAATGTACATGTAGTACACCGCTTGGGCGTCCATTTGTGACAGTCCTTTACGATGACTCAAACAATTAATATCATTTATATGGTAGTGTTATACAAATTGTGTCCAAGTTGTATATGCTATAAGAACTTGGAAAAAACGTACAAAAATTAACTATATGAAACCATCAACCAACATTGAATCCTGTAGTGATATGGAAAAGTTGTAATTTAGCAGTGCACACGAGTGAAAACTCGTATATAATTATGTCCATAGAGATCGTGTTTTAATTACATAAAGTAATTATTATAACCAGCGACAAGATAGGGCAGTTTCAGTTACGAAATACCCGGATGTGGCACTGATCCACACGATAATCTGTGTAAGCATAGTGTACGCATTTAGTTCACACGCCTGTTCGAAGAGAGCGTAACTTGTCACAAGACAAAAAGAACTCTTTATTTTAAGGCGGGATATCTCGCTGTGCACTTAATTGCACTTCAATTAACAAATTCCAGAGCGTTAAGTGCTCGAGACAGCTGAAGCCTTGCCAGAGACAATTGCCGCTAGAAGAGCTATCGAGTAATGCACTTTGCTTCCGACCAAGAGAAAGTGAGATGAATTGCAAAACATAGTTAATAATTCATGTGTTTTCCTACGGGTTGTGCATTTCTTGTTGTGTTCCATAAAAGCAAAGATGAAGGTGCGTTTGGACAACATTCAGAAATCACAAATTCATTACTAGCTCGAATTTTCATTATTATACATATTGCCCATGGGCATCACCAACATTTGGATGTGTGTGTATGGGGGAGGGGGGTGGGAAAGGCAGTTGATATAAAGTTGAAGAGTAAAAAATAATAGAATATATTACTTAATGCTATTGTTGCATCTTTGGTAGACTGTTCTGCTCGACCCAATTAGCACGATCGTTTCTTTTAATTTTTCACATTTCATACCGTTAATGTCTGAAATCCATAATTATTGAATTTCGATATTAACTTACACATATCGTTCAAGAATTGGTTTTGAAAGTTTGGCGTGAATTGTAGTCACGAAGATTACGTTGTGCGACCTTGTCACAATTCTGGAATGTTAACTAATCGAACCATTTATTCTTCGTATTGAATGGTAAAATATCTTAGTAGTATATTGTATCTTGGCTGACTTGATTCTTGCATTTTCCACACAATTTTCCTACTGAAACTCATTTCTTCCCCTTCGGGAACACACAGTCCCCTGTCAAATGATTTACAACTCATGTCACCCTTCCCCTTTTAGACACGCTACTGCTTTCATAGGCTAAGTAACAGGAACCAACCATTTAGTTCTTGAATATTATATAGCCATTCCCTTGGGTCATAAATGCATTTTTCATCGTGGCTTTTATCTTGGCGTGAAATGTGCACATCTGAAAATAATTTTATTTAAAATATAACTTGTTCACTGGCAACTTCAGTATTCGGCATTCAGAAACTTTATGCAGGATTTCTGTTTATTACAGAAAGCAAAAGCCATCAGATTTGTTTGTTATCTTGGGTTTCGAGTACTTACTTCTAAAAGAGGGAGGAAAACATGGATTTTTGCCAAAATAAATGTTGCTATTGACTTTCTCATTCTATGCTCATCGTAAAAATCATCGTTAGCGCACATGTAATGCCATGCATGACATATACACGATACACACACACACACACACACCATCACACACATACACACACACATTACCTCTCGCAATTAACCAAAAGTGGCAGAAAAGCGAAGTAAAATAATATGTATTACCCACAGCACAGGTAAGTCACCTCGACTTGCCTAGAGTAATCTATGCAGAATTTGAAGCTGTGGCAAGACAAAAAATAGTTTTTATATATCACCCTCTCTCCCAAGTGGATAGAATTTTTTTTTACTGTATTTCTGTTCTCTGGACGCTGTTCATTTAAAAGACCTGTTCATCTAGGTCACGGCAATACTTCTTTTGGTGCCATAATACCGCATGTAAAATGCTTTGTTGTAAAAGTTCCTAAGTTGTTATTATCTGAGTGCTGTTACCGCGTAACCAAAGGTTCTGGGGTCTTTTCCCAGTTCATTTGCGAGTGTCCCTTTATCAATTTAATTTCATCGTCGTGATTAACCAAAAATGGCAGTAAAGGGAAATTAAATAAGAAAATAAATCCTGGCTTCCTCTCCATAGAAACATATAAATATTTATTTATTTATTTACCACTGAACTCCAAATACAGCTTTGGCCACTTTACATTGAAATGTAATAACAATGGAAATAACAAAAAATAACAATGGAAGTAACAATAAATAATAATAACATAAACTAAAATACATAATTTTTCCCTTCATACTTCACGTTTGTGCATGTATACATATGAGATAAAGTGGATTACATGTTGTTACACAGTAGCTTTTTAAAACGTGACTGGTTTTCAAAAATATCAACTTGGTTTGGTAGTGTGTTGTATTGGCCGGGTAGTCTGTGGAAGAGAGAACGCTGTATTAGGCTTAATCTGGGTTTCTGATATGTGAAAAGCTGAGTGCTCCTTGGGGTGAGAGACGCTACTCGAAAGTGAATTTCTTGAAGAAGGCGATCACTTCTTATGTTCCCATTAGTTTTTTTATGGAGGAAAATATGGTCTGCAAGTATGTGTCTATCATGAGGGGTATGGATATTAAGCATTTTCAGAAGGATGGACTTTTGTAAATGTTTTGTGGATGGAATTCGGTGGCGAATAATGGCCAGGAAGAAATTTAGAACAGAATTTAGTCTATCTAATTTTGAGGGGCATGCCATAGACCAGATCGGAGAACAGTATTCAAGTTTAGGTGAAACGAAAGATTTGTAAAAAGTGCCGAGAGCAGACATGTTGTGTATTTCAGTAAAACGATAGAGGACACCCAGCATACGCATGGAACCCTTAGTGACTGCAGAGATGTGGTCAGAAAAGGAGAGTTTCTCATCAAATATGACGCCTAAGTCCTTCTGTGCGGCAACCCTTTGAACGCAATTGGATTTGTTTCGATCACACACGTTGTTATCTTTAAGCTAGTGGGGGAAGGCATAACATACAGTATATCGATATGAAATCAATATTTAACATATCGCTGGGTTATTGGTGTAAGTCTCCTTATCTTTTTGTTTTGGTGTTGTAAATAAGTTCGGGAAAATACAGTAAGGACCACTTTACCTAATCACGGTCACAGCATACGTTTTCCTTTATCGCATGACGTTAATTATAGGCCTAATATAAATGTTATTCCCATGCGATGTGAGTATCATTTAAGAAATCGTCTGTTTTACAATGAAAATAGATCTATTGAAAGGTGTTCCCAATAGTCTTTACTGCTATTTTCTCGTGTCATAGTTCTTGTGCGCTTATAGGCTATTTTGCGTATAATGTTGCCATACTAAGTATGTGCACTCTTACCCCTAACCATATCGAAGTTCAAGTGTACTTCTTATCGCAAGAACAAATAGTCATTCCTTTCAATACTTAATATTATCTCGTTTAGTGTGTATATATACATGATAATGGTGTTGGTCTAAATATGTTTACGGGTAGTTCGTTGCTCAGAAACATCTCTTCCAATTAGTTTTCATTTGTTCAGTGATCACATCTGGATTAGCATTAAATGTGAGTGGCTTTCATTATATTATGGTCCACAGTCTTCAATTTTCAGTATAGAAACATGTTCGACTCGTGTCGAAATTGTGCTACAGTTGAAATTGATTTGTATTCTTTCGTACTGAGTATCGTGGTAATTCCAACTACAGTGTGAAGCTTCAGGTCGATAACGTGAGAACTTGGGTTCAGACAGTGAATTCTGAGTTGGGTTTCCACGAAATTTCTTTTTCCCATCACAATTATCCTAACTAGAGATACAAGACATTAATTCAGTGAAAACAACAGCGAGCATGGCCTATAATTAACGTCATGCGATAAAGGAAAACATAAACTTATTACAACAACAAAATAACCGAAGTAAGAACCGCGTTGGATAAAAAAGAACGTGGTGTAAAATACAGGAACCAGTTTGTTTTCATATTCCATCATTTAATCAAAAAAAATATGGTTCCATTGTTTTCAAATTTCCCAAAATTTGAGTTTTATGGAGATGTCACACAGCATAAACATTGACTAAAATTTCATTTTAACTTTTAAAGCTTTTTCTTGAACGAGGTGTTTTTCTTTAAATAACAAAATAGAATAACATTTTAGTACACTAACTGTATAAAATGTAAATAAAATAATAATGAAAAACAGTTGTAGGCCTACTGGATAGTCACTCATCTGGTGGATCAAGCAGAAGTCTCTCCCCAAGGATATAATAATTGTTATTATTGCGTAATAATCGTAACCATGATGATGATAATTATTATTTATACTATTAAAGTTTTATCAATGGCCTGACATTCCTACAAGAAATTCTGGTGGCGCCCATCCCAGAGACAATCTAGCTTGATTTCAAAGCAACAGCCTTAACCACTCGGCTAACCGGAAGATCTAGGAAGGATGAAAGGCTCTTGCTCGTTGTTGACAGAAAACAACGAGATATCCCTGCATCTGCATTTTGATTGGTGATTACTAGGGCTTGCGAGCGAATGGAGCAAGTGTTAAAAGTTCATGGTCGTATCCGAGCTTAAACGTGAGAGAACACGAAGTGAACACGTCACACAGAATCGTCGTGTTCCTTCGAGTGGAACGATTCAGGCAGTTTCGCTGTTTACACGGAAGGAAGCGTTTTGGCTTTCCGTTCTACTACAATGCGTGAGCCCGCACTGCACAGAACTAATGCTAAATTAACGAAAAATATCCACCGCGCAATTTTCGTTTCTTAAGTATATGAACAGATTTTAGTCAAATGTAATACCACATGAGACAACTGACATATCTGCGAAGTGGTTAGCACAGCGCCCTACGACGCTAGGGGTCCCGGGTTCGAGTCCCGGCCTGGGAATGGATGTTCTTTGCGAGTGTCACATCATCAATGTAATCATTCATCCTCTTCTTCGCGGTTAGCCAATAGTGGCAGAAAAGCGAGGCAAATTAAACTAAATAAGTCAGTGTTTGGTGCTTGTTAGGGGAGTCTTGGAGGTGTGTAGGTAAATCACTACGACTTCTAGATTCAAATGCCTTAAATTTTCTGCAGTTATCATGATCTCAATGTTTGCGATTTTCTACAAACTTCCTGGATAGACTATATCAAACGACCTGTCACAAGTAATTAAATATTTTTACCTAGCGAGAAAAGACACTGGACAATATTTTTTCCAATGTCATGGTTGCCCAAGCGGCACATCTTTTCTCTGTCAAGTGATCCTTACACACATTTCAAACGCTTTCGAAACTGAGGAGAAAAGCATTGGTCCTTGACATCGTCCCTGTGTCCAGCGAAGAGCTTGGAAGACAAACCTCCCATCTTCGCTTCTTCAAACAAAACAAAACTGTAGTGAGTGTATGTTTGAGGAATCTTTGTGCGTTACTATCCTCTTTGAACCTCACCCATTGTCTTTGTTTGTTTACAAAATCTCTTTACACTTCTCCTTTCGAAGGGTCATGCGTTTTTCCTTGTCCTTGATTCGTTTCTCCTATTGTATTCATTTCTGACCTTGTCCATTGTGAACTACTGGGCTGTAGGCTTCACTCAATGTAACAATTTTACCTTTACCAAACTTTTCTTATTTGTATTGGAAGCAACAGGTAGGGTTACCAGACGACTCAGCGGTGGCGCCAGGATTAATCATCTAGGGGTGCTGAAAGAAATTTCGGGGGTGCGATGATCAGAATATGGAAAACATGAAACAGGCATGCAACCTTTCAAAACTGGGGGAGCAAGCAGCCAAAACTGGTATGGTGCCAGGCCAAGGACTTTTAACTTTCCCTTGGCAGATAAGGTTTAGCATAGTGCGGGGCCAAAATAGCAATAGCGGGAGCAACAACACCCCTAATCGCCGACACTGATTAACATCAATTACTGACTGAAATTAAAATATATGTGTGAAATATATAACTTTAGACATCCTTGCCTTTAAGAACGCAATTATTTAGCCTTTTCAATGTAACCAATGGAGATATAAAATACCTTCAGACTGCCACTTCGTTAAAATCCCTTCTGCCGCACTATCCCCAACAACGAACTGAAAAATTTATTCGTGAATATTGGGTCTCTTCCTGTTTTCGAAAAAGCCTGAAATTGTACGTTTAGTAGGCATGCTACGTGGAACAAATACATCGAACGTATTAACAAGAAAACTACCCCATGTTACAACTAGCATTAAATAATTTACGGACTACGACCTGGTGATACCTTGAAAGCAGCTGAAATGTTTGCTCCAGTACGAGGAAGAACAAGGATGTGGAAAATAAACCGTTTATCAACAATGCAAAAAAGAACAAGAAAAAACATAACTCACATTAAGCTATAGGCAATCATCAAAACCACGAACAGACCACTTGAAGAAACAAAGAAGGAAACATTCATAACAACAATGCTGATGAAAGAAAAAACGGCCGCTATCTTTATAGAGGTTGCCGCCAGTAGAGACAAGTATGTACAGTATATCGGGCATCGGCATCTCTTTTAGTGCTTGCCTGTTGCATACAATAATAATGTTATTTCAGTAGGCCTACCTAACATTCAGTGCTCAATATGACGACTATGATGACATGGCATAATATGACACTCTGGGTTAGTGTTTTCATTTTAATGTAGAGGGTGCTGAAGGGGGTGCGGAAGAAAAGTAAGGGGTGCGCAAGCACGCCCTCGCGCGTGGGGAAATGGGGCAATGTCCTCTTTTGGGGTTATAAACAACTTCAAGATTCGTAACAAAATTTTATATTTGTAAATAATTGATAATATTGTTTCCGTGTTCAGCCGGCCCCCGTGGCGGAGTGGTTAGCATATCGCGAATCCTGGCATGGGCATGGATGTTTGCGAGTGTCCATTCATCAATTTCATCATATCATCACTCATCCCCATCTTCGCAAATTAGCCAAACGTGGCACAAGAAGCGAAGTAAAATAAAGCAAATCAATAAATGTTTCCGTGTTTAGTTTCTAACTAAGGAAATTCAACACTCTCAGTTGTAAGCGCAAACACAAACTTTTTTTTTCCAACAAAGAATGAATATAGTTTATGCAATTCATTATTATATAATATTCTCCATCTTCATCTCTTTTAGGTCCAAATATTCTTCTCAGTTCTTAATTTTCAAAACCTCTCAATTTATGTTCTTCGTTTAAAGTTAAAGACCAAGTTTCACAACCGTATAATACTACCAGCATAATAAATAAATATTAGAATATTCAGACATTTACCTGTAATGTCACCAAAACACTGGTCCACACAAAACCTGTGTTCGTAGTGCTGCCTCTAAAAAGTTCTTTTTTAGATTATGAAATCTAAAATGTCCTCTTTTTTTTAAGTTTGTCATCTGGTAACCCTAACAAACAGGCAAATGACCAATTAGTGTTCTTACATTTTCTGCTTTGAATTTTTAAGTTTACATGATTTGATGACAAGAAATTTTCTTGAAATTACAGAAATATTGAGTCCCAATCAAGGAAAAAGTAAATCATGTCGCAAAATAAAAATGTGTTATAAAATATTTGGAGGTTCTGGAAGTTCCAAACCTCCATAACTACCACAAGAAGCAAATGTCTCAAGCCTATATGGCAAAGTTTTGTGACGAAATATCGACATTGAAATGCTTTAACTGATTCCGTTCAAATGCAACATCAGACGAGTTACTTTGAAACATCAACAGAAGCAACATCATGGTTAATTCTATTGCAAACGGGAAAAAAGTATTTAATTAATGCCACAGTACTGAAGGTAATTGAGTAACTAATATTTTTAAAATCATAATTTTCACTATTCTATTATATTTATTCAAATTTCTCACATTACTAAACACCTGAATAATATCAAAATGTATAAGCTTCTAGTCAAAATTCATATCCATATGTTGGAATAAATATCGTTGAGGTCATAGACCCTTAGGGCCAGACCGGAAAATCCAGAGATTTCTAGAAAACTAACATAATGCGGCCACTTGAAACCGGCGATATTACTCGTATTGACCAGCCGAAAGCGTCAAACAATAATAGAGATCATAATAAGCAAATAACGTACATAATGAAAACATTTTTAGCAATTGTTTCTTCCATATACGTAACTGGCTTGTGTAACAAGGCGGATTATGTAAATTGGTCTGGGTATGGACAAGTGCTGATTGCATGTGAAAATCAGGCGTTTTGTACAATACAATAGCTTCAAGCCATGCTTCAGATGGGAACAGACAAATATCACTTACTTTGTTCCAATCTTTTCCTGTCTGTATGTCACGAGATATTTTTACCTTCCGCTGTAGATAGTGATAACGAATTACATATTCTCCGTGATACAAGAATGGAAGAAGGAAATATTACGCAAAGCATTTTCTCTCTTGTCTTAATTGCAGGAGATCGCTGGGTAAATATGTAATTTTTGTCTTGCCCTACTTTTGGGTTGGAAAAAACACGGGAGGTTCACGCTCGTGGTTGTCAACAATCTGTGCCGAAGACATGAGTTCCCACGTAGAATTTTCCAAGGGAGGATTCGACTCTGAATGTTGACCTCATGTTGACGTATCTTCGTAAGAAAGAAGGGTTATAAGTAGGGCCCGGGACTTTATGTCCTATAAAACTGTAAAATATGTATGTAATTATGTCTCATAAATTGGAAAATATGTCATGAAAAATTACAAATATGTCAGAAAAATGCAGAAATATTCCCAGTAAAGCCAAAAATATGCACAACAGTACTCTCGAATTTCTCCCATATCCGATAGAGTAGAGTAGGGGCTGTAATATACCGAATGTTATTTTTACTTTTGACTGATATCTGTGAAAAGCGAAAAAGGCAAAGAAATGAGAACGAAACTTCTTTACTTCCCGTGCAACAACATTTTTCCTCAATAATGTTTGCATGGCTATCAATTGTCGGCGGGATAAAAAAAAGTGGGGTATTATTGTTCTGTACTAAGAAAAGACGGCATCTTTCTTCCTCCGTAATTTCCATATTCTGCAATTGACAATATGAACTATCAGTTGTGCTAAAGCTACGAAGAAAAAATTATGAAATAACCGATTATGTGCGAGAGAATTACGAAATTATACAGAAATATGTCTTATTACAACAAAATTGAAGAAAAATGTTGTAAAAACGCGAAATTGGTGAAATATGTCAAAATATGCTTTGTCAAGTTTGTCTATTTCGGCTGATTTTTATCAGATATGTAAAGATCTCACCCCAATATTAGATCCGAAGCCAAATTAAAAGTATGTTATAACATAAAGTTCCGGACCTTAGTTATAAGGTAAAGATAAAGGAATCAACACGAAAGAAGCGGTAGGAAATGAGAGGAAGGAATAGATATAAATAAGACACGCACACACACAGATAGAGAGAGAGAGGGGGGGCAAGAAAAGCAAACAAGACTTCACGCCCTGGATAAAGGAAGAAAGGGAATAAAGAAGTGAGGAGGAAAGAGAGAGAAAGGGACAGAAATAAACAAACGAGACAGAAAAAGAAAGAGGACAGCAATAAGGAAGCGAGAGAGAGAGAGAGGGGCAAGAAAAGCAAGCAAGACTTCGAGCACTGACTAGAGGAAGAGAGGGAATAAAGAAGTGAGGAAGAAAGAGAGGAAAGGGTTATGCAAACGAGCAGAGAAAGAAAGCTAAAGGCGCTATAGAGAAAGACTGAAAGCGAAAAGGGGAGAAATATAGAAGCGAGAGAAAAAAGAAAAAACGAGGCAGAGAAGGAAAAAGAATGAAAAAGAAATACTATAAAGCTGAATAATGAAACGAAAGTTAGTAAGATAATACAAGAAATGGAAGAGTTACAAATAAAAGGATGAAGAGAAGAATTAAGTAAGCAATTTTCCTCATACTAGGGAGAAGGGGTTAAATGATACCTCCCTGTGGTCCTCTATGACCAAAGACTACGTAGCAGAAGGAAAGATATCCAGTGGAAACGGTATTACAATTTTCTTATTTACTTCGCTGTTCTGCCACTTCTGGCTAATCATTCTTGTGTTTCTCAGTCATTCACCGATGTACGTGAGCGGAATATGTATTATTAAGTCGTCATTCCAAGCACAACAGTCGCAAATGTAAACACTGTTTTACGTCTTGGCCTGACACTGCAATTATACCTCGATCTGCAAGGCACCCAACTTCCGTTTGCCAATAACATGCACTCTTGTCCACCCAGTGTAGATGCGATGGCCTTCGGAGTTGTGCAAAACAGGAAATCTCTATTCGTCAAAGAGGACACATGTCAGGGCAGTAAACATGTCAATTCAATGTGGCCATGGTGTCAGGAAAACTATTCCTACATGGGACCTCCCGGATAGCGTCATGACTAACGCTATTGCCAAGTTCGATTCTCGGTGGGTGAAGATTTCAGTGGTTCGGACACTATTTTAAACTGTACGTCCAGTCCTGATTTGGTTCTTCATACACACACGTGTGCTCTGAATCAGTTTTGGTCCATGGAAATGTGTTGAAGTAAGGAAGGAAAAATAAATATGTTGTATTTTTTTTTCAGTGGGGGTCAGGCATATTGTTACCAAAGGATAGGTGAAAACTGGTGATTTATACCACGAATATTTCACTTTTTTTGCGGGGTGTATGGGGTGGCCCTTTCTAAACCATCCAAAATGTCAACATCTCTTCCACGTAGTGCACGGTAGATTACATTCTTACAGACCAACGAGGCTCTGGCGTCTGGTCCCCGCACAGTATAATCCTCCGTGGGGTTTGTGCTGTATTCTGTCCGTGTGTTTGTGACTGTCCCTTCATCGTTTCATCTCTCATTCTCATCTTCGCAATTAGCTAAAAGTGGCATAAAACTGAAGTAAAATAAATCAATCAATCACTTTGTTTTTATATGTTGTCTTCCTCCTCATCTCTTGCCGATTCTGTAGCCGTGCGCTGAACTTGAGTATTCTTTCGCCCTTCATCAATTTCATCTAATCATCCTCATCGTCGGACATAACCAACACAGAGAGAAATAAATAAATATAGAAACTAGGACACAGAGAGAAGGAAAGGCTGAAAAGAAGAAGCGAGAGATTGAACAAAAAAGAAAATACAGAAACTAGGAAGAATGAGAAAGGGACGTAAATAAAGAAACGAGATAGAAAGAAAAATAAGAAAGGAAAAAAGATGTAAAGAAGCAAGAGAGAAGAAGAGAATTATAGAAACAACGGAGAGAGAGAGGGAGAATAAAGAAGCCAGAAATTGAGTTAATACAGTAACGCTCTCGGAAAACTGCGAAATACAAGCTTCCAAGGTATTTAAACGTGCAACACTAGCGCCATTGCATTCAGGGAGAGAACTGAAGAAACAAGAAAGGATGAAACTGGATAGAGAGAGTGAAGAAGAATGATACGGAAAGAAGGAGGTGAAATATGGAAAAACAAATAAGTAGAAAGGAACAAAGCATGAACAAAGACATGTTAAAACTGAGAAACGATCGAAGTCTTAAGCAAAAATAACAGAAAAGTAGCAAAAATACAAATACAATAATGCTCTATCTTTCACACACAAGCGCAGACCAATAGAAAAAAAGTCCCGTGGCTTACGCAGAGATAACCACCAGCTGAAGTGCAAGGATCGAAACAAAAACAAATTGGCTGGATGTTTATAGCGAACTTCAGAACCTAATCACATTGATTAGTAAAGACAGAACTACGTGTTTTTACTGTAAATATGGGTGTTATGTGCTCTGGCCTCGAAACAGCCTTTTTTCCCCCCGTCGTGTTGTTTAGCTCTCCATCAATAATCCGATTCACAAGGACGCCGAAAACATTATTTAATATGCTGTTGGGGCAGTGCTTCTACGTGATGTGACTAGAGCTTTTCACAATCCAAGAAACAGCTGGTTATCCTTCGTGTGACGGTCGCTTTTGGTCCTCCATTTTCTTCTCGGGAATGCAGCGTAAGTAGCCAATTTCTTGCTTCTTAGGTAACAATGCAGATCGTGGAAGATTTACAACGTTACAGTTACGCAAGGAATTTCCAATGCATATTTTGCGAGGCTTGCACAAGTTGCAGTTCTACGAGATGCAAATCGAGGTTAAATTTTACCAACCGTACACTATTGTGATTCTCTTGAAGACTGTTTTGGTGAGCCCGTTGCAGTGCTATTTGTAAGACGCAACACTATTGTGTGGGATGACCAAGAAACTGGAGGTCCCATGTTCGAACCCTAAGCAAGGTATGTGTTGTCCGGTTACCTATTTTCTTAGTCCCCCCGGTGGCGTAGTGGTAACGTCGTCACCTTGAAATGAAGGGGTCCCGAGTTCAATGTCAGGTGAGGCAGATAGTGGATCGGATCGCACTTTAAACTGTACATCCAGTCTCAAATGGCCTATTTGTGCATACATTGGACTTTAAAACTCAGTTCATCACTTCATCCTCATTGTCGCGATGAACTCAAGAGATAGAAAAGCGAATAGACATAGACAATACAACTCAGAACCCTATTGCTAGTAGAGAAGAAAGCATTGTGTGGACCTATTGTTTTCCCAAACCTACGGGGAGTGTAAATATGGAACCTAATAGGTGACGCCGTTGGCTGCCCAGCCGGTCTTAACTTCGAATCTTGGGCAAGACATTGTTATCTTTTGTTCAGTCAATTATTTTCACCACTCAAAGATTATGGGAGTGCATGAAGCAATTCGTTTAATAAGAACTGGAACTCCTTTCTCGCTGTACACTCATGGCCGTAGGCAGGAAAAATTTTCGGGGGGTTTCATTCATAATTGTTCCAATGGGCGTCGTCAGAAATTTGAATAATATAAATAATAACAATAATTATACAATAATTATTAAAATTTAATAATAATAAAACAATTTTATTCCATAATAATAATAATTATTATTATTATATCCTTGAGGGACTTACTCAATCCAGCAGATGAGTGAATATCCAGGACGAAGTTTTTTTTTTGTATTTTTACGTGTGTACGGAAATGCACAATTACTATACTTTGTTATTAAATTTTGGATACCTTCAAGAAAAAGCTTTAAAAGTTAGATGGAAATTTTAGTCATAAAGGTTTTGTTATTTGACCTTAAAACTTAATTTTTGGAATTTCGAAAAGTGTGGAATCGGTTATTCTTTTTAAAAACTTAGCCTGGTGCATGAATTGTAACCTCAATCGCGAACGTAACGCGCTACGAAACTGGAGATCCTAGGTTTGAACTCCTATCAAGGGGTTCTCTGTCCGAGAATAAATCCTGTTTCACTTAACTTTCAGAATTCCAAATGTATGAAAATTCTAGCTCGATCGTTTCAACATTGTCTCCTTGTATTTTTGTGATGCTTCGAAATAAAAATTGAAAATGAGTTACAGATTTTGGTTTCTGAACTTCCATTAATCCAACATGTCAGATGTTTCGGGGGGCGTTGAACCCTAGAAACTCCCCTTCGAAATACGGCCATGTGTACACTCTGGAAACTATAGCCCACTAGACTGGACGGACAACTAGAACCTGGCAGGATAATCATCTGTGGTTTTCAATGCTATTTTTTTCGAGCGCCCAAGGTTGTATCCGGAATGCCTTGTACAGCTTAAGCTTTTAACAACATCGTGAATTGAGTTAGTACTGCAGCTCCCTCGGAAAATCTGCGAACTACAAGCTTCCAAGGGATTTAAACATGCAACACTAGCGTCATTGCTCCCAGGCCAAAGGTACAAACATTGATCAGTAATTGTGGCCTCCAAGGTCTCTGGTTATAATCCCGGCTTGGGCATGAGTGTTCTTTGTGAGTGTCCTTTCATCATATCACCACCTCATCCTCATCTTCGCTATTAGCCAAAAGTGGCAGAAATACGAAGTAAACTAAACCCAATCAATCAGTCAATGGGTCAGTAGGGTGTTTCACTCGGGGCGGAACCCTGTACTTCGGTCATAACTCTGACACTAATAAAGATATTGCAACGAAATTTGGAGTGGACTTACCTCTGTTCATGCGAAGTCGGGTGGCATCATAACAAGTGTTGGAAATCGCCACCATTGGCGTCCAGGCAGCATTGGACGCGGCGTTCCATGTTGTGGAAAGTCCGTCTCAGTACGTCAGGTGTCACTGCTGGGATGGCCACACTGATGTTTGCTTTCAAGGCCTCTATGGTTCGCGGTTTGTTCGCGTAAACTTCAAATGTCCCCACAAAAAAAATCAGGCGGAGTGAGATCGGGCAAGCGCGGTGGCCAAAGTCCCCTGGAAATTACGCGGTCGCCGAAAAAATACCGGATGGTGGCAATTTCCAGCACTTCTGATGTCAGCCGACTTCGCATGAACGGAGGTAAGTCCACTCCAAATGCAATATCTTTATTAGTGTCCGAGTTATGACCGAAATACAGGGTACCCCCCCCCCCCCGAGTAAAACACCCACTTTTTTTATATGTATTTTCGAGGAGCTTGTAGTCCCTTAACGCAGGCTGACAGTATTTGTCAGTAAATTTATGGATAAAGAACTTGCTTCTATAATTGTTTGATTGATTGATGTAGTTTATTTTACTTCCCTTTTCTGCCACTTTTGGCTAATCGGGAAGATGAGATGGATGAAGGGACAATCACAAACACACTAACACGAGCATCGCGGAGGATTATACTAGCTGTGAGTCCAGACGCCAGAGCCTCGCTAGTCTGCAAAATGCAGACCTGGGTGTACTACGTGGAAGTGAGTGACATTTGGGTGTTTTGATAATTTCAGAATTTTATTACTACATATAAACCATATACATTGGTATTTGGAGGGTTCAGTACAGTTCAGATAAAAAATATAATTACAAAATTTCTATAATTTAAAATCTAGATATTCACTAACGCTATAATGTTCTTTATTAACTAATAGTATTTAAATTTGTTTTTGAAACTTGTCATATTTTCTGCTTTTATAGCATTTGGTAGGTTATTGAATATTTTATCATGTGTTCGGGTCCTTCTTGAACTAGTGTTAGCCTGGTGAAGTATGTCTTTAGAAGATGTTCATTTCGGGTGTTATATGTATGTTCTATTGAACTTCGTAGCGCAATATTTGTATCATATATGTACAGTGAAGGGAGGGTTAATATTTTGTATTTCTTGAAAATTTTTTTGCACGATTCCCATAGTCTTTATTCCTGCTTTTATTGCTTTTGTTTTCTAAATGCTTCTAAACTTGTCGAAGGGTCACCCCTTACACTCCGTTTCTGTATTGCAACGACCAATCTATTATAGTAGACATATGGAATGTAATTGAATATATACATTTAGCATTAAAGACAATTTTCCACAATTATAAATATTCTTTCCTTCCTTTCTATATCGTAAATTACATATAAATCGGTGAATTCATCTGTTAAAATCTATAACAGAATAGCCCCCCCCCAAAAAAAATGAAAAGATAATCTAATAGTTCGATAAGTTACGTGATTTTAAATGGTTACATTATCTATGCCATTATACTTAGAAATTATTCACTGACACTCAAGAATGTAAATGTTATTTTTCGTACAGAGAAAGGTCATACTTTTGTTTTGCATTTGAGATTTTTATCTTATCTGTTAATTGCAGTTCAACGAGCAATGCAAGATCAAATATTATCGACACGTGCATAAATTAAGTAAATTATACTTAGTTTTCTTTGCATGTTGCGTATACCAATGAAGTAGGAAGAGCCGAGGGCAAATCGGATCCTGTTCTTAAGGACTAGTTTTTATCTAGTTTTCTAGCTGTTTATACGTACATGCTTTGCATATTGTTTCCTCTGAGGTGACATTTCGTGTCCCGCCCTTATCGAAACATTATGACAGGGCATAATTTTTTGTGGTGGGTGGGGGATAGGATAATAATTTATTTGAAAGAATTGAAAAGAACAAATAACTCTTGATATTATGGTGTTCATTATCTTATTGCCCGAGTATGTCAACAAGCCACAAAGTTTAGGACCAGATTTAGGTGGGGGGGGGGGGGGCTTTAAGCCTGTTAGATAGATATGACTTTGAAAAGCGCCGCAAAATGGTTATTGGAATGTGACCAAAAATATTCGATATGGGTATGTTGTTAGACTCGAGATAAGTAAATTCTGGCCTGACAAAGTTAAGGTTACATTAAACTGATCGTGGTGCTGATCACATGGCATCCACTGTGGAAGAGATCGAGAATGTGTGGGTGTCTTGCTCCATACTTCCTGCGTCTTGATGACATTGTGCAATGCACAGGAAGTTTATGCATGAAACATGTCATTTAAAGGTACTTCGAAACTTTTTACACCAGCTAATTATCAATCGTATCTTGTTTTATGGCATTCCTACTAAAAAGTAACTTTGTATGTCCTGAACAGAAACTGTTACAAGAGCTGAATCGAATAGGCTACAGAATCATAAATAACGCCTCTAGGTGTGTTGTAATACATTTGTTGCAACCATCAAAAGCCTGTTGGTGTTAATATTAGCGTCCTATAGCCTGCAGCGCGTAATTTAATACCAAGCAAATAACTGGTAGTTGTAGGAAATAGAACGTAGAATCGATTTCTAAGTTTGGAATACAAACGGAGCTGCGAATTTCGTAATATTACTATTGCATTGTATGTCGACATCTTTAAACATTTGCCATAGACGCATTCACGAAGTTGAATCATTTATTCTCATCTGGTTGTACCGGTTACTTTTCCTTTTTACTGCTTACTACTGTTACCAGACTCGCAATTCTCATTTTGTGTTGGTCTCCGTGGCGAAGTGGTTAGCGTGCTACTACATCAAGAGTCAGAGTACGAATCCCGGCTTTGTCATGGGTGTTCTTTGCGTGTCCCTTCATCAATTTCATCATACTCATCCTCATTTTCGCGATTAGCCAAAAGTGGCAGAATTGCGGAGTAAAATAAATCAAATCAATCATTATTTTTCGGCTATACCTCAACAATAGTGCATTATGTTTTCTTATGTTACTTGAAACTTAACGTATTAACTTGTTTTTATGTGTTTTGTGTAAATTTTATGTATCATCTTGTAATGACATAGCGTAGTGACCAACGATGTTGCAACGCATCCGAGGTTCTTTTCCCGGGGGTTCGTATCCTATTTGAAACTGTAGCTCCAGTCCCGATTAGCAATCTGAGCATAAAGTGAACTTTAAAGAAACGTTGACTTTAGACATAGAAAGGTACGACAAACGAAGAGGACTGATTTAGTTTTGCATGATCCTGCACTACAGGTTCACTTATTGGAGTTTCAAGGACATTCGGTTGCTGTGTACAAGAGCGGCTCACCCTGACGAGGTGGATTTTTGGCGCCCCCTACCCTACTTTCAACCCTGCTTCCTCCATCTGTCCACCCTGGTCCTCCTACTTTTCACCTTCCTCCAATAAAAGACATGACCATATTTCCGGTTTTAATGACAAAAAGTAAGACTTTTTTAAAGAAATGCTTTGTGTCACTGTTAAAGAACACCTTTATTGTAGTTTATGTACTTAATGCCTACATAATGACGTCAAAATAACAGTAATCTCTTAGCTTTAATTGCTACATGATTTTGCAATATACTTAATATGTTATTCAGCAGTAGCTTAAATTAATTCTTAATAAATCCAACTGTTTTAAAACAAATAGCCACGCACCCGATGGAGGCACGTAGTGGTTCGGATTCTAATTTGAACTTTGGATACAGTCCCGATTAGCCTTTCTGTGCAAAAAATGAACTTTAAAATAAATTCCAACAAAGAAACGAATAGCTTATGTTATCAGAAATATGATTTTGGCGCCTGTGCTCCCATACGGAGACCATGGGATAATAACAATACTAAATATTACAAATGGAGTAGGATTACAATGAAAAGAAAATGCAAACACAAAAATACAAATAAATCATAGGCTGTGGGTTAAACATAAACAGTTATAAGTGTCACATACTAAACTTGTAAAAGAGAAAATCCAAATATAGGAGATATACAATATCAAAAGAATTTAAATGCTTCAATTTACTAATCCAGTTTAACTATTGAAATTCATTGAGATTATATAGAGATATATCTGTTAAATACTGTTTGATGCCTTTCAGTTTCTTGTGAGTTTCTGTAATTTGTTTGATGTGTGTGGGAAGTTTGTTATGGTATTTTATTCCTGCAACATGAGATGATTTGTCTGAGAGAACAAGTTTGTGTGCTTGCATGTGGAAGTTCTCTTTTTGACGTGTGTTGTGCTGATGAACTGTCGAGTTCTTATCTAATTTACGGTGTTTTATTACATATTCAATTACTTTGTAAATATGTAGGGAATATATGGTCATAATTTTATTTTCTCTAAATAATTCTGTACATGAGTTTCTAATTGGTATTTTGAACATATACCGTATTGCTCTTTTCTGTAGAGTAAGCAACCTTTGAGTGTATTCCTGCGGAACATTATATGTTTTAAAACGTCTTCATCGCTGTCGGTTTAGTTAGGTTTGCGATTCGAAATTACCACGTATTTAGGACACACTTCAACGGTAAGTTATCAGTAGCTATAATTACAGCATAATCAGTACCACTATTGTTGTGATGTCACAGCAGATAAAAACTTAGGCGAGTTTTCAGTGTATTTCAGAAACAATCCTTACTTTAGTTCTTTGCGTTGTCGCGTAGCCGAATTGATTGAATGGATAAGCTTGTGCGAGTAGGAGTTGAAAGTGCTAAGCGTGCAGTTCCCAGGAGAATGCTTATCTAACTGGTGCAGGTAAGGAAAGATCACAGAAAGGATTAGGCTATAGTTACGCACAGTGAGAATAAGTTTCTTCTCGTAATAGCCACTTTGTAAAAGTCACGACAAACACACCTCTGTTCTGAAATGAGAGTTACCTCATCTCTCACAAAAGCGATTTCAATGGTCTTTCACACATTGAACAGTTAGACCCTTCGCACCTTCCCAACAAGCAGCGTTTGAAAGACACCACCTAATGCCCACAAGCACCAGGAAATGGTTCGTAATTACTTTCGGTTGCAAATGTGCCTCCCGAAATGGACGAGCATATTGGTGTTATCAGGCAGAGTTGAATGGGAAAGAAAAGTTGGTCGAACGGGCGAGCAGTTCTCAACTCAATAAGTTTCTCTGTGTAGAAAGTAAAGACACGAAAACTTCGACACTCCGAACCAGTGTTGGCAACCGTTTCACCTTGTAGCTAGATGTGCGTCAATTTTGTTTTGAGGTGGCTCCCAAACCCAATACAGTATTACTGAAATTGTACTTTCATTATAACGTTCCAGGGTATAAATAATAATAATAATAATAAGTACTGTATAAGCATATATTGCTAAATCCATAGGTGTCGACATCCCTGGCAGAGTGGTTAGCACACTGTTTCAGAGTGCTACGACGCCAGAGATCCTGGGTTCGAATCCCGTCTGTGGAATGGATAATCTTTGTGAGTGAGAGTGTCCCTTCATCACTCATCCTCATCGTCGCGGTTAGCCAAAGGTGGCAGAAAAGCGATATAAAATAAACCTAATTCGTTAAGTAAGTAATTCCATAAGTATGGAAAACGCCATAAATAGGTTGTGGATAATTGTATAGTTTGGAGTACAGAGTTTCAATGGTTTGGATATGTATTATGTATGATCTAATACCCATATCGTAAAATCAGTGCCCCAAATTTATTTGGTGAGCAGTGAGGATAAAATATACGATCAACAAGACACCAATTTACAATAAGAATAATACAAGCAGAGTATCCACAAAGAAATAGTGAGCAATATTACAACTATGCATATTTTATAATGTACTTGGGTTGGGAATGGCTTTTAGTTAAAGAGCAAACAGAGCCTCATCCGTCACCGGGAATATTTTTTCAAACATTGGTTGGCAACCTTGCTCGAGACACTCGTCGCCTTTTTCACGTACCCACGACTTCCTTTACAGTCATTCACATTGTCAACTGCATGTTACGTAATGGATTTTACTCGACGTTAAATGAATGTAAGTCAGTTGGAAGAACCTTTCGATCCAGGAAATGGCACTGCACTTCACGTCGAAAGATGAATGGCGAATTTATGAGGCGTCATGTTCTTGTCAATGAAGAAGTGTGCTTCTAGCTGACTTCATACCAGCAATTATTTTTATTTTTATCTCTTGCATTGTATTGCAGTCTCATTCACGTCCCGACATTGATGACTGTTTGGCAATAACACGTCGCTACCAGAAATATTTATATGTGCATTTGGCCGTTAATATAAAATTGAATACCAGATATAATAAACATGAATTATTATTGATAATAATACACTACTACTTTATTGCTAGCATATTAATACTCTTATATTATATTATTTTATTTTTTTATCCCTTGCGGCCTCTCCCAAACGATTTATCATCCCCGTTGGGAGATGATGACAGTATTTTAGCAAACGTTTTTAGCTTCTTTGAGAACAGTGCGTGTCTCTTCCACCGTCTGTGGCAAAGTTTTTCAATGTGTTTTGTCGTGTGCAGGTCCTTTACAGCCTTGCACTTTTAATCTTTCTCAAAAGGTTCTTCACACCCCTTTATTTAGCTTGAAGGTAAGGGTTTTAGATAAGAGGAATTATCCTCATATACTTTGAAGAGTGTAAAATGGCCACACGTGCTGACGCATCCAAAAATTTTAACTCATGCCACAAATACCGGAGGGATGGATGATTACCCAGCACAATATTGTTTTCACATTTCATACCATTAATATCGAAATTCATGAGCATTCTATTTCGTTATTAACTTTTACACACCTCGTTTAATATATATATGAAGTTGTGGGACATTCCCCATTTTAGAATTTTGAAAACTCGCGAAACCCTTTATTTGATTAAGTCTGGGCTGCCGTTAGGCTTTTGCGACCCCTGCCACCGGACAGAGCCTCGCGAAATATTTGCATAATATTATTGAATCTTTATTCAATAATATATTTGGCATATTCCCTGTTGTGTAAACGAATCCGCAGCTGAAATATACATATAATGGCCTGAAGATACTTTTATATTTACTTCCTCAAAACCTCTCCCATAGAAGGGACTTTCGCAGATTTTGCCAACAAATTTTAAGCCAATTCATTGTTGTTTGAGACAGTGTTGCGGGCGACTTGTATGTGCGGCAGTGGCGGCTATTGGGTTCCAAAACCGGGGGGCAAGGTGCCAAAACTGGGGAGCAAAGACAGTATATTTCACTTTGTAGATAAGGTTTAGCATAGTGCGGGGGCAAAAGTGGCGAAAAGTGGGGGGCAACCGCCCCCCTCGCCTCCCTAATCGCCGCCACTGATGTGCTGTGTACGTAAAAATCTGTTGCTAAGAGTGCCGAAAAGAGATTATCTTGTTTGCAATTAATCAAGATGAATTGGAGAACTAAAGCCGTAGAGGGTAAAGGCGGCCAGAGCATGGTGAGCACATCACCTCCAAAAATTGCCTAGATCGAGAATTTATAGGGCTCTACCTCCACATGTACGATCATGACACGGGGAGCGTTGCGTTTACCTATTGAGAAGTAAATGTCTTTTTAAAAAAGGACTTACCTCACTCGCCACATTATCGATAAAAAGTGATGTGGTGTTGATCACCAATTACTCATTTTCTGATTATTCACTTGTCTTTAGTTCAAGACGTCGCTCAGCAACTCGTTGTAATTAAAGGGTACCCAGGATTTTTTTGAGGGGGGCCAGACCCATAGGCAAATTTTAAATAAAGTTTCTCTCTCATATATATATATAATGTGTGTGTGTGTGGGGGGGGGGGGGTTGTATAGGAGAGGGTGGGTAGAGAAATTTGCTCATTTTGTTACGAAATGTTGAACAGCACTTTCTAACCTATATATATGCAACCACGTGACCAGCGGCGTATACTCTGGGTCATCTAGGTAATCGCAGATGACCCGGCTGTATTTCTTTTTTTTAAATATATATATATATATATATATATATATATATACACACACACACACACACACATTTCTTTGCAATATTCTTCCAAACCAATTTCGATGCATACATTTCTTTGCTTCCAGCGCGCGAATGCTTCCAACCGTTTGCCGCTGAATGTCCGGGAACCTTTCTCCAGCCGGTGGAATGACTTCAGGGAATCTCACCCTGACGTCATTCCCCCCTCTTCGCTTACAACCCTTGGCGAGGAGGGAGGAGAGAGAAAGAGGGAGAGGAAACACTGCTTCTCAGGCGCGGTGATTCCGTGGCCAGGGTAAGCTCCTTCTTGTGAGAGTCCACCGGTTGCACTCTCAACCTTCAGAGCCTTTACCGTTCCCTCCGCTGAACTAGGGAAAACATACCCGGTAGAGTGCGAAGAACAGGAAAATTGAATAACATGGGCAAAACAATTCTACGCTAATTTTCACTTTACATTTGCTTCTGTCTTGCTGATTTCTGTTACTGTTTCTGTTCAAAGCTTAAGCAATTAAAGCACCTATATGCTGACTCCCCCATCCTTGTATTTACAAAAATAGTGATTGTTTCTCCTCTCTAATCTTCAAAAGCAGCGAGAATACTTCTTTCACGGAACTGAATATTTTTTAAAGGGAAAGATATCAAAAATAAATTTTATATATATATATATATAAGTTAATTTAAGTTGCTATATTCCGCCTCCTTAGATTAATAGTGATGAAGATGAACGAATTAAACATAAAACGAAAAGTAAACATAAATGCCAGTGGCAACCAAGAAGCTATTAAATGGGGATGCATACATGTTGGATAGAATATGCCATTTTCAATATCTCCTAGGATCGAAATTTTTGGCCTTGATGTCCTCTGCAGACTGTGAAAGTTGTCTGTTGTACGGTCACACCACTGTGTATTTATGTTCAAGACAATTACAAGTAGAAAAGAAGAAAAGTTGCAGTAAAACAAATTCCGATTGACAGAATTTTGTAAATAATAATGTACTTAATTTCTTGATTGTTTTTGGACAAATAACAATATATGTGAAAAGTACTTCAGGCAATATTTTGCCCCAAAAATCTAGCAACGATTCTGCTGTGAAGTGGATTCTCCTATTTACATAATATTAATTAATGGATGGACATAAGTTGAAGAAAAACTCTTATGTCGGAGAAAGAAAACAAAGTTCTTTTTATCCTTCTGCTCAGTGGTGGCGAAAAGGGATCACAGACCTTGCGGTGCGGGCGGAGAGCTAAATTCCCCTTATATGGTTGGTTTTGTATTGCAGTCATTGAGGAACCTTTCTTCCATAATGTAAAGAATATAGAAAATTCCCCTCTATTCTAATTATGTGAAACATTTGTGACCGAGCCGAGGCGAAAATGTCGGGACATGGATTAAAAGGAAAGAACTGTCCCGACTAAATCGGAACGTCTGATAGTCTTGCATCAATGGTTATAGAACTAAAATATCCCAATATTGCAGACTGCAGACTTCTAAAACCTGCCTCCGTCCAGAAACAACCTATTCATTTGTGCAAGGACAAAATCGAAATTCATGCAAAATTTGAAAAACCATCAACGTAAATTTTGTAGGTTTTTGTACATTCAAATTAAAATTTTTTATGGCTCAAGGGCGGTTGGCATGGCCCCCCTGGTCCCCCTTGGTACGGGCCTGAAGTGAACTTGAAACGATCTTTGACATAAAATTAAAGTACTTTATGAATTGAATTTTTAATTTTATTAGAAATTATTTATGTAGATATAGAATAAAATGTATAGGAAATAATTCCGTACATGCTCTGTCCCAGGAATCTGTGGAGCAAGCAAATGAAAACAAGTCCTCTACCAAAGTAGTAATTCGAAAGGGTTGGATCAATGAACCTGTGAGAGGGGAAAGGGAGTGCATATAGGGGAAATGCAGCTGAAGCTATCAGCCGTTTGCAGCAGCGTGCATTGCTTTGCTCCACCCACTCGCTTTCCCCCTTCTCTACTGGTGTGTAGGGCATTGCTCCACATATTCATGGAGCTTCTTGCGATTGTAACCTCATTGCAATTTTGAATTTTCCAAGGTAACTGAATTTTCTGGTAATTCAGTATCCATGGATATTGTTTGTCTGTTACTCATTTTCATGGAAACATATTTTTCTTAATGTGAAATATTGCATTCATGTACACAAATATACCTTTGCTGAAACAGAACTATGAGTCAGCAAAGGAATATTTGTGTACTATCATTATAATGAATCATTTCAATAATTGGCACTTAAGAAGGGGCATTATTTTTCATATTTTATTTGAGTAAGTACATAATGAATTGCTTACTAAAATGTGTCCTAATTTTTTATTAAATTAATTTGGAAATGTCTAATGTGTGTAATATTATTATTGTGAAGCTGTTGATGTACATTTTCTACACAGGTAAGCTAATCAGAATAGAGTAATTCAAAGAATGGCATAACATCATGCCTCACACTTTTTGTATAAGGAATTTATATCAGCTTCATTTTGTAATTTATTTTCTTCTTGTTTACAGATCAGAATGACCTTTAAGTATGGACTTGTAATTGCAACATTTATAAGTATTGGTAAGTATTGGCTATTTCTCTTAATTTCTTCAGTTTGTATGTTCTCATTACAATCTATAATTTGTTTGTGCTTTTTACTAATCGTGGATAATGTGCATCTAATATTTTTCATATTTGAAACCTTTGATACTGTGCCCAGGAGGTTATCTCACGTAGTTTAAATGATTTTA
Source organism: Lepisma saccharinum (assembly GCF_977018435.1). Lineage (NCBI taxonomy): Eukaryota > Metazoa > Arthropoda > Insecta > Zygentoma > Lepismatidae > Lepisma > Lepisma saccharinum. Next base: position 12,373,451 of record NC_139239.1, on the reverse strand, counting down.
TAATAGTGTGTTGATTGCAGTGAAATACTCATTTGATCTCACATTTAATTATACGAGTAGGATAAATTACAGTCAATTTAGATGTTCGAACAATGTGCATATAGACTGAGTGCTCCCTGAATTGCGACCACCTACCTAATACTTTGTTGATGATCCACTTTTGGCTTGGCAGACAGCCTGGACATGTGGCATGGATTCCACGAGGTGTTGATGGTCTCGATGTGGATCTGACACCATATTCCTGATGGCATCCCAAAACGAGCCAACTGACATCAGTGCAGGATGCATGGTTCGAAGAGCTCATTCCACAACACCCCACAGATGCTCTATGGGATTAAGATTGGGGGAGTTAGCAGACCAATTCATATGCTGCATCTCTGTGGAATGTTCCTCCAGCCAAGCAAGTACAGTCCCGCCACGGTGGCACCATACATTGTCATCCTGGAAAATGCTGTTTCCATGTGGGTAGAAGTGTTGCATTGTGGGGTGTAAGTGGTTGGTCCCTTACACCTCTTGATACACAAAGGATGTCACACGGTGGTACATACACACCAATGGTCCCAGTCCTTGCCAACAGAAGCATTCCTACACCACACAACCACCCCCACCCACCTGTACAGCACTCACCATGCAGGAAGGGTCCATAGCCTCGTGCTGTTGGCACCACACATGCACAAACCTGTCACAGTGGTGTAGCAAAAACTATGATTCATCGGACCAACACACCCTTTTCCAATCGTCCACGGTTCAATCAGCATGCTCATGGGCCCAAGTGAGACGAAGTCAGTGGTGACTCTTCATGAGGAGTGAGTGATGAGTGGGTCGTCTGCTGTGGAACGTCATGCATGCCAGTGTGTGCCGAACAGTTGCGTGGGATATAGGTGTTGTGTATCTGCTGTTGCATTGGTCCTGTAATTCCCGTACGCTGATGGTGCATTCAGCTGTCATGAGCCATTTGACATGATGCTCTCGTACGCCTTTGCAATTCTCGCTCTTGGTCGTTGCCCTGTTTTCTTGCTACTCTCTGTATGTTCATTACACTGGAATGGGCGCATCCGACCAGTGTTACTGTCTGGGTTATTGATGCACCTGATGCTCGGGCACCCACAATCATGCCCTTTTGGAACAATATTAAATCCTGACCACGTCCCATTTTAATGTGTGCTGTTCGACTAACATGTAGCACTGTCTATACATTCACCACGATACTTCAAGTCAGGATGGTCATGTGGTCAGAGCAGCTGCTGGGCCATTCCTTTTGTTTGGAGGGGTGGTTACAATTCAGTGAGCACTCAGTGAATAATATTACATGGTGCTATATTTTGTAAAAATATACCCATTCCATCTTCTCATAGTAAGTTCCACACACCTTGAATCAATACCCTCATGCCATCTATAGTCATTTTGGAGGTTGGTTCAAGCTGTTCAGAGCCATGTGAATGTAGCTAATATTTCACAGGTGGTCGCAATTCAGTGAACATTAAGTGTATTAAAAATACGAGGTGGGCCTCCCCGATGGCGCAGTGGTAGTGTTGTTGCCTTGTAATCAAGGGGTCCTGGGTTCGATACCCGGTGGAGGCACATGGCACAGTGGTTCGGATCCCACTTTAAACTGTAGGTCCAGTCCCGATTAGCCTTACTGTGCATAAAGTGGACTTAAAACAACAATTCAATCAATCAATCAATCAAAAATACGAGGTGTGGCTAGAAAAAAACTGGACTGTTTGCTACAAAATGTTTTATTGTTATTTTATACAATACGAACATTATTGAGTCTCATCGTCACTGTTTTCTAGCGTTCTGGAGTCTGCTGTTGGTTTTAAGTAGCTCTCCAGATATGTTCATAATGCTGGGTCGACACCAAAGTTTTGGAGCTCCCACAGGATCAAACCCAAATGTGTTCTTCTCCATGATGGAATAGTTATCACAGCTTGATACAATTCTAGGGGTCTCTGGTTCGAATCCTGGCTGGGGCATGGATGTTCTTTGAGTGTGTTGATTCATCATATCACTCATCCTCATTATTGTGATTAGCCAAAAGTGGTAAAAGTGATGCAAAATAACAAAATTCAAATCAATTCAAACCAAATGTGGAAGTGCTCACACTAAAGGCAGGAGCTCAAAGGAATACACAGACAAGACTAATTATTAGTACCCTAACATTTTCTACAAATATTTAAAATAACTCTCTCCTAACTGTGTATTTTCTTAAAAGAATATTATCATCTAACTTCTCTGCCATCAAAGTGTTGAAGTTTGGTTTCTAAACTTGGCATATCCTGAAATTTTGGCGTGGCTTACCACAACAATTCTTATTTATTGTATATATTGTTTATGTATATATTAATTGGATATAATAGAAATAAAACACCAATGCAGGCATGGAAGTAAAACAAAAACAAAAGTCTGACAACTTCAGATTTTCCTGCAATTTCTATATATGTGAAAAATGTTGGTTTACCAGAGTTAAACCAAGTAGCATGGGAGAATATGCCACTGGTTTCTACAATAAAAATACTAATGATTTCTGTCAGCTGTATGATCAAAACTTGATGAAATTTCAGTACCTAATCATTATTCACATCTAAATTTCCAAGCCAGAGATGCTTTATAGACAATTTAATGCTTTCCATTATTGATTGACTTACATTTTCATGCATGAAATGTCAACTCACTAGGTAGCTATTACAAGATCTCTCTTCTTTCAGCTTTATCTGCAAAACCATGCATTCCTAGAGACTATGGACATGGAGGAACCGTGTGTGTTTGCAATTCCACATACTGTGATACGGTGGACCCAGTTAAAAAGTTACCACATGGAGAGTACCTGCTCTACTCCTCCAGCATGGATGGGCTTAGGCTAAAAAGAACCAGTGGAGGTTTTGCCAAGTGGCAACCTAATTCAAAAGGTATGTCTTCAAGTAGAAATGATGCCTATACATTTGGGGTAGAAATAGATTGTATTCTCTTTGTAAACAGTGATTGAGAATAATGAATATTTTCATGAATATTTTTCTTTATTAAAAGTTAAAATATATCAAACAGTAATTTTTTCTGTAGTATTGTGAATGCAGATGTGAAACTTGCTCCCTTACATTAAAAGAGGAGCATAAGAGTATTTGAAAAGACCTAAAAGGGATGAGGAAACAGGTGACTGAAGAAGGTTACATAATTTAGAACTGCATAATTTGTATTCATGTCCAGATATTATTAGAATAATTCAATCAAGAAGACAGGTGGGTAGGGCATGTGGCACGAATGGGAGAGGAAAGAGGAGTTTACAGGATTCTTGTTGGTAGAGCTGATGGTGAGAGACCTGTAGGAAGGCCAAGACGAAGATGGAGAGATAACATTGAGATGGACTGAATGGAAGTCGGTAGGGATGAAAATGATTTGATTGATCTTGCCCAGGATAGGTACAGATGGAAGACTTGTGTAGCTGCATCCATAAACCTTTGGGTTTAAGAAGGCTAGAGGGTTAGTTATTTTTTCTTTATAGTGCTGGTTTCATCTTACTTATTATGTTTAACAAAGTTACAAATAAAACAAACACAATTTTTATTTCATGTGTAGTTTTTTAATTCAAACTTTGATGTATTTACAAGGGTCATCCAGCCAATAACACAAAATGTAATGGAAAAAAACACTTTACTGTACACTGAAATACAGGCCTTGGACGATGTTTCAACATAATTGCCATCCGTGTTGACACTTATCATAACGAGACACCATATTTTGTGTCCCCATATCGAAGATCTTTGTTGGTAACCAAGTGGTAACAGCTTGTTTGACTGCATTGCCATCATCGAAGCTCTGGCCAGCAATCTTCCAGGTACAAAAAGATATGAAAATCAGACATGGCGAGGTCTGGGATATACGGGGGATGAGGATATATTTCCCAGCCAAAGTCTCTAAGGAGTTGTTGGGGACGAGCATTGTCGTGAATGAAAACAACACCACGGCTCAACATGCCACGTCACTTGTTTTGGATTTTCATAAAGTTTCGCAATAGGTGTTGGCATTGATGGTTTTGCCATGCTCCAAAAAGTCTACAAGCAATACACCTTGTCTGTCCCAAAACAACGTGCACAGGACCTTCCGAGTGATCTGAACCGGTCTGACTTTGGTCTGTCGTGGCAAGAACGTGTGCCTCCACTCCATGGACTGTCGTTTTGTTTCCGGAGTCTCATGCAACTCCCACATCTCATCCAAAGTCACGATGCGATTCAAAAAGTCATCAGCCTCCTCACAGTACTGTGTCAAAAACAATCTTCTGTAAGCAAGCATGGGATCCAGCAGGCATACAATTTGCAGAAGTTCAATCTGTTCGACACAATTTCATGATGCAGCGACCTGGAAATTTATGGACAATGCACAGACAGTATTTTCAGGGTATTTCCTCTTTAATCTTCTCTTCCACAGCATGAACCAATTTGTCTGTCACCAGAGATGGTCGCCCACTGCGTTCCTCATCATGCACATTGTTTCATCCTTCATTAAACTGTTGCACTCATCTCCGTGCCATTGAGGTGCTCATGATCTGTTCACCATACACTTCACCAATTTGACAGTTTCAGCTGATGACGCATTCCGTGCATTCAAAAACAGTTTCACTGAGCGCACTTCACATGTGGCGGGTGTTTCTATTTTCTTAAACATTATCGCAACCCACCACGAAGCATCTGCACTTTTATCTTCTCTAACACTGACGTCTCTGCCTTGACAATGGGTCCAACTACTCGGTGTGCATGCACACTCTTGCGATTGCAGTGCTGCTGCGGCATAAATTGCAAACTGAACTTACTTTCTGGACATGCTTTGTACAATAGTTTATCACAATAATTATACAATATGTGCAAGTGGGCCAAAAGTCTTAATCAGATAATATGTATAGTGCAAGAACATATTATTCAGAAGCAAAATTGATGTAAAAAGTTGTAGGTAATAATTCATCTGTTTTCCGATAGAGGTCAGTCAATCCCAATACTGTGGTTAGGAGACAGGTTTTCCTATAGAGGTCCATCTGAAGACTGCATTTAAAAGCCACATTGTAAGCATGTGTTTGGTTCCCTACCTTGTATTTCCGAGGTGACTGTTGTTTTGTGTGTTTAAAGAATGGCAGATGGAAGCAAATTCACTATTGAGAATATGGGTGCATGAAAAGGGACAATCTGATGATATGAAGAAATAATGGAAAACCTTGACATATTACATCAACAGTCACCTCGGAAACACAAGGAAGGAAACCATTCTATCAGAAAATAGATGAATCATTACCACACAACGTATTTTACAATATGAAACAACAACAATCACATTGTTATTTTTCAAACAATAATCCATAACTGAAATGCTGTTGTACATTCATTTCACCAGATTTAATGCTTCATGCATTTCTAAAATTTTAAATGATGTAAGTAATTCTTCTGCACCAATGCTAATCTCTATGGATAGTTTCATTGCACAGATTCACAGAGTTTGTAAGTGATACATGTAGCCATGTTTTGTTGGTGACCTAAATTTTAATTTTGTTTTTCTTTTAAATATTGACCTAATTAAGTGGTGAAATTCTGAATTATTGGAACATTTTTGGGAGAAGTATGACAAACCAATTACTTATCTTGTTCAAACACATGTGCTAAGGCCTTTTTTTTTATATGTAGTTATGTAATAAGTAAAACTTTTGGCCAACTACATAATATTTAGTTTTATTCTTATATAATGCTTCACCAAATTTATGTTACTGTCTTCTACATATGTACGAGTAGAAAATATTTAATGTTTTTGTCCTTTGCAGCCGCACATTATCTAATCAATTCCAACAAAACATTCCAGCATATAATGGGCTTTGGTGGTGCTTTTACGGATTCTGCTGGCATTAATATCTTATCACTTAGTAAGCAGACTCAGGAGAATTTTCTCAAGTAAGCAAGTATTAAGATATTGTTATTATTTTATAATTATGTTTTTGTTATTTTGGTTATTTCTGGGGCAGGGCCAACATGTATACTGAAGCTGGTACTTGAAAATTGAAATAATTTAAAGTAGTTCAAAATATTTATAAATTTTTCAATAATATAATTTTTTCATTGGAACTATACTCCAAAATATTTATAAATTTTTCAATAATATAATTTTTTCATTGGAACTATACTCCATCAATCTCCTTTAGTTTTGTTGTAAAGCACCGACATATTCTCCCATGTTACTGCGTTTACTGCCAGTACACAAACTTTTTTTCATATATTTTTACACATACAGCTTTAATATGTGGGTAATTGCTCATTATATATTATGCAGACTATTAAAACAAGCTTCTAAACCAGAATTTGAGTAAATTACTTCAATAAATTAGACTGGTTTATGTATGCCACTGTAGTCAGAAGAGTGCATTGGAGAATGAAAATTGCTAGAAAATGTGAAGTTATCGACTCGACTTTTGTTTTTCTTAGTATTATATCTAGTTAATCTAGATGGAATGAATAATAAATGTACACAATATATAAGAATTGTTCAGTAAACTTGGTCAAATTTTCAGAATATGCCACTGATATTCATAATTCTACTTGAGATAATTATTTAACAGCAAAGCCGGCCCCTGTGGCAGAGTGGTTAGCACATCACCCTATGACACCAGGGATTCCAGGTTCGAATCCTGGCCTGGGCATGGATGTTTGTGAGTGTCCATTCATCAATTTCATCATTTCTCACCCCCATTTTTGCAAATTAGCCAAAAGTTGGCACAAAAGGCAAAGTAAAATAAAGCAAATCAATCAATCATATTTAACGACAAAATTTATTTCTCCCCACAATGCTGTCTTCAAAGTATCAACATTTTGCATAATTTACATCATATTTGAAGTTAACAATAGTACAATACATCATTTTTGTGGATCCTGCGAGGTGGCCAGACTCCAGAAAAGCATGACTAAAGTTGAACAGATACTTGCCAATACGGATAGCATTGATATTGTAATTGCCTCACTCCTGTTTATTTCTTATTGCTTTTCTGCTGCTCTTGTTTTAATTGCATTGATGAAGATTAATAATGAATTGATGAAACACATGTGAGATCAAACTTCCATGCTTTATGTAAGGACACAATGCTGCCACAGAAGGTCTTTCATAAATATAAGTGTGTAAACCATTTCAAGGAAATAAATATCCTAGTATTAATACATATGAATAAAAAGTAATATTTAGTACAGTAATTGACTGTATATACTATATTCTTATATAAAAAGTAAATATACTGTGGAATCCTGATTTTTACATTCCCGGATTTTACATTTTCCCACATTATACTCTTGATGGTCCAATGTAGCAAAATATAATTTTTTTCTCGATTTTTACATTTTTCCCTTTTTCCAACTTCACAAATTTAAAAATGTAAAATCGAAGTTTCACTGATGTACTCTACTCTGTATATTAAAAAATATGTTTGCATTTATTTTTAAGGTCTTATTTTTCATGGGATGGAATTGAATATAACATGGGACGAGTTCCTATAGCAGGCTGTGATTTTTCAACTCATACGTACACATATGATGATGTTCCTGGTGATGTGAATCTTTCTCAATTCAAACTGACAATGGAAGATTTCACATATAAGGTGAGTTTTAAGTTTCTTACCTTCAGATATTGAATACATTTATTTGGCCTTTCCCTTTGTTTTCTTTCATTCCTTCCTACTTTCATTTTTCTTTCTTTCATTCCTTGTGTCTTTCTCCCCTTCCGTTTTTCTTTAATTCCTTCTTTTTTTCATTCCCTTCTTTCTTGTTTTTTTCCCTTCATTCCTTGTTTGTTTCCTTTCTTCTTTCTTTCCTTAATTCCTTCTTTCTTCCTGAAGTACTCCCACATAGCAAAATAGTTAAAGCCCTCACCTTTGGTATGAGTGCTCCTTGGTTCAGTTCCCAGTTGACCTTAAAAAATTTTGATGTTGACCCATGAGGATAATTGTAGAGCTACTTGAGAAGTAGTATTGGACTCTGCTCTCAAGAGTCAGTTAACAGCAGTGAGAGGACTCAATGCTCTGACAACACATTACCCAAATGACAAAGTTAAATTGCATGGCTTGTGCCACAGAGGGCTGTTACACCATAAAGTTTAGTATTTCCTTAATTAAAATCTATTAATTGGATTACCCTATTTACCCTCGGTTACGTTACCGTATTCATCATGGCATAAAGTTGCACCAGAAATGTTCAACCCTGATTCTTCGTTTCCAGATTTTAGTTTATTCTGCATTGTATATTCATTCTTCATGGTTCCAATAAGTTTTTCACCTTAGTCCCCTGATAAATATAAAATGAAGGTTCTACTTGGATAGTGCTCTCACATTCAGTTTGAGAGGTCTTGAGTTTGATCCCAACAGTAACCCCCTCCTCCCCCCCCCCCAAAATAAACTTTTATACAGCACCATGAGAAAAATTGGGGAGCTGCCTCAAAATAGAATCCAGCTCCAATGAGCAACGCCAGATTACAACACCAAAGAGATTTCTTGCCGTCTTGGCAACACATGTTGCCTAGTGAAAATTCTTTTGACAGGCCGTGTCCTATAAAGGACTGTTCCACCACAGATTTTAGTTATTCTATGAGAAGTAATGGAAAATATACAAATTTTCATGTTTGGCAGAATATCTTTGCACATACCTCTGTGGTTTGATTTATTCACGTATAGTCAGGGGTTCAAATGGAACGGACCGGAATGACATTTCGGTTCATGAATGTCTGGAACCTTCCCATTTTGTCTCATCGCTGCCATAATAGGAGATGCAAAATACACAACAGCATGTTAAAAAAAGAAAAGTATTCTGTTTCATGAAAATTCCCATTTCGAGCCCTGTATAAAGTATAGAATTTATTGCTACATTAAGATGAATTAAAAACAAAATTAAACTGTTTATCACATTCATGCTTTGATGAAAATTTCCTTTAATTCCTTCTTTCTCCAGAGAAATAATTGTTACTCATTTTATAGTGTATTCAAATTGTAAATCTGTCAAGAATCATAAATACAGATGTTAGGTTAACTCTCAGGCATTTGCACCTCCCCCCTCCTTTTTTCCCTAAGCAAGACACAGGATCCAACTATCCGTACATTATGCAGTATCAATACAACCATCACTATCCTAAACTCTTTCTTCTCCTGTGAAAATCATCTTGATTTAATTATTCTCATATTAGGTTACAGATATAGATTATGCAGGTCAGTATTACGTAACCTGATACACTTCTCTGATTACACTCTATGGACTTTATTTTCAAATTCAAAACACACTCTAAGTTCCTCTGTTAGGGTGATGGGCCATTTTCACACCCATACAAAACTACAGACAAATTTCTGTTGTATATTTTAATCTTTAGGTTCTTTGATATTAGATGAGAGCATATTGATTTATAAATTAGAATGTAACATGTATTCATTCCCATACGAAATGGTCACTTTTGGCATGTACAAGATGAGAGGTACATGCAAAAGGGTGAAAATGTTGGCATTTACACTCTATTTGACATGTATTACCTGGATTGTCTGTTTTTAATTTTCTCTGATATCATTTTAACTTGTTTATATCTTGTAGTATTGCACATATTGTTACTTCATCAGGTACCAAAGTCTATATACAAGGGTCTGGAATTTCTTTGCTTCTTTATGTTGAGTATGGCTTGTAATCTATAAATTTACAAGATGCTACATTACCGAAAATGTAAATCTATGTTTTATTTTGGCTTACCATAGATACCATTGATAAAGAGAGCTAATGACATAAGCCTGAGGCCTATTAAACTTGTAGCCAGCCCATGGACAGCACCTCCATGGATGAAGACGAATAATGATTATTCTGGTTTGGGTTTCCTCAAAGAAGAATATTATCAGGCGTGGGCAGATTATCTTGTCAAGTAAGTACATCTGCTGTTTTACTTAGCAATAAGTTACAGGTAGACTTTTGTAAAATTAAAAACATGTTAAATGCCAATAGTGTTTTTTAAAAATTTACTTGTGCATTGTTTCTGCTGTTTGATATTGACTTTGGTTGAAAGTTAAAGGTTAGCATTAATAAAAATTAGCATTTTATCCTGTGATAATTAGCAATTTATTGTTAACTTTTGATGCCTTATTACAGGCAATTCCCTCTTTTTCCCTTCATGCATAATTTAAGCTAATTCATATTTTGATAATATACTGTGTCTACATATATAGAGGGTGGGCCAAAAGTTACAATTGGATATTGATATATTCTGTATTATTGTGAATGAAAATGTCGTAACCATTGCAGAAACTGTGTTGAACAGAACAAGATACATTAAAGAGTGTAATAGGTCATGATTACCTATAAGATTAATGTCAGTGCAGCTATCAATTGTCAAACTTCTCGGTAAGTTGACCATTATTCTCAGCTGAATATCCTGCCATGTGACTGACCTCTATCAGAAAGTACACATTCAAAATGTTTGTGAGGAGGATAAACATTCCTCTCAACATATGACAACTTTTTATGTCAATTTTGCCTGCAAATGATATGTTCTTGCACTATAAATAGTTTCCAATAGTGACTTTTGGTCCACAGTGTACGTATATAACTTAAAGGATTTAATAGTTTTATTCTTTTTTAATGCTTTTTCTGTGACGCTGAAATCTGAATAAATAAAATAGAAACAAAACTTTAAACAAAGATAGTGACAGTCATCACAGTAATTCAATTTTGTGCCATAATGAAAATCTGGTTTCTTAACTCAGAATAGTTGTATCCTTCATACATCGTGTATTTGCTTATGCACATACATGGCAAACTATTAAGAAGTTTTGGTTTTGTTATGAGGAGAGTCCAAAAAGAAACAACAAACTGGTAGCATTTTAGGCAAAGAGCTATTAAAGCATTCCAAACTTCTGCATAGGAAAGAGACATCCTTATGGAATGTGTTGACAGTGCTCAACATGCTGCCTCGATGACTGAGCACGTTGATTGTGCATCTCATGATCTTACCGCAGACTGTCTCAGATTGAAGTCCTGTCATGTGCATGAGTGTTCTTAGTAAGTGTTCGTTCATCAATTTTTATACCCTGTACCAGCTAACTGTAGAGCAGACAAACAAGAACAAGTCTCTGTGCAAGTAGTGATGCAAGACATCTTCACCAATGAACAGTAAGAGAAACAGGATTGTATAATGGCCGACTGGAGTTACCTGCTTTCCCTGCTTTGCTCTGGCAGCATTGCCAACTTTTGAAAACAATAAATCCATACACACATGGCAAACTGACCTTATTTTTGTATCCAGGTCTGTATGCTTGGTTTAAGAAATTCTTAGGAAATATTTACCCCCAGCCTCCTTTTAACACTCACCTAGTTTTCAAGATTGATTATATATTTTAGCATTAAATTAATGGCTTGTACAGCATCATATGCTAGTTAATCTCAAAGGAAACATGATAAATATTCAAAAATTTTGACAAACTGCATCCTCATAACGTATTTTATAATTCCTTCCCATAATATGAAAACTTATTTAGATGGGAGGAATTGAAGTTGAGATCACCTAAATTTCCTCGATTCGGATAATTTGTGGTTGTAATCACTTGAAATTTCTAATTTGCTATGTGCTGTCCTTATATAATGAGTGAGGCACATCTGCAATCAATCGGATTAGAACAAAATTTAAAAAATCACAAGAAATTAGTACTCAGAATGAAATGATAAATATACCTGTACGTTACTTGTCTGCCAAGAAAAAGGAAATTGTCCTTTCATAACCAGTTTTGGCACCAAACATAGCTGCCACTGCCTCTGTAAATAACACAAAAATGAAAAAAGAGCGACTTACTAAGCATTAGAAATCAAAGCTGATGCAGTTCTCTTGATTTGTAGAGGTAACGTCGTTGCCTTGTAATCAAGGGGTCCTGTTTCGATTTGCAGTGGAGGTACATGGCAAATTGGTTCGGATTCCACTTTAAACCATAGGTCAAGTCCCAATTAGCCTTTCTGTGTATAAAGTAAACTTAAAACATCAAATTAAAATTCATGCATGTACAATCACTGTCGATGCACAGAGTAACAAGCATACACCACTTCATGGTCGATGTAGAAAGGAGGTTCCTGTTCTTCAATTTTATCAGATTTGTTTTACTGAAAACATGTTCAGTTAACGTTTGAATGTAGAAGGGATAAAACAGCAAGTGCAAATTTTGACAAGCCATTCATTTAGCATACGGACCAAGGTCAGGACGGTATGTCCGTACATGCCATGAAATTTCCGTACATGTACGATCAGTACCGTACAGTTGACAATGCTGTGCTTTCACCACTCTATTTCCCTTCTTCTCTGATGCTGTGCGTGACCCTGCTCCACAGTTAGCTGGTACAGGGTATATCTAATTATCATTCATCCTCATCATGATTAGACTAAGGAAACAAAAAAGGGGCATAAAATAAGAAAAATACTAGTACATCACCTTCCTGGATGTGGATGTGCACACGGAGGAAGGACATTTGGAAATCTCTATCCACATCAAACCTACGAACCATATGCAATACCTACACTTCTCCAGCTCCCATCTGTTCCACACCAAGAAAGCCATCCCATTCTCTTTGGCCCTCAGAGGTCAACACCTCACACACCTCCCCACCTCCCGACAGAACTATAACCTCTGCCTACACCAAGCCTTGACCAACCGTGGATATCCTTCCACCCTGGATACCAAACAAATATCCCGAGCTGCTTCATACACCTCCACCAAGAAACCTGCCACTAATTCCCTGCACTTGTCACCCAATATCACCCCCACCTCAAAAAAATGAGACTCCCAATCTCCAAAACATCCTGGTCCACCACAATCTGCCTACTCACAATCTACTCGCCCCTCCTACAAATGCAACCACCCAAGGTGTAAAACCTGCCCCATATTTGTCACTTCCCGCACCCTCCAGATCCACACTGCTATCAGCAAATTCACCCTCTATCCCAAAGGAACCTGCTACAGCTCTAACCTCATTTATTTCCTCACATGCAATATCTGTGGGAGCTTCTACCGAGGGGGGGCGGGGGGGCGGGGGGACATCCAAAGCCCTGAACCTCCACATCAACAACCACCGCTCCTCCACCCAAAACCTAGACTTTGCTGTTGCCATTCACATCAATCACCACAATATTTCCTTCAATGACTGCTTCCAGGTAGCGATCGTCCACTCCTTGCCCCAATCCACCAACACCTCCGTACGTAGAACATGGGAGAAGGCCTACATATCAGCCATGAGTGCAACCACACCATCAGGCCTGAACAAGGTCGCCCAGTAATATCCCCCCACAACCACCCCTCACCGCAGCAACACCCTTTACCTCACCCTACGCCTTTCACCACCCACAGTTTTTGACAGCATAGTGAGGGAACCTGATTTTTTCGTGTGTGAAACTGTCTACTTTTTCTTTCTGGACCTGGCAACCCTGCAGGCAATGTGCTATCACACTGTTGATGTTGCTCAGTACATGAAACATCTTTCTACTCCCGATGATGTGACAAATCGTCACAAAAATTTGAAGTTTTACTACGTCTGGTGAGTGTTGCCTCTCTCCTCTTTCACTTTTTATTAAGCCCTTGTGGCTCTCCTTCCTTTTATCATATATATATATATATATATATAAAATGAATACCTTTGCAGGTTTCTAGATGAGTACAAAGAAGAAGGTGTAGATATATGGGCAATCACTACTGGAAATGAGCCAATCAATGGCATCATACCACTTAATAGGTTTAATTCCATGGGTTGGAGTGCCACCTCACAGCGGAAGTGGATAGCAAAGCATTTTGGACCTGTCCTACGTGGCTCTCAGCACAATGAAACAAAGCTCATTGCCCTTGATGACCAGCGGTTCTTTTTACCAAGATGGGTTGAAACAGTAAGTTTTATGTTAAAATGTATTTTTCCTTAGAATGTTTACATTTTAATAACTTTTATTTATTTATTTATTTATTTATTGCGTCTTGTTTATCATGGCGAAGTTAAGGCTTTGTAGCCTTTTCTACCACTTAACCATGTTTACAACAACATTTAAACCATTACATAGAAAGGTAAATTTTAAAATATAAAAAGAGAAATATAAGATTACAAAGATAAAAATTACAGAAAAAAATGATAAGAAAAAAAAATACATACGGGAATAAAAACCTAACCTATACACACGAACATACAACAAAACACACACATACACACACACACAATCAGATATTCATGACAGTAGTCAGGGATTTGAAATATTAAGGTGAATAAGGATTTTCAGTGTTGTTCTGCGCTTAACTGTATGCAATTTATCACTGAAATATAATGTGCTAACTATTTGTGGCCAATAAAAAATGTTTTAATTGCGTCTTAAAGACATATACTGAAGATGAGTTTCGGATTTCGAGGGGCAGTGAGTTCCAAAGACGAGAAGTAGAAACGGTGAAAGATTTTGAATAAAAATTTGAGTTATGAAGGGGGATGAGTAGTTGAGTTCTCCCTCGCGATCTGGTGTCAAGGCTGTGTGATTCGGAAAGCATTGAGAATCTGCTCGAGAGATAAGCCGGTTCCTTTGAACTGATTGCCCTATAGAGAAGGGTGAGGTTGTGTACCTTTCGCCGATCAATTAATTTGAGCCAATTTAGCTTTGTAAAGAAAACGGATAAATGGTCCCTATATTTCAGATCGAAAATAAAGCGGACGCAGGTGTTTTGTACTCGTTGAAGACGCTGAGCGAGATCATCTGGTAATTCGGAATAGACAGAATCGCAGTAATCGAAGTGTGGAAAAACAAGTGCTTGCACCAGTTTGATTTTAATGCTAACGGGTAGAAAATGTTTAAGCCGAACAAGAGCGTGTAATGCAGCGAAGGCTCTTTTACTAGTTAAATTTACGTGATCTGACCATGAGAGATGCTGATTAAACATTACGCCCAAATTTTTGGCTGTTTTACTTAATTCAATAGCTTTCCCTAAGACCATTATGGGCGGGAGGGAAGAAATTTCAAATGTGGAAAGCATTTTTTGTGAACCTATAATAATAGTTTGGGTTTTCGAAGGATTAATTAGTAGCCCATGATTAGCTGACCAAGTACTGATTTTGTTCAGATCATAATTTATATCGCGAATTGAATTTTCAATATTCTTTGGAGGAAATGACAAATACAGCTGAACATCATCTGCATAGATGTGATATTTACAGTGTTCGAGTGCGTCAGGAATATGGTTAATGTACAGAGAGAAGAGGAGTGGACCGAGGACGGTTCCCTGGGGGACACCGGCGCTGATTGATCGCCACGACGATTTCTCACCAGAGTTGAAGACGCATTGTTGGCGTTCATTAATATACGAACGGAACCAAGCTACGGTTGGGTCAGAGAAGTTGTACAGGAAGGATAGCTTGGATAGCAGGATGTCGTGGTCAATGGTCTGAAAAGCTTTACTAAAGTCCAGAAGTACGAGAATAGTTACTTCTTTAATGTCCATGGCGTGTCTTATGTCGTCCGTCACGTTGATGAGCGCCGTGCAGGTGCTATGGTTGCGCCGGAATCCCGATTGGAGGGGATTCATTAGATTGTTTCGTGATAAGAAATTACGCGTTTGGTTACTGACAACGTGTTCGAGAGCTTTGGACAGAGCCGGAAGAATACTTATCGGCCGGTGGTCGCCGAGGCTGAGAACTTTGTTTGTTTTCGGCAGAGGGCGAACCTTAGCCAGTTTCCAAATCGACGGGAATATGCCGAAGGACAGGGAGAAATTAAAAATGCCTGTTATAGGAACGAGAACGTACGGGAGAATTTTTTTAATCATTAGAACAGAGATTTCGTCTATTCCCACAGCAGTGGATTTTATTTTATTGAGAGCTGACTGAACGTGTTCTGGCCGAATGGGCGAGAAGAAAAATTTTGGTGCGGTGCCGTGAACGGTGGTCGAAATCGTTCGTATTGTTTCTTCCCTTACATTATTGTCCAGTGTTTGAACTTCGCTGAAATATTCGTTCAACATTTCTATGGAGAAGTTTAATTGATCGTTCCTTTTTTGTTTACCAACCCCTAAAGTTTTCAGTTTTTTCCAAATAACATCCGACTTTTTCTCATAATTCAGAAGATCGTTCGCGAATCGACGCTTTGCTTTCCTGACCTCTTGGTTACAACGATTTCGTAATATTCTGAAACTTTCGAAACTGCCACTTGCCGACTGGCCGCGCTTTACGTCCCTCCGATGTTTGCCGTAGGCTCGATCCCTAGCTGCCATGAGCTGCCGCAGGTCGTCCGTCAACCACGGACAAGGGGGGCGAGAGACGCGTTTCTTTTTCACCGGGGCGTGCTTGTCGTACAACTGGAGAATGAAAGTGTTAAGGAGATTCACCTGTTGGTCGAGAGTGGGCAACGTGCTGATTACGTGCCATGGGAGAAGGGCGGCGTCGGCAGATAATTGCGCATCGTTTATGTTTTTAATGTCTCTGTAACATACAAGTTTGGCTTTGTACTTGGGAACGCGCAGCTCATAAGATAAAAATATCATGTCATGGTAAGAGATTCCGGGTACTGGGGTTTGTCCGTGACTTACTACGCGTGATGGGCTGGAAACAAGAATTAAGTCGATCCACGATTCAGAGGTTGGAGTATGGTGAGTTGGGTCGAGAGGACAGATGGAAAGGTTCAGAGCAGACACCGTGTCCCGGAACGACGTGACTTCTTTCTTTGTGCAGCAGAGATCGATATTAAAGTCCCCCAAAATTATCGAATGTTCATAGTTGGGCAAGAAATTCCCGATTTCATTTTCGAAGTTGACGAGGGAAGTGCAAGGAGGTCGGTACACTACGGACAAAAGAACCTTTTGTTGTCTTACGGTGACTTCGAGTATGAGGAATTCGGAAGAATAGTTATATTCTCCGTGAGATTCTCCTATTACTTTTGCGTTAATGTCTTCCCTTAGATATATTGCTACTCCCCCGCCTCTTTTTCCGATCCTGTCTCTCCTAAAGAGTTTAAATCCCGCCACATGCACCAGATCGCTCGAGAGGGACTCTTGCAGCCACGTTTCGGAGATTAAAAGAGCATCGATATGTTCGAGCGTGGAAAATATATTTTGAATCTCGAGGAAATGTTTGAGGGCGCTCTGGGCATTTATGTGCGCTACATTGAGGTTGCCGGCGGCGAAAGTTGACCTGGGTTTGGGAAAAAAGTTTACAATCGTCTGCCGTGAAGGGGGTGGGGAGGGGTCGGTCACACTTCCTGGGGAGAGGGACAAGTCTCCGAGTTCCGCAAATGGGCTGGATGGGGGCGTTGCCAAATTTACAGTCACCAAATTACCGGTTCCAGCCATCGCAGAGAGTTGAATTTCAATTTATTGGATGATCCGGAAAGGCATGCTATGTAAGGAATTATAAGTCTACTTACCAAGGCGGCAGAAGAGATGATGTTTGCAGAACACTGAAAACCCTTTGCAACACACTTAAGCACACACACACGCAGATAAACATATACACTAACACGGAAACACAAAAAACAATAACAAATATATGTAGAAAAGAAACTTGCACAATGTATGTACAACACAGTTTTAAAATGGACGCTGAGCTTTTTTATGTCCATGTCTCAGGGTGTCCTTTCCCCTCCACGTTCACTCGATTTTTTCCAAGTCTTCCATCGTCGTGACCGAGATCTTATGCCCGTTGCTACGAAGTATAATGATCCTTCCATCCTGGGTCCAGACGTTCCTGGGGCCGTGTTGGTCCTTAGCCCTCTGCAGCACCTGATGTCGAGCGGCCGTCAGGGATTCTGTCAGAAGGAATCTTGATCCCTTCAGAGCTTTCTTTCTCTTCCATATAGAATCTCTCGTACGGTAACTGCAGAGGCGGAAGATGATGGGCCTCTTCCCAGACTTCACTGCGTCCGCCACTGTTCTCCTCTGGGGACCGATGCGGTGGGAACGTTCAATGTCATCGATGCTGATGTCCTGCATATTCAGGTTCTTCCGGATCACTTGAAGAACGAGCTCGTCCGTGTTCTCGCCGGTCGTTTCCGGAATGCCGTGCAGCAAGAGGCAGTTTCTCCTGGAGTACATCTCCAGATCGTCGATCTTCCGGGCGTTCTCGTTCGAAGATCTCTTGAGAGCCTCGATGTCCAACTTTACGGATTTCAGCGTTTCTGCGGCCTCCTTTTTGAAATCCAGGAAGGCCGTGCTCAGATCTTGCAACGCCGGCTGGACTCCGGTGTCGGCGCTACCAAGGGGTGTCTGCTGTCCGGCGATGTCCCGCAGGCGGTTCTCAAACTCCCGAAGTCGCTCCTCCACGCTTTCCACACGGTTAGACACCACGTTCAACGAGGGCTTCGGCTTTGTCATGGTAAAATTGCCGTAAAAAGTATATTCATATGATGTTTACGTCACCACTAAGAGGCTTGTCGTGAACACTGACAATGCTGGTACTTGATTATATGGAAAATGGACTTTGATCGTTAAATGTACCAGCCTAGTGGAAGGAAAGATATGGGAGCTCTCGCTAACCTTGCATCGTGCTGTCCGCCATCTTGCTCTATTGTCATAATAATAATTTATACATTTTACTTTTATTATATCTTTTTAACAGTGCCATTCTATTAAACATATTTTATTGTCATTTGCATTTTAGGTCAGATAAGAACTTCTGTTATGTATTGAATATATGGTAACTTTGTTGTGTTGTTATGATAAATTTGAACCAAGAAATGAAGTTACAAGAAATTTATTTGAAAATAAACTTAAAATAAACTATTTGAGCTAATGGAAACTAAATGTGATATCTACGTAAGAGGGTAAGGTGTTTTTACAAGTAACCTTTGCTACATGGATGGCAGAAATAAATACAGTGCTTACATGCAAAGTTATGCAAATTTTCAACAAGATATACGAGGGGCATCCCAAAAGTAAGATTACAAGGCCTATTTGTCAATAATCATATTTTATTTTGACGATGAACCAATGCACATGGTGTGGTAAATGCAACACTGTATTTTTCAACATAGTCACCAAAACGACTAAGGTATTTGTCTAATCGTGGGACGAGTTTGTCGATTCCACGTTCGTAAAATGTGGTGTCCTGCCTGTTCAGCCAGTGTTGCACTGCTGTTTTCACATCTTCATCACTTTGGAATCTGTGCCCTCCAAGATGTTTTTTCAAGGCCTGGAAGAGATGATAATCACTGGGTGCTAGATCAGGGCTGTATGGTGGATGTTGCACACACTCCCACCGAAAATGTTGCAACAGTTCTTGAGCGGCATTGGCAGTGTGTGACAGGAGTCCAGGACGTTTATGTCGAATTTTGTTTCTGGGGTATGGTGATGAACCCAGGTCTTGTCACCAGTGACAATGCGCTCAAGAAAATCTTGGCCGTCAATGGAATACTGCTGCAAGAATGACAGGGCACAAGCTATTCTCTGTGCTTTGAGGTTTTGTGGAAGCCATTGGGCACAGACTTTGTGAAATCCCAACTGTTCAATACTGCAGCTAACAGTTCCACGTGACAAACCCAAGTCATGCATTAGTTGTGTGATAGTTTGATTGATTGATTTGTTGTTTTAAGTCTACTTTATGCACAGTAAGGCTAATCAGGACTGGATCTACAGTTTAAAGTGGGATCCGAACCACTTGTGCCTCCACCAGGTATCGAACCTGGGACCCGTTATTACAAGGCGACGACACTGCCACTGCGCCATAGGGGAGGCCAGTTGTGTGATAGTGATTCTCCTGTTCTTCAGGATCGCATGCTCAACGTGTGTTTTGTTGTCTGTCGTGCCAACTGTTGTGGGTCTGCCACTTGAAGCACAGTCCACTGTTGTCACCCTCCTGGTTCAAAATTGGGTGCACCATTTTGCCACACTCTGATGACTTATCACACTTTCCCCATAGACGTTCACCAACTGACAATGAATCTTCGCAGCTGACATGTTCTTCGCATTGAGAAATCGGATTACAGCATGTTGACCCTTCATCATTACCTGCGGAATGTTCCCAATGGATATGATTAGAGCCCGGATGTTCAGGCACTGAAAAGTATTAAAAATGGCAGGCAAAAGGCAACAAAAAATTGAAAAAAAAAGGGCAGTGTATGTGGAAAAAAAGGCAGTGAAGTTTCAGAAAGAGGCAGTGAAAATTGAACAAGAGGCATTATAAATTGAAGAGAAGGACTTAAATTCTTCTTAAATCTTTAAAAATGTATTTACAAATAATAATTTGAATAAGAAGGATTATTGAAAAATGAAATCAAATAGAAGAAGAGAAATATAATTTTAAAAAAATGCCTTGTCGGAATGACAAAAGAGGCAAAGAAAATGGAACATAATGCCTTGTTGGAATGACAAAAGAGGCCAAAAAAAATAAAAAAGCAACATAAAGTTTGGTTCAGAATGTTAAGATCCTTAGGATCGGTGTACTTTTGTGTTCAGTTTTTGTCTACCAGCGCCTGAAACGAATAGGCATTTTGCCTAAAATCCAGGCTCTAGATATGATGTTACCGCCTGAAACAAAAGATACATTTTGCTATAGTTTTATGGTGTTGAAGTACAAAGTCACGGAAGATATGTGTCTTGTAAACTTACTTTTGGGACGCCCCTCGTATAAACCAAAATTAGTGACATTTGTGTATTTGTATTTCTTTATACTATATGGAACTACTTATTTATAATTGTTTTATGCAATAAATATAACAACTGCGCTTACAAATTAATTGAATGAATAATTGCCTGTTTTGTATGAAGGAGGCTAAAAAGAACACTTAGCACACATACATGAACCATTTTAGAAGCAACCACTGCAATTCCGATTACTTACTGAAGCTTCATTGTCAGTAAAGTTTACAACACATTGTTATAGACCAAAATATTTCATTGTTTCATTTGCTCAAAGGTACATATCAATTTTCAAATACAGGCAATGCATCATTTGTCAAAGCATTTTGGAATGAAAATCTGTATTTCTTCATTTTCAGCTTATGGAAGATGAAGAGGCAGGAAATTACATTGATGGTATAGGAGTTCATTGGTACTGGGATTTTCTGTTCTCTGCCAGGTTGCTCAGTGACACACATGAAATGTTTCCTGACAAATTCATTCTAGGAACAGAAGCATGTGTTGGTAAGATTGTGTTTTGTTTAGTTATTTTACGAAGAGTATTCTTACCTGTATCATTCTGAAGCTTTTGGAGCAAGGCAGCACCAGTAAGGTGCTTGCATACACTCAAGACATCTAAGTAGTAAAAGTATTCATGAATAAAGTGCAAAAGCAAGTTTTATTATAGTATTTATTATAGTTATCTGAATTCTGTATTTTTGGTATTAATATATGTGTCAAAACTATTAGCGCACCTATGTCTAGTGTCTGTGTAATACAATTATTGCTCTTTAACTATCATTTGAAAACTATTTACTTTAAAGCTGTTACAAATTAATAGCCTCTTTGCATTTCATGATTGTTGTTAACGATATTATCAATCAACTAAAGGGCGACCCTTTCTGATGACACTCAAATGTCAACCTCACTTCCACGTAGTACACCCTGGACTGCATTTTGTATAATAACAATGCTCTGGAGTCCAGACTCTCATCCAGTATAATCTCTGTGGGGCTAGTGTTCATATATGTTTTTGTAATTGCCCCTTCATCCATTCCATCTTCTCACCATTCATCCATCCTCATCTTTGTGGTTAACCAAAAGTAGCAGGAAAGTGAAGTGAAAAAATCAATCAATCAATGAAAACTTGACTTAATAAAAAATCTGTTTTTGCCAAGTATTCAAAAATCTCACTTTGTGCAGATAATCGTGGCGTTTAAAAATAGCATATACAGAAACCACTTTGAAGAAAGCTGGGAACTTATGCTCTTATGCCACTGCAGTGATCAGCTGTTCCTTGCAGTTACCTTGGCATAACATCAACTTCAATGTACATAGAAAAGTTAATTCATTTCTTTGTCTCTACCAACAATAGGGTTGAAATGTTGAACATTAGAAAGTAATGTCTTCTGAATGACTGATTAACAAAGTATATTTTAACTTTTATGTAATTGAAGCTTGAGCTATTCATTAATGCAGACATTTCATTTATTTCTGTTGTACTTCTGTTTCCTAAGGTGATAAGCCATGGGACTTCCAAAAGGTTAGTCTAGGATCCTGGTCTCGTGGAGAGCAGTATATTGAAGATATTATCGAGGTAAGAAAAGCAATTTTCTAGTTATAGTAAGAGGGGGGAATTATAATTATTTAATGTATTGTTTGAGTTTTGTTTTACATTCACTTTATGCATGGATCAGGACTGGGTCTGCAGTTTAAAGTGGAATTCGAACCACTATGTGTCTCCACTGTGTGTTAACCCAGGACCCCAGATTGTAACAATTGTGTATCAAAAATATCAGTACCTCAGTCGATGTAAGAATTAATGATTTCTTTGGTGGACTATTTTATATTGTTAGTGTTTGTGCAAATTGGCTTCTATCTCAGGGATGGAAATACTATAAAATCTACTCCCCTAAGTTAGAAACTGGGAAATGGGAGTCTAGGACTAATAACCAAGTCAAACTAGCTACAGGGCATTATGCTATGGCAGAGGTTATTCCATGAGTTTTGAGTCTGTTTCTTTTGTTCTATATAAGTTATCCAAAAAACTCAAGAGCTAGTCAGCCTGCAGAGTAGTTTGCGAATTTCACTCCATCGATTTCATCTTATCATCTTTGTTATGGTTTAGACAAGAGTGGCAGAATGTGGTACAGACTGGCATATGTCCTTGATTGAGATAATTTTTGTTTGCTCTAATCATCTTAAAAGGAATTTATCAGAAATCATGTATAGTATGAAAAAGATACATTCACCTTGGTCAAGCAATCCGAGATCCCTGAGAAAAGGTTTTTGTTTTCTTTGTTTGTTCGCTTTACTCCTCATATCTTACTCTTGAGGTTACCATGACACTGGGGAGAATTATGATCCACTATACAATAATAACAATGTAGTCCAGACCTGGACTCCTATTTTCACAAGACAATATTGTTTCTATTTACAGTACTATGTATTGTTTATGTAGAATAGTGCAACTGTAGGTTGGAATTGATTCTCGGTGAGGTGAGGCACCCGACTGAAATTTGCCCCTCCCAATTGTAACTTTTGGATCCCTCACTGTGGCTGTGAATGTGAAAAAGCACTGTTTGAAGAATTTGTGTCATGTGAAAAGTATTCCAGAGCTTGCTTGCTTGTGTAGTGAAACAAATGACATGAGTTCATGGGAAACATCATGCACTTGACTTAGCATAGAGTAGCAGAAAACCAACAGGTATATGCTGCATATCTGTTATTGCTGCAAGTAAGGTTTAGCTGTGATTGACTTACAATGTTCACCACCTGAGGTTTCAGTTTAGAATCCCAGCCTGGGTGCCAGTGTTCATTTGTGTGTGTGCTTTTATTAGTTTAATCTAATCATCATTCATCAAAATTTCAATTAGCCTACAATGGTAAGAAAGTTATTCAAATACAGTGGAATCTCAATTTTACATTTTTCAGCGGACAGAGCTGAAAAAATTTAAAATGCAGGAAAATGTAATATCGAGGAACATTTTACAGCATTTTACTATTTGGGACCATCAAGATTGAATGTATAAAGTGTGAAAATGTAAAATACAGGAACGTAAAATCGGGGTTCCACTGTATTTTTTAGATGTCTTGCACAACAAAAATACAATTGAAGGATGCTACAGTAATGATCACATCAGAGTTGAAAGTCAATGAGGTTCTTGCAATGCAGGAAGTGTGAAAGTGTTCTAAGATAGGCTCAATTGGAGCATCACTGACTGGAGTTGCGAACAGCAGCATATATGCTTGTAGTCTCAAGATCTGTATCTATTGTGTTGATGTATTACAATATAAGTAATGATTCATATTTACAAGTATTATTTATTCTCTAGAGGCTATTCACCATCTTCATTTCCATTGAAAGCAAAATCTAAGTACACACTCCCAAATGTCTGTACACCGGTATTAATACAGTGCTCATGCCCAACCCTGTGGCCGAGTGGTTAGCACATCGCGCTGCGATGCCAAGGGTCCCAGGTTCGAATCCCAGTCGGGCTTGGTTGTTTGTGAATGTCCATTCATCAATTTCGTCACTCATCCCCATCTTCGCAAATTAGCCAAGAGGCACAAAACGCGAAGTAAAATAAACTAAATCAAATCAAAATCAAAATAATACAGTGCTCATGATTAGCCAGGAACTGGGATGTAACATAGTCTCCATGTAATAAAAAACACTTTAAAGTTTGAATTATTGTATTATTTTGTAATAACTGTGGTTGTGCCAGTAAGAAGAACATTGAGTTGGTAGCAGAGGACCAGTGTCAAGACAAGACAGATGAAACAGATCCACTGCAGGAAGATAGCTCAGGTACAGTGATTGTCAGTAGATCCATGTTGTCAGTGGTTACAGTATTTATACTATGATGCCTCTTTCCATGTTAATAGTATAAATAAGCATTGCGTAGTGTAGATGAGATCATTAATTCAACCTTCAACAAACAGATAATGTTTTCAAAGAGCAGTCCAGCTCATCTGTCTGCTCTTTTGACAGGACATGTAGTCTGTGAAACTCCAAAACATTCTGGTCCCATCATGCTGATGGTCAATATACTGCAGGGTTCTCAATCTTTAGAAAACTTAATCACTCACAAATTGAACATAGTATACATCACTGTATGCTTGTGCTAGTGCTTCACATATGAATGATAGACATAGTATCTAGATTGGGTTAGTACTTCATGAATGAAAATTGAAATTTCTTTTTTTCTTTTTTTTTGTAACTTAATACAATAATTGTTTGATAATATTGAAAAAGTGCCATAAAGAACTCATAGCGCTGTTCTTTTACTTACAAAAGGTAGAGTGTAAATTCAATGTCATGTTTTTCATGGGAACGAGATGAAATACCCTAAAACATTCGGAAAAGCAAAATCTGGGTAAAATTTTACACCACAATGATTGAAGCTATGATGTGGGGAAAATGTAGACTCTAGGAACGTAATATCAGAGTTCTGCTGTATTTGTAATCTAATCTAATACCATTAATAAAATATGTTGCTTTGTAGGACCTAAGACATTGGGTGGTTGGTTGGATTGACTGGAACCTAGCTCTCAATGCTACAGGTGGTCCAAACTGGGCTCACAATTATGTAGATGCTGCAGTGATAGTTAACGCAACAGCTGATGAATTTTACAAGCAACCAATGTTTTATGCCTTGGGCCACTTTTCAAAGTTTATTCCTGAAAATTCAATCGTACTTCAGACTGTAGTAAAGAATGACGGGAAACTAGAAGTGATGGGATTTCAGAAACCTGATGGAGGAAAGGTTGTGATTGTATTTAACAGGTAAGTCATTATGAGATTTATGTAATAGAAGATTATTAGATTATTATGTGAATTATACGGTAGAAAGAATTGAACTTCAGTTTGACTGGTAACTAGCTCGAACTTCAGTTTGAGATATTAGGCTTGCCACCTTTAAGGAATGAAATTCCGGGAGATTTCTCTCCAGCCTTCAAATCCTGTAGATTAATGTCTCTGAGTATCAGCTGTTACCTGTTGTCATCTTGCTACTGTGAATGCAAAATTGAGTCAACTTGATCCAAACAACCTAGCAACCACAATTTGTAAGTAAGCAAATAAGTAATACTTTTTTTTTTTTACTTGCCTCTATGAACTGGCCATGGCAACAACACAACATACTCTGAATTAATCTATATAATGAAGCAAAATTAGGTGGAGGGAAATAAAGAAGTCTCAAGACTTTGATGCAACAATGCCTGTTTTCATTTGCTGCAGCTCTTGTGACAGATAATTTGGTGCAACAATGTGTTTAAACTTTCTATTTCTCCCTCCTTCCTCTTAACGTAAACAGTAACTAATTTTTCACGATCACAAGTCTTCAAAATATTATGAGGTTTAATTGCTTCATTTGCAAAAAGAAATTTCTTAGCTCACAAAATGAATAGCAAAAGAAAGTAAGGTAATAATAGAAATCTAGAAATCTCATAATTCTGTGAGATAATAAAGTTTGCTCAGGAGACTGGAAGAACGAGTTCAATTTCGGGAGAGACTGGCTACTGGACTACTGGAGAGTTGGCAAGCCTCCTAATAGATGCATACATTATAAATATACTGGTGGGGCACCTAAAAGTACCACAGCAAATAGTTCTGAAACTCGAAGGTTTACGACAGTTCTGATGTCACCAATGTAAATGTGGTCAAAGGGCCCAGTGGACAGAGCATGTCTGGTCTCTAGTCACCATCTTGAATTCAACTTCAGAATTTTAAATGAGACGGGGGTGATATGATATATCAAATCAGGCTAGAATTTCACGAGAAATGCAATGGTGAAGGTTTTTTTGACGTATCTTCAACCAGTAAAATGTTATGACTGAATTCTTGTACCAATTTGCTCCTTTTTGAGGTGTCAGAAATTAACATTAAAATGTCTTTAGCACGTCAGTAATGCATCAAGATCAAAGTGACGTCTAGGGAGAGAAGTTCGCATGCCATTGCACATGATTTTAATCAGATACATCCAAGAAGTGCTGCGCATTACGAATGGTTCTCAAACAATTACAGTGTGACACTTCCATTGAATGAAAGGTCCTTCACAGTGACAATGCTAATGTTTTTGTTCAAGGTGAATTTAATAAACAGATATGTAACACTTGTCGTCTGATAACTAACTTTGGACAGAAACTGTCTAATAACATTCCCATAGTGTTCTGGTGTTCCTTCTGCCCTACTGAAAAACCCCTGTAAAATGTACCTTCTTCTGTAAGCAAGGATGATAAAACCTGTTCATTTAACAAATCCCAAGTAGCCCTAACCATTTAAGGTTCCGTCGAAGGAAAATGGATGTATCTGATTAAAATCGCGTGCAATGGCATGTGAACTTCTCTCCCTAGACGTCACTTTGACAGTGGCGAAGCTCCTGTGAGGCTTTTGAGGCTTAGCCCACCCAAAAAATGTTGAACTTAAAATGTTCTTGTACCCTGTAACAATCAAAGTTCGTTAAAACGAATTAAACTATGTAATCCGAACATTTGGTTCTGCTGATCCTTCCAGATGTCTCTGCAGTCAGGCCAGAAAAAGGAGAGCACATTCGGTCCGAACTGTGAGGCTTTTGATGAAAAGCTTTGCGATAAAAGGCAGTTACAGCGTGAGCTCTGTGTAGGTGGGAAGGGAGGGGACTGCCGATTCGCTGGGTGAAAGCGGCTAGCCTCAGAACCAACCTGTTGTGCTTTTAGTCTTCTTGTGCAAAGTGCGTCGTTCACGTGCTGCATTGTTGAATGTTAATTTACTTCAAGTGCATGCGCGCGTGTGTTTGTGTGTGTCACATAGTGTATTTATGTTATAAAAACGGCTGGTACGGAGAGAACATTGACGTCATTGTTTGAGGAATTAAAAGAGAAATCAAGTTGGACTTATGAACAGTTTTTACGTGATCATTTGCACTAATCTTCAGACTTTAAAGGCACGTCAAGTACAATTCAAAATCAGCTGATTGAATCAGTAACTGACGTAATTAATGAACATATTAAAGGAGAGCTACATTCCTGTGAGTTTGTTGGTGTGCAAGCAACAAACTTTCTATTGATCAAGGCTTCAAGGAAAGAGTAATTGATACTTTTGCTACCAACAAGAATCTACGCATGGACCTGCTGTATAAAAAAATATAAGGTAAGCAGATTTTTCAGCCTACCCAGTATTTACGCCTTAGCTTCGCCACTGCACTTTGATCTCGATGCGTTACTGATGCGCTACAGACATTTTAATGTTAATTTCTGACACCTCAAAAAGGAGCAAATTGGTACAAGAATTCAGTCATAACTTTTTACTGGTTGAAGATACGTCAAAAAAACCTACACCATTGCATTTCTCTTGAAATTCTAGCCTGATTTAATATATCATATCAACCCCTTCCTATTTAAAATTCTGCAGTTGAAATCAAGATGGTGACTAGAGACCACACATGCTCTGTCCACTGGGCCCCTTGACCACATGTACATCGGTGATGTCAGAACTGCCATAAACCTTCACGTTTAAGAACTATTTGCTGTGGTATTTAGGTACCCCACCCGGTATAGTGGATAATTCCTCTGAATTTGTAGAACTGTTAATTTATGATAAGTGATACAAAATTATTGTATTTAAAGGCATTCTGAGTGCAGACTGATTTTTTTTCCCAGGCTGCAAGAAAGTGCAATGAAATTCATATTTACCTAGTACTTTTTACATATGACAGTATACAAAAAGGATCTGAGCTTGAAGGTAGAATGCCAAGTCAAACAGAATAGAGCATGTAATTATGTTGAAATAAAGTTAATATAATCATAGGTTGACTCTGAACTGTATTACCATCTATTTATTCTATATGAATACTAAAAAAAAATACACATAAATAAGTGATCTACAAATTTGGTTGCCTACACGGCAATGAATAGTAATATAGTGCATGCCATTATAATGTAAATTTGTCTTAAATTTTGTGCATTGTGATTGATATTTGTTGTGTTGCCTTTCAGGAGAAACAATGATATTCCAGTAACAGTTACTGACACTACAAGAGGCCACATAAATCTCCTAATTCCAAAGAGGTCAATTCATACACTACTTTACTGGTAGAATCATTCGTGAAGGAAAGTTGGCAGCTTTTAAGTAAACAAGAATTCTCAAATGTGATGAGTACTGATGATGTGCTCTAGTAGTAAATTTACCAGCAAATAATGGGTAAAATAACCTTGTGAGTGGAAATATATATTTTTTTTGTTACAGATGTACCAATCAGTTAGATTTATCTATTAATTTTTAGTTGAAAATTGCATATGCGAATACCTCTTGTGTATGCAGTTTTATGTACTATGGAAAAATACTTTGAATCTTAAGTACAAGAAAATTAACAAAAGTTCAAGAATTTTAATCTTGCATTGGGTACATCAGTGATTGATGCATGAGTGGTTGCATGGATTACAATTATAATACATATTCTGCATAGATTATGCATTGATATGCATAGTCTGCATAGATGTGCATTGATTAAAGGTAATATCTAATCTTTATTACTTGCATTTACATTAAGTAAATGAATTCATTTCACATTATAATGTGAAAGAGCTGTCCAGTTCATGTATTGAGGACAACAAACAACATACATATGTGAAATAACATACAGC
The DNA here is from genome assembly GCF_977018435.1 of Lepisma saccharinum. Taxonomy (NCBI): domain Eukaryota; kingdom Metazoa; phylum Arthropoda; class Insecta; order Zygentoma; family Lepismatidae; genus Lepisma; species Lepisma saccharinum. The sequence goes on along the minus strand of NC_139239.1, from coordinate 12,344,248 downwards.
CACATGACACAAAATTAATAATGTCAGTGTGTGTGTGTGTGTGTAGATTACAGGTGTAATCCAGACCTAACAAACAACATGTATGTAGAAATTTAAGAGATAAATGCAGACGGACAGGACTTGACCTGGATCACTGGCATACTGTGCCATTTCTCCATCAACTGAGCTAACTAGCCAGCCATCACTTCTTCTGTTCAGTAGGTAGAGGAATGCATAGTATGCCAAATACCCCATTTGAATCCTTGTTGGGCCTACATTTTCACTTAAATTTTACATAGTGCAACTCCTGTGTGTGCTGAAAGGTAAGGAATGTAGTTTGCACAAGCTTCGCCTGAAACCAGTGCTTGAAGTGAGGGGGATGGTATCCCCCCAGCTAGCAAAGTTTTCGCAATGTATCCGCCCCATCTGCCTCATTGTCACCATGCTAAGCCATAGGAGCATCCCCTCAAGGCTCGACTAACACCTTCCAAGGTAACATTTTCCACTTCAAGCACTGCCTGGAACAGACCAGTATTACACTGCTGTATGAGAATGTTTCAGAAAGCTACAGAAGAGTGTGCCACCGTCAATATGGAAATGACTATTTTGGATTAATTAAAGGTAGATTGCAACTCTAATCCACGCATCCACTACAGGGTTAAATATGAAAAATACTGAAAAAGCATACATATCATGAATAGAGAGTATTAATTTCTTTATATAAGTTAAAAATTTGTTGATCTCATTAGAAATATCATTGAACCATGTTGTTTGTATGCTTTCATCATATCAAGATATCTTATATGAGCATGGACAAAGTATTTGATTCAATATCAACGCAAAGCTGCATGAGCCTGAACTCTCATAGTATTTACACAATGTGCATCCATTCCTCCTTTTTTTGGTTAAGTACTCGTTCATAAGTTACCACATGCTTTTCATAATTTAAAATATATTGCCTCTGATTCATTATTAGGCTCTCATATTTGGGTGTACATAAAGATCTCCTCAAGTTTCATGTCATATTTAGATTTAAATATCTACGTATAATGTTGTGTGTGTATATGTTATACTCTGACAGTGCAGTGCAGTTTATGGAAATATTTAAATGCATGTATATCATTTTATTCAGTACAAAGTTTTCATTTGCAATGAGTTGAAATTTTTAAAAGAGTTGTCAAGTGTATGCAATGTTTGTATGATGTATGCTAATAAACATATTTGATGTAAAGAATAAATTGATCATGTGAAAACTAGAATGTAATAGTTAAATTCAAAATAAAGCCTTGGGTTTCCTGCCCCTCTCCCTCCTCCTTCATGCACCCCTTCAATTCAAACTTCTCTACATAAGTTAATTTGCAGATTGAGCTGCATTTACACATAGCTTTTCAATATTTACAGGAATAAATTACATACACAAATCCATATTTACAAGATTTTTATTATTTTTTCTAAAAAAATTTACAACAAGACTACATTCTCTCCAAGTAGACATTTTAATGGAGTTCCATTCAGCAAGTTCTTTTTGTTGTTGTTTTACAATCAGGTTGTTGGGAGTAAAATGACAATTTCATTTACATATATAACTTACAATCTATCAGCCTTTTGTGGATCTTCACTGGAAAAAGAATATTGTACATTGTGTATTCTAATCTAAACACATCATTTGACTAAGACCTAAAACTATGGAACTAGAGTTTTAATTTTCAGCTACATATTTTAGTGTTCTTTACTATACGGAGCAGTGGAAACATCTATGAAAAAGATTCTACCTTGTCCTCACAAAAGCAACCCCATGTTCAGTAGTGCAAACTTAAAGACAATCAAAACTTCTTTCAACTGAACCAGTATAAGTGAACATGCACTTCATTGGTTCTTTACATAATGGGTGCTTTGGCAACATTATTTTATACTTTGGAATATATAATTAACTATTTCATACATCCAAAGCATCTAATTAGTTAATATCTAGGCTATTCTCACCAAATCCTAATAAACTAATTGTATAAAAAAGTTGTTTAGCACAATTATAAAAGGAAACACCAAGAAAAGCCAAAGATTTTTCTTACAAGGCACATGTTTTGTTGAACATTAAGCTGTTATATGTTGTTTGACATGTATACATGTATATATGTGGCAATATAATTTATTTATTTCTTCTTTTTTTTAAAATTAAATTATATCTTTTTCTGTGTTTTGAATAATGCTTGTTATACTAAAACAAAAACACAAAAAAAACTGAACAGATTTGGCATGCGATTATCATTAAAAAATCAGTGTAAAATGTATGAACCAAAAAAAAATGTCAGATGTTTTGTGTTTTATAAATTTAACTAATTTTAGTTAGCAATAATGTTTTTATTTTTCGTTGCGTCTGACTGCCATGTAGAATACACAGGGTGGGTCATTGCAGGTGGCAATTTTTCCATTAAAATTTCTGCATAAACAGCTCCAATCCTTCGTTGTAAAGAAGACAGTCAAAGCATGGTGCTGATCATTGCTATGCAGGGTGGCTACTCACCGGGAATTCCTTGAATTCTGGGAACTATGCGTGAATTATTGGCTTCGGGAATTATGTAAATTCTACGTGAATTTTTCTCCGTAGACGTGAAAAATTGCAACTTTTATTAATCCAAATGAATTCATACATTTACAAATGTCCCGAGGCAAGTTTTTAACAGTTTAGCTTTTATGTTTATCGAGGAAGAAAAAAGGAAGCTGCGTGGAAAATAAAACTGAATTCTCTCAATCTTTTACTTTGTTAGTGTCCTTTGCAGAACAATCTATCTGACAGAGGGAAGATTATTGCAAAATAAGATATCTTTAATTTTATCAGGTAAATTTGAATTTGAAATCCTTATATAATTAACAATTTTTCGTAATTAATATATTCCGTAACATTTGTGACTTGTGTTTGTATATGTATTTCCAGTCTGAGTTTGTGAAATGGCAAATGTAAACTCCGCAGCTTAAATTGAATATTTTAAATAGTGTGTATATATATAATTTTAATTGAATTGAATTAGAATTTTTGGATACATTGGAATCTCACAAACCTTTATATTATTAATATATTTATGGGGGGGGGGGTGCTGGTAAGAGGTGGTAATACGTAAGGTTGTAATAGAGAAAGCATCTGCTTGTACCCTTGATTTTTTGTAAAGTTCGCCTTAAAAACCGGGAATTACACTTGAATTTTATCATGGCCCTGGAGTGGCCACCCTGCTATGATCAAAATTGAGAATGCCTTCATGGTAAGGTGCAATGCGGCGAGCTTTGGTCAGGAAGTTTCTTTTAATCATTTAGCTTTAATTTGATTACCTGATATTACCACTCAACATGGTAATACTGCCTTTTATTTAGACAAATACTGCCCAAAGTACGAGGGTCATTCATGTCAAAACTGAAGTTGTTGTATTTGGTAAATGCCTACTGTTTGTACACAAAGCATCTAGGATTTACAAAGATATATGCTCACATTAACATTCAGAAAGCATTGTTTGCGGTCAATGACAGTTGTGTTGGTCTTTATTCAAGATTGCAAATGATGAACCCAGGCTGTTATGCACGATTTATTGTTAGTTTTCTGTAGATTATGTCAAACCTGCTGACATTTTGTGAAGACTAAGGGATCTTTCAGACTGAAGTGACAATGCACATGTGACATCTGTCACTTATACAGACACCAAAAGTAATAGCCAAATGTGCCGGTTACTGGGACCGATGGGTAAAAGAAGCCATAGCTATTTCATGGGAAAGCACCAATCTCAACAGGGATGTGGGACCAGCTCAGTCACACCTGGAACCCAATCCTCCGTAAAAACAAGACACCAGCCAATGAGAACACCAGGATCCAGAGCGAGCCAATAGGAAGACAGTCCAAACTCCGCCACATTATAGTCATGTATATTAACCTACACTCGTCTCCATTTCTACATTCCCTGAAGATGAGAGCAATGTATGTCCTCGAAACATTGGAAGCTAACTCCAAATTAAACTGGCTGGTAACCCGAGAACACTTGTTCGAACCTGTTACTTGGAAACTAGAGTGACAGAACGAACTGTTGCTTCCATGCCACTCATGCTGGGCCATTTTCTCAATAGTTGCATAACTTACTTCAGTCTATTGACCACACGTACACAAATTACAGGAAAAAGTGACTAATCCAGTGTGTGGACATGTTGCTTTTACAAGATAACTTCAATTGGTAGCACAGAATACTTTTTTGGGATGTTTGCTTAGTTTTAAACATTTCAGGAAATTTAGTTATCTGCTATATATAGATAACAAACCACTTTCACAAGAATACCTGTTGGAATGGTCTTTCTGCTACAGCTAAACAGACAGACCATAAGCAATTCCCAACACAGAAATGTCTTTCATCCTTGGCAACTGACAAATGACTGGTGAGTGACTTCAAGTTACTTCTTTTGTTACCAAAATATTATATTTTCAGTATGTGCTGTGACTGAAATGTTCAGAAAGAAACACTGTCATTAGTCATTATTTTATGCTCTAGAACTTACAGCATATTCTTGAATGTGCTCTTACAGAAGAATGATTTTGACTCACTTTCCCATGGTTGGACAAACGTTGGCACAACGTAAGACGAACTTCAATTTGCCACCAATGTAAACCTACACTTTCTCATGTAAATATTGTAGTTGGCCGAAAGATTCTGATTACTTGTGTTGTCACTTCGGTGAGAAACCACTGTCAGGTGTATTGGTGTGAAAGCTCCCTAACAGCATTCTATGGAGAACCAACTCTGAAGAAGACATAGGCTTTTGAATGATGTGCAGGTTTTTTTGTTGTTTTTTTTCTAAAAAAAAAAGGGATATTCTGTTTGTGACAACATTGGAAGAGGAGGCTCACAATCCGATACCACAGTAGTGAGTGATGATACACTAGGAAGCATTAAAAAAATCAACTATTGTAAGGTTTGCACAGGTGAATTCAAAGACAACTGATCGATCCTCGAATGCAAGACAATCCATATCTGTTCAGAATTGTTTGATTATTTCAAAGAACACCAGTCGTTTCTGGAACAGTTACCTATGAGAATGCATGGGCACATCATCACACAGATGTCACGGAGATCAATGGAAATGAAACCCTACACCAAGAGATGGGTTTAAAATATGTGATTACAGTGACTCGGATATCAGGAAAAATCATACTCTTGTCATTAATGCATAATGTACACTTATGGCAAAAATGTAATGTAAATGTAGATTATGCTGAAAAATAAATGTTCTCTATTGGTCACAAGTTTGTCTCTAGTTATGTCAAAAAATTCCAGTTTTCATGTGAATGACACTCTTATATGAACAGAAGTGTTTGAGTTTTCATTTTTTTCTGTTTAATTGTAATATAAAATTTATCAAGTATTGACTCAACCTAAAAGTTTTCTGGAATATATATATTATATATATATATATATAATTAATAACATTTTAACATTATTTTGCATAACAGGAACAATAAATACTAACCAATCTCTCAAAACAGTTACTAACATGAAACTTGACTATTGTTTTAACATGTTCATCAACAGGAATATCGTACAGGTGAAAGTAAATACATTTGTCACTAGGAATACACATCATGTATTATTCACATACAGTTTTTTCCTGCCTGATTCACATAGCAAGACATTTACAAGCATCTCCTTGGTAATTTTTATATCTGTAATATTGAATACATTTTCTAACAAAAAAAAAATTCATAACTACTCTAGCATTAGAAAGCAGAATTTGTACCTCCTATGCTGAATAAATCTTTAGCAGAATATTATTCAACATATGATATCTATTTTGCATAATATTTAATTCAATTACAAAATTTGTCTACTTCAGCAATAAATTACAAACATATCTAAAATAATTTAATATTTATAAAAATATAATTATTTCACACTTATATTGGCTACAAAAAAATTTCAACACTAAAGCTGAAAATTTATTCCTTGTGAATACACTAAATTACATTTAGAATACATTTTAGTATGTCCTTGACTGTTAATTACCTTCTCTTACAATTAAAAATTTGGTAATGGAGGAAAATTTCTATGTATTTTATGTATGATACATTACTTTAACTTCCTTTTGTTGTAAAAAATTAAATGTCTCATATTTTATTTTCAGTTGAAAATTTGTTTTCATCTTAAAAATATTTGCATTTATATATCTCAATTGAATTCTTGATCATTATAAATGTGAGAACTTGTAGATGGGTAAAAATATAATTTTATCTGTATGATATTTCAAGTAGGTACTAAGGATCATATATACATATAACGTTATATGCTATTGACATGAATATTTTTAAAGTTTTTGTTGAATTTAGAAAACTTAAGGATTCTAGAATATTTGTTAGTTCTCTGTACAGAATGTTTAAGATAAAAAAGAGTGGGGAGGAGATACCCTTCCATATGAAGACTTCAAGCTTCTTTTCATAATCAATCCAGTGTCACAAAACACACAAAAAGTAATGCACAAATGTTTTTGTCAGCGTTTTTTTGCTGCATATGGATGAATTCTTTTAGTTCTTCCCCTGCACAATATTTTCCAAATACGTTTACAGTGGAACCTCAACTTTACGTTTCCCAGGTGACGAAGGTGGGGAAAAATTTAATGCTGGTAAATGTGAAATATGGGTAAATTTTACAGCATTTTGCGGTATTGGTTGCATGAGGATTGTATGTACAATGCATCAAAAGGCAAAATCTGGAAATTTAAAATATGGATTCCACTGTAATGTAATGAATCATGGAAATAACATAGCTGTTATACAATGCAACAGTACATTGTAAAAACATAAATATTGACAGTAGCTTTAATATGAAAATTTGATATCATGCAGTTTCATTCTAAATTTCAAACTAACTTCATCATGATTAATTTGGACTTACTATTTTAAACTAATTCGTTATTCCATGGACACTGAATGTTAATTTTGCAAGATTTTGTTTTTCATGCTTACATTTGCCTTGCAACTAAAGTTCTTGAATAAATATGAACATTATGTTTAGCTGATTTGAATATGGTGTAATGGTAAGAGGCTAAATAACTGTAAATATGTATAAATGACCACATAAAAACATACACATATGCACACAAATGCACATTTCTCGTGTTTTCTAAGAAATATGACTCCATTTCTTTTTGTTTCTAAACAGATTTATATATCACAATTATGAATTTCATTTCTTTGGGTTATTAAATTAAATGTAAAAGTTAATTCAATAAAATGTATTCATTTTCTTTTTTCTTCTAAGAATTACACTTTGTATAGCACACAACATACTTGTTCAACATTTTCCTTGTTTGTCCTAAACATGATTATGGCCTTTCCATGATGCATAGCACTTGCGTGATTTTTACAGCTAACCTGAAACTAATTGTACTTAACTTAATCGGACATTTTGGCTTTGCTGCACAATTCAGTCAACAACAACAACACAACTTTTGTTTCTTTTTTCTTTATATTAAAAAAGACACTAAATTTTGAAGCTGTTTTTTGTACATCCTGCAACAACAAAGTTTTCTTAAAAAGCACTTCACAATGGATCACAATTAAGCATGGATTTAAGGTGAGAATTGCCACACTATGCACTGTTTCTTCATTTGTTTTGAACATATAAACATACCAAGATTCTTCCTTCATAATAGTTGCTTTACCAATATAAGAGTCACTTCATTTGTTGCCTTTTCTGTAACTGAACAGCAACATCATCCACGGAAATTAATTTTTCAATCGGTATCATGGATAATTCGCCGTGCACTTGACTTTCTCTCAAGAATGAATCTTCTTTAGCTTTTGCTTCCTTCATTTCTTCCTTGGCTGCTTCCCTTGCCCGACGCTCCTTCAATTTTAGCGAGAAGATTGCTACACTCCTAGCTCTCTTCAGAAGACTTCGTTTCACTTTTAGTTTCTTTGCCGCTAAATCTTCTGTGGACGCAGCTTCCTTTGGCCCGGTGGCACCTTGTTCCCCTCCAGATGTTGGAGGGGAGGGGGTACTAGTCTTTGGTTTTGCGCCTGTTGACGGTGGGCTGGATGAGTTTGATGACGATGCAGGCGTCGTGGCTGCAGGTTTCGAAGGTGGAGTATCTTGTTGGGTACTAGATTTGTCAAACGACGGACGTGATTTTTGTGATGATTTTTCAACTGGAGGAGATAAGGGTTTAGAAACATCCTGCCGTGAACTTGTCGGAGAAGCTTGATCCTTCTCTGGAGAAAATCTGAACTTAAGTTTTTGTGCGTCGACCCATGGCGGAGCAGATCGAAGAAGATCGGACTCTGATGATGCGGAAAGATCTTTAGGTTTTACTATGCAATCTGTGCTGTGGCGTATGGCAACTTCTGAATCACGCTCTACCTGTCTACTGGGTAGCGAGCCTACTTTGAAATCACTTTCGCCAACAGATTTTCTGCCACTTCCTTCCTGCGCAAGTTTCCTAGCCCAATTTATTCCTCCGTGAGGTCCTATCGTGAAATGTTGCATTGACGGTGGAGCAGCACTAGGCAATCGTTTGGAATCCTTTCTTTTAATATCTCCTTCACTGCCACCATTTGTAGCTTTCGATGCATCGTTTAGAGATTTGTTGGATTGCCTGTGTTCTTCCTCTTCTTCTTCTTCATCTTCTTCCTGTACCGTTTCTGGAAGTAGTTTTTCATCTTCGGTAGGTGTAAATGCATTTTCTGTAGTAGGAGTTGAACGACAGGACCCTAATATGGTTGAGTTTTTGTCAAAGTTGCTCTCATAGTCTGTTGTTTCTGTACCATCAGAGCTATTGGCAGGTGATACAACAAACCTACAAGAAAAGAAATATGTATATAGTTGTTTTGTGCAGGTAACATGCATAGTAAACAACCCAACAACATGCCTAAAAATTCATAAGGGGGTTGTTCTTTATGCAGTTGCCTTCTACTTACTTACATTTTTATTCATTTGATTAACTTCTATTAATAAAAGGGTCAATATTTCTGCTGTGTTATTTCAACCTAAATATTTTTCTTTTCTGCATTTTCTAGCAATCGTAAGTATTTTTGTTAATATTAATACTATGCCACAGAAAATTTTCTCTTTAAATATATCTCAAATTAACAAACTTAATTTACAATTTATAAATTTAATCTCCATGACAAGTTACTGGACAAATTACTGCCAAATAATAATAATAATAATAATAATAATAATAATAATACAGGGAATCATTGAAATAACCTAAAGTTACAATTTTCCCCAATATACAGATTTTTTAAAAAATCATCCCTTCCTCCCCCCTCTGCACAAAACATTACAAGAGCAAATAAATATTAGATTCACAAATATAAGTATAACAATTTAAATAGAAAATTATAAATTCATATCATTAGAAATAAACAAAATAATCAAAAGTGAATGGAAATTACAGGTTACAATTAATAACACTGATAAACAATGAAAAATGCTCCTTTAAATAAAACTAAGTGATCTTTATGTATTCAGATGTGCTGATAACGAATATCACATCCGTTTTCCTGTATCACCTAAATTTTTTGCAGAACACCCACATTTTATAGTTTTATGGTTTCGGGTCTCTGCACCCTGCTCCGCATCCGGCTTAACGTTTGGTTCCTAGCAAATGGGGAATTTACTTCGAAGTCACAGAGGAATACTATCATTCCTATAGTGAAAAAAGCATATGAGTTGTATTTTGGAAGTAAAGTAGACGAGGGAAAAAGCTGGGCACCAGGTAAAATTTGTTGTAATTGTTCGCGAACTTTACGTGGTTGGCTTAATCACACTCACAAATCGATGCACTTCGGAAACCCTGTAATATGGACAGAAGAGAAAGATCATACATACGGATTGTTACTTCTGTTTAACAAACATAGTTGGATATAGTTCTAAATCAAAACATTCTATATTATATCCTGATGTTCCTTCAGCCAAGAAACCTATGAGTCATGATTTTATACCAATTCCTAAGCATCCTAAAGAATGGACAGTGGATGAAACAGAACCAAGCAGTGCTTCTCCAGATGATGAACCTGGACCCTCATATTCAAACACCATTCCAAATTTTCCAGATCCAAATATACCTCACTTTATTTCCCAATCTGAACTAAATGATCTAGTCAGAGACCTCAACCTTTCTAAAGTTCAAGCGGAATTATTAGGTTCTCGTCTCTGAGGGTGGAATTTATTACAAGATGGTGTTAAGGTGTCATATCAGTAACACCAACAATCACTAACACATTTTTTTCTGTTAGTAATGAGTTAACTTACTGCAATGATGTAGAAGGCCTTCTGCAAGAACTTGGAAGGAGTCACAACCCAAACGAGTGGAGACTATTTTTAGATTCATCTAAGAATAGTTTAAAAGTAGTATTGTTGCATAATGGGAATATATACCCATCAGTACCCCTTGCCTATTCTTCCACCATGAAGGAAACATATGAAAATATGGTTACAATATTAAAAGTGATAAATTATGAAAAATATGTTTGGAAGATATGCGGAGACCTCAAAATGATTTGTATACTGTTAGGCATGCAGTCAGGGTTTACAAAATGTTGTTGCTTTCTTTGCGAATGGGACAGCTGGGCAAAATATAAACATTACAACATTGTGGATTGGCCCGTATGAATAAACTTAATTCCTGGAGAGAAGAGTGTTAGAAATCACCCTCTACTTGAGGAAGACAAGATTTTGTTACTACCGTTCATATAAAGTTAGGTTTGATGAAAAACTTTGTTAAGTCTTTGGATAAACACGGTGAGGGTTTTGGGTACTTGAGAAAAACATTTCCTAAACTCAGTGATAGTAAGTTAAAAGAAGGCATATTTATTGGGCCGCAAATCCGTGAGATCATTCATGATGACAACTTTGTGGAATTGCTAACAGAAAAAGAGAAATGCGCATGGTTACCTTTCAGACAAGTATGCTGCAATTTTCTAGGAAATGTGAAAGCTGACAACTACAAGGAACTTGTTAAGAACTTGTTGAAGTGTTATCAGTGCATGGGGTGCAATATTTCCTTGAAAATTCACTTTTTACATTCCCATTTGGCCTTTCCCCCCTAATTTGGGCACGGTTAGTGATGAATGCGGCGAGAGATTTCACCAGGATATTTATCTGTCATGGAGAAACGATATGCAGGAAAATCGGTACAGAACATGTTAGCAGACTACTGTTGAAACCTCAAGGAAGAGGTTTCTGGTGGCAGTTACAAACGGCAGAGTTCAAGAAAGAAATTTTGAAAATGTGAGTGAAAAAGTGTTTTTCCCCCTTTTTTTTGGCATGAAATTTCTTAATTGAACAGTCAAAATCGGTCCTATATATATATATTATTTTTTTTATATTTCATAGTTATTCGCTTTAATATTTAAATCTTATTTCATGAGCAAACAAACAAAAATAATTTCAAATTTTGATGTATTATTACAAAGGGAATTAAATTTTTATTAAAAACAAAAAATGAAAATCCAGGGAAAACTATAGATGATACAGCATTTCTACTTTCAGATTTGGATTCAGTGGGGTCGAATTATAAATAATCACCTATTTTCGTTCAAAGGAGCAAAAAAAAACTTTGAATTTGTTCATCAGTGTAATTGGTTAGCCATTGTTCCACTTGTATTATTTGTTTTCAAAATTCTAACTTTTGGATTAATGCAAAATCATAGTTATTGGAAATGATTAAAGTTAAATATTATAGTAAAAAAACACTGTTTTTTTTTGTATGTTCAACATGCTCTTTAAAATATTAGATTAGTGTGCTTATGTGTTAGTATACCACTAATAGTGCACAAAACTTAAATCCTATTTTGTCAGTTTCCCATGCTGTAAGACTAAGGTAATTAGTAACAGTAAAATAACAGTATTTTTCTGCAATTTAAATCTTTTAGGCATGCTGTGTTTCTTACCCACTTGGTAGTTTAGATAGTGAAGAGTTTTCAAGAGAGTTGTTGCAGAAGATGTACAATAAATATATCAACCATATTTAGTTAAGAGCTTCATTTTTGGTTAAGCCATTACATAACCTGAAGCAAAAATGTATTATTTAACAATAATATAAAATGAACTTTATCTTCTATTTATATGAGAAATTAGTAGAAATAAGTGCTAGTAGAAATATTAATTATAATCAAATCAATAATGTATCCATTTGATTTTCAGGATGAAATATTTGCAGGGCTAATGGGCATCCTCTTTTCTCCAGACATGTCTCACCTTGCACTCTTCTGTTCAGGAGAAATTTGAAAAAGAATCGTATTATCCATTTTGAACATTACTTCATTTCCATTAAGAAAATATATCTCCGTCGGATAAACCTAAAAACTCAGGGTAAAATTATTTTTTCATGAATGAATTTATGGATGATATTGAAAAGTGCATTATTTTTTTGTTATTAGAGAAAGATTTTAGTTTTTAAGACCACTTTGTGCACAGATAGGAGGGACTGGGCTACAGTTTAAAGTGGAATCCAAACCTCTATGTGCCTTGTGTCTCCACCGGGCATCAAATGCGGAACTCCTTAATTACAAAGCAATGGCATTACACCCCCCCCCCCAATTGATGATGCAAAGTTCTGTGATCAAATATGTATCTTAATCATAAAAAAACAGTAATTTTTGTACTGAAAATGTGTCTGTTTCATATTATGTTACAATATTTTCTAGTCAAATATATACATGATTGATTGGTTGAATTTAACATCGCATCATATAATGTGCGGTCCATTTATAACTAAAAATATAAATATATTGAAAAACACATTGTAAGGAAAATGTTTCACGAGAAAAATATAATGCTGGAAGGAGGCTGTAAAATGGTGTTACTGTTGGTGAAACTGGTACAAACTACATTTTTCAGATGGGAACTCCCTTTTTTTCTTGCAGAATCAAATTCCATACAAAAAATATTACAACTTTTATTGACTGATTGATTTGGTTTATTTTACTTCACTTTTCTGCCACTTTTGGCTAATTGCAAAGATGAGGATGAGTGATGCTATGATGAAATTGATGAAGGGACACTAGCAAAGAACACCCTTGCCCAGGTTGGGGTTCAAACCCAGGACCTCTGGCATCATAGTATGGTGTGCTAATCCCTCTTCCACTGATGTTAGCATCAAAATTTCAGTTGGAACATTAAAAAAAAGTACATTTATATGTAGTTATAAGTGATTGAAGATAGCTGTACCACTGTTCCGCATTCTCTCTCTTTCAAGAAACTTAAACTGTTTACTTCAGATCATAAATTGTGATTTATATTGACACATTGTAATTTGTAAGTCATTCCTATCAGATGCTAGTACCGTTTTCTTTTGCTTGAGCAATGATGAATTGCATAGGAAATTTATCTTGTACAGTGATTGACAATTCTGGGTTGTAAGCAATTCCACTGAAGCCAATGGTATTGATACAACCCAGAAGTGTCTGTGACTGTAGATTCATTCATAGAAAAAATTGTGTAATGGGTGACACTTTCTAAAGACATCCAAACGTCAATCTCACTTCCACACAGTGAGGCTCTTGTGTCTACACACTCAGCCAGTATAATCCTTTGTGGTGCTCGTGTTGCATCATATGTTTGTGATTGTCCCTTCATCCATCTCGCCTTTTCATCATTCATCCTCATATTCACTATTAGCCCAAACTGGCAGAGAAGTAAAATAACTAAATCAATCAATGGAGAAAATGAACTTTCTCATTATTGTGTGTGTGTATGTGTGTGTAAAATGTATTTCTTAACGTACCAATTATCCTTTGCTTCCAAACCAACCATATGTCTTTTTTGGTATTCATATTAAAAATGAAAAAAAGGTCAAATATTTGAAATTTACTCACCGACCAATAACTAAACCTGACACAGCCGAAGCTGCATCTTGAGCAGCAGGTGAAGTCGTTGATGAATAGCGACGGAAAGCTTCCCGCCGTGAGAATTCAACTTTAGCCATCTCGGTTGCAACCCAATCTGGGATATCTGGTATAGCATATATAATAATGAACCTAAGAATTAACAGAACATGCTGGAATAAAAAGGAAGAGAATAATGTAAATATTGGTCAATTCTAAAGTTCTGAAATATCAGAAGTAAAGTCTGCAACTCGTCTTGCATAAAATTATGCCGTACTCTTTAAAAAAGTACTTTAATAGTCTACTCTTTCCACTTCTTTCTCTATTTTGGAAACCTAGAATTTCATAATCTTGACAAAATGTTGCTAGTACCTTTAGAATTAAATATTTCACCTCTTCATTAATCTTTAAAGATTAATCTGTCATTTCAAAAATAAATGAAATGCTTAACTGGTTAATGGTAACTTCACATAAAAGCACTACATTTTTACATACTTACTCTAAAAGAAAAGTAATTATTTATATTCATAACTAATGCACAGTTAAATATTTACCCTGTGTTACTTCCAAAAAAATATATTTATATTTGTTTATTGATTTCAGTGTCTTGCTGCTACCATTAAAAAAAGGTTGTTTTGAATCTGGTCTATTGAAGTTGTTTAAGTTCAGTTTATGCACAGAATAGGCTGATTGGGAATTGGACCTACAGTTTAAAGTGGGATCCAAACCACTATGTGCCTCCACTGGATATCAAACCTGGGACCCCTTTATCATAAGGTGACAATGGTACCACTGTATCATTTAGGAGGCTCAGGACCTGGTATGTTGATTACTATGAAGAGTGTAATTTGTACAAATGGAGTCAAATCTAGATCATAGTTGATGCAGTTAATTTCAAGCTTATTCACTATATGTCACTTGTGTCACACTGTTCCAATTTTTCTGGTACTTTTTAAATTTTCTTTAAATAGATGTGAAAGTTGATTGGCTTTTGAGTCTCCAAAAGCTATAAGTTAATACAAAATATATTTCATAATGCATGAAGTTAATATTTATTTCTAAAATATGTAAATATGGTGATCTCTGGCATGTTTGAAAATTAAAACATAGTTTTTTTTAACAAAGTAGAAAAAAAAATGGATGTACTGCAAAATAAGATCTTAAACCCACCTCCAGGATAACAATGAGAAGAATTGTCTGTGTGGTTGACATTTCTGGAAACATACGATTCACTTGTCCAGATAACCCAATAAGAGCACAGTTAACAAGTACAGCTATTATTCCCATAATTTCCATTGCATCCTGAAACAAAATATAAGCATTGATTATTTCACAAGAATAAAATGTAAACAGGGATAATTAATTGATTTTTTTGGTTAGCAATGAGTACTTCTCCTGGGCAGTAATGACACATGATTCAAACAAAAATAACTGGACTCTTGACGTGGTGACATCAATTATTATTTTAAGACTTACTAGGCAAAAATAATCTGTCCCAGAGTTTTTATTTATAGAAAGTTTGCACATGGCATATCCACCAGAGATATGTTGATGGCAGAAATAAACTTTACTGTGGATGTTACGTACTCACTTGAATCACATTTGATTATCACTTACAGACACATTAATATTGTGCACATTGTTTTATATCACTTGTGTAGGTAAAGACAAAGTTTCCCGTACATATAGCACTGTGCCATGAGCACAGTAAGCTCATTAAGCAATGCAAATTTTGCATAATTCCCAGGATACTTAGACTCCCCAAAAGTGTCAAGAGGCATTTTTTCGGAGCCCGTGAAAGACTAAACTGCCGCAAAGCAGTGGCATGTGGTCTTTTTATCAAGGCAAGCCTGCCCCTTGATGTACTATTGTTTGTTTAAAAATTATATATTCAGTACTTCGGCTATCTAAATGGTAACCGCATGCTACTGGTATAAATAATAACAAACTTAAAAACATATTTTCTCAGAGTTTTTGAAAAACAGCAAAAAAAAAATTAAAATGTTAATAAATCACATGAAAAAGCAACTTTAGGAACACTATAAAACATTTCAAGATCTTCATGCAAAGACTGAAAAACAGAAAGTATTGTACTGATAAAATTGTAAATTAAATTTATTTGTAACAGATAGGGTTGCCAGACAGTCCCGTATATACGGGATTGTCCCCTATTTTCAAGAAATGTCCCGTTATCCCGGAAAATGTTCTTGGGATGCCCATTTGTTCCGTATTTAGCTAAAGAAATAACGAATTCAAATTTCAAAATCATTTTATACATCATATTTTCTATGATGACTGTTCAGTGGACCAAAGAACAAAATCGGCTGGACTTAACGACAGTGGAAAGCATATTGCAAGTTCTAGTGAATGAGAATAAGTCATGTTCTGAATTTTATAGTAATGCATTAGAAAAAAATGTCCTTTTAAAGGACGCCAAGAGTTCACTCAAATATTAATATAAACTGCTCGCCATTAAAAATGCAACACCCAGAAGGAGTAATCGGAATCGGACAAAAAGTGCACAGTGTGTAGAGGAGAGGTGCAGAAGGAAATGATTAGGTGTTCAAGGCCGTCATGCGTTATGTGCGCCTGCCACGCCATCTGGTAAGTGGTACCTGTAGCAGGTCAGATAGGTGCAGAAGAGCAGTGAAAGTGCATGGTCGTGAGTGTAGTGTGTTAAAACCGGTCAGCAATGCCACGTCGTCGAATACGGCAGCGATTCCAGCAGGTTTCCCAGTTCGATCGTGGCCGAATTGTTGCATACCGTGAATGCGGATTATCCTACCGTGAGATCAGTGCCCGTGTAGGACGGAATGCATCCACAGTGATCTGTATATGAAACCAGTGGGTCCAGGAAGGCACTGTAGAGCGACGTAGAGGTTCACAACGTCCGCGTCGGATGACGGAACGAGAGGACAGACGTCTGATACGCATGGCCCTTACAGACAGAACGGCCACGTCAACGAGGATTGCGCATGAAGTACGGGATGTTTTACAATGTCCAGTGTCCCCACGAACCGTGCTTCGTCGTTTGGCAAACCAGGGAATTTTTTCCCGGCGCCCACTGTTGCGGATTCCTCTGACGCTAGAGCATAGGCGTTTGCGTCTGAGATGGTGCCAAGACCATCGTGCATGGATGGCGGAGTGGAATGCTGTAGTGTTCTCTGATGAATCCAGCTTCTGTATACAACATCATGATGGACGTACACGCGTGTGGCGGCACCGTGGCACAAGGCTTCATGACGCCTGCATCATGCATCATCACACAGGGCCTTCATTGGGTATCATAGTATGGGGTGCCATCGCAATAGGTGTTCGTTCGCGTCTCGTACGCATTCAAGGGACATTGAACAGCCAACGGTACATCACACAGGTTCTCACCCCTGTTGCTGTCCCATTAATCCATGCACTGCATAATGACACTTTTCAACAGGATAACGCGTGCCCCCATGTTGCAAGGAATGTCCTCGCATTTATGGAAGCTAACCACGTGCCCCTTCTTCCTTGGCCAGCATGTTCGCCGGATATGTCGCCAATTGAACATGTCTGGTCCATGGTGGGTCGCCGGCTGGCCCAACTCAGGTTTCCGGCACGTAATGTTGAAGACCTGACACCGTGTGGAAGCCGCTTGGGACGCCATACCGCAAGCAGACATTGATAGACTCATTCTGTCCATGCCTCGCCGTGTTGCAGCAGTTATTGCTGCCCGTGGAGGCTGCACACGCTACTAGCTCCTTGGGGTTATGCAACCATGTTCTATGTGTCACATGTCACACCACCGAGCTCTAACTGTAATCATTTTCTTATCTTATTATGAACTACATATTTGCCAAGTTTCGTGTTTCTATCTCATTTCCTTCTGGGTGTTGCAATTTTAATGGCGAGCAGTGTATTTTGCCAAAATGTTAAAAATTAGGGATTAACAATGCTTTAAACAGCAATTGATTTTGTAATGTTTAAAAATTTTATAAAAAATAAATTTAACTATATCCATGTCTATATAATCTCTACATCCCGTTTTTTTATTTTAGAAATCTGGCAGCCCTAGTAACAGATGCTCTATATCGATTTTTATACAGATGATCTAACGTTAGTTACTTAGAATATTGCAGGTTATTCTCTCTCCACTAAAAGGAGAAGCAAAATTTTAAACTTACCTGCCAGGTACCTATGTTTGGAACTCTCTGTCCAAATGGTCTTTGGAAAATAAAGCACAGTTTGAAAGCATCGCTGCGAATCTCAATAATATTATTCAATAATGCACAAAGACCTGCCATGGGAAAGGCAGAAGAAAAGAGAACAACATATCCAAACTGGATGAACATTTCCAAGTGATCTTCAAATGTTCCATCGTACTGCAATAGATATATATATTACAATATAACATCAAAGTATGTAATGAATATTATTCAATTAAAAATTGAACTTAATCTATATAGTCTTGTTATGCAAATTCATGAGTTTATAAAGCATTCTCATTAAATTAATAGTATTCAAACAAAACCAGCATGCAATTGCAATCCACATCTTTGTATAAAATAATAACAATTCTGTCTGTTTGCAATATATATATATATATAAATAGCCTATTGATTTTAATTGACTTTGTCATTGGTTAGCCCATAAAGCATTTTTGTAAAAATACATATTTGTAATTTTTGCAGCAACATACAAATTCTAACAAAGTATACAATAAGTCACCCAATTAAGTTAATAGGGAATGTGACCCTCCTTCCTTCCATAACAACTGAAACAAGTGATCACCTTGGCATCTAAAGTTAAGCGATCACTTCCCTCTACAATTAACAATAAATTGCGATAATTCATCACCTTGATGCATAACTAGCGATCTCTCTTTCCCTGACATCTTAAATTAAGTAATCACCCTCTACGTCAGCCAAAACTAACACTGAATTGAAAATCAACATAAGAGAATGTGACAATCACCACCTCTTGGATGTCTAAAATTAAGTGATCATCCTCTAAGATGACTTCTGAAACTTCACTAAATCTAATTTTTGACTACCAAAAGAAGCCATTGCCCCTCCTCACAAGAGAAGTTTGTGAATCTACCACATCGTAAATAGGGAACATTTTTCTGAATTTTTTTATAATCTTTTAGAAAAGTCATGGTACTTTAAAAATATAATCAGTCTTTGGAAACTTACTTTATAAAAGTAAACCATTATTTTAAGAAGTAACTTTTTCAGTTACTTCATTCTAGATAAACTGAAATTTGCATATGTTTGATGCATGCACTGCAAGCATGCTCTACCCTTTTTTTACTGATGTGACCAACAAATTTTCATTAAATTTAAAAAACTTAATATATTTAAATATGAAAATAATTCAATAAGAAAATTCAATATGAAAATTTTAAATTTATCTAATTTTTTTAAAAAACTCATTACTTCCAAACAATGAATGTAGAACAGAATTTACACAATGAAAGAGCAAATACAAATATTTCTCACCTTAAACAACGAACTTTCCAACTCAGCTTGGCTAATATTTCGACTAATTTGCTTCTTCTTTGGACTTTCATCTTCGAGATTTTCAGGTGTGTCTGTTCCTGGTTCCTCAACGGCCCCATCTTCTTTCTCTTCAGATGGACTCAAAGCACCAAATAAATCAAAACTAAGCTTAGCAAGACGCACCTGTTCTAGCAAGTAAGGAAACGCCGATTCCTTGATGTTTCCGATCACTTGCCTTGCTATGAGAAGAGCTGCAAGTTGCTGCAATGAAAACGAATGATTGATTGATTGATTTTTCTTTGCTTTTCTACCACTTTTGGCTAATTGTGAAGATGAGGATGAGTGATGATATGATGAAGTTGATGAAGGGACACTCACAAAGAACACCCATGCTGAGCTGGGCTGTGATTGGAACCCAGGACCCCCTGGCATCGTACTACACTCTGCTAACCATTCCGCCGTGGAGGTTGGCGAAAATGAATGAGTACACATCAGCGCGGCTCATGCATTATTTTCCTGGGGGTTCATTGAAGTCATGTGACACATATTCAGTTTCCGCAAATTTTTAAACAAAAGGATGGGGTGGGGGGGCTTAAAAAGTTTGTCCAGAATTTTTTCACCTGGGAATATAAGGTTTCATTTAGGACTAAGAATACAATAAATTGTAAAGGTAAAGGTAAAGTGCTCCCCTGTGCTTAGCACCACGCCATGAAGGCGTATAGGGGGTGTGGGGGTAACGCCCCACACTTTCTTGATCCGGTCGTGAGTGGGGGTGATGTGATCAGCATCACGCCCCTGACCGCCTTTACCCCCCAGGGTTTCCCCCAGGTACCCATATGAAAAAAATGTGCTTTTGTTGGAAAATCATGTACGTCGTCAGGTAGGGGCAAGGAAGATATTTTTTCCAGGAGGGGCAAAAAATACTCCTTCAGTCTGAAGTTACTGCAACGCTTTTATAATAATTACCATAAATTACTGTGACTGAAATGAAATTGTATGCATGTAATGTATAATTTTTGGTTGACATTCATTTTCCCGGGGGGACGGCACCCCATTTCCCCTTCCGGATGCCCATGCAAACTAATCAGAACTGGTCCTACATTTATTAAAGGGAAATTGCAACTAATGGCATGTGCATGTGATACGCGACAGTTTTGTTCAAATTTGGAGCTGGTCAACCAGCACACGCTTTACCTCTAACTTTCCTTCAGCAGACAAGGAAGTTTGTTTGAGTTAATTATGTGCATTTCTAGCGGTCATTTCTTACCTGCGCGGACAGCAACATATACACTGCATCAATGACATAACCTAGATAAAGTCCATCCCTCGCTTCACTCACAGCATCATTTAATACTTTCCAGCAAATATCCAAGCACTTCTAAAACTAACAAACTTGAGACATTGGCACTGACAGCAAGTCACGTCTTCCTTTCTTCATGCCATTCTTTCACTTTCGCGAACCCGAAGTGTGTCCACCTTTAAGGAAAAACCTCTAAATGCATGCACAAGCTATTTTGATAATTTATCTCTTTTATTTTAATTCAACGCATCTAATTCCAGCTTTTTTTATTTCTACTCATCCTCTCTGCCACAATCTTGCATTTATTGTAAGTAATTTGGTGCAAAAATGATAGAAAGAGAAGATTGAATATGTAATGTGTGCACTTCAAACTTGAACCCCACAGTGCAACACTGAAAGGAAGGAAGCAGTGAGAACGGTGCCTTGTGCTGCAGCCATGGGCGTCCGGAAGGGGGGAAAAAGGGGGGCCATGGCCCCCCAGCTGGAGAATGAAAGTCAACCAAAAATTATATATTTTTCACATATAATTTCATTACAGCCACAATAATATGTGTTAATTATTGCATGAATATGATAAATTCAAATTTAAGCAATGTTTTTTGAGGAAACAACACTAATATTGAGGAAAATGTGCCTTGTTTGCCCCCCCTGGAAAAAAAAACACCTTCCTTGCCCCTCCCTGGAAAAAATCTTGCGGACGTCCATGGCTGCAGCTTCTGCTAGAGAACAAACTGCACATGACTGTTTTGGAGATAAAGGTTCGGCAGTATCCTCTTCCATGTATTTTGCCCATATAGCTACCCCAAGCTTCCACCTGCCGCCAGAGCTTATACTATGGCATGAGCTGTCCTGTGGGAGTTCAACTGAGGGTCTTCACCGGAGCAGCCGACTTGCAGTTTCTGCTTCTCAGCAAAAGAGTTTGCCGTGTTAGGGACACAAATACATTACTTATTGTGTAACGATTTTAGCGAAATATTGTGAAAAGGTAAAGACGTTGTTTATTGTTCATTCTTGAGGTGATTATCATATATTACTGGGGGTTCACTGCTCATGTGCGCTATAGGGCCAACCGTGCCTGGTACACATTACATGTAAGAGATCAGTGGTGGTCTCAACCAATACATAAAAGAGTTGTCTCAAAGCAGTGTTGTAGCACATGACTTATTATCGCAGGCAATGTCGTATGACAGGTTACTGGGAAGCAACTGAACTGAACTGCCTGCCTATCATGAAAATTGATGGTGTTATTTGCAACACCTGTTGAATAATTCAGTAGAGTTAACTTCACTAGCAATAAACAACAGTTTACCCGAAACAATTTCCAGCTTGTGGCATTGATGTTTAATCGGACTGAGTCCACCCCCTCCCTCCCTTCCCCAAATTCATTCAGTCACCCAATCATGCATCACATGTTCTTACCAAATTTTCACATATAACCACCATTATGTATTTGAATATTGAGAGTACATATGTAGCCTTGAGGGCCTCTGCACCCCCCTTCCTCCTTCCTGCATTGCAAGAGTTGCAGGAGCAGCTACTACACCGCTGACTCAAAGACAAAATATCTGTATATACAGTGGTGCCAACTTTGGTCTCCGAGCCCACAATTTATCATGTTGTTGTTGTTATACAATTATCAGTGGAGTGACTATTGCAATCTGTAAATAATAGATCTTTTAAAAAATATTAGCAATGATGCATTGTTGGTGTACACTAATATACATGGAAGGGAAGATTTCTGAATTATTTTTGTGAACGTATAATTCAAAAGTTTGAATGATTTTCAAAAGTTTGTGCCCCTGTGTTATAAATTCATATTATGTATAGCTTCAAATTACAATGCATGACTCAATTGTTCTTCATATGTTGAAGCCTTATTGTGATTTATCAACTTTTTGTGGGTCTGTTAAAATAAGACTGTGGAGTTTCTTAAGATAAGGACAACAAAAGGGGGAGAATATTACAGCTAGTAAATTAATTAACATAAAATACATACCTCCTTTAACTGTTCTTGATCTTGTAAATAAAATGCAATGTAAAACAGAGACAGGAATGAGTTGACAAACTGGAACTGCAACGATAAAAAATAAAACAAAAATACATGTCAATGGATAGTAAGGCAGATAATATTAAATCTGGAAAAGCCAATGTTTTTTACGGTTTTTCATTATGTTCTACTTTAATCTTTTGAGACATTATTCCAAGTGAATCTAATATTATTAACAGCAATTATTATTTTTTATATATCTTTTTGCAAGTTTATAAGTTTTATTGAGTACTCACCTTAAATATATGAAAAAAAATATCAACTAACTGATTATTTATGCTTATTGCTACATGTGTACATCTAATTGTACTACTTTTCTGACAGTTTTGCTGAAGCTCTAGTACTTTACACAAGAACTTTGTGCCTTTTCTTTTCGAAGCAAATTTGGAAACAAAAAACGAAATAAACTTAACGAACAAAATGGTGTATCAAATTGGTGCAGAGGATTTGAAGGATAAGCAAGGAGTTGTACTTGACTATGTTAAGACCTATAGTCCTACTGATAACATAGAACAAGCCCATGCCAGCACAGCTAAGTCTTTCTAATCTAAACACACCAAAACAAGCATTAATTCTCATATAGATACAAACCAATGCTACTTTGACGATAAGATGATTTTCATACTTCGTGTCAAGTCTGTAGTTTTCTGGTTAAAAAGAGAAAGAAATTTAGTATATTCTGAACCGTAAGGCTTTTGTTTCTTTTCTTAAAAAAATAAAAACACACGTTTCGGCGATTGGAAAAAAATACCACACACACACATATTAAAGATGAATAATTCTGACATGCAGGAAATTAGGATATTGTTTCAGAGCTACTATCAGGCTCAGGACAACTGTGCCTGTTCCCAAAATTAACATAAGACTTTCAATACATGGGTAAAATGTTTTTAAAATCATGCTTTTTTTAACAGAACTCTAAAATAGGTTACAGGCAACCAGATTTGATACAGGATGGATTATTTGTCAGGAACTAAATTCTACACTGTTTTACTTCTTTTGATATACCCATTTAATCCACATGTGTTGCATTTTATGTTATTTTGTTTTTGGGTGTATGTTCATGCCTACGATGCAATGATTTAATGAAGGAAAAATAACTTATATCAAAATAAAAACATGCTTTTACAAATTTATCGAGCATTATTTGATTGGTTGTAGAAACGAAGCAAAAATATTAAGGTTTGACTAGGACCTGAACCCAGGCCTCTGGAAAAAGTTACTGCTAAGTTACCAAGTCAGACAGACTTGACCCTGTTTTTCATGAGAATGTTTTATTCTTTACATATGTGGAATTTCGAGATCTACATAGTACATCTCCTGTGTGTGCCTAATTTAATGAATATGTGGAATTTGTCTCAACGAGCCATATTGCAATATACTCTGCTGTCCTTTTCCTGGTGATATTGACAGCTAACAAGTATTTCCTATGTGCACCAAAATGTAATATAAATACACTGGACAAAAATTGAGTTTGATAGGATATCAAACTGCCATTCAGGAGACCAGAGTTTAATTCTCATGATGGGTGATTTCCATGATGAATGTCTCTGAGTAAAGCTGCTCTAAAGTTCACCCGGCACTTTATCGATGAGTACCTAGGGAGGGAGAGTGGTTAAAGCAGATAGAGCAGATGTGAATTGCATCACCTCCAGTATGGCCTAAGTCAAGAATGTTTGGAGCCCTGCTTCCACATTCCCCTATGTGCCCTCATGACATGGTGCAATACACATGGGAGATATATCACCTTTATCGTTACCCAGATTCCAAATTCTCATTGAGCGTGCATTTTTGTTAGGTTTCTACAGTATCACATCTTATGTGGGTCAGATATAATATACCAAATATAGTGATGCAAATGATAAAAATGTAACCAATATGTATACATTAATTCACACCATACATACTGTTTGGTGCCCTTCAGAATTTTACAAAGGTACAAGAAACTCCCAAATTTAAGAAACACTGATAATTATGTAAATGAATACATTTAAAGAATACAAAAATATATACAAAAAATGTTAAAAATTACAGGACAAAAATATTAATAAAATTATAATTACTCAGAATAATTATAGTCAAAAATATCAGGTGCTGCTTCATCTATCAAAAAACTTGAAAAATTATTAATGATCAAAATGAAGATATCTGTAAGAAAAAAAATATAATTTCACACCAACTATTTAAATCTATTTCTAATTATGAAAAATATAACAATAATTAACTTTTGAACCTATGTTATATGCTTAAACAAACATAAATATATAGAGCAGGGGTTGCATGAGTAAAAAAATGACAAAAATATGTTATAACTTGTACATAAGTATCAATGTTACATTTTTTTTTATCTGTTAAAAAAATATCAAAGTATTCAATACAAATATCCTGAAAAAGTAACCTGCCTAAATTAATAACTACATTAGTAAACCAAAATTATTATATTAAGTAGTGTGTTTGTTTGAAATATCTCTGAGTGGTACGGCCTGATCATGTTGTTGAAGAGAAATATATCGGGTGTTTCATAAATAATTGAGGGGTCGCAAAATTTTTTGTAAGTATAGTATTGAACTTATGTTAATTAAACCAGTCCAGAATGAACAAGGAACTCAAACACTTATTTTCTCACACCTACAAATGTTCAATGTGTACACCATGGGTAACACGGCACACATCAACACGACAGTCTACTTCTTGCCACACTCGCATGGACATGGGCCTGTCTATTGCTGCAATGATACACTCCCTTAGGGCTGCGATATCACACATCACCAATGAGACGAATACCCCCTCTCTTTGATTAAAAACCAGAAGAAGAAGAAGTCACACAGTGTAAGGTCCGGTGATCTTGGTGACTAAACATTGCACAAAACACTGTGAGTGATGTGGGTGATTTGAGTGTCACCTAGCGGCAGGGATATGAACTCTCAACTTGACAAAACATACACGCATAAACTGTTTGCGTTCCTCGATCGTTCTGGACTGGTTTCATTAACATAAGTTCAATACTATACTTACAAAAAAAATTTGTAATCCCTCAATTATTTATGAAACACCCAGTATATCTTTAGAAATGTAAACTGTATTTCCTCTGCTAATAAATTGCACTGTAAGTTATATGTTCTGTACAAACAAACAGTATAAAAGAAAGAGTTGCTGTCATCATAATTAAAACTAAAACATTCAGAACACTAACTAAGCTGCCTCACTAGCCAAACATGTTGGCTGTGTTACTCACAAAATTGCCATCAAAGGTTCCAGCTTCAAGTTGCAGCCTGGACATGAATGGGTGTTCTCTTTTTCTGTGTCTCAGTTTCATATGAACATCATTCATCATCATTACTATTAACCTAAAGAAGCAGGAAATTGAGGCACTTCCCAATAGCCCGTGAGAGCCAGGGTCTACCTAGCGATTGCTGGCCTCACTCCCACATGCCTCAGCACAGGTTAGAGATCATCTAACCAGTTACGGGGTGACGTGTGGTCAGCACTGCAAACCCCCAGTTGCCGTTGTAGGTTTCCAAGACTGGGTTACACTACTCGTCCCTAGCTCTCCAATTTCTTCACGATGGTGGTCCCATACACATCTCAGGAGAAAATGTGTTACACTTCTTCCCAGGAGACTCAAGCTAGCACATGTCCGGTAGCCCGAGCCCAAAGCCTGACACCTTAGACCATGAGCCACAGTGCAGGACAAAATGAGGCAAAATAAGATAGCACAAATACGACAATGATCACATAAAAAAACTGTTTTCCTTGTCTTTCTAACCTCTTTGCATGCTAGTAAATGTTCCTGTAGTTATATACAAATGACATGAGAGGGCCTCTCCGATGGCGCAGTGGTAGCGTTGTTGCCTTGTAATCAAGGGGTCCTGGGTTCGATACCGGTGGAGGCACATAGTGGTTCAGATGCCACTTTAACTGTAGGTCCAGTCCCAATTATCCGTACTATGCATAAAATGGACTTAAAACACCAAATCAATCAATCAATCAAAATGAGATGAGAATGTAGTGAAAGATATTTGTAAGTATAATAATGACACAAAAGTAACTCAGTATCACATAGAGAAGCTAGTGTCTCTCTAGGAATAACAACAATAATCATTTGTATAAAGAATATGAACCAACAAATTAAGACAGAATTTTTATCCACAATTAATTTAATTTGTAAAGAAAACAATCAGAGTGGATTAAATGGGTATACATATTTAATGAAACAAATATATAAGGAAGATATTAAAACACGAGTTAGGTTACCATATTTTCAAATCAAAACATACACAAAATTTTCTATGTAACAAGATTATTCTATCTACAAGTTATTTGTATCAAGATGTTACATAATGAGGAAACTATAAGATTTTCTATCGCTGAATATTGTTAACTCACTCTAAAAGTACAGGTTAATGAAGCTCCAGGGTATATGTACATGTACATATTAAATACATTGTCTTAATAATAGACAATATTTATCATTCCTAGAAAGCTATTGTTAAGGTACAGGAGAACATAGGTGTAGAAACAATGGGGCAGCAACAGAAGCACTGAGCTGATCGTATACCCGTAGGCCATGAGTCCATTCCAGAAGCTAAAAACATTATCTCGTGCTGATAGTCATGACAAACTTAAAATGAAATAGTTTTCTTTCAAATATACATGCTTTATGATAATACATTCTGCCATATAGTTTTTGGAATGGCCCACATTGAGGGTGTTCACTCTGACATACAATTTTGTTTGGAAAGGACAGGAAAGTAACAGAAAAATTTATGTATGTATAGGTATATATATTTTTCTACTGACCAGAATAAGTTTAATAATTAGATGATTCTGATAGTTTTCTTCTACCCTAAAGTTCTCTGGAATATGAAAATAAGAAGCAATCATTACTATACTTGAAATCTTTGAGGAATGATTTATATATCTATTTATAATTGAATCCTTTAAATATTATTATAATCCTTGTCTAAATCACGGAGAAGTGCAAGGAAATATGGTCTCAGTACAAAGCTTTAAAATTATTATTAACTTTTTTGAAAAGTATTAGCATTTCAATTTCAAGTTACGTCCATGCGAAGGCTTCATTTTACTTTAACAAAACAACTTCTAAATGATCAAAATGTGTGTGTTAGCTGTACAAATAAATGTTCGTACGCAAGTCTACTTCCTTATCTTTTTGGTTTCTATTACTTGAATTTTACAATTTCGTCTTCCACATAAAAAATCAAAAGATTTTGTAATTCCTCTCAATCAACTACACTCTGCAACATGGTAAAACAATTTTAATATTTTTGTGTTCTTCTAACTTTGAAAAAAAAAAAAAAAAAAAAAAAAAAAAAAAAAAAAAAAAAACCTTAACTACTTCATAAAGAGTCTCATCTGGATATTAGATAGAAGTGATGTAATCAACACCATGCTTCATTGTGTTTTCAGAGCCGTAGCTAGGGGGGGCAGCGGGGCGGTCACCCATGGAAGGGGGTGCTGAACGGCAAGAAGAAAAACATTGAAAATTACTTGTAATAAAGGATGCATGCAATCCCCTCGAAAGTTTTGGTGCCCTATTAAAACAATATCATTGCCAGTTTGCAAAGATATTTGATTTGATATTTTTGCTCGCTGCGCTCTCATTACAAGAAGCTCTTCTTTTAAATAAATATCCAATTTATATACATATACTTGTATATTATTTGTTTGTTAGTGAGGATATGTTTTACAAATTCTTAGTGAATAGTTCCAATTATGTATGCAGTTGAAAAAATACTATTGGTGTAAACTGCAGTCTGCATAGGGTGACCAGACGCCCTGTTTTATCCTTCTTTTTAGGTGTCTGTCCGGCATCCGGGCGGATTTTTTAGAAATCTGTAAATGTCCTCCTTTTTTTGGAAAGAGTATAGCATCGATCAA
The DNA here is from genome assembly GCF_977018435.1 of Lepisma saccharinum. Classification (NCBI taxonomy): domain Eukaryota; kingdom Metazoa; phylum Arthropoda; class Insecta; order Zygentoma; family Lepismatidae; genus Lepisma; species Lepisma saccharinum. The sequence continues at coordinate 12,315,695 of NC_139239.1, read as the reverse complement.
AGCAACTGTGCTACATAGAGAATGCTTCAACACATAAGGATCATCATATCACTTGGGGCACGTTAAGTATTCGAGCAATGTTCACCTAGCATCTGGGAGTGGAACACGACCACTTTCCCGACTGAGTCATTCGTATTATTCTAACTCGTTGTTCAACCTCCGAGCGCATGCCAGACTGCTGGAACGCATGTAGTCTGTGCAGTTCCTTTTCGATCGATTGATTTGGTTTATTTTACATCGCTTTTCTGCCACTTTTGGCTAACCGCGAAGATGAGTGATGATATTATGATTTAGATGAAGGGGCATTCACAAAGAACATCCATGCCCAGGCCAGTATTCAAACTCGGGACCCATGGCATTGTGGTGGTGTGCTAACCACTTCACGGAGGTCGGCCAGTTCCTTTACGAGTTATACATAGGGACGTGAAGTTCTCGTTTTATTTTTCCCTAAATTTGGATGTTATCTTTTACTGCAATTCGGTGTTATTTTTCACGGTTTAGAGCAAAATTACTGTTTCTTTTTTTGCTTACGATTTTCACATTGTCTTAGTTCTGGAAAATTGAGACAAATTTTAGTTTTAATGACAAAAAATTATGGCTTACCTTTGTGAGAAATTACCAATTTGCTTGTGTTTGGAAAACTATTTCATCTCATCAGCCAATAAATATGAAATGTTTATTGAATGATAACACCCAAATCTTTTAACACAATCATACACATGACATTTCCCTAACAATGCCAGAAAATCCCTCTGTGACCTCATAATACAGTTTTGTGTACACACACACGTCCTTCACCCCCCCCCCCCCCCCTCAGGAGCACAACAGGTGCTGCTCCCTGAAAATTTTCCCGTTTCTACTAAATTTTCCTTCTGGGAAGACCCCCCCGAGCGAATTCTATTTCAGGACGAGGTTAAACACTGTCAGTCATGTCTGCGTAAAACTACAATAAATGAAGCATGATAATCTCTTTTGAATCGAACTATCCCCAGCTAGACCGCAAATGACAAAATAGCGCTTCAGGCAGTTTTTCTTTTAAAAAAACGAAGAAGAGTTATCCCCAGTTTATATTCCATATTTCGTGGCGTTTTTCGCGTTAAGGTGTAAAATTCGGTGTTATTCTGAAAAATGGCACAATTCGCGTTATTTCGCGATTCCTAAACACCGAAAACTTGCCTCCTTTACCTACCAAAATACATTTTAGAAACTTTATTTTGCTTTCCTAAACTTTTCGGTGTTATTGTTAAAACGAAAACTTCACGTCCCTAGTTATACATAATATGCGATACAGAAACGTGTAGTGATAATTTTGATTATTAAGTAATACTTAATTTTATGATATAACGAAGTGAAAGTGTAAATTCAACAATCATCTCGCAAGAAAATATCCAGTTTTTAGAGGATGGAAGACATGAATATGAGGTAAAGGTGGATGTCACTTTCCCCTGCTGTTGAAAGTGTGCTGGAAATGTTCGTGGCATTAAAATCATATTTCTTGACCCAATCTAAACTATATAAAATATTTATTAGTTTTTTTTTGGAAATATGTTAAAGCGAAGCTTACTTGTTATATTTGCATTCTTATGGGTATATTTCATTCTAATATCCAAGACTTGGAAATGGAGTAAAATTCTGTGCTTCAAATTATAGATATTCGTAGTTATGATTGCCATATGTTAAATAATAGATTAGGAGACTGCTTTCGTTGCTTAAAGGTAAGAGCAAATTATTGAAAAAGATCATCGGAGAAGAATCTGTGAGCCAAGTGTTGGTGAGAATATTGATTAAATTATGAGTAATGGCAAATATTTTGCCCTTTTTTGAGGTGTCCTATTTTTTATGACTTTGTCCTCCTTTTTCGCCATGCTCTGTTCTCTTTTTTGAATGTGTATGTCTGGTCACCATAAGTCTGCATGTCATAACAACTGTACTAAATTTTCCTAATATCTCTTGAAAAAAATGCTATGACATTTAAAAGAATACGTCGTGATGGTTTTTTGGCTCTTTCAATGATCTTTCCAGGCAGCTTTCAAATAGCTAAAAGGTGTACAGGACGAGAGTGCACGTCACTTAGAACAACAATAATAAATAAAAGTCTATGCTGCTTGGCATCGAGACACAACACTACTCAGACGTCTTTGATCTTTGTCAGTAGTGGCTGCATTTTCATATGCGACAATGACCCATTCAGAGCATTATGATAAACAAAATTTGCGAAACAAAAGGCAGCGACTGGGCAAAATGGAATCAGAATTGATGCTCTCATAACTTCACAAAATCACTCATGCTATTCTATTTTAGATGTAGCTACTACGAACTATACACTCACCTTGCGAGGACTATTGTATAGTCAATGTGCTTTTGATGAAGCTGTGTGTATCCGAAATTGTGTAATTATTATAAGTGATGTCTTCCAAGAAACTTTCTGGGATTCAAAACAGGAAAAGAAAGAAGATAAGAGAGAAAGAGGACATTAGAAGTGCAACAATTTTATCGAAGTTTTTGAAGAAAAATGTTGAATCCACAGATGCTAATGAAGATTCTTCAGCGCTGGAAATAGAAACCACACGACTGTGAAGAGTCAATCAGCAACTAGGTGGTCTTCAAAAGCAAACGCAGTACAATCTCTAAGTACCAAATTCCCGGATGTCTGTGCAGCTTTGGAGGAATTATGTGACCTCTCAAAAGAGTCACCCGAAACAGTTACACGGTGTCAAATGCCTGGTACACAGCTTTAAGAAGTTTAACTTTCTTGTGTTCTTATTCTGCTGGGCTGATATCCTTCGAGCTATTAACGATGTTAACCTATCTGTTACAGTAGATATAGGGAATTCAAAGCTTCTTTCTGTCTGCCAATCGGGAAACAATTGTGACGAACGCTTTGAGAAAAGCAAACAGATCTGCGATGATATGAACATTGCAAGTAGAGAACAGTGTCTCAAAAAGAAAACCAAGTTTTTCGATGAAGTTACAGAAGATGAAAGTGTAGCCATAAATGAACAAAACATTAGGAAGAGCTTATTTTGTGCATTGGATTCAATTTTGTCACAAATAGGCGATCGATTCAAGCTAATGGAAGGAGTTTTGGAGGATTTTTACGTAATTATTCCAAGAAATATGGCAGTTATGTCAGAAGAAATGTTGAGAAAGGAAATCTTTAATCTGGCTTTATTATACCCTGAGGATATCAACGGAAGTGAGTTACTTCATGAAGTTACTTACTTATAAAGAATTACTTGCATTCTTCCTTGAGTCAAGAAAAGCTGACTAACCTGGCTATTTTGTCTGTTGAGAAGTACAGAGTTCAATCACTTGCATTGGATGATGTTATTAATGACTTTACTGCTCGAAAGGCAAGAAGAGTGAAACTGTAGCTAGTATGTTCACACAGGAGATTATTGTCAAATAACCATGTACTGGTTGTAGTTCTTAATACATTTTTGTTTTTATTGTTGTTGATTTCAGCTCATCAGTATAACATTTTGCAGTGTAAATAGGTTTTACTTTATAAACATTACAATAATACTGAATGATTTTAGCTAGTTTATACAATGACTTTGCAGGGTATTTGAAAGTGTTTCATGTATTTAAAAAAACATTACATTAAAGATCTTTCTTAGAGATTCTTCTGCTACCTAAGAAATATATATGCTATTCATATGGTAAGGTATATATATTCTACCCCTCCCTTAAAAAAAACAACAGAAGTTCAACAAGGTGAGTGTAGGGGGGGCACCAAAATTTATTCTCGCCCCGGGCACAGAAAACTCTATTCCTGTATATGTATATATATATATATATATATATATATATATATATATATATTTGCATGGATTAGTTTCATTTTAAGGATTTTTTATCATCGCACACCGAGAGGTCAATAATGATCCTTGATTCAGAAGAATACGTGTATACGTACAAACAACTCGGTAGTTGTAATTGCTACAATTACATACAATTGCTACAATTATTAGCATAAATGAAATGTCAATTTGAATGAACGACATTATTTAAGTAAGGCATAACAACAAATTATTCTACCCCTCCCTTAAAAAAAACAACAGAAGTTCAACAAGGTGAGTGTAGGGGGGGGGGGGCACCAAAATTTATTCTCGCCCCGGGCACAGAAAACTCTAGCTACGGCTCTGTGTGTTTTACATGCAGATTATTCTTAAGAGTTTATTAGATTGCAGTAGTCAGATTTGATAGCCATTCAGACAGAAGAGAAAAACATAGAAGAATAATACAGTGTTACAAATAAAAATTCTTATTGTGTTCATGTCAGGAGTTATCTTAATGAAATGTTAAAATAGTTCATTATCGTAATCATAATATTGCTGCAGAAATTTTCAAATTTATAAATTTCTCATATGTACCTCTAATTACTCAAATTCAATATAAAGTATTATGGATGCACATTAAATAGTATCCTTTAAAGCAGCTTCAAAATGCAATTTGCTTATTCTGCTTATTATATCTAATGGAAAACTACCCATGCAAACTACAAAGAAATATTTTTGAGTGTGTAAATGCATGTGTGTGTGTGTTTGTGTGTGTGATAATAGCAAAACATTCTGAATTACAACTTTACGGAATATTAACGTGCAATTTCACATGCCCTTCTACAATTTAAGTCATCAGAGCTGACAACGGATTTCTTTCTTACAGAAATACTGTAATTTATGTTTCAGGGAATGAAAAACGTGGTAGCAAATTATTTTTAATAAAAGTACTTTCTTATCCACAAAACTGATTTATTGAAGTTTAATAAATTTTGGTGGCCACCACCCACTTGGGAACATAAATTATTGCAATGTACATGAAATTAATAGAACTTTGATAAATCAGTTTCACAGATAAGTACTTTATTCCTGAATATTAACAAGAGATACTGTAATTTATATGTAATAATATTACTTATTATTGATCTGCACTGTTACCGAAGTGAGCATCTTGTACAAAAAAAGTAATGAAAACAAATTTCTCTGCGAGAAAATGTACCAAAATTTTATTGTATCACTAAAAACATATATTCATGGTTCAAAGTCAATTACTTGTTAAGATCTTGCTCTTCTTCTAATCAAAACTCAGTTTTTACTGGTATTTTGCACAATTTAAGTTGATTTATTTCTGTTCATCAAATCATTTGTTGTACAATGATATTGATAGGTCAGTTAAATATGTAGAAAAATTATAGATTAAATTTGAAATGAGAAGCCTTCTTATAGTTTATAAATAGACTAAATAAATATTTAACCAACAATTTTGTTCATTTGAGAAAAAATATGATTTCCACTTCCTAAACTAATAATTTATAACTAGATTGCATCAACTAATCAGTTAATATAAACACAAATCTTGGGATTTTTAAAACTCAACTAAAAAGTAATAAATAACAAGTGGTATCATTTCCAATGTTCATCACACTACACATAAATTCAGTTTCACTGTTAGCAAATTAATAAAAAATTGAAATTTGCTTACCTTTGTCGTTCAACCAAAGAGCAACTTTATGATATGCATCATCCATCAACATGATCACAAGTGCCAAGAATATCTTTGGAATATAGCTAAGGCAGAATGGATAGCCTCTATCTTTAATCAGTTTGTCCCACCATCCCTAAAAAGAAAACATGTTATCATTTGTCGTGCTTTGCTTTTAAACTCTGTTTTTCGTTAGTTCAAAAATTGATTCATTGATTTGGTTTATTTTATGTCACTTTTCTGCCACTTTTGTCTAATTGCGATGATGAAGATGAGTGATAATATGATGAAATTGATGAAGGGATCCTCACAAAGCCAATATAAAATGGTAAATGTTCCTTGAAGAACATGAATTACACCATCGACAGTTTTAAAGGCAACAGATCCTGTTGTGGTAGCACTGACAAGTGCAAAGTCCACAAAGGTAAATCAGTGAAGACAAGAACCAGGCGAAACTGGGGCTGGTTTGGAAGCTCAGTTACTAGAGCAAGGGCACATTATGCTAGAGACCCAGGTTTAAGTCCTGAGGGAGCCTGCATTTTTTTTTGCTTAAATTTCTATGTAGTGTTCATGAACCTCTTTATTTAATGCATGTATCAAGGTGATTCTAATGGATTTCATATTTAGATATTTACAAAACCAGAACATAAAATGTTTATATTCACAAAAATAATTTTAAAAATACAGAATGTTACGAAACCATTGTGTATATATGGCCAGTGGCATAGCAGCATATCGCGAGGCCCTGGCCGAGATTAAAATGCGAGCCCCCTTCCATTTTCTAAATTTGAAACACAGTGTTGTTCGATATGAAACCTCCAGTCATACGTTAGCAAAATTTTAACAATAATAATAATAAACTTATGAAAGTGAAAATATTATCATTTTATTTTACTTACCCTAAAAATGTCGTTCTCTGCTCTTCCTGGAGCTGAATTCGCTCACAATTTCTGAATATTCCAGAATTGACGCGATATCGTTCTATATCGATAGCATGGCAAGTTTGGCTTCGTTGCACATTAATTGTATCAGTTCATTTTGAATTTCAGGGCTTAGATAGTAATCGTGAATTTCATTTTGTTGAATACACCTGAAATGTTCTTGTAGTACTGGATCATGTTTAGAAAGCAATTTCACTAAATCTATAAAATTTCCTGTTTTTCCTCCTGTAGATAATGTTTCTCTATGTCCTTGAAACGCCAAGTTATGAGAAGTCAAAAATTGTGTTACGCTTATCAACTTTTCTAAGAGATCGCGCCAGTGCTTTTTAGCTTCCTGAATACGTGACTGTGTTACATGGTCAATAGAACTCCCTTGTAACAAACGCTGTTCTAATTCAAGCCACTTTCATATGGAGTTGATGTGACTTTCACTGTTTTTCATGTTTCTGTAACACACTGCTTATGAGCATGTTTCCAGTCATGACATCTGCTTAGCACTAGGGAGGTCTGTGTTACAGAGAATAATCTACATGAAAAACAATAAATGCAATTGCTAGAGACGGAATATACTAACCAACGTCTGTTCAAGTTCTCGCCATTTTTCATTATTCTGTGATAGTGAAAATTGCTAAAATGTCTACTCTGATCATCCTTTGGGTACTGTTCGTCACTCAGCAAAGGGTGCAATGTACCATTGCGTACTATTTCTCAGTGCTGTTGATCACTTACAGGTAATATCCACTTACCTGGATCTTTGAAACTTGGTTCCGCTAAGTCTTTGCTTACCGACGAACAGGAACTCGAATTATCTTCTATAGCAGTAACACAATGTAATTTACTTACACTATGATCTACACATGCACCATCCTCTGAATGTACCGGTTGACACTCATCTTCATGTATTCATTAACATCACTTGCAACACTTTCCCCTGCATTTGTTTTCAGATATTTCATCAGTGCACTACATGAACTTTTATTCTGTTTTGTTATTTCAGCTTTTCTTTTTCTCTGAGACACACCAGACGAGAATTTTCTTCCCACATCGTGATCTCTACCCGACATTACTGTAATATCACTACCGAACACTAAACACAGTGGAGAGTTAATAAAGCGAGCAACGCTAAGAACCGCTTGTTACCGTGCACAGCATTCTGTGTGCATTGCTGTGTCTGGCTTCAAGGCTTCAAAATATGTCAGCAGTAAAGATCTTACAGTTACAACAATCACAATAACGCTTGTGTTTAACAGAACTCCAAAACAAAGGAAAATTGTTGGATTTTTTCCGTCTCTTTTGTTGTCACCGTGCCGCATAAGGTTTGGATTTCAATACATTGCAACATCTACCACTGTGGGTTGCAAGTTTGTAACAATAAGTAAGACTATTCTATTATTTGAGTTTCATGATATCAGAATTCAGATAAATATATATCACACTGCCATAAAATCTTTCGTGAATTAAAATTTTTAGTAACCCTATCTGTGTGTGTGTGTTTCAAATTCTTTCATCAAGCTTAAACCAAGCATACCGTTGGAGACAAAAACCAACCCGTTTTAGGTTCAAAGATTTCTAACACTGCTTCGAAGCGCATAAAATGAATGAATAATAGACAGAGAATTGATAAAACAGAAAATTATTTTATTCTTAGTTTGTTTATAGAGACGTGGCTTCTCAAATGCTAAACATGTAACGTATTCAGTATTACTTTTATTGCCGGGCAAACAATATAACTTTTTCACATATTTTTCTCACTTCTAATTATTATATTTTTTTTTGTATAAACCTGAGAGCGCGAGGCCCTTTCAGGCGCAAGGCCCCGGGCAGTCCACCCCTTGCTACGCCTCTGTATATGGCCTCCAATATTGGTCAAGCATGAACACCTATGTTACAAGGTGACAGCATCAGGAATATGCCAACATCCATGGTGGAATGGTTGGCACAGCATGATATGATGCCCAGGCATGGGTGTTCTTTGTGAGTGACCCTTCATCAATTTCATCATATCATCACTCATCCACATCACTGCAATTAGCCAAAAGTGGCAGAAAAGCAACACTAAGTAACAAAAATCAAATCAAATCAACTATCAGGAATACATTCATTGTATAAGTAACAGATAGCATGTATATACTTTTCTAAATATGTCCATTAATGCATAATCACTATTATTACGTCATTATACTAATTATATTTCCTTACACAAATGCTTGTGTTCTCCTTCCAGTGAGTATGCATTCTCAATTTTACTTGAAATCTATTCTGAATATTTAGAGGAAATATGCTTTATTAACTTGAGCATTGTGCAAAGAGCAAATGTAATTAGTAAGCACTGTTTCCTTATATGTGTCACTTCAAATTTAAGTTTAAAAAGTTGATACTTGAATATTTGAAAAGATATAGCACTTACCTGTAATTCTAGAATGAGGAACATGACAACAAAAACTACTAATAAACAAAGGCAGATAACAGGAACACTGACGAAGTAGCGGAACAAATTTCTTTTCCATGATGGGTAAGTTGGTTCCAACCGGCCTGTTACAGGACTAACTTCCAAAGGGCCCTGTAAAAATTAATGATATTTTTTTAAAAATTTCATATGAAGTATACAACAACATATACATACATATACGAGTTTCACTCAAGTCAAACCAGGACATTCGATTTTTCAGAATAACAGAACACACCCCATCCTGAATATCCAGAGGATGTCCCAACCTGGATAACAAGAGGATGTCCCATCCTGGATATCCATGAGGTCTCCAGTGCTGGATATTCATGGGATAAATTATATATGTTCACATATTATTAAAAAATTGAGATACATGTTTTGATATACCTTAAAAGGTTCATTCCTAGTGTCCAGTCATTCACTATATGTTAGTTCGCAAACTTTGTGATGCAGTCTCAAATAAGTCACAAACTTCCTCCTAAACCATAGCATAATTTTCATGCCAAGCGAGTCGCGCATGCTCGCAAGGCCAGGTGAAAGTTCCTTTGCTACCTTTGTTTCTCACTCCCCTACATCAGTTTGGACTCAGAACATTGCAGTGCTTAAATGTGGTAGTCAGGAATGAACTCAAATTTGATGCATATTCCTCTTATCGTGGATATACATGTGAATGTACTGTATAACATTTTTTGGATGTGTGTGTTTGTTTGTGTGCATATGTTCATGTGTGGGTGCAAGAGAGATGAATACTAGTTATATGCACAAAATCTTTGATATGCGTAAATCTAGTTCAGGAATGTTATTTTTGTATACAAAATATGTGTGATATCAAGATAATGACCAGATAAAGTCCAAGTCTAGTTCAGAATATATCCTTACGCAGAATCAAATAAGAGCATCCAGATAGTGTCCCATTCACATGAAGCAAGTCACACCGATGTCCAAAAAAATATCGAAAAGTGATCCATAGAATGTCCAAACATGATTAACAGAATCCCCAAAATGTATCCAAAAATTATCCACAGAATCTCCAAAACATATCCAAAAATGTTTTACAGAATGTCCGAAACATATCCAAAAGTATCCTGAGAATGTCTAAATCATATCCTTCCTGGATATCTTATGGATGTCCTCTGGATGGACATACGTACATGTCTACTGGACATTTTTGGATATCCAGAATATTGACACAAATATCCAGAAAATATTCACAAGATGTCTTCTGAATATTTGTGCTGTATGGGAATGTTACTAATGCTCAGAACTAGGAATTATAGTACAAAAACTGCTCTGAATTGAAGAAAAGCTTAAATATATACTTACTGTAAAAAGAGGCCTTGGCTCTACTAAGAGTTCATCTCCTTGATCTAGTGTACCCCATTTGTATGCCAATTCTGCACTATATCTCTTCCATGCTTCTAAGTAAATACTTGCCCACAGTACATTGAAGAATGAAAAAAGAACAAATCCTATATCTTCGGTTTGTTGATCATGACCACAAAAGCCAATCTGCAAAAGGGAAAGATTTAATAAATAAAAAGTAATGCATTATTTATTTAATGTAACATGATATTATAATAATGCATAATTTAATATTCTTCTAAGAGTGCTGTATTACCAGAAAATCGAAGTAAAGTACTGCAGCAATACTACTCAAGTTGTGAAATAACTTACTCTGAAACAACTTCAAATTCTCTATGCAAGGAATTTTATTTCAGTTTGCTATAAAGTAAAAAAAAATATGTTCCACGGTTATTATTTATTTATCCAAACGTAGATTTTCCATCAAAATTAATATAGTAAATTGAAAACAATCATTGAAACATGTCAAACACCTTATGAACTTTAACATTAAGGCAGAAAAATGATCATTGGACATAGTGCGCACATAGTGTAATTTTTCCTATGTGCATTTTGTTCACATGTGTTTATGTACTATGTTGGTTATAATCTTTGTTATTTGTAAATGAATGAGGTGATAGACTGTTTCATTGTTTGAGTTTGTTTTTAAGTACACTTTATTGGATCTGAACCACTATTTGCCTCCAATGGGTATCAAACCTGGGACCCCTTGATTACAAGGCAACGAAGTTACCACTAATGAAGTTAACTCACTAACTGTATATTTCTTTATGTCAAGTATAATTGTGCTTTGTTATCATAAAATAACTTACATTAGTTATAACTAACCAGTTCTTTTAAATTATATACAAAAAGTAGTACTCCACAAATATTTTGTCGAAATAAAGTTTCCATTCCGTTTCAATAAAGTACCGTAGTCGTTAACTGGAGTAAATGTAATCTGTACATATATTTTCTTGCTCACTGAATTTGTATTGCATACTGAAGAAACTCAAGAGATAAGTGAAATTTGTATTTTCCCTCATGTTGTCAATAATATACCCAAAAATGGAGCTGAAATTTTGAATAGAGTTTTAAAACACAGTTGATATTTCATTTTAAAGATGTCTCCGACTCATTTTTTATTTCAAAATAATCTTTCAGCTCAGAATTTAGAAACAGCAATGACAAATTAACCTCTCTAGATACATAAGAATTAATATCATCACTGTCAGAGAAGCTACTGAATTTATAAGGATTCCTTTCTTTCTTTTTGGTATTTCTTCGCCTGTAGAGAAGTACAATTTTCCAACAGTCTTTACAACATTAACTTCCAACATGCACATGCACTGTGTATGTATATTAATGCATTAGTATATAAAAGTATGTACATATGTCAATTCCATTAGCAATAGATAGATACTCTCATGCTGGTGAAAAGAAAATATAGAATAGCAGAGAAAGAAGAGTCTAAAACGAAATAAGCTTAAATTTTAGATACAGTTTTCCTTACCCAGAAAATAAAGCCCACCACAGCAGGAACAATGAGAGCTGTAGTGTAGTGTCCCAGCCAGGCAAAATACATGGCTATCTTCACCCCAAAGTATTCACATATTGAATCTACAAATAGAGAAAGGTTGAAGAGAAAGGAAGAGCATGACCAGATTCAGGTGGCCTGTGGACTGTTATTTTTTTTTACATTTCCTCTATCCTACTCCTCAGTCCAGATACATATACATGCAACGAATATTTGCAATAAAGTTATATATTCCCCAGTATCTAAATTTGATCTTGAACTAGAACTTAATTATATTCATTCATTATTTACAAACTATCCATGCTTCTGGACAGTTGCTAAAATTAAAAAAAAAAAAATACTGCATATATGCACACTGTATACAACATTCTCAGGAGTGCAAGCAACATCATTTGAAATTCACATTTGTAAGATGTTTGACTAATAATCATCATAACACAAAGAAATATTAAGAAATCAAAAGAAGGAAAGAATGTAAATCGTTGTATTTTCAAGTGTAGATTCATGAAGTCTAGATTTATATTATATACCTTATCAAGTTATAATTTAACTCATAATTTATTGTGATATATCTATTTTCACCTTAAAACCATTAGCACTTGAAGAAAAGAAGAAGTCATAAAATAGTAAACAATAGTCATCGATAATAATTAACTTGTATATATCGTCATGTAAGAACCAGAGCAATGTAACTTCAAAAATTGGATTTTAAGTATTTTTTACAAATAAGCTCCTCTGAAGAGCTCTATTTGGAGTCTGATTGACATATATCCACTAGCAGTAATGTGGCGTCACATACCTCCAATTTATTGACTCTTTTTCGGAGGCAAGCATGTTTCTAAGAATACATTATTTCCTCTCGCCTGTAAATTTGATAAATTGTAGTTATGCCCCCCCCCCCCCTTGCCCAGTTTTCACACGATGGTATAAATATTTATGTGTATGCTGAGTAATATATTTACTGTCTCCATACCCAGCTGGAATTTTCTATTAGTTTCAATTGAAATTTCAATTGTATTGAATTGGTTTCAATTGGAATGAATCGGGTTCTATCGGATGCCTAATACAACTATCGGAATGTATTGGTTTCAATTGGAACCTCAACTGAAACCAATTGGAAAATCAAGACAATTTCCAATTGGGGAAATGTATCCAAGTGTAAGTTTGTATATTGTAGAATCAATATGTTATAAATTCATTTATTGACTCAAAGCATTTCCTGTAATTTAGAAGTTCTTTGGAAAACAACACACTTGATCTGAATTTCTTCTGAATTCTAATGCATACTACTGAAGTCAGATTTATCTTAATAAGTATCTAAGAAGAAGTATTTCTTAAGAACCAATTCAACCTTAAAGCAGCTTGTAGTTGGAATAAATGTTCACATTAGTTCTTGTTTTTTTCAATATGGAATTTCCATGGTTAACCTTATGAGTATGTAATGCAATTGAAAAAATGAACAATCTTTTGATCAACTAAGTCGATCTCAAGAGTGTTTTTTCTGTCGTCACTTTTTCAAGTGTTGTGGGTCAGATTCTTTGTTTCACCTAATTTTTTGCTGTCAATCAGTTCCGATAGAGTGGCTAAAAACTTATATCGGCTATCGGAACCAATTGGAAATATTTCCAGCTGGGTAGTAATGGAATGATATAAGCTTTCTTAAACTAAATAATATATGTAACCATTCTCTCTCCCTCTCAACTCTGTAATACCATACAAAAATGAGTGTCTTTTTGCTCCCTAACTTCAATGTAATATACTGTAATACTATTAGTAATACTAAAACTGTAAATTGAGTTCATAGGGAATTACTGTTCTTAATTTGCAAGTGGGAATATATATTACAAAATTCAGTCAATCATTTCCAAGCTGATGTACATAAGACGAATATCACTGCTTTAGATGCAATAATTTCATTCTATACTAGCTGAAACTACAACTGATTCAGAGTCCTTACCCAATGGTTGTTGCTGGAAGAAAGCTTGAACCCAAGTCTTCTGCAAACGACCAAGTGCTGGAAGCTCATGGAGAGGAAACACTTGAGAAATAACTCCCGCTGCCAAACATTTTGGAACTGGAATAAAATATGAAAGTTAATAGAAGTATTGATTCCTAAATTCTCTCTCATCATTCTTTTTTCCAAAATGTTAGATTAATCATGTATAAAGATACAGATGTATATAGGGGTGATAAGGGGGCAACAAAGAAAATGAGTAGAATAGTCCACCAGAAACAATACTAATTTTTATTAAGTAGTACAACTCAGAACTTGAAACATTGCTTTTGAAAAATCGCAAGTATCAGTGCCAGTTTTCATTTCAATAGGAGTAGTTTGTGTAGTAAAAGTGCCCAATAAAAGTGCTGGGATTGTACCAATGAATTATGAAGGTATTTTATTAACTTATGAATTGAATTTCTACATATATTTGCTTCCATGGATAAAACAATCCCTTAGTCTTTCTTATTCTGTGTCTCTTTCTCCCATCTAGCAAGACATTTATATTATCTTAAAGCCAGGTCGATCAAAGGAGACACTTCAAGAAACCCAGACTTTTAACCTCCAGTTGTGGGAGTTTGAAGGAGGGAAAAAGCTGTATTGCCACATGCCTGATTCTTGTCCAGTCATACATGACATCTTTTTTGTCAGCATGCACCATTCACTCGCAGTTCAGGGAGAGGCAGAGAATCGGAGACCCCATTTGCTTGCTACCTGGTGGTGACCGTTAGGGTTAGCCTTCACCTTGTTGGGGGTGCCTTTACAGGTGCATTGCCTGATAATGTTCACATAAGCACGTGAACACTCATGTATATGTTTTAAATTACGTACATATTAAATGCACACACACACACACACACACACATATATTTATTCAAAAAATCCTTCTTTGATGTTTGAGTATATATACACAATTTACTCTGACACAGTAGCGTACGCAGGATTTCATCAAGGGGGGTGTTATTTCGAAAACTTTTACGAATTCACATTACCATTGTTTTATTATACTTAAATTAATAATAATGATAAATTAATTAATAATTCTTATAATTAATTAATTAATTAGTTTAATTACTACTAATGAAGCTGCTATTTATGAACGAAATAGAACAAAATTACATTTCTTTTATTTCTTTGTTACAAAACAATTGTCTAGTCAACGGTTATTTGTATATGATAAGTGAGACATTTTAAGTGTGAAGAAAATCCATAAAAACAAGCAAATATATTAAATTTATTTAAATAATCAAAATATGAAACTCATTCAAAGAGCCGCGCTGGTCTAGTCTGACAACCTCGTGGGAGATCCGGGTTCGATTCCCGGAATTGGTTTAGAATTTATCCAGCCTTGTCTCCGCACCCAGCCTCATAGCAATGGGTACCTGAGAGCAACCCTGGGGGATGAAGGCTGCCGGAGCATGGTGCTGATCACATCACCTGCAAAATAGTTCGAAATCGAGAATCTTTGGGGCCCACCACACCACTACGTGTGCCTTCATGGCACGGAGCTATATGCACGGGGGAATATACATTACCTTTAGCTATGGAACTCGCCCAGGATGATGATGAAGGCTGAGAATACATGTTGCTAAATTCCACTGAGTCTATGTTCTCGTTGAAAAGTAAGTTTATAGACATTCCAACACATTTATCACTTCTAGGTGATTCACAAAGCACTTCTTCAACATTATTTAATGATGTGGATGTAGACTCAGCATCATTTGCGAGTTCACAAGGGGATGTAAAATCAGTACCGGGAAGAACGTTTGCAATAAAGTCGGCCCACTGCGACGAAGCAAGGAATTTTCACAATTCTCGCGAGAGTCACTGCGCGAGTTTTTGCAAAAAAAATTGCAAAATTGAACTTTGCGGCCGCTTAGATTGTGTTTGGAATGTTGTGTTTTTCTTCATTCTGCATGGGAATAATAATTCAAATTATTATTATTATTATTATTATTATTATTATTATTACTGTCGCAGATCTTTGACTGTGATAAATTAGCCATTTTTAATTTTTTTCTACAGCATTTTGCATAATATTTCAAAAGCTCAAGGGGGGGTTTAAACCCGGTAACCCCCCCTTGCGTACGCCACTGCTCTGACACGACGTATTTCACGTCTACACACACATGTGCACATACATACATATATTTAAATGCAATTTTTGTTTATATAATAAATTTATGAAGAGTTTATATGCTTATTTCTTGTATAGTTCATATGTAAAAAGTTACTTACTTATGGCCTGGCCTTCTATTAGCCGAAGACCCCCAATTTCGTCCCCATCAGCTGCTCTGAGAGTCTGCAACAAATGTAATACGAGCCACTGTCTTTCCTGAGTAGTGAAAAAGGATTGCTCATCTTCCATTCCTTCAAAGCATCCTGCCTCTTGCATAACAAATTCTTTGAGTCCTCCACCAAACTCCGGACGAACTTGTTTTGGAAGATGTAACTCCTCGGCTGTCTTAAGTAACCTAAATTGAAGAATAAAATTATGTTTTATAAACATTATAATATTGTAAGTAAATCAGTCTGTGAGCAATGTTTTCATTGAAGAAAATGTAAGAGGGAAGTTCATTTTGCAGAATTCAGTGCTGTTTTAAGTGTCATGACTTTTCTAATATATGTCAAGTGTTTCAATATAAGGCCTCCCTAATAGTACAGGGGTAATGTTGTTACCCTGTAATCAAGGAGTTCTCGGTTTTAACCCTAGTGAAGGCATACTGCATACTGATGAGTGATAGAAGTTGCCTATATCTTACTAAGTATATGAAAAGTTTGTTTTGATTGATTTGGTGTTTTAAGTCCACTTTATGCACAGTAAGGCTAATCGGGACTGGACCTACAGTTTAAAGTGGGATCCGAACCACCGTTCCTCCACCAGGTATCGAACCCAGGAGAGAAGTTTGTTAAGTATGAGGCTATTTACTCCTATACTGAATAAAATCAATGATTTAGTAAATATTTTCAATAACTTTTTATTTGAAGAAACTGACTACTTGTAAGATTATAAAAGGCAAAGTTCCTTGTGCACCTTGCACATTACCATGAATAATAATAATAATAATAATCTTTATTTATCCGTTGACCCATTTTTCCATGGGAATGGATAGCACACATACAGGTAGGGTCCAACACATTCTTGATCTCGGTTTTATATATATATATATATATATATATATATATATATATATATATATATATATATATATATATATAGATGCTGTGACCAGGACTATGCTCCGGTCATCTTTCCTCCCAGGGTTGTCCCCATGTACCCATTTCTATATGTAGGACAAGGCTGGAAAAAATCCAGCTTTAGATCACCCATCCTGGAAATCAAAGCGGGTCTTCTGCATGACAGTCAGACACTCTATTGACTAGATCACCTTAGCTCCCCTGCTTTTATGAGATATATTTACAAAAGATCAACTATGGTCAGGCTGAGACTCAAACTTAAAACCTTCAGTGTAGAGACCATGGGCGTCCGGAAGGGGGGGCAAGGGGGGGCCGTGGCCCCCCCTGGAAAATGAAAGTCAACCAAAAATTATGTATTTCACACATAAAATTTCATTTTAGCCACAATAATATGTGTTAATTATTGCATGAACACCATAAATTCAAATTTAAGCAATGTTTTTTTAGGGAACAACACTCTTTTGGGGGAAAATGCGACTTTTTTGCCTCCCCCTGGAAAAAAATACCTTCCTTGCCCCTCCCTGGAAAAAATCCTGCGGACGTCCATGGTAGAGACTTAATACTCTTAGCCACTAAGACGGTTCTATTTTTTGTCAGAAAATAAAATTTGTATAGCTACTTCAATTAGTAACAATACTTACACATTATATGGCGCAGTGAGATAAAATCCATAACAGTCAGATGAGGCATGATGTCTAACGTAAACTACAAGGCCAGGGGTGCCAGCTCTTAGTCGAGAGAGGAGCCACATAAGAGTGAAATCCTGAGTTCCAGATGGAAATGTCAAAACTACATCACAATCCTGGGAAAAAAAGAATTTATTAGAGAAAACTAAACTACACATGGTGAAAGTTTTGTTGCTTTTTTTTTTAAAAAAAAAAAGAGGAATATTTTTAGCTCGAATATTCAAGGATAGTGTGTGGTTTATTGATGTATGTATCAGAGGCCTGTAACCGGTGTTACCGCAGGTAGCAACAAAATGTAAAGAATTAAAAAGTTGTTTCAATAAAATGACAAAATTAATAAATACGTTAACCAACAGTGTTGCCGTCGAGTAGATGTTGCAGAGGACATTTTTTCTGCAGCCGACAGAAGCCCAGAGGGAGGCCGGTTCCGCCACCCTCAAGAGGTAACAAAAGGAGAGGGCGACATTACAAGGGAAAAGCGGGGGAAGTCTTTGGGGTTTGGGGCAAAGTGTGCTACGGGGTTATTCATATGCCGATGCCTGTTTAGGGGCCCAGTTACCGGTCAGGCCTGTCGGAACAGGCCAGTGTTGTCACATTGGATTGGTAGAAAAGAGCTAAATCCCGCCTAAAATGGGGATACTATTTCTGTGAAGCAGGTACACTGTAAAGCCAAGGCTGGATTTAACTACAACTGAGACCAGTTAGGCAATAGACGAAAAGATAGTTCCTTGGTGCGATTTGTAGATTTGGGCGAACCAATACTAAGTTGGCAACACTCTATGGAGGACTGGAATTCTGTCGTCTGCTCACCACACAAACATCAAACTGACCCGAGAAAAGTGTGGTTCCTCTTCCTCTTCCCTCTTCCTCATCGCAAAGAATCAGAGACAGTTCAAGAATTGACAAGGGTCGACCACTACTCATTGGATTCTCATGGTAACAGTCTCATGAGTGGTAATTCTCTCTAGGAGTGTTTGTGGCTAAATCACTGAGCGGGTTGGAAAAAAAAAACACGAAATTAACCAAAATCTAGATCGAAGACATGTTCTTTTTCTGGGGGTGGGGGATGATAATGTCTAGCAGGCATATTTGTCTTGCTGATGGCCGGTAACACTTTTGAAAAAATCACACCACGCCACTAATGTATGTGTGTGTCTCTCTCTCTCTTTTGATTGTTTTGTGCTTGCCTCTTTGTCCCTGGGGTGTAAGGGGTGACCTTTTCTAGAGACACTCAAATGCACCCTCTTCCACATAGTACACATTGGACTGTACTTTGCAGACTAACTATGCTCTGGCGCATAGACCTGCAGCCAGGATAATCCTGTTTGGGGTTCGTGTTGTGCTGTCCCTCAGCGGCGCATACTCTGGGTCATGTAGGTAATCGGAGATGAGCCAGCCTATATTTTTTTAATTTTTTTTAAAATTATTTCTTCGCAATATTCTTCCGAACCAATATTTCATTCATACATTTTTTTTGCTTCCAGCGCGCGAATGTTTTCAACAGTTTGCCGCTGAATGTCCGAGAGGCCTCCTCCAGCTGGTGGAATCTCGGCAGGGTGAGATTCCTCCGGCTCCCTTTGAATCCACTGGCGATGAGGGAGGGGAGAAGGGGAGGAAACACTGCTTCTCAGGCACGGTGATTCCGTGGCCAGAGTAAGAACCCCCTCCTCCTTCTGGGGAGAGTCCACCAGTCGCAGTCGCAGAAGAATCTTCAAAGTAAGTAGCAACTGTTGCATGTACAGACACATACAATTACATATTGTGTATTATACAGCAGTCGTAGTTTATCTGTTGTTTAACATTTAATTAATTAGTATAACAGAACACAACAATGTAAACAATTGCACTGGACATATAGGTTTAATCTCTACAATGGCTGTTGTTAAACAGTGTAATGCCGACCTCAATGGTGGAATGGTCATCCAGCACATTATGGCGTCAGGGGTCCTGGTTCGAATCCAAACCTGGGCATGCTGTTCTTTGTGTGTGTCCCTTCATCAATGTCATCATATCACCACTCATCCTCACCGTCGCGATTAGTCAAAAGGGTGATATGGTGTCTTGTCGTTTGCGCCGAGTCATTTGCGCCGAGTCATTTGCGCCGAGGCTTCTTATCGGTTCATTTGCGCCGCGACATATGTCAAGACCTTCCTTGGTGAGTTTTCCCACAATCGGGAGTGTCATTACCGCCGCGCGCACGTGTGTTTTTGGGAACATGGTGCATAGTGCATGAAATCAAACAAACAAACAAACAAACAAACGTGTGTTTATGACGTTGCACAGCTGTGTTTACACTGAAATGTTAAACCTATCCAGAGAGTCAAATATGACAAATATTATAAATAGTGTTATTTTTGCAAACATTATATAAGTACTACGTATATGTACACTTTGGAACCAACATAAATATGCCAGTCTGTTACACTTAATTATTATACACTACATAAAATCGTCAAAAATATTATAAATAGTGTTATTTTTTGCAAACATTACATAAGTAATAGCTACGTATATATAAACACAATATTTCGATACAGTTGCACAACAATAATACAAACGTTAGTTGAATTCTTGTAGGTATACAAATGCTCGAAGATCGCCCGAGCTTCTGTACTTCGAAAGAACACACTCAACACGTTTGTCCATTTCGATGTATTGATATTTTCTTCTCTTCCCAGCCAATAGACCCAATTCTGCCATCTCAATTGCAGACGAGTTTCTCTTTGTTTCCGCCTTTAAGGCTTCAAGCAGCACGTATACATTGGGTTGCCTTTTCCCGATGACTTTGTTAAGCTTTGAATGCTTAACGGCATTATTTGTCCTGTGTCTTTGGTTGCAACAGTTCCACACAGATATTGGAATATGTTCATTCTCCAACCACTGTTCCACGAAGTAGTCATTAAACAACTGGACCTTTTGATCGAGTGGAGAACTGTCCATGATGAGTAGGAATCCCTCTTCTACTTCTGATTCAGGGATTATAATTTTTTGATTATACACACCAGCTCTCATACTACCATCTATCCACAGCATTAAATGTTGTGCTCCCCACTGGTAGATCACTTGATTTTAAACAAAAGAATGCCCCTGCCTGCAAACATTCTCGTGAATTATGGGGCAACTTTTGTGTTTCACAGTACCAGTCTTAAAAATAATGGGATGGTTTCAGAATTTTTATTTACCCTGTATATTAATCTATTCCTGCATGTTCGCGAATTTGAAGATTATAAAAATGTCTGGGACTAAATTATATGGTGAGCATAAAATCCGACATTTACTGTTACCTCACTTAAGTCATTGACTCTTACGTTTGCATGTAATTTTCTTAAATTCTACTGTGTGACAACTACGGGTATGTCACCTATTGCGTCATAAAACAAACTATAAACCCAAAGGGTCTGACGTTGAATAAGATATATCGAAAAAAGATAACGCGATTCTTCAAGAGTTTTTTTTTATTACGACGGAGCGCAGTTTCTCGCTCTTGGTGCCCCTGGGGGATGATATAAACTTTTTATCGGAAACTTTTCCCTTTGCGCCGCGATCTGCGTATCAGAACGACGGTGGAACATTGATTGTGTTTTGTTTGCGCTTTTCCTCGAGTCGCGAGATTAAAGCTGGTAATATAACAGGGTCGTTTGCAATGTGCTTAGAGGTCAGTCTGTTGCGGCTGTGGCGGCGCTAAAGTGGAGCGGATGGGCGCTCCAAGAAGTTCAACAGCTTATCTCCCTACCTTCTCTCTCTCTTTCTCTCTCCCCAGATTTAGAAACATCATTTTAGAAATACTGTATTATTATCATGTACAGTCAACGGCAATAACAATGGGACACCTAGATCCTGAAATCCTCGCGTCTCTGTAAGGCGTTATGTGTGTTGCCTAATTTTACGGCGGTGGCAGAACTTATCCTTGCTATTAAAATTCACTCATCATTCACTTTCAGTATCTAGTTATCTCATTTTTATTGCCGGTGAGTGTACATGTTCGGCATTGACTTTTGCACTTACGTGAAAATTTTGCAACTGATCCTCGACATCAGGGACGGCGACAGGGGTAGGCACGGGTGGGCAATTGCCCACCCAAAAATTGCTGTGCCCACCCGATTGCCCACCCAATCAAATTCAATAAATATATACACTTGGGAAAATGAGAAGGTTCAATAAATAAGTTTATTATGGTGTTCACTCCATGTATATTTTACTTGTGAATATTATCTATATAACAGACAAGTTCACATATTATCATTCAATAAAAAGCTTTGTTGTCCTTTGCCGAAACACTGATTTAGTGAATAGGTTTACGAAAGTCAGAGTAAATAATAAGTTGAATTAATTAATTTAAGCTTTTCTTTCAACTTCCTTAACTTTATCAGTGGAAAGCGAAAGGAATTTCCAAAGATTCTGAAACAAAAACTGTGATCTAATGCCCACTTGTATGCTTAAGCAGCCAGTAGGCTTAGGAGGCTTTATCGGAGGCGCAAAATTAGAACAGGATTATGGGCCTGAGGGCTGTAGCTCCTGGCCTTCACAGGGACTATGCATCAAATTGCTTTGAAAATGTGCCACATAATGGAAAGAAATACATACTTGAAATGTGGCAAAAATATAGAATGATGAGAAATATAATTAACTGTCTGCCATATAACTTGGCCAAAAAGTTATAACTGAAACTGAGTGTAGAAGGAGTGGAGTGAAGGTGCTTGATGTTGTCAACTCTGGCCTTCCGGCCTGGGTATGATTAAGGTAATCTGTTAAACAAATAAAAACCTCATCTTCGCGATGCTTCCTCCAGCAACACACAAATTTGTTTAGTTAGGTCTATATTGAAATACTAAGACAGAGGTAAATTGATATGTCCCTTTCATCATCACAATTTTATATACCTGTCATCTTCTAATTTCGATATGGTATCCAAAATAAAGAAGAAATAACAATTTTATATTCGTTCTACTAATAAGAAGGAATCACAAAAATATATTTTGATAAAACAGCTCTGTAGGTTTGAAAAATAGCTGTAGAATTATTGAGTTGATAATGAGTTAGAAATCGTATTTAAAAATCTTCTTACATGAGTTGTTGTTTTAAGTCTACTTTATGCACAGATAGGCTAATTGGGACTGGACCTACAGTTTAAGTGGGATCCGAATCAGTATGGGCCTCCACCAGTTATTGAACCCTTGATCATAAGGCGACGACTTTACCACTATGCCATCAGGGAGGCCAAAATTCTTATTACAGATACACATTTCCTATCAGTTATGTAATCATGTGAATTTTCTTGTGGTTAACTAACATAGAATAGGGACGAAATTTTTGAACTTTGTGCTTCATAACATAATACATACAATGTTATTTATTTATTTATTACTTTTCGATGATATTTTGCCAAAATGTCCTTCTCTAGCCTAGGTAAATATTATGCAGAATGAACTAAGAATTTGATTTATACCCAGGTTCTTGCTTTTTTTAAATTTTGCTAAAAATACATTATCCATACTTATGTCAAACGCTGAGCTGTATTGGGCGCTCGGAATGCACACGTGATGTAGTGACACCTTTATCCAGGTCGGATTGATTTTAGTTATTATGTATTAGTTTTAATGTGCAAATTAATTTATGTTAAACGATGTTTTTCATTTTATTGCTAGAGCTTTTACTATCTTTTCAGTAAGGGGTTTACCCCCGTATTATGTGAGGGACTCGATTAGCCATTTAGAAATAAATTAATAACAGTCTGCGTGTGAAACAGCTGGCGAACACACTATGTTTGCATTTCTCAGTTCGTCGATTTCATCAATCTCGCGATTCACGGTTATTGGTACTACACGGCCCTCAAAACACGATGTGCACATTTTAGAATGAAGTGTCTTGAATTTCAGTCCGCATTTGTTGGAAATTCTTTGTCTTGGCCAATTTGTAAGTGCTTGTAAATACTTCTTACAGCCATAGGTGTGCGCACGGGGGTGCCAAAGGTGCCTGGCTACCCCAAATGTCTTCTCAAAAAATAAACAAAATATGTTGAACTACCATTAAAATAATTAAAATAATAATATCCGTGGTAAAAAGGTAAGGACGTTATTTTCATTTGAGATGATCTGCTCGCTCTCTCTGAGTCTCTCTTTCCCTCCCTCTCCACAAAACAATGTGATACTCCTTTACTATAGTAATCTAATCGGTAATCACGTAGTAAAGAATCGGCCCGTACTTGTTCTTTTCCTGAGGACCGACTTGTTTGTTAATGCAACCTTCCAACATTTCCAAAATATGCACTGGACGCCAAAGGAACCAGACACACAACTTTATTTGCATGTTCAATATTTGGATTGCTAAACTATACTTATTATGTCTAATTTTCTTATATATGATCAACTACTAAGAGTATCTGTATATTAACGTAAAGAGGGTACAATATTAATACATGACTGTAAGAAAAGAGAAAGTGTGTGTAAAGTAAAATGTATGTAGTGCGTACAGCGTACAGCTCGCACAAGGAAAATACAAATAAATACTAATAAGACTTTCATGTTCAAAGACTTTCATGAATTCCCTCTTTCCCTTCTCTTTCAATGACAAGTGAATCAATTTTCAGATTTTTACTTGCATCTGAATTCTACGGTTTAAAATTATATATAATACATGGAATTAACTATCGAGTGACCAGGTACAGCAATATATTTTATGAAGTAATGTCATTATGAAATATGGTAGAACTGAACCTACAGATGTATTTCGTGAGAGTGATTCAGGTGATAGTGCCTGTAGAGATATAGCCTTGTACGTATTTATCATTTTCAGTTGTTTACTTTCATTACTATAAATATTGACACAGTGATAGTAAAACCTGTGCTAAAGTGATAACAAATGTTCATTCTATAATGTTAAACTTTCATGTTCATATACCTAATAGTTTCTGTAAAAAGGAAAATGAAGTTACGACAATTAGGCCAGCCTTGTCCAGATAGGTAACTGAAACTTCTCGTAAGGCACCCCAAAATAAATTAGTCTGCGCACATCTATGCTTACAACATCGCAAGTATAAATATTATTTCGTATTTTGCCAGATACGACTCCCAAGTTGTTTTCAAATCAACCTTACTACACGTCCCTGGAAGTTACGTCAGAGCAATCGTTTGGTGAGTTGGGTTGCATACATACAGGTTAGATTTTCAGCGCTCATAGATCAGAAACTAAGCACTTTCGAGGTTATGGTTATGAGGAAAAGTTTATTTTATATATACGGTATATACATTATATATATAATATATATCTAGCAGCAACCAACTGTCGTTGAAGTTGTTTTCGGACACCCAGTATATGTTGGAAAAGGGGGGGGGGGCATGAATGCATGCAAAACTCATGTAAGGTCTTACATTGATACTGCCCACCCTAATTTATGAATATACATCTTCTGCCGAATTCACGACAAATGCGGACAGAGGAAATTCCGCGTCAAAAGCGAACAGAGGAGGGGGGAGAGGGAAGAGCGGAGACGATACTCAAATTTTCACCTAAGACATAAGCAGACAACACCTCCACATGCCAAGGTCACAAACAACTTGCTCGCGTATTCGCAAGGATCAGTCAGTTGTACAGAATAGACACAGCTTCTATTGCAATGGAAGTTATCAACACTAACAAGGGGAAGCCATCAGCACATTACATGGGATATGCTTATAGGAAACATCGTGAAAATACAAAAGGAGTTATTTCCTGGGCATGCCTGAAAGAAAAATCTCGGAACTGCAAAGGAAGAATGAAAAGTTCTGTAATATCGTTTTGGAAACCACCGATCATCAGTGTGGACCGCCGGAAGAAGCTCAATTGGATGTCAAGAAACAAATTTTCAAGGTACGTTGTACAATCAGTGGTAACGGTAGGGTAAGCCGGAGACGGATTTCTTAAAATTTACAGGAGAAAAGACGAGAAAGTACTTACGGAATTGTGTTCTTGAGGAGTTTCCGAAGCCGGAGGTATTGTTTTTTAGAATCGTGCTACGTTTCTTGCCCGTAAATAAGGTATTTTTCGTCAATCATGCATCTCCGTTGTGCGATAGCTCGTGCCGCCATTACCGTCGACTACGTGAATCAAATGTTCCGTGCGTTCGGTTATGTAACCCCCTCACAGTGTAGCAACCACGCGGTAGTTTTACAAGATGACGTGCGAGCGGGTTTTTTGTTCCAATGTAAGGTAACACTCTAGTTTACGTCCTTTCCCTAAGGAATACGTGTCATATATCGTTGGAAAGCTTATTTTATAAGGAATTGAACAACATAAATCCCAAAGGTAGGAAAAATTTCCTGAAAGAGTAAATCGAGAAAAACCGATGTTGTCCGGATATGCGTAATTGAACATATTAAGGAATTTTTTAGATAATGAAGCACATATTTAGGGGTGAAATGAGTGCTAATGGAACCTAACCTAACAGGCCTAACCTAACCTCGTAGGCATACCTCGACCCCGTGAATGGATAGTGGGGTTATCGTGAAAAGAAAGTGTAAAAAGAAAAAGGTACTTACCCGAAGAGATGCCGGGTGCCGCACCACCATCGCGCACCGCGAGCGCAAAGAAGCAATCACCATGAAGATAAGGACGTAAAGTAGAGTTTAGCCTCGATTTTCGCTTAAAAACCTTTTGTGAATAGTTTGTGCGGCATTTATCGGCGCACCGCGAACGTAAAGAAGCAATCACCATGCAGATAAGGACGTAAAGTAGACTTGAGCCTCAATTTTCGCTTAAAAACCTTTTGTGAATAGTTTGTGCGGCATTTATCGGCGCACCGCGAACGCAAAGAAGCAATCACCATGCAGATAAGGACGTAAAGTACAGTTTAGCCTCAATTTTCGCTTAAAAACCTTTTGTGAATAGTTTGTGCGGCATTTATCGGTTCATAAGTTTGGAAACACTGCACATCAGCTGACGATACTGCATATCAGCTGACGATCAACAACGTGAGTCAAGATTTGCCCGCCGAATTAGCAACGACCAATAAATGATTATAATGTTAAAAGTAACGTGTTTTTCATGGAAAAAAAGTTATCGCCAGCTTGAAAAATCTTCCGCACTGCATATGAGGTAAGTAGCAATGATTTTTATTTGAAAACAACCGAGTATTAAGTGTCTCCGGCTTACCCTACTGTTACCCAATCAGTATTTATCGATTTATTTTCAAGTTTTCAAAGAGTAGATTAATTGTTGTTCAGAACGGGATCATTTGTGTGTTCTATCATGGTCTGTTCTGACATTTACAAATTGTTTTTTTAAAACTGTACCTTGTAATATTATATTATAATATATAATATTATATATTATATATTTGCAGGCAAAGAAGAGAGCACGGGAGGAATCCACCCCCATCACGCAAATCTGTGCTGAAGAAATTGTTGATCTGCATAATAGAGGTTACGACTTCGTTACTGAAATTCCAACACCTCTCCACATTAGGAGGACCTTGCAGAGGAACAGGTGCGCTGCTAGAGGTAACCAGAAGGAACCGACAACGCGCGACGAAGTTGTTCTTGACGATGAATGTTTGAGAATGACTGATGGCAGCAGCTTTCTTTTGAGTGATGACTCCTCGGATGAAAGGATTTTAATTTTCAGTGGCGAGAAAGGTAGAGAAAGTCTGAAGCAATCGGCGGTATTTTTCAAGGATCGAACGTTTAAGAGCTGCAGCAAGCAATTTGAACAGATCTATACAATACATGCGGACTTCGAAAGTACGGAGGAAGAAACAAACGTTTATCCAGTGGCGTTTGCCCTTTTGCCGAACAAGAGAAAGGAAACTTACGTCCGTATGTTTCGTCTTATCTTGGAAGTCATTCCTGAGTGGAAGCCACTGAAGATCAATATTGACTTCAAATCAGCAGCAATATCGGCTATCGACAAGTGTTCCCTCTCAATGGTTGCCACTTCCATATGAAGAAATGCTTGTGGAGGAAAATGCAGGAACTAGGACTCAGTACTGACTACCGCGAAGATCAAGACGTCAGTGTTCACGTTAGGACGTGTGCAGCCCTTGCCTTTCTACGGCCAGAACACGTAGAAGAAGGTTTCGTCGAGATTCACTCCACAGCTCCGTGTAATGAGAATCTCACGAATTTTTTTTTTACTATTTTGTCGATCAATGGGTAGAAAATGCAGATATACCTATATCGCTTTGGACATGTTATGAAAGGAGACACAGATCTACCAATGCTGTAGAGGGTTGACACAACAAAATTAACCATTTTTTTCATTCAAAACCTAAAGTAAAAGACGTCGTTCATTGTTTGAAGACAGAAGCTGAGGCCACAAGTTATATGTACATGAGAATGGAATTGGCCATGGACGGCAAGAAGAGGAAAAGAAAGTACGTTAAGCTGGATGACAGGATTGGAAGAATTGTTGCAAAGTATGAGCAAACAGGCGACATCAGATCATGCTTGAAAGCAATTTCTTATATTCAAAAACTAGATGTGTGAAAAACAAACTTTGAAGTGACGAAACATTTTATGATGAATTTGTAAATAGTTTATTATTTTATTGACGAAACAATTTTGTGTTGAATATGACGAGGCAAAAAGCTGATTTTAAACACGCCAAAATGTTTTTCAGTATAATGGTAATCATTTTGTCTGTCCAAAGCCAGGAAAAAGTGTGATGGGAATCAGTTAACATAAATATATGTTTGCAACATTGGCACATGCAGGTGTTATCCGCTTATGTCGCATGTTAAAATTTGAGTGACGTTTCGCTCTTTCCCCTGCGGCCCTATAGCGAAGCATTGTCCGCTTTTGTCGCGGAATTTCCTCTTGCCCGCATATGTCGCTGTCCGCATTTGTCGCGACTCACTTTTGCCCACCCGGTCGAAAATTTCTGGCGCCGCCCCTGCTCGACATGATACGTGAATTTTCATAAAAAGAAGAGTGAACGTCTAATTATTTCCATGAATCTAGGAGAAGTTAATGAAAGTTATTTTTTTTTAACAAGATATACCGGGTGTTTCATAAATACTTGAGGGTTTACAAATATGTGTTGCAAGTATAGTATTGAACTTACGTTAATGAAACTAGTCCAGAACGAACGAGGAACTCAAACAGTTCAATGCATGCATCACGGGTGACACGGCACGCATCAACACAATAGTGTACTTCTTGCCACACTTGCATAAACATGGGCCTGTCGATAGTGTCTAACGCTGCGATGATACGCTCCCTGCGATATCACGCGGCATCGGTGGGACGAATAGCGTCTTTGATGAAACCCCACAAAAAGAAGTCACACGATGTAAGGTTCCGTGATCTTGAGGACCAAAACATTGCACAAAACACTGTGAGTTGATGTGGGTGATTTGAGTGTCGCCTAGCGGTAGGGATATGAACTCTCAGCTTAACGAAACATGCACGCACAAACTATTTGCGTTCCTATCGTGTTGATGCGTGCCGTGTCACCCGTGGTGCATACATTGAACATTTGTACGTGTCAAAAAAACTGTTCGAGTTCCTCGCCTCGTTCGTTCTGGACTAGTTTCATTAACGAAAGTTTAATAGTTTACTTCCAATATATTTTTGTAACCCCACAATTATTTATGAATCACCTGGTATTTTAAACGTACAAGTGTGTTGTTATATGCATACAACAACTTTACTCGTTTCTACAACAACTTTATACTTAATATTTGTTGTAGAAGTTAGAGCCCTTCCATTATCGTAAACAGAAGGTTAGGTTAGGTTAGGTTATGTTATCATCTGGGGGTGTAAATCGTATTTAGGGTGATGTAAGGGTAAATTTATAAAGCCAGAATGAACATAAGTGGGGCCTTTGTGAAAATTTGAGTATGGATTGAGGAAACTGGAGAATAATAGGGGAATCATGGCATGTTGGGAGTGCGTGGATCGAGCAGCGCAACCTGGGGCCTATTTGTTGTGGACGAGATTGCTTAGAGTCGCTTCGTTTTTCCTTCTTCTCTCCTTTCTACTTTGATCCCTGTTTTCCGTGCCTTCGTGGAGCTTGTTTATATTATGTTGTTCTTCTTTTACTTTGTTTCATTTCTTTTGTATTCAAGTCTTCCGCGAAAGTCTTCATTCCCTGTCTACATCTTGATCCTTTTGTTTGAAATATTTCATCCCGGGCCTGCCAAAGTGGTTTTTCTATTCTGTTCATCCTTCAATTACAGATTTCCATTGCTCCTTCTCATCTCAGGATATTAGTACAACACAAGAAAAAAATTCTTGCACCATATTTCAGAATATTTCATAGATATCTTTGATGAATGGACACTAAAAACATCCATGCCTAGGCCGGGATTCGAACCTGAGACCCCTGGCGTCGTAGCGCGGTGTGCTAACCACTCCGCCACAAGGGCCATGAGGAAACAAAGAAAAACTCTTTAAAAATACTATAGGTTATATTTAAAAATTCGATGTTTGCATTTCATTTCTGATTTTCAGAAAGTTTAGCATATTTTAGAATGTTTCAGTTATGTCTTAGTGTCTGAAACAGTGGCGGCTGCTTAACGTTAATCAATTTACTAAAATGAAAAGAAAGAAAAATACACATTTCATAGATTCAAAAAGTTTAATAAAACACTGAAGTGAAATGAAACTTCTCACGTTAAAAGGCTCAAAAATTTGCAGCGCGCTATGTATTTTCCGTACGCTGTTAAGCTTATACAGCGAATACCGGGCTATTGGCTTCATTGCACACAGGGGTGCCCATCCCCCCCCCCCAAGGCCAATGGCGCATCCCCCCAAAATCATGTTATGCGTCCCCCCCAAATCATATCATTCGCAGCCTTAAACTATATCGTAATCCCAAGAAAATATTTAATTACGGCAGCGTGTCTACCGAAAGTAACTTTTTCCTTTGCTTTACTGAACATTATAATTGATCTAAACAGGGATGCCATCACTCAAGACCACCCCTAAAATCGTTCATCATAATCGAGAATATCGCGTGGATCCCACTTTAAACTGTAGGTTCAGTCCCGAATAGCCTTAGAGTGCATAAAGTGGACTTAAAACACCAAATCAATCAATCGAGAATACAGCTTGTCTTGTAATGCAGCTTTAGCATAAACATTTCATATTCATCTGATTAAAGCGCCAAACACACATCGTAGCAACAAATCATTGCGAATGAAGGGAACAAGAAAATTTTTACATCCATTTCTTTCCTTTTCCAGCTTTTCCTTTGGCACATTCGGGGTCGAAAACGTGTGGATGCCTTATCGCTAAATACAGTCTCCAAAATATAATGTTCGAACTCTCTCTCCACTACAGAAATCCCTTGCCAATCTAAGATTTAACACTTTATCAAGAGCTTTCTATCTCCCCCTTTAAATTTCATACTCAATCCTACCACCAAAATTTCCATGCCAATTTTAGACTTACTGTTAATATTGAAGAGTGGATAATGCCTCTTCCAAAAAATTAATTCTCAGTCTCCACACCAGAATTTCCGCAACAGTCTAAGACAATAGTAATACACAAGAATTGGACACCCCCTTCATTTTAATGCTCAATCCCCCTCTAACTAAAGTACTTGCCATAATCTAAGACCTAGAGTTGGATACTGTCCCCCCCCCCCAAGGTTAATTCAGAATCCCCCTCAGAACCCACGTGTCAATTAAGGCCTAATATGTAGGAGTTCGATAACCTGCGCCATAAAACCCCCCTGTGGGCACCCCTGATATCACGTTTTCGCCACCTCGTGGCGCACCGAGTGACCCTCGGTACTAGGGGGGAGGTAGGGTCTGAGCCAATCAGCTCTGGAAATCCGTCTGCTAGCGTGCTACACAGGTCCACAGCACGGTACGTGTTTTGCGGAGAGCTTTACAGAATCAGACATGGTTATGCGCACAGCGTGGCATAAGGAGCAGTCATTGTAAAGGATCAGTTGTGCTCTGTTGTACCAAGCAGTGGCGTCTCCTGACTCTGAACTTAAGGCGTTGGCAAAGAAGGAATGTTAACCCCTCCCCCTCTCATTTCTGTGAACCAATATTACAAATTTTCTACGTACCTTTTTGGTGTAAATTTGTAAATATTTAGAAAAACATTAAATTACATAAATTATTTTAAATGAAGTAAATACTTCATTTAAAATATTAATATATTTGAACGGTAAGGAGAAGCAAGGACTGTTTAAACAAGAAAATTAATGTTCAATACTTCGCCATACAATTAATTTTTAAAGCACGAGTTTGCAACCAGAGGGGTTGGTTGAACTCCCATCATCCCTACAAAAGACACCGTGGACATAAGAATGACCCGTTCATTGAAAAATCGCTAAAATGCACATTTCCGGTTTTTCCCCTTACCCTTTTCATGAAAGCAGAAAATTCGTGTAACCTCTTTGGATTGATTGATTTGTTGTTTTAAGTCCACTTTATGCACAGAAAGGCTAATCGGGACTGGACCTACAGTTTAAAATGGAATCCGAACCACTATGTGCCTCCACCGGGTATCGAACCCGGGACCCCTTGATTACAAGGCGGCGATGCTACCACTGCGCCATCCGGCAGCCCCCGTAACCTCTTTGGAGAATGAGAGAAAAACGTAGACAGTGATTTAAGATCACAAAAGAACATCTTAAGCTCTTTGTTACATTCTAACGATTGTTGCAGCACCAAAGTTCATGACATGAACATAACAATGCATAAAAAAAGCTTTCGGATACTTTTCCAAAACTTTACTTTGAAAGCCATTCAAATGACCACTCATTACAGAAGATCCATCGTATGTCTGGGCAATTCATTTATCTCCACACTTATATTTATCCATTATTTCAGTCACGTGACTAAAAAGAGCTCCTTCAGTTTTATCGGCGCTTATGTCATGAAATTCAAGAAATCTTTCAATTACTTTTTTTCTGTGAGGCCGAAAATAACGTAACACGGTTGACACCTGAGATTTATTGCTAATGTCTGATGTTTCATCGACCATGATAGCCACAGAGTCTGTGTTTTGAATTTTATTGTAGATTTCATCTCTCAGAACATCCGAAACTGAATTTATTAAATCATTTTGAATGCCTGCCGAAGTACCGCGAAAAACTGTAGAATTTAATAAATGTTCTTTTAATGAGGGATCAAACTCGGCACTTGCAGTAAGGAATTTCATGTAATTGCCCTTATTTAGAGATGCTGCATTTTCCTCATGGCCTCGGAATGGCAGTTCTTGCTTTGCTAAATAGCAGACGGCGTTAATCATCCTCTTTAATATTTCCCTGTTCTTTTTTACTTTTTCATTGTGTAGCTCTATTTCAGCTTTTCGTTGAGTATCCAAAAGAACGTCAATTCTAGTAGGGGTGGCAAGAAAACTACTACATTTAAAGAAACTATAAAGATGCCATTCAGAATCACTGTGTTTTTTCACTGCAGTATTGAGATGATTCAAATCCGCATACCCTTGATAATTCCCAACACCTTTTTTAGTCGAGAATAATAAACATGTCAAACAGTAAAATTTATTCACCACATCACACCCGCAAATTTCATAGAGTTCTTTTCGAAAATGGCTCTCAAAACCTTTTCCAGCACCACTTTTTCCTTTAACACATGTTGACATCGTGAGATTCGGACATGGTCGACCATTGTCAATCACTTGTTTCTTCTCTGAATACGAAAGCGATGAAAATGAATTATTTATATACTTTTGCACATCACTTTCACTATTCTCCATTTTAAAATAATCACATCACTTCACACCACACGTTTAAAAAATAATGCACAACAATCACGAGCAAAACAACGCTGAACGCGGGTTGAATGAAAGCCAAACCGTTGGGAACAAATACAACGCCTTGAGAAGGTAACCATGCTGGTGGGTGGCAGGGTGCGCATGCGCGGTCATCCTATGTTTTGGCAGTGGTTAGACGTTGTATTTTCTCTCCAACGTCCTAGCAGTGCCTGCCTGACAACCACTGCGCGCTGCGCCGCGTTCGAAAACTACCGGGTGCTCGAAACTGACAATTAAAGAAAATCACTCAAAATCGTAATTTATAAATGTAAAGATACTTTCTTATTTATTTCATTTTCCTTTGGCCGTTGACACACGACTTACACACCCAGAGCAATCGCCACTGGCCTACATCCCATCCAAATTTTGAGTTTTTGATGAAAGCAGGAAAGAACTCGGAAATAAAAAAAACAGTGTTAAATGTAAACACCCCTTAAAATGATCTCGGATTACCTTTTTGTCTTTGAATAACTTTTAAAATGAAGGTTTAAATCGGTGATTGCAAAATATTTTATAGTTTATTCCGGCCGTACGTAGAAAGCAGCTATGTGATACAGATCTTTACAATTCCAGACCCCTCGGGAGAAAACCCTGCATACGCTTGCGGTTACAAGTGAGTGTATGTGTGTGTAAAGGGGGGAGGGTAATTGTAAATGCAAGAAACAACATCTACCTGTAGCACGCATCTGTGAAAAGTCACGAGCCGCTGCTTGTCTGAAAATCATATTTAAAAAACGTACTATCACTACTACTTTGAGAAATAGAAAATTACAGCAGTGTATTATCAGAATTTATCTCTGCCAAGTGTAAATTTCTCCGTCGCATATTGTTTGTTGTTCTAAAAAGAGGAGGAAGAAGCAGCTTTGAACGGCGCCCTAGGCTTCATCCCCCCGGCCTACCCCTCGCTACGAGCTTGGGCCACGAATACAACAACATTCAACGGTGGAGGCACATGGCACAGTGGTTCAGATCCCACCTTAAACTGTAGGTTCAGTACCGATCAGCTTTCCTGTGCGTAAAGCGAACTTAGAACAACAATTCAAACAACAACATTCATGGAAGTCGACATGCCCATTACGTACTTCAAACATGGACGTCCGCAGGATTTTTTCCAGGGAGGGGCAAGGAAGATATTTTCTTCCAGGGGGGCCAAACAAGGCACATTTTCCCCAATAATAGTGCAGTTGTCTCTAAAAAAAAAAATGCTTAAATTTGAATTTATCATATTCATGCAATTATTCACACATATTATTGTTACTGAAATGAAATTATATGTGTGAAATATATCATTTTAGGTTGACTTTCATTTTCCAGGGTTCGATTCCTGGTGGAGGCACATAGTGGTTCGGGGGCCTCCCCGACGATGCAGTGGTAGCGTTGTTGGATACCCGGTGGAGAAACATGGCACAGTGGTTCGGATCCCACATTAAACTGTATGTCCAGTCCCGATTAGCCTTACTGTGAATAAAGTGGACTTAAAATAACAATTCAATCAATAAATCACGTAGTGGTTCGGATCCCACTTTAAACTGTATGTCCAGTCCCGATTAGACTTACTGTGCATAAAGTGGACTTAAAACACTAGATCAATCCAATCCAAAAATCATTTTCCAGGGGGATGCACGGCCCCCCCTTTGGAACGCCCATGACTTCAAAATATCTGAAGTAATTATTTTTAATATGATTTCAAACGTATACACTTTATTATTATTTTTGATTTTGCAGTATTTCCTCGTTATTTGTAGACTTTCTGTATAAACCAGGATTTTTATCCCTTAGAATCAATTATTTGGAGAATCCAAATATTAGATCATGCATTTCAATATTTCCCTTAAAATCACCAGGATTTGGAGCCATTGTGCCCGTAAAGCTGGACGATTATTAAAAGAGAAGCAAGATATCGATCTTCACGTTCATTCTCAAGTAACTCACTCCCTTACTTATTAATACATGTTCATTTATATTTAACGGCACGAGGATAATTTGGGGGAAATTGTGGGAGAGTTACACGGAATAAGCTGCTGAAAGGGGTACAGAGTTTTACCTTAACCATCCTTGACTTCAGTAATCTTAAAAACGCCAGTATTCTGTAGTATCAAAGCAAAATTGGGTTAAAATTTTCAAAAGTGTAAGACACCCAAAGGCCAAAAGAATGTCTTTCAGGGTTCAAAAAATATTTAATCTCCTCTCTTAGAATGAAATTTCTTCTTGAAACGTCTTATGCTCTGAATGTTGTTCTAAATGCAATTGCATTTTAATTAGTACATACTCTATGTATATGGATTTCTTACAGCCTGTGAACTGCCTCCTATGAATGCATCCTTATAATCAACACGTTACCACAAATCCTTTTCGTGGTATTGAATTTTCCTGCCTTTTCGCCATGATATCAACTTGTATGACTTTGTCGGTTTCGCCCTGGCCATAATAACCTGTCATGTCTTCCTGAAATTTCCGTGTTTTGATTGGTTGAAGTTTGGAGTTATCGCTTGGCTGCATTTCCGTTGTTTTCTACACTCCTTGACATGGGAGATAGTCAATTTGCAAGAAGGCCGTGATGAGTCTATTAATGTTCTCATGCAACACCGCTATTTAACCAGAAGCAGTAAAATTATGTTTATTTGTGTTTTATAGACTTCATCTACGTTCCTGGACTACTACTCTGTAAATTATGTATGATGTAAATTATGCAAATTATGACAGTTTTTGCTTGAAGGTTTTAACAATTATACGACGCACGCTTTTAGAAGCGATATCGGGCGGGGCCACGCAGAGGGTGTGCGTGGCGATCAACCAATGGCAGGAGTGCAACGTTGTACAGTTAGGAAACCGCGGCGCGCGAGTTAAACGCCGTGTTCTGTATTTTTGTTGCGCGCAAGAAGTTTCCATAAAACACGTCACTTTAAGGTTCATCATAAGATGGGGAAAGACATTTTGAACCTGACTGTCCAAATCCCATGAATTTCCGTCGCCTACAGCCGGAGTTATCG
This sequence comes from Lepisma saccharinum, assembly GCF_977018435.1. Classification (NCBI taxonomy): domain Eukaryota; kingdom Metazoa; phylum Arthropoda; class Insecta; order Zygentoma; family Lepismatidae; genus Lepisma; species Lepisma saccharinum. The sequence continues at coordinate 12,279,360 of NC_139239.1, read as the reverse complement.
TTACTTGAAGAAACAAGGGAAACAACACCTTTCATTACCTTCAGCCTGTTTTTTTTTTTTTTCGTTTCCACCGTGTTGACGCAGCTGAGTTGTTGTGTCTAGGGAAAACTGTGTGTGTTAAATTCGCCTCGATATAAACAATGACCCTTCATTGTTCTGGGCATTCTCGAACATTGAAAGTCTGGGTCAGTTAGAGTTCAGCGTTTTCGTAGCAAGGCCGGTGTAAAATTATTCGCCGCTTATCGTTCACTCGTGCGCCACAAAGAACAGTTTGTGAAAAGATTAAATACAGCCCTTTCGTGCGATAGTGTGTGTTCCGTGTGTTCTTTTTATTTTAAATAATGTCACTCTCAAAACCTAGCACCAGTAGTACATGCACCAAGGGTGCAAAATCTAATCATTAACCTCCAGGAGAGTGACTCGGAAATGAGTGAAATCAGTGACACGGAGACCGAGGAAGACGACGAGAGCGGTGATGAATAAATACCTTCAAGCTTCTTTCAAGTATGGGTTTTTCGTATAAGCTACAGTGATGTGATATTATAATCCTGTGTAGAAATATTCACTATATTATTTCACTATACACATATATACTGTGCATGCATTATCAAAATAATGGACACACCGCGAATCTTCTGTCCTTCCCTTGCGCTAGCAGTTAGTGTGGCAACAGCGCAGTAGCACTGGCTGGGTATTCGCCGAACTCATGTTCCTTCTAAAAGCGTGCGCCGTATAATTTGGTTTGATTTGGTTTATTTTACTTCACTCTTCTGCCACTTTTCACTAATCGCGAAGATGAGAATGAGAGAAGATATGATGAAATTGATGAAGGGACACCCCTAAGAACACCCCATACTCATTCCTGGCGTTGTGCTAACCGCTCCGCCACGTATGTCGGCTCACCTATAATTCCTTAACATAGGGCTTGAATCCTACGGGAGATTTCACACCGAAATGACACGTACCGCATGTTACTTGGAAACGAATTAATGAACAGCAACCTTTCACATCGTAACGGCATGACACGCTGCACAAGTCTACACTCGATTGGTGTAATTCTCAAACTGGCATGCGGCACGTAGGTTGTCGATTCGGCTTAAAATCTCCCAACTGTATTGTAAATATCGTATCTGTAAATTTGTATTCCAACAATACGCAACTGATTATTATTGGTAATAATAAAATTATGGTCACTGAAAATACAACAGTTGACTTTCAAGTTCTCTAAAAACATTTTAAATTTCACGCTGACACATATACCTATAGGCATATTATATAAAATATTGCAAAGTTTCCCTGACTAGAAAAATTCTGTTCCGTTATCTATATTACACATACATGTTTGAAACCTAGTCAAAATACATACCTGAGTAGGTACTGTTTGTATCCATAACCTTCGAGGTGTCATGAGATGCCCAGAACATGGTATCTTCTTTCGAAGTAGTCGACTGGCTGGAAGAAAGAAAATATAAATATAATCGACGTCTGCAAGCTTCAGTAAAAATTACGAACGGACAAAGAGAGAAATATAAGATTTCAATGGATCAAATTGTGTGTTCCTGTTGAAGTATAATCAGTGAAGTGTGTTTACACGTAAGCAATGTAGACAATGTAAGGGCACATGCCTCCTTAACGAAAACACAATAGTTCAGAACCTTAAAAAGATATAATATATTGTCTCAAAACTTGCTGATTTTTTTTAAAATTAATGACTTCTATGCTACATTGTACAAACATTATACAAAAATGTATATATTTCGAGAGTCGAGACGAGACCGAGACTTTCCCTTCGAAACCGAGACTAGAACTAAACAGGTGTCTATAAATCGAGACGAAACCTAGAACGAGACCTCAAACAGTGATTGGAGAGCGACTATTTTGAATGCACCCGTGCAAGGTATTCAAACAGGTAATACTCGCTTTTGTAGGAAGCTTTGTCGCTGCTATTCCGAAAGTTCTTGGTTCAAGTCAGAGGTGTGACCAAAAGGGATTGGTGACCTTATGGTCCAGCGTTAAATGCAGGAAAATGTGGCAAAATATAGAACCCGACAACAAAAACATACCTACCCCCTTACAAAAAATCGGCACGCCACTGGTCCGAACCCCACCAAAGGCATGGACATTTTGAAATGATTTTTTTTTAGCATGACACAGCCGTAAGTGAAAATAGATATGAAATTGCCTTTCTGTTGACACGCTGAAAACATTTTTTAAACTCAAATTAGCAGGGAGACAAATTGTTGAATTTTGGAAAATCTAGCTCCTATTTAGTTCTTTTCCACTAATTTGGTTTGACAACACTGCGTTGCACATCTGAACTTTAGTGAAGTGTGTTCCTAGGAGAGCAGATGTGACATGTATGGTGGATACTTTTTAAAGTACATAACTATAGCCCATAGCAACCCTATAGGGGTTGACAGTTCTAACAGCTGGCTTGTCTGCGTCTAGGTCAATATATAACATGAAAGGGCTCCTAAGGCGATGAAATCGTATGTTTTGACGTCCAAAGGGCGTCCATTCTTTCTTGTTCCTTTCTTCGCCGCCTTACAAAAGTTGGCATGTCGGCGCACTACAAGAGGCTGCATAATGGAAACACGCGACTGATTATAAATATTAAATTCGGATGTCGGTTCGTAACATGATCTCTTTTCCTTGTGCACATAACTTGTTTGATCCAATTCAAAACAGAAGCCGTCCGATTCTTCGAACTGATATCTGTGCGTGTAACTGTGAACCAGTGGCGGCTCGTGGTGAACCAAAGTGGAGGGGCGACAGCTCACAAATTTGCTCTACTAGTAATGTTAGTTTAAATGATGAATTTCGTGTGTATAACAGCCAACGTGATAAGAAATTGGTATATTCGTCTTTACCGAATATCATGTTTTGCACGTTATGATAAATTAATAAGCCTTTAACAGATGCGAAGATTACGAAAGATGGAAGAAGAAATAGAATTCTAACAGATTTAGTCGTAGCATTTTTTAACTTAACAGAGGGGAAAATTCAGAAGAAGGTATATTAGTTTTTACATATGCACATACGAATATTTATGTGCATTGAACGTGAAAATTACTAGTAAAAAAGTTACAAAGAAAAAGTTTCCTATCCAACATGACTAATTGATATGTGAAATATGGCAGCAAAGTAATATCTTACTGGAAAGGTGATGGATATCTGCGTTACCAGAAGCTTTACAGTAAAAACTTCGAACTTACCAGAAATCTTCTTCAGACATGCTTGTTCTAGATTCAAATTCAGCCTAGGCCAGCCTAAGTTTTTTATGTTTATTTTTTCATCCATACTTCTCATACTTCTGGTAGAAAAACTTCGCACCAACAAGTTCCCCACACTGTTCATCGCGACAAACTCACAACTACAGCACACAACTACCGAAAAAGCTTCACTTCTCCATGAAAACGAAGAAACAACATTCAAGTCTTCCCATCCTGCCCTTTTTTTGCGTCGGGGTTCCCAGACAATTTTGCCTGGTGAGTTTAGATGACGAGTTTGTAATTTATTTAACAGCTGTCTTGAAAAGAAATTGGGACAACTTTGTCACATTATCAGGATTTTTTATAAAACGTGCTAATCAAAACATGTTATTAAATCTACATGATGTACTCTACATCATTGTAATCCAAATGCACTTTCCACTAAACTCAGAAAAAATACATGCGATAATTTTACAAGTAACAATAATCTGTAGCAGGCTTCCACGGCTAGCAAACCGCATTACAAAGCCAGGGGTCCTGGGTTTGAATCCCGGCATGGACATGGGTGTCCATCAATTTCATTATATCATCACTCATCCTCATCGTCATAATTGCCGAGAAATAGCAGAAAGCGACGGTAAATAACAAAAATCAAGCACGAGTCTGTACTTTTTCAGTTATCAATATTTTCTTTCCTCATTGGAAATTGCGTATTTTATGGCTCTACTCTTATGTCATAAGTAGACCTCGGATTTTAGGTTTTTAACAAATTTTACCTTTACAGGTATATAAGAAATAATAAGTTATGTCAGCGTTTCGTTAAAAAACGCAACAACAGATGTTTTATAGTGCCTAAAAAAACTATTTTGCTTGTTGGAACCTATTTTAGGTATATGCGCCTAAATCAAGCCCTTTTTTAGGTTTTTATATGTTTTTAAAGGTTTTACAGAATTTTTATGTCACGCAGAGGCATTTGCTTTCTTTTATCATGAAAAAATTCAATGACGAACGTGTTTGAAAAGTACTGTCTGTCGATTTCCCTTCCTCCAATTCCATGGTGATTTTTCAAAGCTCAAATATCTGGTACCACTGATATCTGTACAATCCAAAGTAGTCTGATCTGTGTGGTTTTGCTCACTTTCGCGTCTCTTGGGTACTTTGTGGCATTCACGCCTTGCAAACTGACATTTTAGCATTAAAGTTTGCACCACTATGTTTCTGTTGAAAGATTGTTTTCGTCATATAATATGATCCTCACGCAAAATTGCGGAGTGTGACTGTGGATAACATGAAAAAAGATTGTTGCGTAACTATACAGCGAAGAGTTGATTTTAATAGCAAATTTCCAATGGCAAGTTCTGCCATCGCCGTAGAGTTAGGCAACACGCATAACGTTATGCAAGATAGAGCATATTTCAGGATTTTTTATTGCCGGTGACTATACTTAATCAGCATTTTTCAGGAATTTAGAACTATTTTAATTTTTTTTTAACCTACTTCAAGATTTTTCGAGCATAACTTAAGATTTTTAGGACCTATTTTAGGATTTTTCGAACCTTTTTAGGACTTTTAGAGCCTATTTTAGAAACCTAAAAGCACACTTTTTAGAACCTAAAAATCCGAGGTCTAGTTATAAGTGAATACGATTATGGAATACTTATGTTAACTTCATTGCTTCTGGCAACTCTTCATTGTTTACCGCTCTCCGGAGAGAAGGTCAGTTTCGCCGACAGGGGTGAGTCTCGGACGACAAAACCCTTCGTCCTTCCATGCACAGGTCCCGTCCGTGTTATTCCCCCAATTCCCTCGCCTCTTTCCCCTCGCGGCCGCGCCTCAGAAATCAGAATGCTGGAAGAGACGTAAAGTGGGAGGACGGCGCCACATTTCTCTCGAAGTTCCGTATTCCCCCGCACGGTGGCGTGCAAACTTCCTTTTGTCGCGGAAGAATTAATACAGAACCGACTAATCAACGATCTATAAGCAAATAAATATTTGCAATTCAGACAATGTAAAATATAATATATAAATGTTAATGTAATGTTTGTTCACTTGTGGTTACGCGCGGCAGTGCGGCGTCCGTATCGTCCTTATGAGCGGCCGCTCCTGCTGTGAACCTTGCTGGAAATACTCTGGCCCAAACTGCCACCTTCATAACGAGTTCTCCCTTTCTTGATTGATTCCCAAACATCTCGGCAGAGTTTGTATTATAGCATACGTTTTGTACAAATAGTGTTAAAGTACCCTGTACATTTCCAGTGCTGTGGGGAATTAAAATCACCACTCCGAAATAAAAGTGTTTTTGTTAGAAAGGAACGTCGTTAATATTTGAAGAGAATAGAATTAATATGAACCAAGTGTAAGGAATGTAATGTTATAATTTTCTACAATACAATACAAAAACGTATTCATCTTGTGTTTTCCGCCTTTGGGGGCGGAGGGTAAAAATAACAGCCTGTTGGTTGTTACCACTCGCTGCAAACAAGTGTTGGGAAGAAGGAAGGGGTCAGGGAATGTTCGGGCCTCAAGTTCGTTTTCCTGTATTGAGTTGAGTGGTTCTTCAAGCTGTAGGGAGGCAATTGACGATTTTGCTCCTTTGGAATGGGAAGTTGAAAGTATTCTGAGTTCCCCATCTCCTTATGATTACATTACCAGTTTCCCTTAATTGCTTTTAAAATTAGTGTTTCTTAACGCCATTTATTTATAGTGGGATTTTCGCTTTTTTAATACAGGGAGGTTATTTCAGTCGTTCACCGCCAGAGTGACGGCCGTTCCGCGGACTCTTCATGCAACAGGTCCCGGCAAATTGCGTTCAGGAAGTCCGTAACAGAAACCGCTTGTTTTGTAATGTTTCCACTTTTCACAATTACAGTTACAATTACAATTGAAATAAGCACGTACCTTGTCGCACGGATGCAGGAAAAGGTGTCCTCCCAAATACAAATATTTCCGGCACCTTATTTCTGACATCTAATCTTAGATTAGTCATCGCTACTTTATTCTCAGTTGTCGCGACAGCGCCTGCAGCTTATCGGGGGTTGGGTGAGTTGTCAGCCGCGAGAGGGCGCTTCATCCTGCACGTGTCGGCAGTGATGCCAACCGTAGGGACATGTCCCTACGCATAGGGACTTTTCACTAAATTTCGCCCGCGTAGGAACGTAGGGACAGATTTTGCCAAATGAGGGAAAACGTAGGTACTTTTTTCAATCTTGGTAAATTACATTTTATGAATTAGTTTATCTGGATACTTTAGCGAGGAGGAGAAAAAAGAACTAACTAACAGATCTCCATCAGAATTTTGGAACATGTTATCGGTTACCAAAAACTTTCAAGGCAAGTTCCTTTTTGAAAACATTTCCACTCTCGCGAAAATAGTGCTAACATTGCCGCATTCTAACGCGGAAACGGAAAGAATATTTTCAATGTTAAGTGATACAAAAACAAAAAAGGGAAATAAAATGGGACCAAAATTGTTAAAGAATGCAGGAAATACAGCATCACCAACCAACATCTATCTCTTCACAGCAGCAGCATGTATGACTTCAAATAACATAATCAACAGTAAACGACTCAACGTTATTCATTAGGGGTGTGCTGGATTCTTTACTTTAAAAAGTCGTTAATTCTCGACGTTTTCTGCCTTGTAAGTTTCTGGAACTTATCGAAAGTTGTAAGTTTTTATTCTAGAAATGCAAAAACAATCACTTAAAGTGAAAATGACTTGTAAAATTCGAGATTTCCAGTGCTTCGGGAAATTTCGAACATTTCCCGTCCAGAAAATTTTCCGACTTGGTTGGGAAATTGCAAATTTTTCAGTCCCGAATGTCGGGATTTAAAAAAATTACCGTCCCGATCCCGTCCCGACCCAAAAAATTCTGTCCAGCACACCCCTATTATTCATTAAGGCAAGAATTTACAATACCGGACCCTTCTGTAATTTCTATGCTACGTCTTATACTCACGAAATAATTATTCGTGATTATTTATCTCAAGTTAACATGTTGGGGTGAGGGGGGAAAAATGTTCATTAACGTGTAGAAGTTGTAAAATAAGCTTTTCAATTCTCGCAATGATTCTCCGTATACAAGTATGGTAGCCATATTTGTTGATATGAACAAATTAAAATTAGTTACGCTGTCTACAGCGTTGCCACACTGTTGATTTCATACTTGGAGAGCATGGATCGTGTAAGAATGGCGGAAGAGAACAGTAAAAAAGTTGTTAATGTTGTACAGATTGTTAGGTGGAGTGTGCAGGAGGATGGCTGTGGGCTAATTAATAAACTTATGGATTTCAGTATATTGCCCAAAGAACGTGCTTACATGTGACAGCGACAATCACGATGTAGAAGAACTGATTTGATTACAGGTAAATTTGGCAACAGTACATCAATCATAAAATTGCAGGATACGAAAATGGCGTCTTCGATGATGAACGTTTGCCGTTAAAGTGCTACGAAAATAATATTTTTTATCGGTTCGTAATCACAATTACCGCAAAACCATTCAGGAATAGCCCCACTGACCATTCTCGGTAAGTTTAGGTTAAGTTAGGTTAGGCAAACATAGTTAAAATTTGGGCTCGAAAAAAACATGCACGGGTAGCCCAACAAACCATTGACGGATAGCCCCACGAACCATTCAGGTACGGTTAGGTTAGGTTAGGATAGGCAAACATAGTTAAAATTTGGGGTCGTAGTAATATCAGGAATGTATATTTCGTTTTTTAAGTATTGGAAACACAAAATCTTCCGGTAAATAACACTGGTCAACACACATTTTCTGGCATAAGGTTTTCCAATGGTTTTAAGGTAACTTTGGGGTGCTGATTCCAAATCTGATCTCAGATTTGCTCTATCACATCTCATTTGTATGCTATTGGCAAATCCCATTTTCATTGATTTTACCCGGAATTGACCGGTGGGCACTATCACATCAGGTTTTTGAGATATCAAATATTGCATTTTCAATAAAAACAGCACATTTATGATCATTTACGAAGAGCTAAACAGACATACAAATAAGAATAAGATAAAATACAATATACAATAATAACGAAACAAACATTTAATAAGTCGTAGCACAGTTGTGACTGCATATAAATGCTCTTTGCTCAAATGACCCAAGTTCTCTGGAAAGTCGGCCAAGTGACTATGTAAGTAGTGAACCACCTTGATGCTTATCCTACATCCAAGTGCTTGGAAACTCAAGAGCATCTCCTCCACAATCTCTTCATAGTTGTCGCTTTCCCGTTCCCAACGAAATTCCGCACCACATCAGAGAATGCATTCCAACCCCTAGCCTCTGCCGCAGTCATTGTTGTAACAAAGTGTGGATCCCTGATGAGTGTTCTTATCTGAGGGCCATCAAATATTCCTGCCTTTTTCTTCTCGGCACTAACACTTGAAAAGGTTGAACAAATATAGCTGAAGCAGTCTCCAGTGTGATCAAGATCTTTGACAAATTGCTTCATTAATCCAAGTTTTATGTGCAGTGGGGGAAATAGAATTTTATTCCTATCAACCAAAGGCTCATTCTTGATGTCCTTGTCACCAGGCATCAAACTGATTCTTGGTGGCCAAGTCCTTTTAACCCAGTGTTCTAATGTAGCCCTACTGTCCCAGTAGCAGAGGAAACAAGGGTATTTGGTGTGACCTCCTTGCTGCCCCAGCAGAAAATTAACCATTTTCAAATCAACACAAATTACCCATCCATGAACATGATATTCCAATCTATCCAGAATTGTTTTGATGTGTGCATACTCTTCTTTCTTTCGTACAGAGAGTCCTATTGGGATTGAACTATATATATTTATGTTGTGCAGTAACACATATTTCAAACTCCTTTTTCTACTGTCAATAAAAGTCTCCATTCACTTGAATCATTGTAGGCAGTCCCATATTCTGAAGAAGCCCTTCAACATCATTACAATAAACAAGTTGACCATCTGAATGGAAGTACTTTCGCAGTGCTGCTTCTCTGTTTCGATAAAAGGAGACACTAGTGCCAGGTCTGAGTAGTCCTTTCTCTTTCAGCCTGGAAGCCAACACTTCAGCAGACTGCTTTGGCAAAAACAAATCTCTTACCAGATCATTTAATTCAGGCTGACTAAACAGATAAATTTTATCAGAATCTGCAACAGATGGCGTATATTCGGTCAGAGCATCATCCTCATCGTCTGTAGAAGCAGGCGAAGTGAGGGTTTCAACATCAATCGTACCTCAGTAAATACAGACACAGGTATTTCCTCACAGTGTTCAACTGGTCGTCTGGCAGATGGTATATCTGGGTATTGTAAGTGGTGTTTGTTCGTCTTATTGAAACCTTTTACATTGACAAGGCAGAAGTAACAGTCATCCAAATGGTTTGTTGGTTCTCTCCAAACCATTGGCACACCAAACTTCATCTTATAATTCTTTCCTTTAGACCATGATCGCAAAGTTTCAACACAGGTCTTGCACACTTTGAGGTAAGCCCAATATTTGTCTTGGTCTCCCAATCGTACATAAATGTAGGCAAGATACACCTTCTTGACAAAGGTATTGATGTTGTGCCTTTGATCCCTCAAAGTGAAGCTACCACAGATGTAGCAGAAGATATCTGCGTCATTACGGCAAGTCCTTCTTCCGAATGTTGTAGCCATTGTTAGATCACGACATGCAGATGAAAAATATGACATAAATGTTGATGTCTACATAAAATCATATTATAAACACACTATCCTACAAATACAATGCCATATTTTATCACTAAAGCACTCACTGACTCTCAACAACTTGTCACCCTAAGTGACCACCGGTCAATTCCGGGTAAAATCAATGAAAATGGGATTTGCCAATAGCATACAAATGAGATGTGATAGAGCAAATCTGAGCTCAGATTTAGAATCAGCACACTGACATTAGTCTAAAACAGTTGGAAAAGTCCATGCCAGAAAAAATATATTTTTTTTTGTTGACCAGTGTAATAAGCAATCGTGCCGATCGCGGACCACTCAATGTCACTTATTTTGCAATTTCTACACGTGACCCCCCAAATTTTAACTTCAAATTCGTGATTAGGAGGCCTCAATTAGTGAGTATGCGAAATATTACAAAAAATCGGGGAGAGGTCCTGTATTGTAAATTCGCTCCTTCATTAATTGTGGAAGCACCGAGCAGAAAGATTTGGTAAGTAAATGTGTATATTTTATCTTCTGTTTGCATGCTCATGAGGTGTTTTTTTTTTAGTCACTTTACTTGGCGTAGGGACATTTGGTCAGTTGTAGGGACATTTTGACTACGTCTGTAGGGACATTGCCGAAAAATGGTTAGCAACACTGTCGGCTACCAGACGTCAGTGTACGTTCATGTTCACTTCTATTCATTTATCAGTACGCGTGTTGCTTATACTGTGTTATTGTAATGTGCTTACTCGTGGCCAGTGCTTTATTGTGTGTTAATTGTTATTCATTCATTACTTATGTCGTTAAACAAATATAGTCTTGAACATAGAGTTTTTATGTACGATAATTACGTGAAAACGAATTCTTGCAGAAAAGTGGTCAGGGATTACGATAGACAGGATCTCTTGAACCTAAGAAACGTGTTGTATTGCTGTTGAAGGAAGTCATTTTCAACATCTCTTATAACACAGGAGGTTAGTGATCATCATTATTATTACTTTTAAATATCATTTTACGCTTTCGGTTTGCTTTATGCGCCGGGATGCTGTCTTCCCTTTCTGTCAACTGAGGATAAAGTAGCGATGTCTAATCTAAGATTAGATGTCAGAAATAAGGTGCCGGAAATATTTGTATTTGGGAGGACACCTTTTCCTGCATCCGTGCGACAAGGTACGTGCTTATTTCAATTGTAATTGTAACTGTAATTGTGAAAAGTGGAAACATTACAAAACAAGCGGTTTCTGTTACGGACTTCCTGAACGCAATTTGCCGGGACCTGTTGCATGAAGAGTCCGCGGAACGGCCGTCACGCTGGCGGTGAACGACTGAAATAACCTCCCTGTAAACACTAACAAACTAACAATGGCTCAGTAACTTCTGTTTCGGTGTGTAAGCAGACATGGGCGTAACGTGGAACCTAACTTTCGGGGTTCTGAATATAAATTGGCACTTAACATTGCAGAATAAAAAAGTTTTATTTCAATTAAAAGTAATGTCCAGAACTATTTTACTAAATTACTGTTAGATGTGCGAAATCATAAAAGTTACTCATTACTTTGCTTCTCAGGTTCGAGTAGGTGAACAAAAGTACCATTAACTTGTAAATTTTAATAAACTTGCAAATTCTGGGGGCAAGTGCCCCACCTTGCCTTTTAGTTTTATGTGGAGCACTAGGTATCTACAAACCAATCCCATCACACCAGATCCTCTTTCCTGCTAATCCAGGCTAGGATTTAGCTATGTGGAGGTCCAAAACCAGTAACACGTTGGTTTGCTACCTCTAGGGTTAATCACAAGATGATGATTAATGATAAACCGATGAAATGGATGATGAGACGAACACAATGATTTACCCACGGTTTGAGCATGGGAACTCTGGCTTTGTAGAGCGTTACGATGACCACCGTAGCCGACTGCCCTCTCCCTTCACTGACAACTGATATATCTTTAAAATCAAGCTACGTCAGATAGTTGGTATTATTTTTATTCTACCATATACCAAATATTTCTTTTCCCTTCATTTAGTAACCCTTATCAAAATGTTTCTTCCCAGTGAGACCCCATTTGCAGATGGCCCGGAAGTTTATCCTAGTACCGCTCCCGCCACTCGGTTGTCCTTCGTCTGTTGGAAGACTGCTTCCACCCAATAAGAAGAGCGCTGAAGACAGCACGAGCTCTATTCTCCGCCAGCCATAGCGAGCTCGCCGTTCACTTCAAGAGGGGAATTTAAACACTTAGTTGCAACATTCACAGCGAAGGGGAGGGGAAGGTATTTCAGATGATGAAAGGAAAACGAATTTTCTCTCCAAGTGCTTAAGTAGCTCATTAATATTATTTGCTTACCCTTTTGAAAGACTCATGCAACAGCATGGCCAGGCGCTATGTTTCCAAACACAACGGCCCGCAGACGGTAGACTGTTCCTTGGCGGGAATTGTACCAGATCGAATATCAGTCTATATATATCTTAATCCAAGTGTTTAATTTTATTTGAATGTTCTCTGCGCTTAAAAATTGTAGTACTTTTATGCTTTCTAAAATCTGTTAAAAGTATATCATTGTGAATGCACGTAAGTCTATCATTGTAAATGTACATTGTTCTCGTTCTTCAGGCGTCTATGGCATTCTTGGCTGTGATGGTGTTATTCTGCAGAATGACTATGGAGCGATTAAGGTAAGTGATTAACATTACCGATTCATAGTTTAGAGGATGAGCGTAGGCTCGTGAATTTCACTTCATTACTTGATTAAGCTACTTCTCTACTTAACGATAAAAAAAAGTTATTTGACCTATCAACCAAATAAACTGCAAGTTCCCGACTCGTTCTGTGTCTCGTTTCCAGTTGCAAATGCTCGACTCGTTCTCGCACTCGTCTCGAGTTGCAAATGCCTATCTTCTGTGAGCCCGATGCGACCCGCAGGCCATAGATTGGGGCCCTGGCATACAGAACGTGTCCTAATCTCACATTTTGATTTGTGCTGACATAACCCTTTTGTGTGAACTAAAAACACTCGATTTCGTCATCGGTACATCGAATCCACCGATATCCGGAATCATAAAGTGCTACTTTTCCGGGCATTCTCCACCATAAACCACCTTCCCACTAGAGTAAATTCGGACAAAAAAAATCCTTTTTCTGTTCTAAGAAGCTTTGCATAACAGGCAAATTTCTTCCATAAAGCATAAATTAGCTATATTACTGTAAATATTCTACGTAATTTTTATTTTTCAGATATCTAGTATCGTTGATTTTAACGAAAAAATTATAAGAATAACAATTGAAGGTCTTATTTAGATCATTGAAACTAAAAAAGAAAAATTGAAATCGGTTGAGAAATAGCCGAGGAACAAGTTATTTAAAAATATGAATTCCGCCAATTTGAATCCAATATGGCGGATAAGCGATAAAAAAGCGAGTCATGTGACCACATTTTTCTGCATATTAGGACCACCCATTAAAAGCGTGTGATGTCAAACTGAGGGCACATTTCAGTGCACGCGAAACTAGAGCTAGCTCCTAGACTATCGGTTCTAACGAGTTGCAATACGTTAACAACAAATATAACCTGTCTATAAGTATTCAGACACCATACATCTGAATAATTCCAACGGTAAAGATAATTTTGAGTTGGAAGAAATGTTCACACACACTTTATATTATAGCTTACGAAAGTGTAGAACAAAACGAGATTCTACGACCGTAAGTCTCGGTCTTGTCTCCATTTTACAGATATCTGTCTCGTTCTGGCCTCGATTTGTAAGTGGTGGTCTCGGTTTTTATCTTGTATCCGTACCAACACTACTACTCATAGCAAATCCACCATGTTTCTACAGATTCATGTTGATGTCGTACGATCCTCCCGAATCCTATCAAAGATTCGGTCATATCTAATATTATTCTTTATAATATTTGCTTTTTACGTATATTCAGATAAACGTTATGAAAGTTAAGATATTTAATGGTTGACCTAATGCGGGGATATAAACGCTATGCGTCGCTCTTCCTAGTTATTCACCTGTTGATATGAATGATAGAAAGTTGAAAGGACAAGGAAGGCACCTTTGAATGTAATGTCGGTGAATATGAAGCTTCTGAATGTTTATCCAGGCTTGTTAAAGATCCAGTTACCCATAAATCCTAATGGGTTGTATTGGGTTCCGTAACAGGGCCGGAACCTTTTTTTCTCGTACAATCTAAATTCGGTCCAAGTTGCGTATTGTTTCATTTCAATACGGAACTTAGATCGGATTTAAATTGATCCGGAAAGGAAAGGTTCCTGGACAGAATTGAAATAATTTACAGATAAAAATGTTCTTGAACCGGAATTGAATTTATTTAAAATTCCTGGACTTTAAACAACCCTGCCATTATCACACATTTCTTCCTAGATAAGCTTGAGTTGTGATATCAAGTTGAGCGAAAAGAACATTCGTTCTTCACTCGGGATTTGAACGTAGGAGTTTCAAGTTCATGAGCTGGCCCTAAGATAAGACTGCGGAAGCCGTTTTTAGCAGTTGATTGAAGGTCCTCGAGCCGCGAGCGTCGGATATGTGCCAGTTCGGGGTGAAGCGAATACCTGTCGCCAAATTAAAGCTCTCCCGCCACATTCTTCCGTCAGAATTGTCCAAGGACTCGCGCGCCTCCTTTCGTGTCCACTTACCCCTAGAGAGAGCGTCCAATCCACTCGAGGAAAGAGGGGGGTATACAGGGTATCCGAATTGAAACGTCCTAATGGCAACTGTCTGTAACTACACATGTATTTGATGTATCCAAATTAATTATACATCAATTAATATACATAGTCATAAAGTTTCTGTGAGCAAAGTAGTAAGTAATTGGTACATTTAATACACTTTTAGTACATTTCTACATGTGCGCCACGAGTCGCAGGGAGGATGTCCAGCCGATAATCGATTTCCAGCCAGGTTGCAAGTAAAATTTATGGTGCCACTAATAACAATCATAATACGCATAAAATAATCATAAGGGGCTCTGTTTTTCATCATCTGCACGTATCAACATTTTTGGTATTCAACAACTGAAATACATTTTTAATTTATTATTTTATATTCATTTCTTTATTAGGACAGCTGTATGTGTATACATTTTACTAATCGTAACAAGCCATAATATATTAAAAATCGTGCTGTCTTGTCTCTATAATACAGTGTGTCCGAGAAAAAATATACCAATAAAGAATTTAAATAACTCAACAATCGTTAACGATAGAAATGTCAAATAACGTTTATTTGGAATAGGGAAGAAAGGATTTTTTTTACCACCAGAAGGGAAAAAATCGTACTACTTTACTATACCAGAGACACCTGTCAATGATTTATTTCGCACTTTTTTACATTGCTAACGTACTATTCTGCATTGCGGAACATTTATTTAGGTGAAATAATGAATTTCTAATGAAAATAATGTATATTTCTTACATTAACGAGTACTTACTGTTCTTCCTTATTTCCACACAATATGGCGATAGCTTACCCGTTCATCGCGCGTTGTGCCAGTGTTTTGTCGATTTCGAGTGTGCATGCAGTGTTGCAACATTGTTCACCGAAAAATACCTAAATTTAAAAAAAAATTAAAACTCTTCACGAAATTTTTTCACGAAAAAAGTTCAATTTTTGACATAAAGAGTAATTATTAAACCACTGACGTTAGGCCAAAAAAAACATCCACGGGTAGAACCAAAAATTCACGATAGCCCCATGAACCATCACAGGGACGAGGTATGCCTACTAGGTTAGGTTAGGCCTGTTAGGTTAGGTTGCATTAGCACTCCTTTCGTTCAATTTAGCATATACGGACGACACGTCATCTTATAGCGAAAATACGGCATGGGTTAAAACACTGACTACGGCGTTTATGTCATCAAACACATGGAACATTGTGCTCTCATGCAGAAAGCAAATGGCAGCAGCAGCAATAGCGCGTCGGAAATATATTTTCGTAGAAAACCACATGCATTCGCATTACAATGGATCAAAACTACATTACCGAAGATCAACAACGCTACAGAAAATGATTTGCGTAAGTACTTTCTCCTGTAAATTTGAAGAAATCCGTCTCTGGTATAGTAAAGTGTTACCAAAATCGTAACATAATTAAACGCATGCGCGGCTTTGTTCGTGAGTAGTCTGTACAATGGCGCCGTTTACTGTTCGTCAGAAAGTTGAGTGCTGCTTTTGGTTTGCAGAATTGAAGTCTCCTGTAACGGTACAAAGAAGATTCCGGCAACAATATGGACAGGAAGCCCCAGAACGTCATTACATTGTTAAATGGCATAAACAATTGCTGGAAACAGGGTCTTTGTTGAGGAAGAAAGGTAGTGGTCGGAAGCGTGTGAGCGAGGATAAAGTGGTTTCAGTTCAGGAAGCTTTCCAGAGAAGCCCGCGTAAATCTGTGAGACGTGCTAGTTCAAATTCCACGTTCTACTGTACATGATATCGAACATAAAATGTTAAGGCTTAGAGCCTACAAGTTACAGCTTGTTCAGAAACTAAAGTGCAGTGATAAACCCGCTAGGTTTGATTATGCTAGTGAAGTGCTATCACGCATTGATGATGACAACGAATTCCTGACACGCGTAACATTTTCAGATGAGGCTACCTTCCACATTTCCGGAAAAGTGCATAGGCATAACTGTAGAGTATGGGGTGAGCAGAATCCCCATGCAGATGTTGAACATGAACGCGACAGCCCCAAGTTGAATGTGTGGTGTGGTTTGACACGAGATTCCGTAATTGGGCCCTTTTTCTTTGAGGAAGCTACAGTTACAGGTGCAAGTTACCTGCAAATGTTGCAACAGTATGCTGTACCTCGTATACCTCATGGGTACATGTTTCAGCAGGATGCCGCCCCCCCACATTATGCCCGTTGTGTTACTAACTTCCTTAATAACAATTTCGCTGGTAATTGGATTGGGAGGGGTGGACCCATTAAATGGCCACCACGGTCACTAGATTTGACTCCTTTGGACTTTTTCCTTTCGGGTTATGTGAAGACTATGGTTTACCAAATACCTGTGCAAGACCTCAATGATCTCCGTGAAAGAATTATCGATGCATGTGGCTCCGTCACTCATCAAATGTTGAAGAACACTTGGATGGAGGTTGAGTACCGCCTTGATGTTTGTCGCGCCACCAAAGGAGCACACATTGGGATCTACTAAGGTGAAATTTTTTTCTTGTTCTTTGGTTAAAAAAAAATCTATGATTTTCTCTTCCAAATAAACGTTATTTGACATTTCTGTCGTTAACGATTGTTGAGTTTTAAATTCTTTATTAGTATATTTTTTCTCGAACACACTACATATCATCTGGTGCAGTAGTAACGTTGTCGCCTTGTAATCAAGGGATCCCGGGTTCGATACCCGGTGGAAGCACATAGTGGTTCGGATCTCAATGTAAACTGTAGATCCAGTCCCGATTAGCCTTACTGTGCACAAAGTGGGCTTAAAACACAAACTCAATCAATCTCGCGCTACGACGCCAGGTGTCCTGGGTTCGAATCGCGGCCTGGGGATGGATGTTTGTAAGTGTCCATTCATCAATTTGATCATATCATCACTCATCCCCATCTTCGCAAATTAGCCAAAAATGGCACAAAAGCGAAGTAAAATAAAGCAAATCAATCAATAATAATAATTATTAATTTACTTATTTTATTAATATACATGTCAATCTTATGGTTTGATTTGGTGTTTTAAGTCCACTTTATGCACAGTAAGGCGAATCGGGACTGGACCTACAGTTTAAAGTGGGATCCGAACCACTTGTGCCTCCACTGGGTATCGAACCCGGGACCCCTCGATTACAAGGCAATGACGCAACCACTGCGCCATGGGGGAGGCCCGTCAATCTTATGAAGCCATTAATTATATACATTATTATTATTTATTATTACATATAAGAAATTTAGTTCGGCCCCCTCCCGAAATATACCGTAGTTCGAGATACGTGCCTGCTTGCTCCATACTGTGAAAATGTTTATTTCGTTAAAGTTGAAATTTTCATATTTAGAGGCATACAAGTGCTGCAAATACGCGATAGTAACGATACAAAAAAACACGTCCCTTCGTGTCATACATGCAACCCGTTTGGCAGCCAGGATAAAACAGTTGTATACGAAACAGGCGACTCGATATTGTATCCGGAATGCTGAAAGGATGACGTCAATGACCCACATATAGCCGGGTGGGACATTACGTCAATGGTGCACGACTACAGATGATGCCCTGGGACATTGTTATTGTTCTTCCGCAGCATCATACGAGAGGAACGCACTTTTTATAAAACGAATGGCATGTGTACCAGATAGGATGTTAGTTCAGAACATGGATGTCAGGGATTGGTTTTAAATCACTAGGCTTTATTGGAAATGCTCAGTTCGATCAAAATCGGTAGGAGAAACCATGAACAGTGCCCATTTTTAGGTCCCTCTTTCTCAATATCATTCCTAGAGCCTCAAAAAAGTTCCGGATTCAATTCTCGGGCAAGACTGAACGAAGAGGCTCGGATCAAAATATGAGCTGCATGTCTAAAGTAAACATGTATCACTACATTGTCAAGGAGAGAGAGAGAGAGAGAGAGAGAGAGAGATTGAGATTGTGTGTGTAACTTAAACCTAAATGGGAATTGAAACTACTGCACACATAATTTAAAGTAAATCGTATGTCGAATCTTAGGCCCCAGTTCAGCAAGCCCCCAGTCCGCCCCTGTCCCAGAGGACACATGGCTCTGGACAATATTATAACATTACATGTCTTGTAAATAAGAGAAAGGCGAATGAACACACAAACATTCAAGCAAACTGTACAAAACGAAATGTATCTATGTATGGACTACTGTATATCCATTTAAAGAAAATAATTCCCCGCTACGGGAACATTCACTGAATCTGAAATGCACAAAAAGCCGTCAAATTTAAATGCTCGAGCACAACTCGCGCTCCCCGCTTAAGGAGTTAATTAGCCTATCTGAACATAATGTGGACTTAAACCAAACGTTGTGCCAAGTTCGTTCGTAATCAGTTAAAGAAATATTCTGCCCATAAAAGTATTGTACGTAAAAACTCGATACTGTTTGCAATAATGTTCCAGTAGTTCAAATCTTTTTAGTACGTGTAAGACAAATCTGCTAGTGTATGTGTCTTGGTGTATGTGTATTTGCGGATTTTCTTTTAAGTTCTCCTTGCACATAGCACCGTGCCATTAAGGCACATTTAGGGGATGTGTGGGGGTAGGACCCCACATATTCTCGATCGCGGCCATTTTGGAGATGATCAGCATCATGCTCCTACCGCCTTTACCCCCCCTCCCCCAAGATTGCCCCCAGGTATCCATTGATTTGAGACTGGGTGAGCCCCAGAGTCGCTTTATGAGGGGAAAACGCCAGAATAATTCCGACCTTAGATCACCAACCCCGGGAATCGAACCCGAGTCTCCTGCGTGGCAGACGCCCTTCCGACTAGACTACAGCGGTGCAATATGAAGAATTGTCTGTACTAATTGTTTTCCCTGAGCGTCGTTACATAAAGAGCTATCATGAGATTTCCCGGAAATTTGAACACACATCAGTTGTTGTTTTAAGTTCGCTTTATGTAGAGAAAGGCTAATCGGGACTGGACCTACAGTTTAAATGGGATCCTAACCACTGTGCAATGTGCCTCCACCGGGTGCGCGGTTGAGGACGAAAAAATTCTCGTTCAAGAATTCAAGGCCAAAAATGTAGACGAGTAAGTAAAATAAATATGTTCCACCATAGGCGACACTTTCCCCCCCAAACTTTTCAGGTTTATTAAAACTTACAAGTTAATTGTACTTTTGTTAACCTCGTGAGTCAATTTTGTAGCAATATGGTCCTGGACGCTATTTTTATGTGATGGAAAACTTTTCGATTCCCCCCTCCCAAAGTTAAGCCCCAATTAGACCATTTGAGCATCAAGTTACGCCCATGTATTCGAAACACACTTACAAACAAACCCAATAGTAAATACAGATCTCATGTAAAGAACATGTAGCATTGCAAGGGAAAATTAAATCGTTTCAGAACAAATTGGTTCTACGTGTATGAAACAGATTATTCTATAAATTGAATCTGGCAATAATTCCGATAATTACAATATCGAAATTTCCTCTCTCCTCCCCTTCGCAATGTTGAGTAGGATTGAAAGCTTACATGGTTGTTCTAAGCTTAGGCTTGAATTATTTCACGAATAGTAAAACGTTTCGTTCAATTAAACTTTTAAAATACGTTTTTATTATTCATTTTTTGTTATTTTTGTTCGGCTTGTTGCACAACTTCACAAAACTTAATATGAAACACTCACAAAAGATATAAAGAACTACACCCACAGCTTTCAAATCGAACTTCGACTACCGAGCTTTGTTGAGGTGCATGAAGCAAAAGGTGGGCGTGTCGAGATATTCGTAAATCGCTAGCCTCCGAGACGGAGTGGATAGCGTAGCGCGCTCCGATTGTTCTTACGTTTCGTCAATGAAATACAATACATTCGTGAATCAGCCAAGTACTAAACAACATAAAGGAACGGTTAGAAATAAAGACACTTCAGTGTGGTGGCACTTGTCAGGCAGTCGTTTGCAATATATCAGTGTTGCCAGCGAATACTTATATCAGAACGTGGACCAACTACCGGGGGCAAACACAGGGATCCGGTTTCGAAGTTTGGAAAGGTAAAGCTTCCTGGCAATCATAAAATAGTAAAAATCACACTGAAATCTGTTACTTGTGCTGTTGCAGTGGAAAAGAAGAACGATATCAAAATATGTTTGATTCAAGTCCTGTGTAAAACATGGATGTGCATTTTTATTTTCATTTACCTTTTAGCAATATACCAATTTTGTCATTATAAGTACGGAATATTGTTTGATTGATTTGATTTTTTAAGTCCACTTTATGCACATAAGTCTAATTGGGACTGACCCTACAGTTTAAAGTGGGATCCGAACCACTATACGAATCCACCGGCTATCGAACCCAGGACCCTTTGATTACAAGGCGACGACGCTACCACTATGCTATCGGGGGGGGGGGGGGGGCTCAAGCACGAAAGAAATTGAATATGTGAAAAGATGTGCGGTGAGTAGATAAAAAATGGACACGTATTCCTAACTTACGGTGATCCCTCTTCCCCCCACGAGACGTCTAAATACCAAATTAACATACAATAATAATATCCTTGTTGATCCTGAATGTTATGTTAGCTAATTAAATTCTGATGAAAATTGATCACGATATGTATAGTATTGTAGTGGTCGGGTGAGAGACAGCTGAAGAGTGACCGTCCATGAAAACAAGTTACTAATCCGCTATTGTGCTTATCAGCACCAAATCACCACTTTTCAAATCCAGAACTTTAGTAATACATCAGGAATGGTATCAAGATGAGACGAGACTTAACAGAGTCTTGGTCTCGTCCAGATTTACAGAACCTCTCGTCTCGTTTTCCTCTCCAAATATACAATATCAACTACACAAACGTTCACATGGTACCGAGGTAATTAAGTCAAGCAACAGTTCCCATTTTTTGACGCTACGAACCCTCTAAAACTGAATTTTATCCTGGTTACATGCAATCACGCAACACAGGCTCACGTTTGTCAGTAACGGATTGACTTTACAGTTACTGTAAAAATTATATATAACTTATCTATAAATAATCAGGTAAATATTCGCTTGGTGTGTTTGAAAAAGTCGCAGAGTAAAGCAAATTTGGTTTAGATTTTTTTTTTAAATAACCTACCATAGTCTCGAATGAGATCTAGCCGACCTCCGCCGCGCTGCGACGCCAGTTGTCCCGAGTTCGAATCCCGGACTGGGCATGGGTGTTCTTTGTGAGTGTTCGTTCATAAATTTTATTAAATCATCACTCATCTCCATCGCCGCGATTAGCCAAACGTGGCAGAAAAGTAACGTAAAATAGCCAAATCAATCAATCGAAGGAGATAAAGAGTCTCGGACACTGGGTGTCGATCCCTTCTCGATTTTACAGAAGTTTGTCTCGTTCTGGTCTGGCGTTTATAAGGTCCACTCGGTCTCATCTCGACATTCCAGGCGTCATTTCTTCGTACCCTGTAGAACAAACAGGCCGAGTGCTGAGAATTAAAATTAATTTGTGTTGTATGCGACTGCAAGTAACAATAAAGTGTTTGCTTCCTGCATTAGCAAGATTGGAATAGATTAAACAAAACGTGCTTTTAGCGCCTCCAATATCTGTCAAAAAAAAAAAAAAAAAAACCAGTTTCAGTCCAGTAATGAATAAGCGTTGAATACCTGGGCAAATAAGTAAATACTATATGAGACCGAATCACCACGTGATTTTAGCGGACCTTGCTCCTAGAGTTCGCGACTTCGTGCATGCTTAATAGCAAATTGATTTCCAATCAAAGAGCATGCCGCAAAATCGTCAGCAGAAAACGTCAATTTAACGCAATGTGGGAGGAAGGGTCTGGCAGTAGTTGACACACTTTTGCAGTGTTTACCCACACGACTTACACTTCTACCTTACATGCTCTGTTTTTTCCAGTCAGTACAAAGCAATGGAATCTACGGCCATCAACAAATCGACACCTGGCAAACAACAACATGGCAAGCAAGTGGGCGTGAACATTCAGGCCGATTCGTTACAAGTTCAATACGAAAAAAATCTCCAAGTCGACAATAACTCACCCGCTGCTAGAGTTTGCTTTGCTCGAGAAAGGGTATTACGGTGACGTATTGCCGAATCTTCCTCTTGATCTTGTTTATCTGCCTTATTTTCAGTCATCTTTCACCACACAAAAAATTGCACACTGCTCGATTACACAGAGAAAATCATAGGTAGAAAAATAAACACATATCGCCAGCACACAGGCACCGTTGCCGTTGGAGCTTCCCACATGCACCTGCAGATAGCGCTAGCGTCGGAGCTCCCATCGACCGCTTTTCTGTCACGGAAGCTAAAGCGAAGTCTAGCGCATGTTGAAAGGACACGGGTCTTGAAATCGCGTGAAACAAAACAGGCTTTAATAAAAGCGTATATTGGCGATTATTTGCGTGAAATTTCTTGTATGTTTTTAAAGCACGTGCTAGATTTTGAGACAATCGTCGACAGAAATCACTAGACTCGTTACACAAGCGACGAATGTAGAAATTGACGTTGGACCATTGCCATGACCATTGAAGTGAAGACGGCCTAGGGGAAGGGGGTGGGAGTATTCCCGCAGCTACGCGTTGTTTAGGACAGATTAAATGTGTAGCGAGCTGACATCAAGCTTCAGGTGAAAGCACGAAAAATGCACCACAATTAAACTGCCTTCAGCAAAGTTGCCAACTCTGGTAATTGACCAACGCATGTGAACTAAAACGCCAGTAATTTAACAACACATTCGTTTTAACGCGTTCCAAATCTGAAGGAAGCCAATTTTTTATACTTTTTTAACAAATTTTACTCTTTCGTAAGCATAGTTTCCGAATTAAAGAAATTTAGTAGGGAGAAGGGCTTATGATTGTTTCATGCACCGAAATACTTCTAAGCGTCGTGATTTATCTAATAATACGTCAAAATATACACTAAGCTTGCTTCCATAGGCGATCGTGTTGAGCGCTCGACTCAGTTTTCGGTCCACAGTCAGTCGACCTTGCACGAAAGATCTTGAGTTCGAGTCCTGTACTGGCTATAGGCGTCCACAGTATTTTTTAACTTTCGTCAATTTCATCTAGTCATAATTCATTTTCATAGTCGCTCCTAACCTCGAGAAGTAGATAGCGACATGTGCAACAATACAGCGAACGTGTTAAAATTACAGAAAAATATTTGCGTAGTATATAATTGCAGAATTACGTTTTTAGCAAATATTTGAGATATTATATTCATTTGAAATCCACTCTAATTTAGATAATACCAGATTCATTATACTAAAAGCAATGCTAATTCCTTTAATTAATACACAGGTGGCCAGTGTATAATATGCCGCGGGAGTTTGGAAACTTAAAATATTTGTGGAGTTATTTGAGTTATTAGAGAGTGTGAAAGAAATACATTCAGAAAGAAGAACCTTTCTTTTTCGGTTGAGAAAGGTATTAAAAATATAGAACTAGATAATAAAAAACATAGGTAGGGTACTCCCCCTCCCCCTTCCAAATTGAACACTGCGGTACTTTTCAAACAATCTCACAATCTTCCAGTTAGAGAATTATGCGGATACTTCCGAACTAAAGGACTAACACAAATTACAAAGAAAAAGTTTTCATTTCACTGCTTAAATCACACTCACCTTCTTCATGTACACGAATCTTATCATCTGACGATAAGTACGTAACGTACCTGTTGCCATCGAAGTTCATGAATACTAACTTAAAACGCACTCCTCGTATTCTAGTAGCCGCCATCTTTCCAGATGTTTCCAGCCAGACTTCCTGGCAACTTGATTCAGCTGGAAGCTTTTTCGTATTCTGCTGGCAGCAGCCAGGATTTGGTATCGTTTCGAGACGAAATTTTGCTGGTTCCGAAACAGCATCGCAGTGAACTAAGATCAGGATAAAATCCGTGTAAAGACAACGTTGCAAACTTATTTGATCTTCACTCGTCAAATTGCCCATTTTTCAGCCAAGCGGGATCGGATATAAAAGTATAAAACACACACCTCTATCCTTTGTTCCGCTCGACATCACATAACCACCTTCCCCCACATCTCTGGAAGAAACTGCTCACAACCAAACACGATTAACATTCCCTTCCTTTACGATCTAACAGTAAGAAATGCACAATCTTCTGAAGTCAGTATTTCTTCTGTTGATAATGTAGATGTGTAAAAGCGTCTGCAACTTTATTGTGTGCAGTGAACTGCATACGATTCCAAAGATAAATCGTAGAACAATAAGAAAATGGGTGGTTGAAATATCATGCCTACGAAAATTTTACACATTTCTTGCATAAAAATTATTGACGGAAAGGTCATCTGTATTCCGTCATTCGAATGAAGTGAATTAAAGCGTCATTTGATATTTTTATAAATCCGACCAGTAGTCGTGGAAAGTTAAAACAAATGTAAAGAAGGTTTAGAGAAGTCGATAAATTCAATAAATTGTTAAGTAAACTGAGTGTGTCAAATATGGTGATTCTATGCAAGACATTTGTGCTTTTGCACCAGCGGAAAATATCTAGTTTGAAGATTGTAAACAGATTTAGAAGCCTTTTTTATAAATTCTTAATGCTATTCATGAAGAAATAAAATATTTTATATAAAACCAGAAATACTGTAGAAGAGACGAATTGAAATTACTCAAAATTATATTTCAGTTTTCAATGTGAAATGCAATTTCAGAGAGGAACAAAAATATGCATGAAACAGAAAGGAGGAACAACGATAGGAATGCCAAGAGACTGTAAAGCTATATGAGGAAGGGAAGGGAAGAGAAGAGAATACCACAAAATTGAATTAAGACTTCCAAATGGATAAAGAAAAGACCAAGCGCTTTGCAAACCTGTAGATATAAATGAAAAAAAAATGAAAAGATTGAAGATAAGCTTGAAGCGAAAAATTAAAACAGAAAAATAACGATATTGAAAGGAGGGTATTGCGAGAGAAGGAACAGAGGAAAACTAAAGATGTTAAAGTAAAACAAAATATTAGAAAAAAGAGAGAGAGAATTTGAAGCAACGCCCAAGGGAAAAAGAAAAAAGAGGTGAAACAGAGGGATTAATAGCAACAGTGTGTCAGCGAGCCCCGCAGGAAAAGAAGCAAGGGTGCTAAAGCCTTTGGTATAGACGGAAGACAGGCACTTCGAAAAAGGAAAAAAAGACTACGCAGAAAATACACAAGGGACATGTAAAATTAAACTACATGTTCTTGAATGAATGGAACAACGCCATAACATCGCATATTATCTCAATTCATCCTTTTGTTACAAGTATAAAATATGTGCATCATTGCTTCAAATCATATCAATAAAGTCACAGAATATAAATCCTCTTTGATCAAGTCTGGCTTCGGTTCCTAGGGTATTTAGCCATCTTTAATCCTGACTGAACAGTCAAAGAAGGAATAATTTGAAAACATGTAGTTGTAAATTTTGACACGCATCTACCTAGCGGTAGATGCCTGTCTTCAGGATTGGCAAAATTTGTATTTTTTAATAAAGCAAATAAATCGGTGTTTTGATTTAAACATGTTTTAAATGTTTTAAACAGTATTTTAATCCAGAACAAAAAAACATGTTTTAAACAAAACGTTTAAAACATAATTCCAAAAAGGCATATTTTCTAAGAATAATGATTAATAAGGAATCTGTTAATCATCCAAGGAAGGACTGTGTTTGCAGTTATAAAGTAAAAACTTGACTAACTTCTTAAAATACCTATTTACGCTACTCTTTAATCTTGCATGTAAGCTGTTCGAGAAGGTTCAACTAATCCACAGTTGCCAGGTCCCACTCTATCCACGTGGTAGCTACTCTGTTTCACGAAATACGACATTTTATTGTGAATGCAACAAATATTGACATTAACAACGATGTACAATATGTTAAGTGCGAAACAAAACTGTTTCATACATATACTATTCAATTATGAAAAGTTTTTAAACACTTTCAGGTGTCTTGAACGTGGCCCACGCTTACACATTACGATATGTTTCTTTGATAACTGAATATACATTTTCAGTCACTGAACAGATTTGTGTGGACAGTAAACAAAATGGTACGGGTTGAATAAAAAAACAAAGTTACAAGACGCGCAAATAACCACAGACTATCAAATGTCAAGTATCAAAATGTGTTTTAAACAAGTCTTTAAAAAACAAGTTTAAAACACCGTGTTTTAAACGTTTAAAACAAGTTGCTTTAAACACTTTTGTTTTAAGCATGCCAAGTCTGCCTGTCTGTGATCGCGTTTAGGATATATTTTTGCGTACTGTCTTTAATAACTCTACAACGAACGATAGATTAGTTAAGTGTTCGGTCGTAGGACTCCGATAAATTGCTTTCTCTTGAGCACGAAGCCTCAGGACAAATTTACCCCCTTGGAAAAAGGAAAGGTCTCCCTTCAGTCTTTCTTGCCTGCATCTTAACTGAGAGAACCAACTTCTCTCTTCTAATTTCCAGAAAGGGGAGACTGTTGTTCACTTTCTCGTTAAGACAAAAAGCCGATTAGGAAATGGGGGAACGTGAAGAGAAAGGGCAAGAGAGAAAGTGTCCATGACCTTTTGGGAAGAAGAAGTCAAAATGAGCAGCGCGATGCATTAAGAAAACATTAACGATCTTGCCTTGGGTAAAATACTCTGTTTTTTACCTTAAAAACTTCATGATTTAACCTCTTGTTCATTAGCTTCTTATAAAACCCGTAAAGTGAGGGAAAATCCCGGGGATTGTGAAGAAAATATGGAGTTGATGCAACACACTTTCTTTCATGTTGCATCAAGATGAAACCCATCTAGCGATAGCATTCTTAGAGAAGTACGCATTTAAGGGGATCCCCCCGAAAGGCTTATCAAATCCACAATTAAATAAGCAAAAAACTTGTTTACTGTTTTATAATATGAAGTGGGCGTATTTCCGCAGAACTTACAGAAAGATAAGGATTACATTGTGATTATACAACTTTTCGTTGACACTGGCTGCGGAATCTATGCGTACCACTACTAATAATTACACGCGTAAAAATATGTTATTATCTCTCTATTCTGATATCATCTTTGTACCTGTTCATGTAAATAACAGTAATAATCGTCCCATTTCATTAATGTGAGATATATTAATCTTATTGTTCTAGCAATTATAAACTTTATTATTATTATTATTATTATTATTATTATTATTATTATTATTACATACGAGAAACTTGGTTCAGAACCCTCCAGAAATATAGTTATAGTTACCTGCCTTAGATGCTATAGCAGAAGCCCAGCAAGTGCTGGACAGTTCCGCAACATCAGAGGTTGAAGACATGGCAGACTCTACTGATTCATCGGTGAGCTCTGAAGAAGCTTCCTGTGGCGCTCCGTCTAGCCAAAAGAAGAAGAAGAAGAAAGAAAATAGCATTCTGACTTTCCGCTTCACTATGTTGTTGTCAGTGTGGATCATCTGTGTTATTGTAGTGTCCCAAGCTTCTCTCCTGGGACCTGGAAATCACGACAATTCATGTTATGATATTAGTCAGAGACATTCTTTACCCAATTGCAATATATAGCGATAATTACCCTCTCGTTCCACGGCGAACATGTAACCCATCATATGCGAATAATATGTCCAGAGAACTTCAAGAAGTACTGCCAAAAGTCTGGCTTGAATCAAGCCTTGACGGTCATATTGTTTCGGATGTGATGAACCACAGCTTGACTCGGTTGTGGTGCAAGATAATGTGGAAGGTGCACTAAATCTTTCATATGTGGCACCCAGAGTACTCGGACTTCATACTCCAGTAGTGACTATTGTGCCGAGAAAGATCATACAGAAGACTGAACACTGCGAACCTGTGTTGGGAATCAGCCCTGGAGACGTTCGGAGAACTCCCGCATTTGAAGTTACGCTCGGCGATGTCTGCTCAGCAGTTAGTCCATTTCTCCAGTCGCCCGTGTTACTCCCAATTAATGAGTTTTCTATTCAGGAACACCAGTGTCAAGTTGCTGTTCCATGCATCGACAGTGGACAGTTCTGTCCTCTTTCACAGATAGAAAGAGGTGCACATTACGGTAACAAAACCGTCGCAAATAAAAATAACAATATTTATCTGAACGTTCGTGAAGAAGATGAAGGCAACTAATTTTGTGAAAGTGGTGTGTGCTTGAACACGCCTGATACGGACACAGAAGAAAAGTGCAGAAGAGAACAATGTAGTTTTTTCAATAAATACGACTTACCTCACATTTACCCAGGATTAGTTTCTCCTTTTCGGGTCACGGCAGGAATAGAGCACGGACCGGAAACACAGCCAAGATGTGTCTACGACCGGAAGCAATCTGTTGGCGCACCAAAAGGTGGAATTTAATGATCTTCCACCTCTTGGATAAAAACTTTCTCCAGAGAAGGAGTACGAGTTGATCCAGAGGATTTGGAAGAACAGGTGGTAAGAAGAAAAGCGCTCTCCAGAGGAAGAGTACGAGCCGATCCAGAGTATTTTGAAGAGCAGGTGAGAAGAAGAAAAGCGCTGTTCAGAGGAAAAGTACGAGCCGATCCAGAGTATTTTGTAGAGCAGGTGGGAAGAAGAAAAGCGCTCTCCAGAGGAAGAGTACGAGCCGATCCAGAGTATTTTGTAGAGCAGGTGGGAAGAACAAAAGCGGTCTCCAGAGGAAGAATACGAGCCGATCCACTGTCTTTTCATGAGCAGCTGGGAAGCCTACTGGGCAAGCTTTGGGCTTGCAAAAATCACGTAAGCTGGCTTCTGCCCCACATCCCAGCGGGCACAACACACAGACGGGTGCAAAGAAATAGGCCCATACTGCCGGGAGCGGATAGAGAGAGCATCGAGGGAAAGTCGTTTCAAAATCATCGCTAAGTTGAAGCGTGACAGAGTATTGACACGTCCAGTCAGACGCCGAAATATGACCCAGTTTTATTCATCCAGCAAGAATAATGAAAGGCGTTTGCAACAGGTCGACACAGATGTTGCGGAAGCTGAAGTCTTGCCTGAAAGGCCCGGCGTCGAAACCCAGAAACCTGCACCTGAAGTTCACGTCACCGGCTGAAAAGGATTTACGTGATCAGTCGCTTACTCCCACCCAGTCTCCATTATCCTCCGATGACCCTCTAGAAGGTAGTGGCGTCCAAGACATGAGAGTTCCAGCTCCTGGAGAAAAGGAAGAAGCAACAGTTGTGGATCGCGGCAGCCGAAAGAGGGGATATTGTCGCGTTCACCGGAAGACCAAGAGGAAGAAAGACGAAGCAAAACTCCCCGCAGCGGAATCGGATACACAACATCATGATCAACACTCTTCCAGATGATGGATCGCTTTGTACACTATCTAATTCAATTATTTAATTTAATATTTTTAATTAATTCAAGGAATGAAATCAGGAAGAAGATTCAAAGGAATGATATTTGTTCTCCTTCAAAGTAAAGTTGTTTAGGTAGTAGTAATTTTCTGTACAATAAATTTAAAGTCTAAAAGCGTGTGAACAGTCTTAATTCAAAAATCTAATCGCGAAATATTATTACAATGTTGGAGTGAAAATGAATAATTAAAGATCGTACGTATTTATAGACATTTAAGCCTTGTGAAACAGGCAGACAAATGGACATAATAAATGGTGAAAATAGTCACGAAAAACTATAAAATAAGAAAGGAACCAAAATATGCTGTGAACTTGATTAATCAATTTGTATATAAATTAGTATAGTAAATGTTCAGTGTAAATGTTAAAATGTATTTATATCGGGAGTGTACAGTGGCGACGATTGGGTTCCAAAACTGGGGGAGGAGGAACAAGAACAGTTTACATTCCATTGGTAAATAAGGTTTAGCATAGGGGAAGCAAAAATGGCAAAATGTAGGGTGCAACTGGCCCCCTAATCGCCACCACTGTCCGGAGAAAATTATTTCTAGATAACTCCTAAAAGTCACTGTGTTACTTCCAGTGGCCTTTAATTGTATACTCTTGGTACCCTGGCGAGCTCCAATAGTATTCCGTCCCCTTTTTGTTGTACGTATATGTATGTGTACATGTATATGTGTAATATTTTGCTTATCTTCGAAATTTTCAAAGAATTAGTTGTATTTATTTGTCTTTAAAATATTATTTTCAAACGGCCCATTTTCAAGTAATATTTTAAAATGTAATCAGCTTGAACACAAGCATTCCATTTAATAAGATTTCAACATGTTTTATTTAATTCACTGTACTGTGCGAATTAAGCTATTTGCTTTGCGGGGGATGCCCACTCAGTGATTTCATTTCGGGAGGTAGGTGATTCTTTTTTTTTAAGGGGGAGGGGCAAATTTGTATATGTTTTCTGTCAGTTATTGCCTGATGGCTAACGGTTTTAAGCACAGGTCATTAAATAAAAAAAAATATTTAAAAACATTTCAACGTAATTTAGAAACACTTAGTACATATATTTACATTCTTGGAAAACCCAAACTTATACACAAAACAGCTATCGAAGTAGTAACAACGAAAACTTGATCAAATTTCCATTCTAAGTATAAACCTACAAGTTTCTTGTGAACTTCAATACATCATCACTATGCCATGAAAACTTCAGTGGTAAACAGCCTGCTGTTGGCTCGGTGAGTTGCTCAGTTGCAAAAATATGGTGTTCTTTTCATTCACAAGGTTGTATACTCTTCAACAAGAAAATCTTTCATAACTGGACCATTAAGGGACACGAATGATTTTTCAATTGTGTTTGTTACGTAGTTGAAAAATGGTATACTATAGGGTAAAGATCCCGAATATGAGACCCTTTTGGTAGAATTCGATTTACTTGTTGATTAAAGCATAGACGATTTATGTTTTTTTTTAAATATATTTTGTAGGGAGTCTATTTTATGATACAAGGTATTGGAATATATAGAAAAGTAACAATCATAAATTATAAACAAAAAATGAACACAAGTGCTACTGAGCTATTTTTATAGGGGGTACCGAATAAGAGACCCCGGCCTTGTTTGGGTTATATAAATCATTTGAATCTTTTAACTAAATTATTTTTGAACTAAATGAATTAAATTATTTTCTTACCCAACTATAAGTGAAACGAAATTATTTTTACGCCATGTTTAAAAAGATTAGGCTATTCTAAAAAATAAACTGACTATTTTTACCATGCTAAAAATACAAAACAAAATGTTCCTTCTATGCTATCCTAGTAGCTGTCCTGTTGTCATCAAAATTGGTTAACTGTGAAATGAAACTGTGAAAAGATATACATTGTGTTACACATGAAGTAGCTACCTGGTAGAAACGAAGTTCATCATGTGTTTACTTTTTATTTTTGCACATCGGACACACAAATGTGTCATCTGCACCACAATGAGCAAGAGCCCACTTGTAACAACGTGTGCACTTTACCCATTCTTCACCACATTGATCTTTGGAATACGATGAACCATAAAATATATATTCTGTATCATATTCATCTTCATCTAATTCTAAACTGTCAGACGATTCTGCTAATGAGGGCCTTCCCCATGGCGCAGTGGTAGCGTCATTGCCTTGTAATCAAGGGGTCCCGGGTTCGATACCCGGTGGAGGCACAAGTGGTTCGGATCCCACTTTAAACTGTAGGTCCAGTCCCGATTAGCCTTACTGTGCATAAAGTGGACTTAAAACACCAACTCAAACCGATTCTGCTAATGAGAAAGATTCTTCCGACTTATCTGTGGATTCTTCACATTTCTTTGATACAACCTTCGTCTTCTTATGTGAAGTAGAACGCGAGTAATCTGATTGCTGCTTTTTCTTGACCTCAGTAGGCTTCCTAGTGTGAGTGTCTGTAACACCCCTACCAAACAGGTTCTTCTTAACTTCCTTCTTACATTTCTTCGAAATGTAATGTCTGCAAGTCTTTTTTTGTATGGTGTTTTTGATATAACTGCAGGTTTACTCATTATGTGCTGTACCACTGATATTCCTGATTCGTCCACATTAAAAAGTCTGTGTGGTTTGTTTTGAATCTTCTCCAGTTCCCCTTCAAAAATATCAAAGAAGGTACTCACACTATCGGGATTGAATCCTTTAATACGGGCAAATGACGAAGGTTATGGACTCCGCATAGACAGTTCGGGGTGGCGCTTCAGAAAACCTCGAAGCCATTTCTTGCCTGCAGCTTTCTTTTCGCCTGAAAATGGATGAGGGAGAGAATTTCTCAGGGCAAGCTGAAAAGCAATTCTTTTATATCACTTTTTCTGAGTCCATAAAACCGCGCGTCCATTTCTACACAATATTTCACCAACAATTCTTCAAGGTAGTTTGTCAGCACTGGTTTCCTCCCTAAGCGAACAGTCACTAATGCCTTAGGTGTCTTCCCTTTGTCTTTCACGTAACGTTCTAGTGTTCCTTTGGGGACGTAGAAATAACGTGCAGCTTTCTTATAACCCATTTCGCCACTTCGAACATAATTTACAGCCCTTATCATGCTTTCTGGGCTCCACTTCTACCTTTGTGATGAGGCCGCTCCCTGAAACAAAGAAATGAACATTTTCGTAATAAATCCTAGGTTATAGGGCTGTAGGCCTACAATTGTTCATATTTTATTAATCTAGTTATGAGTAAATTGGGTTAAATTTGAAAATGAGTGGGTCCAAAACATTCATCCAACAATTGAAATACTTTATGGTTTTATGTCTTTTCTTTCGGTAGAAAGGCAATAATTTGCCTTCAAGTTTCCTTCCAAAAATATCGTCCGATATAGTTCGTTATTTTGTGTAAAAACTACAAGAATATTCTGATCATTATATATAACAAAAGGAAAAGATTAATAACCATTTCATTTGTAACATAATTGCAACGTAACTCCCAAATTAGGAAAAGCAATGATGAAAATCAACGTAAAATATTAGATATATTTTGTGACTCCTAATATGAGACCCTTCATTTTTATGGTAGTCCTATTATGAGACCGGTCTCGTATATTGAACCTCTTCCAGGTCTCATAATAGGACCTTCGCAGGGTAAACAAATGAACAACGCTATCTCTCTTACAAGTGGACGAAAACGAGCAACTAATTACATGGTACAACACACACACTCACCACTACGAAACACAGTAAAAAGGGGATCAGTAACAACTTACCTTATCCATTTTCAGCAGCTAATTTCCAAACGGCAGCAAAATTTCCACGAGCACGCTTTCTTTTTCACATTCGCTGCGTCACCAACTCTACACACAAAGAGCTCACGTGACTTCCAGTGCTATGGCGCGATTCCTCCTTGTGTTTCAGCTTCTTTCCGCTAGGGTGCAGCTCTTTGTTTACGAGATACATGGGGGTCTCATTTTAGGTGCCTATCTTCATATTCGGGGTCTTTATCCTATGCTTTCAATTCCATTTTGGTAACGGTTTAGATTGTTTTATGCTTTTCTTAAATTCTCCTACAAGAAAGACTAATTATCGTAGAATTTTGGCAATCATTGTCACACGAAATTTGAACCTTTCTTAAAGTAATGAGAACTGTTTGGATTTCGAAAAAAGTGATTTGTGTTGGAAAAAATAACTTATAAATTACCTTACGTATGCGCTCCCCATGGACAAGGCATTCTCCGTTGATAGAAGCGACAAAAAGTGTCGTAGACTAGTGGAAATGAATGTAGAAGTAATTTAAAACGTTCCTGAAACTAATCAGCACAGTTAATTTCGAAAAAGTCCAATTTATTGGTAAAATAAGATGTAGAGGTACCTTGCGGGCCGCGATCAGTAGTAGAAAGCGTTTAAGGATCTTATTTTCATGCTAAGAGAACTAAACCTGACCCACCTAACCTAACCACGAAAGCATGTATTGAACAAAATCCTCGAACATTTTGATAGTAAACGAATGGCTGTTGGCAAGTACAGAATTATATGGGAGTATATGGAAGTGAAAAACCAGTGTCAAGGAAACATGTAGTAAGTAACCACTAAAACTCAGCAGTATGTGTTAACAGATGTAAATCGTCATCAAATCATATAAAAGTTGCATACGTAGCATGATGAAATCGCAATAAAACAAAAGGAACTTGGGCCTCCATTTTCTTGAGGGGGATAAATAGAGGTAAAGGTGGTATTATGAGCCATTCATATATTATGAGCCCCCCCCAATATCTGTTCATGGAGTGGCCTCAGCCTGGTGGCGATGATTTGAACTGCTAATTTAGTAACGCCTTTTGCCGCCAGAGAGTTCTCGTTCAGTTGCAGCTGATAGTTTATGAGTGAACGTGTTCTTTTTGTTTTCTCGATCTGAAAAACTTTGAAAGGTAAGTGTTTTGCTTTTAATTGCAGTACTTATTCATTTAAACTCATCCTAGTGCATTATTGCATTGGATAAAGCATGTTAAAAAGATTGTTTTTGTGTAGATACTATGTAATTTTGCAAGTAACAAAGATTCGTTATTCGTGTTTCAATTCCAATATGGCGAGGGTTGTAAAATGAGCCCCCATCGTGCTTGGTATATGAGCCCCCAAATTTTAAGGTGCTCATATTATATACACTACAGGAGTGGTTTCAACTTTGTCTTTTCAGATGCCACGAAAAGTGCTAGGTCCAAAAAACAAGACCAAAAGAAAAAACTGGAATACTGAAGATATGGTTAAGGCGATCAAGGCTGTAAGAAACAAAGATTGAAAAATGCATCAAAAATGTTTCATGTTCCAAGACCTACTCTTCAAAGACTTGTTCGAGTTGACAAACCACCGGAAGAAGCCGCTTTAATTAGGGAGAAAACCTATAATGGGCGAGGAGCTGGAAAGTGAATTAGTCGAGTATTTACTTATCATGAAAGTAAATTCTATGGTCTTACCAGACAAGATGTTCGCAGAGTAGCTTACCAACTGTGTGAAAGAAATGGAATTAATCATCCATTCACAGAAAAGGGGTTAGCTGGTAGAGCTTGGTTCGACCACTTCATGAATCGTCATAACAATGTTTTATCTCTTTTGAAACCTGCTGCGACATCGTTCTCAAGAGCAAATGGCTTTAACAAATAGGCAGTCGACAATTTCTTTGATATCCTGCAAGCCGAGTACTCCAAACACAACTACCCGGCAGATAGAGTATTTAATGTCGACGAGACAGGAATATCAGTCGTTCAAAGCAGAATCCCTCGAAACATTGGGTTGAGAGGAAAAAGACAAGTGGGAGCTCTAAGTTCTGCTGAACGGGGCTCTCTCGTGACAGTAGTCTGCTGCATGAGTGCAGGGGGAACTTTTGTACCTCCTATTTTCATTTTTCCCAGGAAAAATATGTCTGAGCTTCTCATGAAAGGCGCTCCACCGGGGGCAATTGGTAGATGTCATCCGTCCGGTTGGATACAAGCAAATATTTTCACAGACTGGCTAACGCACTTTATTGACAAAACTAAACCCTCAAAAATGACCCTGTGCTCCTTATTCTAGATGGCCACAACTCCCACACCAAAAACATTGACATTGTGAATCTTTCTCGAGAAAATGGCATATCCATTGTAAGTTTACCCCCACACACATCGCATAAACTGCAGCCTCTTGACAAAACATTTCTTGGCGCTTTGAAACATCACTACAGTGAAAACCTACGCAAGTGGATGCTTCACAGTGAGAGACCTGTTGGACCCTATGATATTGCCGAACTATTGGGAAAGGCTTATTTGACTTGCCAGACCGGATCCATTGCTGTGAATGGGTTTCAGGTTACAGGATTATATCCGTGTAACCGGAATGTTTTTTCTGCTGTGGACTTTGCACCTACCTCTTAAGAGGTGCTGGATTTGGAAACCCTGCGAAAAGGCAAAGGGAAAATACCTAAATCCTCCAACAATGCAATAAGAGGACAAAACACAGGTACCGAAACTCCACAAGAAGATAATCAAAATGCATCTGCGACGAAAAGTGTAGAATCAAACGGCGCTGGAACTGCAAGTTCACCAGTTTTGGAGAATGTGCAAGTAACAAGATTCCAACCAGCTGCTGAAGATTTGGCATGGGCAGGGCCTTCCGGTCTGTGTAAAGATAAGGAGAAGAAGATTCCCGGACACACTGTGTCTCCAAAAGATATCTGGCCTGTTCCCGAACCAAAGAGGAAAGTGACTAACAAAGGTCCTAAACCCTCCAAGGCAGCTTTGATTACATCGTCTCCGTACAAAGATGCTCTGTTGGCTACTGGAGAAAAAAAGAAAGAAGTCAGACTCAGCTGAAGGGAAGAGACAACTGAAGGATAAAAAGAAAAGAGATGATCAACAGCCTACTGAAGAAACAGAACCTAAAACAAAGCATGCAGTGAAACCGAAGCTTCATCAAGATTCAGATAAGGAATACTGTGAATCAGATATCGATTCTGGGGAATCTGTCTTAGAAACACCAATCGGAATGGAATATCCCGGTGATGAAGAAGCAGTTTGTCTGTTCTGCGAGGGTCTATTTTCGGATGATAACCGAGGAGAACTGTGGGTGCAATGTCTCATTTGTGAAATGTGGGCACACAACGACTGCGCTGGATGCGAGAAGGATATTTACATTTGCGACTTTTGTAAATAGACATTACAAAAAACAACTTTTTAAATGGTTTCTTAATGACCCTTTCCACTGGTTTTGTAATGATTTTTTCAATGAATTTGTTAAGAACTCTTTTATGATATTTCACATCATAATATTTTTTTAAGATTTTGTAATGAATAAAATGTTGTTTGTATGATTTAATTTGTCATATACTTTTCTAAACCAGTTATTCTATTATTTTTTCCTAGGGGCTCATATTACCAGCACAAAACTTTTTTTCCACAAAATGACTTGTTTTGTATTTTATTTTTTTTCATATCCTTAAAGTTTCTCAAATTGGTTTATATTTTAACAATAGTTGTATGAAATGTTGTAGTTAAAGTTATCATAAGAATCTGAACAAAAAAGTTAAAAATCAAATTTTAAAAAATACAAAACAAAATGGGGGCTCATAATACCACCTTTACCTCTACATTCCTGGCAGGGATAATAATAATTGTCTTTTGCCGGGATATTTTGGAGGGGGGGGATCCCTGGGACCCCCAACCCCCGTTAATTCGCACACTGGATCAATGGAAGAAATAAAGCAAAGGTCTCCCGGGAGGAAGGTGAGTCGCGCCCACCCTGGACACGGTCCCGCTGAAACTTGTGAGAGCTTCATATCCCGCGAGCTAATGTCAAAGTTCAGCCTTAATTATTAGTGGAAAGGTCGCATGGAGGGGGAGGCATGGGTCGTGAGGTTCATGTTGTTGCAGGGCGATGTGAGAAGTGTTTGTTCAGGGACAAGTGTTAGGAGTTAGTGAAACGAGGAGAGTTGAAGGGGTGAAAAAAGTTGTAACGGTTTGCTGAATCATTCATAAAGTCGGACGCACCACAGATACTAAGAGGGCTGTGTTGAAACTGTGTGACCGGTGCAAATTTTCTCTCTCTCATTCTGTCTCCCTTTCTCTCTGCCTCATCAAATGGTTCTTGTGACTTAATATGATTTTGGGACGAGATTGGAAATTTGATATCGTCGTGTGAGAACCAGACGGACATAACTCCAATTTTACAAATTTACAGGTGAGAGGAAATAATGTGTGTGAGCTATAAATAAACTACTCTTTAGGAATGTGTTGGACTCTCTTAAGAGTCATTAAATTGGAGATGCGTGACTCCACTTTACTGCTAAGAATTAGAAGTGGAGATGTCGATATGACTATAAATAGAGCTCTTCAAAAGAGATTAGTTAAACAAAACTGAAAACCGCATATTTTGGAGTACGTTTCTCTTGTTCTCATACGACGATATTGTATATTATTGAAGTGTGACTCAATTTAAGGTAGGGAATCTTAGAGTCACAAGGGATGTAACTAATTATGCAATGCGAGAGGTTTCATTTTACAATGTTGATTTGCCTTATTTTGTCAAGGAGAAGAAAGAAGAGGAATAACAGAGCTGATTTCTCTCCACACTTACCTAGATCCGACCGTGTTGTTAATCCATGTAATGTCCTTGGTTAGAGGTGCAACCTACTGAGGTGTCTCGCACCTTAAGTTATACGCGCCTGGAACTATTACGATCCCGCACTCACTGTACTCGACGAATTCTTCTGAGATTGAGTATTCGCTTGCAGGAATTTTTACTCCTTTCCATAACCTTTCTTCTTACCTCTCGATGACAGGACAAAGCCTCTATACTGTACGGAAAATCCCCACAGGAAACGAGGCTGGAATTACATACACAGCGGTATGCGGCTTGAAACAATGAAGCTATTCTCTGTGGAATGCGACATTGTCAATGAGTGGTCGGATCGTTGATTAGAAGTGGAGAGATGAAAAAGCATAACATTTACAGATTCGGCTCTGCATCTCTCTTCAATATATACATATTGTGTGTAGTGTTCGTGACTGCACAGTAATGTTTTCCTTAAATAGGTATGTTTTTCTCATTCAGACGCTCGCGCGCGTAGTGTTTTGACTTACACAAGTTACAAACGGAGGTAAAACATAAGAAATACCTTTCGAACTTCAGACAATTTCTCATCAGAAGATTCCTGTCCTGTGTACCTGAACTAGATCTTGATTAGCGTAGAATATTACAATAAACATTCGCTATATCAAAGCAGAAAATTTATTTTTGTAATTAGCAATTAGAGCAGTAACATATCCTTTTGGATTAAACAACAACACTTATATAGAACTGTAAAACATTTATTTGAACGCAAATTCAAGAAAGCAACAGTGTGTTTGCATCACAGCAATCATTGCAAGACACTTATTTGTTTTATCAACAAAAAGAAAAGATTTTTTCAGCCATAATCTTCATCAATATCACAGTATAGTTCCCCAGCCTTAAGAATATGATATGTTATTGAACGCATTCAATTATTAGCAATTCTTTCACACAACACCGGGTGATCTACCCTTGTTCACTTGGACATTGTTGATGCTTTAAAAGCAATTAGGATGTTGCTATTATTATAATTTAAAGCTTTACCTGTAAAGTAACCACTGGCTTCCCCTCACTTTGTGAACAAGCTGCCTCGGGGCCTATCCATGGTGGAGACACATTACACAGTTCGGATTTAAACTGTAGGTCCAGTGCCGATTAGCTAATCTAAGCATGAAGTAAACTTACAACAAACTTCGACTTTGAGAAATAAAATTTATTTGTTATATTTCTTTCTAACGTTGGAAGCGGCCCCGGCGTCCACCCAGCGTCCAATAACATGGGTACCTGGGGGAAACCCTGGGGGGTAAAGGCGGTCAGGGGCGTGATGCTGATCACATCACCCCCACTCACGACCGGATCAAGAAAGTGTGGGGCGTTACCCCCATACCCCCTATACGCCTTCATGGCGTGGTGCTATGCACAGGGGAGCACTTTTCTTTTTTTTTACTTTATATTTCTTTCAACCTTGTTGATCTCAACATTTCTCTTTCCCAATAGCTCGCGGAGGAGTAGCTCCGTTAAAAAATCTCCTAATGTAACCACACATTACCAAAACATGTGACTGGACTGCGTCCTGCCAATTTTTTCCCTTCAAAATATTGATTCCTTGCGTTTCAGTGATCAATACGGGAACATCGTTCGAAGATAAATAGCGACCCAGTTGGAACATCTGGTGAAAATCTCAGCTCTTGCTTTCCGAGACGTAAACATTTCCCCCTTCGCCCCTCCTATCCCCGCAAATGGACATCGGCGTACTTGGATTCCAGTTTGAAACTTGTCTCATGCCGTTCCTAGCACGCTGCCGATGGCCCTCATAATAAATATATGCGGTGAACTCCTAGAATCAGTCATTCGCAGAGGAAGCAGAGGTTTACAGACAAACAAGAAGGCACGAAGTGGTTTTAGAGGATGTTTCGGGTTTCAAAACCCCCAAATACCCAACCCCAAATATTAACACTAATAACAAAAGAGAAACTTAGTTTTTGGTCAAAAAACGAACTAAATCGTAGCGTAAAAGAGGCGTCGCACAGAAAAAAACATCATCAAGAAAAGACACGTTGCGAACAGGCATAGAAATGTATTTCGGGACTGGTCCAAACCAACTACCTTAGAAAAAATACTAATACAATTTTTTAAAATTAATATGTGTTAATATAATTTACAGGTCTATTCATAATAATGCGTAAATTAATTGTTGTTATTGTTATTATTACATCAATAGAGACTTCCCTATGTCGTGGTGGTAAAGTCGTCGCCAGGGGTGCCAGGTCCAGTCCCGATTAGATTTCTGTGCATAAAGTGGACTTAATAGAAGAATTCAAATTCAAATTATTACTTGAACAGGTAAAGATAGTTATAGGAATAGAGGTATAGCAACAAGTGTTCATTATGTAGCTTATGTGTAAAGACCACTATTTTTTTAAAAAAAACAACTGTCTTCACAAGGAAATTAATTTAAAAATATAATATTTATTGATATTGAGGAAAAGTAAAGTTCCTGATTTATATTTTATGCATATTATTATAAGTAGTAGTGTTCGTAAATCTTCTTCGGAGATGTTCCTGGAACCCCGAAAATTTGTCCTTGGTTGCGAAAGCTTATGCGATTACTCGCTGGACATGTTGCTTGTTCTATCTTTCAATACGAGACTGGGTCGTCCTCTTCGAGACCGAGAGGAGACGGGTGTTTAGAAAACGAGACAAGGCCGAGAACGAGAGAGGTGTTTACAACCTCTCTTTCTCGTCTCATTCTTTCCATGTGTGACGACTCTCGTTATGCAAGACTTCTTTCTGATTGATCGATTTGATTCTGATTGATTCTGTCACTTTTGGCTAATCGCCAAGATGAGGATGAGTGATGAAATTGATGAAGGAACACTCAAAAATACACCCATTCCGGGATTCAAATTCGGGACCCCTGGAGTCGTAACGCGACGTGCTAACCACTCCGCCCAAGAGGTCGGCCCGTTGCTGATTGTGTGAAGATTATAAAGACAAGACATATCCCGAAAGTTCATGACGACTTTTTTTACAGAGCTGGAAGTACTAAAGCTTTCATTCTATTTTCTGTTTGCAAAAGTCAGCTTAAAGTTTATGCCTCCTGTCGTTTTCCAGGAAAAAGCAATAACGATAAATTTTCTAGCAACCGTCTCGTAGCTACTCAATATCTCCTTCGCACCTCCCTCGAGATCGTTCTTCAGAGAGAACCCTTTTCCTCGATCTCATATTATTCGCAACTGCACTGCGCAACATCTGTGTCGTAGAGATGCACCTACCACTTCTTCGCACCAATTTCGGTCAAAAATGAGATCCTGTACAGTAGGGTGTATCGAAAAAAAACTTTTTTTCGAAATGTTAAGGTGGCTAGTGCGGAAAATTGGCCATTTGTGACCAAAAACACGTCTGATTTTTTCCAGATTTTTTGGAGGTCGTTTAGGTGGCGCGCATCGATCTTGAAGTTTTGATAGTGAATTGGTTATGCAACACGCACAACAATTTCACAAAAATGTCATTATTAGGCTATTTCATGTCTTATTTTCTGCATTATGGTCATTTATTGGTTTTTTTATGGCAAATATGTTACATTCGTGCCTTAGGGGTGGTTTCCTATGCTGTTTACGTATGCTTTTGCTCAAAAATTGTCAATTTGAGGCTAAAAAAAGTGCGAATTCTTTTGCCTTTTTTCAATCCTCTTGCTTTCTTAATTCTTTGCCAACCAAGACTTCTTATTTCTGGGTTTTGGTCGGTTATTAAAGCCAGCAGGAGATTTTCAGGATGGGCGAAGAATGCGTTTTGTTGAATGACCCTATGAATCAGATCTCTCAAGTGGTATGGGAGAAATCGGGACAAGTGGATCAAATTCTAGAGGTGTCGGGCTCCGTCAGTTATCGATGGTTCCTTCTTGATCCCAAACCACACCGGTGCGTACACCTTCATTATGTAGTATGTGTGGTTTGGGATCAAGAAGAAACCATCGATAACTGACGGAGCCCGACACCTCTAGAATTTGATCCACTTGTCCCGATTTCTCCCATACCACTTGAGAGATCTGATTCATAGGGTCATTCAACAAAACGCATTCTTCGCCCATCCTGAAAATCTCCTGCTGGCTTTAATAACCGACCAAAACCCAGAAATAAGAAGTCTTGGTTGGCAAAGAATTAAGAAAGCAAGAGGATTGAAAAAAGGCAAAAGAATTCGCACTTTTGTTTTACCAACCATCAACTTTAATGCAGACCAATACTATGACATGGTTGATTGGGCTTCGTGCTCCCTCCACGAGCCTCCGTTGACCAATAATATTACAAATGAAGAAGCAGATGACTACATTAAAAACAAAAAATAGCAGAAATTCAAGACTTACCTGCCACACACAAGGAGTGGAGCGACTTGTGAAAATTATCACAGAGGCTGCTTCTTCCGTTTTCGGCGCCAGCGCACGTGATGGCTACATCAAAGCGAAATTGGAATCTAGAGAACATATGCCGACATTTCGAACAAAAAGTTACTATAAAGTTCAAGGAGAAAACTAGAAGAAAATCTTGGCCTGTCCCTTAGTAAAATTATGTTTCCCAACATGGGTGGAGCTCGCAGTCCAGCCACCTCCTCGTGGTGAGCTCTGGGTTATTTTCAAAGCATAATAAGCTATGAAAATAAGCGAAGCGCTGGACAGTAATTGAGGAACTGTTAGCAATTAGAAAGTCAAAATATTTTATTTAGTCTTTTATATCGGAAAACTTTTGAATAAAACACAATCGAAACCAATTGGAAACCATCAATAGAAAAAATTGAGTTTTTAGCCTCAAATTGACAATTTCTGAGCAAAAGCATACGTAAACAGCATAGGAAACCACCCCTAAGGCACGAATGTAACATATTTGCCATACACAAAACAATAAATGTCAATAATGCAGAAAATAAGACATGAAATAGCCTAATAATGACATTTTTGTGAAATTGTTGTGCGTGTTGCATAACCAAATCACTATCAAAACTTCAAGGTCGATGCGCGCCACCTAAACGACCTCCAAAAAATCTGGAAAAAATCAGACGTGTTTTTGGTCACAAATGGCCAATTTTCCGCACTAGCCACCTTAACATTTCGAAAAAAAGTTTTTTTTCGATACACCCTACTGTACAGCTTTTCAGTGTTCTGTAACTACATATGTATTCTTTCCGTTGGCGTTAAATTGATCATGCTAGTAATGAGTAGACCTCGGATTTTAGATTCTAAAAGGAGTGCTTTTAGGTTTCTAAAATAGGCTCTAAAAATTCTAAAATAGGTCCTAAAAAATCTTAAATTATGCTCAAAAAAGCCTGAAGTAGGTTCCAAAAATGTAAAATGGTTCAAAATTCATGAAAAATGGTATAAATACAACCGTTAAAAAACAAAATTTCAATTTTTGGATACATTGGAATCGCACAGCCCCTATATATTGTTAATATATATATATATATATATATATATA
Organism: Lepisma saccharinum; assembly: GCF_977018435.1. NCBI lineage: Eukaryota > Metazoa > Arthropoda > Insecta > Zygentoma > Lepismatidae > Lepisma > Lepisma saccharinum. The sequence continues at coordinate 12,235,477 of NC_139239.1, read as the reverse complement.
TATATATATATATATATATATATATATATATATGTGTGTGTGTGTGTGTGTGTGTGTGTGTGTGTGTGTGTGTGTGTGTGTATGTGTGGTGAGAGGCGGTAATACGTAAAGTTGAAATAGAGAATATATCTGCCTGTACCATTAAATTTTTGAAAATTTCGTCTTGAAAACCAGGAATTGTAGTTTAATTTTATCATGGTCCTAGAGTGACCATCCTGAATACATAACGATTTTTTTCACGTTATACAGAGTCAAACTTCGCTTTTTTTCTGTGAAGATCATCTTACGTATTTAACATGATCTTTCAACAAAAATAGTCAGTGGTGGAAATTTGAATGTTGAAACGTTACTTTGCAAGGCATGAATGCCACAAAACACAGAACGATCCTGCAGGTAACACAGTGGCACCACACATTTTGCTTTTAGAGCAGGGGTTCCCAAACTTTTTTGTTTCACGGCACCCTTAGTATTTCATAATCTTTCCGCAGCGCCCAAGTCAGAATGTAGGCTTGTCTAACACTTTGCAGCGCTCAGTTAGTGCGGTTAGGTTGCTTGCCTTAAGTTAAAAATTAAACTCATATTTCGAATTCAGAAATACTTTATGTATAAAAGTACTAAATGAGCACATATTTGAAACAATCATATCATTGATTGAAACGTTTCGCGGCGCCCCTATAAGCCAGCCACTGCGCCCGCGGCGCATACTTTGGGAACCACTGGTTTAGAGCTTTGAAAAACATCATGGATTTGGAGGAAGATAAATCGACAGAACGTTTGTTTCAAACACGTAAATCATTGACTTTTTTCGGTACCAAAGCAAGAAACTCTGTGTGATACAAAACTCCTTAGTAACCTTAAAGATACATAAAAACCTAAAAAAATGTTTAATTTAGGCGCATAAACCTAAGATAACAAGCAAAAAAGTTTATTTTAGGCACTATAAAACTTCATCAGTTGTTGCATTTTTTTAATGAAACGCTGACATAACTTGTTATTTCTTATTTACCTGCAAAGGAAAAAAAATAGGTTAAAAACCTAAAAAGTGTGAAATGACCAGACATTAAATCTACGGTACATGAAATCACGTTTTTTTCCATGCATAAACTCGACAGTTCTGTAACTTAGTGTCAAATTCTTCCATTTTATTATTATTTTTACTGTTCATATGGTTACAAGTGCCGTTTATTCTTCATAACCAGTGCTGGTGAACATTCTTTCGGTTGATTGATTTATTGATTGATGTGATTTATTTTAGTTCGCTTTTCTGTCACTTCTCGCTAATCGCGAAGATGAAGGTGAATGATGATATGATGAAATTGGTGAAGGTTCACTCACAAAGAACACCATTGCCCATGCCTCGCGTCGTAGCGCGTCCTACTAACCACTCCACCACAAAGGTTGCACTTCCTTCGAAAGAGGGATAGCGGAAGCTACAAAACCCTCATTCACCCCTGTATTTCCTGTATTATGTCAGTATATATGGTTTACCTTTCTTTTCACACTATATCGACAGCACTATTCAATACAGCTAACCATCCACTCCCTAGAGAGTTGTAGCATGTGCTACCCCTGGATATATGGAATGTCCGCCATTGCAACTATTGGGCAATCTTGATAATATCAACAATCGCTATCGACAGAGAAATTCAAATTTTTATTATGTACTGCTCAAAAGAAAAGAATAGTCAATACAGTAATGAACTGTAAGTGAAAATTTTATTACAATTATTAAATAGAACAGAAAGGAGAAAATACAGGTAGAAATTAACCTTCTAGACCTTACTAACAGCATTCATATCTAAAGAGAAATGTAAATTAGCGAAAACAGCATGAGAAAGTTTCCATAGTTTCTTGTTTCACAACGATCAATGAATTCCTCAGAATATTCACGTGGCGGAAGTTTCTCGTCACCAAATTTCCTAATTTATCGTCAGAGTTCAGCCAATTTAATCATGTTTGTTGTTGCCGCTCGGCGCTAAATTGATTATGCATGCAACGAGTGTCAAATGACCCGACAATAAATCTACAGAACATGAGGTGCTCCTCGATGGGATGCAGCTGAACCAGGCTGTTCTCTGTGTTGAAAGAGATGTATCGACAAGGGGGATTTATAAAATTTGGACCCCTGGGCTATCCTTTGTTCTAGGCTGTGTCGCATTTTATTATTATTATTATTATTATTATTATTATTATTATTATTATTATTATTATTAACAGTTTTCTTATGGTACTTTACTTCCCCTAATTGCATGTTCTGTGTTAGTAACTTTTGCAAATTTTAAAATATAGACACAACTGATTAAAAATTATCCATTAAACTTCTATAAAGTAATAATAAGAAGAGAACACTCGTCTAAAACTGTTTCCATCTGGCTTTCATGGCAGCAAACGAAGGAATGAGAGACTCAAAGTCAATTTCTTGCAGAACATCAGCATTCCCTGTGAAGGATGCCTAAATAGAAAGTTTGTTATCCGACGCTGAATTTCTGAGGGCAGTTGAACTCTTTATAGAACACTGAGTGACCGCTCTCCACTGGCATTTAATGGGGAAAAAATCACAAAAATTCTCATATCAATGTCAAGATTAGCAACAAACATTGTTAAATGTTTTTCAGGAATAAGTTTTAAATAGACATTTGTACGTACATACACACATTTCGGTTAAAATACAGTATTCAGAGTAGGGATATGATGTACGACGTTATTTAAACGCTAGACATTTCTTCCTTCTACATGCTTTCATGAAGTAAGCAAGCAAAAGGACATGTTATTTCATTTTTCTATTATCACAATATTAATATGGTTTCTGCTCCTTCAGCGTCTCATTTTAGAAAGTTGTTTTCCTGGAATATTCCAGCAGGTGATCTTACCTTGTCAACTGTACTTTCACCTGACAGGCGATTTAGCGATTTTGTGTATATATATCGTCCTGTTTTGTACCTTGTTTCATTTGTACATGGTACAGAGTCTGAAGAAGACCTTGGTAGAAGGTTGAAATGTTACGTTTATGTTTTGTAATAAAATAAATTTCTGCCTTGGTCAGCAATTGAGTTTTTCATACCATGGAAACAAGGCTTAATGGTGTTATAGTTTAAAAGCTATTCACGACAGGTTTTCGCCTGTTGCAAGATACAATATCAGAACGAATCAATTTTCAAAACTCGAGTCGAGAGGACTGTTCTGTTCCTTCCTTTTCTTGTAAACTTTTTCCCTCCGTTCCTCAGTCATAAGAAACCTCTGTAGCCAATTCGCTTGAAAATGCAGTTCGTATAGCGGCTGAATGAGCCTAATTGAGGAAAAAAGAAAAACTCATTTCCTTTCCCGTCGTCTGAGATTCGCGGACGGCAAATGAAGGCGGAGAACAGCTTTTCTTTCTCCCCATATAGATTTTGGATGAAAGAGCTTTTTTGTGATGTAGATTCCATGCCATTGTGAATCGAGGGCCGGTTTTTTCTTATCTCCGCCGATGCTCCTGAAACGGATAAAGAAAAATACATCTTGCTAGAGGTTGATTAATGTTGTAATGTGCAAAGGCCATAAAGACGGAATTGGAATCTAGAATGGCTTATTTCAGGCAAAACTGGTTTGAAGTGGTTCATTCGTTAATTGAGTTCAAAATGTATGGAGTAGATTAGAAAGATAATATCATCCCCTTGTGTGCAGTGTCATTAACGCAAGGTAATCCAGCGCAAACCTTCCCATTGTTTCGTTTTTGGCCATGGATGACGTGATCGCCACCACTCTCCGGCCTCTTGGAATCATTATGGTGATACTGGATGAACCATAGAGTCTGTCTATGTAACCGTAGGAGAAGTAGCAAGTTTCCTGTTGGTATCTAACTGTAGCCGCAACCCGCTGTTTGCGGCAATAAAAAAATATTATTGCTTAATACTAGATTGAATGAACTAAGATGGAAAAATATGAAACTTTCAATTTATTTTTTCCCAATTTATAAGCCCATTTCAATACTGAAAATTTAAATAGGATTTTAATACGCGTATTCGGTATCATGTTTTTGAAACATTAATGGTTCATTTCAATGTTTCTTTTTTTCGTATATGCGACTATAGCATATAAATATATTACGATCTAGCAACTTGGTTAGAAATCGTAGGTCAGGCATAGGTATTTTGTGTTTTCCTTTCATAAATGTCGTTATTCACAGGTTCGGAAATGTTCTCCCCTAACATTTCCGCGCAAGTTAAAAGTACGGTCCATTGCGGGCAGGGATGGCAATGGTGGGTGGGAGTGAAGGTTTTCTCTTTCCGTTTCCTGATTATGGTCGCTCATGGCCACTTGCGCGCGCCGACCTGTCAACCAGTACAGACAAGCACAATGACAGTAGCATTCCATGTGATAGGACTAGGAGTATATTTTCTCTTAATGTTAACATAAATTGAGTCGTAGATTGAAGTTTTGATGTTCATTACATTAATGGTTTGTTAGCGAAACCTTCGTTATTATTTTGTAAGACAATTAGGCGGTTATGTCGTTTCTACGAAACACAACTTGTAGAGAGTCTCTTCACCTTTTCCCCATATTTTTTGCATCTCTTTCTCTTTATTTCTTTCATTTCTCTGCATTTTGTACAAGTTTACTTCTATTTGGAATCCGCCATGCAGTATTGATATTTTTCCCTGTGGAAATCAAATTGTCAATATTCCAATTCTAGTGCAATTTTTTAATATAGTAAGCCAAATACCTGAGACACTTCTTTCGATTTCTGATTTCTCTAAGTTTTTCTAAAGTGTATTTCATTGTCTTCAGGCTTACTTATGCTAATTTTTGTTTCTTTCCTTCCAGGTTTAATATTTTTCTGTCGTAACGAAAACCGTGGAATTCAGCACCTTCCTACAGTACATTAATGACGTGTTTTATTGCGGAAATATGTAGTTTTCTATTCCAACCCTCAATAATGTTTTTGGTCCTATGCTGCTTGCCGTAGGAGTTCCACATTCCTATAGGTATAGTGCTAAAACAAGACACTAATGAACAACATAGTAAAAATGTTTATTTTTGTTTATTGCCTTGAGCATCTGCTTGAATAAACAGCCAACCATCAACTTTGACGATGCAGCACGCATTTGAACAGGAAGTCTTACATCTTTCCTCTCGTTATAGTATTTCACCAATACCAACTCTTGCACTATCCTCCATATACAGGGTGGGCGAAAAGTCCCTTTACATGTTAAAAGCATAGTACAGTTAGACATGTAGATAAAGATTGTTATGAATACAAAACAGTATATATTTTTTTTAAATTTCAACATTTATTTTCAATAAACAATGTCTGGTTAACATTAACATTTATTGTGAATAACATATTAACATTGTTACAAAGGTTCAAGGTTCATTGATCAACAACGTCAGTGTGAACTCCTCCATGTTCGATGCAAAGGTTGATGCGTCGCCATGTTCTTGTATGCATCCGCTGCAGCATATCAGGGGTGATCCTTTCAAATGCCATGCGAACTCCGTCTTTCAGTTGATCGTCGTTTACAAACTTCTTCTTTTATTATGCCCCATAGTGCATTAATGTGTGGTGAGGTCTGGGCTTCGTGGAGGCCATGGCAACGGTGCTGGAAGGTCTCGTGATCCACGTCCAATCCAGCGGTTTGGAAACAGTTCATTTAGCCGTTTGCGGACACTCACAGCAAAATGTGGTGGAGCGCCGTCTTGTTAAAGTGTAACGATGTCAGCTCTGTTGCCGTTAATTCTGGAAGCAACCACGTGTTAATCATGTGAAGATAGCTGTGCTGGTTCACAGAACCATCAAAGAAACATGGTCCAAGCAGATGGTCTGCCGTTATCCCTGCCCAAATCAAATGTTTATCTACATGTCTAACTGTCCTATTCTATTAACATGTAAAGGGACTTCTCGCCCACCCTGTACTTTGATTAAAGTGGCAGTTACTTTGCAAACACAAATATCAAGTTTCCTAGGTCGTCAGCGAGGAAGTTTATTCCATCGTCCTTATGGTTGCGCGCAAGTGTCCGTGTGTGTGGAGATTTTAATTTTATAGCTTTCCCCTCCTCCAACATTGCAGAAATTGCGCGTAAATTTCCGTGCCCGGATAAGTGTCATGGCGTGCCCAGGATTTTTGAAAGGGAGGGGTTACGTACACTTTCTCTTTGTAGCCATTCTTCATTTTATCATATTTTCCTGCCTTTGACATTCTTTTTTATGAATACTGGGCCAAAAAAGGGGGGATTATAACCCCTACCAACCCCCCTTGGTAACGCCACTGCGGCTACTCGTTATTCATATCAATGATTCGCATTGTCGCAGTTTCCTAACACGGAAACTTGACAAATGAACGAACTTAATAAACAAATTACTGAACAGTTTAAGGAAATAATTATAACTATTATTGTTGTAATGTATATCCTGTATGGTGATTACAGTATTTGATTTTGTCGATAAAAAGTTAATTTCCCCTATGTTACAGTGTAGTGAGTTTCAACCCAGTGGTTTATCGTTGTATGTAATAAGTATTTTCGAAGTTACTAATGCTAGCCAAGTTCACATACCGTTTACCACGGGTTTCTCGCGCCCTTTCTTCACTTCAGGCAAATTCTGAGATGCTTAGAAGATTCATTCGCTCTGTCCTTGCGAGGGTTGTGTAATAGACTTCTGAGAAGGAAGTTGAGGAAGATAGTTACACTCTGTCCTGACTATTTCTGGAGGAAGCGAACGAAAACAAATCTCTGCGCAAGTAGTGACGCGAGACGGCTCCACCAATGAACACGGAAGAGGGAATGGGATTGCGTGGAGGGGGGAAAGCGACTGCGGTTACCAGCCTTCGCAGCAGCGTGTACTGCTTCGCTCGGCCACCCCTTCTCTGTCGCTATGCGTGGCCTTGCTCCAAAGATACCCGGGACAGAGTATATATATAGAGAGAAAGGAAAATGAGTTAGAAAAGAGAAAATAAAGAAGAACGAAATAGAATATGGCTAGAAGGCATTGGTATTAAGAGGGGGGATAGAAAAGGAATGAAAAGAAAAATTACTCGGAAAAGAGAAAAGAAAGAAGGCAACAGATAGAGAGATATACCTAGTCTTACCATAAATACTGTCACAAAGTTTTAAGTAAATTGACACAAAATGCTGAGAGATATATTAATATCCTAATAACGTTACTGAAATGGATGCATGACAAATCAAAATCACAAATCAATATTCATAATGGCCGCCCTTAGCACGCACACATTCCGTAAGTCTTTGTGGCCACGCATCAATTGAATTGCGCAACACATCGACTGGAAAATGAGAACTGCTTTCAGAAGAGACCGACCGCTTTACATTTTCAATATTGGGATGTCTCTTCTTACAAGCCATCTCCTGAAGCTTGAACCACAATTTGTAGTCCAAAGTACTCTTACATTTGCTATGAGGGCACACTCCATTTCTGTGAAAAAGGGGTAAAAACATCAGCCAAAGTGTACCAGCAGACAGTGCTTGAGAGACTAGTCAAGAATGTCAACAACAATATCTTCCATGGTCAGAACTTGAGCTTCTAGCAGGATTCAGCCCCAGCATATGAGGCCCGAACAACACAGCAGTGGCTGGAGGCAAATGTACCAGACTTAATTTCCACTTCAGATTGGCCTTCTGCAAGTCCGGACCTATACCCTTTGGACTACAAATTGTGGTCCAAGCTTCAGGAGATTGCTTGCAAGAAGAGACATCCCAATATTGAAAGTTTAAAGCGGTCGGTCTCTTCTGAAAGCAGTTCTCATTTTCCAGTCGATGTGTTGCGTAATTCAATTGATGCGTGGCCACAAAGACTTACGGAATGTGTGCGTGCTAAGCGTGGCCATTTTGAATATTGATTTGTGATTTTGATTTGTCATGCATCCATTTCAGTAATGTTATTAGGATATTAAAATATCTCTCAGCATTTTGTGTCAATTTACTTAAAACTTTGTGACAGTATTTATGGTAAGACTAGGTAGATGACAAAAAGTATTAAGAACGAGATAGAATGCCAAGAAAAAGAAATGAATCAGAAAAGAGAAGAGAAAGAAGGGGAGAGAAGACAAGAATGGTTAAGAGACGAATAGAATAGCAAGCATAAAGTGAAGTAGAAAATGCAAAAGAAAGAAGAGTGCAAAACGTGTTAAGGGATAGAATACCGTAATAAGGAAAAGAAAATAAGTCAGTAAAGAGCAAATGAAGAACAGAGAGAGAGAGAGAGAAGAAAAACAATTGAACGGAAAAGAACTGAAAGGAAGGGGAAGATAAGGAAATGGAAATCAAGAAAATACATGAGAAAGTTGAATTTACGTATGTATTCGAACCACACAATATTTTCCGTGCGTTGCACCAAATACTCAAGACACACACAAACACACACACACACACACACACACACACACACACACACATTCATAGGCCAAGGTGGGCCTCCCCGATGGCGCAGTGGTAGCGTCGTCGTCTTTTAATCAAGGGGTCCTGGGTTCGATACCCAGTGGAGGCACATAGTAATTTGGATCCCACTTTAAACTGTAGGTCCAGTCCCGATTAGCCTTACTGTGCATAAAATGGACTTAAAACACCAACTCAATCAATCAATCAATCATAGGCCAAGGTGTTACAATTTTCTGTCTTCAAGAACTATTTCTGCATGAATGATGTGCCGTTTTAAAGTACTCTTACTTTTGCAATGCTAGCATTCTCTCATTTTATTTCCGATTATGGGGGTTTTCAATCTAAATTTCTGACGCGTGAAGAGCAAACATTTCATTGATGTTTTCGTTATATGATTCAGAACCGACCGAGTGGTTGTTATATCAATCTTGTTAGAGACCTCAGGTGCCTTTCTCTCCAGTGTTGCTGTTAACGTGGAGAATCGCAGAAGTTCATGCATTAGTAATGATACACTCAGAAGCTGACCTAACTAGACGCTTCTTCCACGAGAGAGAGAGAGAGAGAGAGAGAGAGAGAGAGAGAGAGAGAGAAAACAAGCAGTTACCATCTGAAGCACTTTTGGAAACAGGAAGCCTTATTAGAGCAGAGAACTGATAGATAAAAAAGCTGAATGTAATTTTGAAAATTTACCATGAAAAGGTTATTGTATCCAAACAACGGCCAATTTTGTGTGTGTGTGAGACCGAGAGAGAGAGGGGAGGGGAAATTTTGTTCCGGAAATTAATTCGTTGCTGTACAAATTGAACTTCCTAAAAGCAATAACGTTTATCGCCTTTTAAGGGATTACGTTTTCGATTCACCGTGGAGGCAAATTACGTAGTCGGCTCACTGTGGTTTTAGTGCTAAATTGCTCAAAAAGAGTCTCTAAGAAGTAGTAGTTACAACACTTTACGGGCGAAAACATTGCTGTCTTGGTGTTGATTGATATTTTACATCCGTTTAACACCGCGTATTTCTATCTTTGAGTTAATCGTGACTGGAAGGGACATAATTCGTATAGCATTTGCCAAGGCAGGTCAAAATCGAAAAATTGTGTTCCTAACTTTGATATATTAACCTCATATTTACAAATCATATGAAAGAAGTTTCAAGAGAGATAGAAAGAAATGAATGGAAGAAGTGAATTAATGAGAGAAATGAAGAAAGAGGGAGAAACGAAAAACAGACACACAATTCAAAGACAGATAAAGGAAGAGGAATGAAGAAGCGACACAGAGAGAGAGAGAGAAAGATTGATTGATTTGTTGTTTTAAGTCCATTTTATGCACAGTAAGGCTAAGGCTAATCGGGACTGGACCTACAGATTAAAGTGGGATCCGAACCTCTTGTGCCTCTACCGCGTATCGAACCCGGGACCCCTTGATTACAAGGCAACGACGCAACCACTGCGCCATCGGGGAGGCCAGAGAGAGAAAGAGAGAGAGAAGGGGGTGCAGGGAGAAAAGCAGTGAAATACAGAAACGCACGCAGAGAGGAAGGAGAAACGAAGTAGCGGCAGAGAGACAGAGAAGAAGTAGGAATGCGAGGAGAGAGAAAAAGGAGCGAGACAAAAGAAGAAATATAGAAGAAATGCAGGCAGAAAAAGAGAGGGAAGGGTGAGGAAGCGATACAAAGAAAGGATAAATAAAGAGAAAATGGGAAGGATACAGAGAAAACGAAATGATCAACAAGAGAGAAAGTAAACACGAAATCGACAGAAGATACAAGCAAAGTAATAGAAAAAACAGTTACAAATAAAGAGGTCAGTAAGGAGAGGTAGGCAAGTTTCCCTTACCTCAAGGGAGTCAAGTGACCTCTCCCCCTGACCCTCCTTGTACACGCCCATGTTTGTATTCGTAATTTCCCTCAAGAGTGATCCCATATCCTAAAACCGAGACCGGGACGGCCATTTTCAAATCGAGACGAGATCGAGAAACTCTGTCTCGTTCGAGATTTTGGTACAATATTTGAAAATTTTACTTAACTCAAATTATCTTTAATATGGGACATCTTTACACACTATAGCAAGACGATATCTACCTGATTTTATAGATAAGTCATGTTTTGTTTATAGTTATTACAAAGTAAATCTATTTACGCCAGTTGCGAACAAATGCTGCGTGGTTGCATCTTTTCAGGATAAAATGCCTCTTTTCTCTCGAAGTTCGTAGTGTCGAAACGAGATAAAACTTTATTGAGAAAAGTTGTTTGCCTTAATGACCTTCATACATTGTGAAAGTTCGTCTTTGATACTATACATTTCGAGACCGAAACGAGAACGAGACAAACATTTACAACTTGAGACGAGACCGAGATTCTACCAAGTCTCGTCTAGATATGATCTAGGGCCGGATTAAGACGAAAAGGGCCTGATGCTTGAAATCTTCGGTGAACAATAAAGACAACGACGTTATAGTTATGTCACAGCACAAAGAATAATAGTAACGGTATAATAAGAAATACTGTGTCTAGGTGTCCGAAATTGGGTCTCCAAATTTCATTCTAAGATTTATTTTCAGATTAATATAGCAAAAGAAAACCGTTCAGCTTTCGGAAAATTCTCGTCTGTTTTCGTCTGCTATTTGACTGGACCTAATGCTGCAACATCAATAGCACCCACCCTAATCCGGCCCTGTCCCTATCGGATCCGCCCATCCTTAGCTTAAACCCACAACCTCCCGAATGCAAATCCTCCGCCACATCCACTCTCCTAAGCTCTCTCGGTATCACATTTTTAAGGTCATCTTGACCCACAACGCAGGACACGGCCTCCCCTGGACCCGCTGGTGTTGCCTAATCAATATAACAAGCTCCCATTGATCGACGAACGGAGGTCCCTACTTCCGTATTCAAAAGCGGTCCCTCACTATCTGATCATAGGTGAGGTGCTTTCAGAGTAATATATTTCGCAGGCGAGGAGAACATTAGCCTAGTAGCACCAACGAAAATACATGCCCGATCATTCCAGAAAATCGAAGATCGTCATTACTTCGTGCCTTTTCCGTGATAACTTTCGAAGGATCATTATGCTCAACGTTTACAAAAGCGCCATCTACAAGCAGAGAATTTTAACGGAAATATCACGTTGTTTATCTTTACAGCTTCTTGCTGGTCGTCAGCTATTAGCAATTTTTATAAATCAGCTTTATAAAGGATTGTACGGTGCAATAACTGTGGCAACATGACTAAATTTAAAATGTAGTGCCATGGAAGCTCGCATAAAATTTTCGAATGTGATCAAAATCGAAATGTTATGTCCATAAGTTAGATATATTGCCATCATGGGTCATTCCATGTCAAATCAACCGATAAAAAATATTTTTAAACCTTAAGGATTCAAATTTTTTCCATTTTTTGTTTATACATTGTACCTGTAATGGGGACAAAAACTGTTAAATTTCAGATTTTTTCGGGTCTTAGTTTCTGAGTTATTGGCTTTCAAAAAGCAAAAATACCAAAATTTGACACATTTTGAAATTTTTAAACAGCTGTAGATCAAAAACTATTTGACATAGAGAGCTCAAATTGATGTCATTCTCTTCCACTTTTAATGAGCTTTAATTTGAAATGCAACATGGCTGTGGTATTTGAATTTTTTTAAAAACTTGAAAAAATATTGTTTTTTTAAATCTAAAGAACGCCATTTTTTAAAAAAAATGTTTTGATGACATCAATTGACTATTTGTGTGCAAAATTTCATAATGGGACGGCAATAGGTTCCTATGAAAATTCCTTTTTTTGTATTGTAATATGTGCGAAATTTGCTAAATTTGTTGTGAGAGAGAAGCGAGACACATACACAAAGAGAGACGTGCGCACGCAGGAGTATCAACTTTTGAAAATCATTGGTTTGGCTCATACTTTTGAGTCATAAGTTCACAAAAATCTCAGAAATCTTTCATGATACAATATACACCAACAATGCACCGTTGCTAATTTTTTTTAAAAAAAAATCTGTTATTTACAGATTCCAATAGGCACTCCACCACCAATCACGATAACAATTGTATAATAATAACAATAATGACAACATTAAAATATGAGCCGCGGTGGGTCAGTCGTGTCGACATCCGTGGCGGAGTGGTTAGCACAGCGCGCCACAAAGTCAGGGGTCCCGGGTTCAAATTCCGGCTAGGACATGGATGGTTGTGTTTGTTCGTAATGAGAAAGCCGAGAATATAGTGGAAATGTATCAGTGTGAAAGTTGAGAAAAAGGTGAATGACGGGGGATACTATCGCATAAGGGTCTTTCTTTTTATAAAGAAAAAAAAGTCGTTATGGCGTATGAATACCATGCGAGGGACCCGAGTTCGATCTCCGGCGGGGAGAACTGGGATTGTTTCCACCTGTTCAAGCTGCTCGGGTGCCCACCCGTCTTATGAAGTGGGTACCCGGAGGAAACTCTGGGGGGTAAAGGCGGCCAGGCGCATGGGGCCCTAACTCCACACCCCCTATACGCCCTCATATCGTGGTGCAAAGCACAGGGGAGCACTTTAATTCTTCTTCTTCTTTTTTTTTACAACATTAACAACACGACCAATTATTGGGTGGACTCGGGCCCCACGGGCCCATATAAGTTTGCGCCACTGCACACACGCACGCACGTGTAGAACATAGAGAGAGAGTGAATAAAGGAAAGAAATTAAATACGGAAGCGAGGAAAACACACACAACACGAACAGAGGTGGAAGAGAAATAAAAACGTGACGACAGAGACACAGGGAAAGAAGTAGAAAATCGAGAGACAAATAAAGGAATAAAAAAGCGAGGTAGAGGGGGAAAGAAAGAACTAGAAAAGCAAGAGAGGAGGGGAAAGAGAAAGAAAGAAATAGAGAAGCGAGAGAGAGAGAGAGAGACAGAAAGCAGAGGAATAGCAGAAGATCTACAGAGGGAAAGAATAAAGAAGAAACGGAAAATGGGAAGGAAAGCATCGAAATAGAAATTATCAGTAAGAGAGGAAGCAAACAAGAACGGTGAGGTATTAAAACAGGAAAGAAGATAAAATAATAATAATAATAATAACCCGTAGCTCGACAGCCCTCGAAGGGCCTTGGCCTATCTCCCGACTGCCAGTCTCCCTCCCACAATCTTACCTAGAGCTGTGGAGATCTTCAACCGGTAATGGAGTGACGTGGGGTCAGCATGCCGAATCCCCAGCCGTTGTAGGAGAGTTCCGAGACCGGGTTACGCTACTCACTCGTAGCTCCCCAATTTCCTCACGATGGTGGGTTGCCACCGGTCCTATACAGAAGCCGAGACTGAACCCAGACATACTCGAACCCATGCCGTCCCGCAGTCGGAGTCCAAAGCACAGCGCCTTACACCGCATGGACACGGAGAAGGACCGGAAAGAAGATACAGGGGGGGGGGAATAGACCAAAGAGTTACAAATAGAAGGGAGGGAGGAAGGCCTCTAGACCGGACCCAGATAATTTTCTGTGAATATTTTGTGGATTGTGTGATTTAAAGAATTAGTTCAGTGGTTGAGTTATTTGAACTAACCGAGACTGGGAGATCGGACGACGAGTAAAACTAAAAAGAGAGTCATTGTTGAACACGCGTTATATGCAATCCAGACTCCATTTTGTCAGTCGTTGAGTCCCATCTAAAACACATTTCTAGGGTCTCCAAAATACAAACAAGGAAAGAAAAACACGGCTGCGGGTTTCTGATTTTAATTTGTTATACCATGATCTGTAACAGAGGCTTGCCCACACTTTCTGATTACGGGCAAAATCCTTGAAGGAAGTTCAGTCAAAGATCAGTTTTCATAGGTCAAAAATTAGTATAGTGCTGGTCCCCAAAGCAACACACTTTACTTCAAAGAAAATTCCGAAAGATCAGTATTCCTCTAACAACCACATGTCAGGTCCACGTGGAGTGCAATAAATCGTCCCCTGAAACCTTTCCCACCAATAGCGTCCGTCCAAGAAATGACAGCTCTCGTCAAGTCCACGTGGACTAAATGAGATGTTGCTAATTCAGTTTCTTTAGAGATTTCTAAACGCGAGGTTGCGGTTCTCTATCTTTGTTAGGTTGTGTTATTGTGTTTTGCTATTTTTTTATGCAATATAAAGACCTTGGGAGTAAAACGTCACAGTGAATAAATGGATGTCTAAACACTGCAGGTAAAAGTGACAACAGCGCTTTGCCGAAAAACAGGTGGTGGCTCGAAACCAGATACGGGTCCGGTCGGCTTCCTCTGGGGTTGTGTCAAAGATGCCGAACTGGTGATACGTTCAAGACTAGCACTATATCTTGCCCCCTTCCTCTTCGATTCCACAAATCCTCCTCAAAACGGCATTATTTTTTCTCTGGAAAATACAAACAGCAAGGTTTTTTCTTGCACTCATGCTCAAACCATGCGGTTGTGTCATCATCATTTGGAAGGAAGCGAATTTACATAGCACAAGAATGTCAATATGCTTGTGTTCATCAAGTGAATGCAATGCGAGTTGTCTCCGGTAGATTTCCGTGTATCACGAAATCATCAATGTTTTTATATCAACAGTATCTTTTCTGAGAACACGAAACTCCATGTCACGTGAAACTTATTATCGATTTCAATCAGTTTGAGTAGAAGGCCGCTCCCCCCCTCATTGTTGTGAGTAATATTTGTTTACTTTGTGCATTACTGGAATTTTCCTTATGGCTGCAAAGAATCATGTACTCAAATTTGCATCACCATATTGATCCGCTTGCTTTGTGCTATGTGAGGTTCTAGACTTAAAATGAGACTGTCAAGGCAAGACTTTAAGGTGCTGTTTCTCCTCCTACAGTTTGAATGTGTATTATGTACCCTCCTCCTCCTCCTCAGTGTATACTGTTCCTGCGCCACTCCTCGCAAAATGTCTAAAACTAACAGTAAACTTTCAATGTGACAGGAAAAGTTATCTTCCACCCTCACCGCGAGAGAAAGTGGTTAATCCGCCAACAAAGCCAGACAAGAACCGAATAAGAGACAAAACAAAGATGCTTGGCTGGTAAGCTTCGCTGGATATCTACAGAGAAATATACAGGGTGTGCATAAAGTCTGAAACCAACGGAAGAACTGAGGAACAACACATCTCCTTACGCAAAACGTACTAAATATCCGCTAGCAAACTTAACCTCGAATTCCCTTCAAAATGTAACGCTGAAGAGTAGCCTTGCAGAAGTTATCGTGTTTTTCCACGGGGAATTCAAATGTACTACAGCTTACTGATCTCTCAGGATGCCTCCTATTGAAGCTAGCCACCACTTTACACTGCGTCCATCCCTGTAGTCCACAAAGACGTCATCTTTCGTCAATGCCATCCATAGCTCACATAATTTGGATCTTGATTTTTCGAAAATGCGAAAACACCGAAAAATCTTAATTGCTGCAAAAAAAAAAAGTTTTTATCTATACTATGACATGTTCTACATTTTACATGCATTCGCGAAATAACGCGAATTTGATATAAATGTGGATTGTGGCCCTTTTAGCAAATTTCAACACAATTTGTCCTTAAGGCGAAGAGGAACAATTACGCACCATTTGTGCATTTATTTCAATATTGTCGGAATGGGCAATGATATTTAAAAAGAAAAGGGATTAGTATGCAAGAGAGTATGAATTTCTCTCCGTGTTTCAAGTGGAAACTGTGTTTCAAGTTGATTAGTAAGCTAGACACAATGTTTGAAAAATATGATTAATAAGTATTTACAGAATCCCATGTATTCCTTACGGGAATCAACTTCAACTTCAAGTTACGGCTAATCAAATGGGAGTTTTGACTTTTCCTACTACTATGACATAGTTCAACGTGTCCTTTATCCGTCTATGTACTTTTCTACGTCATCGGATGTTTGATATTCTTGAGAGAACGAATAAAATAATGTCCATAAGCCTAATACATTTCTTATTGCCTCCTACGGCCATCCTGGCAGTGTTGCCAAACCTGGTGTGTACAAAAAAGCTAAATTTCACCATTAATGGAGCTAAAAGATGACTTTCAAGGAGCTAGATTAACGAAGGCTGCATAAAGTTCCTCCTAGGGTAAATTTAATTGTCAGAGGTGTGGGGTCGCTGCTATTACCGTTAGCTTTAAAGTGATGCCAATTTATTCTTAATTTTCACCTACTAGATTTGGCGGCATCACCCATCTCAATAATTCACTGTTGCTCATATGAAATCGAAAATAAAGGATTCCCGGATAACAATATTGTCATCTTCACCTTAGCCACGGCTCTATATAAAAATAGCTGAGGAGGTAAGAGGGGGTGCGTGACGCAGCCAATATAACAATATCACGTCACGTGCAAAATGTACACTAATTGCAGAAGTAGGTCTTTGTGGGCCTGAGCCAGTGGTGGCATCATAGTGGGGCAGGGGGCGGGTGCCTCAGTCCACAGCCAAACGAGTGCACGAAAAAGCCAGATCTGGCTGGCTCCAAAAGAGCGAAGTTGGCAACAGTGATCGACAGGTGCCGCAGCGAGAAAGACCTTGGGGAAATTGTTCCTCTCCCCCTTACTTAAGAAACGAAAAATACCGCGAAAATCCATTGTTCTAATGTTTTAGCTTTTAAAAAAATGTACCGTATATAACGTACCTGTTTTCCAAAATTTTATCCAAAAGAAAACTATGGTGTGTGTAATGCATGGCATAGTTCCGACTGCTATATGTAACCACAGTCATCCTCAGTGGACGTGCGGTCTAAAGCACCTTGCTTTGGACGGCAGCTGCGGGACGGCATGGGTTCGATCCCGGGTTGAGTCTCCGGGAATTTTCGGCCTGTGTATAGGGCCGGTGGCAACCCACCATCGTGAGGAAATTGGGGAGCTACGAGTGAGTGGGGTAACCCGATCTCGGAACTCTCCTATCGGAAATCTCCTACAACGGCTAGGGGTTCGACGTGCTAACCACACGTCACCCCATTACCGGTTGAAGAACTCCACACCTCTAAGTAGGATTGTTGGAGGGAGACTGGCAGCCGGGAGATAGGCCCAGACTCTTTCGAGGGCTGTCGAGCCACGGGTTATTATTATTATTATTATTATTAATATTATTAATATTATATATGAAACTACATGTAAAATCGTGTTTCCCACGATTTTTAACCATCTATGGGAACGTTTTGGATCACCGAGTAATGTGGTGAAGCTCTGGCGGGAGATCGAATGCTCTCCTGCCGTCACACGGGAGCCGGTATTTGACTTGAGAGAACCTTTTTAGTTCCCGAGCGAAGTGGCGCAGTTCAAGCGGAGAGAGAGTGGTCACTTACCGTCACACTAGAGTCGTAACATCGGTGTTTGTCGGGCAAGAAATGACAAAATTGTTTCCAACGTTTGAATGACGAGCAGGCGTAGGCCATGTGACTTACAAATTAAAATACTAGCTTAAAAGCATAATGAAGGTGTAATTTATGGTACATTTGTCGCAAAAGTGTGCTAAAATAAAAATCATGAATTGGGCGGAAATAACACCGAAAAGTGCAAAAAATAATACCACCTTTTCTTTTAAAAATGCCGAACAATCTAGGTCCTTACCTAGAAAACAATACTGCAGTTGACTACACACTTTATGCCCACCCTGTGCCAATTTATGTGCACATGAGCATGCGTGCGCGTATTGGCGTGCCTATATCAGAAAGTTCCCATTTTGTGTGTTCCTTTCCTCAGTCTTGATAAATCATGTCGTGTTTTCATGTAGGGACGACATCATTCACTCCGGGTCATAAAAAACAAGCAGATCTCATCCTGGAACTGCATTTTATGTTTTTCCTTTTTCCCCTTTTAACCGTTGCTGTAGCCTGATCCCACGAGGCACGTGACGAGAAATCAGATCTCGCTCACTTCCTTCGGGAGAGGAAAAGGAACGCAGAAGCTTCTAGTTTGTATAGTTGGGCGCCTTTCTCTTGAGAGCAAATAGACTATTTTTTTACGATTCCTCAAAGGCAGTTCGTTTGGGGTTACTTCCAAGTTTGTGATCGAGGAAGTGACAAACACGTGTTAACGACTGAAAGGATTCGATCGACCCGTTACCTATTTCCTCTCGAGGAATCAAGTTTTGGCACTTGGAAAGACGGTGGGTTGATCGGAAAGTAAGGTGACTACTATAGCTCCCGCCACGAAAACAGTCGGAGCTTCCCCTTGCCTCCTCCACACCTCTGGCCCTCCAGGGTTGCCACACTTCTTTAAGCTGCTCAGTCGACACTTCGCGCGTTGTACGTAAGCGGTTGATTTCGTCGGTTGAAATTGTTGCTTACTGGCAACACTGTAGGTGGATGGCGTGACCTTGACTGGACTGTTTCCGTGGCGAGAGCTTTAGGTGTGAATGAATTGAAATTTTTGCGTGCATCGACAGATATGGCCATTTTGCGCGCTTCAATGTAAACGAGAAGAATCCTCTTATCTAAAACAGTTATCTTAAAGTTAAAAAGGTGTGCATAGAGCCACTTAAGAAAGGGCATGTTTGTAAAGGTTCCTCCACAGGACATAGACAACACATTTGAAAGGTAAGGAGACACTAAAAACTTCCTCAGAAACAGTGTAACAGGCCCGTTCTTCTCAAAAAGCTAAAAACATTTGCTAAAACAGTCATCATCTCCCAACATGAATGATATAACAGTTGAAAAGGTTAAAACTTTGTCTGAGGGAAGTGAAATCTGTACATTCGAGAAGAATATGCCGATCGCCATTTCTTTATGAATGACGATATTGGTTTCAAGCAATCTTAGCAATGTTACTATACTTGTATATATCCGCAGTGCTTCTTGACCAACTTGCTTCCAGGGAAGAATTGAAGTAAAGCACGTCACATTGAAGTAATTATTGTAAACAAGAGGACGCAATTTAGCCAATGTATGGTCAGTACATGTTTTTCCCAGAAGAAAACTAGACTGCTCGTGTTGCCAACGAAGATTATTTTCCACTAAATTTCACATCACTTCACCCCAGGGTGCGAAATCATTGAAAATTGGTGGGCGGGAGAAAGTTCTTAATCTACAACCCCCCCCTCCCCTCCCGACAAACATATGTGTGAATTATATGATATACATGTTTGTAATGTTATTAGAAGTAAAAATAAATTACTCAATTAAAATATATTATTATTATTATTATTATTATTATTATTATTATTATTATAACACCATTAAGCCTTGTTTCCATGATATGCAAAATTCAATATGTTGACCAAGGCAGAAATTTATTTTATTATAAAACATAAACTAGGGCTACCATATTTTGAAATGCTAAAAAGAGGACATTTTCTTCGAAAGCCACACACACACCACCAATTTATTCACAAACACGAAAACATTACATAAATACAATTTGTCACCATTAAATAAAATTACTTTATTTTATCTTCATGTTCACTGCCAGGTTTCGTGAAAAACTGAGTCAGTTTTGTAGATGAAGCTTCACCTCTGACGGCTCTTTTGTGCTTTTCGCATTCCACGTGTACTTGCAAGTCTAGCCCTCCTTTGTTTGTCACAGACACATATGTACCGGGTTTACAAACCATACACTCGCCTTCAAAATCGTCTCTAGCACGTCTAAAACATGAATACTTCTCTTGTAACTCATTAGTAATCTTGAACTTTATTTTAGGCATATTAGTTGCTTACACCGTATTCGCAAACTCTAACTTCCACTTCGAAACACGAACAAACGAATGACGCGGAAGTCACATCGACCGGAACTTGAAACTGTAACAACAAACGACTAACGCTTAGCACATCGTCCAGTACTGTCAACATCAGACGTTTAATGATTCGAGAAGTTGTAACTTCGTGATCTATGACCTATGATGATTGGATAAAAGTAAAAACCCGGACATTTTAACAAAAAGTAAAAACCCGCCCAGACGCAAATTTCAGGGTCCGAAAAGAGGACATGTCCGGGAAAAACAGGACATATGGTAGCCCTACATAAACTAAAAAACTAAACGTAACGTTTCAACCTTCTAGCAAGGTCTTTTTCAGACTCTGCACCAAGTACAAATGTAAGAAGGTACAAAACAGGACGATATATATACACAAACATTGCTCCCCTCCAGACTATTAGAAAGTTGTTCTGGAACATTCTAGGAGGTGGCTTTCCCTTGTCAACTGTACTTTCAGCATATTGAGTTTTTCATTATTATTATTATTCAGTTGGTAACGCGTCTGACTACCATGCTAAAGGTCCCGGGTTCGATCCCCGGCCGGTTCAAATCCGGGAACTTTTCTAACGATGGAAGCGGTCCCGGCGCCCACCCAGCGTCGAATAACATGGGTACCTGGGGGAAACCCTGGGGGGTAAAGGCGGTCAGGGGCGTGATGCTGATCACATCACCACCACTCACGACCGGATCAAGAAAGTGTGGAGCGTTACCCCCACACCCCCTATACGCCTTCATGGCGTGGTGCTATGCACAGGGGAGCACTTTACTTTACTTTACTTTTATGATTATTAATTACATACCGGTTAAAGATGTTAATAAATTATGAAATAGTTGAAGTGGTTTCATTATGTGTAAGTTTTTGTTTAGTTTGTGCGCTATGTTAATATAAATCAGTTAGACTTCATAGTATTATTGTTTTGCATTCTTGTTTTACTTTTATTGTGCGTATTGATGCAGATTTGTTAATGATCTCTTGAGAGAGAAAGCATTCAATACTCACAACTACACTAATTTGTGTGTGTTTTCGATATTATTCTTAGTAAAGTATATTTGAAATTAAAATTAATTGCTTATCTTTTGTTTCTTATAACAAGAACTCTCCCCCCTGGAAATTTTTGGTTGGTGGTGGGAATTTTTGAGGCCAAGGTTGTTGGTGGGAGAAATCACCTTCGTCCCCCCCCCCCCAGGATTTCGCACCATTCTTCACCCATAAATTATTTATGCGTCGTACCTGAACCCAACAAGTGCTGCATATGCCCATTATTGGTTGCAAGCCACATGTTAACACGACATTTTTCTTTTATCATTTCTCCCACCGAAATTACCGTTATAATGGGGGGCTTCTCACTTCAGCCATTTTATTATTGTCTGAAATGTCCTTTATACAATAAACTTGCAGTCGAAATTGGTACAAAATATAACAGTGTCCATAATGCAGAAAACCAGTTTCCATGCCAAAAGTTTAACGTGAATTTTAGGAGTGTATTGGGTGATCCTTCCTGAAGACAGACAAAAGCTAGAATTGTGAGACAGTCTTGTTTCACATTTAACAAATACGTTGGTGTGGGCAATTACTATTAGCCACGCCCACAGTACAGTGTCAACATCCAGACAGTCCCCGGTCAATCGTCTCTTAATTCGTTGAGTAAAACAAACAGGAAATTAATGATGCAATGATGAAGGGATCAAGAGATACGTGCTACCGGGGGGGGGGGGGGGGGCAAGCAAGGATGGGCTCTTGCCCACTGTGAAAACCTTATCACACCCTGCTACTCATCAAAATGTCGTAGCATACGTGAGAAGCTTTCTAATTATTCCCTTCACTTTACCTTCAAAAAAATATTATAGCACCCTATAATAGAGTAAGAATCGGACACAGAGAAACAAGAGAGAGAGAAAGAGATGATGAAGGATATACAGAAACCGAGGAAGAAAGCAGAGGGACAAAGGAAGATAGCGGTAAGATAGAAGATAGAATGAGACAGAAAGAGAGGATGAAAATAAGGAAGAAGAAAGATAGATAAATTCATTGATCTGGTTATTTTTCTTCGCTTTTTGGCCACTTTTGGCTAATGGCGACGATGACGATGAGTGATAATATGATGAATGAAGGGACATTCACAAAGAACCCTCATGCCCAGGCGAGGATTCGAACCTTGGACCACTGACGTCGTAGCGCGCTGTAGTAACCACTCCGCCACGGAAATCGGCGAAGTAAAGATAGAAAAAAGAAATGGGAGAAACAGGAAACGGTAGAATAGAGAAACAAGGGCAAAGAAAAGAGAAAAACGGCGATAAATAAAGATTGAACGAAAGAAATAGAAAAACAGAGAGAGAATAATAGAAAGCAATAGAGAGACAGAGGAAGCAAGAGACCGAGAAATGCAGGAAAAAGAATTAGAGAAACAGAGAGAGATAACGAAACAGAGGAAGAACCAAAAGAAGATAGAAAGAACGAGAATATTAACAGCCATAGTCACCGAAAAAGTCCATTTGAAATACTGTCAAGTCTTGAACTATTTTTGTGCAAAGAAATATCGACGAGCATCCCAGAAGCTTTGTTTAGAAGATGTAAGTAGTAGGTGGCATTACAGTGCGAGGAAAGAGAGAGAGTAATGTAGGTCCACCTCCCTAGTTGATGGACTAGTCACGCAACGCCTTGCACAGAAGGAACCGCGACCAGCGCTTGGCGTCCTACCGTCTCGATGTTCATGTGACGTAGGTGAATTTGAACGCGACCAGAAATAGCGGCGTTGCATGCTGATCACCTGACGGCTATCAACGGAGAGCGTGTTTCTTTCGGACTATTTTGGTTTCCGAGTACCGTCTTGCTTTGGGCGTGTGTAGCACTTTTCTGGCATGTTGAAAACGTTGGCAATTGCAAGCGACTTTAGCGGAGCTGGTTAAATCGATCTATTAACAGATGCTACTATTTCTAGTGTGGGTGGGGAAACAGGGTTCTCTGGGTAGAGAATGTTCAGGGGAATTTGGGTAGGATAGCTTGGTTTAAGGTCCCAAAAGGTCAGTTAGAATGGTTACTGTACACTGTCATTCAAGTGTTGGGTTTCTCCTAGTGACTGCGACAGAGAAGGAGAAAGGGTAAATGACTCAAGTCAGCTGGTATTTCAACTTAGGAAGCTTTCAGACCAAAGCGACAGGCAGAAAGTGACAAGGATGTTTTACACCGAGAGAACGAAGCGACAAGCGACACAGCCCCCCTCAATTCATGATTGATTGATTTTACTTTGCTTTTTTTTCCACTTTTGGCTAATCGCCAAGATGATGATGAATGGTGATAACATGAAACGGATGAAGGGACAATAACAAACATATAGTCGTGTGAGAACCAGAGGGACATAACTCAATTTATGTACCGGGTAGCCAGAATTAAAGTTACCCAATTCAGAGCCCTCTGTAGCCTGTTTGAGGCATCGTAGAACTCTGACATTTGGTGAATCCACTATGTAGATCATGGGGAAGAGGATGGCGATAAAAAATAGTTCAATTTTCCACCACCAGGTTGAAATGTGGTGCTGGAATAATGAATATTGAAGGACATAAGTGATTCCGCTGAGTTATTAATTAGAAAGACATTTGTTAGTGGCTGGAAGTTGCGAGAAAATAAATCTCTCGTTTATTGCAATATTGCAAGGTAAAGGCAAATCCATAACCAATTGGAGCAGTTTACGTCATTATTACAACTCATCACGGAAGTACAGCGCCACATTTCAACCTGGTGGTGGAAAATTGAACTATTTTTTAATCGCAATCCTCTTCCACATGGTCTGCATAGTGGATTCACCAAATTTCAGAGTTCTACGATGCCTCAAACAGGCTACAGAGGGCTCTGAGTTGGGTAACTTTGATTCTGGCCACCCGGTATTCTTAGGAATATGTCTGAGTCAGTAAACGGCGAAACCTGACTGCTAAGTGTCGAACTGACTCCAAATAGAGCTCTTCAGAGGGGAAGCGTTAAACAAAACCGAAAGCCTCCTTTTTTTTTTAGTTACATTTATCTAGTTCTCATACGGCGATATAATAATAATCCTTAGCGCGACAGCCCATGAAGGGCCTTGGCTTACCTACCGACTGCCGGTCTCCCTCCCACGCTTTCCATCGTCACCTCTAAGCGTGGAGATCTTCAACCAGTATTGGAATAGTCGGGGGGTCAGCCCGACGTATCCCCAGCCGTTATAGTAGGTCGTCTCGACCGGATTACGCTCACTCACTCGGAGCTCCCCAATTTCCTCACGATGGTGGGTTGCCACCGGCCCTACACGTAGGCAGAATAAATTCCGACCAGAGCCGGATTCGAACCTACGCCGTCCCGCAGCGAACGATCTCAAGACGAGTGAACGCCTTAACCCGCTCGACTACGGAGGAGGACCATACGGCGATATATTGAGTCCATATTATGGACGTGACGACAGAAGTCATACAACGGACGGGCCTCCCCGATGGCGAAATGGTAGCATCGTCGCTTTGTAATCAAGGAGTCTCGGGTTAGATACCCGGTGGCGGCACATAGTGGCTCGGATCTCACTATAAACTGTAGGTCCAGTCTTACTTTGCATAAAGTGGACCTAAAACATCAAATCAATCAGTCAACTATATAAAGGATAACACTGGCTGTGAATACAGACGCCAGTCTTGCTAGTCTGCCACGAACAGTTCAGTGTATATTAGCGGAAGGGGGGTTGACATGTGGGTGTGTTGCTAATGATTTGTTTGCGCACGATCGATGAATGTTTGCTTATAGACTGAAGGGGACCAAAATCAATCATGATTTTGTGAAATAGATGATGGAACATATCACAACAATCACAATAATCGTCACGATTTGTCAAAAGTAACAGAAAAGCGAATCTAAGATAAGAAATATACAATCTCTTCTCTCTATATATAAAAATGGATGAATGTGTGTATATGTGTATATGAGTGTGTTTGTTTGTTCAGCAATAACTCTCGAACGCCTGGAGCGATTTCAATCAAACTTGGTAGACGTATCACTTGCAACCTGGATATAAATACTGTGGGGGTAAGACACCCGTGGCACCTCTAGGGGTGGGGTGGGAAGGGGTGACATATAAAAATAATCGAGAACCACCGATATTAAATTCCGCAGAAACAGACATCCGTGACTCTATGCAATCCGCACAACGATAGTGTTTCTCGGTTTGTCTAACATTCAGGATGTGTTGCGAATGGAATCCATAGTTTTCGTGACACTCCCAATGCGGTTCAACTCCAAGTTCATAGTGGGTGAGAGGGGGTAAAAAATAAAATGTCAAAAATGATCTAGATTAGTGTCGAATCCATAGTTTTCGGAGTCGCTAAGCTAATTGGTGACATTCACGATCACATTTAAAATTAGTTACATTTTACACTATAGTTGAAATTCATTATTTTCCTGTCTAATACAAGATTAGGATAAATATATACCCGTGAAAAGCCTGTTAATCAGCTTGTAGAATATAAAATCATCAATGCAGTGTGTAACTGAGTAAGACAATTTATAACAAGTTCGTATTCGATGCACATTTTTCCTCATTTTTTACTTTGTATTGCCTTTTTTAATGTTTTTATCAACTTTGGTGATTATAATGCCTGCTTACTTTACATGATTTTAGCAGTGTTGGGAAAGTTACGTACGTTTTGAATGTAATTCAGATACAGTTACTTAGTTCAAAAAGTAACTGGATTACAGTCGCAGTTACTTACTTTAATAACTAACTCAGTTATAGTTAGTGATACTTGAGAAGTAATTGTAAGTTACTTCTTGAGTTACTTTCTGCTGAAAATTTTCTTCCAAACAAATTACGCACTTCGATGAGTATTTATTGTAATAAAATAAATATATAAAAACTCGCATGTGTTTTATTTGTGTTTCTGGCACGTAATAGGTCATGATATATTTATATTATTACAACAAACGAATGATGAAGAAAGCTTTGCACCGGTTTCCTTCCTCTTCAATTCAAAGCTCAATAAGATCCACTCCTTCGACGATGACTTCTTTATAGCTCGACTACCATCTTCCAAATACATGCAGCAATCCACCCAAAACAATGAAGCCTTCGCGGAAATTAGAAAGATGAATTACAATATAGCGTTCTAAATTTAGCATGCAACGATCCCTAGCTTCCTTGCATTCGGAGATTCTGCTCTACTTTCACCTCAGAATCCAGAGAAGACAGTTGAAACAAAGTTGGCACATTCAACTCTTTCCCAACTTTATAAATTTTCAAGTTAAGAAAGTAAGGGTTGTAAAGTAACTTTAAAAGTAACTGTTGTTAATGTTACTTCTATTAGTTTGACTTAGAATTGATTGATGATTGAATTAGGTTATTGTATGTCACTTTTCTGCCACTTTTGGCTAATCGCGACGATAAGAACTGACAAAGAAACACCTATTCGAACCCAGAACCCCTGGCGTCGTAGCGCGCTATGCTAACCACTCCGCCACGGAGATCGGCACAGTTAAGCTGGCTTTACACGAAAGCATTTAATTTAACATTTTTGCCAGCATAAAGCTAAGTAAATGCTTCCAAAAATCATTAAGAGATATTACTTTACACGAAAGCATTTTATGAAACATTTCGGTTATCTGTTTCAATTACAATGTAATTACAATTTCTAATAAACATGCCAGAACCATTGATCTCATGTTTTTGATCTTTCCTGCCTTTTCCTGTAACTATACCACGTTTTGACTGCTTACAGCGCCATTTATACCCTGGTGGCGAGAATTGGTACTTTTTTTTTTTTTCATAATTCCCGAGCGCATTGCTTCATTAGCATATCTGCGAAGTTTTAGACTGCTACTCTCATTACAGCCCGTGCTGTACCACTCTGAACACCGTCACTTTAATTATAACCACCTGGTACAATACATGCAGCATGACAGGCACGTCGAGTTACATCGTCAATGCTGTGTGCACGGTGTTTACATTTGAAAATGCTAAAATATTCTTCCATACGTGTACAGTAAACGTTGTAAAGTATGTATTTAATCAGCGCCATTCCAATCTACCTAAAATCATTTAATACGAAGCGATATTTCTCTCGGTTGAATAATTATCGTCGTTTAAAAGTGTGAAGTGATACGTTGTTTCCATCTCACGCGGTCGCCATTACAACTGCGCTCGTGACCTAGAGGTCGCTTCTGATTGGTTACGCTACGAAAAATGCTACGGACCGAGCCTATCCTTGAGAAATGCCATGAAATATGCCATGGCATCTGAAATGCCATAACATTTCTCACTTTACACGGTAGCATTTTGGTCATGGCGTAAATGCTAAGAAAAATGCCCTCGTCTAAAGCGAGCCTTAGAATATAATCAAAAAAGTAACCGTTACTTGAACACCAACACTGTAAAAGAGGAAGATCCTGGCAACGCTGACACTCTTTTCTGCAGTGTTGAGTTTGGGCCATGCTTTTCAGGGCTTGATGCAAATGGCTTGCAAATGAGCTCAGCCATTCAGTGACACCGGCTGTTGAATGCAGCCAAGTTTTCGCTCTTGTCGATTCATGCAGACAGCTCTGTCGTCTTTGAGGAATTTTCTATCGTTCTTGTGCGCTTAGAGTTTTCGTTAATATGTCAGTCGCAGTGGCGATTTCACAGTCAAATTTGTTCATTCAGCACATAATGGAGATAAATAACCATTTAATAAATTCCAAATACATTTTGAGGAACATATCTTTCTTTTATAGCAGAAGAACGTTTTTAATTGAGTTGATAAGTTGCTTATCACTGCCTACGAGCGTGCATGGCCCAACAAAATATAATTTTAACTTGTGCGAATCAGTATGTACGCGCGCGATTCGTGATTAAAGATTTTGGACATTTTAATTATAAAGTATTTGAATTTTATTTACTGTCACGTGTCGCAATTCGGTGGTTTCCTTCCTGGAGGAATGTGGATCGTCTTAATCCCGATCTCTGGGTGAGAACTGGTGCTTCCAACTGACCAGCCGGAGCAAGGAGCGGTGTTGCCAATTCGGATCTCCATACCCTGGAGTTACAAGTGGTGGCACGTTGCAATTGTGAGTTGGGTGCAAGGTTCACTTAGGAAACCTTCGCACATTCGCATCAAGGGGAAAGAAAGGCGATTCATTGATTTGACTTATTTTACTTTCGCTTTTCTGCCACTTTTGGCTAATCGCGAAGATGAGGATGAGTGATGATTTGATGAAATTGATGAAGGGACACTCACAAAGAACACCCATGCCCATGTCGGGATTCGAATCCGGAAGAAAGGAGAGAGAGGATCACTATGTGATTGAATGTCCATCAGAGGCCTCCCCTCCCCCCCTCTTTTCAGTTACGTCATCCGCTACTCATATCTAATCTGGTATTTATATGAAACTAGCTGATTACCCGGCGTTGCTCGGGTATTTATTATCCCAATCTTCTATTAGACAGGAAAATAATGAATTCTAACTATAATGCAAAATGAACTAGGAGTTGATCGGCATTAGAAGTGTCACTATTCATCCTAGCGACCCCGAAAACCATGGATTCCAAACTAATATCGGTCGTTTTACATGCCACCCCCTTCCCACCCCCACCCCTAGGGGTGACAAGGGGGTCTTGGAGTTGAACGGCATTGGGAGTGTTACTATTCATCTTAGCGACCCCGTAAACTATGGATTTCACACTAATATTGGTCGTTTTCGGAACACAAAGTCATATCAGCCTGAATGTTAGACAACCCGAGAAACACTATCGTTTTGCGGGATTGCATAGAGTCACGGATGTGTGTTTGTGCGGAATTTAATATCGGTTGTTCGCGATTATTTTTACATGTCACCCCTTCACACCCCACCTCTAGGGATGCCAGAGGTGTTTTACCTCCAAAATATTATTTTCAGATTGCAAGTGATACGTGTACCAAGTTTGGTTGAAATTGTTCCAGGCGTTTGAGTGTTATGCCGGAACAAACATATATACACACCCACATCCATCCATTTTTATATATTAGGTTAGTCAAAAAGTAAATGCAATGTTTTTCTTTTCTTCCATAGGTTGGCTGTACAGCTTTCTGCGCTCGCAAGCCGATAGATAGTATTGTTTCTTCGCCTGTGGCAGGTTACAGAGTCATCGCTTCAGTTCGCTTTGCAGTGTTGCCAAATAAACATGGCTGGGCCACTGTCCGTGTGCACCACAGAATAACAGCTTTCTGTAATCCGTTATTTGTGGTCTGAAGGTGTACCAGAAGCTGAAATCCATAGAAGACTTTCAGCACAATACGGTGACAATGTTTTACGAAATGCTTACCAGTGGATTGAAAAGTTCAAAAGCAGTCGAACAAGTGTGAAGGACGAGGAAAGAGCAGGTCGTCCAGCCATATCCACTACTGATGACAACATTGAGCAAGTCCGTGAGCTGGTTCTGAATAACCGACGAGAGAGGCCGTCGATTCGACACAGATCAACAGGTGAAGGAAGCGGTGCATATGTGGCTTGCTGCTCAACCGAAAACCTTTTTTTTCTCAGGGTGTCGGAAAGCTTGTAGAACGTTGGACCAAGTGTATTGAAGTGCAGGGGGACTATGTTGGAAAATGATATCATTGTAAATTTTCTATTGTTGCAGTAAAAAAAAATTGCATTTACTTTTTGACTGACCTAATATATAGATAGATTTACGTAATATGTATGCCTACACTAATAAAGAACAATGGAACACTTTGAAAGTTGTGATTTTCAAAATAATGGTCGACTTCAGGAGGACCCATGTTCGAATCCTGGTCTGAGCATGGATGTTCTTCGTGAGTGTCCCTTCACCAGTTTCATCATATCGTCACTCATCCTCATCGTCGCAATTAGCCAATTGTTGCAGAAAATCGTCTCTATATATCAAAAATCAAAATACTGGTATAAACTCGAAAGGATTGAGTCTTAGGAACACGATCTAAGCTCATTAGGCCTTGTTTAAAAGGAAGCATTTCCTTTAACACTTTTGCTAACGTTCGACACCCGGCGGAGGCTCATAGTGGTTCGGATCTCACTTTAAACTGTAGTTCCAGTCCCGATTAGCCTAACTGAGCATAAAGTGGACTTAAAACATCAAATCAACCAACCAACTAACCAACTTTTGCTAACGTAAATGCTACGTAAATGGTACCAAAAATCTTGTAGCATTTTTGTAGCGGATCGTGCTTTACGCGGAAGCATTTTCTGTAACATTTCTGCACAACGAGTTGCACGGTTTTCATTTATGAGACGAAATTGTTATTTTATGGTAACTTGGGGATCAATCAAGGGGAACTTAAGGCAAGGTGGCGATTATATTTTGTTTCATAACTCCGAAAGTATTGCATGGAAATGAATGTAATTGTCCAGATTCATGGCTAGAACATTGTACTACAAGAATATAGTGCACAAGATCATGGCAACAATGTTATGTGAAGCGCATAGAGCAATTTACATAGCGGTGCAAAAGTCGCTAATTTGCCCCGAGGGGTGTGGAAGTTGACAAACTATATGGGGTAAGCTGAAGAACACCAACTCTGATATGAGTGAAGAATGTAATATAGGTACTATTATCAATGAAGATGTGGTGGGCCCAAAAAATGAAAAGTCAAGAATTTTCAAACTAAACAGTAGAATGTCGAATCATATGATCAATGTATACACACACATTGACGTTGAACTCAAAACATGTTGGAAATGAATGAATCACCTTCGTACCCCGAACAAAGATAATGCCATTGTGAGCATTGCATCTAGTTTTCGTGCGTATAGTAGAAGCCCTGATTCGAACGATAGTTCGACCTAGCAAAGGTAACCGCAACCCCACGTTATGAAATCCTTATAGAAATTGAATTGGCAATATCTCATTTACTCCACGTGGACTTTACAAGTACTGTAAGTTCCTACAACGGACGCTATTGGTGGGAAAGTTTGAGGAGAGGATACACTGGGATCCACGTGGACTTGGCATATGTTTGTCAGAGGAAAACTGATCTTTCGGAACTTTCATTGAAGTAAAGTGGCATTCGAATCAAGACTTCAACTTAAAGAAAAATGAAGGGTTCGTCGTTGTCCGTCATCTTGTCCCACAAATCATATTTTCACTTATCGCCATATTGCCACAAATCTATCAGGAGAATAAAACTTTCAAATATTCTTTACCGTGCTCCAATAGGTTCTTGAAAATATATGTTTTTCTGATTTATTTGTGTAATTACGTTTTCAGAAATGTTTTTATTGCCCGAAAATTAATAACGATTATGCACAATTGATATTTCTTCATCAACTCTACAAGGAGTTGAGTATTTTGCTACCTCAAGAGCTTCCTTTCCCACCATGACGTCTGCCAACTTTGGCAGTTGTCACACACAGCCAACGCAGACTATTGACAAGAAAAATGGATTTTGCCATCTTGCCTCCTTCGTCAACTTGTCTCAAGTTGCCCTGATATATTTCTGCCCATGGCCCAGTGTCCGGTGTTTAAATTGAAACAACTGATGTATTCTTCCGTACGTGAACTGTGTGTGCTACAAAGTATGTATTTAAGCAGTGCCACTGATTTGTATTCGACACCGATTCGTAGGAAACGTTTCTTCCTCTCGGTTCAATAGTTATTGATTTTTAAAAATGTAAAGTGATAGATACATTGTTTACATCGTACTCGACCGCCATTACATTTGCACTTGTGACGTAGAGCTCATTTCTGATTGGTTATGCTACGCGAGATGCAAAGATAGGACCGATTGTATCTGTGAAATATGCTATTGCATTTAAATTGTATAAGACTTTTTCACGTAAAATGCCAAGGAAAAGGCTTCTATCTAAACGTTAGAATGAGATTTCTATTTTCATTCATTTCTTGAAACTTCTTACACTAATAGTATGCCATAAAATTTGAAATAAACAATGTGCGAAATGTTCTCTAGCTAGAGTGCATACAAGCTATGTACTCTATCCCCACGAGAAATTTAAAGGGGGCAAAAGTGCCTGGAGCTCCCTCCCTCACAAAATCGGCACTTAGTACAGTACGTAACATTGTTATTCGTACACATAGAATTTACGAGGAAAAAATGTCATATCTACTAGTAAATATAACCATTTTCATATGTAAATGGAAATTAATGTTAATGTAGGTTTCACAAACAAATGTCAATAAAATTGTATGTTCAAAGTGTATAAACAGAGCATATAATTTGTGTGAAAAGAGAAAAACACGCTGTTTCATGCAACATTGTTATTCGTACAGGCAAGAGTTTCTATCTTCCTCGCATACAGCGCCACCGCTATTCGGGCGATTTCGTGCACTTTGCAACTTCGTAACAAGTTTGAACATGCAGGCGCGCTCCCCGTCAAGCGGAATGCTGACGTAGGTATTGTTGTAGGCCTATCGTCTATCTATCAGCGTGTTCCAAATGGGCAAGGTGAAGGAACTTAGTTCCGATCTGAAGGATGTTATTATAAATTTGACCCTTAGAGGTTATTCATTAACAAAAATTGGACAAACAGTCAATAAATCACACTCCACAGTTCAATACATAGTAAACAAATTTAGAGAGGAAAGTTCAACACAGAATGTGCCGAGAAAACCAAAAGAGAGACTCTTGAATAAACGTGATGAACGCTTTATTTTAAAAAGAGTGCGAGAAAACACCCAGACTAAGTGTTCCTCAGTTACGATCGATAGTAGAAAATGTTGCTGGCAAAATGATGTCCGATCAAACTGTCCGACGTGCCTTGTGGAAGCATGAATATCATGGCAGAATACCACGAAAGAGGCCGTATGTAAATAAGGTGAATCGCAGGAATAGACTTTCATTCGCGAAAGAACACATCCACAAGGACCAGGAATTTTGGGATAGTGTCATATGGTCAGACGAGTCCAAGATTAATATATACGGGTCAGATGGGATAAATAGGGTCTGGAGAAAATCAAATAAAGACAACGATCACATTAACACAGTTCCAACAGTTAAACACGGTGGTAGATCATTAATGATTTATGCCTGTATGTCGTCCAAAGGTGTTGGTACCATCCAGTTTATTGATGATATCATGGATGCATATGTCTATTTGGACATATTGAAGAACAATGTAAAGCAGAGTGCCCAAAAAATGGACATGCCACCTATCTACAGATTCCAACAAGACAATATCAGTAAGCATAAGGCGCGAGTTAACATGAATTGGCTAATATGGAATGTGCCCAAACTACTACAAACACCTGCTCAAAGTCCAGACTTAAATCCCATTGAGCGTTTATGGGCAATTTTGAAGAGGCGAGTCCATAAAGCAGACGTCAAGTCCAAACAAGAGTTGAAAACTGTTGTGCAACCCGAAGGGAATAAAATAAGCTCTGAAACATGTCGGAAACTGGTTAATTCTATGAAGAACAGGTGTCAAGCAGTAATTAAAGCCAAAGGATAGGCATCAAAGTATTAGAACTGTCAATCAATTTGCTCTGAATATACTTTTTTTCTTTTATATTATTAAGTGTACGAATAGAAAAGTTGTACAAAAAATGGCATGTTTCTCTTTCAGATTCATTTAATTTATTATTGTCATTGGTTATACAGAATTTGGGCAATATTTTATGTTCCTAATGATATTAGTTATTGAATTGTAAAGAAACAATTTCAAAAGAGTGTATTTCCTTTCAGATATTAAAGCATTTTCTTTGAAAATCCGTGTGTACGAATAAGAATGTTACATACTGTATATATTCTTCCTAAGATGGACAATACTTTTAAATAATGATAAACATTTTTTAAAATAAAAGACGAACAAGCCATTCTTAACTGTTACACGTAAATTTGACGCTCTGAAGACTGTTAACAAAATTTGAACAATGTAGGACTAATCAATATGACTAGAAGTTTTAATTAAAACTTTAAACCTTTGTAGTCTTCACAGGCTTTACTTTACTCTCTACACAAAGTGTGTCATAACAAAAAACCAAAAAAGTCTGAATTTTGTTGAGGAGGAAATCAGGAACTTCCAAGTTGCTGTAATTGCTTTTTCCTTCATCCCTACCTGCTGCCTTGTTCCCTCAACCACGGCCAAGTTAGGGAAATAATGAGGTTTAATAATGAACATTTCCCTGCGTTTATCGAAAAGCGCTTGGAGCATTAGGAAGAAATCATTTATTCAGCGTCGGCATTTTATCACATCCTTGAAAAGAAAAGAGTGCTACAGTTAGTCAGAGCTGCTACTGTGAGGTCTAGGGTTTAATTTCCGGGCCTTAGTGATTTTAACTGTGGTTTGACCTCAGCCCAAGGACGTATTTAGGGGGGCCAGGGGGTCCGGACCCCCCCACCCCCCAACGATTTATCAAGTACTAAAATTAAATAATGAAAAATATATTATTTTAGCCTTTGTTGTATAATTTCCTCTGAACTTATTGCAAGACAAGGATTATATTAGGATCATACGGCTTTGAAGGACCCACCCGAAATACTTATTAAGTACGAAAATTAAATGAAAATATACTCGTTTTGGATTTGTTGTAAAATTTCCTCTGAACAAGGATTATATTGGGATCATACGGCTTTGAAGGACAGGAAGGACGTATTTAGGGGGGTCCAGGGGTGTGGATCCTCCTCATCCCCCCAAAGACTTACGAAGTACTAAAATTAAGTAATGAAAATATTATAATTTGTTGCATAATCGATGGTTATTAATTTCCTTTGAACTTTTTAGAGAGCAAGGATTATATTGGGATCATACGGCTTTGAATGACATTACAAAGAAGATTTATGTACATTACTACTCAATATGCATAAAATATTAATCAGAAACTTACTTTTCTCCAACTACATGTAACATAATTTTTGTTATGCGATAAATATTCAATTATTCATCTATTTGACATTAATTTCCTTGCCAGAGCACTTGTTTTTTATGTAAATTATTCCGATCTTAACTACAGGTAAGCTACGTAATGAATATGCGCTGTTATATCTCTATTCCTATATAGTATTTTTACCTATTCGTGTAATAATAATATAATATTAATTTTATTTATTGTCGTTAGTATTAATTTGATTTAACATAATTATTTTAATTAAAACATGATTATTATTATTATTATTATTATATTATTATTATTATTCCTGAGACACTTGGTTCGGACACCCCCCCCCCCCCGAAACATATTTCTAGATACGTGCCTGCCTCAGCCATATACAGTTCGCATATTTCCCCGAGGGTACAGACATCTTGGCTCCAGTGTATGACGCAATCTGACAGTTGACCTACCTGTATCAATCCACATGGCAATGGTGCCTTGAAAATAAATAAATTTACGATTGCTTTTACGACGAGTCAACACAAGGTTATTAAAAGTAAAGAGGTTGGGCAGACAGGTTGTCATCTTCGTGATGGCGCAACGACGGTGAATTTATCCATGGAACGAATACCGAATCTATGCGCCAGTGTTGCACTATGCAGGTAGAAAAACATGCCAAACAATACAGTATTACACACTAAATCAAGTACGCATATGTGCATTTCCTGATTGTCAGTTCCTTTCTTCTTCATAAACAATAAACCCATTTATAGTTCCTGGCTTCAGGTAAAATGAATATACTGACTGATACATATTTTCATAACATGAGAATTTCATAGACCTTGATTACACAAACTTTCTTCGAAATTGATGAAAAATAAAGAGCAATACGTATGTTGGCTGTTATATGTTCATTGTTCCTCGTATACCCTCTTTCAAAGTTTGCTATCAATCTCTTTAAGACTATGCAAGGGTCTTAAATATCAGCACTAAACAGAACCGCTTTCTTTTTTAATTGAAGTGATTTCTTATAATGGCAGCTCTTTTCTTCATTTCGTGAT
This sequence comes from Lepisma saccharinum, assembly GCF_977018435.1. Taxonomy (NCBI): domain Eukaryota; kingdom Metazoa; phylum Arthropoda; class Insecta; order Zygentoma; family Lepismatidae; genus Lepisma; species Lepisma saccharinum. The sequence continues at coordinate 12,199,616 of NC_139239.1, read as the reverse complement.
CAATAATATTAAGAATTCAAAAAACCACCATACACAATGGTTATTATTACAGGGGTCCACTTGTACGCCAGTTCAGGTACTTTTAGATACATATCATCATATCATTAGGAAGGTTAGCGCAAGAGTTAGAAATGACAAAAGTACCAGATAGGCAAAATTATAGAACATAAGTATTATGCCATGCCATGATTACTGGACACTTTTTAGGTTGAACATGCAAGTCCAAGATGTTTGTTTGCCAATTTTAAGAAACAACTTCCAGTCGGTTTCCAACAATGGCCTCTAATAGAAAATGATCTTCTGGTCTACCCGAATTGGAACGGAGACAATTGATTTGACCCAAAGCCAGGATCGTTCCTTGTAGCCTCATCGATTAAACGTCTCCAACAGAGCAACGTCCACCTTTCAAGAAGGGCCCTTGTCAAGAGACAAGAATGAGGTCCCCTTCTCTTCTTTCTTCAAGAGCTGGTAAACCAAGGCTCACTGGCCAAAATGCTGTGCGAAATAAGCCTTTTGCTTTTGGGGGGATACCCACTCAATGGCGTATTTGTGATTTCATTTTGGGAGGTAGATATTCTTTTAGTATGCAAATTTGTATATGTTACCAGTCAGTAAACTAAACTATTCCCTTGCGGTTCAAGTACCTTAGAACATTGATTCATTAAATCTTATGATAACATTTAAAAGGAAATTAAGAAACAGTATATTTACATTCTAAGCAAAGCCAAACTCATACACAAGAAGAGCTATAGAACTAGTAAAACCGTAAACTTGACCGAATTTCTATTGCCAAGTTCACACTTAAAGCCCATCTTCCTATACAATACATATTGTCTAAGTTCTCAGAGTTCTACCTACCTATAAGTTGCTTGTCATCACTATAATGCATGTAAATATCAGCACTATGCCATGAAAACTTAAGTGGAAAACACTTTGCTGTTGTCTCGGCTCGGTGAGGTTGGTCAGTTGTGTCCTTCTTTAATGTAAATACAAGGCTAAATACTTTTCGGCAGGAAAATCATTGATGGTTGGACACGAATAATTTTTCAATTGCTTGTTACATTGTTAAGAAATGGTATACCTACTATATGCTTTCAAATCCATTTTCTTTGAAGGGTATAGAAACATACCTGGTAGGGATAAGAATTATTTACTTTTGCCGAGGATAAAACGTTCTGGGGGGGATTCCTTGGCACCCCCACCGCTACCCACCCCTTAATTCGCACACTGCTGTAGCTACTCACTCCAACCGGTGCGAGTCACAACATGGATGATTGATTTGACTTATTTTACTTCGCTTTTCCCGCCACTTGCGGCTAATCACAAAGATGGTGATATGTGACGACATGATGAAATTGATGAAGGAATACTCAGAAGTAACACCCATCCCCAAACCGGGATTTCGAACTCGGAACCCTTGGCATCGTAGCGCGTTGTATTAACCACTGCGTCACGGAGGTCGGCGCTCTAGATCGTTGCTATGTATCCTCCACTTTTGCAATTCCAGCCAACCCACCGAAAAAAAATATTGCGTACGAGTAAATGGTATCTTCTGATTTTTAACAATTTGTTTCATGATTTGTTACTGTATTAAGACTTTTTTTTTTTTTTTTTACAAAGACAGCCATTTCTGTAGAACCAATACTTAAAATAAGTTTTCTTGTACCCTTTCTTAGTAATTACCAAGAGCTCACATTAAATTATCGTGCAAGGATGACGAAATTAAAAGCTTTACAGGCATGTAGATTTTGTCGGCTTATAAACTTCTTGCATTACTTCATTGTCATGTTCCGGGTTCGATACCCGGTGGAGGCACATAGTGGTTCGGATCCTACTTTAAACTGTAGGTCCAGTCCCGATTAGCCTTACTGTGCATAAAGTGGACTTAAAACACCAAATCAAACAAACAAACAAACATTGTCATGTTACTCTTAATGTTACTCTTATTTAGCCAACAATAATAAATATATAAAATATTTTTGACAATACACCCTACTATTAGAAGTTGCCGTAAATTTTACAGTATTCTACCATTCAAATTTAACAGTCTGCCCGATAATTTACAAAAAATGTGTCATCATTCATCCTCATCTAAGCGCTTAGCCAAAAAGTGGCAGGAAAGCGAAGTAAAATAAACGAAATCTGTCAATACTAATTAAATCCTTGGACACTAACCATGAATTTTCTCTGACGTCACTTCCTTTAAGTGCAGAATTCAATGTGTTGTTCGTGGTCATTTAATCGTCTATTGACTGTCTAATTTACCTACGTACATTTCCCTGTACTACAATGTGGCTTTTGGTAACATACCGGAAAGCTAAAATGTACCTTCCTACCTCTTTCGAGAGAGCGACGTTGGCCATAAAGCAGACCACCGTGTTTTATTTATCGCCGGTCTACTCTTATAGCGTCCGTTTCCCCCTCAAAGCCTGCATTATCCCTCGGTAACAATGGGACCCGGTCGATGCCAATCCCAACGTCTTCTTTTGCCTTCCTTCGAGCTTCCCACGTGACCTTTCAACGTCCAAAGAGGTTTCGTTCTTCTTACTAAGTGGCTTGGAAGTCAGTTCCCGAAGTTTGCCTTGTCTCTTCGCAATGTGGTGGTCGCTCCACAGTCCACATGAAAGAACATTTTGTTTTCATCACGCTTTTGGTTCAGAAACTGCTTCCACATTTCCCCCATGGAACTAAGTGGATTCGAAGTTTGTTGGTAAGACGGCCATTATAGTCAGAATTTTTACCACATTTCCTTCCATACTTTTTCTTTCTTTGTAACTTCATTAGCAGTTCAGTCTTAAAGTCTACATTTTCAACAAGATGGGGTAACCTCTCACACTTCTGACACGTCCATGAGGTTCATCTGCTCCTTCTGGATGACAGAATAACTTTTGTCCGCCTCGCTCCCCGGATCTGACACCATCAGACTTTTTGCTTTTGGAAATGCTGATCGACAGAATGTACACCTGATACGCTTGCAGCACCCTTTGATAACATGAAAAGACATGTGACCCTGTGTTTGGAACACAAACATACATATCCTAACCGGGATTCGAACCCGGGACCCCTGGCGTCGTAGCGCGCTGAGCTAACCACTCCACCACGGAGGGCGACATTACTCGTTCACGGGAGCCGGATTTTTCCCAACACGTGGCGGCGATTGGGTTCCAAAACTGGGAGGGGGACTAACTAACTAACTAACTCCCTAGCCTTCTTAAACCCGAAGGTTCATGGCTGCAGCAACACAGGCCTTCCATCTTTCCCTATCTTGAGCAAGATCTATATACTCTTTTCCATCTCTACCGATTTCCTTTAGGTCCATCTCAACGTTGTCCCTTCATCTTCGTCTTGGCCTTCCTATAGGTCTCTTACCATCAGGTTTCCCAACAAGAATCGTGTGAACTCCTCTTTCCTCTCCCATTCGTGCCACATGGCCTGCCCACGTAAGTCTTCTTGACTTAATTACTCTAATAATATCTGGACATGAATACAAATTATGTAGTTCTAAATTATGTAACCTTCTCCACTCACCTGTCTCCATCCCTTTTAGGTCCAAATATTTTCCTAAGGACCTTATTTTCAAATACTCTCAATTTATGTTCCTCTTTCAATGTAAGGGACCAAGTTTCACACCCATATAATACTATAGGCAAAATTACTGTTTTGTATATTTTAACTTTTAGTTTCTTAGATATTAAACGAGAAGACAAAAGTTTATGAAGAGAGAAGTAACATGCATTTCCTGAATTAAGCCTACTTTTTATTTCTTCTTTAATATAATTTTCATTTGTTAATATTACTCCTAAGTATTTGAATTTGGAAACTGGTTCAAACGAGTTGTTATGAATAATTATATTTTGATTATTACCTAACACTTGGTTTCGGCCTGTAAGCATATATTTAGTTTTTTCATTGTTATCTTCCAAACCTATCTCTTTAGCAGTTTTGAAAAATATTTTAGCATTATTCTTAATTGTATTTATATCATCCCCTAATAAGTCTACATCATCTGCATATGCTAACAACTGATTAATACCATTTAATTTTAGTCCTTCGTTAGTTTCTTTTACCTTCCTAACAGCATATTCTAAGGCAAAATTAAAGAGCAATGGAGATAATGCATCTCCTTGTTTTAACCCATCATGAATTGTAAATTTCTCAGACACATTAATACCCACACGAATTTTACTTTCTGTTTCACTGGTGCATACTTTTATCAAACTAACAAGCTTCTTAGGTATTCCAAACTCGACTAATATATTATATAATTTATCTCTTTTGACCGAATCATATGCTTTTTTGAAATCAATGAATAGCTGATGGACATTTTGATTATATTCCCACTTTTTTTCAAGTGTCTGTCTGATGTGAAAAATTTGATCTGTAGTTGATCTGTTACCTTTAAATCCACATTGATAATCACCTATAATTTCATTAGCATATGGGGTTAGTCTTGTTAAAAGAATATTAGAAAATATTTTGTATGTTGTTGAGAGTAGAGAAATTCCACGGTAATTATTGCAGTTCATTTTATCACCTTTTTTAAACAGGAACAATTATGGATTCTTTCCACTGTTGAAGGATTTCTTCTTTATTCCATATTAAACAAATTATTTTATGAATTTGACATATTAACTAATTTCCACCATATTTAATTAACTCAGCTGGTATTAAATCAATGCCAGGTGCTTTGTTATTCTTTAGCCTTTTAATAGCATCTTTAACTTCAGTCAAGTTAGGTTCTGGAACTAAAGGTTCTGCTGTGTGCACTTCATTTACTTCTGATTTATCTCCTACATGAACATTTAAAAGGTCATTAAAGTAGTTCTTCCATCTATTTAGAATATCACTTGGGTCAGCTAGAAAATCACCGTCTTTATATTTTATCAAGTTTACTTTAGGTTGCCACCCCTTTCTAAATTCATTTACACCTTTATATAAATCTCTGATATTTTTTTTTTTTCTGTTTGTTTCAATTTCGTTAATTTTGCTTTTCAAGTAATCTCTTTTTTTTAACTTCTAAACGTGCGGTTAACTTCTCGTTTATTCTATTATAATTGCTGAGATTTGTATCATCAGTGTTATTTAACCACCTAAGTCTAGCCTGATTCCTTATTTCTATTAGATTATGACATTCATTATCAAACCATGGCTTACTTTTTCTTGGTTTATGGTATCCTATACTTTCTTTAGCTGCTGATTCTATTGCATTACGTATGTGCTCCCAATTCTTATTTACATCTGCTTCATTTATATTTTCATTTAATTCCTGCAAAACATCAAATCTATTTGACAGTTTAATTTGGAAATCTTTCTTAATTCTTTCATCAGCAAATTTTCCTGTATTAAATTTCAGAACTTTTAGATTTTGTTGCTTATGATTTATCACTGCGAGTCTTTCTCTTAATTTAGCAATTACTAAATAATGGTCACTGGCACAGTCAGCACCTCTATGTGTACGAACGTCAATTATACTAGTATTCCTTCTCTTATCAATGAGAATATGATCTGTCTGATTATGAGTTTTACCATCTGGAGAAGACCAGGTATATTTATGGATATCTTTATGTTTAAAAGTGGTACTTTTCACAATTAAATTCTTTGAGGTTGCAAAAGTAATCAATCTTATACCATTATCATTACTTAATTCATGAAGACTTTCTTTACCAATCGTGGGTTTAAATGTATCTTCTTTGCCAATCTGTGCATTACAGTCACCTAACAGAATTTTCATATCATACTGAGAAAATTTATCAAAGACCTGTTCTAACTCTGTATAAAAATCATCTTTAGTATTATCATCTTTATCTTCCGTTGGAGCATGTATGTTTATTAAAATAATTTTACACCACCTACCCTGTAAAACTGCATATGATATCCTATCATTAATAAATTCTACTGTTTTAAGAGCCGAGATAATTCTATTATTTATGAAAAAGCCTGTTCCAAAATTATGATTTTCAGTACCACGATAGAAAAAAGTATAATTCTTAGTTTTACAATTCCCTTCTCCTGGCCACCTAACTTCCTGGACAGCTACTACATCTAATTTATACTTCCCTATCTCATTAACTGTACACTGAAATGCCCCAGGCCGGTAAAGGCTCAGAACATTCCAGGTGCCTAATTTCATATCCTTATTCCTAATGTAGATCTTATTTTTAGTCCAGGGACCTCCCAAAGTAGTCCCCACCCGGAGATCCGAATGGGGGGACTATTTTACCTCCAGAATATTTTACCTTGGGAACATCCATGGCCTTATATTGCTGTTTCTTGACATGTCTTTTTACAGTGCAGAGTTGTCAGCTCTACGCCTAACCCCCAATATGAATATGGGAGGGGGGGACAAAGTGCCAAAACTAGGGGGTCAAACTAGGGGACTTTCCCTTAGCAGATAAGGTTTAGCATAGTGCGGGAACAAAAGTTGTGAAAAGTTGGGGGGCAACTGCCCTCCTCGCCCCCATAATCGCCGCCACTTAATGTCATATGTTCAGGTATATTGTACTGTCGTTAACCTTTCGACAATAAACAATAATTAGCATTTCTGTAATAGTTAATTCCCTGGGTTAATCAAGTAGTGAAACATTCTACTTTCTGGACTCAGATGAAAGATGTCACATTTTTGTCCCCTTTGAATCTATCTAGATAAGCTTATTTTGTGACGGTTCTCTGCATATAATTGGGCCCTGGAAACAAGGCCAGACAATCCAAAATGAAGCGTACCAAAAACCCAACACCTCGCTCGGGAACAAAACAAAATAAGCGACACGTGAAAATTATGACGCGTGCAAGAGAAAACTCGTGATTGATTTTTCTGCACTGGCGAGCCGTAATTGTGCTGCGGCCAATGGTGTGACAGCCTAAATGGAAGAGGACAGAGAGATTTAGTGGACCAATAAACGGAGCGGACCGAAGCTCCATTGAGTGGAAGCCAAAAATAGGCGTTTCATAAGCCTCTAGAGGCAATTAAAACATGCCGGGCGCTCATTGCCATGAAATGGGCAACTCTTTCAAGCTTCATCCTTTGAAACCTGGTTGGTCAATATTGCAGTTTCAGGGTGGTCATGGCGTGATATTTCTCGGTTAAAGTATGAGGTATATGGACAGGGTGCGAGTCTGGAGCATACAATATACGAGGGGCCTACAACCAAATTAAATTTTTTTTGTTCCTTAGTCCGAACGTACAAGAGTAGGGTTGCTACTTGTCCCGAATTTTCAGGGATAGTCCCGGAATGGTATAATTTATTCCGGTGTCCCGAAAATATTTTTCGGGACGCAATATAGTCCAGGAATCGGATAGGAAAGCAGAAGTGATTGAGACACTATACTTTCATGAACATCGTTTTTAATTTATTAATTACAATCCTAAATCAAGTGGCAAAAAGGCGAAGTAAAATAAAGCAAATCCATCAACAATTCCTATACACCAATCTATTGTGTAAGGCAGAGGTTCCCAAACATTTTCGTCTCACGGCGCCCTTTGTGTTTCAAGATTTTTCCGCGGCTCCCAAGTGAGAATGTAGGCCTATCTAACACTTGCAACGCTCAGTTAGTGTGGTTAGGTTGCTTGCCTTAAGTTAAAAAATAAACACATATTTCAAATTCAGAAACATTTTGCACATAAGAAAGTACTAAATAAGCACATACATTGGAATAAGTGTCATTTAAGTGAAAATATTAGAACATTTCGCGGCGCCCCTGTAAGCCATCCTCAGGGCGCCACGACGCACACTTTGGGAACCACTGGTGTAAGGTACAAAGTGGTTTTCGAAAATTATTTTTTAGTCTTGGATTTTTGTGACTTCCTACGTATGTTGCAAAAACGTGTCTTCTAAAATTAGGCTACAAGGTGATGTTATCATTTTCGTCCGCGTCTTTACAATCGTTTCTGAAATATCTTACCATATTTGGATCCTTACGACAGTTTCAGTGTATAGTCTCCATAATAAGTATGTTGTACATACATACTACTTTGTCGGAATCAGCACCCCTCCCCCCTTCTTCCCCCAACAGACTTCCGGTCAGTAACATCCCTGATTTACGTATTAAATATAGCAACCCCATACAAGTGTCTTATATAGTCACAATAAAAAAATATTACAATTAATAAACAATCAATTTATGTATTTCGTGTTATTACTTAAGAACAATAAGGAGAACATGTTGAAGGTTAAAATCAAAAATTAAGGAAGGTTAATAAAAGTTTCTTTCCAGTTCCATTGTGGCACTGGTGCCAGGTTCATTATATTTAATTACAAAAGAATTGGGCGTGTTCATAATCAAACTAGTATTTTACCTATGAAAGTGGCAATTTTTTTATCATATCCAATAACGTTCTCTATCATAATTACCTTTTGTTTACTTTTCATTAAATTGCGACGCTGTAGTGAATTTACGTTGTTTCATATTAAATAATAGGTTAAATTCATTATTTTATTCTATATATAAACGAATAGTGCACATTAACTATTTTTGATTGAAATATTTGAACACGTAGTACTTTGTTTAGAACATAACTTCAGTAACTTTGGATATGTTATGTATATCAGTCTCAGAACAATCCATGAAGAGGAGAAATCATATTAGTTTCTTAATTGGAATATAAAAATTAAACGTTATACTAGAGAATTTATTTCTTAACCATTGTTAAATATAATTTTCGACTCCTTCTTTTTACTGAACTTTTTCACTAATTTTTATTTTATTTTTTGAACTTTCTCAATCACTACAATGAGAGCACTTGGTGTTACGGTAAATATCCAGCGCATATTCAGCTTCAATCTGCATATTTTAGCATGTTCCCACTCACGACTGCTATCATGCGTTGTTTGAGACCATAGGCGTGCGCACACTTGCTGATTAGGGCGGACAAGAGCCCTTTGGCTAAACGCGAAGATGGGGATGAGATAGGTGAAAGGACAATCAAAATAAATATATGGACAACACAACAGGAATCTCACATACGGGTTGTGAGGCCAGGCACCAGAGCCTCGCTAGTTTGCAAAATGCAGTTCAAATCATAGCATTACGTGAAAGGGAGCTTGACATTTGGGTGCTTAAAGAAATGGCATAACTTACATCCCCCCATTTCACTGTTTTAAATACATTGTATTGATGCGTACAAAAAAAAATGAAAGGAAAAAAGGTGTACCTATGTTGTGTTCGGATCCCATAAAAGTCTATTTATAGTAATTTTGAGCATAATTATATCTCTGATGAGGAAATGGAATTTATATTTACTCCCAAGTCAAGGAAAGCGGAATTTATACAAAATTCACGGCTCATCTTAAACTAACCCTTTTACCACAAGCGCACGTTTACGAATTGTGTGTACATGTGTTTACAAATATTGGATAGCATAGGAAACACTGAAATGAAATGTGTAATATAGACTTTGGTATCTCCCGATGACATGTAAATACGAGGACTTAGGACGCCATGCACAATTAACTCTCTCCCTACACAGAGCGAGGGAGAGATAATTTCATTGGATTTGTGTATTTATGTCGCTTTTCTATTACAAGACTCGAATGAAAACCTTAAAAGTCCAATAAAAATTATAGGGCAGACTGTATATAGCTCAAATTTACATGAGGTATCAACTGTTATTTACATGGCTGCAACACTGATCAAGTGAGCTTCACAGTGCCATTTTTGTTCATTTAAAGATAGCGCCTCCTCTACACACTTGCACCAGTGAAGAGCAGGGGTGCCCACAGAGGGGATTCATGACGCGCCTGCGTCATTGGAATTTTTGGGGAGACAAAATTTTATAGTTTAGCTACCAATTGTATATATCTTCACACAAAAATGGGGTTGGGGGATCGTTTCGTTTGATTGACATGTTATTGATTTTTAGTTATGGTTATTATGTACAGTTGTTCTACCTTCCTGTGGTGATCGCGGGGATGGGATTGAAATGAAACACGACCTCTTTATGCCTTTGGAATCGGTTTAAGAATAGGATTCAGCACACTAACAATTTTAAAAGTGGTGCAAAATTAGGAAATTATCAATAAGTTTGCTGCAACAACTTTGCAACGTCAGAAGTTATTCTCATTTATGTAAAATGTTATTTCAATCAATGTCAATAATACAATATACATTGCTTAAATATACATCTGTATTACATTGTTCCGCAAATTTTGGCTGACCAAAAACATTTGAGAAAATAATTCTGCATAAGGGGCGGGGGAGGAATCTTCTACCTTTTTGGGGGGAGTGCGTCATAGGGCTTGGGGGCGGATGGGCACCCCTGGTGAAGAGGAGTGGTTTCTTGCCCTCTGTCAGCCTAAAAGTTACATAAAATTCTCGGCAAATGAAAATTCAATATCTCTGTGCATGCTTACCACACCGGCAAGTTTACTAATGGAGGAGAAAGGTCGACAATGGACTCGGTTCGAAGGGGATGGGTAGAAAGGCCCTCGCAGTGGTTCATAAGTGACTGCACGTGGACCGCAAAGACTTATTCTTCTTAAGATAAACAGGCACTAAATCAAAGTTGAAAGTATATCTTGATCAGCAATAGGTCTGTGCTAAAATGCAGCAAACTTGTGCAACCCTACATACAGAAGGTTTTCTTTCGACTCTCTATTGTAGCTTGTATATTAGTCGTGACGATGAGCATCAGTGATGATTAGATTAAATTGATGAACAAACACAAAGCTTGCTGGAACTTCGATCTTGGCACTTGCTTCGAAAATGTTGTGCTTGCCTTCCTGCGAACACAAAGCAAGAACTTAACTATTAGACACAAGCTCACGTCGTTTCTCATCCTCTTTTGTGACATCATTAAGAAGAGGGCAGGGAAAGTGCAGAATCCGACTTTTGTCATCCTTTTCTTCTTCTTTGAGATGTCTGCAAGAGTTTGTCGAAACTTCGTTATCGAATCTTTGTTTCTAACTTGTTGTCTTCTTTGGTTGTTGGTGTTGTTCTCTCGGACAGGCGAGGCCATTCCTCATCGATTCGGTTAAAAAGGGGCAGAAAATAATGGAATAAAGTACATAATTATTTTTTTCCTAAATGAGCATAGAAAGTACTGTCCAGAATTATTTTTCGACACAAAGAAAACACTTGTGTAAACCGGCCTACCTCCTCAATAATGTACCTATTTTTCTTGTCTTATACATGAAGTTTAATAACTTCAATTTTTGTATTTCTTCGCCTTTTTGCACCTTTTGGCTAATCACGTCTATGAGGATGAGTGATTAGTGGATGAAAATGATGAAGGGACACTTACAAAGCACACCAATGTCTAGCCAGGACTCGAAATCGGGATCTTCGGTGGAGAGATCGAAATTCGATTACTTTACGAACAAGTCCTTAGATGTACATAATTTGTTTCCTTTCTCCGTAACATTCTTAAAAAATGGACCAGGTCTATGTCTACTGGATATATTTACGGCATAGCAAATGTCCCTCATGTTAAATATTTAACTTTCAACTCGATTAGGCGGAATGGGAATTCATGTTTGGCATAAAATGGGGGACAGATGGCAATTTAGATATTCGTGCGTTGAAAGCTGTAACCCGCCAGATGTTCAGGACAAACAACATCCCCGCCCTACTTCCAGAATTATATCGTAAGGGACTATTCATAAGACGTCTGAAGGTCTGCAGGGTGAGGCAAAAGTCACGTTACATAGGATAACAAATACGTGCATACTTCGTTCAATATGTGCACCATCTCATTAGATGTGTGCTTTAATTCAAGCGATCAATTTCGGAGAAATGAACCTACTGGACTGCCACCAGTGGCGTGTGTCCAGGATTTTCTAGAGGGGGGTTACGTATACTATTTTAGTAGTCAGCCCTCGTTTTCCCATCTTTCCCTGCCTTTGACGTTGATTTTTAGGAATACTGGACCAAAAGAGGGGTTATGACCCCCACCAACACCCAACTTGTTGGTTTATCTTTATTCTTTGTTCGAATATTTCTCCATCATTGAACTTTCAGTTTTTATTATTTTTTTTCTATACTTTCCGTTCGTACGATACGCACTCATTAAGCCGAACCTAATGAATAGATTACCTATAGCTTATTAACGGCGAAAGGGTCGGCGCGAATTATCAAATTATCTTACCATAGAAAGCTCTACGTTTTAAATTCAAGCGGTTATTTCACGTCATTCTCAATTTTAAGCGAAGCGAAAGCGGTAATCACTCGAGTATAAAAAAAAGATCCTGATGGAAAATCACTGTTATGATCCACGAAGCTTGTCAAATTTCGATGGTGAAAGTGCTACATCCACCGAATCCTAATTTTTTACATCGCATTCAACTTTGTCGCTTCTCCTGCCCAATAAACGTTGGATTCCACTCTGTTTATTAGCGGTGATAACACGTTTAATTAGCTTCGATTTTTTTTCGCTGGTCAGCGGAAGGATCTCTTTTTATGATGGTAAAGTGGCAAATAATTTACATAAATTGCCAAGACGAGCATAAAATGGAATTCGTATCTATTTGTGTGTTTGATTTTTGCTTTTCTGCCCCTTTTGGCTAATCGCGACGATGAGGGATAATATGATGAAATTCATGAAGGAACACGCGCAAAGAACCCGGGTTCTCTGGCGTCTTACCGTGCTCTGGTAACCACTTCACCACGTAGGTAGGCTCTATTTGTGTGTGTGTGTGTGTGTATTTTACGAATATATTATTATTAATGATAATTTTAATAAATTATATTGTTGATGATAAATCGACGTTGTAATCAATACTGTTCAGGTTGATTTATTGATTTTGTGTTTTAAGTCCACTTTATGCACAGTAAGGCTAATCGGGACTGGACCTACAGTTTAATGTGGGATCCGAACCACTTGTGCCTCCACTGGGTATCGAACCCGGGACTTCTTGAATACTGTTCAGGATTTCATGTATTACAATTTTGTAGCAATATTAGGCCTACACTCGGTTCTGGCATTTGCAAGGGAGAAGCAAGGGCACTAGCGCACGCAGAATTTTTTTCTCGGAAGGGCCTGGAACTGTAAGGGTGGATATTACATAGCTACGTTCTAAGGATGAAGTAATACTCTATAAAATATTTCGCAATTATAATTTTTTTAACCTTTGTTTTAAAATTTGTTCGAAAATGATAATCAGGGATCATTTTAAGGGGGGCTTGCTTTTGCCACTTTGGTTTTCTCGAGTTCTTCATTGCTTTCTTTTGCAAATTTTGTTTTATCAAAATTTCGGAGGGAACTGTAGGCCTATCAGCTCCCCACTGCGTACGTCAGTGAGCAGGGAACATCATCCCAACTGAATAGTTTATTTCAGACTGTATTTCTCAACAGTTTCCAACAGGCAGCGGTGTCGGCTGCGACAGGATTAATTATCTAGTTCTAGGAGTCTAGGAATGAAATTTGGGGGTGAGATGTTGAACATATAGAAAACATGAAAAATGCATGCATGCATTAAATCGACTACCGTCAAACGGGGTAACTTCCTACAGATTTTGACATATTCTATCGTGCCCTGCAAAATCCGTGGCGAGTGACAACACGAAAATTATACGCGAGGAACACTTTGTCCTTTATAAATGTACTGAAGGAGTACCAAAGAAATTCCAAAATATTGGGGGGAGGGCAAATACGTCATCATTTTCGTGACGAAGTTACCCCAGCAAATGGGGTAACTTCGTCATCTCTGCTTACGTTCCTAGCAGGTTACCCCCATGAAGAGGTAAGATCGTCACGCTTCCACGACCGTTTGTCCCTTTCCGATCAGTCGTAAAGCCTCCTGCACCTGATCGGAGGTATAGTTCTGATATTTCCGACCACCAACTACCTTCTTATATGTCGTTGGCAGCGTGCACGAGAAAATGCTGCAAACAGCGCCAAAGCACAATGCACTTGCACACAACACACTTCCTCCCTTGATGTCTCCGCTCCACAACTATACCGCGTTTGTTACAACCTGTCCCGGTTCCCGCGCTAGCTGGTCGCTGGCTTTTCTCCGTGCTGGAGAAAGTCAAAGCCAGGCAGCCAATTAAAATACGCAACGTCGCAACAGCGTCTACGTAAGCTCCTCTCTTCTGGCTTCCATTCGCTCCTCGCTGCCCAGCAGACGATTTTTTCCTCGTTTCTCATTGGCACCGAAACTTTCGAGCGATCGCTAGCGCGGGAAACGGGACAGGTTCTAACAAACGCGGTATACACACTCCCTTTGTTCCAACATAATGTGACTCCTACCAACATCTATCAGTCTCATGACGAAGTTACCCTCAAAGACGAAATTACCCCGTTTGACGGTACCAATCAACTTTTTATTGGCTTCTATGAAAATATGCCAATTAAATTGATGCTTCACTTTACTTGCAATGACCACAACCACCACCTGTTTTGTAATTCTAGTTTCAAATAAACAAAGCTTGTTCAAGGCAGGCCAATGACATATATTGTGTCTTACAAAAGAAGAAACAATTCTTAACAACAATGCTGACGAAAGAAAGACAGCCGGTGATCATTGTATAGCAGTGGTTCTCAACCTTTTTTCGGTCCGGGACCCACCTTGAAGGGTATTACACTTCATGGGACCCATAAGCATGGGCACCGTCAGAATTACTTGTGGTGTGAACCCAGTTTAAATTCATATTTTTGCTAGCATCGAGTACTTTAAGAAGCTCACCTTTACGCTTGCTTAAACAAATTACACATACTTCATTATAGAAAAGTAAATATGTAATTTATAAGACTAATTTACTAGTCTAACATCTAACTAACCACACATCCTGAAATTGATGCCGGTAAAAAGCAATGGTAGAGCGCAAATAACAGAAATGTAAAGTTTAAGCTACATACAACCTGGGTTGAATTAAAAGTGTTAAAACAATATATCTTAGTAATTTAAATATAATAGGTTTTTAAGACACAGTAAATACATTTTCGAGCCCGACTTCGCGACCCACCAAACGCCTTCTCGGGACCCATCGGTGGCTCGCGCACCATAGGTTGGCAAACGAATTTGTAGAAACACCCTTAGTACAGGAATGCAAATGCACCTTCTCTCATATTAGAATCAATGGTTTGCCTGTTGTATGCAATGATAGCGGTCTCATTTCAATACCTAACATTCTGCTGTCAATAGGACGACAGTTGTAATAAGTCATAACGATAACATACAGGTATTGGACAAAATAATGGAAACACGAGTCAGAAGTGGGACATATTTTCAATGTGCCTGGTAATACTGAGCACGGCGGAAATCAACCTTCTCTTGTTTGTTGCAGGTAGTATGGACTGTGCACTGACAGTAGAGTGAGGCAGTGTGGTAGTGCACGTTGTTCAGGTGTGGTGAGTGTCCAGTATAGCCGACCTGACGGAGTTTGAAAGAGGTCGACTTGTTGGTGCCCGTTTCACTGGAGCATCTGTGAGCAAAACAGCGAAGTTATGCGGTGTAACACGAGGCACGGTCTCGAAAGTCATGACCGCATACACAGTGCACGGTGAAACTGGGTCTGCTAAGCACAATAGTGGTTGAAAGACGAAGCTGCAGGAAAGGGACCGCCGGGCCTTGAATCGTATTGTGACGTTGCAGAAGAAAACAATGGCCTCCAAAGTGACTACAGAACTTAATCAGCACCTAAACACTCCGTGTCATGCAAAACAGTAAGGCAGGAAATGCATCAAATGGGTATCCATGGGCGTGTTGCTATTGCCAAGTCCCTAATAACTGAAACGAGTGTTCAAAGGTGTCGTGCATGATGCAATGACCACAAAACTTGGACGTTAGAGGACTGGAAACATGTCATTTGGTCAGACTAGTCAATCTTTACCCTCTTCCCCACTACTGGACGCGTGTTGTATGGCGGACATCCTCGGCAGCATACGATGTGGACTGTCACTGCCCGACTGTCAAACATGGTGGCGGTTTTATTATGGTCTGGGACATTATATCATGGTATTCGGCAGCCCCCTTGTCACATTACACAGTCGGGTTTCATAAGCAGTGTATAGAGAACTCTTGGGTAACCAGATCCAATGGTGCAAACCTTATTTCCAAACCGCAATGCCAACTTCCAGGATGATAATGCCCCCATTCATACTGCTGGCACTGTTCAACAGTAGTTTCCAGAGCATGCTGATGAGGTTCAACATCTTACCTGGCCCACCCAGTCCCAAGACCTGAATATCATCGAGCCTCTGTGGGCTGTTTTGGAATCCAGGGTTCGGCGTCGATTTCCACCTTCTTCGTCTCTACCTGAGCTGGAGGCTGTGCTGCATGAAGATTGGCTTCAGATTCCACTCACCGCCATTCAGGACTTGTATCGGTCCCGAATCCAAATTGTATTGCATGCTAAAGGTGGCCCAACACCGTATTAATACATGATGTTCCGACTTCCACAGGTATTTCCATTCTTTTGTCCAATACCTGTACTATGACACTGCAAGGGGTAATAGTGCATTCGGCTGAAAATAGGTTTTGAAAAGGGGTACGGAAGAAAATTAGGGGTGTACCCTTCGCACCCCTTCCCCCCTTGTGGCGCCCCCTCTGCTAACAGGGAAACAAAGTTAAACCCTTATGAGGATATAAAAATTATCGTTAATTTCTTATTATCCATCAACATCCATCATATAACAGTATGCACGTTACAAATTCGAAATGCAAATTTGACAATAGAGTACATTAAATTTACAAGTACAAGAGCAACTCAAAATACATGAAAGTACCTTAAAATATTAAAATAGAGTGTAATCCCCTAGGAACAGCTAAAATCATTATAATGGTTGATGATAATGTTTAGAAAATCATTATTATTATATTATTTACAGGTTAGCGTTGAAACACTGTTGTTTCTTATAAGTAGACCTCGGATTTTAGTTTTTTAACCTATTTTTTCCTTTACAGGTATGTAAGAAATAATAAGTTATGTCAGAGTTTCGTTAAAAAATTGCAACAACTGATGACATTTTATAATACCTAAAAAGAACCATTTTGCTTGTTAGAACTTATTCTAGGTTTATGTGCCTAAATCAAACCTTTTTTTAGGTTTTTTTATATATTTTTTAAAGTTTTTATATATTTTTAAAGGTTTTACAGGATTTTTATGCCACACAGAGGTATTTGCTTCGTTTGGTCACGAAAAGATTCAATGACGAACGTGTTTGAAAGGTACTCTCTGTCGATTTCCCTTCCTCCAAGTCCATCATGATTTTTCAAAGTTCTAAACAAAGCAAAATGTCTGGTGCCAGTGAATATACCTAATCAGCATTTTTCAGGAATTTAGAACTATTTTAAGTTTTTTTTAAACCTACTTCAGGATTTTTCGAGCCTAACTTAAGATTTTTAGGACCTATTTTAGGATTTTTATAACCTATTTTATGGTTTTTTTAACCTATTTTAGGATTTTAGAGCCTATTTTAGGAACCTACAAGCACACTTTTAGAACCTAAAAATCCAAGGTCTATTTATAAGATAAGGTGTAGCTCGTATAGATATTTTTGATAATAATTTAGGGGCGAAATACCCACCTATTACTTTTACAATTATAGCATTATATATATGTATTACATGTACTGTAATAATTATAAGATAATTTATACTCTATCGCTTGAATCTCTAGAGCAGAGCCGCTCATAACGGTAGAGAAAAGGAGAAAGCAAATAGGCGGAGCGAAGCAGTACAAGCTGGTGCAATGACTTGTAACTGCAGTCGCTCTCCCCCTCCACGCAATCTCATTCCCTCGCACGTGTTCATTGGTTGAGTCCTCTAGGGTCACTATTCGCGCAGAGACTTGCTTTCGTTCGCTCGCTCGAAAGAATCACGTAAACCGACCAAGTCCACCCCCCACGCCCTTCTCTGATAATATCACACCATGCCTGCATGACAACGCACACCCTATTCTTTTCATGTATTTAAAGACAAATGTTAAATGTAGAAGAGTCAATAATATGTCTCCCAGATTATCCATTCCGTATGGGCGGTTTCACTGAATTTCAATCTCGAAAGGAACGGCTAGGCCAGAGTACCAGCTCCAGTTCCAGACATATATTCTCCAGGCTAAGCACGTGATCTTTTGCAGAAATTTCTTCCGGGATAGCCTACCGAAGACGAAGAGGACTGCTTGCTGGAAACGGTTTCTGGTCACGTTCGGATGAGGAACGGTCCCCTTGTCTTGTGTAGTGTGAGGGGTGAGACATTTCGTCTTCGGGGGATATCTATAAAACAGAGGAGTCAATAAGGCTTTTTTTCTTATACGTAGATAGAGGGTTAATTTGTTGGTATGTACCGCATATCACACTTTAACCTGCTTCAATTTTCCAATTCAACTTTTTTCTTTGAATTGGGGGAAGGAATCCATGCTGAATTCAGATGTAAACAATAAAATGCATATATATAGGTAATAAAATTACCGATAGTTTTACTAATCAGATATATCTAGCGCAATATTCTGCTATTTGTTATATATTTTTTTATAAATATAAACCTATAATTTAAATCCCCTACATTTTTAAAAGTGGCCGCGGTGGCTCAGTCGGTAACGCGTCTGACTACCATGCTAAAGGTCCCGGGTTCAAATCCGGGAACTTTTATAACGTAGGAAGCGGCCCCGGCGCCCACCCAGCGTCGAATAACATGGGTACCTGGGGGAAACCCTGGGGGGTAAAGGCGGTCAGGGGCGTGATGCTGATCACATCACCCCCACTCACGACCGGATCAAGAAAGTGTGGGGCGTTACCCCCACACCCCCTATACGCCTTCATGGCGTGGTGCTAAGCACAGGGGAGCACTTTACTTTTTTTATTTATTTTTTTTACATTTTTAAAAGTAAATGTTTAAATGTGCAACTTCCGTTGCATTGTGGGCATCTGGAAACCTACATTTATTAAGGCGTTCAATGAACCGTTCAGGTTCTTCAAGGATTATTACGAATTTTATATTGATCGGTAGCATGTCGGTTCTCGGTATCGGCCAAAATTTCACATCGGTCCTACTCAACCAACCGAAAGGTCATCTTGATAAAGTTGAATCTGTACACGTCGTCGCCTTCTAATCAAGGGATCTAGAGTTCTGTACTCGGTAGAGGCACACAGTGGTTCGAATCTGGTTCGGTATTTTGTCCCAGATGGCATCCCGACTTTCTCCTTCCTCGTTTGATGTCTTTCTTCCACATCTCAAAGCCTTTGAATCCTTTCTAACCTATCTATCTCCGACGTTCTGTCCCGTTGCCCCTGGCAAAGGATCTCCATTGATCTTCCTTTCATCATCAGATAGGTGAGGTCGCTTCGGTGTGTTTCAATTTCCGTCTCCTCATCCCTCCTTTCTCTGTCAGGTCTCCAAGGCATTCGTTTTCAACCCATGGATCTTTACAAGGGTGCAAGGTGGAATGTTAACATTTGAACATTTTTAAAAAGGACCCTGACATGCTTCTGGACATGTGGGTCTACTGGAAATTCATCAAAATTAGAAAAAGAGGGGAACTTCCTTATTTTGATAACTAAAAACACAAATAAAGTTCAGTTAATTAGTTTTTCCAGCAGAATAATCCAAGCAAAAACGAGGTAGCTCATCAACTTGCGACTAGTGGTTAGCACAGCGCGCCACACTCCAGGGGTCCCGGGTTCTTTGTGGGTGTCCCCTCATCAATTTCACCATATCAACAATCACCCTCATCTCTTTGCGATTAGCCAAGTGACAGAAAATGCGAGGTAAACTAACCAAAACAATCAGCAACTTGAACGAAAAATGCAAGAACCGCATCGTATTCATATTTTCATATTCTACCACTTAGCCAAAGATAATTGGTTCGGTGAGTTTTCAGAATTCCTTTTTGTGTGTGTGTGTGGGAAGTCACACACGTACAAGCTATGATAAAATTCTCACCTAATCTCCAAAGAATTTTCCTGTGTAAATGTTGATAACCAATAAAGATTAATTTTAGTATATTAAACGGCAGTGTAGGCGATTCGGGGAGAGTGGCAGTTGCCCCCACACGTTTTGCAACTTTTACCCCGCCCTATGGCTTCCTAATGTTATTCCTTCTCCACCAAGAAAATTAAACTGTCCTTGTCGCCACCCACCGCAGCTTTGGCACCCAATTGCCGCTACTGTTAAACGGTATGAAATGTGGGAAAATCATTAAAAGATATAAAAATAATAATAATAATTGGTAGTGTTAATTTACTGTCACTTTATAATTATATTTTTATGTTATTATTATTATTTCCTTTCAATTTTATTTAAACGACTTGATCCCCTACAAAAATGTTTGCTGACGCCCATGCTGATGGATCTTTGTCGGGCATGCAAGTTGGACAAAAGCATGACGAGAAATTCTCATTTTAATTTTAGGTATCCGAAAAACTTGAGATTCATGCATCTCAAACACCTAAAGCATATGTATCTTATATAGTCACTATAAAATAGTAGCTAGTATAATAGACAATTTTATATCCGTACATATCACTGCGGCCTGGAAAAAACAGAATGTAGTGAAGTTACCAGAAGTCTCTCAGAGTCGAATTACTTTCGGAACATCTCCAGCGGACTGCGCGAGTCTGTCTAGCGAGCCTAGTGGGCGTGTAGAACATGAGCAAAGTGCTTAGCAATAGGTTCTGTGTTGAGATGACGTCAGCGGCTCGCTTGGTTAATTGGCTGCTTCGAGAGTTGTGACTCGTTCCGAAGCTTCAAATGCATAACTGCCACAGATGTACGGAAATAATCTCCCTCTACAACTATGAATTAGTTGTGTGTGTTTACGTGTGACACTTTTATATATGAGACCAGTGGCGGCGATTGGGTTCCAAAGCTGGGTAGGGGCAAGGTGCTAAAACTGGTGGGGCAAGGACAGTTTACTTTACCTTGGTAGATAAGGTTTAGCATAGTGTGAGGGCAAAAGTGGCAAAAAGTGGGAGGGGGGCAAATGCCACCCACGCCTCCCCTAATCGCTGCCACTGTCTATATTCAGTTACATTTTTATAATATACACTTACACTGACACGTCCTACTTTCATTCTATTCATATATCGTAAATCCATGAATATCGATATTACATGTGAAATATTACTATTTGAATTGATATTGGAGTATTTAGAATACCAAAGCAACCAAAAGTATTCCATGTGGGGTTTGGGTGTTTAACCTGTTCCGAAATACCCCTGTAATATAAAGTGATACACGAAAAAAGTAACTTTCTTTGTTCAATTCGTGTGTGTGTGTTTAGAGACGCTGTGGCCCAGTCGGTACGACGTCTGCTTCCAACACCGGAGACCAGAGTTCGATTCCCAGCGCGAGTGATTTCAAATGGTAATGTTCGAGCATATGGGGTTGCTCTAGGGATCACCCAGCATGTAACAAATGGGTACTTGGGGGCAACCCTGGAGGTTAAATGCGGCCGGAGCGTGATGCTGATCACATCACCTCCATAATTGTCGTGGATCGTGAATGTGTAGGGTCCTACTTCAACATCCCTCCATATGTCTTCACGGCATGTTTCAAGTTTCAATTTGAAGGGGCTAATTTGACCGTGGTGCGTGTGTGCGTGTGTATGTGCGCGCGCACGTCAGCTCATAGATATAACTTTCATTCTGGATTTTAAATAGTACTACTAATTGCGCAATAAATATTTTCATTGTATTTTTCTGCGTCCCACTAGCGTGGCCAGGGCACAGGAAGAATTCTCCCCTTCCCGCATTATTAAAAGTAAGACCATACGAAGGCCTTCCCGATAGTGAATTTGTAACTTTGTCACCTTGTATTCAAGGGGTCCAGGTTAGAACTTCGGTAGAGGTACATTTCACAGTGGTTCGGATCAGGGAGGCATTTATGAAATTTGGGCTTCTAGGCTAACCTTTGCATCTGGCCCTGCCGACATTATTATTATTATTATTATTATTATTATTATTATTATTATTATTATTATTATTATTATCATCATCATCATCATCATCATCATCATCATCATCATTTATTATTAACAGTTTCGTTACCATGGTACTTCACTTCCACTAAATGCATGCTCTGTATTAATAAGACTTGAACTTTAAAATATAGACACATCTGATTAAAAATTATTTATTAAACTTCGTTTCAAGCGCTATTTGGACTATGCATTTCGCCACATAACACTAATACCGCACACGCATCAAAAGAAAAGAAATCGACACTACATTACGGTAACAACTGAGAAACAAGGATGTTGATTTCAACTGTCAATATCCCTCCACTTGATTTTCAATTGTTGGCATTTAAAATGTTTACATTCGTTTTATCGAGGAAAAATTGTTTATATTCGAGCCCTATTACCTGACCTCTGAAAGTAGGGTTATGAAGTTAGAAATTATTTAAACGCTAGAAATTTCTTCCTCCTACATTCTTTCATGAAGTAAGCAAGCAAAAGGACATGTTTCA
The DNA here is from genome assembly GCF_977018435.1 of Lepisma saccharinum. Classification (NCBI taxonomy): domain Eukaryota; kingdom Metazoa; phylum Arthropoda; class Insecta; order Zygentoma; family Lepismatidae; genus Lepisma; species Lepisma saccharinum. The sequence goes on along the minus strand of NC_139239.1, from coordinate 12,177,276 downwards.
TTTTGCTACTAGCTGATTACCCTGCGTTGCACGGATATTTATTTATCCCAATCTTCTATTAGACAGGAAAATAATGAATTCTAACCATAGTGTAAAATGAACTTGGAGTTGAACGACATTGGGAGTGTCACTATTCATCTTATCGACCCCGAAAACTATGGATTCCACACTAATATCGTCGTTTTACATGTCACCCTCTTCCCAGCCTTACCCCTAGGGGTGCCAGGGGTGTCTTGGAGTTGAACAGCATTGGGAGTATCACTATTCATCTTAGCGACCCCGAAAACTATGGATTCCACACTAATATCGGTCGTTTTCGATTATTTTTACATGTCACCCCTTTCCCGCCCCTAGGTGTACCACGTCTTACCCCCAATGGATTCGACACTAATGTAGGTCATCTTTGACATTTTATTTTTCACCCCCCATGCCGATAGGTGATGAACTTGTAGTTGAACGGCATCATGAGTGTCACTATTGATCTTAGCGAACCCGAAAACTATGGATTACACACTAATATCGGTCGTTTTCGATTATTTTTACATGTCAACCCCTTCCTCCTAGGAGTGCCAGAGGTGTCTTACCCCCGCAGTATTTCTTTCCAGATTGTAAGTGACACGTGTACCAAGTTTTGTTGAAATTGCTCCAGGCGTTCGAGAGTTATGCCGGAACAAACATACACACACATATACACACACATACATCCATTTTTATATATAGAGATTATCACAATATTAAGAAATTTTAATAGTCTATGGTCATTGTCACTTCTTTCCCTTCGTCTAAGCGACTTGCGCTCCCTAGGCTATAGCCGTGATTCGGATCCTAAATCGAACTGTAAGTACAGTCTCGATTAGGCTATCTGAGCGTAGAGTACAACACACATATCTTTGCCGTTGCGTAGATACCAATTTTCGTTTCGTCTCCCTCTCTCTTAGCATCACGTGTTCTACGCTGCTCGCCAACCTTCGCTATTGTTGCCATATTGTCATTCCATTCCTGGACACACTCGCGCAAACATCATTGAAAACAATTGAATAGCGCTCCAGCTCGCGGTTCACACCGTTCGGCAGGGACGGTAATGTGGCAATATAGCATGACGAAGTGGTTGCTTCTTTTATGCAGTGCATGTTCATTGGCTAGCTAGTAACTAGTGTTGCCAACTGTAATAATGTAGCACTATTTCTGTCACGGAAGGGGAAAGGCAGGTAAAGTGACGGTGAGTTTTGTTGGATTGGAAGCACCATATTTTTATTTTATACTATGTATTTGACCGGTTTGACGTTGTGTGCGAGTGCTTCTGAACTGTAGAAAATTTACCGAACCCATAGCTGTGTTCAATGTTATCTACTGGTTATAATCAGGGCTAGGATTTATAGGTACACACATACTTTTAGATTGACGAAATATCGCTGAAATTTTGTGATATCTTTGCGAATAGTAATGTTTGTAGTGATTTAAGGTACATTTTATTGTCAATATTTTTCCATATTTCTAACTTTAAAAAATACTTACTTTTACAAATTTAAGGAAAATATACTTAATTTTACATATTTCAACAGGTTTAATTCACAAATTGTTCATATTTCATAATTTTGGAATTGTTCAAAATAAATAAATTATGTGGCTCCAACAGCATTTCAACTCTTGGCTCCGGCACGTGTTCTTGTAGAAATTGCATAGAGGAGGCTGTCATTTTTACTACTTAATGCGATGCATATTGATTTCTGTGTTAAATTTGCCCAGGGCGGCAAAATTTTAAGAGAAGAAAAAATAAGCCTATTGAAAACTTTGGTCGAGCGAGATATTCTTTTGCGCTTAATAGCATAAGAAGTCTCATTATTTATTTTATATTTTCATGTTTTACTAAGGAATATATTGATTTTCAATTTACCGTTGCTGCGTAATGGCGGGGGGGGGGGGGTCGAAATGGAGCGGCATCTGCCGCCACCGCCCAGGGAGGCAAAATGACTAGCGCCGGCCCTGATTCATAGCAAAACAAAAAACCGCGCAGCTTATCGTCTAGTGGCAGTATATGTACTTGTTATTGTTGTGGAAGCCGGCATCGTTTGTAAATGTACAAGAAAGGCAACCGACTGTGGCCGATCACAGGGAGGAAATAATAATACAGCTTGAGGGGGAGTGTTGAGTTCTAATTGTCGCGGTTTAACACGTTGGCATGTTATTATCTGCCGTTGCAGTTCCGTACCAGTGTATACGGCTTTTGGGAGTGAACTGTTAGAACGCCACCTGTGTATTAATGCAATGAAAAATAATATTTTTTAATTTTTTTATTTTGTTTGAAATCACTCAAATAAGGAATCGTATGAAGAAGTCTTCTTTGCAGCATTTTTGGTAATTTTACGTATGTGTTAGTTCATATTTTGCGAATTTTTAGTCCATATGTATGTAGCTACATACAAAGCCACTTGTTAGTACATATTAATCCTAGTCCTGGTATAATGCATGACGTTTAAACTCAACGTTAGATAGACCTGAATTCTCTAATTTTCTTCTTGTACATAACAGCTGTGCATCGGCGCACTGCAGCGATTTTTCTATCTGCTCCATTAGCAACACTGCTTCTTGAGTTGTGTCGCGTATCGCACGGTAGAAATATCTGTGTTGGACTCTAACAGCGTTCTCCTTTAACTCTATAAACTCAGGTAGCACAGAGCTTTTCGACTGGCACTCACGAGGCTGAAAATAAGGAAATGCAGTCCATCGACCAGATTACATTCTGTGGCGTACAAATATTCATGTAAAATTGAAGCAACACCGAACACTTCATCTGCGAATCCTGCTTGTGGTTTGGAAGTAAACGACCACTAAAGTCTGCAAATGTTCCTTTATCGATCCTCTACGATGCCAGCTGGAATTACGAAGTTGCAATCACGACCCACAAGCTGTGCACTTCCCCCTTAACGTATTTTCTCCGTAGCTTGAGAGAACCGAAAGAAAGAAAAGGGGAAACGAAACTTCGGTTCTTTATCAACAGATGGCAGCGTTAATTCAATCAATCACTGGCGGATAATTAATGTTGTGTAGGGGAGAGAGACTAATTAGTCAAGAGTTCCACGTGTGCCATGTTGGATGCAAGAATGCCTCTGAAATCAACTGTCAATCGCAAAGTCAAATATAGAAACATCACTTGGCATTGTAAATCTGGCCATTGCACCGTTCCAAACTGCTTAAAACTGTTCCACCCATCATGTCAACCTCAGTAAATATCTTTGCCATACAAGCTCTGGGCTTCATTCCAAATTTCTGGACTTGTTTTAAACAGATTTTACTTCCTTATAAAGTTTTCGAGGGGCAGTGGCGTGACCAAGGGGGAGGGGGGTTGGTGAGGTTCATAACGCTTCCCCCCTTTGGTCTATATTGCTAAAAAAAATAACGTCAAATGCAGGTTAAGATGGCAATATGAGAGCTGACTATACTCTGTCCCGGTTATCTCTGGAACAAGGCCGCGCATAGCGCAGAGAAGGGGAGGAAATCAAGCGGGCAGAGAGAAGCAGTACACGATGCTGCAAAGGCTAGTAACTGCAGTCGCCCCCACACGCAATCCCATTCCCTCTCACGTGTTCATTGGCGGAGTCGTCTCGCTTGTTTCCGTTTGCTTGCTCCAGAGATATAGTTTAATTTTTAAAATTGTATATTACCACCGCCTTTCGAAAATCCTGGGCACGCCACTGTCCAGGAGCACATGCAGTATAATAAGTTCACGGTGGTTCATGAATACCTGAGGCACGGTGGTGGCCCTGGTTGATAACAGTGACCCTGGTGTGGTACTGATCAAATCATCGCCACAAACGGCCAAGAACAAGATTGTTAATAAATGGAGCCCTACCTCCACAGCCCCCATCCTAGAGGCATGTTGCAATGCCCAGGAAGGAGGGTTTTCTTTCCTTTCCTTTTAACAAAAGTTTCTAAATTAATGTTTCTCTTCGTTTCCTATTTGTCACTGGAGGACAAGAAATTGAAACTGCTTGACATCAGAAGAAGTGTGCAGCAGGGGTATTCTGCCACAAAAGAAGTGATGTAAGTGAGGTGACAAAAATAAATTTTATAAAGAATATGGAGGACAGAATCAAGAAATATGCACGAATGAATGTGAAAAAGAAGGCAAAATAAATAGCCTATGGAAACAGCTGTAAAAAAAATGGCTATGAGAAGGACGATAGACTGAACATAAACAGAATAAGAAAGAAAAGTGGCAGGGGAGAATTGGAAGAGAAAGAAAAAGAGGAAGAGAAAAAAGAGAGAAGGTTTGGAATAAGGAGTATGGGGAAGACCACAGAAAAGATATGCAAAGTGCTTAGGAAAGCGGGCATTAAAACTTACAGGAAGGGAGGGAGAAGCATCTTAAGAATAGCGAAGAATGCAAACAAGAAAAAGGAAAACAGAGAAGAGGAAGAGGAAGGGATTATCTACGAAGTGAAATGTAAAGAATGTCAGAGTGTGTACATAGGAGAAACGAAAAAGAGGCTGAAAGACAGGTTGAAACAACATAGGGATGATGTACGACTTAAGAGAGAGAGAAATGCGATATTTGAACACACGAGAGAAACAGGACATGACATAGAGTGGGATGAGGCTAAGCAGATAGGAAGGGAGAAGAGAATACTAGTGAGAAAATGGAAGGAGGCCAAGGAAATAGAGAAGAAAGGTGAAGAAGACACAATGAATTGGAATGGGGACTGAAGATAAACAAAGAATGGAAGAACGTGAGTAGTACAGGTGCACCGGTTCACAAACCGAAAATGGGGCTCGGTGGGGCTCGCTTTAATGGATTTCTCTCGTAAGGCATGAGCCCCATTTTCTTGCAGTGTTGCCAACACCTTACTCGAAAAAATCACCAAGGTTTTTTTTTGGTCTAACCTAACCTAAAGCAAGGAGCTGGCAACACTGCTTGAGGCTCGCTTTAATGGTTTGCTCTTGTAAGGCATAAGCCTTATTTTCTCGCAGTGTGGCCAACACCTTACTTGAAAAAATCACCAAGGTTTTTTTTGGTCTAATCTAACCTAAAGCAAGGAGCTGGCAATTTTGTGTGCTCGCAGTATTGCCAACATCTTACTCGAAAAGTCACCAAGGTTTTTATTTTGGTCTAACCTAACCTAAAGCAAGGAGCTGGCAACCTTGCTTGAGGTTTGCTTTACAGTGCATAAAGCAATTTGCCAACCTACTGGTACTTTTGCCATAGCCTTTTTACAAAAAAAAAGAGAGAGGAGAGAGAGGGGGAAGAGTTAAACAACTGACAATGTTGCTAATATTTACCTACAGCTTTTTTTTTACTTGGCAAGGGTTTAGCCAATTTATATACTGGCGTAACATACATACACTGGGCAAGGAGAGCCGGCAACAAACACACACTGCCGTAAAAGAGAAAGAGATGGATGGATGGATGGATGGCAACACAGTATGCGTGTGCGTGTGTGTGTATAATATGTAGCATTATTAACTAGAGTGTGTTGGCAACCCACCTGCAACTAAAAAAAATAGAGATACCAACATTGCTGTAAGATAAAGAGAGAGACCTATCGTAACCTTTGTAAACCTCTCTCGGGGGAAACACGATGTGCTATACACACGTGCGCGCGCTGGTGCTTCTTATTATTTTTGTATTGTGACGCAAGCAAAACAAATATTTTTTTTTTATTTTTTTTAAGATTCCTGGCCCCTAACCCCGCCAGGGTGCGTGGTGCCCAACCCAAAAAGGTTCTAACGGCTACGGCTCTAGATAACCGCACCTCTGTAGGGTTTCACGTGTTTTTTTTTCCCCCCCAAACTTTCATGAAACCCTACAGAGGACCTCCGTAATGCATGCAACGTGTACTAACGACTCTAGTGTTATTTTGATGTTGTAATATTTTTGGATATAGAGTTTTATTGTGAGATATAGATAAAAATAATTATGTTTATTATAATATTTTTTTTGATGAAGATGGAGAATGTATGTGTGTGTGTTACAAATAAAGTTGCATGCTTTTTTTCTAGTGTGTGTGTATGTGTTTTTGATGTTTCGACAGCATCTGAAACGATAAAAAAAAGAATTTTATTGTTAATTTTCTCGTGTAAAAAACAACAACAAATTTTTTTTGTGCAAATTTTCTGATTTGTCTCTCGTGCTATAGTGCAAAAAAGATATTGTAACTGATAACTGATGAAATTGACATTTGTAACTGATCTTGAACTAGTGAAATTTTCGTATTGTGCCATTGTAACTGATTGTGCTAGTACAAAAATTCCTTATTGTGCAAGAAAAAATATTAAACATGTTAAAACTGCTCTGTGATCCTCTCGTTCTTCACGTCGTGGACGAAGGACTTCTCTGCAATCAGGATGACGCTGCACACGGTGTCCTCGGGCAAGGCTTCGTGGAACTCGCAGACGACCTTGATGTTGGTTCGATCGTTGACCACCACCTGCTTTCTCTTAGATGTGTTGATGACGAACATGGGTCTGTGGGTTTTGAATTCGCTGGGCGTGTAGTACATGTCCATGCTTCCCTCGGTCACGCGTTTGAAAGAGGTGTAAGCTTCGTAAAGTTTTAGGTAATCGTCTTTGGTCATGTCGAGGTTGTAATTCTCGCGCGGGAACACTTCGTTTCTTCCATTCTTCAGATAAACGTTCTTGATCTTGCAGTTGTCGAATTTGCTGCAATTTTTTTCCTGATTCTTATCGCGCCCGGTCTGAAAGAGCACCACGACGAAATCTGGCATGTCGAACTGTATGTTGTTCAACTGCGTCGTCACGTCGAATTCCATGTGACTTCCCGACGCCACCTTTTGCACGCACTGGTAACCGTGAAAGTGAATCGGCACCTGCGGACTCTTCAAGATCTCCGCTTTGTACTTGAGGGCGTAGTTTGTTTCGTATTCCACGATCGGCATTCTCAACTCCATGCTCCGGATGACGCACTTGGCTGCTTCGGGTAATGTGTTGGCTATTGGCGTGCCGTCGGCGTTCAAGTTGGTGTATCGCATCAGCGCGTCGTTGTCGTTGGCTGCTCTTCGAAACGTGATCCTCAGTCCCCCCTTCCACATGATCTCTTTGTAGTCCGAGAAGAACACCGGCAGCAGACGCATGGGAAAAAGCACTGTGTGACTTGTCGTCGATATTTTCGTCCCTGCTTCGAATCCTCCTGCTTGATAGTACGCTGCGTCTGTTTTGGATAATTTCAATGTTCCCACTGCTGTCGACGTGATGCCTGGATAATCGATTCTGTCGATGACGGTGTTGTGTTTCCTCACCTCCACCTGCGAGAACAGATGAGGCACGAAGTTGTCCACGAGTATCAAATTTGCATTGGGCGGAAACGCTTCTCCGCTTTCCTTCTTCACCAGGTCGAATTGAAGGTAGAGGTCCGCTCTGTGAGGATGAACAAACCCATCGCCTACGTCCACGTCGTATTCGATCTCCCTGTTCGCTTCGTTGAGATTGGCGAACGTGCGACGGTTGGGAGGAAAAGATTGCAATTCGTAACTTTCGATTTGCTCCATTTTCACTATGTGTGTTATTTATTATACGTTGATCTCCACGATGGCAGTGGTTGTTGCACCTGCGAAATCCACCACGTCTCCTTTCTCGTTCGTCACCACCAACTCTATGTCGTCTATGCGGTTGCGACATACTGGAAAATAGATCGGCGAAGAGGGTGTGTAGATGATCGGTTCCATGAATTCGGAACTGGGTTTGAACGTGGCGATGATCCCCGTCTGCTTGTGACTTCCTAACAATCCGTCCGAGGATTTTGTGATCATACCTTCCGCCACGTTGCAGTGAACGTTTAGAGTTTCTATGGCTAGAAATTTAGGAATGTTGGTTGCCGTGTGTTTGATGCCAGCTTCGAGTTTGGTGTTGTTCTCGAAACCTAAAAGTTCTCCCATGGTGCCCAGGTCCACGGTCTCCGTCGCCGACACGATTTCCACTCTGTGCGTGACCGAATTTTGAGAAAGGTACGTGCCTTTGGGTAACTGAGCTTGCAAAGTGGAAAGATTGTATTGGCCCGGCGTGACGACGATGTGTTCGCTTCCGACGCTAATTTTGTTGTTGTGCTGCGTGACGTTAGGTATGAGGTACATGCTGTAGAATGCACGCAGAGCTACGGATTTAGGATAGACGATGTCGTCGTGCAGCGTGAGTTTCAAGATTGAAGATTCGCTCGTGAGATGGAACACGCCCATCGTGTTTAAGATTCCACAATGCTTTCTGAAAATGTTCCACCGACGGGTTATTTATTTTAGACATGTATGCGAGAACGGAAAGGCATAGGTGGCTGCAGTTAACATCGGTGAAACCCTGGATGCGTTTGTCATTGTAGTAGAGGTTGGCAACACTGAGATACTTCACCAACCTGGCAGGTGGTGTGCCACCGAACGAATCGAAAACAAATGCATTGTTATCGTCAATTTTGAGGTAGCATATCCAATGTGTACCAGGATTTTTGTAACTGTCCAGGTTGACCACGCCATACTCCTTTTTCTTCACAGCAGAGGGTAGAGAATCGGACATGAAAACACCCCTGAAGTTCTTTATTCCCAACAGTTCGATCAGAGATTCAATATCGAAGTTGGACAGGGCTTCTTCTTTTTTATATATTTCTTCAAAGCATCGAGGTTGCTTTTTTGTTTTTTGGTTATACCTTTCCCCTTCTTCTCCATAGCCAGGTTGTGACGTTTCTGTTCTTCCAATTCTGCCTTGTTCTTCTTCGAGTCGATGACGGTTTTCGCGATGGCGGCACTTCCGCCGGCCAAACTTCCAACGGCCCCCAATGCTGCCAGGATGGCTGGGATGCTGAATATGAAACCTCCGATTTTTTGCTGTTTCCGCGAACGCTGCAAGCGTCTCAATTGAGGTGTGCTGAGAAGTAATTTCATTCCGTGTCCTTTTGTCAAGCAAGAACGTTTCTTCTCGCGTTGTTTCTTGGTGAGTAACCCATCGAGGGCACCTAGATTTTTCAGATTGGAGTATGCTATCTGGTACACGACACCTTTGGGCTTCATGTTGATGCTCTATATGTTATCTTCACGGTATGTTATTTATATATATGTTCTGAGATTTTTTTTGTTTTGTGTAATTTTTTTTCGGTATGTTATTTATATATAAATGTTCTGAGATTTTTTTTGTTCCGTGTAATTTTTTTTTCAAGGATATACTCCGCGCAGAACCGTTACACAAATTCTATTACGTGCTTTGTTTTCTTACCAAGAAGTTCCTTTGTACCCTTGTACACGATTCGAGTTTTGTTCTCGATTAAAATAGCTAGCTTTTCGTCGGATAACATGTTAGCGTATCGATCTGGCAAAAATAGACTGTATTGTGCGTTGAGCAACAGACGCGCCTTGGGACCATACTGGGTAGAAACAATTGAACCGGAAGTTATCGTGTAAGGTTTGTCCACTTCCAATTCCTGAATTTTTACATATTCGATTGATGAATTTAGCATTTGTTTTAATGCTTGGGCGTCTAGTGATTGTTTACTCATTTTTTTTTTTTATAAGATGGCAAACACAACTGGAGTTTTTTTTTTTTTTACGTAGTGTTATTTATATACCGAAGAAATTTTTTTCACGGTTCGAGAATTTTTTTTATTTCTACACACCCCATCCAAATTTTTGTTTCGTGTTCATGGCGATGGTGGTGCCCAGTGCTGCAACTCTTTCTCCCAGCGAAGCGTCTCTGCTAACGAATCTTTCGAAAGCTGCGTGCTCTAACTTTCTGTCTGCCTCGTGACGTGCATCCAGATCGGTGCGAGTGGTGTTGTAGGCGATGTCGTGATCTTTGCATGCGGCGTCCAACGGATTCACACCCTTGTCTCCTCTCTCCAATCTTTTCTCGAGTTTGGTACCCGGTCCGCAGTACTGGTAGCCGGGTAAATGCATCTCGAAAGGTAACTTGTTGATGATGTCGTTCACGAGTCCCTTTCCTTCGGCCACGTTCCAGAATCTCGGAGGCAGCGTGTTGATAATTTTAATGAGGTAACCTATGCCCTTGTCGTTGTTCACGATGAAGTTGGAAAGTTTTGTGCTGATCATGTCCACAATTCCTACCTTCTCGTTGTAGAAATTACGATTGCCTGCATTCTCCTCTCCTGCAATAACTAACAACCTGTCTATGAGCTTGCGCACGTCGTCCACCCAAACGAATTCTTTGGGTAACGTGTTGTAGAGTTTGACGCCGCTGCCTGTTTTCACCTGGTTCCATATCGGCTTGATGAGATTCCTGTACTTCTCACCGCTGCTGGATTTGACCCTATTCTGCGTAGCGTCGTTGTTTTGGTATAAGGCATCCGTCATGATCAAAATTTCCTTGTAACTCTGGTAATCTTCGTCGGTGTAATCTTTCGGCTGCTTTTTGGCAACGAGTTCCCACAGTCCCACCGTACCCGGATACCTGTTCCAACTATCCTTCTCGCCTAAATTAACTTTAATGTCGTTGCCTTCGAAGGTAACTTTCGATTTTCCAATCTTCCAAACCACACCGCCGCCTTCGTTGCTCTCCATGCTCGGATACAATCCGAACACTTCATCCTTGTCGAATTTCCCCGTGCTCAGGTAGTCTCGTGCCAAAGGTCCCAACTCGATCTTATCCAAAGACGACGACGTGCTACCTATGGCTCGACGTCGTGCCGGTACGTCCTTCAGTTCGAACGGCGTCGAAGGAATGCTCGAAATGGGCGTGGGTACGGTGTAACTTTTAGCTGCAAGTGGTACGAGTTCGTTGATCAAATTTTTATTTTGTTCCGTGACGCCTTTAATTTCTTTACCTAGATCGCTGATGGCGTCGATCACAGGTTGATCTTGACGTTTCTTCTCTTCGTAGAATCCGCGATTCTCGGATTTCCAACCTTTGAAGCGTTTCGCGAGGTAATCGCGAAGCTTGAGATTTTCGTCTTCGATTTTCCGTTTCGTCATAGCGTTATTTATATACGTCGTTTCTCACAACGTTGCAACGTTTAGAAAGTTGTTGATTTTGTTTCTGTACTTTCCGTCGTTGGGTTTTCTCGTCATGTCGATCGTCGCGAATCCGAAATCGTCACTGTTCCAACAGTGGGAGCAGCAGCGTTCCGAAAATTGATTGTAGTTCATGTCTCCGCCTACGTAGTCATCGTACGCGTGCTTGAGGTTGGTGTGATCTTGACGAAACAAGCATATGAAATTAGCGTTGTCGCGTACTAACTGTTTTGGAATTTTGGAAAACGTTTGAGCTAGGAAGAAGCAATCTATTCCTTTGTGACGACCTTGCGTGAAAAAATTGCGAATTTCATTTTGATTTTCCAGGATGACATCGTCGAACACAACGACTGAATTTTCACGACAATCGTCGAGTGGTTTTATTTCCGAAGAGAACGTTGCAATGTCCAGACCATCGTACAGTTTCATCAGTTGCTGGTATTTGGATTGCTCCAAACTTTTCGAGAACACGTACAGGTGCCTGTTCTTCCAATCTAACCAATTCGGTGCGAGGAGAAAATTGTCCACGAGCAGTGTTGTTTTCCCACACCCCGAAGGACCTACGATCAGACAGCGGATGCTGTTGGGAAGCAACTCGCCGTTCCTTTTCTTCTTTCGATTTTCCGAATCAGGTAGACGTTTCACGACATTCCACGCACTCATAGAATCACTTCGTTTGAATCGATCCAACTCGTGTCCGGAAGTCCCAGCCATTTCACCAAAAGTTTGTCGCCTCTCTTACGCAAAACTTTTTCGATAAGGTATGTGTCGGGGTATTTCGTTTTAGAGAGTTCCTCCTCGTAGAAGCGCCCCAATAAAATTTCACCGCCACTGTCCATTATTATATACGTGTGACGGTTTCCGGGTAGAACTCGAACCACAGTAAAAAGTTCTGTGCTCCAGTTTCGTGTGAAACCCCTGTCGAACGTTCGCTTCAATTTACTGACCCTCACCTGGTCTCCAATTTTATATTTAGGTTTTTTTGTCGTGGGCGTGTACTTTGGACAGTAAACGCTGGAAATTAATCGCTGCTCGTCGGACTTGGTAACGTCAGCTGGCTTCATGCCTATCGTTCTGTGTACCGTATCATTATAGGTGTCGACGAGTTCCGGCAGTATGTCGACCCATTTGTAATTTCCTCGAAGCGTGAAGCGTGACCACATGCGCGATTTCAGAGTGCGATTAAATCTTTCCACGATGCTGGCTTTGATGTGACTGAAAGTCGAATAATGTCGAATGTCATGTTTTTTAATAAATTTTTGGAATACGGCATTGTAAAATTCCTTCCCGTTGCTGTTTGCAAAAACCGTGGTCGTCTGTCGCTTTCGCGAAAAATTGTCTTGAATGCTTCCGTTACGCACGTTCCTGTTTTGGCTTTCAAAGGTAGAGCCCATGCGAATTTCGAAAACGTGTCTATGACGGTGAGGAGGTACTTGTTGCCCTTGTTCAATTTATGTACATTTTTCAAATTGCCGCTGCTCATCTCCACAAGGTCACTTTGCCAGAGGTCGTCGATTCCCTTGGTTACTACAGCCAAACGTTCGTAGTTGCGCCGTGCAGGTTTATGCAATTCTTCGACGATGGCTTGCCTAGACATTTTTTTTTTTTTTAGAGATTACGTTTGAAGAGAAGCACCAGCGTGATGGGATTCAAAGAAGGTGGCACCTCGCTCGTGTTTTGAATGATCAGCTTATCGCCAGCACTCACGTCAAAAACGGTAAGATCTTCGTCTTCGTGTATTTCATATATGTTGCGCGTTTCGTTCCAACGTGCCAGAGGAATATTTCCTGCTTTCTGGACACCACGATTCGATATCAAGGTCATGGTGGGAACGCTAGCTTTTCTGCCGTGAGACCAGTACGAAAATTCATTTATCTGAATCGTGCCATCGAGGAGAAACTTGTAGTACGGATGATAAGGATGTAACATGTACAGTTTGTTACCTTCGACGAACGTGGAGATTCTCTGTTGATTGGGTACGCTGTTGATTTCGATGGCTTGCAGAGAATGCAGTTTAGCGAATTTAGTATCGACGCTAACGAGGTTGCTGTGAAGCTGTCCCAGTGTATTTTGTACGGGCAACAAATGTTCGACGATGGTATCCGTTACTGTAGAAAATGACGGCTTGATTTTCACTTCCACGTTCAACTGCTTGAAGTTTTCGTTGAGTTCTTGTAATTTGGCACCGAAAGAGGCCAGCGTCGATTCCTGCGTGGATTCCAGCACTCCAACTTGATCTCTGATGTTAACGACGATACTCTGAAGGTTCTCGACTTGATTCAATTTCGAGCTCTTCTCGGTAAGATCGTTCACGATGCTTCGCATCTCGGTAAACTGCGTGTGAAGGTCGGCGACGCTCTGCGAAGTGGGCAGCGTCGACACCAGCGAAGTAAGTTCGTCTCGAATCTGTTCCACGTTCGCCGTTTCCGTTTCCAGTCGTTTCAGCATACGTGATATGTTCCTTTTCAAAGCGTGCAATTCTTTTGAGGTGGGGAGATTGGCCACCCTACTCTCGAGATCGCTCAATGAACTTTTGATGTCGCTCGAATCGGATAGTGCCGTCACCGCCGTTTTCAATTTTTCCAAATCTTCGCTCGAAGGTACGCTCGTCCGTAACGATTCCAAGTCACCCTGTATGTTGTCCAGTACGTGATGAAAATGAGCAAGATTCGTTTCGACGTTCAAATTTTCTAAATATTCGATCTTCTGCTGAACCGTGCTCAACGTGTCTTGTATGCTCGTCAACGCACTGGCTTCAGCGTGAATATTTTTAATTTCTTCGTTGATCAACTCCAGAGACGCCTGAAGCGTAGCGATGGTGGTTTGAATGTGTTCGAAATCTTGATAGGCCTCCAATTGAATTTTTATGTTCGCGACGCTTTTACCGATGACCTGCAGTTCGTCCGACGATGGTAGGTTCGTCATGGTATCTTCCAAAGTCTGCAACTTGGATTTAATTTCTTCCAATGTGCCGGTGAATTCTTCTTGTAATTTGGAAACGACGACGTGCAAGCGTTCTACATCAATATCCTTCACAACGGTTTGAAGTTCAGAGAAATTTTTTTCTATTGCGGAAGTTCGTTCTTCGATTTCAAGTTTCAATTTTTCCAAATCTTCATTTTTCGATTGAAATTGCTGCAATTTGAGCAAATCATTTTGAAGCTTATCCACGCTCAACTGTATATTTTGAACGTTGTCGTAAGAAGGTACGTCGACATAATTTTTTATGAGCGTTTTCAGTTCGGAATCGATTTTCAGAATGGGGTCGAGACATTGCGTTTGGAGCGTAGCGATCTCCGACTCTAAACTTTTGTTTAAGGTCTCCTGCAAAGCGATCAAATCGCTCCTCAACTTTTTAATTCGGACATCCAACATGAGAATCTCTTCTGCGTGGTCTACACGTTTGGTGTGGCCGAAAATGTCGTTAGGCATTTTGGTTACGGGTTATTTATTAAAGGATAGACGATTCGTAATTCTACGAAGAGAGGAATGAGTTTGTCGTAATCTCCTAGGAGTTCCACGTATAAACAATCTCCTGCAGAAACATCGTACGTAATGTTAGAAAGCATTTTGTCGTGCTTGATTCGAAAAATGTTCTTGCCGGTAGATATTTTGATTTCGCCTACGTTTTCCGGATTCACGGTGATTTGAAGTTTTCCATCGATCGGAATTTTGTAAAAATATAAATTGTTGTTGAAGACGTAAAACATCTTGCTCACATCGTCATCCAATTTCGTCCAAATGCTGTTAAGGTGAACAATCAGTAGACCGTTAAGTTTAGTTAACATGGAAGGTAGAAATTCATGATCTGTCGTCGCGCGGTGTACAGTCTCCATGTTGGTTTGTTTTCGGAAACCAAAGAGATTCATAGGTATGCTGGTTATTTAAGAATACGGTCAAAGTTTTTTTTGTAATGACAGTCAGTGTTTTTTTTTTTTTTTTTTTTATGAATCTTCTGTTGAAGATGGGCATATGTTGCAGGTTTTGCTTTCTGCTAAGCGATAGTGCCCCCACGGCAGTGTGTGGATTCCACATTGGAGGACGCACCTCTTGTCGTCGTTGGGATCCAGGGCAATCTTCCTCACCTTGTTGGTGGTCAACACATGGTCGACGCTCTGGATGCGCTGTTCTGCTCTTAGAACCGACGACTTGGTTTTGAGGCAATCGACGAAGTCCTCGAATGTGAGATGCTCCCGAACCACCTGTCTGCCGACACCCTTGGCCTTCTTGGTAACGCTGCCCTCGGCTTTGATGGTATAGGCCTTGGCGCGAAGACCAGCAAACTCGAGAATTATATCACCGTCCTTCTCGTCTTTGAGTTTGCCAGGCTCCTTTTTGTTGCGAGTCGGGATTTTGTATCGGTTTGGCTGGGGATAGCCTGACGTATCAAAGAGGTTCACAAAATCTGGTACCGTGGCTATATCCCCGTATGCGTCGTCCGCGCGAACGTGGTACATCAAACTATCTGTGTCCGTGTAGAGTAGGTTGATATTGTCGTTATAGTGCTGGCGTAGTATCTCATAATATATTTGAAACATGTGCAGTTTGCTCAGGTCTAATACTGAGGCACCAACATAAATTGGCTTGTTGAGTATCACCATGTTCTTCCTCATATGCACCAGAGCAAGCTGCTCATTATAAATAGTCCTCGATTTGAATAACGGGTTTGCTACGAGCCTGCGACATTGTGCTTTGTTTGATATTAGCCTCACATCTACATGATTTCGCACATTCTCCATAGTTTTCCCAAACACCGCATTGTTCATTAACTTGAAGAAATCGCGATCGAAATCAGAAGTGGCGGCTGTACGATGTTCGGTGTTGAGCTCGATGTATGGCTTCAACCATGAAGAATGCTCGAACTTGAGGATGTGGTGAACTGCGTGGACCGTGACCCCTCGCTGCATCAACCACCGGAGATTCTGGTAGTGCAGGACGTAATTCTTCTTGGGTTCGAAATCCATGACGAGCTTCTTCTGGTTGGAATCGGGTGGACACTTAAACTCGGGTGCAGGGGGAAGATCGCAGAACAAATCCTGCAGCTTCTCGGAGAACTCAAGGTCCACCTCGGCAAAAAATCCGCATTCCTCATCGTCGAAACCTTCAACGTCGAAGTTGGAGGGATCAGCCCACTCGAAACCTCTAAAAGGGAGTGGCTGCATCATAGAGTGTCCGTAGAGGTTATTAACGTCCGTGTACATGATGTAGCTGGACGGTTGTGAGGGGTTGTAACCAGTAGCCATGTGATGGTTGTTGGCGTGCGAGTGTCGCTGCGACACCTGGACCATTCCACCCCGCACGGCACGTTCCACAAACAGCATCATGTCCAAGTCCGAAAGAAGCTCAAGCCTGACTTTCGTAACAAGAAGCATGGCCGACCATGCCAATCCGGGAAGACTGTAGAAGTATGCAGGGTCCAGCTTGTAGATGGTCTTCGCAGTTGCACGAAACGCCTGGATCACATCGGCGAGGAGCGTCACATCAAGTTTGAGGTACGCATCGTGGTAGTCCCCGAGATTTTGGCAATCCAGCTCGCGCCACATGGACTGAGCATGGTTATAGTCATCCTCAGAGATGCCCGAGCCTCGCAGCTTGCTATAGAAGTTTGCTCGAGGAGGTAGCGACGTCTCCGCAAACTTGGTAGAGTCGGTGACGTATTCGTAGGGGTAGACCCCCTTACGCCTGAAGAGACCGACGTCCAAGTTTGGAAAATTTGCAGAGGTGATGAGCATTTTCTCGTCGTTAAGCTTCCCCGCGAGAGCATCGAGGCTAGCCGGGAGGAACCTCAGGGAGTCGAGGAAGCGAAGCTCGACGGTAGAGCATGATCCCGGGATTCGAACCCACTTGCTCAAGCTAATATAACGCTCCTCGTTCTGCGCCAGGACGTCGATTCGCATGTCGTCGTACCCAAAGTGAGGCACCAGATGGTGGAAGTCGTATCCCGAGCCATTGTGAAAAAACACAGGGATGAAGCGCGGGTCCCAGGCCATACGGTTGCAATCGCTGCACCAAGGACCAACGTACCTACCATTAAAGTGATCGTGGTGTCGGACTTTACAGTTGCTGGCGGTGTACTCCTTGACGCAGACAGGGCAAGCGATGGCCTCGTCGTGTCTACGTTGATCGTCGGGGGACAGTGGGAGCATACACTTGGGGGCCAACAGTACCTTCCCTATCTCGATGGCCTCGACAACCATCCTCTCGAGGAAGTGTTTGGCTGTGTCGGGACCACGGTACACGTAGGGCTCGGGGGCGATGTGTTGATCTCGTCGCACCACAACGTATGCGAAACTGGATGCCTCGTGGAGTTGGTAAGGGGTGGTGGAGGAAACTTCGGGATCGGGATCGCAAGTGGACAGGGGTTTGAGGAAGGCCTCGAAGTCCGCAATGATGATAGCGGGGTGCTCTACCATGGCACCGCACATGCGGAAACGCTCCACGGTGCCAGGTTCGGGCAAGACTGCCACAGCCGGCTCGTTGGCATTGCAATAAAGTTTGTGGTTAGCGAGCTTCTCGGCAGCAATGTTGGGACCTCTGATGCGCTGATAATCCTGCTGTTCTTGATTACGAAATATAGACAAGCACCTGCGACACACCTCGATGTGGTGACTATCACTGCTCCGTTGGCTCGAAACAAGCCGAGAGAGGGAACGGATGAGGGTGTAATGGTGATGTGTCTCGTCCTTGATGAGCAGAAGATGAATTTCCTGCACACCGTCGTCGTCTACGTCGCTCACCCGGATAGGGTACACCACATTTTCGTCGGTGAGGCCATAAACGTTGATGGCCAACCGAGGGTTGTGTGTACGGGCCTCGAACTTGCGAATGTCCGGGACCTCCACCGGGTAGTCGATCCCAGCCATTGCATCTTCCAGCTCTGACTCGTAGGGTAGGTAGTGGTTAACTCGGCGTGGTTGGTTTTTCCAGTGGACAGGGTGTAACGCTGCAAGCACACACCATACGAAGCACTTGGCGTCACTGTTCTGAATGTTCAGGACGGCCTTCTTTTTCACAATCGTATCTGGTAAGGGGACGTAGCTGGAGGCGGAGAGAGGCACAAACTTGCAAAGTTTGACGCGCAGTTCGTGAGGCTCCCCACACAGCGAACCCCCCGAGCCCTTCGCTTGATGTTCCTCCTGCTTTGCCACCAGCTCCTCGGCAAACTTGTTGTAGATGACCTCTAGGTTTTCGATATCCGCCAGATGCAGCGTCTTCGCCTTGGTGTTGTGGCAGAAGCTGTAAATTTCACCAGACGGCTTCTTGTACTGGCAACGTAGCGAAGCGTAGAATTTGGTGGAGTGCATTGCAAGCACATCGCCGAGGATAGAAATAATTTGGGCTTGCACGTTCTCCAAAAAGCTACGCACGTCGCATGAGCCCTCCGAAGTAAGGGGAAAGTCCTCTAACAAACGCTCGAAAGCAGACTGGCTCGCTTTGGCCACAGTCTTGATGCGCTTGGCGGATGGTGGCGAGTCGGCTTCCGCTTTCCTCTTGGTTGAGCTGGTCGACGGTTGAGCCCCAGATGTACTTTTGCTTAAACAAGTAAGCTTATGATTTTTGGCATACGCAATTGTAATATATTTATTGCATCCGGAACATAGTTCGGTAGCAGCCAAATGCCTGCCTGGCACGCAGGTACGACAATGTCTTGCAAAATGTTTGCTTGATATAGTTCTTTTGCACACAGGGCAACTTTTCATGGAGCGCATTTTTTTCGGGGTATGTTTATTTATATGTGATCTGTTGGTGGTAGAGTGTTTACAAAACAAAAAATGTCTTATAAGAAAAATTTTGTAAGCTAATTCTAATTGGCGTTAGTTTGAGGGGTTTATTTATATATAGGTAGTGTTGTCTTCCTCAAATATGTGCTTTAATCAACCCTATAAAAAAAAAATTTAAAAAAATATATAAGAAAAATATAATCGTAGATAGAAAAAAAAACACAATAAATATTGTATGCATGTGTAATTCTATTTAGCTTATTTTTGCTAGACACAAATCTTCAGATTTTATTGCCCACTAGTATATTTTTCTACCAATCTAGTAGAGGTGTGAAACTATGAAAATGTTCTTGTTTATATATATTCTATTGTTTTGGCTGATATAATAGCAAATATATATATATATATATATATATATAGCTATTTTGAAATTCTAAAACTTTCAAGTATACTTATTTTTTACATGCAAACATACATCATAAAAAATTACACAATCGTATTTTTTTCCATATACATATTTTTTTTATTTTCAGAAAACAAAATTATTTTCGATCTCCATTTTTTTAAAAAATTTATTTGTGTTTATAGTATTTGTCGGGCAATAGAAGATAAAACAAAAATAGGTTTTCTACGACCCATACTTTACGAGTTACAAAACAACTTAGAAATTACATCTTGAAATTTTAATTTAAAATAACTCGAAAACAGTAAGCACTAATCATTATGTTTCCAATAGGTTGCAGAGTACCTTCAATTTTTTATCAAATATCATTAAAATTTTCGAATTAGAGTAAAAACTAAGCCGGCAAATAAAGTTTCTCAAAAAATAAAAAAATTGTCTGTATTTCCAAAACTTGAGGGGGTGGAATCGATTTTATTTGCTAGTCGAATAGTTTTCGTCGAATCCTATCCAACAAACCTAAAATCATCATCCTAGCTCAATTAGGAGCCGAGAAAATCAATATCTTGGAAAACGTCTTAAGACAAATATCTTAAGAAAATTTTCTTGACAGACCGGAAGTAACATCTTGAGATACCGGAAGTCGACTTTCTTAAAGATTAAGATATTTGTCTTAAGACGTTTTCCAAGATATTGATTTTCCCGGCTCCTAATTGAGCTAGAACCATGTAACTTTGGTCTATGTATATACCAGTACTTGCCCGACCCTGTGGCCGAGTGGTTAACACATCACGCTACGACGCCAAGAGTCCCGGATTCAAATCCCGGTCGGGTATGGTTGTTTGTGAATATCCATTTTCATCAATTTCATCACTCATCCCCATCTTCGCAAATTAGCCAAGAGGCACAAAACGCGAAGTTAAAATAAACTAAATCAATCAATCAATCAATCATTAAGTTCCGTGTTGCAATCATGAAATTAAATTTTAATTAACTTTTTTTTTATCCATCTCTCAAATCTATATAGCCTGTTCATATTTGGCATGTCGACCATTTTGTTTACGTAGCAAAAAAATCTCAAGCCATTTTTTTTTTTTTTGCAAATGCTCGTTGTAGCCATAAGTATATTTGGATATAATTGCCGGATTTTATTTAACTTTAGGTTTAAAAATCAATAAGCATGCATAAAAAAAACTAAATATTTTAAATAAATAAAATTCGAATAACTATGTACTTCCACTAGCCTTTGCGATGGCGCAGCGGTAGCATTGTAATCAAGAAATCTCGGGTTCGATACCCGCACAAGTGGTTCTTGAAACTGTAGGTCCAGTCCCGATTAGCCTTACTGTGCATAAAGTAGACTTAAAACATCAAATCAATCAGTACTTCCACTAGCCTCTGCAATAGCACAGCAATAGCCTTGTAATCAAGGGTTCGATACCCGCACAAGTGGTTCTTGAAACTGTAGGTCCAGTCCCGATTAGCCTTACTGTGCATAAAATAGACTTAAAACATCAAATCAATCAGTACTTCCACCAGCTTCTGCAATGGCGCAGCGATAACGTTGTTGTCTTGTAATCAAGGGTTCGATACCCGGTGGAGGCATAAGTGGTTCTTGAAACTGTAGGTCCAGTCCCGATTAACCTTACGTGCATAAAGTGGACTTAAAAAAACACCAACTCAATCAATCAATCAGTACTTCCACTAGATATCAAAAACACGCAACTCTCCTCCATTTTTTTCTTGCATTCCTCTAACAATTTAACACATTTTATTTGTTTGAAATATGCCCCGCACACATATTTCCTACCTACCAACAACGGCACACGGAAGAAAAAAAAAATATTCCAGTTACCAAGATGCATGCTTCAAATATATCAAAGCAGAGAGAGACATGAAACATCTTCTATATTCTCTCTCTTTTTGCATGTTTTGTGAGTATATTTTCTTCCACAATACATAAGAGCTATTTGGTTTTCAAGAAGTTATACCTTCCTTCCGCAATCTCTTATATCTGTTTGGCTAGTTTCAAAAATCAACTCACAAAAGCAAAGCCATACTTATAAATCAAAGCCAACTCATGCAAGCTAAGAAACAAAGTTACTTACTTTTGGAAAATACTGCAGAAATGCTCTTCACTAACGTTCAAAATAAAACAGAACTTTCTACACCAGTGCTTTAAGTTTTATACGGTTTTCTAATGAGGTCAAAAGTGAAATGTTAGCCAACGCAACGTGGACCAATAGAAATCCGAGACAATCTGTTTTAGAACATTCTTCCCCTACATTTCAGCCACATCATTTTGCGAGTTCGAAAATTCACAAGTTAACTTCCTGCCCTACAGACGTATACAATACACATGATGTTATCTGTAGGGCAGGAAGTTAACATCAGCTCTGGCAATTGTTGAGAAATAGTGACATCAGTTAGCAGCATAGGTAGCAGTGGCCCCAAGGCCTACGTATTGTTAAATTTGTTAACAACCTGCTGTACAGATAGCATCATGTGTATTGTATACGTCAGTAGGGCAGGAAGTTACTTCCGTCGTCCCAAGGCCTATGTATTGTTGAATTTGTGTCATTGCATCAACATTGATAGCACACGCAGAGAGGAGAGAGAACAAAATTGTAGTTTTTCTAGATGTGTTTGCGTCGCAATACAGAAATAAAAATAAGCACGCGCGCGCGTATGCGTGTGCAGCACATCGTTCCTGCGAGAGAGGTTTACATTGGTGCCCGGGACTTGGAAATAAGGCATATTCGCTCACCACTGTTGCCAGCTCTAGGTCTCTCTCTCTTTATCTTACAGCAATGTTGGTATCTCTATTTTTTTTAGTTGCAGGTGGGTTGCCAACACACTCTAGTTAATAATGCTACATATTATACACACACACGCACACGCATACTGTGTTGCCATCCATCCATCCATCCATCTCTTTCTCTTTTACGGCAGTGTGTGTTTGTTGCCGGCTCTCCTTGCCCAGTGTATGTATGTTACGCCAGTATATAAATTGGCTAAACCCTTGCCAAGTAAAAAAAAAGCTGTAGGTAAATATTAGCAACATTGTCAGTTGTTTAACTCTTCCCCCTCTCTCTCCTCTCTCTTTTTTTTTGTAAAAAGGCTATGGCAAAAGTACCAGTAGGTTGGCAAATTGCTTTATGCACTGTAAAGCAAACCTCAAGCAAGGTTGCCAGCTCCTTGCTTTAGGTTAGGTTAGACCAAAATAAAAACCTTGGTGACTTTTCGAGTAAGATGTTGGCAATACTGCGAGCACACAAAATTGCCAGCTCCTTGCTTTAGGTTAGATTAGACCAAAAAAAACCTTGGTGATTTTTTCAAGTAAGGTGTTGGCCACACTGCGAGAAAATAAGGCTTATGCCTTACAAGAGCAAACCATTAAAGCGAGCCTCAAGCAGTGTTGCCAGCTCCTTGCTTTAGGTTAGGTTAGACCAAAAAAAAACCTTGGTGATTTTTTCGAGTAAGGTGTTGGCAACACTGCAAGAAAATGGGGCTCATGCCTTACGAGAGAAATCCATTAAAGCGAGCCCCACCGAGCCCCATTTTCGGTTTGTGAACCGGTGCACCTGTACTACTAACGTGTTAGAAAGAGTGGAAAGGACAAGAGAGAAAGGGGAAAGGGGAGAGAAGAAGGAAGAATAATGAAGGAAAAAGAGCGTGAGATAAAGAGTCCAACCACATTCTAGATGGAAGAAAATATGTTTAGCCTTTTAGGTGAAAGTACAGTTGACAAGGGAAAGCCACCTGCTAGAATGTTCCAGAACAACTTTCTAATAGTCTGGAGGGGAGTAATGTTTGTGTATATATATCGTCCTGTTTTGTACCTTGTTACATTTGTACTTGGTGCAGAGTCTGAAGAAGACCTTGCTAGAAGGTTGAAACGTTACGTTAAGTCTATGTTTTATAATAAAATAAATTTCTGCATTGGTCAGCATATTGAGTTTTTCAAGTAAAAGAAAAACAGTAATCCGACAACTTCAAATTGTCCGGCAATTTCAACATTTTTCATAAAATCTCCCTTATTGTTATATCGGATCTTATTTAAAACGAAGAAAAACTGTTTATTTTGCTTATTTTTTTAAAAGAAAATATAAATTTTGCCAACCCTGCACTATACACACACGGTACTCCTTGGACGCAAATAAACTAAACTAAACTTAAGATGGGATGTTGCGTCGTTTATTCTTTTCCAACTTATTATTTTTTATCTGCGCCCTCTTGTGTCAGTGACCAAGGTAGCCCCTCAACTATGGCTGTGTTATTGTGTTATTGGCATAAAAATACTGACAATCTTGGTAGGAAATTTTTGTTGCGCTTTACCTGGTACTCTTTGCTCTAAAAAGCCTACAAAAATATTTTGGGAGTCAGTATTGCATTCTCTACTATAGTCGTTTTCACGCTCAGAAGACACAATGGGCTCTTATGGGCAATGCTTTTCTTATGGGAAATACGAGCGCGCTGTTGTGAAATTTCTGGATTTACAAAGTTAGCTTAAGTAAAATCGGTACCTGCAGTTTTGCAGGAAATTTTGTAGAGAATACGATGGTGAACACAAAAAACTGGTAACTTGCTTACATAATTTTAGATAAATTAAAAACGCAAATTTTCTGTGAAAACACAATTTTTACATTGTTTTCATTCCTAACGTTGAAACATGCCGTAAAATTGAAGCATTCATTATTAAAAAAATTGACACTGTTTTTTAATTGTTATAGGTGACGGTGGTACTCAGAATTTATCAATACTTTAAAGCATATTTGCATTAAAAATATTCAAATAAAGTATGTGAAGATTTTTTTATATTCGTGCAGTAGAAAATGTCGTCGCTGGCCATTTTTTGTTCTGTAATTCCAAGTAAAAACTTCCAGCGACTAAGTTGTGGAGAAAATAATGAAATTATTTTTTATAACCACTCAAAGGTTCCCAGAAATATTACTTCCATGCATTTGGAGTTTCTTTTTAACCCGAACCGCGCGCGAAGTAAGGAGACGTTGTCTGGCCACCTTGAGCTGGCTCACCGCAGCATTCCGGCTAATCACCACCAAGTTTTCGAGTTGTTATTTTATTTCCATTCAGTAAAAGTATTAACTTCATGCAGTTTGTTATAATAGAATTGCAATTACTTAAATTTAATAATTGACAATTATTTCCAATGCTGCTGTTGTGAGCAACATTAGTGCTGTCGCAAGTACACGTTGTTTTTGTTTACATTACTGCCGACATTAATACTGAAATGAAGATCACCTTTCAGTTTCCAACGTACACATAAATCCATAGACACCATATTAACCTTTGAAAGGCTTTCCAACACGAGACAAAATATGGGGCTTCAAGATAGAAATATGACATGCCTTGCTTGAGTCATTCACGTCTTATCAGTTCACGTGGGCCATAACTCATTTGTTTGTTTGGGTTGCAACTTGAATCTAACCCATGTGCCAGGTTCCCCTTACTTGAGTGAGAGATCTGCTTTGGTCTGTTTAGACTTTTTTCCACGCACGTGTCAGCAGTAAGAATAAGCGTCAAATTTGCTGCTGCCACGTAATTCGTCTGCTAAGATGATGTTACAAATCTTAAGAACAGATTAAGACGAGATAAATGCAAGTTTATGATTAGTGGGAATGAATGTACAGGTAATTTAGAACCCTTATCTTTAGAAAACATTTAGCGATATTATTTTAATGTTAACAGAACTTAACCTAACTACGAAAGCATTTAGGTTTATTATTAGAAGAATGCTGAGGAACCTAATCTTAAAACATTTTTGTGAAAGTAATCGCTACAACTTCACAGTATGTGTTACAGACGTAATTGCATACATAGCATGATGAAATCACGATAAAACAAAGACCGAGTCTGCTGCCACGCGCATCTTTTTTGAGGTTCCAGCAGAAAAAGAACGTGGCAGCAGACACTGCCATATATAAAATACGTAACACCTTCATTGTGAAGGAAGGTCATCAATTCCCGGCGACATGAGCTAGCGCTGTATTGGCAACACTGTGCGGTTTCTCCATAAGCGCCGTTGTGTCTTCTGAACGTGAAAACGACTATACCATATGTGCTAACTTAAATGGGTGGGGATGCTACCTTTTGGGGCTGGACATCTCTGACTCTTAAAAAGTGTTGTTCTCCCAAGAGTAATTATCTGTTCTCTACAATCTCTATTGGATACAACATGGCCGAAAGACCATCAATATAATGATCACAACTACGGTTAAAGTTTTGAGCAAAACATCCACGGGCACGGATCGTACGATCAGAGCAAGAAGACCTCGAACGATATGAATTTCTTTTGACAGTTAGTGTATTTCTAGATTTTTTTCTCTCACTACTGGCCACCAATTAGGTAATGTTTATTTCTGTGATTTCTCTTTGCTTATCAGTTTGAAAACAAATATCACGGAAGACTTCTATTGTGAAAAAATGCAGCATGAAATTCAAGTATAGTTCGCAGTTGTGGTTGATAGAGCTAACACTTCGTAACCTAATATACAGTGGACGAGAGGACCTTTTTAATGTTTATAGTATTGTATTACAGAAATTCCAGATTAGTGTAACGGCTAGTACATATTTTAGGTAAATAAATAAGCGGGAGACTTTCACAATTCGCCTTGCACTGTGTGCAAGTTCAGTTTGGTGTGGATTTGATTCATAGCCACCTAATCGGTCCTACCGCTTTGCGAATTATCCGATTATTTGAGGAAAACATTCTAACGCCATCTGGTGTTTCCGTATTCTTGTTGATACAAGCGAACACTAGACTCAGTCATTCTTTGTGTTCAATTCAATGCAATTATCTATTGAAGGGCGAGGTTCAGCCTGCAGCTGTTCTACCACCCAACCCCACTGAACACTTTCTTGTCTTCCTGTACAGCAGTGAAAATTATTTTACGATCTAAACTGGGTCCTTTTTATACCTCATAAACTTACTGAATAACAATATAATTTCCGATCATTTAATTCCGATTTCTTCATGGTACACAGACATTTATTTCACGGTTCGATTTTTATTTATGTCTGTTAACACACACTTCGGAGTTTTAGCGATTACTTACTACTTAGGGTCGGGTACCCTATTCTACACCCTCGAATTTTGAAATTTCTTTTTTTTCATTATGAACATTATTTGATCCTATTTGTGAATAAAAAAAAATTGGAGCGCGGAAAGAAGTATTTACGACTGTACAGCCGTTTAAAGTTGAAATTTTGTCGTTTGAAATGGTTCGCAATTATTTTCAATTTCTAGATCGTGAAACTAACACGACACCAAATTTTAACTATCGATCTCAACCTAACTGAACTAACCTATCCACGCGCCAATGGTTCGTGGGGCTAGCGCCAATGGTTCGTGGGGCTAGCGCCAATGGTTCGTGGGCCTAGCGCCAATGGTTCGTGGGGCAGCAGACCATCTCCCTGTAAGTCAAGTACAATGTCCCGTATGTCTCATCGAACAAAGTCCTCTATGTCCTTCATCCGTTGAACGTGTGTCAATCTCATATTTAGTCCTTTTGTCTTAATTCAATGTCACACAAATCAATTCCAATGTCCAAAGTCGCACAAAACAATTGCAATGTCTCAAATATCCAATCCGCCAATAAATTACATAAATAATATATTGAAATCGCAAATTATCCCATTGCACAAGTCATTCATAACAAGAAAAAATTGCAAATTATCCCATTGCACAAGTCAAAGATAAGAAGAAAAAGAAAATGTTCAGACGTGCGCCTGTGACATGAATCCAAGATGCGCCATGATCAAATCCCTGCAAAACCGTTTCGACGTTACATAAGGAATCTAAATATTGAAAAACGTAAGTTTCATAGCACGTAGATCTAAAAAAATTACTTTCCGCGCTATTTAGAAACATCGTCTCTTATGAAGAACTAATTTTCGTAACGAGAATATTTGAAATGTGCGAAAATTCGAGGGTGTAGAAAAGGGTACCCGAGCCACTACTTACTGTGTCCTTTGCTTGAGAATGGGTTTTTACTTTCGTATACTTCCATGTGATACTTCTCGTGCAACCAGCCATTTGTTTACTGTCATCTTGGTTACAGACTTCTGGTGCCATGTAGGTCACGTGTGGTGAGAAGGGGTTACCTAGTTAGGTGAATCAGGTTTAGGGCTCTTAATATTCAAATAATGTGTCTAAATATTTTTGTGGTTGGCAGGCCAGGTTTCAGGCTTTAAGCATTACAACAATGGGCCCAAGTTTCGATTGTTTAATCCAGAATTTATCATTGTATACAGGCATTTTGACGTGGTTTGGTTTCTATTTAGGTAACAGTTCCGATTGTTTTATGATTATTTTTTTTCATATCTCCTAGCAGGAAGATTAATTATCGTAGAATTTTGGCAAGCATTGTCACACGAAATTTGAACCTTCCTTAAAGTAATGAGCACTGTTTGGATTTCGAGAAAAGTTATTTATGTTGGAAAAAAAAAACAACTTAAAAATTACCTTACGCAAGCATGCGCGCTTGACATTGACAATGTATTTTCCGTTGATAAGCAACTGTAAGTATCGTAGACTAGTGGGAATTAATGTAGAAGTAAATCGGAACTTTAGTAGAATACATTTAGGGTCTTTATTCTAGGTAAGAGAACCAAACCTGGCCTGCCTAACCTAACTGCGAAAGCATATATTGAACAAAATCTTAAGTAATCGCTAAAACTCCGAGTATTTGTTAACAGAAGTAAATCTAAATCTAACCATGTTAACATTGCATTCATAGCATGATGAAATTGCAATAAAACAAAAGGAACTTTGACCGCTATATATGCCTATTAGCACATACTTCAGAGTTTTAGTGATTACTTACTGCATTTTGTGTGGAGAATGATTTTTCCCTTCCATACACTCCTGTATGATTTTTCGTTTGCCAGCAGCCATTTGTTTACTGTCATCTGGGATATGAACTGCTGTTGTCACCTAATTTACATGCAGGGTGTGTGAAGAGGTATTATATTGCTAAATAATATTGTTAGGTTAGGTGGGTCAGGTTTAAGGCTATTAACATTAAAATAACATCCCTAAATGCTTCCAACACCTGATGACTTAGCAGCTGGTCTGAAACACGAACCTCCTTTTGAGTCTGACATGAAAGTCCGCTAAAACTCTGTGTCATAGACAACCAGAAACCAAGAACGGTTGCACGCTGCAATGTGCGGACTCTCGTGTAAGCTGCTTTTCAAATCATAATTTCTCTGATAAATATTACTTAGTGAAACTTTTAACTCTACTAATCAGTTTCTCCAACCCTCAAACTTATTTCCACAATTGTTTCCATTCTAAAACTCCTAGAACATTTGCACAAAAAAAAGAAAAATTGAATATTCATAACAATTACCTTTCTTTGATATAATTAGTAGTAATACTGATAGCTGCAGTGGTCAAGTCGGTAGGACATCTGGCTGCCACGTGGGAGACTCGGGTTCGATTCCCAGAGTGGGTGATCTAAGGTCCGTATTTTTTGGTCGTTGTCCCCACGTAAAGCAGCTCTGGAGCTCACCCAGCCTCAAATCAATGAGTACCTGGGAGCAACACTTGGGGGATAAAGGTGACCAGAGGATGGTGCTGATCACATCATCTTCAAAATGGCCGAGATTGAGAATGCATGGGCCCCTACACCCAACCCCTAAATGTGCCTTCATGTCACAGTGTGCTATATGCACAAGGAACTTTACCTTTACTGATTTTATCCTGCTTATATTGACTGATGGCACTATATTAGTCTTGGCTATATTTAAAGTTCTTCAATGGTAACATTTTCTTACATTTCTTAATAGATTTCAAAATGCCTAAGAAATTCGCTGGTGAAAACTCAAAAGCTGTTGCAGCACGTGCTCGCAAACAAGCAGCGAAGGACGTGGAGATAGCACGCAAGCAGCAGGAACAGGAAGATGCTCTTTGGAAGGATGATGATAAGCATGTACAAAGAAAACAACAACGAAAGGTACAGTATATTCAAAAGAGAAATTAGTAACCACACGTTGAATGTAAAGTCTTCAAAAATTGAAAGTTTCCCACTGTTGAACTCTTTAAATTACTTAATATAGTGAATGCCACTGTTGATTTCTGAAAGTTCTCCAAGTGTATATTTACCTTTGAGATTTTTTATCAAACTAAATAATTTATAGAAGTGAAAATTTATATCTTTCTTCAGAGAAAATGTAAGTAGTATAAGCCAAGCGTCAGGTTAACCTTGCAGCAGGTTTTATGTATCAATCCGCGCGAGAACTGAGCTCAGAATCTTCCGTGCCAGTCTTGCCTCAACCGCCGAGCTGCTTACATCGCACACACTGAGAAAATCCACAGTATTGCCAACCACACAACACATCAAAACCTGCATGTATGTCAAGCGGAATATATTTGTGTTTCTTTTTGTCTCCTGAAACATAACATTTTAGAAGTACTTTCGGCGCATAAATTATTTAAAAAAATGTGTCATTACTTAATATAAATGCGAAATATCTTCGAAACATGAGAGTATTTTTCCCAGGGGGGCAAACAAGTCACATTTCCCCCAAAAGAGTGTAGTTCCCTAATAAAATTGCTTAAATTTGAATTTATTGTGTTAATATTATTATACATATATAACATATTATTGTGGCTAAAATGAAATTATATGTGTGAAATACATAATTTTTGGTTGACTTTCATTTTCCAGGGAGGGAACGGCCCCCTTTCCCCCCCTTCCGGACACCCATGAGCATGTGTGTATCTTTCGAGCACGCAAAAATAAAAATAAACAAAGATATAAGAAAACAACGACAGGCCCTCTTGAATTTAATGACAAATTATTGTTTTTGGTTTATAAAAAAATACGTTTATGAAAACCTTTGTTACTGTAAGACACACGCACTTCAAGTTATACCAGCAAAAAAAAAAAAAAGTATGATTTGTTATTGTGGATATATACAATCAGGTGCATTGTCTGCTGCTATTATTCTGGTTACAATTTATGAATCACTTCACTAAACCAGGATTCAAATCTTGGTCTGTCCATTTCTTGCAAATCATCCATCCCTTTCCTTGCACGGAACAGTAAATATATGCGCCTTCAACAAAGACGTCATTGCCGTCAGTGGGTGAAACAATAAGCTTCCCCCTTCCCCTCTCCCTTTCTCGTCGGTTTCTTCAGCCCTGGCGGTGGTTTTGCATGGTGATATATATATATATAAAAAAAATCAATATAACGCCCACGCCCCTCCCAGAGTTAAAGCACGTCTGGTCCAAATAATAAACATGTTTCTTCTCACGGGGATATCTTTTAATACCGGGGACATTCTTTTGTAGTCAAACAACAAACAATCGTTTCCTCTTCCTAAACTCAAACTGCAAATCATTCAACACCCGGGATACAGTTCGTGCGCCCATTGACGGCAAATCACCTCACGCCCTGTTTTACTTTGATCTTGTTTCCGTAAGGAGGATTATGCATTTTAAACAACTTGCTTGATTTGAAGAGTTTTTTCCTTCGGATGAAGCCCACAATAACACTCGCTGAACAGGAGACCTTGCTTGATTCAGCCATTCTCGCCGATGTATAGCACGATTATTAATCACAATAAACATAGGGTTAAAATAGTGGGATGTGCAACACTGGTATCACGGATTCCACACGCTCTGCAACGTATTCAGTCTTGCTCGACTCGCACTTGGGCTTCAGGGATTCCTCAGCTCAATACAAACTCCAGTTGGCGAATCTGCGGATCCAAGTTCGTCTGCACAGTGATTGCAACCGATCAAGTCCACACCTGCTAATGGATGTATTATTTTGTCTGTATTTTACAAATTAAATAACTGTTCTCTTGCAAGTATGCAGTTGTGTGGGAATAGAACCCGTCTCAGTGGAACTATATTCTTGCGTGCACGTTTGGATCTACATATGCGAAAACCTGCTGCAAGGTTAACCTGACGCTTGGCTTAGGTTGATTGATTTTTTCTTATGTCGGTACAATTTTTTAATGATATTGAATAGGTCAAATATCTATTTCTAAAGATGTAAATTAATTAGAGTTGGAAGTGGTCGGGAAAAAATTGGCTTTTTTTGGAAAAGTTACAGTTTTTTCCGCAGCTTTTTTGCATGAGCTTTTTCCCCCAAAGTGTTTCAAATCAATGAAAATACATTGCTTGGCTTCATTTCTCTTTTACAGCTTTCTTCTTCTTCTTATGGCGCTACAGTCCACTGATGAACCGTGGCCGCCTCTGTGATTTGTCTCCATCTATCTCTACCTTTTGCCACAACTTTCCAATTTCTATACTGGAGCTTCCGAACATCCTCTTCCACTCCATCCACCCATCTTAATTTAGGCCTTCCTCACTTCCTTTGTCCACCTGGGCTATCCATCATCACTCTCTTTGCAGGGTCACTATCACTCTTGCCCATCTTAATCTTGCTGCCTTTATTATACCAATAACTGTTGGTTCTTGATATAAGTCGTAGAGCTCCTTATTAAATTGCTTTCTCCATTTTCCATTCTCACATACTGGTCCCAATATTCTTCGTAATATCTTTCTTGCAAAGGTCTCTACCATCTGTTCATCTTTCCTTGAACTGGTCCAAGTTTCCGCAGCATAGGTCAATACAGGCCTTACCAGTGTCTTGTAAAGTGTTAACTTAGTTGTTCTGGACAATATTGTGCTCTTAAAATTCTCTGTAGTCCATAATAGGTCCTATTCACAGGTATACGAGGAGGTACCCAAAAGAAACCAGAATCAGAATGTTGCGCGGATTACCGATGTAGTTACGGCTTGTGCCGCTAGGTGTCATTAGTATGGGATATCTTGCATCAATCTGCAAGTTGGCATTATTCTGTGCTGAGCGGTTCGTTCGTAGTGTTGCATTGTTTGTGGTGTTGCGGCAAGAGTCTGGCAATTTTTGAGTGATTGTTGAGATGGCGGACCACAAGGAGCAAAGGACCTGTGTTAAATTTTGTTTCTTGTTGGGAAAAACGGCTGCTGAGACCGTTGCTATGCTTCGCCAAGCTTTTAATGAATCTGCTTTGGGAAGGACCCAAGTCTAGGAGTGGTTTTCCCGGGTCAAAGATGGTGACATGTCAACTGAAGACTTACCCCAAGGCCTGGCCGTCCTTCGTAAGGCAGAAATGAAGAAAACATTGGAAAAGTTCGAGATGCCATTAATGAAAATCGTCGAAAGACCATCGAGCAAATTTCTGAAGAAGTGGAGTTGTCCTGGAGTACCTGCCAGCGCATTTTAACTGACGATTTGAAGATGAGACGGGTGTCTGCTAATGTGGTTACTTCACCCTGACAACGCCCCAGCCCACACGGCCATGTCAGTGTGACAGTTCTTGGCAAAGAACAACATGGTGCTTGTGCCCCATCCCCCGTACTCACCCAATTTAGCACCCTGTGACTTTTTTTTGTTCCCGCAGATGAAGAGGAATG
This sequence comes from Lepisma saccharinum, assembly GCF_977018435.1. Lineage (NCBI taxonomy): Eukaryota > Metazoa > Arthropoda > Insecta > Zygentoma > Lepismatidae > Lepisma > Lepisma saccharinum. The sequence goes on along the minus strand of NC_139239.1, from coordinate 12,144,762 downwards.
TGAAAGGGAAGCAATTCAATGAGGTCAAAGACATTACGGATAAAACCTTGAAGAGTATTGCGCCAGAGTAGCTTCGAAACTGTATTCAACAGTGAGAAAAATGTTAGGACAATTGCATTAAAGCACATGGGCAATACTTTGAAGGTGACTAGAGTAGACATGCTTACCTGAATGTACCTACAACATGTACATGTAGGGTCAAAATAAAACAAGGTGACAAAATTCCAGTTTTTTTTGGGTACCTCCTCGTATGTCTTGCCGTTACTTCCTCCTGTGAATCATTCTCATATGTCACAATAGAACCCAGGTAGATAAAGGAATCCACTCTATCAAAGGTATAATTAGCTATTGTTATGGTTGGTGATGGATTATATCCGTGTGCTTTACCTGCTGCCATGGACTTAGTCTTCCCTTCATTCACCACCAATCCCATTTTCTTTCCTTCCCTTTCTATGGCTAGAAATGCTTCTTCTACTGCATATAGAGATCTTCCTACTATGTCCACATCATCCGCGTATGCTAGTATCTGGATTGACTTATAATATATGGTACCCCTGATTTGCATTCGAGCTACCCGTGCTTCCCCAAAGTGTTTCAAATCAATGAAAATACATTGCTTGGTTTAATTTCTCTTTTACAGCTTTCACTTATCTAAATTTAAAGTACAACTTTCAATGTGGAATTCATAGCTTGACAAAGCTGTTTGCAAAAATGACGGCTTTTTTGAATGGATAGTTTTCCCAAATGTTATCTTCAAATTTCAGTGGGTTTTTAAATACATCTACATAGTATATATACACACACTCACATAACTTGAGTAGGTGTTGCATGTATATTTTGTAAGTAGAATGTAATAGTACCGTATAGTATAATTTTCAATGTTTGATTTTTTTGTTTGAAGTATATCCACTTTATGCATAGATATGATCATCGGGACTGGACCTACAGTTTAAAGTGGGACCCAAACCACTGCGCAATGTGCCTTCACCGAGTATCGAACCTGGGACTCCTTGATTACAAGGCCATAACTTTACCACTACACCATGGGGGAGGCATTTTTCAATGTTTGTTCAAGATTCAGGGCGATTCACATTCTGCCTTTCATTTGTTTTTCTTTTACTCCTGCTGGGAACCTTATTTCGTGAGAACACAGAACTCTGGGAAGATGTGCGCGAAGTGTGTGCAAGACGTTACGTAATTTGTATTACAATAACAAGCATTTTAGTGCAAACATCGATTATTCAAGTGTGTATATATACTGTGTATTATAATGAGCGTAAATTAAATGCAGTAAGTATTATGTGTTGAGTGTTATATCGTGTTGAATCAAACCTGCCTGTGAAATAATTATGTCCTCTAATTCAGAAAGTGTAAGGGGTGCTCCTTCCACGTAGTGCACCCAATAGTCAACCTCACTTCTACATAGTACACCCTGGACTGCAGACTAACGAGGCTCTGGCGACTGACCCCATGGCCAGTATAATTTTGTTTGTGTTGTCCTGTGTTTTGTCCTTATTTGTGCTGAGTGCTCCTTTACAGCCTCAGCTTTTAACGAAAATCAGAATATTTTTTGATTTTTAGTTTTGCAACGTTAGAGTTGTTATGTGTAACGATAAGGGGCTGGACCCCGTATAATGTGACGGGTGCAAAATAGCCTTAGTGCTGACGCACCCAAAATTTTTAATTCAAATTCAAATAATTCAGAAAGTCAAACTGCACATTTACGTTGGTCCTACATAACCAACCTACCACAACCATGTTTGAATTTGCACATAAAGCAAAAGAAAAAGAAAAAATCTTGCTACATCTTTTAACACAATCAAATGTATCCTTGATAATACAGTTTCTTCTTGAACTTGAACGAAAATCTAATATCACACTCCTTGAGATTTGTATTAGCATAAAATATTTGTATTCTGGCTTTAAAGTGTATTACGTATAATTTGACTTAATGGCCACTAAACTTGGTTATGGAACAAGATGTGGTGTATTTTGGCCACCTAAGGTGGTGGTTCTCAACTGTTGTGAGACCACAGCATATGAATCCAGTCAATATCCTGTGCAAAAAAAAATTAATTTCTATTTGTTTTTAAACTTTATACATTAATATACACCCTTGAAATTAATTATTGATAATGGAATATTGTATGTGCCTAGGCTTGTTGACAAATATAAAATTGGGTTTAAAATAGTTGGCAACCATTTGATCTAATGAACTCTTGTGGCCTGGTATAATTTATGCCAGGGCCCAGTACCAGGCCAGTCTGGCACTTGAGAGGCATTGCAATAGTGCATGGTGGCACCAAAACTTGAGGGAGAAACTGAAATACATTGGCCACAAGTGGCAATTTAAAAGGAAAATCTGGCTTTCTGGCAGTAAAATTTTGTTTGTTTAGTTAAGCCCATTTAAGCTCAGACATGTTAATTGGGATTGGACCTACAGCTTAAAATGGGACCTGAATCTGTGCCTTTATTGGGAATTGAACCTGGAACTCCTTGATTACAAGGCGACAACATTACTTTATGCCATCGGCAGGCCTGTATCCAGTGAAGGAACCATGGGGGACATGCCCCCACTCCCTTGAGCTATGAAATATTTAAATGTGAGCCTATAAAAAGCCAGAAAAATAACATCGCCGATTTTTCATATTTGAAAAAAAATATATTTTTTCCTTTCATAAGTGAAAGTTGTGTAGAGAGGCAGGTTCCAGAAGTCTGGAATATTGTAGTTTTAGTTTTATAACCATTGATGCAAGGCTACCAGTTGTCCCAATTTAGTTGGGATTTTTCGAGCCCTGATAATAATACAGTATTAATTTATGCATTATGAATAGACCAATAAATTGTGTTAATGTATTAATTTATGTATAACATTCAATCAAACTCTGGCCATTTTCTAACAGTGCGTGTATTTATAAGTAACTTTGGGTAACTAAATCTCCCTTGTAGTAGCATAGTGATTTTAAATATTAAATGAAGTGAATATGCATGTAGTAGTTCTGCATACGTATTGTGAATAGTAAAGTTTTAATTGTCTTGAAACATCTAATAGTTTAATACAAGGTTCGCCAATCAAAAGGCCGAACTTTTTCCTTAGGAAAGAAAACAAGTAATTACGTTCAAATTACATTATCACTTTCAAAATAATCACCAGAGGAGGCAATACACTTTGACCAGCGTTTGTACAGGTCTTGGAAACACTGCTGATAGTCATTGACAGTAAGTGTTCGCAAAATACGTGTAACATTTAATTTAATGTCCGCGACGTCATCAAATCTTCGCCCTTTCATAGCCATCTTAACCTTGGAAAAAAGGAAAAAGTCAGCAGGCGATAAGTCCAGAGAATATGGAGGGTGATTGATCACTGTCACTGAATGCGTAGCAAGGTATTCTTGTACAAACAATGCAGTATGAGGCCGAGCATTTTCGTGTAACAGAAACCATTGGCCAGAATTAAAGAAAAAATATATAATAAACACTTAACGTGAGTGAGTATCATTGTTAAAACAATGTAATAAACGACGTTTCACAGAGCTATGCTCCGCTTCTTCAGGTTTCTTTTTATCAGCACATAAAGTACTTCGTCAGGTGGACAAATCCAGGATTAGGTTAAAAGGTTTTGGATTAAAAGACGTAAAATTACATAACAGTTAAAAAAGCCATAAGGACTTGACAATACTTCCAAAGAATCACAGAGGTCCTTCCTAACCCGCTTCATCCTGTTTCTGAGTCAACCAAGCACTTCCTTGTAATACCACTGATTAATTGTTTGGTTTTCAGGGACAAATTCATGGTGGATCAGTCCTCGGGAATCAAAAAATGCGATCAGCAGCACCTTTGTCTTCGATTTCGACATCCGTGCTTTTTTCTTTACGGGCAAGAACTGTCCTTTCCACTGCACACTCTGTCTTTTTGTTTCAGGGTCATATTGTAAACACCAGGTTTCATCTCACCATACACTGCCCGTATCATCTGAAACATTTCGGTAAACGATTTACCCAATTTGTAACAAAACTTTATGCTGTAACGTTGTTCCATCTTGGTGCTCGAATATTTTACGCCACCTGCACATGACCTGCATCTGACGCACACGTGCCCCGATACCGACTGCCTGTAAAAGGTTGAAACATGCACTGACGGGAAGTTTAGGTATAGCTCTTTGCAGTGTTGCCAGAATACGGTACCTTTTTATTTGGTTTGGTTCTTTTTTTTTTTTTTTTGACAGTTTGGTTTCTTGTATTAACATTTGTTTCATTTTTATGACATCGCAGGAATGCAACTTGAGTGTAACGAAATCATTTTCAGTTTTTAAACAGTTTTTCTTGTATGTACGCATTGCTTGCATTATATAATTATTTTCCTGTAGTTTACGGTTATTACAAGCATAAGAAAACAGTTTTTCTTTGTGACGTTTCAGGAGAACACACGCTCCTTTCATCAGACATTTATTTTCATTTTGACTAAAGATACAGTTATAACAATGGTTAGTAATTTTTTAAACAAAAAGAATCTGTTATATAATGGATGTTGTCAATGTTACATTGTTGTAATATAGCAACTTAACTGTGAAAAAACAGTCTGTTTTATTATTAAATTATGAATCCAAAATATCATCAGGTAATTCAAATTCATCATTGTTTTCACAAAGTCTCTTGATGTTTTCTGTTACATTAAATTTTAAAGATGGTGGCTTACTCCATTTGTGAAAAAGAAAACTCCATACTGGATCTATGTTACCATTTTCATTATTTAATTTATTCCAGTGTTCTTCTGCAATGAACGAAGCTTCCCAGACATTCAACTCTGTGTTTCCCGTTAATCTTTTTAAAACCCTTCTCTTTTTAATCAAATGCTTCTCTTCGATGATATGAGTTGACAAACCTGTTCTTGGGTTTAGATTTATAATGTCCAAATCGTGTTCGTGCCATCTTATTGCCATTTTCCTTGCTGTTTGTCCCACATAATCTTTTGAACATGAACAACTTATATTATATATTCCTGTGGTTTCCACATCTGGTAGAGAGTTTCTCATTTTGAATTCATTAAATGTGCATTCCAAACTCCTTGGTGATTTAAAAACAATTTTGAAATTAAAACTTCTAAAAATTTTTGCAATTTTATGTGAGAATCCCTTGTGGAATGGGATGCACACAAATTTCTTTTCAACAGATTTTTCATCTTTGTCTGTATTTCTTTTTTCCTTAAGTTTTCTTGCAACTTGTTTTTTGATTTGGTTTATTCTGTTAGTATGAAAGCCATTTTCTTTTGCTATATTAAAGAGCCTTTCTTCTTCATTTTTGATATCCTCATTATTAGAACATAGTCTTTGTGCTCTCAGGAAAAAATTTAAAAATATGTTATCCATTGTTATACGCGAATGTTCTGATTTGGCATGGATGTATTTTTCCCCCGCTAATTTTTTCCTATGGACCGATGTTTGAATTGTTGAGTCAGTTGTCTTAATTTGCAGATCAAGGAAAGAAATTACATTGTTATTCATGGGTTCGCAAGTGAATTTTATGCGAGGATGTGATTCATTTAACAATTTAAATACGTCCATGATGGTGTTCTCATTTTTAGCAATAATTAGCACATCATCCACATATCTGATGTAGAGTTCGATATCCGCACCTATCACATTAACAATTGGAGATTCTATGTAATGAAGGAAAATGCTGGAGATGATTCCGGATACTGGGTTTCCCATTGATAGACCATTACTCTGCTGATAGATTTTGCCATCAAATAAAAAGTAATTGTAATTTGCACATACAGTAAACCATCGAACCATTTCCCATGATTCTACTGGGTTAACCTTCATCTCAATAAGCCATCTGTGTAATGCATCTGTGGCACCTTCTATTGGGACACTAGGATATAAATTTTCAACATCAAAACTTGCAATACGATACTCATTATTCCAAACAATATTTTTTAGTTTCTGTTTCACTTCATATGCATTTTTAACACTGAATGGTGTTTGTTGTTTAATTATAGCAAGTCTTTCAACTAGATATTTGGATAGTTTGTATGCAGGATGTGTGAAAGTTGCAATGATGGGTCGTATTGGAGTTCCCGGTTTGTGAGTTTTTGGTAGTCCAAAGGCAATCGGCAGGGTTGAATTTTTGACAATGAGTTTTTTCTTCATTTCTCTTGGTATCGTGATACTGCTTTCAATTACTTTCTTTACCTCATTTATTATTTTAGTTATAGGGTTTCGAGAGGTTTCTGTGAAATTGTTTACTTTGAAACATTCTTCCATTTTTTCTTTATAGTCCTTAATTCGGATAAGGACAGGTTTATTTTCCTTGTCCGATTTTATTAAGAAAATGTCGTTTTCTTTCAACCAGATCTTGAAACCATGAACTTTTTTCCCCAACCTTATATGCTCTTTCTCCCGTTCCGTGTATTTTGGACCTCTGTTATTTCTTCTGTTGTATTCAAAACTTAACCGTTCATCAAGAGCATCATGTGTGAGATTTCGTAATTTTCTCTTTTCCTCCTCATCATCTAAGAAATTCAGTGCTTTCTCTATTGAAATCACAAAATCTTCCTTGTGTATATAAGCACTACCAACTGAAAATTTCATTCCGAATTGAAAAATTTCGATATACTCATCAGGTACCTCAATATCCGTAAGATTTATAAATAATCTGTTGTCAATGTTCTGTTGTTCAATGGCACAAACACGTGAAAATTTGTATTTTTGTGCTCAGATATGTTTGTATGAAGTTCATTTTGTGCTCAGATATGTTTGTATGAAGTTCATTTTGTGTTCAGATATGTTTGTATGAAGTTCATTTTGTGCTCAGATATGTTTGTATGAAGTTCATTTTGTGTTCAGATATGTTTGTATGAAGTTCATTTTGTGCTGAGATGTTAATAAGAACTGGGCCTACAGTTTTAAAATGGAATCCGAATCATGCAATATGTCTCCACCAAGGATCCACGTGGTACCCCCTGATTATAAGACAGTGGTACCACTATGCCATTGGGTAGGTAATACACAAACTCGCATAATGTAAAAACAAATTAGTAGCTAGCAGAAATGGCCAATGTGTCTCTCTTAAATGTAAAATTATTTAGGTAGTTCCAAAATATAACATTAGGAACTTCTAAGACTCTTAACTGACACTGCAAGTGAAATAGATTAGCCGTAATTAGTAAAAAGCCAAAATTTCCATTTTTTCTCTCTCAAGAAAGCTTTCTTTTTAACGGAAAAAAACAATCCATTTAAAAGAGCCGGGTTTTTTGCAACTCTAAAATTAATAAAAAAGTCAATGTGTGAGATGCATTTAAATAAAATATGACAATACTCTATTGCCATTAAAAGGCCTCCCCGATGGTGCAGTGGTAGCGTCGTTGCCTTGTAATCAAGGGGTCCTGGGTTTGCTTCCTGGTGGAGGCACATAGTGGTTCGGATCCCACTTTAAATTGTAGGTCCAGTCCCAATTAGCCTTACTGTGCACAAAGTGGACTTAAGACACCAACTCAATCAATCTATTACCATTAAAGGAAACAAGAACCTCATAGTTATTAAATGGCAATGAGGGAAAAAATACAAAACTCTAATGAAATACAATTTCAAGAGTAATAGCAAAATATTCACAAATGGATTAAATATAGCAAGGTATGCCTTAGATTATATTTTTAAAAAAAATATATGCTTAAGGCTTTTTGTCAGAATATAATTTATGTTATAAAACAAATCAGATATCAGCTTCTTTGTAGTTTATTGTTCAAAAACTCCAGGCTAATCATTATGCATAGTGAATTACAAGTCTTGGTTGTGCGAACTTGTTCTAAAATGGAGTTTATTTTGATTTCTTGTGTTATGGCTGTGTAGCCATATTTCTAGAAAACATTCTAGTATTTCTATGAATGATGCATGGAGTTTCAAAGATGTGCAGGGAAGATAGTGGCAATATTTACAGCTCCTAATTTTTTTTTCGTTGATACATGCAAGTGACGTTATTCATCACTTTCGTCATTTATGTTTAGATAACGCAAATTTCTACTTGACTTCTTGATCTTTTACTAATATTATTTATGAAGTTCTGAAATGTGATTTTAAAAATGCATTGCTTGTTGTTGTAGGAAGAAAGGGATAAGAAAAAGCAAGAACAATTAGAAAAGAAAGCAGAAGCCAAAGCTTTGTTACAAGAAGAGGCTGAGAAAATTCAGATAGTTCGAAAGCAGCCACTAGCTAAAGTTACTAGGGCTCAAATTGAGGTAAGTTCTCCTTTTCCTCTCTTTTTTATGATGTGTTAATGTACTTGTAGAATTTATGATTTTTCATTTTTTATAAAGTCAGAACATGGAGAAAGAAGTCTTTAAATTCATAGCACAAACTCAAATTAATAATGATTCCATGTAATTTGTTCACTTATTGATTTCTGTGTTTCACTGTCACCATTTGCAAAAAGCTATTCATTAATAAGTATGTGTGAGCAGGGGTACACAAAATTAAAAATATTTCAGGTCTCACCCTTTTTTCTCATGAGCCAGCATTATTATTTTTTTTTTCAGTAAATACGGGCCAAGAGAGCCATGAATCCAACTAATATAAAGCTACACATTTTGAAATGTGACAAAGTATTTAATTTATTAATTAATACAAGATTCAATTAAAAGTAATGACTTCGTGCATTGGAGTGCCTTTCCTAATGAAGCCTCTACCGGTAACACCATAATGCAATACATTCTAATATATGTATACCATATCGCTGCAAATTTTAAATTTCTGAATACCAACAGTGCAAAAATTAATAATGGTATGTTTATTATTCTGATTTAACGATGCACCGAATACAGAAAACACACAAAGATACACCAAATACAGAAAACACACAAACATTAATAAAAAAACATATACTGTACTCATTATTGAAAGAAAGCTAATGGGCCGGACCTCATGGCGGAGTGGTTAGCACATCGTGCTACGACGCCAGGTGTCCCGGGTTCGAATCCTAGCCTGGGCATGGATGTTTGTGAGTGTCCATTCATCATATCATCACTCATCCCCATCTTCGCAAATTAGCCAAAAGTGGCACAAAAGGCGAAGTAGAATAAATCAAATCAAAAATCATGAAAGCTAATGGAAATGTACATAACTGAATTCATTTATTTATTTATTTACGACTTTGTTTACATAGCGAAGTTAAGGCATTAATGCCTTCTCTTCCACTTAACCATTAATTACAGGGATCTTTTTTTTTTCTTTACAGTTAATTGTATACAATTAAAAAAATAAAAAAGATAAATGAAAAATAAGGTAATAAAAGAAAAATAAAGTAATGAAAGTAAAATGAAAATAAAAATGAAAGCAATACAGTTTGAATACGAGCAGTCAAGCCCTGGATTAACCATTAATTACGTACATTGCTCATTATTTTTACTAACACAATGAAAAAATATAACTTAGAAGAAATTAAAAATAAAAGCAATACAGTTTCTACATGGACACACACACACACATATTCATACACAAATACATACATAGAAAGCATATTTCGTGGGCTAAATGTATAACGCATTTCTTTCTGGGAATTTAATCTAGATCCAATTGTTTAGCATGTATAATTTTAAATGTATTTTATATTATTATTATTTAAAAAAAAAAATAGAACAGGATTTGAAAATTCAGGTGCCAGGTGAAAATTTTCATTCACCATGGCAACTAAACACCTTGTATTTGTCTACCAATGAATGTGACCTTTTGCCCATAGTTGTGGCTCTTTCACTAGACGTCACTTGTATTTACAGGGTGGCGACAGACCTGGAAAACCGGGAAAAGTCAGGGAATTTGAGGTGTCAAAAAAAGTCAGGGAAATGTCAGGGAATTTCGTCTTCATTGACTTTGAACACTCTTTTGACGAAAATTGTTATAACTCGGGCACTATGGGAGCAATCTACTTCGGATAACTTTTGTTTTGCAGCTAAAACATCAGCGCATGCAACGGTGTACAATTTAGAACACCGGATCGAGGAAGGGGGCTTGGGGGGCATGTCCCCTGAATTTCAATGGGAAAAAAACATAAAAATCTGGAGTTTGCCCCCTCTTCTCCTGCTATTTTGGAGAGAAGGCGCGAACTTTAGTATTCTTTTCAAAGAATGGACATTTCTCAAGAGAATGAAACATGTTTTATGTTCTTGGGTGCCATACAAGTTGAATAATAAGCCAAAATGTGATTATTATTTTTTTATGAAAAATAGGTAATTTGCATTTTTGGAGGAAAATTGTTATAACTCGGGCACTAAGGGAGTAATCTACTTCGGATATTTTTTTATTTTGCAGATAAAACATCATAACATGCAACCGTGTACAATTCAGAACGCCGAACCGAGGAAGGGGGGTTTAGGGGGGTGACCCCCGAATTTCAATGGAAAGAACAAAAATCTGGAGTTTGCTACATTCTTTTCAAAGAATTGACATTTCTCAAGAGAATGAAACATGTTTCATGTTCTTGGGTGCCATACAGGTTGAATAATAAGCCAAAATGTGAAACTGTTTTTTACGAAAAATAGGTAATATGCATTTTTGGAGGAAAATTGTTATAACTTGGGCACTATGGGAGCAATCTACTTCGGATAAGTTTTGTTTTTCAGCTAAAACATCAGAGCATGCAACCGTGTACAATTCAGAACGCCGAACCGAGGAAAGGGGGTTTGGGGGGAGCGACTACCGAATTTCAATGAAAAAAACAACATAAATAAGGATTTTACCCCTCTTCTCCCGCTATTTTGGGGAGAAGGCGCAAACCTTAGTATTATCTTCAAAGAATGGACGTTTCCAAAGAGATTGAGACATGTTTCATGTTCTTTGGTGCCATACAAGTTGAATAATATGCCAAAATCTGATTTTTTTTTTAAAAAAAATTACGAAAAATAGGTAATTTGCATGTTTGGAGAAAAATTGTTATAACTCGGGTACTATGAAAGCAATCTACTTCGGATAACTTTTGTTTTGCAGCTAAAACATCAGCGCATGCAACGGTGTACAATTTAGAACACCGGATCGAGGAAGGGGGCGGGAGGGGGGCACGTCCCCTGAATTTCAATGGAAAAAAAAACAACAAAAATCTGGAGTTTACCTCCTCTTCTCCCACTATTTTGGGGAGAAGGCGCAAACCTTAGTATTCTCTTCAAGGAATGGACGTTTCCAAAGAGATAGAAACATGTTTCATGTTCCTGGGTTCCATACAAGTTGAATAATGAGCCAAAATGTGAAACTCTGTTCGGAAGTGTGGCATGGATATGTTGCGGAGAGGGGGGAGGTTGGTCATCAATATGAATTTCCCAGCCTTTCTCCAGACCTGTGTCAGAGTTTCCACCCAAACATAAGAGTACGAAGGTCCAAAAAGCACATTCATTTTGTAAACAGCACCATGATACCATATGGTATCATCGGACGAGTACGACCTTACTCTGATGATACCATATGGTATCATCAGGGGAGTAAAGGTTAAGTCTCTAAGTATTACGTGGAAAATGCATTGAATTTTCATTTTTTTCTTGTCCGTATGGGAGTAGTAAGGGGACTTGTCAACAGATGGAGGGGATAAGAGCGGGTGGTGCCTTCCGATAGTTGTCGGACGTCGTAGTAAGGCATTTTGTTGGGCAAACTGAAGGAACATGGAAACAAATAGGTTCCATTGATACATACGATTTTTGTCGAATATTGCCACCCGACAAAGTATCTCACTACAACATGCGACAGAAATTGCATGGACTGCAACATCCAACAAAAATCACATGCATAAACAAGAAGAGCTTTAGACTGCAAATAGGCTGCTGGAATTTTATTATTCTTCTGGCTCGCTTCACCTTATTGAATGTAGCAGTGCTTACGAAGGTTTTCTTTCATCATCCTGACACATTACTGGTTTCGCACAAGTTAACATACGTTTACGATGACATTGCAATATTCTTAGATATCAATAAGAATACAACCAAACGGGATATATATTGAATACTCTCACGAAAACAGTGAAACCTAAAACTGCATTGGTGAACGTTATAAAAATTGGCAAGTGCATGCTCCCAACCGAAAATTTACTGAAACACTAGTATTGCAATGAAATTAACGCCACTTTCTGTCCTGTCTGTTTAATCTCGTGAGAGATGGTCTTAAATCTCTCACTGAGTGAAGTTAATGTCCAATATTATGAAATACAATACTAATAATAAATACGTAAATATTTTAATATCATATTTACTCGAATCATTCATTCATAACAGCAAATCACTTCCTTCAGGAATTGACTTTTCTTTGCCAGCCATGCTAAATTTTCACTTTCCATCTACTGATTTATACGAGGGGTGGCCAGAAAGTAATTTCCAATTTCTCGCCAACGCCAAAACCGTGAGAAATGATAATTGCTGCGAAATTATGTTTAGGAATGTGCAGTGATGTCTGGACACATTTTTCGCCCGTTCGAAATATCGAAATAATGTGAATTTGGCAAAACATTCAACATCTAACATCCTTGTCTTTTCTAGGCCATGTTTGTGTACATAGAACATGCAAGTTTTCCAACATTTTACTCAAGAGTAAACTATAGAGTTGTACGTACGTGGAATAATTCCGACAGCCACATTAAATCATTTATTTCCCACGATTTTTTCAACTTCTATCAAAACCATTTTGCATCACAGAGCAAAGTGGCAGGGTTCTAACAGGAGATCAAGTGCGTATCTACCGTCACACGGGGGCCACATCTTCAGTATTTGTCGCACGAGATATGTTTTGAATTACCAAGCTAAGTGCGCACTATTGGCGAGTAATAATGGAGCTCAGTTGTTAGGGCATCTGACTACTATGCGAGAGACCCGGGGTCGATCCCCTGCATGGGAGAACCGGGATGTTTTCCACCTATTCAAACTGCTCCGGCGCCCACCCAGCATCATATGAAGCTGGTACCTTGAGAAAACTTTGAGGGATAAAGGTAGCCAGTAGTGTGGTGCTGATCACATCACCCCCACCTTCAGCCGTGATCAAGAAAGTGTGGGGCCCTAACTCCACACCAAAATTTCATTATCTAAAATCCTTACCTTAAAATTAATAAAGGGGTATGGAAAATAACTTTCCCAAAATATCTTTCAAGATATCAAACTCTCGCGAAGAGGCGTAAGCCATGTGACTTACAGTTAAACAGTAGTTTAAAAACACCATGAAGGTATAATTTGAGATATTTGCCAGAAAATGCACTAAAATTAAAATGTGAATTTTGGGAAAAATAACACCGTATAGTAAAAAATAAAAAATTAGAAAATACACCAATTTGAAAAAAAGTAAAATATCAAGGTCCCTACCGATTAGGCATAAATAAAACAAGAATATCAGTTCTAATTTATTGCATTTGTAACAGTGAGTCCTAACCTAATTTTCGGCATAATCACCACCGTTGTTCTGGCATGTGTCGTAGCATGGCACTAAATTTTGTATGCCCATGGTATATGTGTCTGACAGCAAAGACTGGAACTATCTCTACCGCAGTGTAGCTGTGAAATCCTTGCCCTGCCTGAAACCTCTTCAGTTAAACAATGAGATGAAAGTCAGTACATTCAAGGCCAGGGCTGTACAGGGAGTGGTCTAAGATCTCTCACCTTAAGTGATGCAAAGGGCCCGTGTGTACTCAGCTGTATGGGGTTGTGCACATTCGATTGGCCTTCCATGAATTGTCTGCACCATCGTCTGACCGTACTATCACTCACAACGTCTGGTCTGCACAACTCACACGATTGCTTTATGAGAGCTGCAATCTTTAACCTAGAACTGTCCTAAACCGACTGCATTGCAACTGTACCAGATTACAGCTACAAGCCACTTCTTCCTCCGTGCATGTGTGTGTCGCTCTCCGGCCACTAGTGCTGCATACAGGCACCATTGGAGCTTTTTCAGGATGCCCCTCGTATATGAACTTTCAGAAGCTTTTATTATTAGTGTTTTCCTGTTTTAATGTGTTGGTTTAAGTAAATCAGGTACCTATACAATGCAATTCTATAAATTCCATGCGTTAAATTTCTAATACTTACATACCCTTTTCGTCAGTATTAATGGTATAACTGCATGTTGTCAGTTTCACAGCACTTCACTTGGATATACTGTACTGAAGCTGAAATCCCATCGATAATGTAAGGAAATATGACACTTTCTTTTGTTCGATTCGGTTGTTTCACTTATATGCAAGAGTTGTTTGCGTTACAGAGAAGAGAGAAGTAGCTTTATGCATCGAAAAATGAGTCCGCACTCATAGTTTTTGCAAGAAGAGGGTTCCAAACCTCAGTGGAAATATCAACATATAATACCGAGAATGTATAAGGAGACTGATAAATTACAAATTGTATTTCTTAATCATTCACTCTTCACTTTTATCTCATTTAGTCTTAACTTTAAAAATAATCAAGTATTTTATTTTAAACTTACTGCGTATGACAAAATTCCATAATCCTTCCTTAGCTTGTGAATTGTAATAATTTTCCAAATTCACTATTTTGCAGTTTGAATTCAAATCATAGAGAATAGAGAAAAAGTCAATTTAATAGAAGATAAAATTGGTACTTAGCAAAACCATACGTGGATCTGTATGAGTTTATTATTTCCATTTGCAAAAACATTGATGTAGTTTAGTTTCTAATTGTCAGGGAAAAATGTAAATTTTGTCCTGCAAAACCTGGAAAAGTCAGGGAATTTCATTTCTGCTTCTTTGTAGCCACCCTGATTTATGTTCAAATTCTTGGGTTGTGTTTAGACTTTGACTATTGTGAAGGATTTCATATCTTTCTCTTATAACACCTTGAATTTGTTTGTCACACTTGTATAAAAGATTGATGTTCTTGATATGTCCTGATGCCTGAACAAATTCCAATCAGGAATCTCCCAAAACATCAGTAAATTATGTTTTTTGCTAGTTACATGGGATTAAGAAATGGGATTGTTTGTCTGCTCATTGTTTCTTTTCAGTTTTTGTAATTTATGATGATAGATAAAGATCAGTACATGCCTTTCATAAGTAAGATTTATTCACCATAAATGAGAGTAATTGCTATAATTATACCTCAACATAGAGTTTACTTTTCCCTAAAATTATGGAAATAAAATTTTGACAGTTCTTCAAATATAACATAGTTCAAAGATAGCACTTCTGCTGCATGTATGTGAAATACAGAATTAAATTCATAGAAACATATTTTTTTATTTTATTGCATAATTACTATCTTTGTGAATTGCAGGTACAAAAGACAAAAATCTCTCTCCCAGGCTAACCTGGGAGGTCTTTTTTGTTTCGGTGGGCTGGGAATTGTGGTTAAATAGCTGGAAACATAGATAGAAAAATAGAAAAAGTAACTTTTCCTTGGAAAATATGTTTGATTACTTATTGTTATTTACAGGCAGAAAATGAGAAAAGACAACAAGCTGCCTTGGCTGCTGGTGGTAAGAAACAACCGGAGACTCATCTGGAAAAGCCGCTAGAGGAGAATATTAATAGGCTCCAAGTTGAAGGTTTAGAAGCTAGGACAATAGAAGATGCTATTTGTGCCCTTAGGTAAGGATCCGATATTTATTATGCAAATTTGTTGCCAACATTTCCTTGCCGGCCTCTGCGATGCAGTGGTTAGCACATCGTGCTATGATGCCAGGGGTCCCGGGTTCGGTTCCCGGCCTGGGCATGGATGTTTGTGAGTTTCCATTCATCAATTTCGTCACATCATCACTCATTCCCATTTTTGCAAATTAGCCAAAAGTGTCACAACAGCCAAGTAAAATAACGCAAATCATCAAAGCCAAATATTCCTTATTCTGGCTCTTCAAGATGCTATGCAATTGTAACTGATATTGGATATTTAATTTCATGAAGCCTATTTAATGATAATGTTTATTGCCTTGCTTTCACCACAATTCAATCTAAATACAACTTATATATGCAAAATTTATTTAGAATTAATTTTCCTTGCAGACAAATTATTAAAAAAATTGAGGACACACTGCAGAAGTCTGAATTATAAGAGTCATTCTGAAAGTAGCTTTTTTTTTCGTTCAATTTTAATAATACTGTATTTGTAAAATAGTGGTCATGGAGAACAACAGAACAACTTTCTGTAACACCTATATCCATTCATTTTGTGTTCTTCTACATTGCTTTTCTTCCACTCTTTGATTATTAACAATGCTGAGGATGAGTGATCATTAAATCAGGTTGATGAAGGGACACTCACAGAGAATACCCAGGCTAGGACTCAAACATGGGATCTTCGGAGGCAAAGTCTAAAGTCCACCACTTAACATGGTTGCCACGTAGATGCTTCCATATATTTTGTTTCTTGTTTACTGACAATGAGAACGGTCTCATTTGAATTAAACTAATTCAAATCTTACACTTCATATTGGAAATTTAATTTTTTCACCATTAAATCGCAAGCAGCATGTTAAACATACTTTGGTGTGCTTTTGCACTCTTAATATAGTTTACTATGCTTGAGCTATATATTGAATTCAAAAATTTTAGATATAATGTAGATATCATGTTACACAGTAGCTACTACAGAGCATTCCCTGACATTCGCTACGAGACTCGGCGGCAAGCGGCCCAGCATCAGTTGCTTATATTAAACCTCGTAAAAAAGTTTAGAGTAACAGGGTCAGTTCTGAATAAAAGTGGAAATAAAAATGGGGAAATAAAGTATACAAAGACAATCTGCACACCATCCGTGAGTTACAAGAGAGTATTGTACAAAAAATCGGGAGAATTACAGTAGACGAACTTGCACGTGTAAATGCCAATTTCCTTCGGAGATGCCAGAAATGTGTTGCAGCAGAGGGACATCATTTTCAACACCTTTGTAGTCAAGGTTAGTACACAATATGAAAACTGTAATTTTAATATCAGACTCTAGCGACTGTCCAGGACCCGTTCACCGGGAAAGAGAAGCGCTGATGCCGGGCAGCTTGCCGCCGAGTCTCGTAGTGAATGTCAGGGAAATGCTCTGTATAAGCAGTGTGTAAAGGTAACTTCAGATTTATCTTTTGTAATATTAGATCAGATTTTATTAGTGTTGTGATGTCAGTTAAAACTGAAAAACTGTCATTGCAAAAACTATTGCAACAAAGTGTAGTATCAGGGTGTCTAGTGTACCAGTTAAGAAAGTCAAGAAATCAACTGGGAGGTCAAGAAAGCCAAGAAAAAGTCCAGAAATTATGCTTCTGGTCAAGATTTTTTGCTATTTTTTACGGTATAGTGAATTTACGTTGTTCTGTACTGGGATTTGATAAAAATGGTACTTTAGTATTATACGGACTACCTCCAATTAGTACGCTATATGTAGACCTAGCAACTCAACCTAACCTAACCTTCATATGTAATTACTATGTCATAGGAACCTAACCTAACTAATTAGATATGAAGGTTAGGTTAGGTACGTATAGCGTACTAATTGGAGGTAGTCAGTATAATACTAAAGTACCAAAATTGATTAATTGGAAATTAAAATTGTATTGAGTTGTGGTTAAGATTTTTCACTTTGATTCGTAAGAAATACAATCTTATATGCGTGAAGTCTTGTAAAAATATTAAAGAAATGTGGCCATTCCCCATCCAGGATGAAGTTTCAAGCATTAATTTTTACATGCATTAATAATTAAAGCCACACGTCTGGTGGCTTCGTCAGGTGTGAACTGTCTTGCTGTGGCTGGCATGGTTTCTTCTTCTTCCGGTTGTGCTTGTGGCGGCGCTAGTTGATGCAGCACTTTCACTTTTTGTCGGTCTCGTGCGGGTGTAGAGCTTCCTTCTGTTGCCGTGCCTCGGGGTTTTGGCGCTGCACAAGGTGGTTCCAGATATTGTCGTCTGCTTTCGCTAGGCGGTGTTTGCTCGCGTGCGTAGGCGGGCTTTTTTGTGAACGTTTAGGGTCTGTGCTTGGTTTCTTGTCGCAGGGGGGAGCAGGTTGGGTGGGTGCTTGTTGTTGGAGAAGAGCAGGTTGAGCGAGTGTGCATACTCCTGATGGCAGGAAGCCAGGTTTTATTGAGGGCTCCGGTATTGGTGTTGAGGTCGGTGGGCACAGTCGCTATTGCGTAGGTTTCTTTTGAAAACCTTTCTAGTGTGCATTTTGCTTGCATGATTATTTTAGAAGAGCCTATGCTCTTTGTCAGTTCACACCTGACGAAGCCACCAGATGAGTGACTGAATCGATCGCTGAAAAAAACTTTCGCGGAAAAATGAATAGTAAGTGTATCAGAGTTAATTAGTAATTTAACATTAAAATCTACATCCTTCATACAAGCTTGACAGAAAATCACTTTTCCATCAGTAGTAAAACAAGCTTCTATCCAACATCAATCCATCTTTAAATTAATACACTTTTGGCCAGTGGTCCTTTGGCATTTTGAAACACACTATCTCCACAGATAACTACCTTACTTCTTTCACACACACAACTCCTACAAGATTTCAGCTGGAAAAAGAGAAGTGAGTTGGGATGCTTTTGTCCTAGGATGAGTCCTCAATCAGTTGTCCATTTTGCTTATTCTAATTAAGCAACATTTGGAATTTCCAAAGATCTGACATCCCTTGAGGCCCTCTAATCAGGTGAATACTAGATTTCAGTCAGGTCAATACAAACAAAGGCTTACTTACTTCACTGTAACGAAAGCGAAAGGCATGTAAAAATCGATGAAGTGGACAAAAGTCGCAGAATAGGCATTTTTAGGTATGATTTAGCAAAACAGGCTCTAACCCTCAAAATAAACATTTATAGGCACTATAAAAAATTGTTTTCAGACTAGAAATACCACGAAACAAACTTAAAACATTGAAGAAAGGAATAAAAAAGGCAAATAGGTAGAGGCATGCAAATTTCGTTTTAGACGAAAACACGAAATATGAATAACATGTTGTAATGTTCATTTTTCATGTTTCTGAAAGGTGTGAGGTGCATTTTCCTACTCTGTTTTGTCACGAAATAATGCGAAATGAACTGCAAAATGCGAAATAGACTCTTAAACACGAAATTTACCGTTTATATACCGACGCGACACTTTCTGAAGTCTAAAGTATCCTGTGAATTATGCAATTTACGGAAAATTGATTAATTCTGCTGTAAATATTTGAGAAGCAAAAATGGACCACTTTACACAGGAATAAACTTAATACTCTGGTAATGACATAAATGTGCTATTAGAAGGGATAAGTTTATTTTGTGTAATAAGTACAGTTTTTAAATCAAATTTAGGATTATATTCACAATTTTAAAACCAAAATGTAATGTTATTTAGCACTTTTGATGTGATTATTCACCGCTATAACACCGAAATTTTATTTTATTTACCGCTTTTTAACCCGAAATCGACTCTGTTTTTGTACCAAAATTTTGCTTTTTTATTTACCAAAAATATGTGCCTCTACAAATAGGCAATAATCCACACCCTACTTATCACACATGGACAGCAGTTTAAAGTTTTGTTCTAGAATATTGAACATAAAATTCATATTAATTAATTTTCTTGGATTATCAATTCTTGTACCAAGATTTTTAGTTTTGAGCTATATAAATATGGCATTGTGTGAATGATTTATTTAACATATTTATATTTTGGTTTCATAGCACGAAAGAAGCTCCAGTGGATAAACATCCTGAGAGGAGAATGAAAGCTGCATTCAGTGCTTTTGAAGAGGTCCATATGCCACGCCTCAAAGCTGAAAATCCAAACCTACGCCTGTCACAAGTGAAGCAACTCTTGAGAAAGGAATGGTTGAAATCGCCAGAGAATCCCATGAACCAGTTACATCAGAAAGAATAACAGACTAGTTTGGACATGTGAAATGAATGTAAATAGTGATATAAAGTATGGGTGAATGTTTTAAGTATAGACTTATTTACATGGATGATTTTGTCAAGTGCATCAGAGGGTAGTGTATGTGTTACGTATGTGTATGGAAAGTGTCTGTGTAACAAGATTATGTGTAAATGTTTCTTAATCTGAGAATTAGGTTTTTTAATTTAAAAAGGCATCTAGCCATTTGCATTTACAATGAAGATCTTTATATAGTTTATTCTTTTTTGTGTACATGAAGAAAATATGCATATTGTATTATGTTTTACTGTGCTCAAGTGATCAAGTCAATAGGGCATCTGACTGCCATATGGGAGATCCAGGTTCAATTCCCAGATTTCAAGTGGGAATTTTCCAGCACTGTCCATGCATGAAGTGGCTCTGGGGTTCACCCGACCTCAAATAAATTAGTACGTAGGGGCTAAAGGCAGCACGAGCATGGTGGTGACCCACTAGGCCCAAGTCCCCCATGAAATTTTGCCCAATTCCATTTTTACAGAAAAAAAATTAGCCGTTCTTCATAGATTTTAGGGCAACGAATCCGAAAATGACATTAACTTTTGATTGGTTCTCTTCATGTTATGAAAGGACATGTAACTGACACTCTGCCTGCAAATGTTATATTGTATGCCCTACATGTACTCTCCTTATTTTTTACAATCGAAGATAACACCAGAAATACTTATCTTTGTGTAAAATTGCTTACAAGCCGATAAAATTATAATGTGAACCACATTTTACATAAAATTAGATGACTATTTTCAGTATTTTAGATTATTTTTTAGGTTTTTTTGTAAGTTTCAGCTAATTTTTCACATTGTTGTGAAGGACACAACAAAAATAATAAAATTTCTGATATTTAAGTTTAATATGTTGGATAACATCCTGTCAAAAGTAGTATTTTATGAAAGAGTAGTGACAATTGATACACACACGGTGACAGATACATTGGAAGTTAGTTGAGTATATTTAAATTCAAAGTACAATTTTCCAACACATATATATGTTTCATATATCGAAGATTGAGCCCACCAAAAGGAAAAAAAAATCCTGGATATGCACTTGTATGGTAGCATGTTTTGGTGTAATGTGCATGTTAGTTTTATCTTCCAGTGTACGTAATTATGAATCCTGTTACCATCAAGTAATACAAACTAAAGGTTAAAAGATTAAAAATCAGCAACTTACGTGTGTGAGTATGAGATTTTTCGAACTACGTTTCGAAGGTTATACTACCTCCTTCTTCAGGTTGAAACGATGTTTTCAGACACCTGACATGGTGCCTCGTCGAGAAAGTGATGGTTGAGGATTTAGGTTAAAATGGTATAAGAAGGACACTTTCTAAAAAAGAATGTATTATGTATGTATGTACATAATACATAATACATTATGAATGTATTATGTATTATGCAACATTCTTTTTTAGAAAGTGTCCTTCTTATACCATTTTAACCTAAATCCTCAACCATCACTTTCACGACGAGGCACCATGTCAGGTGTCTGAAAACATCGTTTCAACCTGAAGAAGGAGGTAGTATAACCTTCGAAACGTAGTTTGAAAAATCTCATACTCACACACGTAAGTTGCTGATTTTTAATCTTTTAACCTTTAGTTTGTATCTAATTGTGAGTAATCCGCACATTATCAGTATGTTAACCATCAAGTAACACTACCACTTCTATAAAATGTAAATACTCCACCATGATGTCTAATAATATTAAGTGAAATATTCCACTTAATAAATCATATGAAAATGAATTACAATAAACTGAAATATATATGTATAAGATGTCCTGACAGGTATTCTTATGAAAAAATGTGAAATTATTTCTAATATATGTCGTAATTACAAACATTCAAAAAAACATTGAACATCACAAAGATACAAGTAAGAAGTTTTTTATTTTCACAAAACATTCATAAATTATCCAAATAATAATTCTGTGTTACTTGTGAAAAGAATATCTTTAATTACCTTACTGCTAGGGACCTACGCTTTTCTGAACTATTTTTTGACAAAATTATTGAAATTTCTATTTTTATTCTTTTCAACTCATTCCTGATATACAGTAGAGCGTCGATTATCCGAACGTCGGTCAACCGAACGACTGCTTAACCGAACTGTGTACTCGCTCGCACCTGTTACTCTCCCACCCTACCATCCATCATCCCCCTCACTCCCAAACCAAGTTTCCCACAGTAGTCGCCGCACTGAGCCACCGCTGGCAGAACATTGCTTTAATAAACTGTACCACATACTATATATTCCTACTAAAGTTGCCTTTGTACGTTACTTTGTAATACTTAAAGAGATGCCTGTTTTTATGAATAAATTTACTGTACAGTACTTCTTTTTGGCAAATAAACATGTACAGTTCGATTATCCGAACAAACCAGTTTTCCGAACACCCATGTCCCCCAATTACTTCGGATAATCGACGCTCTACTGTACTTGCAATTTGAGAGTAAAGGAAAGGAAACGTGCATGTGCAAACACAGTTGCAGAGAGGTTAAAAAAAGGAAGAAAAACACATGGATTCACAAACCATGTAATGTGATTACAATAACTTTGTGCAACTTTCAACTCTTCTGTTGTGCCTACCCTATGGTGTAGTCACATGTCAACGTTGTCACCTTGTAATAAAGGGGTATCAGGATCGATATCTGGTAGAGGCATATAGTGGTTTGGATCCCACTTTACACTGTGCCTATAGGTCCAGTCACTTATCCTTTCGGTACACAAAGTACACTTAAAAAACAAACTCAAGCACTTTCTGTTGCATGTTTATTTATTAATTCAACATTTTTGTCACTAATTTTGCACTATTCTAATATACAAGGGCTAGTAAAAAAGAGTGAGAATGATTATTTTATATCACACAGTGAAAACATGCAGCGGTGAAACAAATTTGTGCGAGTGTCTCGTGGAATCAGCAGATAAAATTGCAAGCGCATATGCGCATGCATCTGACAACACTGCGCAAACAAAACAAGAAATTGTCAGAAGTCGCATACAGAAAACTTAACAATACACTTGCAAGAAAAACACCAGCAATGACAAAGTCAATAATATCTGTTACTATGGTTACTATGAACCAAAATTCATGGCTCTCTAGACATTAAACAAAATAACATCAACAGGAATTGAAAAATCAATAAATTAAAACTAAATTGCATGAAATTGATTTTGAGACTCCTAGGTGTTCCAAATAAGTAAATACGAGTAAATAAATAAATAATAAACGGAAAAAGTATGGGAAATGTTCAATAATGAATGTTCAGTTGTTCAATACTTAACTGAAAGCGTAATTCATAAGTAATTCCAATTCAGATGTCAAATATTAAGGTGTCCGTTTTTTGTTTTTTTTTGTCCAGCAGTATATAATATGTACCCGTCGGTGAATTAAATTTATCTGAAGCCAAAAATTGTAAATGAATTTCCGAAATATTACAAGCCTCACACCAACACAGGGCATTGTAAAAACATAATATTTAGTTTTCTGACCTAATCGTCCTTTTTCTTATTAATTCAGAATATTGACTTCATCTTCATCTCCAAGAACATTTGAAAATACGTAAATAACATTGATTAACGTTAAATCCAAACTTTACAGTTCTGTATAATCTACCTTTATTTTTCAAATTAGTTAAAATTGTATCAAACATTTGAATCTTTCCCTAAATCTTTGAAAAATTCTCAGTGTTCATATATAGTTAATTGCTATGTAATAAAACTTACGTGTTCGAGTTCGTATTTAAGATAATTTTTGAAAATTTAACGTACAGGAGGATTGGATAAGAAAAAGATTGGAATTAATTTTAAATAATTATAATTGTTAATCTTACTATGAAATAATTTACACAACCTTGCTCATGACCTCGAATTACTTGCTCATTCATCTATGTATTTCCCTAAAACATTTGACCTCCCCAGCCTTTTTAGCATTGCATCAGGCCTGTAGTATTTCGAAGGCCCGTTTATTGCTTATAAAGAAGAGAGCATCTTACATCAGGAAATGCTCATTGTGTACTCCATTTCGTGTGTTCAGTTTCTGGCATAGTTTCCTATCTGCATAGTGCAACACTAGCGCATAGATTTGGAATTTGTCTCGTGGATAAATTCACTTCTTACCGTCGTTTCATCATCACGAGTACACAACGGATTGACCCAACCTTACACTTCTAATAACCTTGGGTAAAATTATACTGTAGTAATGGTCCCATAGAATAAGATTGGATGTTTGAAACTTCAAAGCCAAATTTTAATGTATTTGATTCCAGCGCCATCATCGGGAAATGGCTGAACTACAGATTATTTATGACCCATAGAATGAGATTGAATAACTCCATGTTAAAAGCGTAATTTTAATATAGTTTATTCCAACGCCATATCCTTTAAACCAGTATTTTCCAATTTTATTCTATAGAACGTAAATAATCTGTAGTTCAGCCATTTCCCGATGATGGCACTGGAATCAACTATATTAAAATTACGCTTTTAACATGGAGGTTTCCAATCTTATTCTATTGAACGTAAATAATTTGTAGTTCAGCCATTTCCCGATGATGGCGCAGGAATCAACTATAATAAAATTTTAAAATATATAATAAAAACTTACGTTTTGCGAGTATCTATACTGCTTCTGCTACGTTTCGGGACGCAACTGCTCCCTTCTTCAGGCTGTTCACTTTTAGGTTATATTCAATTCATAACCGCGTCGACCTTTAATTAGGTATAGGATATGGGATTGGTTTAGTGTGTGTGGTTAAACAGTACATACTTAATACCCATAACAGGTGTGCGTCCATTTTACCATGCTGTTTTCCTGATTAAAACTGCTCCTTGGAACGTTAAAACTTTAAAACTAAACAGCCACGGCCCGCGTGTGCTGCAATTGCAATACTTCAAGTATTCCTCGTAGAGCGCGAGGCTCCCCTCTCCTTCCCCTCCAGTCTTTCCCCCCTTTTCCCCCTCCTTTCCAGTTCACGTGAAGTCAAGTGAAAATTCCTCTTCCATTTGAGCTTGGCGTGCTACTTCCGGGCTTACGTTAAAACCTATTTTTACGTATTCCTTCCCATCCCACTTTTTGAACATTTTCCCCCATATCTCGTCGATATTCCCATCGTCTCTGTTTAATTTATTCTCTCTTCCCTTACAAATATATGACCCTTCATATACATTCCTTCTTATAGGTTTTTCTTCTTCCCTAAGCACTTTCCGTTTGGCGATAATGTGGCCTTCGTCAAGGATATGTTCGGAGAGCCCCGTTTTGGGAACCCCCTCCCTTATATCTTTGTCATGCTCTCCCCACCGTACATTCATGCTTCTTCCTGTTTGACCCACATATTCCTTCCCGCATTGGCAAAATATTTCGTACACCCCCTTCATCCCTCCCTCATTTATTTCTTCCTCTTTTCCATCTTTCTTATACCCGGTGAAATGCTTTTCCAAAGTTTTTGGAGCTCGCATCCCACATCTTACACCATACCCTCTTACAAGTTTTTCAATTTTTTCTGATATTCCGGGAAAGTATGGCATACCTACATATTTATATTCCCCCTCTTCATCCCTAACTTCTTCTTCTTTTCCTTTATTGTCTTTCTTCTTTTTATTCCTTTCTAATTCTTTCCCGTATGTGACTTTAGATTTACATAAATTCCCCTTTAACTCTTCTTCTCTGTATCCGTTCCTCTTTCCTATTTTCATTACCCATTCTATCTCTTTACGCAAATCTGCTTGGTTGTTACATAATCTGTGAGCTCGTAAGAAGAAGTTTTGAAATACGTTATTCTTTGTTCTGTTGGCGTGGGCCGATTCTTTGTTGATGTATAGATCTCCCGATAATGCCTTATGATGAACCCCTGTGTAAATTTTCTTTCCTTCTAAACGAATTGCCAGGTCTAAGAAATTAATCTTACGGTCACCCATCTCCTCTTTAGTAAATTTTATTCTTTCCTCTTGCTCCCCTAATTTTACGAATAGTTTATCTACTTCCTCCTCCTCTCCAATGACAAGGATGTCGTCTACGTATCTGCCGTAAAACTTAATCCCCCTGTTTATTAGGCTAAGTGCTATCTTTTCGATAAAATGCAAAAATATACTGGAGACGATTCCTGAGACTGGGTTTCCCATTGCTAGCCCTTCTTTTTGAATGTACATTTTCCCGTTTCCCCAAAAATAGTTAAACCCCGTACACAGGTTAAACCATCTAACATATTCCCATGCCTCGACGACATCTATACCCCTACTCATCAACCATCTTTGCAATGCGTCGGCAGCTTTTTCTCTAGGAACACTGGGGTATAAATTTACGACGTCAAAGCTCACCACGCGATCAGAGTTACTAATTTCTAGTTTTTCAATCTCTTCTTTGACGTCCATGGAGTTCTTAATACTAAATTCTGTTTTTTCCCCCACTCTTTTAATCCTTTTAACTAGGGTTTTAGCAAGTCCGTAACCCGGGTGGCTATACATAGGAATGATAGGTCTAAGAGGAATCCCTTCTTTATGTGTTTTTGGAATTCCGAAAGCGGTTGGGATTTCCCCCTTTTTACACCCCTCTTTTAACTTTTTCTTTTCTACTCTTGCTATTGTTATACTGGTTTCTATGCCTTTATTAATTTCTCGTCTTACTCTTTTTATCGGGTTCGAATCTACAATCTTGAAATCGTTGTTGTCAAAACATTCATCCAATTTCCTCCTATATTCTCCTTTATCTATCACAACAATCTTATTTTCCTTGTCAGATCGTATAATGTGCACATTACTGTCTTTTGCCCATTTTTTAACCTTATTCAACTTTTTTATGTCTTCCTTATGCATTCTTTCCTTGTTAACGCTCCCCCTCCCGTTCTTTTCCCGCTTGTTATTCTCTTTTCTAATCTGAAACCAGATTAGAAAAGAGAATAACAAGCGGGAAAAGAACGGGAGGGGGAGCGTTAACAAGGAAAGAATGCATAAGGAAGACATAAAAAAGTTGAATAAGGTTAAAAAATGGGCAAAAGACAGTAATGTGCACATTATACGATCTGACAAGGAAAATAAGATTGTTGTGATAGATAAAGGAGAATATAGGAGGAAATTGGATGAATGTTTTGACAACAACGATTTCAAGATTGTAGATTCGAACCCGATAAAAAGAGTAAGACGAGAAATTAATAAAGGCATAGAAACCAGTATAACAATAGCAAGAGTAGAAAAGAAAAAGTTAAAAGAGGGGTGTAAAAAGGGGGAAATCCCAACCGCTTTCGGAATTCCAAAAACACATAAAGAAGGGATTCCTCTTAGACCTATCATTCCTATGTATAGCCACCCGGGTTACGGACTTGCTAAAACCCTAGTTAAAAGGATTAAAAGAGTGGGGGAAAAAACAGAATTTAGTATTAAGAACTCCATGGACGTCAAAGAAGAGATTGAAAAACTAGAAATTAGTAACTCTGATCGCGTGGTGAGCTTTGACGTCGTAAATTTATACCCCAGTGTTCCTAGAGAAAAAGCTGCCGACGCATTGCAAAGATGGTTGATGAGTAGGGGTATAGATGTCGTCGAGGCATGGGAATATGTTAGATGGTTTAACCTGTGTACGGGGTTTAACTATTTTTGGGGAAACGGGAAAATGTACATTCAAAAAGAAGGGCTAGCAATGGGAAACCCAGTCTCAGGAATCGTCTCCAGTATATTTTTGCATTTTATCGAAAAGATAGCACTTAGCCTAATAAACAGGGGGATTAAGTTTTACGGCAGATACGTAGACGACATCCTTGTCATTGGAGAGGAGGAGGAAGTAGATAAACTATTCGTAAAATTAGGGGAGCAAGAGGAAAGAATAAAATTTACTAAAGAGGAGATGGGTGACCGTAAGATTAATTTCTTAGACCTGGCAATTCGTTTAGAAGGAAAGAAAATTTACACAGGGGTTCATCATAAGGCATTATCGGGAGATCTATACATCAACAAAGAATCGGCCCACGCCAACAGAACAAAGAATAACGTATTTCAAAACTTCTTCTTACGAGCTCACAGATTATGTAACAACCAAGCAGATTTGCGTAAAGAGATAGAATGGGTAATGAAAATAGGAAAGAGGAACGGATACAGAGAAGAAGAGTTAAAGGGGAATTTATGTAAATCTAAAGTCACATACGGGAAAGAATTAGAAAGGAATAAAAAGAAGAAAGACAATAAAGGAAAAGAAGAAGAAGTTAGGGATGAAGAGGGGGAATATAAATATGTAGGTATGCCATACTTTCCCGGAATATCAGAAAAAATTGAAAAACTTGTAAGAGGGTATGGTGTAAGATGTGGGATGCGAGCTCCAAAAACTTTGGAAAAGCATTTCACCGGGTATAAGAAAGATGGAAAAGAGGAAGAAATAAATGAGGGAGGGATGAAGGGGGTGTACGAAATATTTTGCCAATGCGGGAAGGAATATGTGGGTCAAACAGGAAGAAGCATGAATGTACGGTGGGGAGAGCATGACAAAGATATAAGGGAGGGGGTTCCCAAAACGGGGCTCTCCGAACATATTCTTGACGAAGGCCACATTATCGCCAAACGGAAAGTGCTTAGGGAAGAAGAAAAACCTATAAGAAGGAATGTATATGAAGGGTCATATATTTGTAAGGGAAGAGAGAATAAATTAAACAGAGACGATGGGAATATCGACGAGATATGGGGGAAAATGTTCAAAAAGTGGGATGGGAAGGAATACGTAAAAATAGGTTTTAACGTAAGCCCGGAAGTAGCACGCCAAGCTCAAATGGAAGAGGAATTTTCACTTGACTTCACGTGAACTGGAAAGGAGGGGGAAAGACTGGAGGGGAAGAAGAGGGGAGGCGCCCGGCCTCGCGCTCTACGAGGAATACTTGAAGTATTGCAATTGCAGCACACGCGGGCCGTGGCTGTTTAGTTTTAAAGTTTTAACGTTCCAAGGAGCAGTTTTAATCAGGAAAACAGCATGGTAAAATGGACGCACACCTGTTATGGGTATTAAGTATGTACTGTTTAACCACACACACTTAACCAATCCCATATCCTATACCTAATTAAAGGTCGACGCGGTTATGAATTGAATATAACCTAAAAGTGAACAGCCTGAAGAAGGGAGCAGTTGCGTCCCGAAACGTAGCAGAAGCAGTATAGATACTCGCAAAACGTAAGTTTTTATTATATATTTTAAAATTATAATTGTGAGTAATTTGCACAACTTTCATCATGAATATAATAAAATTACCTTTCAAACATATAAGTCTCCAGGGACGTAAATAATATTTAGTTCAGCCATTTCCCGATGATGGCATTGGAATCAACTATATTAAAATTTCACTTTAAACATACCAGGTGGTCCAAAAGTCCCAGAACTGTCACATATCGTGAGAAATACACATCGAATCAGAAAATGAAAAAATACGTGTTGAATAAGTGAAAGAAAGCTATTCAATGACATCGCACTTGATTCCCCAGCCCCGCCTCCTGTGAAATTTTAAATTGAAACCCCCACTTCGTATTGTAGAATCGGAAAGAGGACTTCATTCCGAGTCCAACGAGCTAGCAACCATCCTCCTAGCTCAATTAGGAACGAAGATGTGGTGATTTTAAATTTTCGCGCAAAAAAAAAAAATAAAAAAAAATCATAAAACTATTTTTTTTTTAAAAAAAAAAAGGGACGTATCTGCCCCTAATTGAGCTAGAGTAAAAGCGATTGGAGATTCAGAATCTGCACGTCAAGACCTTTCAATAGAATATATGGAAAGGGGGGGGGGGTGTACGATCACATGCAGATTCCGAATCTGCAATTGCTTTCCTGGAACAGTCCCATATCGTAAGAAATACACATGTATGCGGGTGGAGGCGGGCTTCTTTAGGGGGTTCCCACCTTTATTATATTACCCACTACGAGCAAATCGTTCTCTAATTGTCCTCGCCTACCTCCGTAACGGAGTGGGTAACAAAGCGCACCGCCAGGGATCCTGGGTTAGAAGCTTGTCTAGACATCCATATCATCACTCATCCTCAATGTCGGGATTAAACCGGGTGGTCCAAAAGTCCCGGAATGTTCACATATCGTGAGAAATACACATTGAATCGGAAAACGAAAAAATATGTGTTGAATAAGTGAAAGAAAGCTATTCAATGATATCACACTTCATTCCCCGCCCCCTGGGGGTGGGGCGAGGGCAACTGTGGAATTTTACATGGAAACCCAAATTTTGTATTGTAGAATGGGAAAGAGGACTTCATTCCGAGTCCAACGAGCTATGGTTCCACTATAACATGGAGGAATTCAATCTTATTCTATGTGATGTAAATAATCTGTAGTTCAGACATTTCCTGATGATGGCGCTAGAATCAACTATATTTAAATTACGCTTTTAACATGGAGGTATCCAATATTTTTCTATGGGACTTAAATTATGCGTATTTCAGCCATTTCCCGACGATGTCGCTGGAATCAACTATATTAAAATTACGCTTTCAACATGGAGGAGAAATTCAATTTTTAGTCTATGGGACGTAAATAATCTGTAGTTCAGCCATTTCCTGATGATGGCACTGGGATCAATTCCAATCTTTTTCTATGGGGGGGACGTAATTAATCTGTAGTTCAGCCATTTTCCGAAGCTGACGCTGAAATCAGGGTTGGCAAATTAAAAAAAAAAGTTTTATTTTTGTTTGAAACATGTTTTTAATGCTTTAAACAGTGTTTTAAACAAGAACTGAAAAAAAAACTTGTTTTAAACTAAATATGCTGACCAAGGCAGAAATTTATTTTATTATGAAACATAAACTTAACGTTTCAACCTTCTAGCAAGGTCTTCTTCAGACTCTGCACCAAGTACAAATGTAACAAGGTACAAAACAGGACGATATATATATACACACAAATTACTCTCGTCCAGACTATTAGAAAGTTGTTCTGGAACATTCTAGCAGGTGGCTTTCCCTTGTCAACTGTACTTTCACCTGAAAGGCTAAACATTTTCTTCCATCTGGAATGTGGTTGGACTCTTAATCTCACACTCTTTTTCCCTCATTCTTCTTTCTTCTTCTCTCCTCTTTCTCTCTTGTCCTTAACATCTTCTTCCATTCTTTGTTTATCTTCAGTCCCCCATTTCAGTTCATTGTATCTTCTTCACCTTTGTTCTCTATTTCCTTGGCCTCTTTCCATTTTCTCACTAGTATTCTCTTCTCCCTTCCTATCAGCTTAGCCTCATCCCACTCTATGTCATGTCCTGTTTCTCTCATGTGTTTAAATATTGCATTTCTCTTTCTCTCTTAAGTCATACATCATCCATCCCTATGTATGTTAGAAAGAGTGGAAAGAGCGTGAGATTAAGAGTCCAACCACATTCCAGATGGAAGAAAATGTTTAGCCTTTCAGGTGAAACTACAGTTGACAAGGGAAAGCCACCTGCTAGAATGTTCCTGAACAACTTTCTAATAGTCTGGAGGGGAGATATTTTTGTGTATATATATTGTCCTGTTTTGTACCTTGTTACATTTGTACTTGGTGCAGAGTCTGAAGAAGACCTTGCTAGAAGGTTGAAACGTTACGTTTAGTTTATGTTTTATAATAAAATAAATTTCTGCTTTGGTCATCATATTTAGCTTTTCATATCATGGAAACAAGGCTTAATGGTGTTATAATTGTTTTAAACAAATAAAACATTTAAAACATAATGCCAAGAATACTGTTATTTCCTAAGAATAATCATTAATAAGGAATATGTTAATAATCCAAGGAAGGACTATGGTCCTAGTTATAAAGTAATCGCTTGACTAACTTCTTAAAATATTTATTTTTGTTAATCTTAAAAGTTAAATCTCGGATGTAGGCTGTTCATGAAGCTTGAAGTAATGCACATTAGCTGGCAGCTACTCTGTTTTTCAGAATATGACATTTTTTCGTAAATGCAACAAAATATTGACATTTACGACTGTGTGCAGTGTATTAAGTGAGGAATAAAACTGTTTCATCCACATAGTATTCAACACTTGTAAAAAAAAAAAAAAACAACATACCCAGACATTTTAAAGAAGCCCACGGGTACTCATCACGATATGTTTCTTTGTTAACTGATTATGCATTTTCAGCCACTCAACAGATTTTTGAGCATAATAAACAAAATGACACGGAATGAATGAAAATACAAAGGTACAAAACACAAACTATCAAACATCAAGTATCAAAATGTGTTTTAAACAAGTCTGAAAAAAAATGTTGTTTTAAATTTTTTAAACATTTGTAGAAAAACAAAGCCATGTGTTTTAAACGTTTAACAAGTTGATTTAAACACCTTTGTTTTAAACAACCCTGGTTAGTTAATACATTTTAGCCGGTATCAATTAGCCCTCCCACCCCCTCATTTCAGGCTGGCGCCGTCACGGTTTCTTTCCTCAATTTTGTTGAAGGGTGTAGAGATGGTACATAGAAGCAACAAGTCTCTGGCATCCAAGACAAGATGGCCTTTTTGTAAGTGGAAACGAGGATGAGACCAAACCCTTCTATGCTCGACGAGGAGAGACCATGGGTGTATCCAGCGGAAAGCACGGGAAGCATCCCCCAATTGACACGTCCTTTCCCATTGCACAAATATTTATTGTTATTAATTATCTTTTCTCTTGTGCAAATGTTTATTGTTCTTTAATATTAATTTCTGTAATTTACCTATCACTGATAATGTGAGGATAATGACTCTTATCTTGTTAAGAGCTGTTGCCATGGCAATTATGAGTGTCTTTTGTCTTGACTTGGAAGTTCGGGCTCAGTTTTTATATACTGATGGATCCAAAGACCGCCTAGGTGTGGGTTGTGCTTATTTCATTCCAGATCAAAATATAAACAAACAATTCCGTTTACCACCTGACACTTCTATTTTCACTGCAGAAAGTTATGCAATATATAAAGCTCTCACATACGCTATCCATAATAATTACACAAAAATTCTCATCATAACAGATGCTTTAAGCGTATTAATGGCGCTGAGTTCCTCATATCCTCAGATTTGTAAACATCCTTTATTCATCATACTTATAATCCAACAAACTCAGTATGCTAATGGAAGAAATATCAACGTCCAGTTTAGTTACGTAAAGGCTCACCAAGTAAACACGGGAAATGAACGTGTGGACACGTATGCCAAAGCGGCTCGATCATCGGAAACTACCTCACTTGCGAGACTTCCATACACGGACCTTCTTCCAAGAGTTAAATATAAACTTCAAGATAAATGGAAACAGTGGTGTATAGAACAATTTCAATCCACGGGCAACACATATAAATGGTTTGCAGAACATTCACAAAACAAACCTTGGTACTACCCATATAATTTTCCAAGATCAGTTATTACTTTTATAATACGTCTACGTACAGGTCATGTTCGCACTAATGATCATTTATCACGACTACATATTACAACAAAACAAGCCTGCGCATGTGGAGAAGATAATCAAGATGCTACACATCTCTTTTTACAATGTCCCAATTTCGACAGAGAACGAGATAAATTATATAGTGGTTTACGTCGAAATAGAATTCCATTCCCTACATCTCTTACTGCCCTTCTCACGGACCCTACTCCTCCCACCATATGGCTTCTTTATGGATATGCAAGAAGATGTAATTTGACGATCTAACAAACAGTATAAATAAATATCAATAGATTTTTTTTTTCATTCTTGTGAAATATAAGTGAATAGCGAACTAAATATTTAAAAAAAAAAAAAAAAAAAAAACTCAGGAAGATGACTAAAATCGACTACCAGTTGATAGGGTCAGAAAAAAAAAAGAAGAAGAAGAATTTTTAAATAGAGTGATCAAGTTGGATTATAAGAAGTTTAATTTATTTGAGTGACATGGATTATACTGGGTGTCCCACGAACGGCGCAACTGGGAATTAAGAGTGGCGTTACTTTGTAACCGAAACCTGTACATACATAAGTCATACACCGAATGTTAGCCCTGTCCAAGTAGATATTTTTAAACATAGAAACAACAAATGGGGTGCAGTGTTGTTCATGCAGTGTTGCCAAATGTAAGTGAAAGTGTAAATTTATTTTTCCACAAAGCATGGAAAATTGCATGTCAAACATTCGTACGGAAATTTGGATGTCAATTTCCACCTTGGGTAGGTGGACTATTTCGCCATCTATAGTTCAGAGAAGAAAAGCGATCGTTTTTGCATATAGCCAATCCTGAAATGCCTCGTAAAGGCGTACCGGTCCAAATGGGTGTTTTAAAAAAATTATTAGGTACAGTGGCAACACTGTTGATGTTTGAAGGCAACAAAAGGTGTGTTTAGTGATGGTCTATGACATGGAAATACTGGAAACAGGAAAAAAAGAAAATGAAAATTATGGTGAAAAAAGTGTTACTTATCTACTCCTGGAAACCCATTTGGACCTGTACGCCTTTACGAGGCATTTCAGGATTGGCTATATGCAAAAACGATCGCTTTTCTTCTCTGAACTATAGATGGCGAAATAGTCCACCTACCCAAGGTGGAAATTGACATCCAAATTTCCGTACGAATGTTTGACATGCAATTTTCCATGCTTTGTGGAAAAATAAATTTACACTTTCACTTACATTTGGCAACACTGCATGAACAACACTGCACCCCAATTGTTGTTTCTATGTTTAAAAATATCTACTTGGACAGGGCTAACATTTGGTGTATGACTTATGTATGTACAGGTTTCGGTTACAAAGTAACGCCACTCTTAATTCCCAGTTGCGCCATTCGTGGGACACCCTGTATGTTAGAAATATAAGTATTTAGTTTGCAAAGAAGTAAAATAGACTTCCTTTTTCTTAGTGCAAACTTAACTTTGATTTTTATTTGGTTTGAACAATGAAGAGAGATATTACCCCATACCCTGAGAGGCATCTCGTGTATGCTTTCGAGTCTTTCATGTGAACATATTATTTGCTCTGGTAGTTAAATCATGTTCTTTTCGCCGTCACTGTTTCTTTTTCTAATTTTGTTGAAGGGTGTAGAGATGGTACATAGAAGCAACAAGTCTCTGGCATCCAAGACAAGATGGCCTTTTTGTAAGTGGAAACGAGGATGAGACCAAACCCTTCTATGCTTGACGAGGAAAGACCATGGGTGTATCCAGCGGAAAGCAAGGGAAACGTCCCCCAATTGGAAAACAAGTGGTGAAAATTTTAATTCTGTTTATTGTGTTTTGTTACATTACTTTTTAAAATAATTAAGATTGAAGAATTGCTCTCCCTGGGAAACTTGTTTATCCCCCCTCTAGAAAAAAGTCTGGGTACACCCGTGGAAGAGACCGAGAAAGAGACAGCATTCTAAATCAAGACGAGATGAAATTCAGTGCCCGAGTCTGTAGTACCTATGTCTCGTTGGAGACTTCCTTCCACATGATATTTGAAAAAATTATGTTACCAAATTTACATTAGTGTCAGTGCTTGAAGTGGTATCCCCAGCTAGCAATATTTTCACAAAGCATCCCTGGGCTCTCCCATTTGTACAATCTTAATTTATACAACAAATGCTAAAAGAGTGTATTTTCATTTAATTTTCGCACTTAAATAAGTGTGTCGGGCAGGGGGGGTCAGGATACCCTAAATACGTCCTTCAAAGCCATATGATCGTAACTTAATCCTTGCTTTCCAATAAGTGCAGAGAAAATTATACAAGAAAAGCTAAACGAATATTTTTTTTAATTTTAGTACTTGATAAGTATTTCGGGGGGTCCGGACCCCCATAAATACGTCCTTGGACATGTACTATGTATAAGTTTGAGTTTGAGTTGCTGTTTTAAGTCCACTTTATGCACAGTAAGACTAATCGGAACTGGACCTACAGTTTAAAGTTGGATCTGAACCACTTGTGCCTCCACCGAACCCGGGACCCCTTGATTACAAGGCAAAGATGCTACCACTGCACCATGGAGGAGGCCCATACTATGTATAAATTTTAGTGATAATCAGTCGAAGTCAAGGGTGGCACAGTATGCCAGAGTTTAGAGCCTGCAATTTCCGCTACATATACATCTTGCTTTCTCTTCTCGACATTCATAAAATTTTCGGCTGTCCCTTTATGGTAGTTAAGTATTTGAATGTGTGTCGAATTCAGTACGCTTATACAAAAGTATTTTTTTATGCCATAAAATTCTCGGACTGCATACACAAAATTTGGTCCGGGCACAACTAAATCATCACTCAAAACTTTGATTTTCAGTTGATCTGTGCAACTTATTTATTTTTTAATAAACCGCTCCAATACCCGGTACTGCTAAAATATTCACGAGAGAAAGAGACCTTCGATCTCTTGCACCCTCGATACGAACTAGCACTACCGAAGTTCCGCTGTCGTCAATGTCTTCAGCTTTAGACCCGAACTGGAACTAGTAGTAGACTTCGTTACTTTACGATATTTAATCCTTTTCATTTTCGAACAGTGATGTGCACTGAGGAGTAGCTAGTCTAGCAGAGATAGATTAATCAATCTCGCATCTCGAATTATATTCAAATCACAATATTTATTGTTTTGTTGAAGCCACAGTTCATATGCAACACTTCTTTCACGCCCTTCTCGTCCCTCGGTGCGTTCAGCAGCCAAAGCTCGCTCTTTCTCCACCTCACAGTTCCAGGTAGAAACGGGTTTCCGAAGGGAAAGGGAAGATTTCTGATTTTACCTCCCTTGCCCCCTCGTCCCCGCTGCAATGGTTGAAAGCACGTGCTTTCAGGTCCCCCAGTCTATCTCCTATAGGACAGATAGGGGATTGGTTTCCATTCGATTCCTTTGTAAATCCTCTAAAGAACTCAAGCGAAAACTTTCTGCAGTACTTATGTTCTCCGTATTTACACATTGTACAATATGTATGTATATTATGGGATGTTCTTTTATTATTTATGCAATTGGAACGTCTTATGTGCAGACAAAAATGTTATGCTTTTTTTAAAAATATGGAATAGGCTTTATAATGATTAAATAACAAATATTTGCTCACGCTCTCTCTCACTCTCGTTTTAGTAGTGTTTTATTTTAATATACTAATCTCTTGGCCTCCAATAAAAAAAATTGATAAGCTAAACAATCATAAATACGGATGTATTTATTTGGGAAAGTGAACGCACGTTCTAATTCTTGTTGTTGGTTTGGTTTATTTTATTTCGCTTTTCTGCCACATTTGGTTATCGCGAAAATGAGGATGAGTGATGATATGATGAAACTTATGAACGGACCTTACAAAGAACAAATCAAGCCGTAATTCGTGACGAGCGTGCATTCTTGTTCCTATGTGTTGTACTCTGCCTGCAGTGAATAATGAAAAAATTAGAAATGGAAAATGTATCCCAGAACTCAAAAAGCCAAATGAATATCATTGAAGAAAGTAGAAAAGCGGTTTGTTTAAAGGTGTGTTTTGTTAGAAGTTTTAAATTAAGCTTTTCAATTGCCGCGATCGTTCTCCATATACAATGATGGAAACCATGCACAGAATACCATCATACCATGTTTGTTGCGAATCACTTCATGGAAGAATGGCGGAAGTTAGTAATCTGTGTGGTGTGAGGAATATGGCGACTTTGAAGATAGGAAATGAAGTTAGTTATTTTGTAAGTTTTTCTTAGTAAATTTTAGTTGGGTACATATTAATGGTAACAGTATGGTATAGGGAAAACACATTTCTTCAAATTTACAGGAGAAACTACTTACGGAACTGAGTTTCTGTAGACATCTGAAAGCTCGTGGAAGAGTTTTCTCCCTTCGTTCAACTTATTTGGCCAGTAAATAATGTATTTTTCGATATTCATGTCTCTCCGATGCACAAACGCTCTTGCCTCCATTACGTTCAACTAAGTGAACCAAATGTCCACGTCGTGGAAAGTCGTGAGGGACAATCATAAACAGAGAATTCTAGGCTCCTGATTTCACAGTGCCCTGCAGATGCACTGGGAGGAAATTATTTGTATTTTCTTCTCTCTTCCATCGCTTTACCTAATTTCTGCCATGATGATGAACGTTGATTAAATTAAACGGGTGAAGAGTGGTTGCAAGCAAAACACTCATGCAAAGGCCAGGGCTCGAGCCCGGATCCTTCAGTAACGAGATCGTGAGATGGGGAAATTAGGGAAATCAAGCAATGCAATTTTTTTGGAAAAACGTTAATCATATATAAAGATGGTATTTCAAAAATTCAATTGAAAATTACCACTCAGGAAAAATGCAGTTTGTTTTACCGATACCCACGTATCCGAATGGTTAGCGCCTTCCTCTCATGTTTGTTGTCGGCCGACCTCCGTGGGGAGTGCAAGTGGTTCCGGATCTGTACCCGATGGAGGTATATAGTGGTTCGGATCCCACATTAAACTATAGGTCTAGTCCCGATTAGTCTTTCTGTGTATAAAATGGACTTAAAACGTCAAATCAACCAACCGTGGGGGAGCAGTTACCACAGCGTGCTACGACAGCAGGAGTTCCGGGTTCGAACCCCTACCTGGACATGGGTGTTCTTTGTGTTTGTCTCTTCATTAATTTTGTCATCTTCGCGATTAACCAAATGTATCAAAGAAGCGAATCAAATCAAATCATTCATTCATTGATTGTTTGATTTGGTTTATTTTACTTCGCTTTCCGCCATATTTGGCTAATCGCGAAGATGATACAATAAAATTGATGAAGGGACACACAAAGATCACCCATTGCCAAGCCGAGATTCAAACCCAGCATCTCTGGCTCAGTAGTCAAATCAAATCTTTTTTTATTTTCGAAAGTGGGTGGAAGTTATGTGTACAATTTTTTGTAGTCTTTCCTAACTTTGCAATTTTTCCTGTATTTGACGTTCTTCTTTTAGGAATACTGGGCCCTAAAAAGGGAGGGAGGATTATGACCTGTTGGGCACGCCACTCATTGCTACCCCAAGTGTCGACGTCACCGCACGTCACTGTTTTCGAATCACCAGATCTTATAAAGCAACCAACATTGACTGATCACTAATCGACTGTATGCATTGTCACACTTACCTCTGAAGTCTCATTAACCGATTGTACAGATCAACGGGGAAATTGAAGCTGCTTATTTATATCCTCATTATATTCTAGAACGTACCGCAGATAAAACTATTCGTTACTATTGCCAGTAGTTCAACACTCCTTCTCTTATTCAACAACATTTCCTCTCGCGCTTTCCAGACATTAAAAATTACAACGAATCGTCCCACTTATGGTACACCGTATAGGCGCCGACTCCATGGGGCTTGGGAGGGCTCGAGCCCCCCAATATTAACGATGTGGGGGCAGAGCCCCCCAAATAATTTTGCTTAAGAGGATCTAATGTATTATTTTGCTTCTCTTGTAAAGTTTTATCTGAATTGTGCCACATGAACTTATCTTTAAATACACATTTGAAATTTTCTAGACCATCAAATTTGGGGGGCTGAGACCGCTAAACCATCAACTTTGGGGAGACAGCAAAACACATGACTTATTACTATATACTAAGTATGTAATTATGAGTATTGTTAACATTTTTACTAAAAAGAGTTTCAAAAGACGATGTGCATGAACTAGGGTAGTGGATGGGACGTTCGGGCTACAAATGGCTCTCACATGACATTCAAAACCAGATCATTGATATATTAGGGAGATCTGTTTTGCGCTCCGTGGTAGCAGATATTAAAAGTGGGGAATATTTTGCTATTATGGTGGACGAAACTTGTGACATATCCATCCGTGGACAATTAATATTCTGCATTCGAACTGTGAATAAAAAAATGATATTTGTGAGGAATTCATGGGCTTTTATTAGGGGTTTGCGGGACGGGAAAAAATTTCAATTTCCCGTCTTAAGTCGGGAAATTTTCGGGACGGGAAATGTTCGAAATTTTCCGAAGCTCTGAAAATCTCGAATTCTACACCTCATTTTCACTTTAAGTGATTTCTGGATTAAAAACTAACAATTCTGATAAGTTCCAGAAATTGACAATGCAGAAAACGTCGAGAAATAACGACATTTTAAAATGAGCATTCGGTATTTCCCGACTGCTCGGGATCCCGCACACCCCTAGCTTTTATGAGATTCCGAACACTGAGGCCAAAACTTTAAAAAGGGAGAGAGTGAGTCATTCAATAATTTATTTAAGTGATCAGAGTCACCCCAATAATTTTGACAAGTCAGCGCCCCTGGTACACCGAAAGCGCAAAAAGAGTTTACGTGCAATATTATCAACAACAGGGTTATAGAACATTCTCCGTCTTGTATTTATGATTATTTCTTTCCTTAAATTAGTGTCACATTTTTAAAGCAGACAAAAACATAATTTTATGTAGTGTAAACTGAAAAACTTCCTAAGCGAGCTCCAGCCCCCTGATCCCCACCTTGGATACGTGCTATTAACAATAACAAGGTTATAGAACATTCTCCGTCTTGCCTCGATAATTATATATCACCTTAAATTATCGTTACATTATTCAAGAAGCCAAAAACCTAATTTTATCTAGTGTAAACTGAAAAAAAATCCATGGGGGACCTCGAGCCCCTCGGATACGTGCTATTATTAATAACAGGGTTACAGAACATTCCTCGATAATTATTTCTCTCCTTAAATTATCGTCACATTATTTTATTTCATACCGCTGCCTCGAGCCCCCTAAGCCCCCCCACTTAGATACGTGCCTGGTCATTGGATAACATTTCACTAGATTTCAGATTCCATTAGGTTAAAAAAACATACTTTAAAATTCACCAATATCGTACATGTGCGTAGTTCTCATTTTCCGAATATTTGGGAGATGAAACCCCATCATTTCCCTCCACCTCTAATAGCTACGGTTTTGCCTGAAAGATAATTCAAGATTTCGACTACTTGGTGGCGCCACCGTCACCGTAGGTAGCGATCGTCAATCGTCTCTAATGTTCGTTGAATTTTTGTGAAAACTTTACGTTTGTGATATGTGTGTATTTTTTTATGTTTTTATTTAAAGACAACGTAAGTATTACTTTTCATTTATTTATGTCGTAACTAATAATTGGTTTACTACGTCAAATGAGTTGTTGACGTATGGTTGAGAACTACCACTTTCTATGACACTTTCATTTGACAGGCATTGGAGTATGGCCTTTCGATGATATCTATGTAAATGCATTTCCCGGACTTTCACATATCACTTACATGAATGAATGTTTGGTAAGAAAGCTTTGTAATATGGTTTTATTCTGTAATTATTATTGCAAGAAGACATCATCATTCTTTTACATTACACTTTAAAAACAACCACGTACAAAATTTTCCCTGTGAGTATATTTTTGCAGTAACTTTGGATTTGATAGCTAACTTCTTTTTACATATATTTTACTTGTTATGCTCACCAGGGCATATTTATTTAAATATGTTCATGGTATTGAATACAGCTGGCGTGACTAGTAAATTAGGGATACTATGGTACAGCCCATTTTATGACGTTTAATGCAAATTTTAGTATTACCACTGTTAATATACGGACCCAAGTTCCGTTTGTTTAATTCCAAATTAATCATGGTACACAAGCCTTTTTTACATGGTTCGATTTATATTTATTTCTGTGGGCTCGGGTACCCTTTTCTACACCCTCGAATTTTCGCACATTTCAAATATTCTCGTTACGAAAATTAGTTCTTCATAAGAAACGATGTTTCTAAATAGCGCGGAAAGTAATTTTTTTAGATCTACGTGCTAGGAAACTTACGTTTTTCAATATTTAGATTCCTTATGTAACGTCGAAACGGTTTTGCAGGGATTTCATCATGGCGCATCTTGGATTCATGTCACAGGCGCACGTCTGAACATTTTCTTTTTCTTCTTATCTTTGACTTGTGCAATGGGATAATTTGCAATTTCTTCTTGTTATGAATGACTTGTGCAATGGGATAATTTGCGATTTCAATATATTATTTATGTAATTTATTGGCGGATTGGATATTTGAGACATTGCAATTGTTTTGTGCGACTTTAGACATTGGAATTGATTTGTGTGACATTGAATTAATACAAAAGGACTAAATATGAGATTGACACACGTTCAACGGATTAAGGACATAGAGGGCTTTGTTCGACGAGACATACGGGACATTGTACTTGACTTACAGGGAGATGGTCTGCTGCCCCACGAACCATTGGCGCTAGGCCCACGAACCATTGGCGCTAGCCCCACGAACCATTGGCGCTAGCCCCACGAACCATTGGCGCTAGCCCCACGAACCATTGGCGCTAGCCCCACGAACCATTGACGCTAGGCCCACGAACCATTGGCGCTAGCCCCACGAACCATTGGCGCTAGCCCCACGAACCATTGACGCTAGGCCCACAAACCATTGGCGCTAGCCCCACGAACCAT
This sequence comes from Lepisma saccharinum, assembly GCF_977018435.1. Lineage (NCBI taxonomy): Eukaryota > Metazoa > Arthropoda > Insecta > Zygentoma > Lepismatidae > Lepisma > Lepisma saccharinum. The sequence continues at coordinate 12,102,593 of NC_139239.1, read as the reverse complement.
TGGCGCTAGCCCCACGAACCATTGGCGCGTGGATAGGTTAGTTCAGTTAGGTTGAGATCGATAGTTAAAATTTGGTGTCGTGTTAGTATCACGATCTAGAAATTGGAAATAATTGCGAACCATTTCAAACGACAAAATTTCAACTTTAAACGGCTGTACAGTCGTAAATACTTCTTTCCGCGCTCCAATTTTTTTTTATTCACAAATAGGATCACATAACCTTCATAATGAGAGAAAAAAATTTCAAAATTCGAGGGTGTAGAATAGGGTACCCGACCCCTGCTAATCACGAATCTGCAGTTAATATTTGGCGCTCACGTGTAGAAATTCGAAAAAAAGGGGGGTCCGTGATCGCAACCGACAATGCACGATTGCTCGTTGTTTACGTGTTTCCAATACTGAAAGAACGAAATTACGACCCTAAATTGTAACTATGTTTGCCTAACCTAACCTTACCGTGAATGGTTTTGGGGGGCTATGCGTGAATGGTGTGTGCGGCACCGTGAAAAAATGTTCCAATACTTAAAGAACGAAATTAGGACCCCAAATTGTAACTATGTTTGCCTAACCTAACCGAACCTAACCTAAGAATGGTGTTTGCAGCTATGCGTGAATGGTGTGTGGGTCACCGTAAAAAAAAATCAGTTTTGTAGCACTTGAGCGACAAATTACAACTACAAAAATCGTGATCAAGTGTCCTAAAATATTGAATATGAATGAATGGCCTGTATTATTAATATGGGTAACAGTATGGTATAGGGAAAACACATTTCACTCGTTCATTTCGTCATTTTTTACATTCGTACTTACCTATTATGCATTGTGAAACATTGTTTAAGGTGTGATTTCCCTTCTTTCATGAAAAAAGCTTCAATTTTACACATATCGAGTAATTATTGTTCGTTCCTCTCACACACAATATGGCAGAGAAATCTTAGACTAGCGTTGTTAGTGGGTTTACAGTGTTGCAACCTTCTTCACTGAAAAATGCCTACTTTCGTGTTACACATTTTGTATTTTTTCCAGGTTCGAAAACCCCACGAACCATGCACGGATAGCCCCACAAACCAATCATAAATACACAAACCATTCATAAATAGCCCCATGAAACATGCACGCGTAGCCCCACACACCATTCATGGGTAGCCTCACGAACCATGCACGCATAGCCCCACAAACCATTCATAGATATCTGCATGAACCATGCATGCAATGTTAGGTTAGGAAAACATAGTTAAAATTGTCATGTTCTGGCAAAACAATGGCGAGCTTGGAAACACTGACCGGGGGTTACATCATAGAATGCACGGAACATTTGGTTCACTTAGTTGAATGTAATGGAGGCAAGAGCGTTTGTGCATAGGAGAGACATTAATGTCGAAAAATACATGATTTACTGACCGAATAAGTTGAACGAAGGTATAAAACACTTCCACGAGCTTTCAGATGTCTACAGAAACTCAGTTCCGTAAGTAGTTTCTCCTGTAATTTTGAAGAAATGTGTTTTCCCTGTACCATACTGTTACCATTAATATGTACCCAATTAAAATTTACTAAGAAAAACTTACAAAAGAAATAACTTTATTTCCTATTTTCAAAGTCGCCATCTTCCTCACACCACACAGATTACTAACTTCCGCCATTCTTCCGTGAAGTGATTCGCAACAAACATGGTATGATGGTATTCTGCGCATGGTTTCCATCATTGCATATGGAGAACGATCGCGGCAATTGAAAAGCTTAATTTACAACTTCTACACGTCAAATAACAATTTCAACACGTTGCCCCCACATGTTAACCTCGGATACTTCATCGGGACTACGTGTTTTGTGAGTATAAGAAGTAAGATAGAAGTTTCATTTCTTTTTTTCAGTATTAGAAACAAAATCTTCCGGTAAATAATGAGCAATCGTGTATTGTCGGTTGCGATCACAAACCCCCTTTTTTTTAAATTTCTACACGTGAGCGCCAACATCCAGTTTAATGTGAACTCATTTCATCTGATCATATTTTTTAACGAATCATGTATTACGCAAATGTGTGTATTGTACTAACGTCTAATTCCAATGTACTGCATGAATACATTATTGCATATACAAACCACTATAGGCTAGTTCCAAGGTACTGCAGGCAATACATGTTAATTTCTGCATGTATATCTCTCATGCAACAGTAGTTATGCAAATATAGTGCTAATAGTACTAAATTATGTTGCTTTGTGAAAGCTTACACCCAAACAGAACATTTAACAACTAGCTAGGTAATTAAGCAAAAAAATTGAAACTTACCAGATGATGACATAGCTTCCTGCCCCTGCAAGGAGTTAGTGAACATTAAGAAGGTGGGCAGCACTGCATCAATCATGGCACACATGTCCAGCAGCATTGCCAGATGAACTTCGTTCTTATACCATGCGCTTAAATGGAATACACACACTTTGAACTACTTTGTTTGAGAGGGCAATGGTGTTACATGCAGTTTTTGCATAGCGAAAAATCCGTGGATTCCAGGAGGAAGTATTTCATTGCCAAATGAAGAACATTTATTTTCCTTTTATACACTCCTGTATGATTCTGTTTGGAAGCAACCATTCATTTTCTTTTGTCTTGAGAAAAAAGGGTAACAGTTCCGGTAGTTTTATGATTTTTTCAATTTCTCCTAGCAGGAAGACTAATTATTGTAGAATTTTGGCAAGCATTGTCACACAAAATTTGAACCTTCCTTAAAGTAATGAGCACTGTTTGAATTTCGAAAAAAGTTTTAAATTACCTTATGCAAGCATGCGCGCTTCCCATGGAAAATGTATTTTCCATTGACAAGTGACTATGTATCGTAGACTAGTGGGAATTAATGTAGGAGTAAATCGGAACCTTAGTAAAATGCATTTATGGAATTTATTTTAATGCTAAGAGAACCAAACCTGACCTGCCTAACCTAACTACGAAAGCATATATTGAACAGAATCTTAAGTAATCGCTAAAACTCCGCAGTGTGCATTAACAGAAGTAAATCGAAATTGAACCATGTTAAAAATTGCATTCATAGCATGATGAAATCACAATAAAACAAAAGGAACTTGGTATGGAAAAAGCTGCTTCTTAATGTAGACTCGTATATTCAGTGAAAGGATCTCTTCAGATGTGGCCAGTGACTAAGTTCCACCAAATGGCATGGTTATGTAGCATAAGTGTGTCATTCAACTGTGCCACTGTCCACCATAAAGCACATATCTTACTGTAGAATCTAGGGTATGCTCATGAAATATGCCAGATGGTTCACAGTCATGGCACTGAGTGACATATTAGTGAAGAAACCCTTCGACTAACCATGAGGAGGATGAATAATGATTAGATGAAATTAATGAATGAACATTCATAAAGAAACACCCATGCTCAGAACTTACAGTGGCAAGATACCACTGACGTGTGTTATATTGTTGTACTTGTACATATGAAGTGCAAGAATATTCAGTTCGTTTTGTGTGTGTGTGTTCATTTATGCATTTAGCAACTTCATTAGTAGAGAGGTCAGCATGGAGTTCAAGTACAAATATTATTTTAAGAATATGATAGTTTGAATCAGTGACACATGTGAGACTCACAAAATAAGCCTTTTAATGTACACCATGTGTTTGTTTCCTCGAAGTATATTCTAAAATGTATTTTCTTTTTCTTTTCAGATTTCACCACATCAGAATGATGCACAATGAACAGCCAAAATGCCCACACAACACCAAATGCAATCAACATATCTGCTCAAATACTCAGATCATGCTTAAGCTGCTTCCCATGTTTTCAGCGACATCATCAAATTCATCCCACTGGACTAGAATGTGAAGGGTATGAATACCTACAGCTTGACCCACAAAGACGGATTCGCATTATTCATATTGATCCTAAAAGAAATCCAAATGTAGAAAGATTGCAGCTGGATGATGTAAAGCTAAAAGATGTGCCTCGGAATTCTTTTACTGCAAATAGTGTGCTTGTCGGTGATGGAGAGCAAGGTCCCATGTCCAGCACGGATAGTTCCATAAATGAGTACTGGTTCACCCATTGGAAAAGACCTGTCAAAATTGTGAATGAGTTCCGAAGAAGGAAGGCATGCAACTGCTCATGCAGGTCTGCAAAAATGCCTTCATGGAAGAAGGCATTGTGGAGGAAGGAAATGGGTGCTTATCCAAGTGATATCAACTGTGAAGGAGTTGATTGTGTTGAAACTAGTGATGTAGATATTGTCTGTGATTCAAGTAGGGATTCCCCTGTTGAAAGATATGTGGATGAATTGTTAAGGAATCTCATGACTGAAACTTTTGAAGCTACAAAGAAGATTGTTACAGCAAACCCATCTTATAGTAATTTGCAAGAAGATGTGTTTCATGAAAGTGCTTTCAGTCCTGTGCTCTCAGAATCTGAGGAATTTTTGGAAAGTAAAGCAAGTGATGTAAATATATCCAAAGACTGCTCATGTTTTGGTGACGGTTCTCATTTTCCAAACTGTCAAACTGATATTTACTGTTACAATTCAAATCACGGGTACCAATTAAAGGAAGTATTTAAAAGAAGCTTTAGCGAAAACATTACACACGAACCACGAAAAGAAGCTTTACCAATTTCGTATACAATGGGTTGCGTTAATCTTGCATTTCTGGGTTCACTGAACAGTCCTGACGATCTGTCTTCCGTGTGTTTGAAAGAAGGCATGCCTACCGCGAGTGAACTTCCTCCTGCTACAACTGTTTTGTCTACATTGGACGACAGCATTTTATCTGATAAAACAGAATCAGAAGATATTGACTCTGGTGTTAATAGTGCATCATTAGAGTCACAGACTGTGGAAGATACAACTGCAGTTTCTGGTGCTCAGGTAAATGGGGAGACATCTCAAATAGTCTTCCATGAAGATACGGTGCAAGACAGTTGTTCAACAAGTACTCAGGTTTTCCATGCGGATCAAATTTCTGATCCAAAGTCACAGCCAAATGAATCTACCAAAGATTTACCAAATAATTTCTCACTGCAGTCTCCCTCTGGTACCACTTCGGAAGAAAGTCGCAGGATGACAAATACACACGGAAGACCAAGAAGGAGTAAAGTGACAGATAATGGTTCTCAAGTTTGTAGTCACACTTGCCATGACTGTTCTGTGGTGAGTATATTGTTTATTTAGATAACACAGTACTCGTTCTTAGAATTATTTAAGCATTACTGCTGAAATTATTGTATGATTTCATATTTTAATAACCACTTTGCTTCATTCCATTCAGACATTAGTTGAAGGTCAAAAAGAGGCAGAATTGTTGAAGGGACACCTGGGGAGCTGTAAGACCGATGTGACGCTTCACATGGTGCTTGTTGCTTCTGTCGGAAATTTCTCATAGTCTAATTATTCGTAACTAACTCAAGAGAGAACTTCTTTAGTATATCACAAGCAACATTTCAGTTCAGACTTTGTGTGCTATTGAATTAAAATATTCTACGGCGTGTATTCATTTATTGACATTAATTCTTCTTAAAACAAAGTTTCAAAGCATCCAGTTTTGCAACGCTTGTAAGTTCACCGCTATAAAATAAGCTGCAAAGTAGGTAAGGAAAATGATATAAATACTGGTTTCGAAAGGAGCAATGTTTCGTCACTTCACATGGTTAATGCTTTTGAGTTGCAATCAGTTGTGTTCAGGATCTGTCCCTGGCAAGAGAACATTTTAGCAAATCAGTTCCTTCTTTAAACTGATGAGGGTACAATCCTGATTAATGTATCTGCGCACAAAGTGTGTTAAAAAAACAACAACTTTGTATATTTCATACATATTTATCTCTAAGGCATGACACAGGTTTCATAATTGCAACTAAACCTTTGAAAGACTCATCTTCTAAGCAAATATTGTTTGCATATTTGATATACGTTGATGGCTTTCTAACAAGGAAACATAGTAAAACTTCACATTTATTGATGTGGTTGCTAGGAATGCAGCAAGACCATTTTTGTGTGCGTGTTAAGAAAAACTATGAAAAAAAATATTTACTTTTCATATTGCATTCATCATTTTAAGGAATACCCCTGGGGAATTAGATAGTGACTTAGAAGCCAAATAAAGAGGTCCTTTTGTACTCCCAATCACAAGTTGAAATAAGAGACAAAGTTACCAAAACACAGTGTGGTCCTAATAAAACATTCTACTCTCCTTTTGATATTCAGAACAGTTCTTTCTTAGGATAAAAACCACTAATAGATTGTAGATAACAGTGGTGGCTGGTGAGTCCGAATTAGATGAAGGGCTAGTAAGAAAAATGGGGTGATAGAGAAGAGAAACCCTATTTTCTACTACATATGTGTAATTATTGATCTAATTTTCTCTATTACCCCACTTTTTCTACTAACCCTTCACCTAATTCAAACCCACCAACCACTGCTGGTGGATAAAGAGAATAACTTTGTTAGTATTTTACTCCATACATTGAGAATACTGCATTTCATCGCTGTGACCACCATGTGTTATTGAAAATGCTTTTTTGCAGTATTTAACTTGCTTTGTATTTATTACCACTATTCTTCAACCTCACATGCATATCTTCTTCCTCAAACCATGTCTCGCAAAATATACACAGTTGTTTCATTTTTTTATATCAGAAGATGCAAGAGTGCCTTTGAAACATGTTAACAGAGCTTACAACAGCACCAAAACACCATGCTCTCTGGGAGGAAAGTAAATGGAGTGCAGGGATACTGGTTGGTGGTCAAATTAATATCTGTCTCACAATTCACTGCCACCAGATAAGAAACGTAGATGATGTAGGCATTCAGAAATATTAATACAGGTGGGAGAAAGTTTAAGTTGACATCCTGTTAAAGATTGCCATTTGACTTATTACTTAAATATGGGACTGTCCCTTAAAATCCACGATGCCTGTCAACCATGCTCATAATATGTACTTAGTGAGAAGTAAATTTAGTTTTAGATAAGAATTAGTAATGTTAAATTATTATTTAAAAGAATATCGTCAAATGTGTTTTATCAGCTTTCAATACGTAGATATCGATTCATTATTTTATCAAATTGATAGAGAGGCCTGTAGATACCAGCAAAATGCATCATCTCATTTCACCCATCTGTTTGTCAATACAACAATACAAATTGCACCTCAATATTACAGGAATGCATGGATATCCGCAGGATTTTATCCAGGGAAGGGCAAGCAAGGTATTTTTTATCCAGGGTGGGCAAAGTAGTCATATTTTTTCCCATACTAGTGATGCCCCCTCAAAAAACACTTATTTCAGTCTGAAATTGTCATGTTTCTTCAACAATTTTTTAATAATTAACACAAATTGCTGTGAAAAATGAAATTATGTATGAAATATATAAGTTTTAGGTGGACATTCATTTTCCCGGGGGCCTTGCCTTCCCTTCCGGACATCCATGCAGGAATGTATGATCGCTGCTGAGGACCTCTTTATGCACAAATTGCTCTGTCTATTTGTGTGTACAGGTCAAAAATATATCTGTGGTAGTATTTTTCTAATCATTTTCAACTATGTATACCTCAGGGCTGAGGTTTATCCTGGTACTGCTTCTGCTGCTCGGTAGTTTGTTGTCTGCTGAAAAACCATGGCAGCGGCCATGTGAGTGATGTATTAATAGGAATGCTGGAGACAGCACGTGCTTTGTTCTCTGCCAGTCAGAGCTCCCCCGTTCCCTTTAGGAGGGAAATTTAAACACTTGGTTGCCATTTTTACTGTAAAGGGGGAGCAAGTATTCAGAAAGTGGCAGGAACAGAATTTGCCCTCTAAGAGCTTAGTTTGCACATTTATATTTTATGTTTGCACGAAACATAATTTTGGCAACAGATTACTCAGTGGCGGGAACTGTATCAGAATAAGCCTTCTAGCCTATAGGTAAACTACATACATATTTCAACATTGGAACACTATTTCCCCAGTACAAGCTGGGAGGTTAAATTTGTATATTGATCACAGTTATGGTTGTATGTTAAACATACTTTTAATGTACAAAAAGTAATGTCATAAAGATAATTGGCTTTTTTAGGTGTTCTGCACAGGTACAGTTGGATGTTCCTTAAGCAGCTCCTCTTTTCCCTCAACCAAAGATGTTTGCATGAATGATTTGAATTTTGCTTATGTTTTTATTTACTGTGTTGCTTTGTGCTTGCAATTGTGATGTGTTTAGAGTGGGCCAAAAGTTTGCTGCTTATTTTTTCGTGTATTATAATACTTTGTTTTACATACACGATTGCACCATCTTTTTACTGTAGATCTGTAACTACACTGTCAGTTAAGTAGTTCATCGAGCATTTATTTTTTTAATATATACCATGTACATATCAGTATTATTATTAGTATGCACTGAATATTTTGCCGTTCACACAAATCACAGTGATTGCATAGAATGGTGGAAGAGTATCACCTGGAACTCTCACTTGCTATACATAAAAGCTTGCATTTGAAACAATATTCTACCCTGAATTGATGCAACCAGTTGTACAAACAAGTGTGAACAACTATAACATGCTTTGCTAACCTCGGTTGTTCTGTAGAAAGCTTTTATTTAACACAGTGGTGATCAATTGATTCATGTGAAAGATGATTGTGAGAAAGTATTTAACATTGAGCTGTTATTTTACCAACAATTATAACTTGCATATTTTTCTGTCCTATCAAATGCATCAATTCCCACGCCATGCAAGCTTTGGGCTCTGCTAATGGGAAGCTTGCAGGTTAAAGTCTCCTGGAAGAAATGTAACAACTTTTCTCCTGAGATTCCAGCCAGTGTATGGGACTGCTGGCCACCCACCATCGTGACTAAATTGGGGAGCTACATATGAGTACTGTAAACTAGTCAGAAAACCCAAAAGAGAGGAATAATATTGACTTGAGACTATATAGCAGTGAGGAATGTTCATTGAGGACAGAATCAAATTAACAGTATTTAATACCAGAGTGCATGTAGTAGAAATAACTTGACCTTGTAATAGACAAATAAATCAGGCAAGGAAGCATCATATTGATTTAATATCCTCCACCTTCTATTCCATAGAAGGTCGTGATTGATTGATTTATTTATTTTACTTCACTTTTCTGCCACTTTTGGCTAATCGCAAAGATGAGGACAAATGGTGATATATGAAATGGATAAAGGGACAATCGCAAATATATATGGACGACACAACATGAGTCCCATGGAGGATTAAGCTGGTTACGAGTCCAGACACCAGAGTCTTGTTAGTCTTCAAAATGCAGTCCAGGGTGTACAGTATGGAAGGGAGGTTGATACTTCGGTGTCCCCAGAAAGAATCACCCCTTACATTCATAGAAGACCATGAATTGCTTCTTAAGAATCACTGTATACATTCTTCTGTCTGTTGAATTGATGTGTTGTCTGTCATTTCTCCACACCATGTTTCTCAGTGTCCCGCATGCTTTGGGCTACGGGACGTGTGCAGGTTCGAGTCACCCGGGGGAAGCGTAACAACTTTTCTCTTGAGATTTCGGCCTGAGTATGCAAATTTTGAGTGTGTTAAATGTTGCCATGGAATGTATTGTTTCTGTATTACAGTATACACCATTTTAAATGTAATAGAAATCCGTATTAAATAGTGTAAACAAAAATTATGATAAATGGGTACAAAAGTTCAGTATGTTTGTTCTGTACTACCTTATATGATAGTGTTTTTAGTGAGAAATTTCAAATTTTTATAGTACTTTGTAAGCTACACAACAAATACTTTGGCCCACTCAGCTTTTGTTGTTTTACCACTTTTTTTGTGTTATTTAATGTGTTGTGTACCAAGCATGTGTGTTTGTAACCCTTAACATAAATGTCTGTTGTTCTGTCGCAGAAACCGCTCTTATTCTTCCTGCATGGTGTGGGTGGTTCTGCAGACATATGGTCTGCTCAGCTTGCTTACTTTGTCGGTGCCGGCTATGAAGTAGTAGCTCCGGATTTACTGGGTCACGGGTACAGCTCCGCACCAGATAACCGGCAAGCGTATATGTTCCATAACCTCCTTCAAGATGTAATTGAAATTTTTGACACTTACGTGAGAGATCATCGAAGATGCATAGTTGTTGGCCATTCCTATGGGTTAGTAAAAGATTAAGTACTAATTTCAGTTATCTAAGAAAGGAGAACAGAACTTGCATGTGTGTAATATTAATGTTAATAGTTTACTAAAATATCTGTGTTGTTATTTTTTCCACTTGCTTTGATGTACGTATTTATAAAATATTTAAAGTTTTTTTGCATGCATCAATTAATCTTGATAGACTTATTGTACATTTTTACCAATAGGGGGTCATTGTTCAATGTTCTGCTTCTTGTTATCTATGTGTATGCATGTGGTAGTGAATGTAAATAAATTTCTTAGTAGTTTTAACCAACCACAGTTTTCTCAGTGTGTGACAAATAAGCCCACCTACAGTAACATACAAGGCACATGTATGCAAATTGTCCATCACGTTCGCTCTTTAAGCATAAAATACTTTTTCTAGTGTTTATCCTCAGTCACTAGATATCATGTACCAGAAGTCAACAATAAGGTCAGAAATGATTATTGAAAAAGTACTAAGTGATATACAAACATGAAAATATTTAGTATTCTTACTCCAACATTTTATCAGTGCCTTGAAACAAGGAGCATAGGTACGAAATAGTACTTCCTTTATATTAGGAATGGGCAAATATGCAATTTTGGCTGATACCAATGAAGTACCGATATATAATTTATACTTAAAACTACTTTCAAACACCCTGTATATGTACAGTAACTCCCGACTTACGTAATATGCGACTTACGTAAATTTGCAGTTATGTAATAACTGTACATAGCTGTCACAGGACATTTTTTTATTTGAAAAGTGTGATTTCAGTTTGTTTTTATATTTTTATATATTTTTTTCATACTTTTATAGTTTATATCCGAGTAAACACTGCTCCATGATGTTTCATTTATAAAATAATACTGTGTATACGTACATATAATAATAATGAATATTGCAGTTTATTACGGAGTTACACTTAAGCAATTTACAAATTCAAGTTACATAAAGGTTTACAGAACACATTACATACGTACGTGTGTCGTTCAATATATAAGTTTCCGTATGCTGTAAAAAAAATATTTTTAAGATGCATTATAAAACTATACATACATGTGTAGGAGGATCCTTCCTCCCTTCTCCACATAATCCCCATAGAGATTCAGGCATTTGTCCCACTCTTGCACCAAATTGTCCATACCCTTTCAAGAAAATCAGGGCCCTGGCTATTGAGCACTATTGTCACATTACACTTCACTTCTTCGTCTGTTTCGAAACGGTAACCTTGCAATTCAGACTTTAACACCGGAAAAAGATGGAAATCACTCTGCGCTAAATTGGTGCTGTATGGAGGGTGGGGCAGCCGTTCCCACCCCAATTCTTCAATTTTATGTTGTGTTTGCACTGCTGAGTGGGGGCGAGTGTTATCGTCAAGAAGAATGACACCAGCTGACAGGAGACCTGGTCACTTATGTCGAATTGCGTTTTTCAGTTTATCCAATGTTTGACAATAACGGTCAGCATTAATTGTTCTTCCTCGCTCCAAAAAGTCCGTCAGCTGAACACCCTTAGCATCCATCAGGAACAGTTGATGACTTATTAAAAAATAAAGAAGCACGAACAAATTATTATGACGCGAGCCCGTGTTTTCCGAAGAAGCATTTACTTTTCGCCCTTGAGCGCATGCGCCTTCACGTCTGATAACGAATCGATTGTTGTTCCTTGTAGACGAAGGATGGCGCTTGTCAACCATGTGCTTCTTTTTAATGGCATTTCTTTATACAATATTTTATAGCACAGGGAAACTTATATATTGAACGTCCCTAGTAACTCGGAGGTTACTGTATAGTATATAATTAATTTCTTACTGGACATCCTGACAGTCCCTTGAAATGAATCTGAAACGTGGAAAGCAATTTTGGAACAAAAACCAATTACATTTGCTCTTCTCCCCCCTCCCCCCCCTTTCGGTGGCCCATGAAGTTGTAAAATTTGAGAAAGTTAAATTCCCTGTTGTGTCATAGAGTAATTAGTAACGTCGGAAATTGGTATCTAGCCTTAGTTATTTTGTAGCTTGCGAATTTCTTGGCTGTAATGTGTCCAGGCTGACGTAGACCATCATATGTGCAAACTTTGTTCCACAAGAGAGAATAAGGTAACCATGGGGTCCCAGGTTCGGTCCTCAGTGGACACACTGTGCACAGTGGTTCGGTTCAGTCCTGATCATCCTGGTGATATAGCTTTTAAACTAAAAGGAAAGAGTGGGATATAGCTTTTTTTCTTCAAGACTTCAGCGTAATCTTGCAGATACAAAAGTTCTAATTTTCGTTGTTGGTCTCATGCTAACCTTTGTCATAAACTGTAATTTCAGTTCACTTAACTGTATTTCCTTGACACATCAATATCTTCCACAATGCATTTCTGTTCATATTTGATGTTTGAGCAAATGCTTTATAATTGCACTAAACATCTAATTTTGTAATGTACTGTACAGTGGGGTGCACAAATATTGCCTGGCACATTATCCACAACTATTTTCATTAATTTTTCTCTTTCATCATATATGTTTTGAAGGACTGTGTTTTTATGTATGCAGATCCAGGGGTTGTCAGCACTTGTTCGGTGTTTTGTTTCAATTCTTTATGCATCTCACTGTACACAGTATTACCACAATAACACAGGAGAAACTTACAGATGTAAGGTGAAAAAATGCTTCACAAAGCTTTGAACCTTTCTCACATCTGAACCAAAATGCAGAGAAAAGTGATAAGCAATGTTTTTGTCCTTTATTTTACCGTTACGTATTCCTGGCAGATATGTTGTTGACACATATGGATGGATGCATGCTGGAATATTTTCACACATATTTTATCATGTTCATCTTCTGAAGATATTGAGTTCCATGCATGCTTATTTGTTTGGCAAATTTTGTGGTTATACATTATAATTTTGTCTAAGTTGAATTGAAGTTTAAGAAAAAAGTATTGTGGTAAAATCATATTCATGAGATATTGTAATACATTTGTTATTTCAGGTCATGTTTTGCAGCTGCATTAGCGCGACGAAGACCTCACCATGTTTCACAGCTCGTTCTGATAAGCAGCGGTGGGCCAACACCATTGGCACCTCAAGAAGGTGTATTTTCATTGCCTACGTGCATGTTGGCTTGTGTCAAGCCTCTTCTGTTGTGTGGATTTAAAAGGTATGGGAAGGCAGGATTTTCCTACGTTGGTAGTAATTTTTTCTTTCTTGAATAAGACTAAACTAACTCACCAGAGTTGTACTTTTAATATTTGTAGGTTTGTTTGTTTGTTAAGGGTAATTATATTGGTATTGGTGATAAAACTAATACTTCACTTTCTGTTGATACCCAGATATGTATTCATTGTTGGTGCTGTGACAATGATTTAAGTATTGTTTAGGTAAAGTTCTGCATTTCTAAGTTGCAGTTTTTATTACTTTTCCGATAATTTCAAAGGATCACTTACTTTATTAACGTAGGTTACAGTGTCTAGGATGGAGATGCTAGCACATCACTGATATGGGCTAACATTTTTTTTTCCGTAAAATTTTCATCTAATATCCTAAAAATATAGGCAATGTATCTTGCCTTTAAAATCTATACAGATCCATTGTTATATCCTGATTTTTGAATATACAATGCATGATTTAAAAATATAACAATTGCTTTCCACAATACAAGTTATAACTGCAACTTGTATAGTTAGGTGTTAGAATGTAAAAGTATATTTGTTTGTGATATGTAGTAATTTTTAAATATTTACACATTAGTTTGCAGTTTCCTTGCAACAATTCTTCCCTATTTGTTCAAGAAGTTTCTCAAAATCAGGATGGTTCACTTTACGTAACCTTATATAATTTGAAACATACACACACTGCTCAAACCTGCACAATAACCACAGAATTTGGAAAGAGCAGCAAGAACTCTGAACTGGATAACCTATTTTTCAATCAGACCATGTTTCTTCCCTCGAACTTAAAAATTAAGTTATGTACCCGAGACCATTGGTCTGGTGTTAAGGTTATCCACGTGGTTTGGCAGAAATCTTTATCATTAGAATTATTTTGTATTATGCTTGATTATTTTAATATTATTTTCCCCTCTCAAAGTTAATCATGATGGGGATGAATTGATCAAATAGATAAGTGGGGGAAAATAACATCCGTGCAATTAATAGGATTCAAAATGTGAAATTCTGGCAATTTGAAGCAAACTGCTGTCCAGTGTGGTGTTCCTTCACATGGAAATATCCTTTTTAACTTGGAATATTACTGCTGGAAACAATAGGTGGACAATAGTTTCACTTTAGACAGTTAAGTGTGTAGATTGCTACATCTGTTTTACAAACACCACTATCCATGGGTGTATCTTGTAACCTAATTTTGGCAGGGGAAAGTCACACTTGGGACTTGGTCTCCCCGATGGCATAATGGTAATGTCGTCGCCTTGCAGTCAATGGGTCCCAGGTTCGATACCCAGTGGAGGCACATGGCACAGTAGTTTGGATCCCACTTTAAACTGTAGGTCCAGTCCCGATTAGCATTCCTGTGCATAAGGTGGACTTAAAACAACAAATCAAACTTGGGGCTTAACTTTGGGGTTGCAGAATCAAAATGTGAAATCACACTAATATGATCTATTGTGGGGAATAATAAATTTTGTGAGTAAATGTTTATCTCATATGAAATTATCAATATTTAAAACTCTGATATGATATAAGGTAACCAAGGAAGTTTTATCTGATTTTCACCAGACACCATCAAATGTAAAAAAAAAACTATGTGAAATGGACCTGGCAGGTAAATCATAGTTCCCACTGTCGTAGAATTCTACAGAGCTTGAAGTGCAGTTTGCACCTCATCTAGGTTTCGGAACTGTCATCCTCTTGCGATTTACAAAGCTGCCTCCACATTCTTCAATTTCTCATAAACTTGTTCCAGCTACTGGGAGTATGCTATTGCATTGATTGTTTTTGGAATGTGTTCATGTGATGCTGCTAACCAATGATGATGGCACCGTGAAATATCGTAAAGAACCCACTTATCGCATGTCATTGCTCTGTCCAGAAAGGGATCCTTATCCAGACGTGACAGCAAGGAAACTACAGGTATCAGCTCACGTTACCTTCTGAAATGCAGTCAAGGTTTGTGGGGCCCATCGACTCGCACCATTTTCCAAGGTGATGAAGGTGTTGAATAGTTTCTGCACTGACATGGAATACTTCCAAGTCGTCATATGTTCGTCATTGTTTACCTCAATAGCCACCTGCATAGCATCGTTGTCTGTGGCTGTTGATATTCCAGCATGTGGTTCATGTTGGAGGAATTCATCGCCATCCATGAATCTTTCTAACAACCATTACACAGTCTGCTCATTCACCACATCATTGCTGAAAGCCTGGTATATTTTCTTTTCCTCTGGTGTGGTGTTTGTTCCAATTTTAGACTCATACAGCATATAGGCCCTTATGATACTGTTTGGAGTATCCATGTCTTCATCGATGTCCACGTTGAACTGCACCGACCATAACCTGTTGGTTGAACGTACATTTGCCAACCACAACCTGACTACTTATATTTAACTTTGAAACTCACAGTGCGACATCATCATCAACTGACAAGACTTGCTTGGTTACCTTTGGAGTGTATAATTCAAATGGAAAACTGCTAAATGAATATTTTAACCCACTTGAAATGTTACAATGATTAAGTATCAGTGAAAATCAGTAAGGGTATCAGCATTAGTATCGTATCGATTAAAAGTGATAAATCTTGCATTGGGTCTTATTAGGTCTGATGATTTGAAAAGGAAGTTTGTGAAACATTAACTCTTGTAACAAGAAGGAATGTGATGTTTATATCATTAAAGAGTGATTATATTAAGACATATTTTTTACATTTAGTATTGGGTTTACATAAAAGAAAACCTTAGTGTTCATATATTAACTGTGGAATAGACTAATTAGTGATCATTTTCAGGGAAATGTTTTATTCTCCTCGGGGAAAGCAGTTGAGATTCTCACAAGCATTTGACATCCCTCCGTATGTTCTTCGTCATGTTATGCAGGGTCAGGATTGGCCAGAAGGTGATGGTGCATTCCACCGACGAATTTTAGTACCTACACTTCTAGTCCATGGTCTACAAGATCCGTTTGTGACTCTAGTGGAAGAATGTGAAATGGAGAGAGTAAGTTGACACTATTTGTAATTCTGGGTTTTAATTAGAGTTGGAAGTGGTTGATAAAAATCCTGAGTTTTTTTTCCATGGCTTTTTTGTAAATACATTATTTGGCTGCATTTTTCTTGTTCCATTTCTCTTCCTACTGTAAAAAGACACTCTTATCTAAATTGAAAATACAACTTTCGACATAGAATTCATAACTAGACTCAAGCTGTATTTAAAAAAATACCAACTTTTTTAATGGATATTTTTTCTCCGAGTGTTAACTTCATATATCAGTAGGCTTATTTAATATATCTACGTATTATATAAACACTTGCATAACTAGAGTAGTTTTGTATATATATTTTCTAAATTGAATGTAATAGAATGATATAATTTTCATTGTTTGAATTTGACATGTGAACATGCACATAAAGCAAGGAAAAGAAGACACTTATCAATTGTACCCTCAATGATACCGTTCTTTAACTATATCTAAAATAGAAAATCTAGTATCAAACAGCTTTACACTAGCATAAAATATTTGTATTCTGGCTTTCAAGTGCATTATGTATAATTTGAATTAATGGCATGTCACAGCAAATCTTGACATATTTTGGCCACCCAGTGCGGTTGTCAACTGTTGTGAGACCACAGTGTGGTAAATTCAGTTTATGAAAGTTTATGCCCTGCTCAAAAATTTTATCCCTTTTTAATTTTTTGAACTTTATACATTAATATGCACCTTTGAAATTAAATATTAATAAGTAAATTATGTCACATGCTATATGTCTCGGCATGTTCTCAAATATAAATTCAGGTTTCTTCACTAGGCCACAGCCAGCATCACTGCCCTGGTTCATAGTGGACCTAAAACAGAGAGAAACTGAAATAGTTTGGCCACAAATGGCAAAAAAGAGGTGGTCTAGTTGGTAGGGCATCTGACTGCCATGCAGGAGACCTGGGTTCGACTCTCGCAGAGGGTGATCTAATGGATTTTTTCTGGCCTCGTCCCCACATAAATCAACTCTGGGGCTCACTCAGCTTCAAATCAATGGGTACCTGGTGACAACCCTAAGGGGTTAAAGGCAGCTGGAGGTGGTGCTGATCACATCATCTCTCCAAAATGACTGAGATCGAGAATGTGTGTGGCCGTTCCTCCACATTCTCTAAATGTGCCTTCAAGGCACGGTGCCATATACATGGGGAACTTTGACTTGCCTTTTTACCTTACAAATGGCAAAACAATGTCCATTAATAAAATTGGCTTTCTCCCAGTAAAGCTTTATGATCAGATGTGCTAATTGGCCCTTGACCTACAGCTTAAAATGAGACCTGAACCAGTATGCCTTCATTGAGGATTGAACCTGGAACCCCTTGATTACAAGGTGCCATCAGGGAGGCGCATTCTTTTATATTATTCGATCAAAAATCCAGCTATTTTCCAAAAACAGGACTCTCAATTATAAGTTACTTTGAGATATAAATCTCCCTTGTAGTACCATACTGATCTTAAGTATTAAATGGAGTATATACACATCTAGTTATGCATATATACTGTATTTATGTGTGTATAATGCGCACCCTGGTTTTTTATGATGAAAGGTGACAAACAATTATATCTCCTATATAATGCACGTACAATCCAGATTCAAGAAATGGCTTTCTTAGTTGTAGGTCGTAAAGATGTTGCTATGCCGATCAAGAGTGAAGGACATCATACCTATTCAATGAGTCACCTGTTGTTATTTGGACTAAGAGGAGAATATCCTCTTGTGTAAACAAAAAGTCACCAACCCATGACACCCCCCTCTCCCTCCACTATATTTAGCATCCTAAAGCTTTCACTCTTTACCCACCTTATATATTCCGTAATAGTAGAAAGCAAGATCAAAATTACCTTATTGATGTGCAGTGCTCAGGAAGTTATTTTCTATTATTTCTTGCCCAACAAATATCACTGATATGCATCCCATGTGACGAGAGGTGCATGCTCGAATTTTCTGCCAGACTGGCACTGTTTTTCTTGATGTCTCGGAACATTACATTACAAAATGAATAATCGTGGGAAATGGCCTTCAAACTTTTATATGTGGTTTTGCTCATCCCTTCTTTACTTTTTCTAAGAAAAACTTCAAAATATATACTTTTTCCGTGACTAACGTAACATTTATATGAGGCCCATTTAGGACCCTCAAACTAGCAGTTAGCAGCACAAGATTTCTTCCATTAATTAATTCTATTTCAAATTCTTTATCAGCCTGAAGCTGATAATACACAGGATGTCATTACATACATACATACAAGGTGGCGCAGGGAAACTGAAAATTTTGAATGTAGGATTAGCAACACTGTAATGCCGGCATTTATTCTGGACCGAATAAATGCATTAAAGCATTTACACATTTGGCCAGTAATACACTGTAATTATAATTTTATTTTTACTTATCTTTTCATTCATCCAAAGTACCATAAAAATCAGAACGTTCCTTCATTTTGTGATGAACTTATTTCAACCGCATTTCACATTAGTGTTGCTATCTTGAATGGAATACTGTTGCTATATTCAAAAACTGCGGGATTTAAGCTTTACAATGATATATAACTTGATAGGGTTTCATGAACATGAAAAATCAATGCAAGTGTCACAAAATCAAGGTTTCATGTTGGCTGTCCAAATTATTCCGTGCATAATATGCACCACAGTTTTATTTTTTTGGATATGAGTAAATACGGTATTATGAATAATATTTTTTTTAATTGTCCTGAAACATATAATAGTTTAATATTAACATTTGCTTCATTTTTTGTGATATCAATGCCACAAACATGTGAAAGTTTGTCCTCGTTAACCTTAGCCAACACCAGTTCGCAAAAACCCTTATGCAACACAGGGTCGTGAGGATGTAATTGCTGCACAATCTGTAACTAGTAGGGATGGAACTATAATTTATGCATTATTCTTTGTATGTTTCTTCGATTCAACTGTAGCGCCGATGCATGTTGTTGAACTGAGCAGCAAGGGCTCCTCTCAATGGCAACTCGAACTGATTCCGTATTCTCTTGGGTACGTACTATTCGAATGCCACCTGAGGGGAAGGAGGGGGGGGGGTCTTCTTCTTCAAGGCTGAATCAGTTTCTTCGAAATTATGCACCCAGGTTGTAATGGCGTGAGCCAATGGGACATGGCCGTGACATCCTGGCTGGTAATGCAGCCAAATACCCTTTGTGCTGCAGTCACACTATCACCGTTCTTATAACACCATTTCACAGTGACCACATGCTCCGCACTACTCCAATGCACCATCATTACTATATGCAAAGCCTTCTCAATGATGTTTCATCAGTCCCTAACAAATGCCGTCACTACAGTGTTGCTAATCCTAGATTCAAAATTTCCTGTTTCCCTGGGCCACCTTGTATTTATGTATGTAATGGCATCCTGTGTTCTATCATTTCCATGACTAAATCTCTTGCAACTACACCTCTTCTCTATTCCTCCTTTTGAAACTGTCTTGTCATTTTGAGATGCCTTTTACCTTAAAATTATTGTTTTTTCATATATATATATATGTAATTAAACAATCTTTTCCAGACAATACCTCGATCAATCTTGGAAGTTATTCCCACCGCCGGCCATCTGTCCATGTTGGAAACTCCTGGACAGATATCGCACATGATCCATTGCTTCATTACCTGGTGGGATGAGTGAGTTACGGTTATCAGCGCAAAAAATGTTACCATGCTACGGGCTTCCAGGGGGAAAATATATCTGCAAACCCATGTTCAGTTGGAAATGGTGTGTGCAGATACTTCAGCTACCTAAACATAACCAAATAGAAACAAGAGCATTTAATTTTAAGCTCATCTCATCGTTAGTCTTAGGTTTTTGTATAGTCAATTTTGAAAATGGCCAATACATCATCATGTTATAGTTTTTTGATAATTTATGTTTGTCCTCGTGTAAAACTGGATTTCAGACATTGTAGTTTACTTTTCCCTGTATCTTTAATTTTCTGATGTAGCGTGTAATTACTGTATATTCGTGGTCCACCAAAATGGGGCTGTTTAATGCCAATCTTTTCTGAATGAGGCACCAGGCTCAGTATGTTCAAAGATAATTTCATTCAGTGTTTGGTTACCATGTGGCTTACATTGGAGCACGATGTTGTGTGTTATTTATAAGTTTTTTGTGCCAAGTAGTCTCGCACAAGTTGATAACTAAAATTTATTGGCACAAATCTTTTTGATAATATTCGAGCCCTAAAATGCCATTCTTAAAAAGCTATATTAAAACACAATGGCATAGTAACTTGTAGGATAGTCTATGGTTCTGTGCGAGGAACACATAACTTAATGTTAGTTGGATCCATTTGGAACCGTTTCAGCTGCCATACATTTGACTATTCAAAGATTCCGAATGCACAGTTTGTTATATGCTGTTTTCTGGTTTGAAGATGTGTATAACTTTAATACTGCCTCTACAGCCAGCTTTATCATGAACAGCCCCATTCTGTTATTGTTCAAATCCTCTTAATGCCATTGGTTCGAGGGTCCTGTGTACAAATCCTATCAAATCACAATATTTTGCATCCTCTGGATGTATTTGTAATAAAATTAATTTCTAGAATTAGAAGTAGTAATGGCAGCAAAGAAATACCATCTTGGATGAGAAACTAACAAAATTACTAGGTTGCAAGTTCAAACCTTGCTCGAGCCAAAATTTTGCAACAAAACTCTTGAATTAGTAAATGCTGTTAAGTACTTTTGAGTACTAATTGTCACCCTTACTCTAAAAGTTAATGTAGGCATTGTGAAACTTTTGCTGATACCATAGAATGCTAATATACGAGGGAGAATCAATAAATAACACAATGATTTTCTTGAAGCAAGGTTTATTACCAGGATTAAATGTAAGGAAGGGAACAGTGGCATATGAACCATTCCTGTCAACCCTTTTGTCACATAAGTTTAAAGATGACTTCTTCATAGAAACCCATTTCCTGGCTGTACACTTGGTCCCGGGTTTGATACCCGGTGGAGGCACATAGTGGTTCGGATCCCACTTTAAACTGTAGGTCCAGTCCCGATTAGCCTTAATGTGCATAAAGTGGACTTAAAACATCAAATCAATCAATCAATCAATCTGGCTGTACACTCAATTGCTTTGGGACCCACTGGCCACTCAGTTTGTGAAACTGAAATTTCTTGTGGACAATATCATGAGCAGTTCAATAGGATATGTTCATAAGGTTGGCTAAAGTCTGTAGGTGGATGCAGTGATCATTCTGAAGTGTTATTGTTTTATGATTCGCACTACCATATCATCAGTACACACACTTACCATGTAGCCAGGATGTGGATGGGCAGTGATGTCTTCTTGCCCCTCAGAAAATAACTTGCGCCATCACAATGTGTTGCTAAGTTCATTCAGGATTTGCCATACACTTCTTCCGTCTCCAGGTGAACTTGAATGGTCTTTTGTCCTTAGCCCCCAAAACACAACATGGTCCATGCAGACACATCTTTCTGTAAAGAGTGTATTTAACATACTTGTGACCCAGGTTTCACCACTCATCACCAACGGTACACCAGAAATAAAAAAAATATTGTGCATTACTTATTGATTATCCCCCATAAAATAGTAAATATTTAGTATAAAAATTAAATGAGTGGGTGGTTATCTCTTTGGAGAAGCTCTTATTTTTAAATTTGCATAAATATTACATTTAGTATTGTGATGGAATTGTGGATAGCCTATTCGCAGCTATGTTGAATCTGTAAATTAATTGGCAGCTTTACTGCATGATGTCATTATCATAGCAACTGTCCACTAAAGCTACCATCACTAAAATATAATAATGTTAATCCATTTCATTCATTGCACTATGCAGTGTGCATCCTAATTGTACTACCTCTTGTATCAACATTCTATTGCACTACATTAAATTATATTAAGTGTGAGAGAGAGGTGTAGTGCAGTTAGAATGTACACTATTTGGCTACTAAGCAATTCATATTAGTAGGGAAAATATATTTCAAATGGACATTTCCACAACGGTTTTAAAATGGCTCCTGCATGTTTTCATATTTCTGTGTGTTCAGTTTAAGGCAAAAGGGGAAAAAAAACAGCCTACCAAAGTTGCAAATTGCAGTGGCATTAAGATTCAAGCCTCTCTTTTGCCCTCTTCTCAGTGTTCAGTTCCACTACCCGCAATGACTCTTTGGGGGTACAAAGAGGTCCTTGTACAAAACTGTTGGTGTTCGGCCCTAAAGGACCCTTTGCTGGTCTGCATTCCGAGATAAAACTTTCAAATGCTTTTGTGAGAACGCTTTGGTTTGGTTGCACTTGTCCTTGGTTCTAATGCAGATCTAAGCCTCCCAATTCTTGCTTTTTGTTGAAGCTTTTCTGGCTTCATCTTCAAATTTGATTTTCTCACTTCGGGTGTTTCTTGGGCAACTGTCATCCGAAGAAGGTTCCTTGTACGGTGCATTCTGTAAGCACAATGTATCTTAAGTGTTGGATATTAAACCATCAATACTAAAAAAGCTCTCGTGTTAGGTCTGGATCCAAGAAAGCCATTCCTGCACTGTGGTTACAGCACCTATATTTAGCAGGGTGAAAATGAGAGAGAGGTAGGGTGATGCTTTACGTAAGTTTTCCTGGTTTTAGGGGTAGTCTGTATCCCCATTTCGAACACTGTATATCATCTTTCATCCTCATTGTCACAATTAGCCAAAAGTAGCAGAAATCACTAGTGGAAAACCCTCTACCAAGTGGTTGAATTACAGTAAACAGGGCAGATGTTAGGATGCAATGCATATAAAGAAATGGATCTCATGTTTTTCACTGAAAATTGTAATTCTTTTGTTCTACAAAAGAATTAATTACTTTCTGCTGTTGCTTTCACGGCTCATGCAAATAGAAAGCACTGCAGGCCAATCAGGGAAAGTTTCTATTTCAGTGACATGTGATGTGCGACTTCATCAATGTTGAAGGTCTATTTCTGAAGAATGAAAACAAATATCTCGCAAATATTTTGCACATCTCATTTCTGTATTAGTAAAATTAAATTAATTAAAACATATTGCAGAACTGTCCATTTGCATATTTTCCACTCCTCATATATGATGTAGGGTTGAGAAGATCATACAGTGTAGTAACCCAAATCAAATTATAGTATATCGTAGAAGAATTTAAGAAACTCATTATATCATAAACTTATAAGTCATTAAGATATTTTACTAGCATGACTGAAACCATAAACTTCTATTAAAATAATATTTATATATTTATTTACTAGTGTTTGTGATATGTTCGTAATACTCTAATTCATGACAATTTTCATTATAATCAAAATGCAATGGAAGCAGCTATTTATATTTTCTCGCTCCTGTTTATAGTTTGGAAACATCTTTATTTTGTGATGTTCCATATTGTTCATAACTGTCATTATATTTTTTATCAACAGTGTACAGTTGGTAACTATAATTATTAAAAGAAAAGCAATATTCTCAGGTGCAGCTGACTATTTCTTCTGTAAATGTACATAACAGGAAATGTTGTAGATAAATATATATGTATATATATTGGTTGTGTAAATATGATAGTATATACGAACAAACGAAAAAAGGTCGTACGTGGTACACATCTTGTTATTTCACATATTGCTTCTTTTGGGGGGGAGGGGGCTAAAATGGGATTGGAGGTTACTGCTTAAGGATTAAATTAGGTGATGAATGGAAGCATGCTATGTATTTATGAAGCAATCACAATCTGTTATGCTCAGCAGCAGTTAATATAGGACATATTTTTATTAACTTAGCTGTTGTACAGGAATAAATATATGTAATTTTAAATAATTATACTTAAGGATATTTCTATGTATGAGCTTAGACTTACAAGTGAATTATCATGTTATGTACTTCAAATAGTTTACAGTTTTAAAAATGTAAAATGTTACAAATCTTGTGAATTTCATAAGGTAATCCATTCCTATATTTCTTGCATGTATGAAATATATTTGAGATTCAGAAAAATATATATATATATATACACACACACATAAATATAATATGCAGAACTATCATTGAATTACGTTGCATTTCAGGTGCTAAATTACTGTACACTCCAAAGTGTTAAGAAATAATGAATAAGTGCTAAATTCCCATTACAATTTTGGCATATGTATTAAACATGCTGTAAAATAAAGATGAACAAAAATTTAAATCATTAAAAAAATAAAAGTGTTTTTCTGTGAAATATCTTCCCATAACAAACATAGGCTAAATGCTTCTCATTCTCTGCTCTAACAGGTTATGGAATGCATGGAGCACAAATTCCTCCTTTATGTATCTTTTCTTCAACAATGTAATAAATTAGTAATTGTGTATTGTTGCAAATTCAGTTTTGTGTATGTAAGCGTAAATTTATTTCAAATCTGGAAAGAACAACACGAACAAAAACTTATCATACACACACTCAGAGGATTATCCTTTGATCCACTGGTGCAGGAAGAAGAAAATGCCCATCAATATGAAGAACAAATGTCCCCAAATATTTTTCCATGTGATGATGATGAAATGATTGAAGAAATCGAAGATTGGCTGGAAACGTTCCTTGCAGAACCACATCCACAAATGATGCAGGACCTCTTTACACCTGGACAAGTAGCCAACTGCTTCATGCGGATGTCAATGAACAAAGCATCTGGCATTGACAATATTGCTTAAGCAGCCCTGACACTACCAGAAAACTACTCGTGTACGCAACGAAAAATCTTCAGTGGCATGCTGCGGAACTCTTACTACTCACGCAATGGAAGATAGCAGTAGTCTGTCCAGTTCCAAAGAAAGGAAAATCTCTCTCTTCCCTGTCAACTGCAGGCCGATAAGTCTTGGTCTTCTAGGAAAGACTCCTTCAAACACGATTACAGCAACAAACAATAAAGAGAAACATCTTACTTGATTTTCAGACCAGCTTTCAGCCATGACATAGCACCGACACTCAATTACTTCGAGTGACAGATATGATCGCCGTGAACTTTACTTCAAAGCTATTTACAATTGGAGTCTTTATGGACATTGAAAACGCCTTCGATAGAGTTTGGCTGGAAGGACTTCTATACAAGATGAATCAGTAAGGATTCTCAACACCTTACTATATGGATTATATACAGCGGATATGCCAACTAATAGGAACACCACAGTCGTAGTATATGCAGATGACACTGATGCAATGATATCTAAGAATGTGTGAACAATGGAGGACAACTTTCTGGTGCATCTGTGTCAACACTCGGTCATTTTTTTTACAAGAAGACCACCACAATTTCAACTGGCACTAAGCCTTCATGAACAGAATTCCGCCTGCACAACAAGTCTGTTATCTGGGAGTCCTCTTCGTCAGAAGCATGACCTTTGGAGATCACATCAAGCACCGTTCTGATAAAGGTAACTTAAATCCCATTCTGAAGACTTTGGCGCTCACATGGAAGAATAGACTTAATATATACAGGGTACTCATTTGGACACTGATCACTAGAGCCCGGAAGTTTGGCAAAATTCCTCTTTTTATTTACTGCATATATTGATAAAAAATTTCCGGATATACGTTTTTTATGTTGTTTCAAATGTTTTAGAAGCCTTTTCATTTTGCCTATTTGGGATCCCACTGCCTATTTTTAATTATAATGCCTTTTTCTGCCTTTTTCAATGAAATTTGACCATTTTTTAAAAAAAAAATGTTGGCATTTATTTTTCTTCCGTTTATTACGTGAATAATTTTCGCCTTATTTAAGTAATATTGAACTCACGCATGTTTCAACATTGATGAAGGAGAAAAGTGTGAGAAAAAAGTATTTCATGCTGAGTTAGGATATTGCCTTTCGGTTAACATTTCCTTGTGCATGATTGACTGCTGAAGTGGAGAGGTTGATTTCGAACACAAAGAAGATATTTCTGAAATCTCCCTCTCGAACCCGAAAATTTCAGGAAGTTACGCCTGAGCTTAGTTTTCCTCCGCAACCAGTCTTGACAAGATGGGGAACCTGGATATCAGCAACTATATATTATGCTAACAACCTTGAAAAAATCAGTGAGGTGACCGATGCTCATCCAGAAAATGTAGCGGCTTCAATTCGTGAAGTGAAAAACTCCTGTGCTATTCAGAACTGAAGAATGAACTGTCGTTTATTTTTGCACATTATGGTGCATTGACAGAGACAATTACAAAGCTAGAAAAAAGAGGTGAGACTCTTGTAGCATCCATGAAAATCTTCGATTAATCTATGCAGCAGATAATGGAAGTGCCAGGAGAAAAGGGGTCAGCTGTTGCGGAAAAGTGCAAACGGGTAGTGAGTGCAAATAAGGACTTGAAACAATTGAAAACAATTTGTGACATTCTAAAAGGTGAAAATGCTGTTACCAAAATGAGTCCAGCTACATTAGCTTGTTCTATGTATGCTCCAATAACTTCTGTCGAAGTAGAAAGATCATTTTCTATTATGAAAAACATTCTCTGACAGACGACTATCAATGAATGTTGAGAACTTAAAAAAACACCTTGTAGTTATGTGCAATCAAGACGGAGAAAATTGAAATGCTCTTCCCAATGTAGATTTTAACATGTTGCCAGAAATTATATATAAAAGTAAGCGACTTCCAAATGTGCCATTTTTTCGGTTTATTTTGCCTTTTTTTCATTTTTAGTGCCTATTTTCCACATTATAAATGCCTTTTTGCCTGCCTATTTTAACGAAAATAAATGCCTGAACTTCCGGGCTCTACTGATCACGTATGCATGTATTGTCTGGATGCATAGTGCTCTGAGTCATTTGAAAACACTTCAGGTTGTACAAAACAAGACACTGAGGATTATTACTGCGGCAGACAAGATATACTCCAACCGTTGAAATTAGAGATGCTATAGAAGAAGAAACACTCTTCGACTCCATGTGTCGAATCAAACTAAAGTTCTGAGTACTTCAGTCACACCATCCTAATACAACCATTAGTGAAATCGGATTGCAAAATCCACAGCGACATATACCGTGCGTCCATTTCGATCTGCAGCCGAGAGATCGGGAGAAACGTGGCGGGCGGCGCTGACGGAGGTGCCGACATTTGCGGCCTGTAATGCCCGCATATTTTTATGGACATATGCAGACATTTATATAAATATTGCAAAACTAGCACTAACCTGTGTTATAAGAGTTGTTCAAAGTGATGTCCACCTACATTTACACATTCCTGGCATCGTTTGATGAAATTTTGATTCACACGCAAAAGTTCTTCTTCCGTAATTCTTCCTAGTTCTGCCCTTATATTGTCTTTTAGTTCGTCGATGCTATGAGGGTTATTTCGGTAGACTCTATTTTTCAAGGTTCCCCACAAATAATAGTCACATACGGTAAGATCTGGCGAACGTGAAGGCCATAAACCTCTTGAAATTATTCTGTCATCAAACACCTCCCTTATAGCGTCCAAAGAATCAGCGGCGGTATGGCCTGTGGCCGAATCTTGTTGAAAATACCCATATTGTCTCTCATTATCTGATAACAACTGAAAAAACAGCGCGAGTATTTGTGTGCGGTACCTCTCTGAATTTATTGTGTCTTCAAAAAATATAGGCCCTATTATTCTTTTGGCACTTACAGCACACCACACACCAATTTTTGCATCGTGTAACGGAACTTCGTGTATTATTCGGGGATTTTCAATGCTCCAGTATCTATTGTTCTGTGAACAAACATGACCACACAAGTGAAACCATGCCTCATCTGAAAAAATTATTAACTTTGGATCAACAATACCATCTACAATATTCTGCAAAACCCAATTACAGAAATTTACTCTACTTATGTTGTCAGGGGGCCTTAATTCTTGCACTATAGAAACTCTGTACGGTTTTAATTTTAGTAGCTTAGTGGCTGTATGTGCTGATGATTTTGACACGCCCATCTCCTGTGAAACACGGCGTAGAGGTTTGTTTGGAGAACGTTCTAACGCTGCACCAATTTCATCGAGTTTTGCTTCGGTTAGAATCCGTCGTTTTTGCTTAGGTGTTTTAAAATTTAACGATCCAGTTTCTCGTAATTTAAGGACAAGACGTCTAACCGTATCTCTATGTGGAGGTGAAACGCCTGGGAATTTCTGTACAAATTGCCTACACACGTCTCGACACGAGTCTGTTTTCACGTAAGTGTCATACATAAAAATTCTTTGTTCTAACGTGAACCTTGGGGCTGGCATTCCAATCGTCTGACACAACACACATACACACTGCAATAACACAAACAAGTAACGGCAAATAACCAAGAATAACACACTTACGCACAGTACGAAATTAACACGCTCTTGGTTTACATCTGCCTGCCACTATATTCACAGCTCTGTAGTCGCGAAGGAACAAAAAACTTGAGCTAGGAGATTTCGGATTGCAAGGAAGCTCACGAACACCATTAGCTTTTAACGGTTCGTCTGCAGCGTAATCTTGATACAGTGTTGCACATTCGAAACCTCCAAACGATCCCCATCGACACAAAACTCTTTCAAGGATATAAACTTAAGCAGGACGTTACTGGTCAAAACTATGATTAAAATGTTTTACAGAGTATTATCTGTGGCTCTTAATATAATTTCTAAAGCGTATTTATTTGTGTATATAAGGGTGGAACTTGGAAGAATTACAGAAGAACTTTTGCGTGTTATAACACAGGTTAGTGCTCGTTTTGCAAGATGTCCACAAAAATAAGCGGGCATTACAGGCCTCAAATGTCGGCATCTCCGTCAGCGCCGCCCGCCACGTTTCTACCGATCTCTCGGCTGCAGATCGAAATGGACGCACGGTATAAGCTGCCAAGCTAATGAAAGAACATCTAAAACTATCTAGAACTTCTACTTCTTATCCTGCCATGAGAGGGAAAACAAGGAAATCCAAACTGTGTCAGTTGCGGGGATAACTAAAATAACAGTGGTGTAAAGGGTGCTCCTTCCACGTAGTGCACCCAATAGTCGACCTCACTTCCACATAGTACACCCTGGACTGCAGACTAACGAGGCTCTGGCAACTGGCCCCATGGCCAGTAGAATTCTGTGTCATCCTGTGTTTTGTCGTTATTTGTGCTGAGCGCCCTTTTTAGCCTAGGCTTTTAACCAAGGTAAGGAAATTTTAGTTTTCAGATATGCTTTTATTTTTGTTATGATAAGCGGCTGGATTATGAAGTTAATGTCATAAATATTTAGGCCAAGAATTCAACCCCTTCTCAGTCATCAGGGAGGAAAACGTTCAGAGAGAAAGAGAGCAAAGGAAGTTCGATGGCATGCTTTGTGCTCTCTTTTAGTTCTATTGCTACAAGGTGAGTCACATTTTACCATTTATTATGCCAAGATCGGACCAACAGCCATGTGTTTAAATATGTGAAAATATAGTGGAAAGGAAATTCAAAGTAAAGCCTTATAATTGAAACAATTGTGACGTGAAGTACAAAACATTTGCTCATAATATATGTATAAATGAAGATTAAAATATGATTTCAAACATTTTAGCAAACCATAATTGTGTCCTTTTCAATTGAAAAAAAGACAGCCTTCCACAGTTTTATGGCCAGCTATCTGAGATGTAAAATATTTTTCTTCTTAAGATTATTAAAGGTATAAAGATATTTTTCTTATTACTCCATCCAAATGTAAAATCAGGTCAATAATAAATGTATCTTCTCTAACACTTATGTTTATGAAATAGAAATAAAAAAGTACTTGAAAGTGTTTACGAAAATGTTTTTTGCATTTAAGCATGTATTACTCAAACAACATTGTATTACTTTGATAGCATCTTTTATATTATGTTTTGCATTGACAGGTATGCCAGCAAGTTCTGTTGATTTCATCTAGGAACAAAAATCACTACTCTGTTTCCAGCTTTAAAACGAAGTAGGTGTGGCCAATAAGTTACCGAAATTTGTATTAATGCGCGCGGTGACCACTTTCTATTCGCCAGCACTTGCCCCTCCCTCCCAGCGCACGTGTTACCTTCAGTGTCAGTATTTTCCACAACGTTTCGAAACTAGAGTGACTTTTAAAAATGTGTAAATATTAGTTTTTAAAATGAACACTGTTGTAAATACGAGAGATGAAGAAAATATAATAAAATAGAGGTAAACACTTACGATGTCAGTTCTCGTCAATGGTAATAGCTATACCATGTAAGAAGAATTCACACAGCTGGCCGTTGTAGCGGAGAGGTTATCACTGTGTGCTACGACGCCAGGAGTCCCGAGTTTGAATCTTGGCCTGGGCATGGATGTTCTTTGTGAGTGTTATTTCATCAATTTTACCATATCATCACTCATCCTCATCCTCGCGATAAGCCAAGTTTGGCAGAAATGCGAAGTAAAATAAACCAAATGAACCATGCAATAATTTAACCAGCGTAGAAAAACTCATATCCATGAAAAAAAGAAACATCCACTTTCCTGCTGACGGCATCAAGTACTAAATCGGCTAAAATGTGCCATCCGCGTTTTTGTTCGGCTGATTTTCCTTGCGGACCGCATAAATGCTTGTTTTTAAGACACCTGTTCAGAAGTTAACGATTCAACACACTACTCTGGATTCACCGCAATTTTGGTATCTCCACTTGTTGAAGGTTTCAAATGTAGATGTTTTGTAACACTTGCTGTTGAAGCCACATCAACATTCAATGATACACAACCTATAAACACTACGCAAAATCTCGAGATAGAGAACCACCACACTGCAACGGAGAGGAGGGCAGGTTTTGCAGGGTCGAGGGGAGGAAAGCTATAAATAGCCGTGTGCTTGAGGGTTTCGGAAGATTCTTGACCACGAGAAGTAGTGTCTCCAACTATGTTATTTTTTCCCTTATGAATTAGATACAAGAAATGTAGAGGTCTTATTACGTACACGCGTGTTGGAACATTAATAGAACTTTGTAGTTGCGAAGTTGGCTATATAGCAATTAGATACGATAACAGCTTTGGAATATGACCGAATTCTAACGATGTTTCTATAAAGGTCGGGTAGCAACACTGAATGGCACAGTTTGCCCATCTGTAACTTGTGTCCCCGCCCTCTACAAATTCCTTCTTGGAAGCACTTGCCAGTGTATGCATCTGGCATTTTTCTTTGACAAGCTGGGGGAATTCAGGTTCCTGAAATCTGAGCATGTTTTATGTGGGAAGTAAAGGAAAGGAAGCGTAGGTGGATCATTTAATAAACGCTAAAGTAACATTCCGTAGGATTTTAAGCATCACTGGTTGTATTTGCACCAAGCACTTTGGATTTTCTCAAAGGTTTCCCTACAATTTTTTGCAGTGTGTTGATTTTACCATTCTAGATAAAACGCATGAAGTTCAAAGTAGTGTGTGCGTGTTTGTGGTATATACATCAACACGTGTGTAATCTAGAGATTCCCATGTCAGTCACTGTCAGTCTAAATCATGTTTTCTGATTCTGTCTAGTCCGGTGTTTCAAGATTATAGACTTGACTTAATATTGCGAATTTGCAACACTGCACAATGCAGAGTGACGGACAAGTAGCGGGAATTTCGTTAATTTGAATGAGTGAATGTCACCGTAGGTGCTTTACTAAAGAATGGTTATGAATTCATAAGCAAGGATAAGGCTAGTAAATGCTTTGAACAGCATACAATGCTGTATTACTCTAGTTTCAAGACGGCATTGAATGGACTATCTATCAGGGTGCAAGAGGTCTGCGGAGGGACTACTGCCAGAGTCCACCAATAGGGCTGCACTGGCTTTCTCTAGAACATGTGCTTTTGTTTACATCCACTTCGTAGTGGAAAAAAATGGACTTTAGGTAGGTTGTCTAGTTTCATATATATGTATTCACTCAAAATTGTAGTTTGTACTTGTGGCCAGTCCACAAAAGCCTAATAACTAGAGTTTGACCAATCAGGTTGAATCACTGATACTGGCCAATACTTTTCCTAAGTGAAGAATATGCAAAAACGCCTTGTGACACTGACTTGGACTCTAATGCAAAATTCACAACTTTGCACCAATATTTTTGGAAAAAAATGTACTTAGTAATATTGTGATTATCTTATATGAAGGGCTCGGGTGTAAAACATGGTAAGTGACAGTTTGGTCATTTCCGAGTTCATCTACAGAAGCTCTACTGTAGATAAATTGTTTTCATGTTGTGTTTACCAATTTCACAAGGCTTCACTGAGTCCAATGCAAATTGTATCACATGGCAATTTCACTTGAACATTGAAGGATAGCACATTTTATTTTGTAACTCAAAAATTACCAAAATTTCACTTACCGTGTTTTACACTCGAGCCCTTCATATATGAGTTTGTGTACATTTTGAAGGAAAGCTGTTTGATTGATATGGTGTAGTTCCACAAAAAACTTATGTTGTAATATTTATAGTATATTGTGGACAAATTTAAGGTGTTACAATGTTGAAATGCCAGCCTTAGTATTGACCAGTTCAAAGTGGTATTGGCTCACTGTATGCTACCATAACCGTATAGCAACCACAGAAGAGGTTCCAGAAATGTAGACATTACATTGGGATGGAATTGAGATTTCAGTTTAATCTAGTTCCTATGGATGTTCTTTGCTTTCGTTCTTCTTTTCTTCTTTTTTTTTTTTTTAGTGTGATATGCTTCCCCTTTAGAACTAAGCCACAGATATATATTTTAAGATTAATATTTGACACATTTCATTGGATTGGTACACTATCATTTACCAGTGTCAGTAAATTTTCTATTAGTACTGTGTACACATTGGTATACAAATAACATGTACCAGTACTTCTGTAGTATAGACACTTGCATGTTTATTAAGTATAATCAGTTTAATAGACAAATGTATCATTTTTCCTAAATTTGTTAATTGATCCATATGTGCATTTGTAAGTTTTTTATATCGAGTGGCGATTGGAATGGCAGGAGCTTGTCAGTTAGTGTGGAAAGCAGTGGCTGCACTCATGTCATCCTCAAACAGCACTTCTATTCTGGTAGATATGAAGAAGAAGAAGGGTCATGTCAGGGACAAAGAGAATCATCAATAATAGAAGAATAGCCTGTGACTTGTGAAGTTTCATGCCACCAACATGCTATTAAAGACTGAGACAGGCACACATTTTTAATAAATAAAGAAGCGAAATTTCGGTACAAAAACAGGGTCAATTTCAGGTTCAAAAGCGGTAAATAAAATAAAATTTTGCTGTTATAGCGGTGAAAAAGCGGCACATAAAATTACATTTTGGTTTTAAAAATGTGAATATAATCCCAAATTTTATTTTAAAACTGCACTTATTACACAATATAAACATATCCCTTCTAATAGCACATTAAATCATTACCAGAATATTAAGTTAATTCCTGCAAAAGAGGTCCAGTTTTGTTTCTCAAATATTTAAAGCAGAATTAATCAATTTTCTGTGAATTGCATAACTCGCAGGATAATTCTGACTTAAATGGTAAATTTCGTGTTTGAGTTTATTTTGCATTTTGCAGTTCATTTCACATCATTTCGTGACAAAACAGGGTAGGAAAATGCACCTCACACCTTTCAGAATCATGAGAAATTAACATTACAATGTGTTATTTCACATTTCGTGTTTTCATCAAAAACGAAATATGCATGCCCCTAAATATACATTCTGATACAAAGCTGAAATTGTTGTAACACACACACATATGTACAGTGGCACAGGAATGTTTTTGATTTGAGGGGCAATTCTTGTTTATATCTTAAATCTTGATCTTTGATCATTCAAATGGTTTTATGCCTCCCCAATGGTGTAGTGGTAAGGTTGCCATGTTGTAATCAAAGGATCACAGGTTTGATACCTGGTGGAGGCACATACTGATCCAGATCCCACTTTTAAACTGTAGGTCCAGTCCCAGTTAGCCTATCTGTGTATAAATTAAACTCAAAAACTCTAACGGTTTGATCAAACAGATTTCTATATTTTAAAATGTTCCCTAATCTCCTGCTGTTGTATCTATTACATGAGCTCAGAACTAGTTTTCTTGTTCAGAAGTTAAATTTACAACCTGAAACATGATTAGAATAAAATGGAAAGTGATTGTCAATGAATGAAGCTCATTTATATCTGTTACTTTAGAAATGTGTGTCCCACTTAATATGAAGCTTGCCTGTTTTGGCTTTTTCCATTGTTTTGTACCCATCTTAAATAGCTTTCACATCCTTTGAAAGTTAGCCAAGAGCAAGATCAAGTGAGTTTTTACTAGTACCACAGTGTAATGTAATGGGTTTCTGTGAATTCTTTGGATGAGAGGATAGAATAGATAAACATTTTATGTTTAGCTAAAAGTAGATTTTCCGAGAGGCAGTATATTTATTGCATCGGGTAGTAAAAGTGATATAGTTTGAATGAATGATTTAGAGGTTACTATAATCCCTTCCGATGCACCACTGCACAATACACTGCATATGTACAAATGTTTTTTTTCCCCCCTTTCAAGGAAGCAAATTATGGATGGGACTTATTATTTTATGATATAAACTAAAGCTGTCATAATGCATTGCATTGTATGTTACACCTTGAAATGTAAAAGATAATTTTTCTACATGCCGAAAATATGTATTGCGTTGTTACAAGAGAATGTTATATGTTGTGTTTTCTTGCATTGCTCGGGGTGTAAGGGGTGACCTTCCACGTAGTACGCCCAAATGTCAACCTCACTTCCACGTTAGTGCACCCTGGACTGAAGACTAACGAGGCTCTGGCGACTGGCCCCATGGCCAGTATAATTTTGTTTGTATTGTCCTGTTCTTTTGTCCTTACGTGTGCTGAGTGCCCGTTTACAGCCTCAGCTTTTAACAGAAGTCAGAACATTTTAATTTTTTTAGTTATGCAACGTTAGAGTGGTAATTGTAATGATAAGGGGCTGGCCCCCGTATAATGTGACGGGAGCAAAATAGCCTAAGTGCTGACGCTCCCAAAATTTTAAATTCAAATGAAAAAATGAAATCTTGCATTGCTCCTGTAGTTTTTTTTAAAAAAATAAATATATAAATGTGATTGTGTGTATTTGATTTTAAAGCCTTTCCCATTATTATTGAAAATTTTAAATAAATAAGGAAATGTTTAGAAAAAATGTCAAGATATAAAAAGGGAAGAAATTCTATTATATGCAAATAGGTTATTTCAGAAGCAAAAGCTTGTTTTTTTGTTACAATCACAAATCACTATTGATATATTACTGTTAATAACAAAAATAAGATATGAGTAAACACAATGAGGGTTGGCAGCTCCTGTATTACCATCATATGTTTGAAAGTTAACATAGTGGTAATGGATGTAGTTCAGCAATCTGCCACTAGATGGCAGCCCCCAAGTAGAACAGTGCTGCCATCTATGAGCAGGAATCTGAAGCTTGTAATTCAGAGCCTCACCACTAGGTGGCCTGACATCTATTGGCAAAGCTCTGAACTAACTCCAGGGGCGCAAAAAGCAAAACGGCTCTCCCGTAGCTCAGTCAGTTAAGGGGGATCATCCTGCCGTTTGAGGCCTGGGGTCAAGCCCTTTGCTTGATGCAGGTATATAGTCTTTGGACTTCGTGATCTTGCTTCCACCTCCCGCCGGCCCCCCAGGACAGGCATTGGTGGTTGGCTTCCGCACCGATTGGAGACCTGGGAAGGAGAAAGGTAAGGGTAAAGGATGGGCTTGAAGAGGCAAGGTATTTGGAAGCACCAAAAACTCCAACTGCTCCGGGATTTGAACCTGGGACCTCTGACATTCCAGGACGATGCCTTAACTGACTTTTTTTTTTATATATATATATAAAGGAAAGCCCCCTAAGCGGAAGCTTCCCCCATCACATTCACTCATATCATTTCATTCACATTTCTATTTCAGGACTTTTTCAGGACGGACAATCACAAATACCCATGCCTTACCCGGGACTCGAACCCGGAACCCCTGGCGTTGTAGCGCGCTCTGCTAACCACTTCGCCACGGAGGTCGACAATGAGCTACTTGAGAGCACAGACATAACAATTTCAGAACTTCTACTTATGTTGCCAACTACTGATGGATAAAAAAAATTATAGTTTCTCACTATGTGGAATTGTTCTAGTCAATGTAAATAGGATTATGCACAAACTACAGTACTTTGACATAGATATGTGTATTAAAATTATAAACATTTCGAATGAAGAACTCTTTGTATGTATCTTTGTTGGTCCAATCATACACCACAAAACCACGAAGATTTTAACATTTAAAATGTGTACAAATAAATACAAGTTTCAAAGTACAGTAGCTCTACATACTATTTACCTAGCGGTGTTAATTCCACATAGTGAGAGACTACATTATTATTCTGCTTATGTTCATCCATAGGAAGAAGGCTTGTCCTGGCGCTGAAAGAAAAATCATTAGTAATTTTTAATGCACTCAACTTAGGATTTGAATTGTCATTTTTCCTAAGGTACCACTGCCAAGGGTGATTTAGAGCCAAAATTATCATAAATTGGTCCATTGTGAAAAAAATTGGTGTTGCATATGTGCATAAATAAATCACTGCCTTGCTGGTATTCACTCGCTCTTTTCCAGTGATTCCCCAAATTTTTCACAAAAGTCTAATTTACGGTCTTTTGGCGCTAAATATGCCTTTACACAGGCAGAATTCTGCAGTCGACATTTTTTTTAAAAAAAATAATAAGCAATGAAGGATAACCAAAGAATATGAAACTACATGCATTTTTGCTATATTTTCCAACATTTGACATTCATTTATTTGTTTGACACCCCTCTCTTATCCAAAACAGACAATCTCTCCCTTCGCTCACCCCTTTGTGATCGTCGCCAAGACGACAACTTGCGCCGGCCAAGTGTTAGAATGGTGGTGTAGTCATTTCTGCGTGCAATCTGAAACAGACACACAATTATTGAAAAAATCTCAAACAAGTGCGGCAAAAAATAATGAGAACAACCCTTAAAAACCACATGCGTTGTTACTGCCTGCAAGCTGTCAAATAGACAGCGAAAATTTTGCTACCTGGGGGATACCATACTCCTCGGATAGCCTATATTTTCCCTCACTACTGATATCGGCACCCCGTCTCCTAAGAACAAGGACGCTCGCAAGGAGGGCAATTGCTTTTCTTAGATATCTGAGGAGGGGGGGGCATGGAGGAATCACCAGTGACGTGCACTGAGGAGTAGCTAGTCTAGCAGAGATAGATTAATCAATCTCAAATCTATAATTATTTTCAAATCACAATATTTATTGTCTTGTTAAAGCCACAGTTCATATGCAACACTTTCTTTTCCACGCGCTTCTCGTCCATCGGTGTGATCCGCGGGCAAAGCTGGCTGGATACCCTAGCTCGCTCTTCTTCCGCCTGACCAGTTTCCAGGTAGAAACGGCCGGCCGAAGGAAAAGGAAGATTTCTACCTCTACCTCACTTGTCCCCTCGCCCCCGCTGCAGTGGTTGAAAGCCCGTGGTTTCAGGTGTCCCAGTCTATCTCCTACAGGACAGATAGGGGATTGGTTTAACTTGATTCTTTGTAAATCCTCTAAAGAACTCAAAGGAAAATTTTCTGCAGTACTTACGTATGTTCTCTGTATTTACAGAACCTTATGGGATGTAGTTTTATTATTTATGAAATGGGAACGTGTTATGTGCAGACAATAATGTTATGCTTTCTTTATTTTATTTTTATTTTTTCAAATATGGAATATACAATGATTAAATTACGAACATTTGCTCAGGCTCTCTCTCGCTCTCGTTTTATTAGTGTTTTATTTAAATATACTAATCTTTTGGCCTCCAACGGATGTATTTATTTGGGCAAGAGAACGCACGTTCATATTGTTGTTGGTTTGGTTTATTTTACTTCGCTTTTCTGCCACATTTGGTTATCGCGAAAATGAGGATGAGTGATGATATGATGAAATTGATGAAGGGACCTCGAACAATCCAGTCCGGGATTCGAACCTGTGATGAGCGCGCATTCTTGTTCCTGTGTTGTACTCTGCAGTGAATAATGAAATAATTTGAAATGAAAAATGTATCTCAGAACTCAAGAAGCCAAATGAATATTATTGAAGAAACTGCAAAAAAGTGTGTTTTGTTACCTGTTTTGTTTCTGTGCATAAAGTGGACTTAAAACACTAAATCAACCAACCGTGGGGGAGTGGTTATCACAGTGCGCTACAACACCAGGAGTTCCGGGTTCGAACCCCGACCTGGGCATGGGTGTTCTTTGTGTTTGTCCCTTCATTAATTTATCGTATCATCTTCGCAATTAACTAAATATGAGAAAAGAGTGGCGCTAAGTAACAAAAATCAAGTCAAATCATTGATTGATTGCTTGATTTGGTTTATTTTACTTCGCTTCTCCGTCACTTTTGGCTAATCGCGAAGATGATACAATATAATTGATGAAGGGACACACTCAAAGAATACCCATGGTCAAGCCGAGATTCGAACCCAGGATCTCTCGCTTAGTAGTCAAATCAAATCTTTTTTATTTTCGAATGGGGGTGGAGGTTACGTGTACTTCTTTTAGTACTCATTCGTCATTTTGCAATCTTTTCCTGTTATTGACGTTCTATTTCTAGGAATACTGTGTTCTAAAGGGGGGAGGGGTATGACCCACACCAACCCCATCCCTTGAGCACGGCACTGATTGCTACCCCAAGTGTCGACGTCACCGCACGTCACTGGGAATCACGTAATTCGAATTGTGAAATCGGAGCGGTATTTAATTCTAAATAATGTTGTTTTCTGTGATGTACAGGCTGTAAGTTACAGCATTACTGCTATGTCCAACAAAATAGCGGGAGAACGTTTCCACCAGAGGCATTAGACTCATGTTGACTGCCGAAACTATATAGTGGTGTGCGGGACGAAAATTTTTGGTTAGGATGGGATTTGGAAGGGAAATTTTTATTACCGACATTCGGAACAAAAAATGCGCCATTTCCCGACCAGGCTGGGAAATTTTTGGCACGGAAAACTTTCGAAATCTCGATTTCTATAGATACTATTTCCCCCTCAAGTGATTGTTTTTGCACAACGTTAACAGCACGCAAGCAGCGGGAAGTTTTGCTCGTTTTCATATGTTGATAGGTGTATAATTTCTTGTACATGTTTTTGAGACATTTCACAATTTATCTAAAAATTTTATTGTTAAGAACATATGAGTGTCTGCAAGGGACCTTAATTTTCTCATTCGTGATAAGACAGAAAATAACTATGATCATTGCCGCAAAGTGACTGCAAGTCGACAAAATGAGATGCTAAGCACGTTTCTTAATGCATATAAGTCGCGAAATAAAACGCGAATTTGATCCTTAATGAGATTCTTACAGTTTCTCGGAATTTCACCACTTTCCACACAAATATAGCAAAAATTACTGCAAAAAGCTGAAATTTGCAACTACGCGATTTTCTGTGATTCGATAATACTCGGGGTGAAATGAAATGGGTGACAATCACTGAAGGCTACTGTTGGGCGATACATCGTCACGATATTTTAGCGATATATATCGTGTCGGCGATACACCGTCACGATATTTTGGCGATATATATCGTGGAGACGATATATCGCCGATATCACGGTACGGAAAAAAATATCGTATCGTATCGTCTGTGACGATATTTTCTTGACGATATATCGCGATATCAAATTTCCGATATCGTCCATCCCTACTGAAGGTACCTCTCCTCCTCGTAGCACACCCTGGAGCTGCAGACTAATGAGGCTCTGGCGCCAGAACCCACAGCCATCATATCACGATATGGTACTCAGGATTCGATATTCAGGTACATAGGATCCAGGATTCGTTAGTCAGAATTGATTTGATTTGATTTGATTTCGCGTCGTTTTTATACCATCTTTGGCTAATCGTGAAGATGAGGATGATATGATGAAATTGATGACGGGACATTCACAAAGAACATCCATGCCCAGGCCGGGATTCGAACCCGAGACGGTGATTCGGATACCGTATCCAGGATTCGATATGCAGATATAGGATCGAATCCTGTAAGCACGGATTAGGACTCGGATTTGAACGCCCATCCTTAGACCCCCAAGCGATTGAAACGTGTAAATATTCATAGAAATCGCGTTCCGCAAACCAACATCATTGGCATTGAAAACTCTTGT
Organism: Lepisma saccharinum; assembly: GCF_977018435.1. Lineage (NCBI taxonomy): Eukaryota > Metazoa > Arthropoda > Insecta > Zygentoma > Lepismatidae > Lepisma > Lepisma saccharinum. The sequence goes on along the minus strand of NC_139239.1, from coordinate 12,062,198 downwards.
CCCTGGAAGCTCGCCCAAAGATAACCTTCTTATTAAGCGGAAACAGGCAGCTAATCGCCGAACACACGCGTTCCTTAGGGAAGCCATCACCTGCAGCGCCATTGTTTTCGCCTCTCCATAGGAACGAAGCCTTGGCTTGCGATGAATGCGTAATGCGAAGGACCCTTTCTGCATCCTGCTCAGGAGCTACGGAGGAAACGTACAGGAAGTTCAAGATATCCAAGGATGATCCAGAACCTCCTCGGTGCGCGAGATATTCTGCAGGATAACGAACACAATGAAAGCTGTTTCTGCTGCTTTGTTCGGAGCGCTAAATTAGGCGCGGAGAGATTCGGATTGGAATGCATATTCTCCATGTAAAGACGAAATTCGACCTTGAACAAGAAAAAGAAAGGGGTCCCGGGTTCGATACCCGGTGGAGGTACATGGTGGTTCGGATCCCACTTTAAACTGTAGGTCCAGTCCCGATTAGCCTTAATGTGCACAAAGTGGACTTAAAACACCAAATCAATCAATCAATCAACACGAAAAAGAAAGAGTTTACGTACATTTTATGCACAGACTAATCGGGACATACACGCACGCACACGGCAAGCAACGGCATACAGTACCGGCGCCTTTACATAGGTGAATATAAAAGTCTAATAACATTTTATTTTGACAAAGCCAATATGCATGTGTGATGGATTCACGATCATTTATGAACATAGTGCAATGTTTTGATTAGCTCTTGTGATGAACACAATAACAAAACCAACCAACTCGTAGAGTATAGGAACCTTCTGTTCCCAGAAAAAAAAAAGTGCTTTGCGTGTGTAGGTGTGTGTGTTGTTTTACGTCGTTTTCTGCCACTTTTGGATATAAGTGATGGTTACAATGAAATTGGTGGAGGGGCACTTACGAAGAACACACCAATGCCAGGTCGGGACTCAAGTCCAGTACAAGGTCGAAAGTAGGACAACTTAACGCACTCGGCCACCGAGCCCGATGGAAAATCTAATGGATGCCCAATCAATGACGTTATGTTTAAGCTAATAACAATAAAAGCTTTCAAATGCTCGAGTAAAATATCAAAACGATGCCTCACAATTTACCCTCCTCCCTTTTGAGGGAGGGGGTCGCGTTGAAGAGTAACTTACGGTATGTGAATTTAATTTTTAGCAGGAGTGTAGGGTCAAAATTATACCTGAGGTCTTCATAAATTACACTTTGGCGCAAAAACTTTGTTGGTTGTCAGAAATCGGGAATGGATGGGGTGACAGGGTGTGGATAAATCACTGCCCTCTTAAGGGCGTGTTGTAAAATCCATAAATCGGATTAACTCAAAGATGCGATGCGCCAGAGAAAAGTTATGAGACCGGGAACAAAATGAATTTTACGGAACTCCAAATGAGAATCCACTACCATGGAGAGTCCTGCCTTTAATTCAGCCGCATCCTTCCGGTATTGAAGCTTATCACCGCCATAGGAGAGAGTCCACTCTTCGAAAGATAAATTGAGGAATAATTTGCACGTCCGAGCATCACGACACTGCGAACAATGTCAGGCAATGTTAATGAGATTTATGATGCTTCTGTGTGGACACGCCCATGGCATGCACCAGTCACATTCTTAATTACACCGAATTACTTCACTCCTGAGGGATATTTGTTTCTTGCACGTGCTCAAGCCAACGCCTATGAGTTGACTGAGACGCAAAAAGGCAACAGGCCCACAACGAAACACACTGCAGTTTGCACTATAAACGCGAGAACGAAATAGTAACAATATGAGAGATACAAATAAATGGCGTTTGTCTATGTACAACCCAATTTTATTTGTCTTGGCAACATCGATTTCATTAGTTTTCCATTCAATCAGTAACATTTTATGTTCTGTAAATTGGAGCTTAAGAAAATGTAAATGTATTCCTGAATTCAACGTTCCCTTTTCGTTGTCATTCTTAATCTGTGGTGCATGACCACCGACAAGGAAATTTAAGGGGGAGGGGAGTTCTATATTTTTAATTACTCTTTCTCCTTTTCCTTTAAATTTGTTACATCCTTTTTCTAGAGTTAGGCCATTGTCACAGGTAGGACGCACAGACTATATATTTTTTTTTACATTAAAGTAACTACACACAGAACCCAAAACGCAATTGACACATATATATTTTGATTTCAATATCACGTTAACGTGCATAAACTGCAAATGATGCACCTTTTAGTGTGTCAAAATATACATAGGAATGTATTAAAGGGTATTTTTATCAGATGAAGTCCCGTGTGATGCACTAAAATGCATCAATTTGGAAGATCAGACAAGATCATTTCGAAGATAACAAAATTACGCATTTAGCTGTGTCAATTGATGCATTAAAAATGAAAGTTTGTTATCTTCGAAATAATCTTGTCTGATCTTCCAAATTGATGCATTTCAGTGCATCACACGGGACTTCATATCATAAAAATACCCTTTAATACAGACCAATGTGTATTTTGACACACTAAAAGATGCATCATTTGCAGTTTATGCACGTTAACGTGTTATTGAAATCAAAATATATTATATGTGTCAATTGACACATTTTGGGTTCTGTGTGCATTCTACTAAGAATTATGTAGAATTCTTTTTTACAATTTCTGTGTCATGAATTATGAAACTAAACACTGTTGATTAAACGTAACTACCCTTAGAATACTTTCCCAGATTTATAACTAGCTATACGTGAACATTTGTTTTGTCACAGGTGGGACAGATAAAACACGTCTTCTTTATTTAAGAACTTTATTCTAATTGATGCGAATTTTCAAATGAAAAATAAATTATTTAAGACAAAGAGAGGAAGAATTAATTGACCTTTTGAATATTCTAGTGGAGTTGAACGGGAAATGTAACAGCTAAAGGAGAAATAATTAATTGTTTTTTGTGTCAATGGTGGGACACAATACAAAACAAAAGTAAATCAAAAAGTTAAAATAAGCAAACAATATGTAAAATTAAAATACCTTCTATGCAATTTACTGAATTATGTATAATACTCGTACTTTCTATCCAAACGACAATTTTAAATTGTTGACTCACAAGATGGTATAAAATTACAGCATTGCATTTAATATGTGTAACATATTCCTTACATCAACTTTTAAAGGATCGAGTTATCAACGCCACTTCCATGGCGGAGTAAATAGCACAGCGAGCTACAACACCAGGTTCGAATCCACGCCTGGGCATGGGTATTTGTTTGTGAATGTCCCTTCCATTGCCGCTAACTTCAAATAAATAGATATAAATTATCTTTTTAATATATACGCGTAGTACCTGACCCTCGAGGACTTTTGGTGGAGTAGAGATTGCATTGCCCTCTCTTCTCAAAGTCAGCACCTTGATCAGTTTCATATATTCATCATTCATTCTCGTCGAGACGATTTTCCAAAAGTAAAAAAAGCGACGTAAAATGAGAAAAAATCAAGTACAATATATTAAAAATGTAAAGCTTATACAATATAGGCTATTAAAAATGTGCTGAATTGCATTCTCCTTACGAATTCCTAAATGGTCCTCATCATGAAGCATGAAGTTATAAAGTGTACAACAATCAAACACAGAAAAATTGCTGTAAAGTTATTACATAAGAAAACTCACTTTTACCGTTTAGTACAACCCATATACTGGAGGGAATTTTCGAGGTGAAATTGATTTGATTTTTGTTACTTAGCGTCACTTTGGGCTAATCTCGATAATGAGGATGATTGATGATATGATGAAATGGATGGATGAAGGGACACTCACACAAAACTCCCATGCCCAGGTCGGGATTCGAACCCGGGATCCCTTGGCGTAGCGTATTCCTATTAAAGATACTAATTTTGAAAAATAATTGCGTTATTGAGCTGAAAATAGCTGAAGAAACAGGAAATGTATTAACCGGAGGTACTTACTAAGTTACATCATTATTCCTAATATACGCGTATGTAACTGATGTGAAATTAGCTCGTATTTTCTCCTTGCAGCTATTGCAATAATGAGAAATCAGGGAAGAGCATATCCCGGAAAAGTTAAGTACAAGGTTACTAATCTGTAATATTTTGTCGGATAGCAACTGGAAAATGTATTAAAATCCTAACGCCCGTACAATTATCTTCATAATTGTGCAAGAACAGCACACCAAATTCTTCTCTTTCAAGTCATATTTATACCGCGTTTAAACCATTTCTACATTCTAGATGCAGTCGAGATGCCCTTGCACCTACAAATAATATGCATGTAATATTCTCACGGAAGGCTGAAGCACTTGGTCACAGGAATAATTGCGTGATACTTCTGGGTTGTAGGAATTCCATTGAAAGTAAATGGGGTCATTACAACAGAGAAGTGTTCGTGACTGTGGAAATACAGAAGCCGTGGACGACCAATATTACATTAAAGCGTAATACACGAAAGTTACACTATTGATACGTACAGTTATGTGGATATATCTCAATTTGGATAGTTCTCACTTTATATTCTTCGCTTTAGAATGGTGCTAAATATTTACTCTTGAACTGCCTGATCGTACAAGAGCTTTGAGTAACAGCTTTGTCCTTTTACTTTCAATTACAGATTTATAATGTAGGGGTGAGAGATAACATGTCATAAAATGGCCTAAAATTGCTGATATTTTACTAGGTTTCTCATTCGTGTAAGTAAATTTAAGAGAGCAAATGCTTTATAAATCTATGTATTCCAGAAGAGGCGAGAAGTGTTGAAGACATATAAGCCAATAAGTATATCTACATAACTTATACTTTTCTTTCTTGTGACAGCATCGTTGTCGCCTTGTAATCAAGACGTTCCGGGTTCGATAACCAATGGGGGCACCTTGCACAGTGGTTCTGATCTCCCTTTAACTGTATATCCAGACAGATTATCATATCTGAGCATGAAATTGACTTAAGACAAATTTTGACAAACCGTTTACTGTAGTAGCAAGAAGGACCGGCCAGACCCAACCATCGCCTGGTACCTCTGGTATCAGCACGACAGTCAACAATCTTAGGAGGGAAGAATTCAACTCGACAGCGGGCTCTCACCGCATCAGGGATAGCATAGCAATGATTGATTGATTTGGTTTATTTTACTTCGCTTTACTGCCTCATTTGGCCAAACGCGATGATGAGGACGAGTGATATCTTATGATTACATCGATGAAGGACACTCACAAAGGAGACAGCACAACATACCAGAATATGACAGCATAAAGGAACAGTATAATTTAAGCTACTAAGTTAACTGGGTATGCGACCAATAGCAAATATAATGTTAAATATACGTATATATATAGTAGGGCCATTTCTCCGGCCATGGAAACTAACTGAATGCTTGTAAGTCATTTTGGTACACTTCTCGCCGATTATTCCTAAACAAAAAAGAAACAACATTTTAAATTCTCCCTTATTACGGCAATGCAGATATTTTCCCTAACGTTTAGAGCTATTGAACTAATCGCCAGAACTACACTAGACATTTTGATTTTTCAGTTATTCATACTAGTTTTCTGTGACCTTGATCGTAACTGCTATCACAGAAAAAACTGATTTGTTTAAATTTTTAAAAAAAAACACACCTGATGAAACATTTTGGTAACAACACAAAAAAAAATACTAAATTTTGTAATTTTGAATACATTATTTAGTGACTAAACAAATGTGTAAAAACAATTTGGTTCTGGTGAACAATAATTTGTTTGGTTACCAAAATCTACGTTTTGGTTATTTCAAAGAAAATTTTTCTGTGTAAAATAAAGAATAACAAATCATCTGTGAATTGCTTCAAGAGGTCAGAAATCTGAAAAAAATATATTTTACAAGAATTCTGTCAAAGAGGTATTTGTAATTCCTGAAGACAGAGAGAAATGATAAACCTGTATCAAGTTCAAGTCTTACGACTTATCCATTAACTCACACGAATGACCTTGAACACAGTTAAGGAAGTATTCTACAAGAACCAATTCACTCTTCATTATGAAGATATGCATCAGAACTGAAAGTGGCAAAGGTTTAATGTTCTGTTTTCATAATATGAAAGTGCTTAGGTGAGAAGCAATGTTCTAGCATTAAAAGATTCTGCTCGACGTTGGATGTGCACGAAGCACGCTGTACATGTTCATTAAATGGTCGAGTGTATAAATCTTGAACAGTTTTTCATTCAGTAAAACGTCAGGAGTCCGTCATTAGGAATAACCATTCGATAGATTTTTATCTATCTTTGGCGGACTTGCTAAAAGCTCTCTCTGTACATTCATTCGGCATCCTCTGGAAAGGAACACTCATCTGTTTACAATCTAAAATCAATGGAGGTGGCGTGTGGTTACACTTGCGTGCTCGGCAGAACGTTAATAGTCTCAAGGTCAGCGGTGATTGAGATTATTTCCATGTAATTAATGTGGATCTTATCAGATAAAGGAAATAATGTGCACTCCTGTTGAAGTGTGTCGTTTCGCCCTGGGGGTTCCAATTGAATATTCGGAGATACAGCAAGAACTAGGTCAAAAATTGACCCAGAGAGGAGAGCATCATATTTTCGGTACATTTTTGGAACTAGGTCCAAAGGAAATGGGAATAACGGTGTAAAGGTCAAGTCGGTTTTTCATGCGCCTGAGAATGGAAGGCGTAACAATGACGGGATTGGGGGAGTTGGGAAGTGAATCGGAAGACGCTGGACAAAGCATCTCACTTGTCCACTATCTCACTGTTTTTTTCCTTCCATTTCTCAATCTCTCCCTCTCTCTCTTTTTCTGCCCTTTTGCTCAAGCCCCTCACTGTTTTTTTTCTATTTATCTATGTCCACTCATTCTCTCATTTCTATTTTCCTCACTTACTAGAGCCCTGTTTCTGTTGCACTACTTTCGCTATCACTACGCCAGGATTTAGAATCAGCCCCGGGCCTCCTCCTTCAAATGGGTTCCCTTGCCTTCTCTATGGTGTCGCCTTGCAATCAAGGGGTCTCAGGTCCGATATCCGACAGAGACACATTTCACAGTGGTTCGGACTGCACTTCAAACTTTATAGGCTTAGTCCTGATTAGCCTTTCTGTGCATAAAGTGGATTTAAAACAAAAACTCGGACTGGGTCTTTGAAAAGAGTCACAAATTTTTTTTAAAAAACGTACTGAACTGTCATAAATAAAAATTATTATATTAATTATAAACTTTCACCACACCCGCTAAATAAAGGAATTACTATTATTATTAATACCCGACATAATGCCAGTATGTATGTATGCATGCATGTTGTCACGTGCCAGTTCCGACGACACAATGAGAAATGCAAGGAAGAAATGTTTCCCGAGAGCGACGATAGATGGCAGCGCGCCATATAAAGAAGAGCAGAAGAGTTCATTGTAGAAACTAGGAGCGGAGAAGAGTGATTATATATATTATAGTAAATGCAAAATACATAAAGGAAGAGTATAAAAATTATAGAAGGAGTGAATAAAATGTTGTAAATAGCCAATTAAGATAATTAAGAATATGCTCGTATATGGAACAATTAGGAAAGTTAATAAGTGAGCAAATGAAGTCAGAAATCTATCCTTTTTGATCCTAGTTATCAAAATTTGATTTAATACCTCTGACGAGGAGAACATTGTCAGTTTTTGTGGTTGTCCGTCCCTCGGTGGCGCTGTGTCCAATTAGACGCCCCGAAGCACTTACGGTTGCGCTCCTTATTAGACGCACTGGGCCATAGGCAGCGCTTGCTGTTAGCGATCCCCTTTTGGTCGTTATATAGGAGGTGGCGCTACTGTCAGTTTAGACCCCCCTAATATTTCTATAAGTATAGCTTGTGTTGCTGTATAATGCAAATAACGGGGAAAGCGAGTATATATATGATTACGCTTTAAAAGGAAAGAAAATAAATTGGAACACAAAAAAGGAGAAGTCTTTTCAATAATCAACGATAGGAAAGAAGAAGAAACCTTTTCCCAAAATAGAAGGAAGAAAAGTAGAAGAAGATTTCCTTTCAATTATATATATATATAAGAAGAATATAACCGACGTAAATTTGGAATCAACACATATATATATATATATACACATTTCAATGTATATACAAGCTTCGATATATATATATATTTTCCTCTGTATTGTGTACAGTTTTCAGAATATAGATCCGCATTTAACTATATCCTCTTGGCTATAAAACCCTTTCTTATTTGGAATTCTCGAATAAAGAACCTATCCCCTGAGATTAAGATTTCTGTAGCCGTGGTATAAATAGTATAGTCAAGTACGTACCCCCAGGGTCGTAGCAATGTGTGTGTGGACCCACCTTTATAAAAGAAACGGACTGAAACATGGTTTGAGTGAGATGAAAAAGCATCTAGTATGAGTCAGCGCAATGTTGTTATCCGCATACCTTCAAATTTATAAATCTTGGACTATCCCTCTCCCTCCTTTCCGTTTGCGTTTCTTACTTCCCCTCATCTCTTCTCATTCTGCCTATCCTGCCATATACATTGCTTCCTGGTTGAACCATTACTTCCTTATTCCATGCGCACTAAATATCTGTTTCCACAGCACTACACTGCAATGTTAGGAAAATGAAACATCCTTTTGTATTACTTTTCAGTGGATGAGAGAAGGAGGGTTGGTTATGTCACAACCCACAACGAAGTTGAAGGGCAAAATGTCCCTGAAGTCCATATGAAGAAGCTTGCTAAGTGAGGAAATGCTTGCATGAAAGGAGAGAGGATAAGTGTGGTAGCAGGGATTAGAACTAGTACTTATGCACCCTACTGCACCAGAACGAAGCTGCAGCTAGTCCAGTCCAAACACAAAAAGCAATTCCAGCACCCTCGCGTGTTGATGTTGACAATTCGAATGCGTGACATTGATAATACGTAACTTTTTTTGTAAGCTTGTTACACTCGCACACGCACATTTCATTTCCAGTCACTTATCGCCATAACGAGCGTAATTTACCTTCTCGGAGATTCTGAAGTTTCCCGTTACACGTTTTGAATTCACTGTGATAAGTTCTTTTGCAACATATTACATAAAGAAAATATTTAGTATCGCTTCGCATCTACCGTTTAAAAGTGTCGAATTTCTTTGAAGTACAACATTAAGTGCATATCTGATTTTGAGTTCTACAATTATTTCCCCATGACGCTTCCGTGCTTTGTGTCTTTTACTTATTTCAGCAAGAAAATGTTCAAGGTCGTATTTAAAAAGACATTTCTTACGAAAAATAATAATAATAAAAAGATTTGTTACATAATCCAAAGAACCAGCAGACCTGCTCTTTAACTGTGATATGTTTTAAGAACTTTTCTCCTAAAGACTATCACGAAATGTAAAAAAAAACGCATCCTTTGTTTAAAATATCCACGTGACATTTTCTTTCCTTATCTTTTTATGTATATGCCATTCACGCTATAGAACACCCATAAAGTCACCATACTTGCAAAGAGTCACCTTGGAAGCAAATTTTCAAGCATCTTCCTTTTCACCTTTTTCAAATGACGCCGGAAATCCTGGAATTTACGTGATATTGTTATACGTACATGCACCACGAAAGTATCTTATTGTGATCACCACCAATTACACTGCATTACACTATACGTATGCTACACCCTTTTCTGTAAAGCAAATTACGAAAACAGGTTGTACGTACAAGGATTGAAACTTGCCGATCATAAAGCTCTTTCTCTAGTTTGCGACAAAGAGTCCGGCCATCATGAGCGAAATAAACATTGCAGTGCATTTCCTCCATCGTGTATTATTATCATACACGTCTCTGCATCAAGCGTGCGCCGCATTGTAGTGATATATTTAAGTTCCTGTTCGTTTATCCGTGGAACTACAGTTTAAAGTGTGATCCGAACCACCATGAGCCTCCACCGAGTATACGAGGGCTGCTGGAAAAGTTTCTGCAAACTACCACCAACAGTGGCGCTAGTGTTCCTCAACTATAAAAATCGGAAGAATATACCTTTTTTATGTTTAAATTATCTTTGATTGTTTGTTTAAGCCTATTCGTTTATTTTTCACAGCAGTTTGAAGAAGTAGTTTCGTATGAGAAATGGAAATTTCTCGTGAACTCTTCCGGGCAATGCCTTTTTATGATTTCAAATGTAGTTTTAACACCGAAACAATGCATCGAGCGACTTCATTTGGCTTTTGGGGATGAAGCACTATCCAATAGGGCTGTGTACAATTGGTTTTCCAAATTCCAGCGTGGTCTCACATTTCTCAGTGATGAATTTCGTGAAGGTCGTCCATCCACGTCTGTTGTTGCCAGTAATGTTGATGCTGTGCGTGAAATGATTGAGAGAGATCGGCATGTGACATACCGTGAGATTCAGGCATCCTTAAACATTGACATGAAAGCAATATATACGATTTTGCATGATCATCTGAACGTACGGAAACTTTCAAGCCGTTGGATCCCACACAACTTGACCGAAGCTCCAAAACAAGCTCGTGTAAATTGGTGTAAAGAAATGCTCAAAAAATTCAACCGAGGCAAGTCAAATTTTGTGTACTAGGCTACATTGTTACAAGGGACGAAACTTGGATCTATTCATATGAACCCGAAACTAAACAGCAATACACTGTTTGGGCGTTTCAAAGTGAGTCGAAACGAACAAAAGTTGTTCGTTCGAGGAGTACTGCCAAGCAAATGATTGCTTGTTTCTTCGGTTATACCGGACATGTGGCAACAATAGCTTTAGAAGATCGAAGGGCTGTAAATGCTGAGTGGTAGCCTATACAATAATTTGTTTGCCAGAGGTCATCAATGAATTGCGTAAAACAAACCCAAATCGTCGCATTATTCTTCACCACGACAACGTCAGTTCCCACTCAGCACACCTGACTGTTGATTTTTTGTACAGTAAAAATGTCGAATTAATGACTCATTGTCCGTACTGATATGATTTATCACCTATTGACTTCTTTTTGTTCCCACACATGAAAAATAAGATGCGTGGTGAGCGAGCGATTTGTGTCGCCTGAAGCAGCTGTTGACGCATACCGAACAGCGGTTTCTGAGGTATCGGCTTCAGAGTGGAAAAAATGCTTTCAAAATTGGTTTGAGCCTATGCAAAAGTGTATCGATCTTAAGGGTGAATACTTTGAAAAACAATAAAGCCATTCCCAGAATTTCACATGTCTTTTTTGATATGGATTGCAGAAACTTTCCCAGCAGCCCGCCTACAACCAGGCATTCCTTCATTAGCTACTATTATAAGAAGGTGACGTGCAATTCAAAACGAGACAGAAGAAAAATCGAAGTGGCCAATCTGCGAATGACGTGACATTGTCACAATATTTGATGGAAAGACGCGAGAAAAACTTCTTTGAGACAAAAATAAATCTAAAACTTCCGACTGCTATTCAATTGTCGTCAGCCAAGGACTAAGATAATCAAGGCCAGCGATTTAGCGAGATGTAAGAGCAATACATTTTGATTTAATATTATGATCGTTCATTTTAATTTCATTTCCGTCCGATTCCCAAATCGTTACCTTCATCCTCCCAAATAGGAAGCTCCTTTTCGATGTTTTGGTTCTCATTTTATTTACATATTTTACAGTGCTTCATTGCTTTTGACGAATGTAATTCTCACATAACCTAATACGATCCGAACTTCGTGGCGGAATCACAGTACACTACGAAGGCAGGGGTCCCGGTTTCGAATTCCAGCCTGGTATGGGTGTTCTTTGTGAGTGGCCTTCATCAGTTTCAACATATCATCACCCATCCTCATCGTCGCGATTAGCCAAAGGTGGAAGATTGATTGATTGATTGTTGTTTTAAGTCCACTTTATGCACAGAAAAGACTAATCGGGACTGGACTACAGTTTAAATTGGGGTCCGAACCACTGTGCAATCTGATTAGGTGACGGCGTTGCCACTACGTCATCATGGAGACCCATAGGTGGAAGGAAAGTAAAACAGTAATAAATTTGGAATAGAATTAACTTACTTCTATTCTATTATTATTTCTACTATTGAAGTTTTTATCAATGGCTTCACCCTCCTACAAAAATTTCTGGCAACGCCCATGCGCTGCACAACTTTGAAACTTTCTTTAAAGGCTGTCTTGGCCTCCGTATCATCCCTAGCTATATCACTTTATTTATTTCGCCTTATTTTCCATGGCATAGTGGTAGAGAAGACTCTACCTATTAATTATAGTTTTTCATTAACATAAACGTATACCAAGCATAAAAGCATAACGACAAGGAAATTCCACACAAGATAGTAGAAGTAATTTCATAAATGAGGTAAGAAAATACACACAGACCCGTACCCAGGGGAGGGGCCATGAGGGCCATGGTCCCCCCCCCAACCATGAAATATTTAAATGTGAACCTATAAAAAGCTACGAAAATAACATTAACTATTTTTCAAATTTGTAAATATTAATATTTTGTTCTTGCATAAATGAATGTGTTCGTTGTGAAGAGAGGAAGGCTAGCAGAAGTCTGCAATGTGCAATATTGGGTAGTTTTAGTTTTGTAACAATTGATGCAAGGTTACCAGACGTCCGATTCACCGATTCAGTCAGAATAGTCCATTACTTTTAATCCATGCCCCCTACTTTATTCGAACTGCAGTCGTGATGCGAAATTGTCTCTTTATTATTATTTTTTGTTAACTCACATTTAGACATGTTTTTTATTGTAATAATAATTGCGAATACGTATCATTTAATTTATATAATATATTATTTGAACTATTTTGTAATATCTCTCTGTCTCTCTGTCTGTCTGTCACTCTCTCTCTCTCTCTCTATATATATATATATATATACATCCATCCATCCATCCATCCATACATACATACATACATACATATATATATATACTGATTGATTAATTTGTTGTTTAAGTCCACTATCCACAGAATGGATAATTGGGACTGAACCTACAGTTTAAAGTGGAATACATACACACACTCACAAACTTTGTCACAGAACTATATTAGATTTAAAACACATCGTCATTTTAATATGGTATTCTAGAAAAATCACTGTTAATTGTACCCAGTATACTACAGACTTTTTCAAAAGTCTACTGGGAAAACCTAATCCCCCCACAAATAAAGAGATGCGCCATGGGGGAAAGTCATGTTCAAAAGAAACAAGCAAGATTCTTTCGCCATGTTTTCAACAATTTTTTGCACATCTTTCGCCATTGTTTCATGTTACAAAAAATAGAAAGAAAATCTCAAGAGAAGAGACATTCCAAAGGTGTTCTGTTCGCATGTTTGCAGCGAGCGATCCCTTCTTTTTTCTTCACTCTGCGGGTCGAGAGTTGTGCTAACTTTGTCACAATGACTCGGTTGAGGAGCAGAAAGCGGTTGTTATGTTTTTGCTGGAAAAACAAACCGCCTGCGGCCTCTGGGAACTTGAGCAGAAGCTATTGTTCCAGAAGGTCGGTGGACTTTCATTTTCTTGTACTTGTGCTTTGCTTGGCTGTCGTTAAAACTGGTAGATCAGAAACGAGAAGATTCACCGAACAAAAGATGACAGGGTTGCTGCCAGAGAAGATGTCATCCGACGTTGAAGAATTCTCACGACTCGGCCTAGAAATTATAATGGGTATTATTTCCACATTGAAACTGAAAGATACTATTGAATCAATTGCTCCCCTGTGAATTTCGTTAGTCCAGAACAGGTTGCCCCTCTATCAAATTTGAAGCATTGCCTTGAAAGTTATATTTGCTCGTCTCGCAGTAACAATGCATCGAATGTGAAGATCCGATCAACAGTAGTTTTATCCAGGGGCGCATTGGGGATACATTTTCGAGCGAGGGTGTTGGCAGTAAGCTAACAGGATCATAATTGTCATAAACAGTGTGTGTCAGTGATTGTGTGTGTGCTTACAGGGCTGCCCATAGGTGAGTCTGGACCTTGGGGCATGCAATATAAACGGGGCATGTAACCAACATTTTTCTGAGGGCTGAAAAATATTACGTTTTTGTTCCTTAGTCTATATTACAGGGGTCCTATATAATTGCTATATAAATATAATTACAATTAATAAACAATTATATCACATTACGTATTACATAACAGCAAGCAGCTAAACATGTTGAATTATGGGAGGCTAATAAAGGCTTCTAAATTAGTGTTTCTTTTCATTTCAGATGTGCCACTGGTGTGTTTAATATCTTACGTATCAAAATGGTAAGTTTAATCATAATTATCTTTTATTTACTTTTCGTTGAATTTTGACGTTGTAGTGAATTTACATTGTTCCATATGAAATAACACGATCATAATTGCCACTTCGTGATTTTATTCCATAATTAAACGAATAGTGTATATTAACTATTATTTGATTGAAATATGTGAACACAATCTTATTTCTTCGTTTAGAATATGATTTCAGCAATTCTTAGAGGTTTTGAAATAAGGTCAAAACAATCCCTGAAGTCAAGAAAAATCAGATTGGTTTCTTAATTAGAAAACCAGCATCCTATAAACTCGTATCAAACCGTACAGAAACAATTATTTTAATCTGGTGCGGGGCCCCATGAAGAGTGGATGTTAAAAATAAGAAAATTTCAGAAGCCTCTTGTCTAATGTATTTTGCATTTTTTGATGTTTTTGTAAATATTTTAATGTTAACTATTATTAATTTTCATAAAGCACGTCATTTCATTAGTCGTTAATCTCGTCCCTGTAGTATTCGGCGATAAATTGATTTTAATAGCAAATTTTCAATTACAACTACTGCCACCGCCGTGGAGTTACACAACGCCTTGCGAGAATTTCCGAATCTAAATGCCCCATTTGTATTGGCGGTGTCTGTACCTTCAACGGGTGTTAAACCCTGGAACAGGATTTAATGCTTTGTATTTTTATAATTAAGTTGAAAATTAAAGTACCTGTACCTCTTTTGTAGGAAAAAATACATGGTTCTATCAAATGCATATATAAGAAATAGGTCCACGTATGCATTTCCGTGTGTATAGGGAACTCTCCACCTTGGATAAGCTATCACAGGCAAAGCAGCGTAGGCTCCAAGAAATGCATGTCGAAAGAGGACACTTGCGAACGTGACTCGTAAAACATATGATTGATTGGTCATGAAACAGCAGTACATTTCCTATCCGAATGCAACTGGTGGCTTAGGGTCTTTGGTAGTTGCAGTCTAAGGTCTGCGGAGGAGAGAATTTTAACCATTCCACATCTGAGGTCATCTCCGTATCAGATCAGGTGCGAGGAGCAGTTCAAATAGGAACAATGGGAAGCTACAATACAAGGGCGTGGAGTGTAAATGGCATACCAACAGCATGACAAGCGTACATAAAATATTGTCAATGTACCCCAGTTGATTCAGAAAATCATCGCACGTACTAAAGGACAGCAATCATCTGCAAGTAGGTACTTGCCTAGAATAGAAGATCGACAGCAAAAGGACAATGCCAAGAATCGCGAAAAAATCAAGTACTACTGGAAGGAAAACTGACAAAAGCTAGCGACAAGCGAAATTGATTTAAGATTGATTGGATTTAAGATTCTGACTGCATCGGACGTAGGCTATTTGAACCATGGCCACGAGCAAAAAGTTATTTTCCAGAGAAGGGCAAACAAGGTGTGTTTCTCCAAAACGGTGCTGTTCCGAAAACAACCTGCTGGAAATTGAAATTATGATGTTTCTGCTAGGCACCTACAGTAGTCTTATTTGTGATTACTAATCACTTTTAATAAATGAGTCAATGCATTGCCATTGAAGTGACCTTACATGTACGAAGCACGTAATTTTTCCACGCTAATGCGTTGGGGTGGGGTAACCTGAACATATATAACGCGTCTGACTACCATGCTAAAGGTCCCGGGTTCGATCCCCGGCCGGCTCAAATCCGGGAACTTTTCTAACGATGGAAGCGGCCCCGGCGCCCACCCAGCGTCGAATAACATGGGTACCTGGGGGAAACCCTGGGGGGTAAAGGCGGTCAGGGGCGTGATGCTGATCACATCACCCCCACTCACGACCGGATCAAGAAAGTGTGGGGCGTTACCCCCTATACGCCTTCATGGCGTGGTGCTATGCACAGGGGAGCACTTTACCTTTATTTATATATATATATATATATGTATGTATGTATATATATATATATATATATATATATATATATATATATACACACACACACTAGCTGATTACCCGGCGTTGCCCGGGTATTTATTTATCCCAATCTTGTTGTTGAAAGTTGTCCGTGGGAGAAACATAGCGATCTTAAATCCACTCCACAGTACTTAATAGACTGCCTCTGTGACTTGATGATCGTGATCGAGAAAGCAGGTCTCTCTCTCTCTGAAATGTCATCGTGAATGTCACCAATTAGATTAGCGACTCTGAAAACTATGGATTCGACACTAATGTAGGTCATTTTAGACATTTTTTTTTTCACCCCCCAAGACGATAGGTTGAACGGCATTCGGAGTGTCACTATTCATCTTAGCGACCCCGAAAACTATGGATTCCACACAAATATCGGTCGTTTTCGATTATGTTTATATGCCAGCCCCTTCCCATCCTCACCCCTAGGGGTGCCAGGGGTGTCTTACCTCCACAGTATATCTTTCCAGATTGCAAGTGATACGTGTACCAAGTTTGGTTGAAATTGATCCAGGCGTTCGAGAGTTATGCCGGAACAAACATACATGCACGACACACATACATCCATTTTTATATTTATAGAAGATACTTAGGTGTAAAAATATTAGCACATAACATTCACAATTTCTGTGCCATGTTAAATTTCCATTAATATACATAGTAGTATTTTAAAATATATTAAATTATTATTTATATTTAGCTCAGTCTGTAGTCTAGTACATAACTAAAAAAATTACACCGAAGGTGATCAACATGCAAACTTTTGGAAAATAGTTCTAGTTTTTTAAAAATATTAAATCGCGAAGTGATCATATAAGTGAGAATTTAATGAATTTGATGAAGGGACACTCACAAAGAACACCCAGACCGGGATTCGAGCCCGGGACCCCTGGCGTCGTGACCTTTTTGAAGTGAAAATATAGAACCTTTCATCAATATTACAATATAATTTTATATGTATCATGTTCATATTATTTAAAATGGTTTATCGAGATTATCTTAGAAGGCAAGGTAATTCAAGTGGAAGTTTAGTTTGATGTCGTGGTTGTTATTTATGTGCCATGTGAAGAAAAGCAACCTCTCATTTGTAAAACCTATGCAATGTGGTGTCCCCTACTTTAGCATAGATGTAAATATTCTGCAGTGCATGTAAAGAGATAAATGAAAACTACTAGCAAACACATTATAAAACAAAAACTTTATATAGTATTACGGTAGTAGTAGTAGTTTCTTCTCTGTACTTTTTTCTTTCGTTCTTTTTGTAGTTTCCCGAAAAAGGGTAATAAACTTCTGAAAGCCTCCGAATCACGTGTCCGCTGGCATGGATTTCCGATCAATTGATTGACGCAAGGGTCACTCAATCATGACAATGGCAATTTATTATTTTCCGTCATGAATTTAGTGGAGCAGAGAGCTGTTTCTTTCTCTATGCAGTGCGTGGAGGCTAACACGAAGGTCAATATTGGACACATACGACTTGGTTTGATTGATTTGGTGTATTCTACTTCCCTTTTCTTCCACTTGTGGCTAATCGCGAAGATGAAGATGAATGATGGTATGATGAAATAGATGAAGGGGCAATCACACGACATGACACAAGTCTTACGGTGGATTCTACCGGCTGTGAGTCCAGACGCCAGAGCATCGTTAGTCTGTAAAATGTGGTCCATAGTGTACCACGTACCTTCAGAAGCGTCACTCCGTGGCGGAGTGGTTAGCAGGGCTCGCTACTACACCAGGACATGGGTGTCCTTTGTGAATGTTCCTTTATTAGTTTCATCATCATCATTCATCGTCGTGATTATCCAAAGTGGCAGAAAATCGGTGCTAAATAACAAAAATCAAATCAGACTAACATCAGTATACAAAGCCAGTAATGATTGGTTGAGGCAGTATTTTGCTAAGCATGAATATTTGTGAAGGTAGCAGGTGAAAGTGCAGCCCTAGACTGAACATCGCCCGCTTAATAAACAAATTATTATTATTATTAATAATAATAAAAATAATATCATCATCGTCGTCGTCGTCTTAATCGTCCACTCCATCATATGGTTATCCTAAGTAACCCTCCGCCATTCCTAAACCAGAAGGTTCACAGCAATTTACGTGTATGTTTCCCAGGGACGGCGACAGGGGTGGGCACGGGTGGGCAAGCGCCCACCCAAAAATTCCTGTGCCCACCCGGTTGCCCACTCAATCAAATTCACTAAGTACATATACTTAGATACATATGAATGTTGCAATAAATAAGTGTATTCTGGTGTTCATTTCATGTATATTTACTAATGAATATTATCTGTACTAGAAATGTTCACATATCATCATCCCATAAAAGCTGATTTAACTTTGTCATTAGAAAGCAAAAGGAATTACTCGAGATCTTGAAACAAGAAAACTGTGACCAATTGAATACTTCTATGATTAGAAGCAGCTAGTGGGCTTAGGTGGCGCAAAATTATGCAGGGTATGGTCAAAATGAGATCAGGATTTAGGGTGACCTTGAGGGCTGCAGCTCCGGGCCTTCGCTGGGGAAAAAAAACTGCTTTGAAAAGTACCACATAAAGAAAAGATTAGGTACTTCGGATGTGATGAAAAAATGTAGAAATACGTATAACTAACCACCTCATGTAGCTTGTCGAAAGATTATAACTGAAGCTGTGGAGGGTCTTAGTGTTGTAAGCTACAGGTCTTCACATATATAAATCCCGGCCTGCGTATGATTAAAATAATCTCTAAATAAACAAATTAAAACCTCGGCGTTGCTTCCTCCAGCAACACAATAAATTATTTCGACTTTTTAATTAGTTGTACATTGAAATTCCAGAAGTCCTAGAAATCCTTGTTCCACACATAAATTTTGCCCAGAGACGGCGATTGGGTTCCAAAACCGGAGGGGCACGGTGCCTAAACTGAGGGGGTAAAGGCAGTATATTTTCCTTTGTAGATAAGGTTTAGCCTAGTTCGGGACAAAAGTGACAAAAATTGGGGCAATTGCCCCCCTCGCTCCCCCCTAATCGCCGCCACTGATTTTGCCTATCGGTTACGATTTTTCATTTGATTAACTTACGTAGAATTAAAAGAAGGGATCGGTAGGGACGCTTTGTTTTGAGGGCGTCAGAGAACTAATCAATCACGATGAGAATGGTTTAAACTTTAGAAGCATCAGAGGTTTAGCCGAAAAGATCAACAGAATCTTTAGATGCAGATGAAGTAAAGAAGAAAAGGTATCACGAAGTATCCATAAGAAAATTTTGTTTATTTTTTTAAGTCGAATTTTATGCTCAGATAGGCAGTTTAAAGTGGAGTCCGAACCAATGTGCATTGTGCTTCCACCAGGGGAGGGGGCAGTGGAAACCAGAACCTCTTCATTATAAGGCGACAACGTTATGCATTGGAGGAAAGAAAAATTACAGAAAAAACTCACAGGGAACGTGTAATATTATAATCATAAAAGATGCATTCATTTAAAAGGTTGTATTGCCACAGACCAATATTTGAGACTTTCGGAAAACACCGTTATTGTTCACGGAGTTAGCTGCCTTGATCCAACAATGAAACACTGTGAAATTGAAACTACCACCTCAACTTTCAAAGTGGTATGAGCTAATGAAACTTGAAACTCCACTTTTGGAAGAGTAATTTGTTGCTGATTCGACTGATTTGTTCTATGTGGTCACTTTTACAAATTTTGGCTAATGCCGACAATGAGGTTCAATGGTGATTAGATGAAAGTGACGAAGGGGGGAAAAAATCACGCAGACATTGAAAATACAACCCCCCACAAATTATTATTTTGACTGTGGTTCCAGGCGCCAGAGACTCGTTCGCCTGCAAGATTAAAGTTTCCAGGGTATGCAGGAAAGAGTTTGACATTTGAGCGCTTTCGAAAAGGTCACGCCATACAACCGAAGTCGTCTATGAAAAAGAGATGAAGTACCGGGTATAGTGATCGATTTCGATGAATTCCTTGTGTCCAAAATCACATTCTACAAAATGTAAACTATTTGTTACCTCAGTGCATGTCTTCATCTAACTTTACGTGCATCACTTCTTCCGCACGAGTAACGAAGAATAACTTCAGAAAACGAATAACAACTTAGCTCACAGATTTTTCAATGTTACTTGATTGTTACTTTTGGGCGATATGTTGTCAAAGTAGTCTTTCATAAGCCTGGGGAAACGTTATGCAGAATGAAGAAAAAATTGGTTTTTCCGCGTGTGTTTGTTTACATTCCCAACAAGACATTAATTTTAATCCAAATATCCAGTGACTGCGATTAGGAGGAGCGAGGGGGGGGGGGAGTTTTCTCCGCCACATTTTGCCACTTGTGGCACTCGCACTATGGCCTCTTAATGCTAAGACATTTCTACCAAAAAAGTAAACTGTCCTTGGCCCCAAGTTTTAGCACCCGATAGCCATTACATTTTTCAGTTGTAATAACTTTGTAAGCCAAGAAAAGTGATCATTAACCTCCAAGTTTCAGTCAAAACTCATGTGATGAAAATAATATGATCAGGAACATGCATTTAAATTACGAAAGAGTAATTTAATCCTTCACTATTGTCTACCTTCACAATTTCTATCAGTGTCGCCTAATATAAGTAAAGTGGAGTCGATATGTATTTTTGCATTTGAAGAAAAAAATGTGATGCAACCAATTCATATTTATTTCACTACATTGACATGAAGGAAATAATGTGATTAGAACGTATGGCTGCGCACACACAAACACTTCCTTGAAATAATTGTGTCCATCGGAGACAAAGAAGTGGAGCAAGATGAGAGAATAGATTAGAAAAGAAAGAAGGAAGACACCAAACACACACACACATACATGTGATGTGTGTGTGTGCATGGCAGTTAGGAGAAACATTTGAGGAATGGAACGAGATAAAGTGAAAGGGAGAATGATGTAACAAGCTGAGAAAGAAAGATATAAGAAGGCATTAGGGAGTAAAACAGAAAACATGAAAAGGAACGGGAAAAGAAGTGAAGGGAAATTGAAAGTGTAAGAGAGAAGGGGATACATATGCATGTATGTCGTATATATATGTGTCTTACATGCATATATATACCTATATATATAAATATGGCCTGATATTTATACCTGCCCACCCTAATCTATCAATATACAGCTTCTGCCCACCCGGTCGAAAATTTCTGGCGCCGCCCCTGATGTTTCCCATTTTTCCTGGGCACAATCAATCCATTCTTCAAAATCCTTATCAATTTCCTTCAGGTCAATCCTGACATTGTCATTCTATCTTCGTATTGGCATCCCTACAGGTCTCTTTCCGTCAGGTTTACCCAAGAAGAGCCCGTAAACTTTTCATGCGTTTATAGAAGTGGCAGAAACAATGAGTCATGTATAAACCGAAGAAGCAAACAAACAAGGCATAGAGCTAGTCATTTCGGTTACGGCTCGCTAATGAATTGGCGCATTTTACGACCCATTAATAATACTCCGAGAGCGCAGTTCCAGTTTACTCTGGCACTGGGGCAGAATCCGCAGACTCGCAGTTAAAAAGTTGTGCCAAAGCAACTCCTTTTGCTTTCGTCACAGTTCCCGACACGGAGGACGACCAAATTCTCTGCGAGCAATTAAAAGAAGCAAACACGCAAAGAAGAAAACAAGTCTGTTTAAATATTTCTTGCTAATGAAACTGTGTCCACACAGTCTGAACCTGACCCAAACTTTCGACTGGAAGAAACAGGACCCTTCTGCACGCAATTTGAATTGATGAACTTAGTTTTCTCTCTTCTGTGGGCCGGCTCGCATTAAAAAAAAAATCTCTTGAAACGTAACAAACAAGTATTTTAACAACAGTTTGGTTGCATGTTTCAGTAAAATGACAGGATATTTCGCACCCATGACCACTGCGTACGCAAGATTTTTTTTCGGGAGGGACTGGAATTGTAAAGGTGGATAGATAGTATGTAGCTTCGTTCTAGGGGGCGGTACACAATAAAATATTTCATACTTTTCACTCTATTAAAATTGTGTGAATTGTTGTTTTAAGTGCGCTTTATGCACAGAACGGTTAATCGGGACTAGACCTACAGTTTAAAGTGGGGTCCGAATCACTATGTGCCTCCACCTCTATTGAAATTGTACTCGAAGACAAAAACAGTAATCGGGGGGGCCATTTTTAAGGGGGGTGCATTTACACCCTTCCCCTTTATCGAGTTCTCTACTGATTTCGACTTGAAAATTTTTATTTTCTCAAAATTTCGGGAGGGGCTGTGGCCATATCACTTCCCTCTCTATGTACACCAGTGCCTATGACAACCAAAACACTGAAAGCAGAACCTACTTTTTGAGTCAACTCTAACAATTGTTTACAAAAAAAAGTGTAAGTAATAAAAGTATCAAACATTTCCCTTTAAATTAACATAAATTAACCTATTATACTTCACATGGTCCTCTTGCATTATCTCATGCTCCTTAATAAGAACAATTTGATGAAAACCCGGCTCGCCCTTTGCATACACCAGTAGTTTTATCAACTGCTACATTTCAAATTACTCGTGTAACCACAGCTGGTATTAAACAACTTCAAAAATGTTTTGTGGTTGATAATGCGAATATATAAAAATAGTATCAACCACAAGAATGCATTTTTACTGGTGTTCACTATAAAATATATTTGATTCATTTCCTTTCTATGTGCACACTAAGAAGTAGTTTGTGGATATTCATGACGAGTAGCATGATTACAATTCGGCAGAACTTATCCACTGGGTAAGTTAGGTTAAGAAGTTTCTAACAATGGAGTCGATTTTCCTATTGTTCCTCACGGAAGCCACTGCTATCTTAAAGGGTTTAACAGCAATCCAACGATACCGTAACGAATTTGAACACGATATGTGTATATATAGAAGTGGCTAAAAGATAACTCAATCGGCACCCTGTCCATTGTTGGACGACTCGGCGTCCATCATCAATCACCAATCTTGAAATACTTGGAAGTTCGAAAAACTTCAACGTGGAATTGGCACGCTTCTTTCCTTCAAAATTTCTAACTGGGATTGTGTTGCGTGTCGTATTTCAAGTCCAAAACGCTTCCATCACGATCGTTTGAGAATAGAAGTAGAAGAGAAAAGGACGGTCATTTTTTTCTTCCCCGGTGCGGTCCTTAGGCAGTGGAAAATCAAACCGACCTGTTCATAAATAAACGTTTGTTTCGCCACAACGGTGACATCTGAATGATGGATGGGTTATACAAATAGAGTATCGATACGAAAATTTCATGCAAGACATATTGTCAGCCTCTTTCTTAAAATCTAGGCATGCGCGCATATTATTACGAAAAACAAAGAAAAGTAAGCAATAGGACAAGTTTTAATATAATGATAGTGGCGATAATGCAAAAATATCGTACAAATGACTTGTGAACATGAGCGTATCACATTTTTTCCCCAGGGAGGCAAACAAACCTCTTTTCCAGCAGGAAGACAACGCTTTTTCCATGGGGGGTAAACAACACTTCCTAGGAAATCAATGCTTTATTTTGAACATTTGGAAAGGGAATAACATTTCCACGTAAAAAAAACAAAAACAGGATGAACAGTATCACCACTCGTTTTCCAGGGGACAAGGGCAGGGCACCCGCCTATGTTGTGTGTGTGTGGTGATGATTTGCATTATAAAGTTTAGCCCCCATTAAATGAAGGCTATTGACGCTCCAAATGTAGGCGACAGAGTCGTTTCAGGACTAAAAGAATAAGGTTTGTCAATTATATTTTAAGACATCCACTTTATTGTGGTACCTTCGATACTAATCTCTTAACATTACTTAGGCATTTATATCTCACAATTTACAATATGTAAACGTTGATTGTTTGGAAACTTTGGAAAATAGAACAACCAAGGTATATCTATAAATCAAAATTAGTGTAATCGTAAATACCAGTGTAAACTTTTTTTTAAAATTTTGATGTAAATTGTAAAACAAAAAATGAAATAAATTAGTACATAACAAACAGGGGAACCTAAATTCTGATTTATTCTGGTTTATTGTTTAAAGGCACCAGGACATAAGCCTATACCCCCTGAATGTATGCGGGTGGAGGCGGTCTTCTTTATGGGGTTCTCTAACTGTCCTCGCCTACCTCCGTAGCGGAGTGGTTAGCAAATCCCGGGTTAGAAGCCGACCTGGACATCCATATCATCACTCATCCTCAACGTCCTGATTATATAAAAGTGGAAGAAAAGCGCCACTAAATGACAAAAATCAAATCAAATCAAATCAATTGTCCTCACAACATCAGCTCAACCAATAAAGCTCGGTCCACAAAGGAAATCGAAGACAAAACCTCTTGTAACAAAAGCGGATGGCTTAACTATTCTAACTTTTCAAACCTCTTAACAAGAAATTGGATTCTTCCTTGCTGCTTTCATAAATATCTATTTTATGTACGAAACGCCTAGACATATTTTAACAATTTCCTTAGTCCAAACGCAATTTAATTATCAACATTCTTAATTGATATTGGAGCGATACAACGCCAGAGGTCCCAGGTTCGAATCGCGGTCTGGGCATGGGTATTCTCTGTGAGTGTCCCTTCATTGCTCATCTTCATCGTCACGATTAGTCAAAAGTGGAAAAAAGTGACACAAAATACATAACAACACACACATACGCACACACACACGCACACACACACACACACATACACACCCACACACACACCCACACACACACACACACACACATATATATATATATATATATATATATATATATATATATATAGGCTATATATATATATATATATATATATATATATGCGTACGTGTGTAAAATTTAATTCATTATCAACTTTTGTTCCAAGGTAATGTGTAAGTATTACATATGTATTTGAAAATGTGTGTATTTTATGTATAAATCTCAAAATATAACAAATTTGCTGTAAACTAAAAAAGCAGAAGCTTGTTGTGTGCAGCATAAGTAAATAAACATTTATTCTATCAATGCGTCTCCGTAATCACCACACCGACACCCAAACAGACATTAAGAGAAATCTTATGTAATTTTAAAAGCTAAATACGTACACTTACCGATGTGTTTTGGGGAGTCCTTCACGAGGCCGCAATTAAGCCCATCCTTCCAGGGTTATCTCTCGCAGGTACTTTTCCGCCCTGACCCACTGTTTTCCTTCACTCCTTATCTTCAGACGTCCCATTGATTCCACTAGTGGACAATTCTCTTGTCCTTTGTAGAAAAGTATTTGTTTACGTTATTTTTCTTCCACGTTAAGTAGAATGTTGCTACACTTCATGGAGTTGTTTATTCTGTTGTAGAAGCTCTCTACACTGAAACTTCCAACAAGGGAAAACAAATATTTGCCAGGGTTGACCCAAAGAAGCCTCTGACACGTGCTGACCACCAGTAATGTACCCATGAGGAATCATGGCTGAATACTCTCCTACTTCATATATGCTGAAATAGAAAGAAAAAAGAGGAATTAATACACATATATGTAGGAAAGCCCAATTTCCATACATATCGGAGACATTTCTACTTAAACTTTCAAATAATTTATCATCAATTTACGTTCTTTGCTTCATATTTCGGTTAATTTACGTCGCTTTTCTACCCGCTGAGTGAATCGCGACGATGAAGATGAACTGAAGAAATTGATGATGGGGGAATGATAGGGTTCGAACCTGCGACCTTAATCTATTTAGTACCTACTCAACTATCCACTCCCCAATTGGTTTAATTATACAAATTAAAATTCTTTTGTTTTTGTTCTAAATCTAGTTTATGCACAGGTAGACTAATCGGGACTGGATCTACAGTTAAAGTGGGATCCGAACCCGGATCCCCTCGATTTCAAGACGACGAAATTACCACTACGCAATCGAGGAAGCCTCCTAACGTAAAATTGTAAGTTTTAAAGAGAAATTCTCTTTCTTTGCACAAGACAAAGAATTCTACTGTAATTTTTCGCTTTCGAATTGTACTTGAAATACGTACGTACAACTCTGGAATTCTCATTTCAAATCATTACACATTTAGCAATATTAATAAAATATTCATTCATTCATTCATACACTGCAACCTCCAGGTTTTCCTATCTTGCGCTTTACGTTTCAAATCAGTGTAGGATCCAATTAATTTAATGCCTAGCAGCAAATATCTGTTAAATTTCTTCCAATGCATCACTCGGGGATACCCATTTCAAATCAACAATATTAATCAAATAGTTATGTAAAGATTAAGCACAGACACACAAATGCACATGTTTAAAACATTAGATAATTTTCTGCAATAGTATCTGTCGAAATTACAATGCAAATTTCGAGGAACTTCTTTAGCTGCAGATTACTATATTGCATTTGTATTTCTCCAGCTTATTTTGCATAAAGATTAAATGAAAACAACATTTACTCAAGTAAAGTTCAGAGAGAATCATAGGCGGAGTTCTGGAAGGGCCAGGGGAGGCCTGGTCCCCCCCCACTTAAATAATACTAAAAAAATAACACATGATTAAGTTCAATTCCTACATTTTTGTTATGAAGCCATACCGCAAATCTTGACGTTTGGCATGATGGCATGTGCGGTAATTACGCCGCAATTTAATTTCTATTTCAATTTAATTTTTCTATAATTTCTGAAGCTTACTATTGTACCGTAACTTTTTTATTGTATCAATAAAAAAATAATGAAATGCAAAATGCAATAATCGTACTGCTTTGCTTATTTAAAACTGACAACCAATATACTAATTAACATTTGTTTACTTAAGCGAGGAAATTTAACATTTTTAAATCTAAAAGGCCTAGAACTCAGTGTTTTTAAGTTGTTCATTTTTAATTTCCGGGGGAAGGTCTCCGGACCCCTTATAAGCTAGGGGATATTCAACAACCCTCAGGTACATCATATGCTTCTTCCAGAGTCTGGCCCCTCCAAAGCAAAAGCTTAAACTCCGCCCATGCAGAGAATGTACCGTACGTGAGAGAGTGCAAGTTTAACTTCAGGTAGAGTAGATAAGCGTGTGAGGAGCAGCGAACGTAGCACTCAGTTGACTTCGAGTGTCGATTCGAGTGCCCATCTCTGTGTTGTTTCATACTTGTAAAGTTAGTTTTAAGATGTATTTTCATACCAACACCTGTACATAAATCACTTAGTCTACGCTATCTGTATCTAAAGTAGATCGAAGCTTTCAGTTATTTGTGGAATTTTCATTACCCAACCATGCAACACAAGTAAGATACATTACAATTGCGCATATATAACATGTAATATGTAAATAATATGTATTCATATCCAGGTATTATTAGAATAATACATAAATAAAGGAAAAGTTTACAGGATTCTTGTTGGGAGACCTGATGGTAAGAGATCTGTAGGAAGGCCAAGACGAAGATGGAGGGATAACGTTGAGATGGACCTAAGGAAAATCGGTAAGGATTGAAAAAGATTGGGTGGATGTTGCCCAGGATAGGGACAGATGGAAGGCTTGTGTTGTAGCAGCCATAAACCTTCGACTTTAAAAATGCTAGAGAGTTAATTAGTTAGTTCATATATAACATAACGTAAAACATCTCAGACATTGTAACATCCCAGAAATATAAATGTAACATTGCGTGCTGTAGGGTGTTTAGGTGAGATCACTGTTTTGAAAGAGTATACCAAGCAATATGTATATTAACTTATTTACAAAAATAAACACTATTTAGAGTTCTTTTGTTTTCCGATTTTCTTCAGTCTTTACTAAAACTACCTTAAAGTACTAATTTGTTGTCACAAAATGTCTATTTTTTTATGTTCACGCGTAAAGCTATAAGATACAGACGTGGAATCGAGGTAAAGCATGAATATTCACATAATTAAGAAAGAAAGATAAAATAAAATACAAATAACTAAATACCACTGCGGTTGCAATACGGAACAAAGAGAAGTTTCATACGTCACTGCACCAAGTACTGCATCATTAATTGCATTGCAGATGTACGCAGCGTTAACTTAATATCTATCAGTGAATTGCGAAAACAATGGTGAGTTTGCGTGTGGCATATCAAATTAAAGATATTTGCATGAACTTAACTTGCAGCCAAGTCACTTCACATCCTGATGGACCTTGAAACGAAGTATCGAAGGCTTTTCTTAAGTCAGTTCCGGAATAAGCGAAAAGATAAGCTAATGGATTCGATTGCAGGAGTGTCGATAACAATTTTAATGACATAATAGAAGCAGTATTGTGGGATACGGTGGAAGAATGCCTTGTTTGGTGTATTAATATCCTCCAGAAATAAAAAGACTAAACTCATATGGTCTATATCCGATATAGACCATATGGCACTCTCGTATGTGAAAGTTTGCGTGCGACCCCTGAGGAAGAATTCTGCTATCTATTTCGCACATTTTTTTTTAATCTCCGTGAATAATCTATGCCTGTGGCCCATTACTTAGTTTGTATTTCCATTTTATAACAGCAGTTTGTTAATTATGTACATGTTCTTTAATTATTTATCGCTGCTAAAGGAAGCTTTCAGGATGTACCACGTGACGTGTCACGAATGGGAGAGTGAACTACGAAAATATATCGAGAGGAAGCAAGGAGGTAGAATGTGGTGTGGTGGAAAGATAGAATAAGATAGACACGAGAATACCGCATTTCACCGCATAATAACAAATACATAAAACATAAAATAACAAATGTTATGTCACTTTTTTTTTGTTGCAAAAATGCGAAAATTATATCAAGATTTTTTTAATGTGTCAGTATTACTAAATTGTATTTGGTGCAAGATTACGATGCACGGAATATTCGTAATCTTCTATGTCCGAAGATTCTGCACCGCTATCGTTATCTGATGCGACGATTTCGCGATTAAAGGTAATGAACCAATTTTGGGGCTTAAAAAACAGGATGCGACGATTATGCGGTGAAATACAGTACGTAAGATGTAGAGAAATGGGAAAGTCAGGTTGCTCCCCTATGCATTCTTAACGCAACTGACTATTGTTCCCATAATACAGCATATCAATTAGAACAATTACATGGAATATATGTATACTTCTGCAAAGCACCTGTCAAAAGGAGTGCAGAATATGAAAATCAACAAGATGGCACATAAAACCTTAATACCATCCGACTGATAGTTTTCACATTCCCCTAATGCTACATGCTACTAGAGCGTTTCCTGACATTCGCTTCGAGATTCGGCGGCAAGCGGCCCGGCCTCAGAGCATGTCTTTCCCGGCGAACGGGGTCCGCGACAGTCGGTAGAGTCGGCTATTAGAATTACAGTTTTCATATTGTGTACTAACCTTGACTACAGAAGGTGTTGAAAATTATGTCCCTCTGCTGCAACAGATTCCTGGCATCTCCGAAGGAAATTGGCATTTACACGTGCAAGTTCGTCTACTGTAATTATCCCGATTTCTCGTACAATACTCTCTTTTAACTCACGGATGGTGTGCGGATTGTCTTTGTATACTTCATTTTTTAGATTTCCCCATAAATAAAATTCGCAGGCTGACAAATCGGGGGACCTAGAGGGTTTTTGAAACACCCGTTTCTTGTGAGAGGCGGCGGATAGATTTCCGACGAGACTGTTCTAACCTTTGTCCTATCTGATCGAGTTTTTCCTCAGTAAGTACACGTGGGTTTTTCTTTCCACTTTTATTCAGAATTGACCCTGTTACTCTAAACTTTTTTACGAGGTTTAATATAGTGGTCCTATGTGGAACGGGAACACCAGAAAATTTCGTTGCAAAACGTCGTCGCACTCCTCCACAATTCCTCTTTCCGAAGTAACACTCGACAAGATAAATCCTTTTGTAATGTAAACTTTTGTGGTACCATATTAAACCACAATCTTCAACATACGGACACGACACAACACAACTTCCGAGGGAGGATTATACTGGCTTCAGTCTGCAACGTCAACAGAAAGGGAAAGAGAGCGAAGGCAGAGAGAGCGAAAGAACAGACTGTAGCGTGCGACTGTCGCGGAACCGTTCACCGGGAAAGACAAGCGCTGATGCCGGGCCGCTTGCTGCTGAGTCTCTGTATTATGAAGGCTTTTGAAAACACAACTTCAATTTTGTTCTTAATATAAACGCAAATTGAGTATAATAGAGATGCCTGAGCTACAAACTTCAGTGATATTATTATCCAGAATGAACCACAGGAAAACGATAAGGTTTGTTTTTCTTCATTAAATTTCTTCATTGTTTCGCCTTGATATAAAAAGCGACGTCCTGTGCGGCTACATGACCTGGTGCGTATTGTCAACTAGTGCCAGAAAAATTATATGGATGGATTAATTAGTATCGTGGTTATTAGGTTCGGGGGGGGGGGGGGATAGAACGAATGTCTCTACATTTCAAGACAATTGGAATTGTTCACTTCTAGTTACAAAAAAGCAGAAAGGTTGTTGAGTTAGTAAACATTCTAACAGAAAAAGCAAAGTAAAAACTGCACTAGATCGAGTTTCTTTTAATGTTCTACCATGTAATCCACATAAATCATTCCACAGGTTTCAAAAATCCAAAAATTAGAGTTTTACGTGAGAAGTGACACAATATTAACTTTATGACTAAAATTATCCTCCAACGTTTAACGTGTTTTTCTTGAACGAGGTGTGTCAAAGTTTATAACAAAAGTGAAAAACTATTCATTTCAGCACACTATCTGTGTGAAATGTAAAAAACATAATAATAAAATAACAAAGAACAGTTGTGTTCGAAACTAACTCACCTGCTGGATCGAGAAGAGCCTTTCCGAGGATATAATAATAAAAATAAATTTGGAATAAAAATGGTTTTTATTATTAGTTTATAATAGTTATTATTGCATAATAATAATCATAACCATAATAATAATAATTGTTATTTCTACTATTCAACGACTTGAACCCCATTCAAAAACTTCTGGCGATGTCCATGTTTGTCATATTACGTTCTCAGTAGCAATGTAGTAAATTTAATGGTATATAATGATCCTTCTATAATACGTAACAGATACTGTACTAAAAGGTACATGGATATCTTTAATAAGTTAAAATTCCGGACGCATCAGCCCTTTCAGGACCTCACTGCCTAAATGACTTCTTCATTTTGTGACGAGCAAATCCAATTGCCGCTGTTTTCTGACTTTCTGGACCGGAATTCACTACTTCTTTCCAAGTAACTCCTCAACTTTCTCCACGAAAGTGGGCCAATACTGACATTTTGAGGATCGCCCCCGGCATCGAACCAGGGACCATTCGCATGCATCAAAGGCGAAAATACTAAGCATACGCTGAGCCTATTTTTCATAAGTTGGTAATGGTGGAAAGGTGACACTGGAATGAACGTTCCTTGGAAATGAAACCTAGTTCAGCGCCCTGCGACGTCAGACGTTCTGGGTTCGAAACCGAATTCTGGCAAGGTCATGAGTGTTCTTTGTGAGTGTCCCTTCATCGTATATCATCACTCATTCTTATCGTCGCGATTAGCCAAAAGTGGCAGAAAAGTAAAATCAACCATATCAATCAATCCTTTGAAATGAAAGCTGCGTTTTTACAGTAAATTGTCTTATCTGTATTTAATACGGTATTTGCCGGCGTATAAGACGCACCGGCGCATAAGACGCCTCCTTTTTTTGTACACATTTTTTAGGAAAAAGCTTTATCACTGAATATTATAATTAATTTACAGTATTTCAAATATAAAGTAATATATAGGTCTACTTTCAACAAATTACTTACCTAATCTAACTAGAAAAGAATACATTTTAATCTTTGTCACACACAAGAAAGAAATCGTCTAACACAGAACAGAGAAAATTTTCAGAAATGAATGTAATAAAAAAACTGAGTATCGGTGTATAAGACGCACCCTGTTTCTCATATCTATTCTTAAAGGAGAAAAGTGTGTCTTATACGCCGGCAAATACGGTACTTGTTTTGTTTACAAAATCTAAGAAATATTTGAATTTAAAATGGTTTTCTTACTGCATGTGCTTCATGGAAAGATGCAGGTAGGTGTGAGAAAAAATGTTAAGCCTATTTAGCATACAATAATCAGCCTGAATACACAGTGAGAAATTAGTTTAACAATGCTATCTGTACTTCCCCTGCGCCAATTATGATATTACTTTGACAGAACGTTTCTATTGTTCGTAAACAGTCTTCCCGAGTCTTTGCACTTGGTTGCATGCCTTGAAGCTTCTCGACATTGAACCGAAGAACCTAACCGTATAATATATGGGTCACGAAAATGAATACACGCGACCATGGCTTGGCTTTTATCCAATTAAGAGTAAATGCTTTTCAGTTTCTGATTGAATAGCTCCATATCCTGGGACCTGGGATGTTGAATCTCTCGTTAAATCATCATTGTTGCATTGCGCATGCGTCCATCTTATGAACTTCACGGTGAACTTCGAATTCAAATGTTTTGAGATGTTTTAGTTCCTTCTCCTCTCCGGCTCCCTGTTGGTCGAGAGTGGAGAAGTTTAGTAAATGTTGCGTTCTGATTGGCTGTTCGCACAGCGCCACAACAAACGACGTGATAAAACCAGCAAGTTGATCTCTCTTAAAACTTCAGTGAAGAAAAAGCAACGCTCAGATCTCGAGTTGGCGGCGGTCACAGAATACTGCCTGCACAGCACCGGCAACACGCTTCAGGGGGTAAACGTTCGATAAGTGAATTTTTAGACGTGCCTCAAACGAAGATTGGACAAGAGAATCGAGGCTTTTCTGCGTGTGTCTGCGAACATACGAACTTGTACTTGGTGAACAAGAGTGTTACGAACGCATGGCAATGGAAGGTGTCAGTGAAAAGTGCAAAATCAATCGGACATGGATTCGGGAGATGTTTGCGGAATTTATTGGCACATTTATTCTCGTGGTGAGTACAAGCAAATAATAATATTTTTGCAATAAACTCCTGTAATAGAGTACTGCGCGGGAAATCTACATAAATGCAGGAGGTGCATATTGTTGCGAAAGTGTGTATTGTTGGGTCTTTGCTCAGGGGCGGCGCCAGAAATTTTCGACCGGATGGGCAGAAGCTCCATATTGATATATTAGGGTGGGCAGTATAAATGTAAGACCATATATAGTATATATGTGTATGTAAGACGTATGTATCCCCCTCTCTCTACAACTCCCGAATTTCCTCTTACTTCTTTTCCCTTTCCTTTTCTTGTTTTCCTCTTTATCTTTTCTAATCTATTGTCGCATCTTGTTCCATTTCCTTTCGCTTTGTCTCTGATGGACGCAATTATTTCAAGGAAGTGTTTACCCATGTTAATACAGTGAAATAAATGTGAATTAGGTTTAAGCTTGTGTTGCAAATACAAGGCACATACTTGATTTTATGTATTCGGCGACAATGATAGAAAATGCAATGGTAACAATCGTGAAGTTTCTCGTAATTTAAATGCATGTTCCTGAGCATAGTATTTTCATCGTATGAGTTTTTGACTGAACGAGTTTTCTTACTCCTTGGGGGTCACTTTTCTTAGCTTACAAGGTTTGTACAACCGACAAATCTATCTGAATGTTTGTAGTAGCGGCGATTGGGTGCCAACATTTGAGGGGCAAGAACAATATACTTTTTCTTTATAGAAAAGGCTTAGCATAAAGAGGTCATAGTGCGAGGGCAAAAAGTGGCAAAATGTGGCGGGGGAACTGCTTCCCCCACTTCCCGCTCCTCCTAATCGCCGCCACCGAATGTTTGGATTAAAATTATTAGGAATGATTTAAAACACACGCGGGAAACCAATTCTTTGTTCATTGTCCATTAAGTATTCCTAGGCTAATGAAAGGCTATTTTGACAAAATATCACTCATAAGTAATAAACAAGTAAGATTGAAAAATCTGTTCAGAATTGAAGAGATTATTAGCCAAGTTGCTATTAGTTTTCTGAACTGTCATGTTACTAATGCGGGAGAACCAATATACGTATGGTTACATGAACATATTTTTTGAGGTAACAAAATTATTTAGGATACAAGGAATTCATCGAAGTTGATCACCGTGCCAGTAATAATTCATCTATTTTTCATATATGACTTGGGTTGTATTGCGTGACCATTTCGAACACACTAGAATGACAACCTCTATCCTGTGCAGCATACCCTAGAAACTTTATTCTTTCAGGGCAACGAGTCCCTGGCGCTTGGAACCACTATCAAAGTAATAATTTATGATGGTTTGTATTTTGAGTGTCAGCGTGTTTCTTTTCGACCCTTGGTTACTTTCATCTAATCACCATTGAACCTTATCGTCGTCATTATCAAAATTAGCAGAAAAATGACAAAATAAAACAAATAAACCCAACTTACTCTTCCAAAAATGGAGTTTCATTAGTCCATAGCTCTTAGAAAGTTGAGGTGGTAGTTACAATTGCACAGCGTTTCATTAGTGGATCAAGGCAGCTAATTCCGTGAACAATGACGTTGTTTTCTGAAAGTCTCAAATATTTGTCTCTGGACGCATTTTCTGTGGTGATCAAATGCCACGTTTGGTGCGAGTTCTTTCTGTATATTTTTCCCCAATGGCATAACGCTGTCGCATTATAATGGAGAGGTCCCGTGTTCGACTCCCCCTCCTCTGGTGGAAGCACAATGCACACGGGTTCAGACTATACGTTAAACTGTAGGTTTAATCTCGATTAGCCTATCTGAGCAATAAAAGTGGGCTTAAAAAGAAACTAACAAAATCGTCTTCTGGATACTTCGTGACATAACTTTTTTCTTTACTTCAACTGCATCTACAGATTCTGTTGATATTTTCGGTTGATTAATGTGGCAAAATTTATGTGTGGGACTGAATAATTCTGTAGCTTTTTCCATACATAACTGGTTTATTAAAATTTATTCATTTCAGTATTGTAGTGATTATTGTGATTCCTTCTTATTAGTACAATGAATATGAAGTTGATATTTCGCATATCATATTGATATTTGAAGATAACAGGTATATAAAAATTGTAATGAAATAAAAAGGGACACTTCTGTAATTTCAATGCAGAGCTAATTAAAACTATGTTATACTCTCTAGCATACTTAAACCCGAAGGTTTATGGCTGCAGCAACACAAGTCTTCCATCTGTCCCTATTCGGGACAAGATCAATCCAATGTTTCCCATCCTTGCCGATTTATTTTGAGTCCACCTCAACGTTATCCCTCCATCCTCGTCTTGGCCTTCCTACTGGTCTCTTACCATCAGGTTTCCCAACAAGAATTCTGTAAACTTTTATTTCCTCACCCATTCGTGTCACATGGCCTGCCTATCTAAGTCTTCTTGATTAAATTATTCTAATAATAATTAAAAAGTCGAAATAATGTATTGTGTTGCCGGAGAAAGTAACACTAAGATGAAGTTCTTATTTGTTTACTAGCTGATTACCCGGAGTTGCCCGGGTGTTCAATGAATTCTCACTATAGAGTAAAATGTAACAAATTTTATGTACAGCTATTTAGAAGCATAAGTACAGTATACAAATTATAAAGTAAGATCTCTTACAAATTCACTATAATATAAATTTAACAACAATTTATGAGCAATATTTTTAGTTCCACCTTCAAGAGCAAGAATAAATATATTAAACGCCATTAGGAGTGTCACTATTCATCTTAGCGGCCCCGAAAACTATGGATTCCACACTAATATCAGTAGTTTTCGATTATTTTTACATGTCAGCCCCTCCCACCCCTACCCCTAGGGGTGCCAGAGGTGTCTTACCCCCACAGTATTTCTTTCGAGATTGCAAGTGTTATGCTACGTGTTGCAAGTTTGGTTGAAATCGCTCTAGGCGTTCGTTGATTATGCCGGAACAAACATACGCACATACATCCATTTTTATATATTAGAAGATTTGGAGATTATTTTAACCATACCCAGGCCGGGATTTATATACGTATGTGGAGGCCCGGAGCTGCAGTCACCCTAAATTCTGATCTAATCTTGATCACACCCTGCATAATTTTGAGCCTCCTAAGCCTACTAACTGCTTTGAATCATGAAGTATTCATTTGATCACAGTTTTTGTTTCAATAGCTCTAGTAATTACTTTCACTTTCTAATGACAAAAGTGCCTTTTTATGTGTTGATAATATGTGAATATTTCTAGCATAGATAATATTCACAAGTAAAATATACATGTTATGTACACCAGAATACATTTATTTATCGAATCATTCATATACCTATCTCCAAGTATATGTACTTATTGAATTTGATTGGGTGGGCAATCGGGTGGGCACAGGAATTTTTGGGTGGGCGCTTGCCCACCCGTGCCCACCCCTGTCGCCGTCCCTGTCTTTGCTTGTCAACTCGAACATTGATATTCAATGAAAATATGTATTATCCCTGAACAAAATTCCACATTTCATATTTTCTCATGAAGTTTATTGTGTGTCCAGAATCATTCGCGCCTTTTAAATAGTTTTTTTAGTTTGCAATTGTTCGTGGGACTGGATATTTCTAATTGTTGTAATTCTAAGTTTCGAAAATTTTTCGTCTTTGTAATTCTTGCGTACACTTCCTAGAATGTTTAGGCTGAAACTGATTCCATACGTCATTCTTTTCGAAATTCCGAAGATAAACCATGGCAATCCTTTCACTCAAAACTACACATTATCAAGCTTTGATCAGCATCCGTATAACTGCAGGAGTATTAATTAGTACTCTTATATTTTAGGTAACCACTTGATACCTTCGATTATTTTAGTACGAAAATACTTGCTGCCATATCATAAGAAAACTAAACTTTATTGTACAACAATTATGTTTTTAACGCTAACCTTCCTGATGAATGTTTTGACGTTGATATTTATCAGCAGATATCAGTCTTGACAACAATGGG
Organism: Lepisma saccharinum; assembly: GCF_977018435.1. Classification (NCBI taxonomy): domain Eukaryota; kingdom Metazoa; phylum Arthropoda; class Insecta; order Zygentoma; family Lepismatidae; genus Lepisma; species Lepisma saccharinum. The sequence goes on along the minus strand of NC_139239.1, from coordinate 12,025,275 downwards.
AGCTATACTTAGGCTACAATATTTTCTGTAATTTTTACGTTCCGAATGCAGTGAGGGGAAAACATTGGGATAGGGTTTAAAATTCAGAACATCTTTTATTCTTATGCAGAATCAGTAGCGACGATTGGGTGCCAAAACTAGCGGGTAAAAGGACGGTTTACTTTCTCTTCATAGACAAGGCTTAGCATTAAGTGGGGGGGGGGGACAGTAGGAGGAAACTGCCTCTCACGCCCTCCTAATCGCCACCGATGGACATAACTTATTGTTAAACTCAATTTTCTCTTAAATAGCAAATACAGGAATAATATGCATGCTGATCAAAAGTGTCACAGGTTGTGTGTGCGTGTGTGTTTTTTATCGCAGTTTGGTCATTTTTGACGTTTTCGAAGCTATATTTTTTTGCGTTTATGAAACAGATGCTCACGGGAGTGTTACTGCGTAAATAGTATTACACCTTGGTAATGAAATATTTGAAATTGATTGATTGATTTAGTTTATTTTACTTCGCGTTTTGTGCCTCTTGGCTAATTTGCGAAGATGGGGATGAGTGATGAAATGATGAAATTGATGAATGGACATTCACAAACAACCAAGCCCGAGCGGGATTCGAACCCGGGACCGAAATATTTGAAATGTAATGCGTGTTTTAGAAGGGAGTGAAGTCACCAATGTTGCTATTACTATAACTCCCGTAAATAGTGATTCCTTAGCTGCAATATTCTTACTGGAGATAGATGCCTCAAAATGCAGGAACCCTATTCTCGTATTGGAGCCAAATCGGATGACGCGTTTCAGGATGGCTAAATTCGTAGAGATAGCATATACATCGTATGACTGCTCTGATAATGCATTTGAGTGAAATCGGTCGAAGTATTTCAAGATGTTTGGCGAAAAATTTTGTTTTCCTATGTAAAGTCGCTCCCAATTCTCTTATTTTCAAATATCTGTTTAGAGTATAAAATTGGCGATAGAAACTAAAATTCCAGCTGATTTACGGTATCGCTCTAGCTATAAGTTTTCCATGAGAACTTGGTAATATAGTGTGCAGTTTAGGAGAGGCGGGGGTCGAAAAGGGGGTAAGTCATCATATTGTGACCACAACAGCAGATGCAGGTTCTACATTGAAATTCATGCACCAATCTGATGCGTTCGATGACTGATCTATTTCATTTGAGTGAAATCGGTCATGACGAATAAAAATACCGTATTTTAAACCTACAGAAAATTTAGGAATGCACGTGGCACAGTTCATGTACTGGATTGTGCATTAGTTTTTGACTATCATCCATGAATGCAGACAATTTTAAATATCACATTCTCAGATGCGTCAGTAAAATGCTTACATCTAGTTTCGTGTGGTATCTTAATCTCTAACCGAGACACGAACAGGGAACCTCTTGATTACAAAGTCTTAACCAGTCAGATTTCGAGGAAGCCAATAAAACGTGCAGAAAACCGTGTAGTCTGAATACGACATCCCGCGCATAAGTTAAAACCTTAGCTATTAATATCTTACGAAACATACACGACAGTACTTTAGCGTGCTGAAGAAAATGATGGGGAAACGCCATAAAAATTTCCATAAAGAGTGCATTAAACATTGCATACAACATGGGCGATGACAAGAGCTTACTCTCCCACGTCAGACTAAGTCCAGGTAAGACGGCGACATTTTTCGGTCACATTTTAACAAGCCAAATTTAGGCTTAAGGTAAGTGTTATGTGATTTCGTGTGAAAATGATATGGTTAAAGACAACAATATCAGTGAACATACTTCTGATTTTATTGCTTAGCATATTTACAGATTTCTTTTTCCGAAAGTGACATGTCATGAAACAAGTTTTTCGGTTTTTATTTTCAAAATCCTTTTTCGATTTCGATTCCTCAATATTTTTTATCTACAGATCATGATATTGGAATCAATCAGGATTGGGGGGGCCTCCCCCATGGCGTTTTGGTAACGTCGTTGCCTTGTAATCAAGGGATCCCGAGTTCGATACCAGGTGGAGGTACATAGTAGTTCGGATCCCACTTTAAACTCTAGATCCAGTTCCGATTTCTTATCTGTGCATAAAATGGACTTAAAAACTCAAACTCAAACAAACCAATCAGAATTGGTATTACAGGGTGAAAAATGGTAAAAAATGTCAGTAAAAAGTCGATTTTGTCATTCTTTTAAAAAAAATTTTTTTTAGCATTGACTGAAAAATGCTGAAAAATGTATATATTGTAGTTTGAGAGCTAGGTTTTCTTCTCTGCTTCCTATGCTATTCATCATTTTATGTTCCAATTTGCCATTGTTTACAATTCATAACTTTATAGTATCAAATTAAAACATTGTCTCATCTTCATAAAAACGATAGCTTGGTGTTCCTTAAAACAGATGAGTCATGGCTGATTATGAAGATGGTGGATGCCAGATAATAATTTTATGTTAATGAAATGCTTATTTCTTGAAATCTATCGATAGGTGTAATTAATCAGTGAGTGAGTTATGCCAGTTATGCCCTTTGACTATTATCCATACCAGCTAACTGTAGACCAGACGAACGAGAACAAGTCTCTGCGCAAGTAGTGACGCGAGACGGCTCCACCAATAAACAGTGAGACAAACAGGATTGTGTAATGGGCGACGGGAGTTTTCCCGAATTCCTTCCCATTTCCTCCAGCGTTGCAAACTTTTGAAAAGGATAATATCGAACGCACATGGCAAACAGACCGTAATTTTGTCTCCAGGTCCGTACGATTGGTTTAAGATTTTTTTAGGGAAATATTAGGGATAAAACTGCACGAGCAAATTTTCACAAGCCGTGCATTTAGCGTACAGACTAAGGCCTCCTCTGCCGATATGCGCGGCCCTCCTCTACAGTTAGCTGGGACAGGATATAGTTTTCGCCCCTGGAATCACAGCTTGGTATATTGTTTACCCTGAAAATTGTGTAGAAGACCTTTATGGAGGACCAGAACACTTCCTAAAAGGAGCTCCAGTTCCCAGTCGTGGTTAACCCGATGGTACCAATTAGCTACGTTAGTTATTAAATCAACCACTGAACTAATTCTTTCGCAATTCCAAAACCACACTAGTGTGGGAGGGGTGTCATTTTCACGCCCTGCCTGAGGGCATAAGGACTTTAAACCCGGCCCTGATCGCACCACCCCCTCTCCTTTTGGTCTTCCATTCATTCGTTCAGAGATCGATTTAGAACAAATTCACTGCTCCCAGAAGTGGGTCAGAGCGTGAACTAAAAAAAGAATAACGTAAATCAGAGGGCCACAAGATTTAGGGAGATAAGAGGGAAATTAAAGACTCTATGAACTCTCTGTGTACGTTTCTTTAGCAATATTTCATTTCGAAAAAGTGTTTGCCTCTTCACCAGTTCCACGCTTCGTATTTCGGTTGGTTTTCGGTAGTCTTGGTGGCGTGTTGTCTAGCAGCACAGGAACTGAGGCGGCTTTAAAGGTGTCAGTAGATACAATGGCGTGACCTTGCTCGTACAACAGGGCAAGTTCGGAACACGTTTATGCTTTAGCCTATAGTATGTATGTTTCTTTTAACTATTAAAAATTTGTTGGTTGCAAACAGCAACACCGAGTCGCCCTCTTTGTTGATTTGGTGTCTGCACTGTTTGCACTACGTTCTGGAGCGGTATAACTTTTGTCACGATTATCTCAGAACGAATTGATAGAAAATTATCAAATTTTATCTGAATACTGAATGGGGAAGCTTCTAGAGAATATAATATGTAATACCGGGTGTTTCATAAATAATTGAGGAGTTACAAAAATGTATTGCAAGTAAACTATTGAACTTACACCAGTTCAGAACGAACGAGGAACGCAAACAGTTTGTGCGTGTATGAGTTCACATCCTTGCCGCTAGGCAACACTCAAATCACATCACTCACAGTGTTTTGTTCAATGTGTTGGTCCCCAAGATCACCGGTCCTTACACCGTGTGACTTCTTTTTTGTGAGATTTCGTCCCACCGATGCTGCGTGATATCGCAGACCTAAGCGAGACCTAACTGCGTTCCGCGCATTCTGGACTGGTTTCATTAAAGTAAGTTCAATACTTTACTTGCAATAAATTTTTGTAAACCCTCAATTATTTATGAAACATATACCCTGTTACACCCTATTATATTCGTTTGGACGCTATGATCCCTCGAAAATAGGAATTTTACCTTGAAAGTATGCAACCACGCAGCACAGGTTTACAATTGTCTATAATAGATTTACTTTGTAATTACTATAAACAAAATATATAACTCATCTATAAATAATCAGATATAGATAATTATCCTCTTGGTATGTCTGAAGAAATTAGCTCGATTTTCGAGACGAGACCGAGAGTTGTCTCGGTACCGTCGCGAATCGAAATGCTCAAAAGTGTTGGTGTCGATTAATCGGAATGGAAAGTAGGAAGACAATTACCTCGAAAGCCATCACGTAGTGTAAAAGTGCACCCATCTCGAAGCGAACCGATTGTGCATGCCAATCACCTATTAGGCACGTAAAAGGGGTGCGTAGGCAATAAATCGGCACCGGGCATTGTTAATATGCGGAACTTGCAAGAGCATAATTGTTGCCGCACGGCCGTGGCTCCCTCTGCCTGACGTCACTGAACCAATCTCAACTCGATTAAGTTCTCAACTGAGGTTTCCAAGTGCATAATCATGACACAACTGAAGAGGAAGCGAATATTGGGGAAATCAATGACATGAAAGGATTTCGCATCCTAACTGTTTTGCCTTTACACTATGAAGCAAGCAATAAAAATATACAGCAAATATTAATTTTAACAAAACTTACAGTACGCTCATTGCGTTAATACGTCTGTTTGGTCAGTTATGTGCTAGCTTCACTTTGATTTCTTCGTTATTGTCAAGGAAATATGAAACTAATCGAAGTTTGCAGTCTCCCTCTGGATAGATGTTAGTTAATACGTTTGTTTCTACATTTGGAAGTAAGGATTTCTGTATCGAATTTAATGAAAATGAAAGAGTATGTGCCCTTCTGTCTGACGTTATATCTCGAAGACCAATATGCGTTTATTATTCACAATTGACCAACCTGTATGCACCTGCCTTGGTCTTCTTTGAACATATTCATGAATATTTGTACGCAGTTCTTGTTTACTCAATATAAGTTGATACTTTAAATAAAGGCCAAGGACTCTTCCTCTCAGATCCTTATCAATTTTCTTCAAACATTATCTCATCTCTTAATCGCGATTAACAGAGGTGGCTTAAGGTCCGGGCGCCGCCCTCACGGGATGGGAGGCGCAACAACCTTATTTTTTTTAATTACATAAGCGTGGCTAATTCTTTGTTTGTTTCAGTTCATTTTAAAGATCACTTTATGCGCAGAAAGGCTAATCGGGACTGGACCTACAGTTTAAAGTGGGATCCGAACCACTATGAATCTCCGCCGGGTGCATGGCTATTTGCTTTAAAAAAAGTTCGACTTATTGTTGACAAGTATTAATTGAAGTTACTGTTGCATTGCAAAATAATGTAGAAATTTAAGCTAAGAGATTGCCGTTATTTTAATGTCATTATGTAGGCATTAAATAAACACATGCCTACAATAAACGTGTTTTTTAACAGCAACACTTTAACATTTAAAAAATAAGACTATTAATTTTCGCCATTAAAACTTTAAATATATACCATGGTGATGTTTTTATTGGAGGAAGGTGCAAAGTGGAGGGAGAACCAGGGTGGGGCGCCAAAAATTCACCCCGCCCGGGTGAAAATTTAATTTTGAGCCGCTCCTGGTGATTAACCTAACAATACAAGTAAGATTGAATTAATTAAATAAAGCGATCAAATCCACACAAGTTTATTGTCAATAAAGCAAATACGAAAAGACAGTTGCCTCAGAAAACTCAGTTTCTTTTACCTTTCCTTTGACTAAAATCTCAATTCCTTTATTTTTTTACCAACTTCGTGACGCTCTGTATCCGTTACCTTCACTGCACTACTTGCCAACTGTACAAAAGTTCTATGTAGGGCAACTCTTCAGACCGTCAAACTGGACGTTTGTAGTAAAATATTTCAGGGATATTTTTGCTATTGTTTTAAATCAATGAAGAAAGCTGGAAAGCTTTTCGTAATGATAATACATGCCTCACACAGAAATAGATAACTTCGACTTGAGCTCTTGCATAATATATTGTTTCCGACGATGCAATAGTCTCAGGATATGTAATTTATAATAGTGATATGTATACAATATAATTCAGACCTTAAGAAGTCCTGGAAAATGGCACTAACTCCATTTCATATTCTTCCTCGCACCGAGCTCGTTCTGTTGTAAACTCTTAATTTCAACACTTCTTTATTTCTATGCCCTGGGCCATAGAGTTGGGCTTAACGAGGGTACCGAACCAGTTCGTCGACCTCCCTGGAAATTGTCATAGTTTGTTATAAAAAAGAAGAAAGCTTGTTATTTTTATACTTCATAACATAACTAAAGTTCAATTAGTTAGTATTCGAACATAATAACGAAAGCAAAAAATGGTTTTAATCGAAGAAATTTAGTGGAAAAATGCAGAAACCGGGTTAAGTGTTCATATTTTAGTTTAATTGAAAGACCAAATTGTTTTACACTATTCGAAGTTCCACAAATTAGAGAGAACATAAACTTTATGGCTTAAATCCCTCCCCCTAGCCCTCCCTATGTTCTCCTCCGTGGCCGTGCGATATAAGGCGCTGTGCTTTGGGTCCGACTGCGGGACGGCATGGGTTCAGTCTCTGGGTTCTCGGCCTGTGTATAGGGCCGGTGGCAACCCACCATCGTGAGGAAATTGGGGAGCTACGAGTGAGTAGCGTAACCCGGTGACGGATATCTCCTATAACGGCTGGGGGTTCGACGTGCTGACCCCACGTTAACCCATTTCCGGTTGAAGATCTAGGTAGGATTGTGGGAGGGCGACTGGCAGTCAGAAGATAGGCCAAGACCCTTGAAGGCTGTAGAGCCACGGGTTATTAATCACCCATATACATACATGTATACACGATCTGAACTGTATGAAATGTAAAATAATAATAATAATAATAATATAGTACGTAGAAATTATAACACTGTTAAGCCTTGTTTCCATGTTAATAAAACATTAAAATGCTGACCAAGGCAAAATTTATTGTATAAAAAATATACACTCAAAACGTAACGTTTGTACCCTATAACAGGGTCTTCTTCAGACGAAGATTCGCAATAAATTCTTCAATAAAGATTTATTGTGAATCTTCGTCTGCACTGAGTTGAGTTGGTGTTTTAAGTCCACTTTATGCACAGTAAGGCTAATCGGGACTGGACCTACGGTTCAAAGTGGGATCCGAACCACTGTGCCATGTGCCTCCACAGGGTATCGAACCCGGGACCCCTTGATTACAAGGCGACGACGGTACCACTGCGCCATCTGGGAGGCCCTCTTCGTCTGAAGAAAACACTGTTAGAGGGTGGAAACGTTACGTTTTGGTGTATATTTTTTTATAGAATAAATTTTACCTTGGTCAACAGTGTGAAACTTGGTCCCTTACATTGAAAGAGGAACATAAATTGAGAGTATTTGAAAATAAGATCCTTAGGAAAATATTTGGACCTAAAAGGGATGAGGAGACAGGTGAGTGGAGAAGGTTACATCATTTAGAACTACATAATTTGTATTCATGTCCAGATATTATTAGAATGATTAAATCAAGAAGACTTAGGTGGGCAGGCCATGTGGCACGAATGGGAGAAGAAAGAGGAGTTTACAGGATTCTTTTTGGGAAACCTGATGGTAAGAGACCTGTAGGAAGACCAAGACGAAGATGGAGGAACAACGTTGAGATAGACCTAAAGGAAATCGGTAGGGATTGAAAAGAGTATATAGATCTTGCTCAAGATAGGGACAGATGGAAGGCCTGTGTTGCTGCAGCCATGAACTTTCGGGTTTAAGAAGGCTGGAGAGTTAGTTAGTTAGTTGGTCAGCATTTTAATTTTTAAAAAATTATAATAAATTTGGAATCAAATGGATCATTTTATAATAGTTATTATTATATAATAATAATCATTATAATAATAATAAATTATTATCGTTATTTGTATGTCAAGTTTTATCAACGACCTGACCCCCTACAAAAATTTCTGGCGACGCCCCTGGCCATTTCCATTGTCTTAGGCGGGAGGTTAGAAGTTAGGGTGTTGATATAAATTTGGAGAGTAGGATAGTAATAATCAAATGATTATTATTATTATTGTAATCTAATAATGTTAATGCATTATGTCATCGCTAATTATTGTTATTACTGCTACCTTATCAATGGGGAGCGCTTCTACCTGGCTGCTTTGTGACGGTCTTCATCGATTTCATCCAATGATCACCCTCATCGTGGGGCTTGGTTAAAAGTGGTGGAAAAGCGACGTAAAATAAAATTTTAAAACAACTGACGTTTTAAAAGAGCATTAATCGTCGTCGCAAGAAAAGAATTGAACCTTTCATAATGTCCACGAGGGCAAAGGCCTGGATGAAGGTCTAGCTAGGCGATCAGTGCCGAGATGAAGTGTGTCACCCTCCCAATTAAGCCGTATCCTTTGCTTTGCTGCTGATTTGGCAAACGTGCCGACCTCCTTGTCCTTGTGGTGTGCACGGCGATGTCGATTACGTCGTTACGTGAGTGAGTGTGTGGTTACGCGAGCTGGTAATTGCACGTAATTTTCACAGGAGGCAGCGCAGGAAGATTGTAGTCATTACATGCTTGCAAGGAATCTTCCTTGGAGACTCTCTGGTAATTAACTTCCGGGTCACTGCACGCAACAGAGGCATCTTGTTTTTATTTTTTGTTTATTTATTTTTTTTTAAAAAAATGAAGAATAACAAAATTAAGAAAAGGTACGAATTAAGGTTATCGTACTATAGTTTAAGGATATAAGGTCATTTTGAGATGAGATCAAGACTTGTCTATCTTATAATAACAACAGGTGTGTAAAGGGGTGACCTTTGCAGAACGCACCCAAAAATCAACTACAGTAAAACCTCGTTAATCCGGACTAATGGGGGGGGGGATAAGTTGACCGGTTTAAAGAAAGTCCGGATTAACTGAAATAACCTAAAAGAACAGTAGAAAGTGCATTAAAACTCCGTTTATATCAACAAAACACGTTTATTATGGTGTATTTAAAGGGCATAGGCCTAAATACACTATACAGTACAGTACAAAGTCTGCGGGAAACAGAATTTCATCAGTGGTTGACTGCCTTTTCGTTGGGAAGTTCTCTTGTTGACTTCTAGCCACATTTAAAACCTTGCATTCTGCTTTTTTTGGGGGGGGGGAGGCTTTTGCCTGTCCGGATTAAGCAAAGTCGGCTTATCGGGTTCCGTATTAACGAGGTTTTACTGTATAATGTTACATGCCAGGAGACTCTGGCAACTGGACCTATACATACAGTCAGTATAATCCTCTGAACGGCTGTGTTTTGTTGTTGTACGTGCTAAATGTACCTTTACACCCTCATCTTTTAACCTAGGTAAGGAGATTTCAGCCCTCAGAGACATACGTTGATTTTAGTTATGGTAAGGGGCTTGGCGTGTGACGGGTTCAAGTGCTTACGCACCCAAAACTTTTGTTTCGTTCATTCGTTCAGGCACATCAACTTTAGTCATTCACAAAGGGCATCGTGGTGCGTCAACCAGAAGGGCGATCATATTTTATAAAAATGCACAGAAAACTTAGATTCCTAAAAAGATGTGGTGTTGTAATTTGGATTTTTTTAATCCTTAAAAAAGGTAGGTTAAGGGATTGGTAATCAACAAAATATTCTCTAAATTGCTGCTATTAGTAATAAATTTTCGATTCAATATGGCATATCACACAGAAAAGTGACACTAATACTAACTACTTTTACAATCAAAATAGTTTCTTAGCCGATGAACACTATATTCAGTTAGAATTAATGCGACCGTATTTTCGCTTTCTAACGGGAAAACTTGCAACTTTTGAGTTGTGTCACTTTTTACTGAATGTTCATTCTTACAGCAGCATAGGTCTTCCTTCCATATGACCCTACCCTTCGCAGGTAAAAATGTTAGTTTCAAAAAACTTAAAAAATAGTTCCGATAACAAACATTTCTTTAAATAGGCGACAAACAATTGTCCGTTCACCAGAACCAATTTCTTTTAGTATTTGTGCACATTTATTTAATTACAAAGTAACTAAATCAAAATTAGTAAATACTCACAATTTTTTGATTATGCTTAGCAAACAGCTTAACCAAACATGTTTCGTTCATTGAAACAAATCATATTTTTTCTGTCTGGGCAAGACACATTCACTCTCGACGTCCTTACTAATTTCCTTCAGGTTCATCTTCATGTTGTCATTCCATCTTCATCTTTATTTTGTGAATGGCGAACCGCCAAAAAATTGTTTACCAGTTACTACCATTGGCACAAGTTGGGTTGGAGATACCGAGGAAAGAATAATGGTTCGTTTTTGTGGAAGTAAATGAATCATTTTTGTTAAGTCTTCTCCCTTAACTTTTTAGAGCATCTCCAATAACATGGAGCAATAACGGAGGTCGAAGACTTTAATCTACCGATACTTGATTGATTGGTTAATTTGTTTAACGTTGCATTTCTGCCCTTTTAGCTAATCGCTATGATGAGTATGGGTGATGATATGGCTCAATTTAAGAAGTGACAACCAGAAACATACAGGTTCTCCCGAGAATCCCACAGAGGATTATACTGGTTATGAGTGCAGATGCCAGATCCTAGCCAATATGCAAAACGCAGTCCAGGGTGTACTTCACTGTATCCCGGTTATCTCTGGGGTAAGCGAACGAAAACAAGTCTCTGCGCAAGTAGTGACGCACCAATGAACACATGAGAGGGGATGGGATTGCGTGGAGGGGGAAACGACTGCAGTTACTAGCCTTCGCAGCAGCTTGTACTGCTTCGCTCTGGCCACTCGATTTCCCACTCCTTTTCTGCCGTTATGCGCGACCTTGCTCCAGAGATAGGCGGGACAGAGTATAAGTGGAAGACTGAATTAGGTTATTTTACGTCGCTTTTATGCCACTTCTAGCTAATTTCGACGATGACGATGTGATGAAATTGGTGGGCACTCTCAAAGAATATTCCTCCTCAAGTCGGGATTCAAACTCGGGACTCCTGGCGTCGTAGCGTGGTGTGCTAACCATTACGCCACGGAGCTCGGCGATAAGATGAATGAAGGGACACGTACATATGGACGACAACAGAATTCCTGCAGATTATTATCCTGGCTGCGGGTCCAGGCGCAAGAGCCTCCTTAGTCTGCAGTCCAGGGTATGCTACGTGGAAGAGAGAACATTTGGGTGCCTTCCGAAAAGATTACCCCAAATCTGCCGATACAATACTCAAGGTCTTGGTTCAGCCATCTTTCGTCGTATCTTAATTGCCATGCTGGAAAAGAATCAGTTTCGTGAGGTAACCGAAGAACACTTGCGTGTTCTTCCGAGTTGCGAGTTCTCCGAACACATCAGCAGGAACAGATGTTAATATTCCCAGAGAAATTTACATCCACGTTCCCCTCCCTCCGCGTAAACTGTTCCTTTCATCCGCTATAAACTCCCAAACAAAGCTGCGTGGCAATTTGAACAAAGGAAACCCGAGAAGTTTTATCTTTTCTGTACGCAAGGCTATTTTTTTACACAACTCTACTAATCGTGCTGTGGAGAAATATTTTTAGCCACGCTCGGAGGAAATCAATATCAGGAAGTTATAAGCTCCTTTTCACAGATCTAATTCTATCATTTCCCATACCTTCTGTGTGAAGATATAATTAGCGTGCTAAAATTAGAAAAAAAACACGTGGCACATGAGTCGTGTTAAATTGCAGCACACTTATCACGATAATGACTGGAGGTGGTATTTTGAATTAAATCCATATTTCATAGCTGATAGCATAGGCGTCACTAGAAATGTTTGTAGGAAGGGGAGGTCACACCAATTATAAAACTTGATTAGTAGAAAGAACAACAACAATAATTACTATTACTACGTTTATAATTATTACACAATAAAACTATTATAAACTAATAGAAATAAAACAATTTCATTCCAAATGTATTATCATTATTATAAAAATGTGGAGACTTTGATACTCGAACCAACAGATGAGTGAATATCCAGAACGACTGTTTTCCATTTTTTCTTACGTTTAATACAGTTAGTGTAATGGAATTCATAGTTATTAAACTTTGTTATTAACTTTTGCACATTACTTTCAAGAAAATGCTTCAAAAGCCAGGGGAAAATTTTACTCATAAAGTTCATATTGTCTGATTACTCAAATATAACTATAATTCTTGGAATTTTGGAAATTGGATTGATTATTTTTTGGGTTAAATGGTAGAATATGAAAACATCACCTGCTTCCTGTATTCTACACTCAATTTTATCTATCTAATGAAGTTTTTAATTTGGTTACTCTGTTAGAATACTAACTAAATTATCTTTATTTCTTTTATTAACAATAAAAATAACAAGTTTTCTGCATTCTTGTAACTGGAAATGAAATGAGCAAATTTCCAGAGGAGGTCGACGAACCCGTTCGAACCTCCCTCCCGACGTCCATGGATCAAGATAGGTGCATTCCATAGCATAATAAAGTAATTAGATTCTATGACACTTACAGAAATCAAACACGGAATACTCGCATGAAATAATACTCCTTATAATCACAGTTAATATGTCTCAATACCAGAATCAATGTTCAATCATTCAAAAAGCGAGTTCTGGAGTGTCTTTATAATTAGTGTCTTTCAAGGAGTAGTGTTGATTAAAGACGATTAAGAGCTGAAGATAGCTATATATTTTGTTTGAGATGTTGTTGCACTGATTCCGTAGCTTATGGATTAAGGAACGTTGTATGAGTGAGAGTCTGGGGGTGCAGTGTGGAAAGTTTCCTTGCTCCGTTCGTCTTCGCGATTAGCCAAAAGTGGAAGAAAAGCGAAGTAAAAGAAATCAAATCAATCAGTCAATCAATAAGGTAAATTCAACCCCAATCACCCATCCAGCTTGTTTGTTGCATAATTAGAATGCTGAAGGTGAGAACAACGGAGCGCCTATAATGTTCTTCTCGCGTGTTGGAATCAATATTTCACGTTCTCTCCGTATCTACGCACATTTCCGCTTCAATTCAAGAAATGTCTTGAGTATGGGGAATTTCGTGCTAAGGGAACGTTAGTGTTACATTGTGAGGTTCAACAAAATGAAGTGACCAATGCTAGGATTCTATTGTTTCTTTTTTAAAAAGGTTAATAACAATGGTAGGCCTATTTAATTGTAGTTTTACGATGCATATTCTTGAGTTTTGTACCTATAAATATATAAAGACTGCCTTTTATATTTTCTAAGCAGTTTACATTGTTACCGTGTTTAGAAGTTATGGATTAGTACTCAGATGCCATACTTATTGAATAACTATTATATCAATTTACATTTAGTTAATATAATGTTAACGTTTTCTGAAGAGTGAAAAACATTCATATTTTAAAACTACCAACGTTCTGAAGAAACTTGCATATGTTATGATTGTATGTGTTTTCTATGAATTTATAATCAGTTTTGTTAACGGACTTTCAAGTTATCTGGAAATGAATGTATTGTTTCTGATATGTTTACGTACATGAAAAACATACTTTAAAGGTGTTAAGTTTGAAAGTTTTGGACACAATTAATTCTGACTTTTTTCAATAGCTGCCTAGCATTGGTGTAGACTTTCAGAGACACAGCGCTTTATCTTTCCCTTGCAATTCCTCAAGAGAAGCAGATATTACATACATTTACATACATAAAATGTGGTTTTGTCAATCTTCTCCCAAATTATTTGATTTTTGTTACATAGCGTCGTTTTTCTGCCACGTTGGCAAATCGCCACAATAGAGATGAGTGATGATACGATGAAATTGATGAAGTGACCCTCACAATGAACATCTATGCCCACGCGCGGATTCGAACGCAGACCCCTGGTGTTGTAGCGCGCTGTCATAACCATTCCGCCTAATTATTTCAAGTGGGCGTTATTGTTGTCTACTGATCAGCGCCTCAAAGAGATGTTCTGATCACAGTACCTCCATAAAGGCCTACATCTGGGATTCATTTTCACATGTCATAGTGTTTATTGTGAACAGGAGAAAATTTAATTTAAAATTGCTGTCCATGTTGTCTGTACAGGGAAACAGATATACAAACAATAATTTAAATTCAAGCATCGATAGTGAAGGTGATAAACGTCTTAAATGATAAGCCTTAGAAAGTAAAACCAGACAACACTCATACATTACATCGTCACTGAAAGGTTTCAGTTCGGCTGAAAAATTAATTTATAACCATTCAAATGGCAACGGTAAATCAATATTGTAATTTATGACCTTGTGTTCTCGGAATTGGATTTGAGCGTTCTCTGATCTCGAGAGTAGCTGAGAACTTCAGCCATGAAAATTGGCATGCGATAAATACATAAGTACAAATATAACCTCACATTCATACAGTATTACACGGTGGGATCAGCATTTCGTACATGAATGTTGCTTTCTTTTCAAGGACAACTTAATATTGGTGTAAAATATTAAAATAGTCTTGATTAATTACTATCAAACTATTTTTCCTTTTGCCATGCAATAAATAGTTTTGAAATTGTTTGTAATAGATTAATGCTTCATCTGTAAATCGCGTTTCTGCCCAGAGTTTTGGACACAGGCATATAGTACCAGAACGTAAAACAAAATAAATAGCAGACAGGGCAGTTCTCATATTGTGCTCACTGTTCTGCTATGTTTCCTGTGGCCTAACTCTGTGGAACTCTCTGCAACCAAGATAGTGGCTTATAAACGATGAGCACTTCATTTTCGAGATAATATGATAGCTTTAGTTTGAGCTCAGAATTTCGTAGACCTGTATGACCAAAAAAAAGTAATATACTTTTCAAAATGCAAAATCTACAAGGGTAAAATCATTGAAACCATTATTTCTTGGTTCACTTAAAATATTGTTTTAAATTCGCCAGAATATTACCTAAAATAAGGAGTTAAATATTGTAAAAAATTATACGCGTACTATGTATGCGCTATTGTAAACCTGAAATGAGACAACTATATTGTATAAATTTTAGCGTTATATTTTCTGCTACATGAAATCAATAAATATGAATACTTGACAGGAAATCAACAAGGGCGAGGACCAAGCTAAAAAATAAAAATATTGTATTTTATATATTTTAGAGAAGAAGTAAAAGAAATAAGTCCGAATACTCGCTATTTGTGCGAAATAAGCCAAGCGACAGCATGAAACAGCTCGAAATACGCAAGAGATTCGCTAATCTTAGCGCATCGAAATGAGGCCCCGATACTACCCCTCGCACCGAACCCTCCCGCCAAGTTTCCTATTGAAGGCAATGGTGTTCGACGGCCCAGCTCATCGCAGAATGGTGCGAATCTCTCTGGTCTCTGCCGGTGCCGAGAACAGGCGAACGCTTCCGAACAGGCAGACACCCTACAAGGTCCAACTGACGACCTGTACTTTCCCCCACTCTTGAAAGTCTGGGCCATAACAGGCCCTTTTTTCAGCCCCCATCCCCATGTTTACAGCCACGGCAAGGTTTCTCTGGAGTCATCAAGATTCTTCCGAGTGTCCAGTGGCGTGCTCAAGGAGGGGTTGGTGAGGGTCATGATTCCTGCTTAGGCTCAATATTATTTGAAAAAAAAAGGAAGAAAGAAAATGCAGGAAAGATGACAAAATGAGGAATACAGGAATGACTACTAAAAAGTACATGTAAGCCCCTTTCCGAAAATACTGGGCACACCACTCGAAGTCTCGAATGTCTGCTATTTTCACTTGTTAAGAGGAAAAGCGCACATTGAACTATATGAAATCTGCTTTTCATTATCAAAACAATTGGCGGCGAACCATGGTTCGCGTGGACCTCAGCTTCAAGGTGAGGTAAGCGTCACCGTGCTCCAGTCGTGTCGGGTGTGAAAAAACGGGACTCTCACCACTACGCTTGCCTTCACCTGCCGGGGAGCTTAAACAAGTCCCAGACGCATGGCACGTTGACAGTAAATGAAGCAGCAGAGCTCGGTGACGAAGCTGAGGCCCCGATTCGCGCGGACCATAGCTTTAAGGTGAAGTAAGCGTCGTTGCGCTTTAGTCGCGTTTGGTATGAAAGAAAACGAACTTGGCAATGACCTTGGCCTCTATCGCAGAGAAATATTGTGACCCCTCCCCGTTGAAAGATCGACCCTGACGTTTGGCAAATCTTGCGATGACTACGTAAAAATGTCACGCATCGCCACTGGAAATCAAACTGAAGTATCTTTAGTTTTTGCCAAATATGAAATGAGAGGAGTGGAAGTGATACTTTTTACAAAACTTTTGCACAGGATAAAAGCAAAGTAAAGTACGTGCTTAGCACCACGCCATGAAGGCGTATAGGGGGTGTGGGGGTAACGCCCCACACTTTCCTGATCCGGTCGTGAGTGGGGGTGATGTGATCAGCATCATGCCCCTGACCGCCTTTACCCCCCAGGGTTTCCCCCAGGTACCCATGTCATTCGATGCTGGGTGGGCGCCGGGTCCGCTTCCAACGTTAGAAAAGTTCCCGGATTTGAACTCGTAGTCAGACGCGTTACCGACTGAGCCACCGCGGCCATATTTTTTCCACAGGATGATTTCTGTAACTTGGAATTTTGTTGTGCAATACTATTTCCCCCTAAGCAAAGTAAACAAATGTTTGTATTCCTTGCATTATCGGCTTGGTTCGAGCCAAGTGGCGCCAAGTTCTGGGCAAAAGTGCTTCTTGGCTCGTCCCCATTTACGAAATGTGTTAATATTGATGCATCTGACTGTACATCCACACATTATATTCGTATAATTATATCACAGTTTTTAGGGGTGGTACCGAGACGAAATACTACTCTCGGTCTTGTTCCAGACTGATAAATTATAGGGTACGTACTTGAAATCCAAAATTGCTTAGTTATGCGACTTATTTGACATAACTATACGGCCTGCTTATTTGTAGGCAGGTCATATTTTGCTTGTCATAACTGCAACGTTAATCGATCAATAGCAATTGTGAACCTGTGCAGCGGTGGTTGCATACACGCAGGACAAATTTCATTCTTCGAGAGTTCGTAACAAAAAACGAGGCGCCAAACCGAGAAACATGATCAAGGAGTTTCCTCAATAAGTTTGTGCGGTGAACTTGCCCTTCAAGACCGAGACGAGAAACGTATTTATAAATCGAGATAAGACCGAGAACAAGATAGACATGTAACTACTTGGATTTGATGGATGGATTTATTTTATTTTACTTCGCGTTTTGTGCCTCTTGGCTAATTTGCGAAGATGGGGATGAGTGAAGAAATATGTACTTACTTGGAAACAGCAAATAGGCCATATTGGTTACTAGGTCATATTGGGTTCAGATACCTAACTTATAACTAGGGAACGGAACTTTATGTGCTAAAAAACTCAGAAATATTTATTTTTTTATGTGTCATAAATGTTGAAAATATGTGACAAAAAAAATTGGTAACGAAAACAAAATATTACATGCATTTTAAACACCTGAAATCAGTTTCTAAATGTTTACCTCTTAGCGAGCTACTTTTTGGAAGAGTTGCAGTGGATCACCATAGTTTCTTCCAAATTCTCCATTGTAAATCTATGACGATTATCTCTAAGAAGCATCTTATATTGTGAGAAAGATCGCTCCACGTCACAAGAAACAATTCTTGCATATTTGAAGCACGAAATGTCACTAACGCTGAAGTTTTCCGAAGCTTCCTCTTCCTCTACTTCACCTTCCAAAACACGTGAAATTTGGCACAAAGTTGGAAAACCTTGGTTTTTCCCAAAAATGTCTGTACATTTACACATTAGCACCTGTGCGTTAGATCCAGTGAGTTCTTTCAGTTTCGTTTCTACTATACGGACTTCACCCACGGAAGCTGCCGAAGTTTTCGTTGACGATTCAAGCTTCCGTATGGAATTAGAGAGAAAGGACAGGTTTGTTGAGATGTATGCCAATTCGATTTTTAAGGAGAGATCCTTCAACAGCTCTTGCAGAATTTCTATAGACGATGCGTCTTTGTCGAGATCATTTACAACATATACAAATTTTTCGAAGTTCTGGGCATAATATACAGCTGCATCCAACCAAGTGTCCCATCACGTAACTACAGGTGTAGGGGGATGGGGAACCTCAGGACATTTTTGTTTAAAAATGTCTATTCTTCTAGGAGACTTGATAAAAACTTTCTTCGCATTTGAAACCAGTTTATCGACATTGGGATAAAGAGCTCTTATCTTTTCACATACTCTATACAAAGCATGAGCAACACATGTAACGTGAACCATTTTGGGGTAGCTAATGGCAAGGCCTACTGCAGATTTTTACATGTAAGCGGCAGCATCTGTCACGAGGAGAAGAACATTGTCAAATGTTATGCCTTCCGGTCACAATAGCTACATTGCTTCCTTAAAAAGCCTTGCTATCGTTACATGTGTAGCCCCAGCTAGCTCTCTACACACTAGCAAATTGTTTTTCGTTGAGACAGTTTCGTCATTATTTAGCACTCCCACAATCACATTTCCCACTTTTCTACCGGTGGAGTCTGTAGTTTCGTCAATACATACCCAAATATGTTGATGCGCACATTGTGAGCGAATACGTTGTAAGGTTTGCTCGTAACACCTGTGCAGATACGTTTTTCGCAACGTTGATTCGTCAGGCGGTTCGAAGTTCGTATATTTCGCGAGCAAGTTTCGTAAATCGGGGTTCTTTAATTTGGACAGTGGAATTTTTGCGGATACAAAAGCTCTGCACAAGTCCATTGAAAAAGCGGACAATTTTGACGGTTCCCCAGAAGAAGATGGAGTTTGTTGCCCGATAAGTGCCTGTCTGCTGCTCAAACGTGAAGAAGCAACAACATGCTTGTTGCTACCTAAATGCTGCGTAAACTGCGAGCGTTGGTCAGCTGCGATAGATTTACCACACGGTTGGCAAAATAATACTTTGCCATCAGTTGAAAACACATCCTTATATTCTTTACTAGGGTGACCAGACATACTCTTTTTAAGAGTATTATACTCTTTTAGAGGTTCATATACTCTATACTCTTTTCAATTTGCAAAAATCCCCAAATATACTCTTTTCCTTGCTATTTAATTTCGTTCATTATGTTACGCGTAAAAATGACTTAAAATCCACAGAACGGAAAACGTCAAGATGTCAACAAACTGAAGTATTTACTCCTTGACTCAAGAATTTCCGGCATGAGTTTACAATACCGGACCACTCTCCAATTTCTATAAAATTTCGCCTACTTACTAATTTCGGTGTCCTGATGACGTATCTGTACTTCATATTTGGCGGTCACGTGTTAAAATTGTACATTTACGTGTAGAACTTGTAAAATAACACTGCGATTTACCACGGTCATTGTCCATACAGAGCAATTCGGAACATCTTTCTTTCGCAATTCGTTAATGGTCTTCCTCTACGCACAACAATCTTGCTACATTCAATATTGACGTCAGACGAGGAATGCCTACGAGGTTAGGTTAGGTTCCATTAGCATAAATACAAAGAAAAATTAATATTTTGGCTAAGAGAACTATACCTTGTCTTGCCTAACATGAAAAAGCGCTCTTGCGTGACGTCAGAACACTATGTTGCTAAAGTGTTGTGCGATAAGTGACACCCATTCGGGGAAAATGGCGTGTTCCGTGGAGCTACTGTTCTTATGGCAGGGTTACGTTACGTTAAGAATACATAGTTTATTTAGTTTTTTTCTCGATTTCCCTACTCGACCGCCAATTATTACATGCAGATTCGTGATTAGGAGTTCACAATTAGTGAGTAGGCGAAATTTCATAGAAATTGGAGAGTGGTCCGGTATTGTAAACTCGTTCCAAATAGATATTATGTAGTCACAAAATATAGTTTTATTGTGCAAAATTTGTGTAAAATAAAAAGGAAGTTTTAATTTTGCATAATTTCCAGGATAATTAGACTGTCATGAAGTCGCGCGGGATTTCTGCGGACCCCGTGAAAGAGGAAAAATGCATGCGCACCTTCAACCTATCGACTATACTCTTTTTGGTCAACAAATATCTGGTCACCCTATCTTTACAGAACTGTTGCAAACGAGATGAAACACTTGCCTTAACTTTTGACATAATTTATCTCATGAGAAAACACACACTGCTGCACAAGCACCGAATCAGAACATGACAAAAGCAGAAACACTATCGAAGCTCTGCATTACGTTGTACGCTTGACTTATCTGGGTAATATTTCCCCCAATAGGATCGTAGGTGAGGCGCCAGAAGTCTGCCAACGAGCGTGTTAAAAGACAAAACAAACCTAGCATTCTCGATATGAAACAGGTGCGGAGAATAAACATTTTTCCCTTCGAGGATTTCGAGGTAGTTGAAGTCAATGAGCGATTTTATGTATTTGAAATGAAAATTCGCAAAATATGTATTTACATACGGAAAACTGGGAAGTATGCGTTTTTAGGTAAAACTAAATTTTCTGTGTTGACATATAAGGCTATGATCAGAATTTTGGCAAAAGCGAGGGTGTCTATCTTATCGCAGAAAAAAAACAACATTTATTTACCTAAAGTTCCGTTCCCTACTTATGACACTGAAATCGGAAACAGTTTTCAAATTGGTTGATTTGGTATAGAATGACCCAGTGATGTTAGTTCGCAACCACAAATACGTAGTCTCGGAGGCATTTGGTGGCTGTAAATCAATCAAGAAAGTAACGAGCGTAAAGTATTTATATATCTCGCGTTGATGGAGTTTAAAATTCTCTAGTTTAAACAGAGAGGCTATAAACTGTAGGGAGCGGGTGTAACACGCGCTTGTCCAGAGCCGTGGTTGGATCGAAGCCGAAGCGTTGACATTAGCAGGTGTTCAACGTAGGAAAATAACGAGCGACCACTAGACGTAAGCAAGGAATTTCTGGCAGGAACTCTGGTGTCTATTGTTGCTAGGACGCTGTGGGGTTTGATTGACCTTGATTCTGAGATGCCTTTTATTGGTTGTTCCTGTTCCAGGAGTTTGATGGCATCGTTACGATTTCGCAATTGGAAACATTTCTCGAATATCAGTCTAGCATCTGAGAACACTACTGTAATGATAACATGCGTAAGGGTTCAAGGATATGTGGTCTCAAGTTACGCCGTAGAGGTGATGTGATCAGCACCAGTCTCCACGGTTGCCTCTGGAACCCACTGATGAAAGACTGAACTTCTGGTCTGAGGTACAGAGCTGGCTATGCAAGGATGCCCATAAATATCCTAAGAGCATCCATCTCAGGTATCGAACCTGTGCCTCTTGCCTGGCAGTTAAACGTTTTACCGACTGGACCAACACGTTTTGATACTAATAATAACAGATCGTAAAAATGAGGCGTGGTTCGGATGGACAATGAACATCAAGACACACAGAAGTTTCATTAGGACTACTACATAGGATTCCACATTTTCATGTTATCTTCTACACTAAGAATAGTCTCTTTATATCGTCAGAGATGTATATGCACACACACACACATACGCACGCACCAGTGGTGTTACCAAAGGGGAGTTGATGGGTGTTATAACCCCCGTCACCCCCATTTAGGCCAGCATTTCTAAAACAAATAACTTCAAATCCTGGAAAATATGGCAAAATGTATGACAGTCCTTTTGACCCCCTTTGAAAACCCTGGACACGCCACTGACACACATACATACAAACATCACAATAACATCATCTACCCCTTTCTCTGAACACGTTAGTGGGTCTGAAAGACCAAGATACATACCATGTGCTGCCCTCCAGGGGACTTATTTAATCTTGACTATAGACTTTCCTTTGTGTTTATTCGTTGTCTTTGAACCCACAAAGGACATGGATAAAGTGAAAGGAAAGAAAACCAAGAAACTGAACCGACGAAAGTGGTAGTTTGCATCACTAGTTGTGTAACATTGAATCATTAATCGTAATTTGAAGTTAATGAAGTTACTAAAATCTCGATTCCAGCGGTCATAAGGAGATATTTAGTTCTGTTTCTCTTTGTTTTTCTTTTTTTCTCTTTCCTTCTTCTGCTTTCACTTTATATATTTCTTTCGCTCTCCCTCTTACTTTTGTGTTGAGCTTCTCTTAGGTTTTCATTATCTTTTTCTTCATCTTTCCTGCTTCTCTTTCTCTATTTTCCTCGCTTCGCTTCTCCCCTTTTCTTGCTCATTCTATTTATTTTTCTTTCTCTCGCGGTTTCTTTCTCTTTTCTTCTCTTTCTTCCTCCATTCTTTCTCGCTTTATTTGTCTCGAATCGCTCATATTCTCCTCTTTTGTCATTCAGTCAGTCCATGTTTCTTCTTCTATCCCCCCTCTCTCAATCTACAGGGTGGTCCGAATGTCTTGTTATCCCCAAGTAGTTATCACAGTGGAAGTAGTTCAATTTGTTCTCAGCCTTCAGATGGCTGACACAAGTAACTATACTCGTATATAGTGGGAATGAATGGTGAGCAGGATGGATTTTATTTCAATTCATAATCATCATATTGTGGAAAACAGACGAGGAAAATGGTGATGGACACTTCGCATAACCATTTCTTTTGCCGTTGGGTGTACATGAACATGATGGTTGCCTCGGACTTTGCTTCTATATCTTGTTACATTGTATGTCGTTCTTTGTAACTCGTCTAATTGGAAACAGCATCATTTCTCTGCTAATTCCTTCGTCCGTTCATACAGAATCAAGGAACAGTGGATTTCTGAGAGAACAGGAAGTGTTTTTTTTTTTCTTCTTCTTTTGTAATAAGGCACCAAGAAGATGGTACGTGAGATGCCATCCACTCCCCCATTGTCTTGATTTTTTTCTGTGTAATCTCTGGCCATTGCACTCGGTCATTTCATAATTCATCACGCATCCGATGGAACACGAAACAATAGCAATCGTGGGAATATATGCACTTCAGGGAACTTTAACAAATCCTCCTCCAGAGCTGCAATTGCCTGTTGTGACCAGGCGATGAGGCGGTGTCGGTGTGCAAAGGAAGTTCGAGAATTACGACACATAATTAGAACACATAAAGAAATACCACACTTTTTATTCTTCTAATTACTGAGCACTTAAAAAAAACAGTAATAAGTTTTTCTCAACCTGTCGGCAAAAAGATTTTCTCCTGCGATCTAATGTAAACTTAAAATATTCGATTCTTCTACGTTGGAATATCTTAATAAGTAACTATGATGGCCGCCGTAGTATTGGAAGAGTGGTGTACAGTCACCAGCAATAAAAATGGGACACATGTATCCTGAAATACTTGTGTTCCCGCAAGGCGTTATGTGTATTGCCTAATTCTACGGCGGTGGCAGAAGTTGCAATTGAAATTTGCTATTAAAATCCACTTATTGCCGTACAGTTAGCCAACACACACAACGCCTTGCAGGGGAGCGAATGTTTCAGGACCTAGGTTTTGATTTGACTGATTGAGTTGGTGTTTTAAGTCCACATTATGCACAGTAAGGCTAATCGGGACTGGACCTACAGTTTAAAGTGAGATCCGAACCACTATGTGTCTCCACCGGTTATCGAACCCGGGGCCCCTTCATTGCAAGGCAATGACGCAACCACTGCGTTTTCATAATCTAAGTTTCCCAGTTTTATTGCTGGTGAGTGGAGTGGGATGCATAAATATTACCAATCAAATTATCCATCACTACGTTTATTCTACATTTGTTTTACTCAACGAAAGATTTAAGAGGTGAAACAAAACGTCATCTAATCTGCTGACAACTTATACACCAGCACACATAAAAATTAATTTCTTAAAAACACTGTAAATGTAAGATAAAAATTAGCTACTGAAAAAAGCGGTAGACAATTTGCTGAGCAATACGTATGCATCCCACTGTACATATTCACAAAATGATAACGCTTATTTTTCAACTTTAAAGCAAGATGTCTTCAAATCATACAGAGACTTACAAAATATTATTTCGCAGTGTGTGTTGGACCTAGGTAATTATACACAAAAGGAAGATCTGTTTTCCCCTACATGCAGTTCTATTGAATGCACATTCGTGCTGCACGAAGTGCAAGTTCCTATTAGAAAGGATGGGAGATACATCGATGCATTTCGTTAATCATGTGACACATGCGGTTCATTGTTCCGTGTATGAAACACAAGGAATGTTAAGCACGATATTTCAATTAGTGTTTAAGAACAAAAGTGCAACAACGGAAATTGAGCTTAGGGGAAAGGGGGAGGAGGCAACTGCCCCCCTTATCCCCCTAATTGCAGCCACTGATTGTTAATCCATTATCTACGACAGCGTCAATGATAATTAAGAAAGATATGCATCTGATTAAGTTCCGTCATTCAGTTTTCACAGCTAGAGAATTTTGAGGTTATCAGCTTTGTTTCATTAAATACATGTGACACTGGGTGTTTTGTCAAGTTCTCTCTCAGAATTTGCCGGCAGGAGAAATCATGGAAAACCAACTGAGAGCCTTGTTGCAGGCAATTTGATCTACATGAATTTGCATAATTGCTTGTTTTATGTCATTCTTCAGCCGATTAGATTAGCCCATACCGAGATTCGAGTCCAGAAACGTCGGTGGCCAAATCGTGTCCGTTAGTGGAGCACGCAACCCTTTCGGACACCGAGACTGTGGTGACGTCCTCGGACATTTTCGTTTCGGTGGATTCGAAAATGGATAAAGAATGTTCTGTTTGGCTCTGCTACAGCGCCTTGAATAACGTAGTGTGGAAAACGACCCAAGAAACTGGTTCCCCGAGACGATGACAAGTAGATGGCAGTGCGATCGACACAGCGGCTAATTTTGTTATGAAAGTAATGCGGCTTAGTTAGTTTTTGGAATATATTGTGTAGATTTGTTTCTCTAGAAAGGCGGTAAGTGAATTGATGGAAACAGTTATATTTGTGGAGTGATTTGCAGTCACGAAATGGCATTAATTTACACAGAAAAGTAACATAAATACATTTTATGTGCAACGCAACACGAGCATCAACATATCGCATGTGAGGCTGGACGTCAAACGTTGGATTGTGTACACAAGTTTATTTTTGTATACTAATAAAATTGAAATAGTGTCATGAAGGGGGAAAAATGTTTCGTGACGTACATATTATGAAGTCATTTTCCCGAAATGCAGATATTCGAAAGAATTTAATTTCATATTCCATGGAGTTGAAATAGCCGATTACGATGTACCTTGTCATCTCTATCAACAAATTGCTTTACATTCGTGTCGATTGGTAAGTAGAACTTTGGTGTTAAGGACTGTGCATTTTTACTCGTGACTTGGCTGTAAAATGTCTACCTTGTACTTGATGAAAATAAACCGCAAATTAATTAAATTAATTAATAATAAAATAAATTAATTAATTAATTAAAATAAACGAGTATTGTCTGTGTGAATTTCCATAAAAATAATATTTGTGACAATGACAATATTAATGAACCTTTCAGGATAATGCATACACAATACTAATTCTCGCAGCAATTGTCATGTTACGTGTTACAATCCATACCTATGTTTTCTTCCGTATTGTTAATAAAAAACTCAAGGACAGGTCATGATAGACGGTTCATAATATTCTTTAATATTTTCGCGACTACTGTACCAAATATCATAACAATTTTCTGATGCAAAGAAATGTTACAAAGAAAAGAATCAGACGTTGCAGCAAAAACCCCATTTACTTCCATTATAAGCAGTCGAGCGCTGTACCCCGGTGTCAACACCAGCGCCTCTAGCGGATTTCATTTTCGAGTGGAACCAGGGAGAGAGAGCAAAACCATGCCGTTTTCCTCACTACGTTATTCTAGGCGCTGTAGCTCTGCTTAGCGTCAATGGTCATGTCTAGGGAGCGGAAGTTGATGAAATGTCATCTTTTTTTCTGACATCTCGGACACGATGCCCATTAGATACACACAAAATTACACTTCGTCCAGAACCCAAAAAAGGTAATTATAAAGTGCATTTTTTGGCATTTTTGCAAATTTTCAGGTTTTAGGTAATTTTCTCCGATTTTCGGCATTTTTCAGTCATTTTTCGCAATATTTGGTGTATTGTTTCGTCATATTTTGTCACTTCTTTCATTTTGGTAATATTCTTGATTCAGTGTATACGACTTTTTCATTAAATTGTTCTAAAATTATTTGGTTGTTACTATTGGAAATCCTCGTTGATATTTTAATTGAATGTGCATGTGCTTTCATTTGGTGCCTTTTTTTATTATTGAAAGCAAGATTGCATTTTGTTTAATTTCCTTTTCATTTCAATTTCTAACCTGATACAAATTGAATGGTCATTTTTTCCCATTTTTTAGGACATTCTATAGGTCATATGTCTATATTTTTAGGTCATCAACTTCCGCTCCCTAGTCATGTCCATGTTTACAAGGATTCTCTTTCTCTATATCTCTTTCACTCTTTTTATATTTTTCCCTCTCGCTCTATTTTCATCAATTTCTTTTTATCTTTCTTTTCCCTTCTCTCTTCAGCTCTCTCTCTCGCTCTCTCTCTCTCCTCTTGTTTTATCTGTGTCGCCTTTTCTCATTCTTCTTCCTTCTCTCTCTCTCTCTCACTCCATGTTTTTGTCCTCTACCTCTTTGTCTTGCTTTTCTCTTTCTTCTTCCAATTATCATCTACCTTTTTTCTCTTCTCCCATCCTTTTCTTGTTATCTCTCTCCCTTTCGCTCTATACTTCCACCTTTTTCTCTCCCTCTTTCCTAGCACATGTTTCTTCTACGGTCTTCTTCTTTTTATTTATTTTTCTTCTTCAATTTATCTTCTTGCCTTTTCTGTTTTCTCCTTTCGTTTTCGTCGTCGCTTGTAATCAAGAGGTCCCTGGTTCGATACCCGGTGGAGGCACATAATGGTTCGGATCCCACTTTAAACTGTAGGTCCAGTCCCGATTAGCCATACTATAAAGTGGACTTGAAACACAAATTCAATTCAATCAACTCATTTCGCTCTCTCCCTCTTTCTTCGTGCGTGTGCTTCTATAGGTCTGTCTATTGCACAATTACTTAGTCGTTATGTCAAAATTTCTACGCTATTTGGGCGTGCAAGCGTGATGAGTTAAGTCCGCTCTGTAGCGAGATCCTCTGAGGCACGTAAATGGATTGCTGTATAAATATTTTACTTTCGAATTATTTTGATTTTGAAAAAATAAGCAACAAATTCCCGAAATTATAATAGTGTTCATGAAAAATTAGTTTCAGGGGAGTGCGTCCTGAGGTTTCCTTGCCATGATAACAAAAGGATGGGTCTAATGCAATGAAAAATGTGGGTCTGAATTACCGCACCCACCATGGATTAATCTATTACTCTTCGTGTTGTAAGCATAACCGTGACAGAGAGAATTCCTAAGAAGCTTTACTGCCATAAATGAACAAACGATACAAGAACCTAATTTTCTATTCAGTTTAGATTGCATAATCCGGCGTAACATACCAGGATGGAGGGAGGAAGTACTTGTCCTCACTACCCTTTCTTGCAATTTACTATCCTCTTTATGCGAGATAAAGCTGAGATGTTCCTGGAAGTGCCTTTGATGCCCCTCTCGCGTAATCCATTTCATGGCTTGTTTTATGAGGGGAAATGTTTTCCCATATAAAGTGTTCTGGAGCGACAAGTCTTTTCGCTTTGGCTAGTGCTTTCTTTGCTACAACAGAGCGCGCGCGCACACACACACACACACATGCATGCTTATATCTGGTCTGTGTTGCGAGCTTCTTCATGATATAAAAGTAGTTAACGCTATTGCATTTTAATCAAGAGGTCCCTGATCAGGACGTATTTAGAGAGGGGGTCCGAACCCCACCTGCCCGAATGAATTACTGAGTCCAAAATTGAATAAGCATAGTATTTGTTTACTATTTGTAATACCATTTTGATATATTATTTCCGCAAAACTTGCGTACCACTACTACTAATACACGTAATACACATAAAAATAACCACCAGTAGCTTTAGTTATCAGGGGCATTCCACGAAAAGTTGTCCTACTTCATGTAAATAACAAAATAAATTATTCTGAAAATTATTAGTGTTTTTAATTGCATTAGCGTATAAATGTTTGTGAATGCATATAATTTGCATATTTCACCAACAAATATTATTGGCATCTATAGCCTATATGCTGCACAGAGAAATAAAGTCAAATTTTGCTACATTTTTAAAGAGTCACGCAACACATTTTCGTTAACGCTTTTCATGCATTCAGCCTATGTCAACATAATCGAAGTTTTGTTTTTCATTTGTTAGAAGACATCACAAAGTACTTCATAATTCTCTAAAATTAGTTCATTATGAATATTCATTCAATCTCATGTCTAGAACCTTACATTTTGTGTTCAATAAATAATGCATTTTAAAAATTTTGACATTAATTTCTTTGGTAGGACAGTTGTTTTTATCCAAATTTGAATTATCTTAACTAGACAGAAGCTACGTATATAATGAGTAAATGCTGTTATATCTATTATTATAACATCTTTTCACCTGTTCATGTAAAATAATAACAAATCTATTTCAATACTTTTAATGGACATATTATTGTATTAGATGATTAAGATCTCTTTACCAGAAATCATGAGTACTTTCAAGCACCTCATTATTATCTGAATCTCACTTTTAACTCGGACAACTAACGCTTTGTAAATCTTCGACCTTAAATATATTTGTTCTGTGCTATATTGAGATTTGGTGTTACATGACAATGTTTGCATATTCATAAAATGCTGTAATTATGAGACTTTTCCTTATTTGCGTAGTCACGAAAACTTGCACTGAGATGAGCACTTTGTTGCCATCGGAGTCTTAATTTCTACACTAGAGTTACAAACGGTTATACATATGAGGCATAACGAGAGCATGGATGCATTCGTCGGTTATCTCGTAGACTTGTCACGCCACGGTACGAAACGTGAAACCCTGGCGAACTATTTCCGCAAGTGTTCTTCAGTGTTATAATTAATGTAATACAACACATCAGTTATCAGTGCACGCTAAATTTGACAGAAACAGATACTACTTATGTCCGACAGCCGCCTTGGTGCCCCAAGAACTTTCATTCTTGCATCTATTTCGTCTAGACCGCAAGCTGTAGCTCAGAAGGTTCCTGTTACCGCTCCCGCCACTCGGCGGTCTGTCGTCTGCAGGAAGACTTTGCAAGCCATCACGTGAGTGATTCCGCCAGTAAGAGGATCGCTGGGGACGACACGGGCTCAGATGGCGAAAGCAAATGAATGGCTTATTGCAGAAAGGGATCTGAGTCACTTTTGCACAATTCTGAGAAAAACAATGAAAAATCGTATAATATTAATAGTGTAAGAAAGAAATGTGCCGTTGTTGGCTCAAATATTCAACATAATGAATAGTTAATTTTGCAACCCTCAATGCACCCCCCTGCAGTATGCTGCTAGACACAGTGGAGATGAAAAAATTAACTCCGATACCTCAAAAATGTGACTCAGGTCCCTTTCTGCAATAAGCCATTCAAATGAATTTGCCTTCTGACTGATTGATTTTGTTTATTTTACTTCGCTTTTCTGCCACATTTGGCTAATAGCGACGACGAGGATGAGTGAAGATATGATGAAATTGATAAAGGGACACTCGCAAAGAACACCCTTACCCAGGTCGGGATTCGAACCCGGAACCTCCTGGCGTCGTAACGCGCTGTGCTAACCACTCCGTCACGGAGGCCGGCGAATTTGCCTTCAAATCGCATCAATAGCTCACTCATAATATTTGCTTCCTTTACCTGGGAAAATATTACGCAACACATTTGGTAAGAAATACCAAAATTAATGAATTAATTTTGTTACACGTTATCTGAAGAACAGAGTTATAGAACTGTAGTTTCTCATTTCAAAACGTAACTTGTTACGCGCTCGCTTCTTCCAAAACGCTAAGGTTACGTACCGGGAGAAATGTAATTCCATCAGTAAATGTGAATCCAGGATCTCTTCCTGGGACGATGGATTTCCCGTACGACAGCTCACCGCACCTCAGTCAGCCGTAAGCGGCCGCGACGGATGGATTGTACCGGTCACGGATTCCTTCACATAAATTTCTTCCGTCACTAGGCGGAATAACAGCGGTGCGTTCATCGCTATTTATCTCTCGTACGCATCTTGGTTTCCCGCCCCGCATATCTAATAGCCACTGCCATTTCATGTACGAAATCGCCCCTTTTGTAGGCCGTATCTTGTTCGCATTTCTATTTCGAAAGTTATTATTTCTAAATTAACGAGATTTATCTTTACTTTTTTTTAAAATACTAAATACTTTCACAGTTACCTCCTCGTGTAGTATGCTTCATGCGAGAATTACAACACGGATGATTTTTCCCTTATGCCCATTAGAAAATTAACATTAATATTCATTAAATTATAAATAACCTCATATTTTTTAAACATAAAACCGAATGAGCTTATAAATGAGAAAGAGTTGGAAAAAGTGAACTGTGGAAGTATTTGGCGCTCTATAAAATCAGTACTATTTTCAATTTTTAAAAAAAAAATTACCGATGTCACATCACCCCCACTCACGACCGGATCAGGAAAGTGTGGGGCGTTAAGGATTTTTCTCCTTATATCAAACACAGGAATGCCAACATATCCAGTGATGTTTGTATTGATTGTCATTACAAAAAATAGTACGCGTGAATATTGTTGTTTTTTGCCAAATATGAAATGAGAGGAGTGGAAGTGATACTTTTTACAAAACTTTTGCACAGGATAAAAGCAAAGTAAAGTACGTGCTTAGCACCACGCCATGAAGGCGTATAGGGGGTGTGGGGGTAACGCCACTAGAGTTCCCGAGTTCCGGCCTGGGCTTGGTGTTGTTTGTGAGTGTCTCTTCATCAATTTCATTACATCATCACTCATCCTCATCGTCGCGATTAGACAAAATTTTCAGATAAGATAGCAAAAATACAAACACAAGAACACGCAACATTACAGAAATAGCTGTATTGCGAGAAAAATGTTTGTACCCGAAGCATATAATTTCAGAACACGTAAGACATAAATGTATATAATCTTCGACAATCATCCTGGGCATATCACAGTTTCTTGGTTCAACAGTAATAAACAAAATTATAGTTTGCGAAAAAACAACAACAGAAAAACATAATAGTATTCATGTTCAAGTACAGAGGTTTACTTTGAATTTTACACCGAGCTCTGCTGCTGGTAGGTGCTGCTACAATTCACCAAACGCCCATTGAAGATCAGGTGAATGATAGAAAGCAGTCTTTGCAACTTGTAACCCAGTTACTTTTTAAAAAAATTAAATGCCGTAAATAGTTACTTTTCGAAATTAGTAACTGCTAAATTTTGCAAGTAACTAGTCACCAAATGTAATTACTTTTATGCAGTAATAATTTTTCTTTACATTTTGGCTTGGAAGAGAATTTTCTGTAGTATGATGTTTGAGTACCCTGTTGACAACCCCAGTCGTTTTACATTAATAGCAGGGTGGTAGTTGTTTGTTACATAAAATAATTTTTGGCTTCGCGTATAAATTATCAAAATCACCAATTCGCTCATTAGATGGGGAGATATGGTTCAAGTTCATTCATGAAATCTGCTTTTCATTATCAAAACAATTGGCGGCGAACCATGGTTCGCGTGGACCTCAGCTTCAAGGTGAGGTAAGCGTCACCGTGCTCCAGTCGTGTCGGGTGTGAAAAAACGGGACTCTCACCACTACGCTTGCCTTCACCTGCCGGGGAGCTTAAACAAGTCCCAGACGCATGGCACGTTGACAGTAAATGAAGCAGCAGAGCTCGGTGACGCTTACCTCACCTCGAAGCTGAGGCCCACACGATTCGCGCGGACCATAGCTTTAAGGTGAAGTAAGCGTCGTTGCGCTTTAGTCGCGTTTGGTATGAAAGAAAACGAACTTGGCAATGACCTTGGCGTCTATCGCAGAGAAATATTGTGACCCCTCCCCGTTGAAAGATCGACCCTGACGTTTGGCAAATCTTGCGATGACTACGTAAAAATGTCACGCATCGCCACTGGAAATCAAACTGAAGTATCTTTTATTCTTTCCTTCATTATGATCATACAGAAACAATACAAATTCTACAAATAAAATACAGTGCAAGAAGATAGATTATAATCGGTTCTATATTTTATTTCATCACTCTTTTTAGGAAAGTTTAAAAAAAGACCTACTCCCTTCGTCATGTGTACGCTACTGATTAAATGCAAGATATACTAATTGCTGATATAAATTCATGTACCTGATTGCTCGTAAAAAGGAGAGGCAAGAACCTTCTCTCTTCATATTTCTATACAGCAACAGGGTGGCGGACGTAAAGCGCCAAAAATATTTGAAAAAAGGCCAAAACTCCAACTAAAGGCAGGGCAACGGAAGTTGTCGAATTTCGATGTACTGATACACCGACAAGTTAATGGAATGGAGTAATGCTACCTAATCGTGATGTTGCTGTCCAGCATGACTAATTTACACATTTCTCTACAACTATAAACAATATATATAACAAAGAACAACTTTTTTCTTATTTTGCATTAATATTTCGAACGAGCGAGAAGACGCATGAAAAGGTATTCACTCCGAACGTATTTTGGGAGATTTGTAGGAAAATACAGACGATGTGGACAAAGACCAATCCTGCGAGATAGCATCGTCTGTTCGTCCTTTGTGCCTTGATGATTTTATCCGTTCTGTTTTCTTACTTCACTGCGATATCTCCTTGTTTACCATCACCTCATGTTTGATGTTACTGTTACTGTTCCTCAAAGAAACTCCTTGTTTTCTTCTCATCTACTTCCCCTACAACGTAGGGTAGAATTGGCAAAGTATTATTTCTAGGCGATCCTGCAAATGCAGTTCAGGATTCAGGCGTAGTCTGACGGATAATTCATGCATCCTTTCAAGCGTAGACAGAATACAACGACTTGTCGATCCTAGCGTCATCATTCGGTTGGATTTTTAAGGAACTTTTCTTTTTCCTCATCTGTCTACGGAAGAAGGAATGAACTTCGAAAGACAAATACCGCTCCAAAACCCTGACTTGGGTAGTTTACTAATTTAAAAAAAGGTAACGTGTTACAGTTACCATATATATAAAATCACAAGCGTAAGTAGCGGAAGGCATCCTGTTCGGTGGCCAGGCGCGTTAAGTTTTCGACTTTCGATGTCGCCACTAGAGTTCCCGAGTTCGAGTTTCGGCCTGGGCTTGGTGTTGTTTGTGAGTGTCTCTTCATCAATTTCATTACATCATCACTCATCCTCATCGTCGCGATTAGACAAAATTTTCAGATAAGATAGCAAAAATACAAACACAAGAACACGCAACATTACAGAAATAGCTGTATTGCGAGAAAGAATGTTGTTTTTTTTCTTAAAATTGAAAATAGTACTGATTTTATAGAGCGCCAAATACTTCCACAGTTCACTTTTTCCAACTCTTTCTCATTTATAAGCTCATTCGGTGACCTATTTTTGCCTCAGCGCCCGAGACCCCTCCCCACCACGTAGATTTGACTCTGCAACTACCACCCTGCTATTAATGTAAAACGACTGGGGTTGTCAACAGGGTACTCAAACATCATACTACAGAAAAGATAATATCTTCTCTGTGATCATACTAATTATTTATGTTCTTTATTATTTCTAGCTGGTAGGTGACGCTTCTGTCGCACAAATGGTGCTGAGCCGAGGTGCAGCGGGACAGTTCTTGTCAGTAAACATCGCCTACGGTTTGGCTGCGATGCTCGGGGTGCTGCTCTCTGGTGGAGTTTCTGGTAAGTAGGTTCGACATATAAACATTATTGTCTTCTCTTCAGTAGCTCTCTCTCTCTCTCTCTCTCTCTCTCTCTCTCTCTCTCTCTCTCTCTGAGTCTGTGCGTGCATACGTGTGTGTTGATTTATTTATTTTACTTCGCTTTCCCGTTAACTTTTGGCTAATGACGAAGATAAGAATGAATTGCGATAGGATGAAATTGACGAGAACAATCACAAACACACACAGGCGGAACACAACCCAAGCCCCACAGAAGATTACACTGGCTGAGTGTCCTGACTTCAGAGCCTCATTAGTTTTGAAAGAATGCAGTCCAGGTTGTACTACGTGGAAGAAAGGTTGACATTACTGTCGTATGAAAATTTATGGATACCCGAGTTTGGACTCGAATTAATAATTTACCAGTAGACCTACGTAAAAACTAGTTACACTAAAATTTAGCTTATTCGATTTTGCGTTAAGCTATGGTAACCAATTTTTTTTCGAGTATGCCTTCGATTTTTTCTTATCGTCATGAAAACAAAAAAGTGCCGTTTATTTTTGGTGTTTTCCAAACGACCGCTCTTCTTGACATTCTATAAATACAGAACTTATTGATATTGTTGAAATTTAACTAAGTGCATGTAGAAATGTCTTAAACACAATTATTAGTTTTCAGATTTTTTAAAAAAAAATCGGCCAAAACAAAGTTTATCTACAACAACGGGGGGGGGGGAGAGGGTTCGTCGTGCTGACCATACGTCACCCCGCAACTGATTGGATGATCTCCCACTTCGGGTGAGTGAGAGATGAGGCCGGCAGTCGGTAGGTAGGCCCGTCAATGGGCTGTCACGCTGCGGGTTATTATTATTATAAATGTCATGGAAATATTACGTTTTGGATGTGAGATTTTGAATCTTAAGTTTCTCGTTATGCATAATACTAAAAGTTTTTAGCATTTTAATTTTTTTGTGCTTATTATCGTGCCTTTCTACAATTTTTGTGCCTGCTTATTTGATCAATTTTTAGTGCCTAGTATTACGGCCTCTAATAATAATAGAAGTGGAACTGTTGTGGATAATATTAAACACTAAAAAATAAATATTATGAGTATTTTTAAAAATGTATATTTTATGTGCAATGCTCAGTACATCGTCGGAAATTCTCGAGATAGGCTGGGTTCAGTTTGTTAAGAAAACCGTGAAAATGCTTGGAAGAGAGATCCTTCACTGGGCAAAGGGTAAATTTCAACCCCCACGTCACCGTTGCCCTGGTTACGGGCGCTCGTCAAACAATGTCGAAACAGGTTTGTTTTTCCTTCGAGTGCGAGACCTGCCTCCAACCTATCACCCGCAGTCATCAAATGCTCGAGAATCAGACTCATGTTTGTGGAGAGATTGTTCGGCGTGCGTGTTTCTGTCCGATCCAGCCATAACAGTGTCACCGGGAATGAATGACTAGCAATATGGACAGAATTTCGATGGTGGGTTAGAGTTCCATTTGCCCACTTCAATCAGATTGAGGTCAAGGTCACCTGCAGGAAAGGGTCAGTGGATCGCTGCAAAAGTTCACAGTTTTTAAACATTCTCGTTATTAAATGTCTCTAGACTGTTCCTGTATGATATAAAGCTCTTTCCTTAAGCTCTAATAAAAAAAAATCAATGAATTTTCGTGCATTAGAGGTGGACAAAAGAGCTTAGAAGGGAAATAGATGATAAAGGGAAATTTTATTCATTGAATTGCTGATCGATAATATTAAAAGTGGTGAAGGCTACTTGCGACATGCACAAGGGAAATAGGTACGGCACCGAAGCGACAAGCGACACGTGTCGCTCGAGAATTTCACCAATCGAACGCAGGCTTGTGCGGGCCTGTCATGTCGGTATACGGTGTGAAACGGCCCTGTTGCTTGGCTCGTTTCCAAGCGACGTGCGTTGCGTGTAGCTTGTCGTTCCGGTCTGAAATCTCCCTAAAGAGTCAATAAACTGAAGAAAAGAAGCTACAGTTAGGAAAACGTATGTATTAGACCCGCTTTAGCATTTTCTTTACAGCAGACAATACTTTGCACAGCATTTCATTAAATGTTTCCGGTTAGCATTTGCGAAATTGATGCAAAAACGTGCAGAAAACATTAGATAATATATACAGCATGAAATGCATATCAAGTTACAAGGTCTAATTTAATAACTAATAAATTTAAAGAGAAAGAGATGAAATTTGAGAGAGGGAATGGTAATGTAATTAACAACATCAGTGGCGCAGGAACGTTTTCAATTTGTGGGGGTACACAATTTGAGTTACACACATACGTGCGCGCGCATATATATATATATATATATATATATATATATATATATATATATATGTGTGTGTGTGTGTGTGTGTGTGTGTGTGTGTGTGTGTGTGTGTGTGTGTGTGTGTGTGTGTGTGAGAGAGAGAGAGAGAGAGAGAGAGAGAGAGAGCAATCTAACATTGTGTTTTGGATAAAAAACGTACTCCCTCTGTCCCATAATTATTGTCCGGTATGCCAAAATGGTAACTTTTTATTTAGGTTCTTTTGGATACTTGATCGGCCAATTTGTACTGATGCTTGAGTAATAACGTTGTATGATACATTCCCGTGTTTCATTTACTTCTTCTGTATACACCAATGTCACAGTTTGAATATCGTACAATTATTATGGGACAACAAACAAAAGTGTACCGGACAATAATTATTGGACAGAGGGAGTATTATACATAATTCAGTTAGAAAGTAAAGGTATGTTATACATTATTCATTTATTTTAACCTTTTGATTTACTTGTGTTTTGTATTATGTCCCACCCGTGACACCAAAAAACAATTAATTTCTCCCTTAACTCCACTAGAATATTCAAAGGTCAATTGCCTTCTATCTTTGTCTTAAATAATTTAGTTTTCATCATTTGACAGTTCACAGAAATTAAAATAAATTTCTTATTAAGTAAAGAGGCAGTGTTTCGCCTGTCCCACCACCCATGACACAAAATCGTTCACTAATAGCTATACATCTGGGAAAGTATTATAAGGGTAGTTAGTTATGTTTAATATACAGTGTTAAGTTTCATATTTCATTGCACAGAAAAATGTTGCTTAAATATCAGAAGAATAATTAGTTTAATATTAAAAATTTAGTCCGCATATTCCACCCCTGACAATGGAGTGCCCATGGGGGAGGCAATGGTAAATTCCATTTTAGAAGAGCGCATATGGATGTCCTGTTTTTCCTGAGAATTCACATACATCTTTTCGTATTTCTTTAAAAATGTATTCTTATTTTAGATACGTTTTTCTAATCGGGTTTTAAAAACATAATTCCGGAATAAATTAAACTCTTAACTTCTTTCTGAGCTTGTTTGAAATTTAATAAAAATGGAAAATCATAAGTTCGTAATGTGGAAGTTGCAAGCAAACGTACATCTATTCATTTTAATGTCTCGAAATCGTCGCTGCTCCATTTCAACTAGGAATGGTATCGAGATGAGGTCCCTCTCGTTGTTAATGTCTGTTCTCGATCTGGTGTTGGTCCCGACTCAAAACATTGCCAAAGTTTATTGTATGTCCGATTTATGTTTAGATGGGCTAATTGGCACTGGATCAGTATAAAGTTGATTGATTGATTGATTCAATTGTTGCTATAAGTGTACCCTATGCACAGATAGGCCAATCGGGACTGAACAGTTTAAAGTGGGCTCCGAACCACTCAACCGGGAAGTATCAAATGTCTCTACTGAGGATCGATCTGAGGACTCCTTGAGGGGTGAGAAGGCCCGTCATATCTTTTCGAGTCACTAAATAATTATAGCAATTGTATAAGAAATATATATGCACAGCGTGTCACAACATTACCTCTCAGAACATTTAGAGGCCATTAAAGCAAACATTTTTTCTCAATAACATTTTCCTGCTTGACGCCTCGTTTCAACGCTTCGAACCCTCGAAATGCGGAATTTTATCCTGAATGAAACCCGGCAGCACAGGCACACGATTTTAACTAATTGATTAACTTTGTAATTACGATAAACAACATATATGACTTATCTGTCAATAATCAGGTAGATATTCGATCCATAATCCGAGTGCGTTGGACGCGAATTCTTGTCTCCTTTAAATTTACAGATTTTTACTTCGGTTCATCTCGAGTTTTAAAGACCGCATCTCGGTTTCGTCATGAAATTTCGTCATTAGTAGACTGAGAGCACATCGAACGTGCCTCGGTACCATCTATATTTTCAACAAAATCTTTCTACGTGAGGTTTAACTATATTTTCCCAAACATCCTCGGACAAAGTTTGAAAACAATCAGTGAGCTATCTCAGAAAGTTTGAAGAAATAAGCTGCCGAATAATAAATAAGGCACATCGGTGGGAGTATTTTAATCTTTCATTTCATTACCTTACGTTTCCAGAAAATTAAACTATTTATTTGTAATGAATTTAGAGACGCATTTGGAGACACAATATAGAGTTTAGCCTAAAAAGGGTGGGTGGCCCTCATAACTGACATTTTCATTATTCCACGTTAAAAATTAGAGTTGGCTGTATAGTATCATAGAAATATATGCAATAATTCATCTGTTAAAATTACATGACATTTTAATATACGTACTTATTTATGCATAAAATGAGAGAAATATGAATTATATTTACAACGATGGAATATGAAAAGGCAAATAGCATTTCGTTTTGTTTGTTATTGATCGTTGCCGAAAATCGGCAAAGTATAACGACTTCCCGACGTCGGCGAATCGAATTAACATTTCAACATAATTATCTAGAACTTTCGTACAACCGTATCGTTAAATTTGTCAGAAATATGCAGAGATGTATTAATTGTTCAGTTTTGACCGTTGAACACTAGGACGGCTTTCCAATATTTAAAATTGTCCCCTTTTATTCTTTTACCTGTTAAAATGAGCTCCTAAAAAGCTCCTCATATTACTTGTTCTGAAATCAAATTTATTTCCTGAACTTTCTGTAAAAAAAATCAATTTTTAAAATTTACCGCGTAGTTTAAAAAATGTAACTAAAACTTTATAGTGGAAGTATTTACGTTTCTGAAAAATCAATTTTAAAAATTCGAAAGTGAAGGTCACTTTTGTACTCTTTTGAACTGTAGATTGTATCTCATATTCCAATCAGTTGTTTCTTTAGAAATGTGTAGAAATACTCCTCTTACACAAAGAGGCCTTTGATTTCCCTAAACTATGATCTCTATCTCATTTCATCGTATAACATACGTCTTTGTAAAAGTTTTCCCAGAATGTAGTTTAAGTACCACAATGTAGTACAATATGTTTACAGTGGTTTTAATGTTTTGGGAAAGGAAGATAATGTTAGCAAACAAAGCAATAGAAATTATGTTCTTTGAACAGCAGCACCTTGTTTCTGGCAAATTTTTTGAGGGGTACAAATCGATGTATGGAATTAGGGGAGTACTGTACTCTGCTTCAAGAGTTTGTAACCATGTACCCTCCAGTTCCTGCGCCACTGAGCGAGATATCTTTAAACGAACTGAAATTTTGTTTGTTTAAGTCCACCTTATGCACATTAAGGCTAACAGGGCCTGGACCTACAGTTTAAAGTGGGATCCGAACCACTTCCTCCGGGACAACTAAGCTGTATGCATTTTTTTGTAACATATGTATTGAGGTATTTCTGTCCATGAGCCAATGCACGGCGTTTGCAACTGAAACAACTACGGTAACATATTCTTCCATATACGTGTACTGCATGTGCGACAAAAGTATGTATTTAAGCAGCGCCAAAAACCGCTTCGTAGGAAGAAATGTTTTTGCTCTCGTTGAATAGTTTTAAAAATGCGAAGTGATACATTGTTTACATCGCACTCGGCCAAGGGCACCAGATCGAAATATTTGGGGGGGGGGGTAAGATGGTTAAAAAACAATATTTTATATATGTAAATACCGTATATACGTATATAATATCCGTTCCTCTACGTAAATTTTGGGGAAACAGAAAGTGCCTTGCTCCCCTGAAGTCAGCGCCTACGCACTCGGCCCTCATTACATCTGCAGCACTTGTAATGTAGAACTCGCTTCTGATTGGTTACGCTATGCAGGATGATATGAAAATAGGACCGGATTTATCTGTGAAATATGGAATGTGCTATGGCAACAAAATGCTATAATATGTCTTCACATTACATGATAGAATTTCACGATCATATTTAAATATTAAGAAAAATGCTTTCGTCTAAAGCAGGCCTTAAACAGTGCGCGAAGTAAACGTTTTCCTTCGAAAGTTCCGGGTTCGAGTCCCGGCTCTGGTACGGGTGTTACATTGTATCGATTTCATTTATTCATCACTCATCATCATCGACGCGATTAGCATTAATAGGCAAAAAAAAGTTTGAAAATATAAAATATATAAATGCGTTAAGCTTGTAGCTTTTCCTTAATATTGCAATGGATGCAGTACTTGCTGAATTGTATTGTGTAATGTTTTGCATCGAGGATCCCTGCCACGTTCGAACTTCCTCCCTGCCGTGTCTGTTACGAAGGAATCCTGTTTTTACGGTGGCCGTGGATTGCCAAGATCGTTGCAGAAAATGCCTTGGCCCCGAGCCATGTGTTTTGTAATTACACCGCAGCTTGACCAAGTTCACCGGAGGCTAATGATCGCCAAGCTAACAAAAATAGAGCCTCAGAAACAAACTGCTAAACGGGGGAATCCGCCATCGCCTGTTAATCGTGAAGGCGGCAACACCGTCAACAGTGGCAGATTAGCGACACTAAAGTGACACGTGTCGCTTGTCACTTCGGTGTGAAATCTCCCTTAGAGGAAAGATTGGATCCTCACGTATTAATAGCGGAATTTAATTTATTTTCTCCTTACGCCATCATCGGGAACCAACTGAACTACGGATCATTTAGCCTACATCCTTTGGGAAAGTATTGGATAGTTACGCGTTAAAAGCGCGAATTGGATATAGTACTTGTTTCTTGCATCATTACCGCAGGAATCATCTGAAATACGAATCATTTACCTCCGCGTTTGGGAGTAAAATCGGGTAGCTACGTGTTTAATTAAAAGTATGTCTAATAGGACAACACTGTAGAAATGATACGCTTGCTTTAAATATAACAGAGTTGTTTGACCAAGTATGGTTATTATGAGAATATTTTTATACCTCATAATAATTTATTTGTCATTTCATCTTGCGGGACATTTCGACTTTTTCATGAAACGATTTTTTTAAATAGATCATAATCAAAATACACTGGAAAAGAAAAACTGGTTCCAAAGAAGTGTCAACATAACTCCAAAACGGATGAAAAATTCCCATGACAATGTGGTGTCATTTAACTCACATGCGGCACCCGTGGAACACTGATTGATTTGGTTTATTTTACTTGGATTTTCTGCCACTTTTTTGGCTAATCACGAAGATGAGAATAAGTTAGGAAATGATGAAATTGATGAAGGACGGACACACACAAAGAACATCCATGGCCAGGTTGGGATTTGAACCTGGGACCCCTGGTGTTGTGTCATTGTTAACCCCCAACGTCTGTTTCTTGAGTCGAATTTTTGTATATAAGCAATGCTATCTGTTGAATTTCTGGGATTATACAATATTTCAAGAGGATGTACAGAACATTGCACAGTCCCTACACTTTAGAGCCTCCCTTCGTTGCAGGCCTTGCGGGGCAGCCACACCACCACTGATTCTCTAGAACAGTGGTTCTCAACCTTTGTGAGGGGTAAAATGGGTGACCCTTTGCGAAGACACCCAAATGCAAACCTCACTTCCACGTGCATTTTAGCAGACTAGTAAGACTCTGGTATCTAGGCTCGTGGTGAGTATAATCCTCAGTAGGGCTCATGTTGTGTTCTGACCTTGTGATTGTCCTTTAATAAATCTCATCACATGAGCATTCATTCACATCTTTGCACTTAGCCAAAAGTGGCAGAAATGAGTAAAATAAAACCAATCAACCTTCATGAGACTGCAGCCCGGTAATTTCATTTGTGAAAAGTCGATGCCCAGATCCCAAAAATTTTACTCATGAATACCTTTCTGATTTTCAAAAAACTTTATGCATTAATTAATATGAAATTAAATATTAATAAATAAATTGCCATAATCATAAAATGTAAAGTTCAATTATATCTAGACTTGTAGACGATAAAATCAGATTTAAATTAGTTGTCAATTGTTGATCCTAACGAAATCTTATAGTTTCCTCAGGTCAACATGATTAAATTAATTTGGTAAGTGCTGATTTTTATTGGCATGTTTGAACACAAAATATTGTAATAAATACTAATTAGGAAATCAATGACTGCATTATTATACTCAGAAAACTGTTGACTATATTCAGTGGCGTAGCATGAGCATTTCGGATGGGAACGCCAAGTCCGAAGGAAGGGTAGGGCTTTTTTTTTTTTTTTGCTTAAAAGCTTACTTATGGAATTAGCCGACATATGTATTGTCTATTTAAAATCACAATCTCATTGTGTTTATTACATGAAGTCAGCCGGGTTCTGATAAAACATGATGCATGCTTGTTTTATCTAGAAACCAAGATGCCTCAGTGTGCAACAAATGCTTGGGGCACTGATGTTTTATACCATTTTTAATTAGATTACTCAAGTCAGAAACACCGTACACCATTCGGAGTTTTTTTTCTCCACATGTAACACATGTGTAGCAAAACAGTATTTTATAATCAAGGAAACCTTTCGGCATGACGCAAGTAATTAAATAAACCTACCTGAATCACAAGTGTCTCTAAAACAACAGTAGACTTCATTGTTGTATATGATACAACCATAGATACAACTATTGATTGATTTGGTTTATTTTACTTAGCTTTGTACCACTTTTGGCTAATCGCAAATATGAATATGAGTGATGATATTGATGAAGATACACTCACAAAGAACAAACATGCATAGGTCGGGATTCGAACCGGAAACCTCTGGCATCTTAGCTTGCTGTGCAAAACACTCTGAGGTGGGTGGATGATCCAACAATCGTACACTCTATTGACATAACAGTGCCTATTAGTAATTAGTTTCAGACCACTGTTGATTGTATCTTGAGAATGCTGATAAACATTTTAAAATAATTTTGTCAAGAGATCATACGATGTTAAGAGTTTTGAAACGAATGTTAAACATTTCCACTGGCACAATATTAGGCAGTTAGATACTAACATAAAAATATTTTTTTGAAGAAATAGTTTTGTGGGTTAGGTGGTAGAGCAGCCACAGGCTGAACTTCTACCACGAGGACTTTATCAACTTGTTTGACAAAAACTGTT
This sequence comes from Lepisma saccharinum, assembly GCF_977018435.1. Classification (NCBI taxonomy): domain Eukaryota; kingdom Metazoa; phylum Arthropoda; class Insecta; order Zygentoma; family Lepismatidae; genus Lepisma; species Lepisma saccharinum. Next base: position 11,982,118 of record NC_139239.1, on the reverse strand, counting down.
TTGTTATTTTAGTTTTTAATGCACTTCACTGTTCTTGCGATAAATTACACAATGCAGTGATCATTAAAGATACGTCAGTCAATATTGCGTATTGTAGCATCACAGCATGAGCAGAGGCACGAGGTTTGTCTATGGGCATATGCTATGGGCACGAGCGTGAAAAACCGGGTAGGAATTCTACTGTTAGTGGAGCGTTGTAGACGTATCGAGAAAATAGCTTTTATAATGCCATAATGCTCAAACATGTATATAATTAGTCACGTTTTACTTTATATTTACAGCATTTACGCATTTTTAAAATTTTAAATCAGGGAATGCCGGGCGTATGGGCGTACTAGGATGCTACGCTACTGACTATATTATTGATTTGATTTTACACATAATAATGTTTGTTTGAGAAAAGCTGTTTCAGGAGAACCTCTAGGGGTCTGTCAGAGTCCAGTACAGGGCTGCGGCCTAGCGCTTGAGAAACACTGCTGTAGAACAACATTAACTAAAGAAAGAATCCTGCCTGTTTTATTTGCTACTTAAAAATGTTTTGCATAAAAGTGTGAATTTTCAACTTTTTGTTTCCATTCCAGGTGGGCATATAAATCCAGCAGTTACTGTGGCTATGGCGCTTGTTGGAAAATTTCCTTGGCTAAAAATGTTCCACTACATGGTAGCCCAGTACCTTGGAGCATTTGTAGCATCAGCTGTTATATTATTAGTTTATCACGGTGAGTTTAATTTATAACCAGGTAAATATTAGTAAATTATATCTCAGTAACATCATAGAAGATCAGGTATGAAACAATAAAAATTTTGAATAGAATTTGTGTTGTGCATGTAAAACCTACATGAAACTGATTAAACATTACATGTGAACACTAATCAAATATTTCATGCACTTATTTATATGCAGTGGAACACTGTTTTTACACTCCATTTTCTAATGTTCATGGTTCCAATACAGTGCTCAAAGTGAAAATTCCTAGCTGGGGGGGATTCTTTGTTGAGCTTGGGTATGAGTGGGGGCAATGCATGTATGATTCAACATAGAGATGATAAAGTAAGTGGGTGGATACTTAAGCAGACTATCCTACCTGAGAGGATGCTATACGCTAATTTTCATTCCCTTTACTTTGAGCCGCGGTGGCTCAGTCGGTAACGTGTCTGACTACCATGCTCAAGGTCCCCGGCCAGTTCAAATCTGGGAACTTTTCTAACGTTGGAAGCGGCTCCGGTGCCCACCCAGCGTCGAATGACATGGGTACCTGGGGGATAAAGGTGGTCAGGGGCATGATGCTGATCACATCACCCCCACTCACGACCGGATCAAGAAAGTGTGGGGCGTTACCCCCACACCCCCTATACGCCTTCATGGCGTGGTGCTAAGCACAAGGGAGCACTTTACCTTTTTTTTTCTTTGAGCACTGCCAATTCACCAAAATTCTATCAAACATTCCCAGAGTTGAAGTTTTTTCACCTTGGACTCGTGAAAAACATAAACTTGAAGTTCCATTGTACATGGCAGCCATCTTAAAATTACTTTATCTTTTTTCCAGAGGCCTTAAATGATTACGATGGAGGGGACAGAGATATAGAAACAGCAGGGATCTGGGCAACTTACCCAAAATACTTCTTATCGTTGGGTGGTGGTTTTGCAGATCAGGTATGTGCTCGAAAGATTTTTTCTTTATGTGTTTCTTTTTAGTTCAGTAACAAACATTAAAAAAACTAAGATTTATATAGAGTTGAAATTCAGTGCCATTGTTCTGCAACATGCTAAATAAATCACTAAAATAATGCTAAATTAATCACTAAAATAATCAGACTAGATTTAGGGTGTTAGAGACTTGAAAACAGTAAACCTTGAAGTGCTCTCCACTTACCCAATTTAATATTTTAAAAATTCCGTGTAAATAAAATAAAAGGTGGTTCCTTATCAACCCCTCACCTCCCTTTTAGTTTTGTTTGTACAAGTTTAGGAGACAGAAAAATTTTGAGAGGTTGCAAATTCAAATCGCATAGCCGGTCATCAGCCACTTCGAGTGAATATTGGAAAGATACCGTCAAATAAGGCCAAGTGCATTTTTGCCATTTCCTTCCACCATACTAACACCTCTTCAATACAGTTGTGCACATACGTATGTTAATTATAAATCATCCAAGTAATGAAATGCCAACCTCTTCAAACATATGAATTATCTGCATTTGCATTTTGTGGTTATTAATGTCATTTGCCTACTTCTCTAGACTTGAGGCTGAACGATGAATTGATAAAAGAGCAGGGACCAAGTTGCAGAACCATAGTTTATTTCAGTGTTTACATGGATAATAATTCAAGTTTTGTTGCAATGAATAATAGTCAATGTAATTGTGAAGCAAATTACTTCTTTAGCAACTCGAGGAAGCAAAACTCATTTTTCCACGTGCTAATGTAATTCGTTTGTGTAACTTAAAGGAGGCATTGGAGTAATGCTCCCTGTTTTTACATGCATTTCATTTGCTATTTTTGTTTTTACCCCTTCCCACTCCATGGGTAACTGGTGGCTGCACACCTGTTGTCACCACTTTGCAGGAGTAGCTAAATTCCTTGAAAAACTGAAAATGGGATGAAGGGAACCACCGTACTCCCAATTATGCTCCTAAAAAGCCTATTGTTGTCATTTGCAACGTAAAATCTTGCACAAAGGGCCAAACTATAACCTTTCCACTGACATTTTGTAACTTCAGTACAGGCCCGTAGCTAGAACTGATCTTCAGGGGGGGCTCACGGGATATCGGGGGGGGGGGGGGGGTTGTAAACCAAGTCCATTTTTCAAAAGTTAAACGGTATTAAATTAAGGTAAATTATGTGTCCGGGGGTCATTAAGTTAATTTAAAATATAAAATTTAGAAATATCATACAAATACTACAGTTCTTTTTCTATAGCCTATTTTCTAAAACATTTCTTGAAGTGCTAATGACTGCTGTTGACACCATCCCTTAATACATACTCCATACTATTTTTGATGATACAGATATTTATATCATACATGTTAAAATGTACAATATTCACTTCAATCATAGTGCCTACTGTACATTCCACCCCCGGCCGAAGCAATAAAACTCCCCTTCGTTCCCAAAACTTGACATTTGACGTAGATGTGGAAGGAATGTGGGTGATGATGTCAAAGTTGTAGATTTCTGTCAAATGATAGGCTGCAACAGGGGCAGGGAAGGAGCAGATAAAGAAGGCTCCCTATGAAGGAACTTTCTAAAGTCTAGAGAATCTTAGACTTCTGCTCATAAACAATATGAAAAAATGAAGTTGTGAACAAAATAATATATTCTGTCTACATTTTCACTCTTCACCTCAAACAAATTAGAATACAAAATAGTTTTACCTAATGTCAAGGGGGCTGGCGACCCTGCCAGGATGGGCTAAGCCCCCCTGGCCCCTGCCTGGCTACGAGCATGCCTCAGTATCATCTGAGATATTTCTCCATAGCAACAGACTGTAAACTGATACACATGATGTAAACAATAACATCGAAGTCAAAGTTTGTATCAAGTCCACTTTATGCCCAGATAAGCTAATTAGGACGTGACCTACAGTTTAAAGTGAGATCCAAAGCACTTTGTACCTCCACTGGGTATCGAACCTGGGACCCGTTGACTACAAAGCGATGATGTTACCACTATGCCATCTGAGGCCGTTATTGATAAGAAAAGGATAGTAAATGTGCAAGTTGAGTAATTTGATATCTGTATGAGCATGGTTTGTTACTGGCAGATGCATTGGTGGAAAAGTTTTTTTGCATCCAGTTTGTTAATGTATATGTTGCTTTGTTTTAGCCCTGTGTATGTTCTGATAATTTTATAGTGTTTTCTCAATCCTTTCTCTTTCAGGTCGTGGGAACATTTGTCTTGCTCATTGCAGTATGTGCAATTACCGATTATCGGAATATGAAAATCCACTCTTCCTTGGTACCTCTCTTTGTTGGATTGACAATCGTAGCAATTGGCCTATCATTGGGTTTCAACTGTGGCTACGCAATAAATCCAGCTCGAGATTTGGGCCCAAGACTGTTTACTCTTATAGCTGGATGGGGTGGAAAAACATTCACGTAAGTTTTATCATAGATTATAAGAATATTTTCTTAAAACACAAAACCCCCAAACTCTCTGAGAATTTTTTACAATTATTTAATATAAAAATCAAGCTTTTTTATGCATACATTATTTGACAAGTTACATATATTAACTTTATAATGTAGTATAGACAACAGGGTGATTAGGTAGGAGAAGGCAGTTGCCCTCTTGTCCCACTTCGTGTTCTTTTTATCTCAACTTTCTTCTGGATCCTGGACATAAGATTAAAATGTAGGACATTTACAAGAAAAGGACATCTGGTAGTCCTAATGCTGATAAGGTTATTGAAATCTATATAATTTACTGGGGTAAATATAAGACTGTCCAGAGAATATTTGCACAGAGTGCCAAGCAATTGACCCTAAAACAGTCTTGTCTAAAATATACTGTGTGACTCTAAATGCAAATCTGCTTGAGAAACAACAGTTCCAGGATCCTCATGATCTAACTAAACTAAACTAGCTACCTGTGCCTTGACAAGTAAGACCAGTACTTGAAGTGGAAATTCCTAGCTGGGGCTAGATGGGGGGCTGCTTGGTGAAGTTTGGGGGATCTCAATGCGATACTAGGGTGGGGGCAATGCTTATGCAAATTATTGTTGAAGGGGGGAAAATCCCTCCCCCACACCTTGGACTTTGAGAACTGCCAAGTCACATCTAAATGTTATTTTTTTGAACAAGGAGAAACACTGAAATGCAGGTATAACATATGAATAATTGTGAACATGAGTGAGGAGACACTGCTCTCAAAGAGTTCAACCCAGAAGTTTGCAACAATAACATGACTTGATACTTTGTTAGAGTGCGCGTCAAATCTCCTGCATATGACCTTGAACGACTGAACAGCACCAGCGAATCACGGACGTGCAGCGTTGCCTAGTTCAGAAGCTGTTTCACCTCGCTACTAAATCGTGTACCTGGCGCTCGGATATAAATAGATTATTTCAAGTGTCAGTAGTTCAACAGATGGAAAGATAATGAATTTGCGAGTATGTACGAAAAACAAGCGTGATTGTAGCTTATACCGTTCCCTCTGTAGAAGCAATGTTATTATAAACGTATTTGCATTGTATCCTTTTTGCTCTCCCTTCGTTCCTGTTGCATTCTGAAACTTTCCGATTAGCTAAGGGAACAGGGCACGTTCGTTCCCAGTGATGGCAGAAGAAGTTGACGAAGAGGATACCGTCATTGTTCGTTTTTTTTTTCATGTGTTTAGTGGGTGTGTGCAGCATGTCGTTGAGTAAACCAAGTGGTAGTGATGGCGAGAGAAGAGGGAAAAATACAGTGTTGTACGAAGCCAGGCACGACAGGTGATTTTTCAGGTGTACATTTTTTTTAAAAAAAAAGTGTTCGAGTGACGAACAAAGAAGTAAAATTGACTTTAAGAAGTGCCAGGATCTAACAGCTCAAGCGTGTGGTGTGAATCAAGCTACCGTTTCTCGGATATGTTCGGGGGCAAAACAATGTGGATCGGGGCCTGCTCCAATGTTTCAATAACCTAGACTAGAAAGCACATTAATATACCGAAAAGAACGACAAATTTAGATGACTTTGAAAAAAGACGTAGTTCGTAGAACAGTCTTTGAAATTTACGATCGTGGCGAATTTTCTACTACCAAAAAGATAACGTACTCTTTACGGGACAAAATATCTTACAAAGGCTCTACAACTTCCACCTTGAGAATATTGAAAGAATTATGCAGTCCCTAATCAGGTATGTTCTTTTCTCCCATTATGTTTATTATATGTTATATTATCTAATGTTCCGTGCTCTCCGTGACAAGGCGTTTCGCTCGACCACGCTGTCTCTTTCCGTGTGAGATTTCGACATGGCACCGCTGCAGTGCGCTGCTATTGGCTATCGCCATATGCAGGAGATTTGACGCGCACTATACTTACCTTTTATATTCTTCTTTTTTCTTAATTATTCAAAAATTCCACTACGGTGACTCTATGGTTTCTTGTATGGCTTAGGTTTCATCAGTGAAGTAAAAAAAAAAATCACCTGCAATGTGAAAGTAAGGTTACACTTTACTGTTCTGCTTGAAATAATCAATTGCTAGTAATTTTTTTGTTATTAATAAACATTACAATGGCCTTGCTCTTGATGATGACCCAAAGCAAAGGATAGCAACAGAGTTCAAATACGAATGGTATAAGCTCCCACATAGTTGAATGGCTAGCACTCTTATCTTTGGTGCAAGCAGTCCCCGATTTGATCACGATGAGAGTTCCAAGATTTTGGTATTGACACAGCATTATAAGGACAGTTTGGGGAGCTTTCAGACTGAACTGTCAAGTGAACCTACAACAATAAATACAGGACATCATATTGAAATTGCATGACAAAGCTGCACATGCCACTTCTTGCTTGCATTTCACTTGAACAGAGCCATCTTCTCAATAGCATACATCATATCACCTTGGTCTGTTGGTTGCACATGTAGACTGGATATGCCCCCATGGTGCTTGTTGCTTTTCAAAAGCTGTCTACAAGCAATAATTGACAACATTGATCTAGAATGTCAGAAAGTAGCAGAGGTGGAACTTAGGCAGGCCTTGTGACCTCGTAGGGCTGCAGGTAAAAATTGTCACCTCTAGTAACATTGTTCTGTACTTGCAGGTTTGCAGATTTTGCATGGGTGCCCATTGTTGGGCCTCACATAGGAGCAATTCTTGGAGCCGTCACTTACATCGCTCTAGTGGAGTTCCATTGGCCAAAAGGACAAGAGACTGACATGAGTGGTAAGGAAACGTAAGAAGCATGTTCTTGTGTATTCTTTTCACTTTAGTTAAAAAGTATGCTCACATTTCACTTTCAATTGCATCGGTTAATACCTGATGCCCTAATTAACTGCTTAAAAATAATAAAAATATATTTATATTGTTATTTATAGATATGTTCAGTGGTGTAACAAAGGTAAATTTCACCAGCATGTCTTTAGAGATAATTAGAGAACATCTCCCAAATTTAAATGTCCATTAGAAGCCCAAAGCAAAATGGTGGACATTTTGATTCATATAAGTATTTCACACTGTTCAAATTCTCATATAGATGAAAATAGCCAACCATTTTGTTCAGTATGTTTTTGTGTTTCTATCAGTAGGTTAATTGTGCAGATACAGTTCTTTTTTCTTTTGTTTGTTTGTTCATTCTCTCTGAGTTTAATATCATTCTTAGTGAATGTGGCTCTGATGAGCCACAATGAGTAGAGGCACATATTTTTGGTAAATAAAAAAGCAAAATTTCGGTACAAAAACAGAGTGGATTTTGGGATCAAAAGCGGTAAATAAAATAAAATTTTGGTGTTATAGCGGTGAATAATCACATCAAAAGTGCTATATAAAATGACATTTTGGTTCTAAAATTGTGAATATAATCCTAAATTTGATTTAAAAACTGCAGTTATTACACAAAATAAACTTACCGCTTCTAATAGCACATTTATGTAGTTACCAGAGTATTAAGTTTATTCCTGTGTAAAGCGATCCGTTTTTGCTTCTCAAATATTTACAGCAGAATTAATCAATTTTCCGTGAATTGCATACTTCACAGGATACATCAGACTTCAGAAAGTGTCGCGTCTGTATATAAACGGTAAATTTCGTGTTTAAGAGTATATTTCGCATTTTGCAGTTCATTTCGCATTACTTCGTGACAAAACAGGATAGAAAAATGTGCCTCACACCTTTCAGAAACATGAAAAATGAACATTACAACATGTTATTTCATATTTCGTGTTTTCATCAAAAACGAAATTTGCATGCCTCTAACAATGAGTTATAATGGTTACATGCTGTCCTAAGAGTTTAAACTATATTATGCTGTCAGATTAAAAAGAAGATATGTAGTATGCCTATAGCAACAGAATACCTTTGGTAATGGTCAAGGATTACAGATTAAATTGGAAGCAACTTTCAGACATACAGATGAAACAGACTTCACTAGAACTCAAATGTAATACAATTCTCATTCACTTCTCTTTTACATTCTGCAAGCTTACATTCAAATAGTTTTGTAGTTGTAGTGTTGGAGAAGGTATCCACTGCTTCACAGTGTGTTACATGAACTAACAATTCAGATTGAAAGGACAGTACCAAACTTCAAGAGATACTACCTACCCTAACTTGGATCTTCAAGTTTGCACAAGGTCACATGCCAATGCTGGTTCAACTACATCAGCAGAGCCATCCGAACAGTTCAAGCAGAATATCATACTCATGAATTTTCCTTTGTGAGGTGTGAGGTTCACAAATTCAAGCAAAGCAGAGGATATTGTATTGGAAAAGTTCCACGTTCTCTCATTCTTTCTTAACACTTAAGCAATGCAAAAAAGGAAACACTAAAGTCTGGTCTTGCACCATAGCTTAACACCACAGGCCGTACCATCTCTGCCACCACAGTGCCCCACGCAATAGGTTTCCTCACTAAGAAACCCATGACATCCTTCAGCATCAACAGACAAGAATATTCCACTTGGTAACCCAAAAGATCCCAGGCAGCAAGACAAAATGCAGATCTGCTCAAACTCTCCACCCAATAGGAATGAACCACAATGCACTGAGCAGCACGACCGAGCCAAGCACTCCACATATCCTAGTGCTGCAAAGCAGTGGAAATCAGAACTCCACCAGCCAACCGTACACAATGCAGTGACCTGATACTACCTCCATAACCTACATTAACAAAGGACCTTTGAAATTAATCGGTCACAAGAACAAGAAAAGAATGCAGGAACATGAAATGTTTCCCATAGAATATCCTCTACTTCATTTAAATTCATGAACCTACATTCCACAAAATAATGAATAATAGTATTTTGAACATTACTGATGCAAGAAGTTCTATATTCTATTTCTAGTTACAGTTCAAAATTTTATCTTCAGTATTAGGTCTGAATTACAGAATAATACATAGTCTTAAATAATATTTAAAAATACTAAAACTTATTGTATTTACGATTAGTGAGTATATATTATTTCCGAACAACGTTTCGGGAAACCACTGTTTCCTTTATCAGCTTCTATTTTGACTATCGAAAACACTCCATAGCCACGTCAAGTCGATTCAAAAGCCAGGAAAAAGGATATAGGTTTGACTTTGGTAAAGGAGGAATTTAGAAAACTTGCTAAAACTTGTTGAAAAGTTTAAAAGGCACATGCCATTTCACTTCCCTGTGGTGACTTCAGAATGCCTTCTGGCATTAACTTTTTAAGTTGAAATGCTTCTTTTAAATTAATTCTTTTAACTTTTGTGGTTTTAAACAGCAGTGTGGGAATGGGAGTTTCAACAGGTTTTAGCAAATTTTCAAAATTCCTCCTTTACGAAAGTCAAACCTATATATCCTTTTTCCTGGCTTATGAATCGACTTGACATGGCTATGGAGTGTTTTCGATACTCAAAATAGAACCTGATGAAGGGAACAGTGGTTTCCCGAAACATTGTTTGGAAATAATATATACTCACTAATCGTAAGTACAATAAGTTTTAGTATTTTTAAATATTATTTAAGAATACGTATTATTCTGTAATTGTGAGTAATGTGTACAACCTTAAGTTATAAGTTGAGTCTGAATTGTGAGGATGATGGATAATTGACAAATTCCTTGAGTAGGAACATTTAATTTTCTTGTAAATATCATCTTAGAGCTGTACCCTTTTCAATAATAAAATAATGCCTTTTACACCACTGAATATATTTTTTTACATTTTTATTTCTAAAACATCTAAATGTACCACATTCCTACTCAAGCAGACTTTTTCATACAACTATATTTAGCATATAATGAAGCATTTTTAATAAACTGTACTAGACAGGAAGATATGTTCTCTTGTATAATTTTTCATAAATTCCCATTTTTCTTCTCTCAATTGAAACTCTCATAATCTCTCCTTTCAGTGCATCCTATGCCTTAACATCAAAAAAGAACAGTACGTAATTATTGCAAAATTAACTGACATTTTAGAATGACAGGCAATGTAGTTAAATCTTATTAGTTTCTGTCTGAAACATTTCATCTCTTTGAAAGCATGATAATAGTAGATTTTAGTAATTAGATGAAGAAATATTTTATTTTTAAAGGGAGGAACAAAACATTCACTTAAAGTTTTGCATCTACATGTAGATTTGCATGTTGCTAAAATGCTGATTTGTCAAGTAGAAATTTGAAGACTGATGTTCCTCTATACATAATATTCACAGTGTAATAATATTGCTTACTAGTAGTAGTACCAAAAAGTTTTCATTATCCATTTTTAAATTAAGTCAAATTTCAATTGTCTGCTTTGCAGAAGCCTGTTGACACAAAGAACTTATAAATGGGAAAGGATTGTATCATTTATATAAGATATGCATGTTATCCAAGATATGTATAAATCCTTATTGATAATTCCTGACTACTACCAAGGTTCTCTGTTGTTACTAGCATGTGAACTCAAGACTGGGCCTATGATTGACAAGCACTTTTGCACTCAAATCTGACCAAGGAACTTGATTTGATAATGGTTCAGCATTACAGGTTTTGCACTATCTCTGTAAATGTCAACACAGTTGTCCTAAAATATTATTCCATTCCAAAGTAATTACCTAACTTTAGAGGATGAAATCAAAATAATACAATTAATTTATATTTATTAAAATTCTATGAAACAAAAAAAAAGGCACAATTACTACACCAAAGACAGCTTTCATAAATGCTCTAAAATCCTTGAGGTTCCGAGGTCAATACTTCAAGAAATACTGCTATAAAATATTGTCATGCTACAGTGTAGATTATTTCTTTATGATGAAGTCAGCAATACTAATTCATCATCATTTGTAGTCATATAATATTTTTCAAAGCATTTCTTAAATAAAAATAAAAGTTATAGGTTCGGTTGTTCTTATGTACTGTTAATATGTTTACTAATACGTACATATTCATCTTTTTAACTCAATACAATAATATGTAATAGTTTACTGTGATTAGACATGTTGCAATTACAAGAAATCTGGCGAAGTTAGTAAATTTTGAAATTAGAGAACTGAGTTGTTCTTGACTTAACATGAAGTAACTGTATTTAATCCCAGTAGAATTTACTAAATATTTTTTTAAGTGTTCTGTAAGCTAGATATTGATATAAGTTGTATAAAAGAAATAATGTTTTCCATGTAATCTGGCATGCATGTTGCATGAATCAAAATAATAATTAACACACACAATGACTACTTTCACTGTTTCAATCACCTACAGTCATTTTTTAAAAGCATGTTAATATTTTCAATGTTTGTATGCTGGTACAATTCACAAATCCTATTTTTTACGTCTAGTTGCAATGAACTAAATAACATGTATGGTGTTCATTTTTTTATTTTATGCCACACTAATTTTTGACTTTTTCTTTTCCAGAAATTGGAATTAAGGATTAAACCATTCGAAATGTAAGTATATTGTAAATGTTCACTTGAGTTTTGAGTTTTTTATCCATAGGTAGACTAGTAAGGACTGTTTAAAGTGGGACCCAAACCATCATGTGCCTCTACCAGGTATCAAACCTAGATCCCTTGATTACCATGTGGCAATGTTATCACTAGGGAATGGATTTTAAGGTGCAAAATTATGGTCACGAAAGGGGAAAAAAAAGTTCTGAAAATGTTTTAAAATAAGTACAAAAAAAAAAGTGCTGATAAAATGCCTTTATTCAGGTCTAAACCAGTTTTTCTTGTATGTACACATTGCTTGCATTGTACGAGGGGTGGGGAGTAAGTCATGGCAACGCAGTAATAATTCGACAATCAAAGGATGTATATACAACTGAAAGAGTATCCATTATGGATATTTTGTTGGTAGGAATCATGAAAGAAAACCCAAGCAACCCTGTGACATACACATGTATTAATGTACAAGTTACAAAAACCTGTCTGACCCTGTGACATACACATGTGCACATGTTACAAAAATTTGTCTGATTATGACAAACCTTTCGAAGGTTTCCGTTGTTGCGTTTCAGGAGAACACACACTCATTCATTGTACAGGGTGTCTCATAAGTAATAGTGCAAACTGACACAGGTGAAAGTACACAATAATAGAAGCAAAAAAAGTCTCAGTAAACATGGGTCTGCAAACGAGCCATTTTCGAGATAATCGCGAATGTGTGATTACAAGCTGCCACTGACTTCATTGTTTGTAACCATCGTCCTAGTTGGTAAAATGCTAATAATGTGTGGTTAGAAGCAGTCACTTATTGCATTTTGTAAACACTGAGTGGTTTCTCCTTACGCGTTCCTAGGTTTGCTCTTTGTTTACAAAATAGAACATTTCCGAGAGGTGACGTTGTAATCAAATAGAATGGATACAAGGAGTACAGATAATTGTACATGCTTGTGACCAACCCCGAAATGAGAATTCGAAACTCAATGCGGAATCGCGTACTGTATTGCATCCAGATGCAAGGATGGCTCTTTGAAGACCTCCTTTAACAGGTACGAGTGAACAGTAATTGTATCATGTAACATACTAATGTTTGTTAAAGTAAGTAGAATTTTCAATGAGATCTCCAATGACTTTTCTTATGGTATTATTAGCATTTCACCAACTAGGACGACGTTTACAAACAATGAAGTCAGTGGCAGCTTGTAACCACACATTCGCAATTATTTTGAAAACTGCTCATTTGCAGACCCATGTTTACTGAGACTTCTTTCTTCTATTATCGTGTACTTTCACCTGTGTCAGTTTGCGCTATTACTTTCAAGACACCCTGTATAACTGATTATTTTTTGTTTTAAAAAAAATTAACCATTGTTATAACTGTGTCTTTAATCAAACTAAAAATAAATGTCTGATGAAGGGAGCGTAAGTTCTCCTGAAGTGTCACAATGAAAAACCCTGTTTTTATGCTTGTAATAACCATAGACTACAAGAGAAATAACTAAACCAGTTACATTAACATTCTATTTTCAACACTAGCAAATAACATAATCAGTAATTAGTAACTGTCAATCAACATTACTCTCTTTTTCTGCACCTTCTGCATATAAAGCATGCAAATTACATAGAGAACTGTAGTTCTACCAAATAGGTTTTGTTGAAGTTTGTTTTTCTCTCATGGCTTTCGTTACATTATCTTGGGAACTATTGGTGCTGCAATGATTATAATTATTATACCATTTTATAGCTCTCGTTCTGCTCTACTAAATGAGATAGGAGTTTATATAGCTGCTTAAGAAGAGTGACAATCATTTACTTTTCTGTCCAAAACATGAAAGAATAGAAAGGAAAAAGGTGCTGAAACATCAAAGAGGGGATAAATGTGCTAATCTAACGAAAAGGTGCAAAAAAGGTGTTTATTTCACTTGATTTCATCTCAAACGATCTGTATGAAAACAGTTATATTTTTAAAAACCATTCCGTAGTTATCACACTATTCCATCAGGGAGGCCTCTTAAAAATATTCACAAAACTTGTTTAGTGAATTTGCGAGCATAAGCAGATATGTATAAAGTTATATGTGTGAAAGAAAGAAAGAAAGAAAGAAAGAAAGAAAGAAAGAAAGAAAGAAAGAAAGAAAGAAAGAAAGAAAGAAAGAAAGAAAGAGAGTGAGTGAGTGAGTGAGTGAGTGAGTGAGTGAGTGAGTGAGTGAGTGAGTGAGTGAGTGAGTGAGTGAGTGAGTGAGTGAGTGAGTGAGTGAGTGAGTGAGTGAGTGAGTGAGTGAGTGAGTGAGTGAGTGAGTGAGTGAGTGAGTGAGTGAGTGAGTGAGTGAGTGAGTGAGTGAGTGAGTGAGTGAGTGAGTGAGTGAGTGAGTGAGTGAGTGAGTGAGTGAGTGAGTGAGTGAGTGAGTGAGTGAGAGAGAGAGAGAGAGAGAGAGAGAGAGAGAGAGAGAGAGAGAGAGAGTGTGAGTGTGAGTGTGTGTGGGGGGGGTTACAGGCTCTGAGGTGAGGTTTTGACTGAATGAAGCAGTACATAATCAAAGAAGCAAGAATAGAATTTAAGAAATTGACAAGTATAAAGAGAAGTGAGGTAGTTTGTTAAAAAATGATCTGAAAAGTTATTGCCCTTGAACCAACATACCAACTAGTTTGAGAAAAATTTGAAAATTTTTAGTTTTTACTTTTCAAAGACACATATTTGGGTACATGAAATGCTCACACATGTGTAGCAACTATTAGTATTTGAATCTTTCATATTTTTCTGCTTTTTAGGTTAATTGCAAGAAAGATGATGGTTAAATGAAATTGTTGAAGGGACACAAATCCATATTCAAAGGGGATTGTGGGTGTTTACACTGTATCACTGATCTTGTTTTATGTATTGTATGCATTTATCAAAAACAATAATGATTAAAAATAACATATTACCTTCTGTTTCACGTCTCACAACCTCTAGTGCATTACTAATTGCAGGCATTATAATTTTGAAAGTTTTATAACAAAAAAAGGAGAAAAATATGTCGGGGAAAATATCTGCTTAATACACTAAATTGTTGGAGAGGACATAATGTATGCTAACAAGGCTCTCACACATATTTTTGTATTCAGCAGACAAAAGTGCCAGAAAAGTGAAATAAAAATAAAGCAAATCAATCAGTCATAAATATAATATGGACATGATACTTAATTAATTTTGTGGATTATTTGGGGAATTCCTCAGATTTCAACACATGCTTTTGAATGACACATGCAACCAGCATAGAAACTAAATTTTTGTACTGTCAACCTACAACTAGGAACCCAAATGACACAAAGTTCATTTTTCTTTGTGCATAAAACATATGCAATTTAGCCCATCCTAGCTACCCTGCCATTGCACTTCAATACATTAATTCTTAGCTTCACAAGAATGTCATTTTCACAAACTTAAGACTTACTACAGTAAGAGGTTTGTGAAAAACATTTTTATTGATGAACTCTTCCCTTCGGTGAAAATAATGTTTGAATAGCACACACTACCAATGTAAAGCTTAGGGCAACCAAATGACAAACAAAATTCTCCGTGGACACTACAAAGATGGCACTGATATCAAAAACGTTTGACAATGAAATATTCCATATGGTTGCAAAAAAGATTCCTTTTCGACCTTTTAATTTTCTGTGTTAGATAAGGTGCTGCAATCTCCCTTTTGCAAGAATTGGAACCTAGAACCTCCAACTTAGTAGTGTATTGTGCTCACCGCCCCAGCAGTCATCAAGTAGTTATATTCGGTTCCATAAAACACATGCTTGTATAGTGCATAGTAACTGAATATAATTCCATTAAGTATAGCGTATAATCAATTAAGGGTGAACCCTTCCCAAAAGTTGTTCTGTATACAATCATGAAGGGACATTTGACAAAGTAAACATGCCAGAACTGTTGATAGAGATAATGTGATTCCAGCATTGCAAGAGGTCAGCCACTGAGAGAGAATTACTGTACAGGTGAATATATGAGCAGTTCGGACATAAAACTTGATACCCCACAAAAGTATGAAACCGAGAAATGTGCAAGTGAAAGTTCGTCCATTACATTCTGGCTTATGCATTCCCCAGATGTTCCCGTGTATTTCTGACCATGACTGAAGGAATTTCATTCACTATTGTACAGCAATTGAAGACTGTGCAGCAACTGAATCTAATGTTAACTCAATTTTGAACAGTGTGTGGGTTATCAAGTTTTTCTCCCGAACCACTCATATAATTAAGGATGGTTTACTATATGAAATGCCAATATATATAGTATGAGAAGAAATTGGGCTTGTCATCAGTGTTTCCTAGGACCTTCTCAAGTCAAAAATATCATGGTACACATATTCACACAAGAAAGATTAGCATGTATTTACTGGTCATGTAACAAAATCACAACACATACCTTACTCATGTGTAAAGTTTTGGATCAATCCGGTCTTTCTTCAAAAGATGGAAAAAAATTTCCGTAAGACTTGAAGGGAGGTTAAAACATGCTTAACCATAAACCAGTGGTGTGTCCTACAGTATTTGGTGGGTTCATAATCTTCCCTTCCTTTGGTGCAGCATTCCTAAAATAAGAATGCCAAATGCAGGAAGAGATGACAAAGTATAGTTCTGTTCAGTAAAAATAAGCATACCTTCTCTCCCTACAAAAATTATGGGAAGATCACTGCCTTAAAACTTACTTACTATTGCTTGAAATTATTTTCTATCCCCATGGCCCAAATAGATATGAAAGTTTGGATGAAAATAATGTACATGGGACTTTTGTCCAGGTTAGGTTAAGATGTTGATGACATGTGACATGAAATACCTTTTCATTTTTCATTTCATTTATTTATTTTTTAGCTAGTCATGTGAACTTGTGTACCTTTGATATTTTTGGCAAGATAAAATCCTGGGAAAATACAATGAAACAGCCATCTTTAAAAGCAAACTATTGTATTATTGTGTAACCATTTGTAGAATTTTAAGAACTTGTGTTTCTTGTTTTCAGGCAAGATGAAACGCAACAGTACAAGTGGACCTCTGCCTTTGTGAAATACAAATATATTCTCAGTTTGATGGTCATAAGCATATTTACATGTTCTTCAGGATCGCTTGTGACTAAACTTGATTTTCTTACACATAATATACTGATTCTCAGATGAACGAGAAATGACGAATCAGAAGTTATCAAAACGAAAAGTGAGTTACTTCTTTCTCTCTCTGTGTGTACCTAGAAAACTTATGCTCTTCAGTGTATATTGAGGATAACAACAAAGCGAGCGTCTCATCCATTTCCTTTACAGAAGTCACTTTTTGTTTAAAGTTGGCATTTGGGAAAAATTTTCCACTCAGCAAAGTATTTTTGTTGCTTTAACCATGCTTTCTTTCTTATTTAAAATATTACTGCTTGTGAACTACTTTGAGGAAATTATTATTTATGACATAACATTCAACAATGATCCCTTTTAATAAAAATGAGTAGCTCACTCTCATGAGAGCTAACATTCTACCAATACCTACAATGTTTGTTTAGTTATGATTCAAAGTGAAGTTGCCTTTCTTTTGTTATGGAATTCATACCACCGAAATAGAGCCATATGGTTCTGATTCAGTATCTGTATGCACATTGCTAATGAGTAAAAAATGTTTCAATAAGGCCTATAATTTTATTGTTGGCATATTTTTTTGCATATTTTGTTCACATTTTTTGTCCTACATTTTAGTTGTGTATGCATGTTTATTTGTAATGAATGTAATGTTAATTGTAATGAATGTAATGTTAATTCATTTACAACTAATATTCAAACTCTGTTTCCTTATGCTCAGAATGTATTTGGATTTCTTTTCACATGATTAGCAAAATCTAATACATATTTATTTTCTCCTTTTACAAACACACATGTTCCTTAATTAAAAAAAAAAAAAAGAATTGAGCATGTGTGGAAGATTTAGCATGACAGAAGAATGGATGTAACAAGTGAGTCTCAATCTGAAAACTATTAAAATGCTGTTCAGTGCAAAAGAAAGTATTTCTGTATGACTTGAGTTCAGCATGTTGATTTCATGCTTAGACAATTCAATGCTTCACAGAAAAAAAGGGGGTGTATAACATATCAAGTTTCACTGTACTTGACTTAACACACGGATTGCATTTATGTGAAAAGTTCAGAGGAGCAAATAACAAAACAAGCTGAAAAAACAATTTTACAGGATGAAAACTGCCAGTATTTTATTTTCTTGTCTACAGATATTGTTGTTACATACTTTCATAAAAAAAAGAAAACTTTAATGACCTATCTTACATTTGTATATGATTGAATGTGAAATGAGTGTATCTATGAGAACCATTTTTGTGAGTGCTAAATGTGCTAAAATTTTTGTTATACCATTTGTATGAAGGTAAAAACTAGTCTGAGGCAAACTGTATATTTATGTAACATTTTCCCTCTATTAAAAACATCGTATTATATGTGTGTTATTTTTTTTTTTTTTTGCTTCACTATATAACCTTACATTTCTTTCAGAGATCACAAAACAATTTGACATCAATATTTCTCTCTAGCTTGAACTAATATCAATGTTCACACATCTTCCTGCAGATAGATAAAAAACAATTTATGAATTCAGAATAGTTACATATATTAACATCCTGTTTACCATTTTACTATAATTTTGTTGAAAATATTCTTACATTCATTTACTTAAATGTTAAAATAGGGGGTTAAAAAATAGCATAATTTTAATGGTCCTTAGTGCAAATAGTCCTGCCACGGCCATATATAAAAGGGAACATGTGTTCCAAACCCATCGCATTGGTTGAATAAACATTTTGCACTATTTAATTAAATAAACAATATCCCAAAATTCGTCAAAAGCATTACTTTGGTTGAAAAGGTTTTCAAACTTTTATTTAATGTTGAATATTTGTTATAAAAACAAAAACAAATTTTAAAAAAAAGTTAAAGTAACTTATGTACATTAGCAAAGTATTTGCGTGTAAGTTATTCAGAAAGAAATATTTTTCTGATTAATTTAAAGTGATCAATAAGTGTAAATGAACTATTAAAATTTCACTATCCATGGTATCAGCTTTCTGGGCTATCATACCAGCAATCCTAATCAGAATGGATTTGAATGCATTTTATTTTGGGTTATATATTTCTTATAAAGTGACACAGGGTTTGGTCAAGTTTGATAATATTACTATGGTGTTTAAAATCCAAACCCTACATTTGTAAAAGTAAAAGAGCAAGAGTAATATTTCTTAACACGATTGCACTAAATTGCTGAAGCAGGAACATTATTATTTCCTTATACTGGATTCTTTGTAAACAGTAAAAAAAATCATTGAATTTAAGCTGTCTTTGTGGCCACTCAACAAGTTCTGGCACCAATTTAGCCAGTATAAATAATATAACACTATTTACATAAAAACACATTGCATCAATAATATTCTTGAGGTAGATATGTGGTATACTCCCAACAATCGTTCTCATAACATGAAGTAAAATAAAATTCCCTAGTATAAATCCAAACAGTAAATTACTCATTACTCGTAAAAATAAAACACAAAATCTGTGCTAATGCAAAATATATTTCTTCTTTCGCCTATCAATTTCTCTGATGTAATTGCCATTAATAAAATTGATGTTGGTTTGGTCCTAGGCCTCTCTCATCGCATCAAGGAATCAGGACTTGAAGATACTAAGATAAGTGCTACAATCACCTCAAATGTGTTACAAAAGAATCTTATGAGATCCTGCATAATAATCCGACCCTCACCAAAGACAGCGACCATGTCAATATTAGCAACCAGTCTTAAAAGGAAAATAAACTTATAACAAAGAAATTGGAACAGTGCAATGAGCATCTGAACACAAAAAAAGAATGTTTTAAAAAATAAAAGGTAACTCTATGTTAAACGTAAAAACTATATTGTTATCTTCAATGAAATGAATGTATATCAAACTAATATTTACATCCAAATTGTTTACAGAGAAAATTTTATTGGCTATAATTTATATTTTTATTAATAATAAATAGATAGTAACAATTATAGCTATTAAAACTGTATTAGCCTTGGAGTGCTGTAAGTTGAACCCCATTCATTATTTCTGTTTATATACAGCCATGGTCACCCAACAGAGTAGGACCAAAAACAAACTTTTGTAAACGCTGGTGGTTAATCATAGATATCGATAGGCGAAAAAGGAAATTCACAGTGTCTGGGCTAAAGTTATACAGAATATAATGAATAATAATACAACCACTCACAGTATATTCTCAGTTGATAGAAAATTTCTCCAAGTTTTTTTTTGTTAAAATTTTGATGTCATTGGTGCAGGCATGTCATCATAGGTTGCTTGTGTGCAAAATATAGCATCATAAGAACAGGAATTGGCTGAATCAAGATGTGAATGTCGCAGCAGAAGTTCAGTTCATGCCTTGGTTACCAGAATTTAAATCAGTTACTCGCGTTCAGCGGACTGCATGAAGGGAAAGCAGTAGCTATAACACCACCTCAGATGCTGGAAAGCACTTGCCGAGAACTTTGAGTATCGTTTTGACATCTACCAAGCTACTAAAGATACACATACTGAACTTCATTGACCTCCATCAAAAGTTGGTGAATTACCTTGTACAATAATCAAAGAAATATTATAATAAAACTTACAGGTACTGAGAATGTTTTCACTTTTGGATACTTTTAGCCTAGACACCCAGTGTATAACAAACAAATTTTAACTCTTGAATTATACATGCTAACAAAGAAAAATCCTTGCTGTGAAATGTAGTTAAAAATTGACAAACCCCTGTATTATGTTTTAATACTATCATCACAGAAAACAGATTGAGCTGACACGAAGAACATAAAAATCACAGCCATATTCATGTTTCACAGTCCATCTTTACATTAAATGTTATTTCATTGTCCACTAAGAGAGTAGCTCCAATTTCTAAATTCAAATATAGTTTTCATTTTATATATTTCACATAAATTATATATTTCTATCCCATGCAAAAAATATATTACAAAGTATATAAAACACACAGGGGTAATATATATTAAATATTTCTACCAAACAATCAAACAATATTTGGCCAGCAAATATCATTCACTAATTATAATTAATTTACACTAGTATAAATTACTAATTAACGTTTTACAAATCTGTACCATAAAATACAGATGCCCTTACAAATATAATTTTTGATTAAAATACTCAAAATATATACATTTGTGCATTACAGTTAATGCAATATAACAAAAATATAATAATTATATGTGTCGGTGAGATTTAACTTTTTGATTAAAATGTTGTTTTAAAACTGTATGGAAGTGTGCTACATAAAATGGGACAAAGAAGTGGAAAAATTAAGATGTATCACATAATAAAGAGTCTTCTGGTTAAGACTTGTAAATGCAATTGTTGCAAGGAGGGAAATTGGACCAGCACCAAATCTCAAAAATACTCCTTTCGAGTGTTCCACCAAAAAGTGGTGATAATAAGTATGAATTTTTAACATACAAGAGATACTCTAGCACTGCACATCAACCATTATTCAACATAGAATAGACTAAATATATAATGAACAAAACAACGTTGATTTTATTTATTGTAGGAACAATTCAATAATACTTAAGTATATCAATATACCAATTATGCTGCTACAGTTATACACCTGCATATCATTAACCCCACCTGGAACATTATATGTAGAACTAGAGTTACATAACATCTAGTCTTCACGGAAAGTCCAAGAAATAGGATTTTCTAAGGATTGTACTGTTACACTATTTTCATCACTCTGTTGAGCATCACCTGAGTCTCTATCACCTATTCTTTGGTAAGGGCTTGTTCCAATATCTGGAAATAAATAGTTATGCGAACAATTAATTTGATTTATTGAGAGATTGGTTTATTTCACTTTCCTTTTCTGCCACTTTTGACTAATCACAAAGATGAGGATGAGTGTATCATGAAACTGAACACTCACAAAGAACACTCATGCACAGGGATTTGAACTTGTGACTCCTGGCATCGTAACGCACTGTGCAAACCACTCTGCAGTACAGAATTAAAATTAAAAACACAAAAATCGATAAATATTATACTAATATAATATTTAAAGAAATCAATAAGTAGCAGTG
Source organism: Lepisma saccharinum (assembly GCF_977018435.1). NCBI lineage: Eukaryota > Metazoa > Arthropoda > Insecta > Zygentoma > Lepismatidae > Lepisma > Lepisma saccharinum. The sequence continues at coordinate 11,960,432 of NC_139239.1, read as the reverse complement.
CAATAAAATATCAAATATTTAGTTCAGAATGTGAATGATATATTAGTTATAACCTTCTGTCGTACCATCAAAAAATTAAGAGAAATTACCTTGAACAAAAGTCAGGAAATGTAAGGTAAAATACTCTGTGGCCATAACATCAGAGAATGCTTCTGATTGGTCAATAAATCTATGCCTTTGACGTTCAGCAACAGAGAGGAAGAGAAAATGTATAAACAGCCTGGGCAAAGAAAAAAAAGGTTCACCAAGAGAAAAGTGTTTAAATGGAGGATCTAGGACAAGGTATTTAGGCGACACTCAAGATCTGAATTTTTACAGGAACTAGCTTTAAACATTAGTGAAAGGCAGTTCCGTGATAAGATTTGTTGCATTGTCACAATATAGTGTTTCAAACATATACAGGGTGTTCCAAAAACATTTAACAAGAATAATGGGAAAATAATGGAATATCTATTGTCAGGAATTTAGATGGCATATGTGCATTCCCTCTACTGCAATAGATTGTCCTAAGTGCACAATGTGAGGCTCACGTTACAGGATGTCACACGTCACTGAGAAATATTTATGCTTAATATACAGCTGGAGTTCATCTAAAGTTCTTGGTATGATGTGTACACCCTGTCTGTGAGATAACTCTCTGAAAATAGTCACATGGTCTGGAGAATATGGTGGACAATCATCTTCAGTGCAAGTGTGTACATACTCCAAGGCAACGTTCACAAAACACTGAAAAATAATACTGGTGCTGTTTAATAGACATGCACCAAATCCAATGATAGGCTTCCATTACACTATGTACACTCGTGGCATTTTCAGTTTAAACTTCATAGGGACATTTTGGGACAATCTGTATATAAACAGATTGGTGGTGTAGCTGCAGACCCTTCTGGGTTGTAATGATCCCACAGGAAGTAAATTGGATCATTACAACTCAAAAGTGACTGTGACTGAATGTATCGATTGATTGATTTAGGTTATTTTACATTTGACTAATTTCAAAGATAAGATGGATGAAGGGACAATCACAAACTTATACGGACAACACAACACGGCTGCGAGTCTAGTAGCCAGTCTTGCTAGTCCGCAAAATGCAGTCCAGTGTGTACGTGGAAGGGAGAGGTTGACATTTGGGCATCTTTGGAAAGGGTCACCTCTTACTGAACATATGTAAAGAATATTACAACCATGTAGAATAGTAAACTCCTGGATGCAGGTTGAACAAACAAAAGCAAAATTTGATTTTTTAAAAAGATATTAAAAACTGAATATCAATGTTATTTGTCAGCCATCCTCTCTCTACTTCAACAATATCCAGTGGAACCTCGATTTTATGTTTTTCAGGGGTCCAAATTGAATACGGGAAAAATTTATAGCATTTTGTTCCACTGAGATCATGAAGATTGAATGCTGGAAAATATGAAACAGGGGAACATGAAATTGGGGTTCCACTGTATTTAAACAAAAACACATAATGTGGTCATAAAAACATACCTTTCATTCTCCTCGAACCTATAGTAAATGGCGAAAGACTGACTAGAACAACGAGTCCAAAAGTTGCAGATCCTCCGCACACAAAAGTCAGCACATTTCGATAAAAATTGGAACACAGGGTAATGCATTGGCTGAAAATAATAAAAACAAGCATTTGGTCACAAAATGATCAGTACACTCATAACTATTTATTTTCAAATAAATGTACCACTCAAGAAGTAATGTAAATTCATCCTCCACAGATTTCAACATCTATAGATGCAATTTATTCATGCATAGCAAGACAAAAATTGGATGAAAAAAATAGCAACTTACAAATGTTGAATCACAGCTACAGCTATTCCATTGGAGAGTTTGTCTGTAAAACTCATTGCACCGTAAACAAAAGCACCACTTTCCGTGTTTGGTCCTATTAAGTCTGCCGTAATTCCTAAACTGGTGACCAACGTCACTGAGCTACCAGCACCTGAAATTTAAAATCTAAATATGTACCAAAAAAAATTGCAACGCTGTAAATACTTTGCCATCATGGTCTAATAACAAGTGCAGTATGGTATAAATTAATATGTAATATTAGGCGCATCCAGAAAGTAAGTTTTCCACTCTCCCACAGGTGGCAGGCCATGCGTATTCAAACCGGTTTTGCACATGCATGAGAGGCACATGCCCTGGCTAGTGAATGTCCTAGAAGAAGCCTCCCGAAAGTCCTCAGTAGCGTCGCAGCATCGATGAAACATGGCGGCTCTTATTCCATCTCCCGCCGCATGCGAGGTTCGTTCGGTGATCAAGTTCTTGAACACACAAAACATACAGCCGATCGATATTCATCGTTAGCTGTGCCAGGTGTAGGGCCAGACGTCATGAGCAAGCAGATGGTGCATCGTTGGTGCAGGACATTTACTGAAGGCCGGCAAAATCTGCATGACGGCGAGTGCAGTGGGCAGCCATCGACCGTTATGGACAAGCTTGTGGAGAAGGTGCAGCAGTGCATATTGGAGGACCGTCACGTCACGATCACGGAACTCAGCAGCTATTTCCCGCAGATTTCTCTGTCATTGTTGCACGACATTGTTACCAAATGTCTCTTATTCAGGAAATTGTGTGCCCGGTGGGTGCTGAAACAACTGAGGCCCGAACACAAAGGAAAACACATGTTCACACCGCTGACATTTCTGCAGCGTTACCATGATGATGACGATTTTCTCAACCTGATCATCACAGGGGATGAAACGTGGGTTGCATACAGCACCCCAGAAAGCAAGCAACAGTCCATGCATTGGCATCACAGTGGATCTCTATGCAGGACGAAGTTCAAACAGACTGTGTCGGCACGAAAAGTGACGTGCACAGTGTTCTGGGACAGACAAAGCATTCTGCTCGTCGAGTTTCTGCCCAGAGGTGAGACTGTGAAACTGTAAGACACTGGGGACATTGCGACAAGCCATTCAGAATAAGCAACGCGGTAAGCTCAGTGCCGGGTTGATCTTGCTGCACGGCAATGCAAAGTTGCATATAGCTAGGTGCACTGCAGCCGTTCTGGACAGGTTCGGTTGGGAGGTGTTTGATCATTCAACGTACAGCCCGGATCTCGCTCCCAGTGATTAACACCTGTTCTTGCAACTGAAAAAGTTCCTGTCCGATCAACATTTTCACAGCGACCAAGAGGTTCAGACGGCTGTCACACAGTGGTTCGGCGCCCAGGCGGCGGACTTCTACGACGCAGGTACACAGAAGTTGTTCCCACGCTATGATAAGTGCCTGAAATCGGGTGGGAATTATGTTGACAAGTAACTGGACAGGTGCTGTATCTGTGGCAATGAATCATTGAATGAAATTATGTTTCCTTTTTGTGCCCGACCCCAGGGAAACTTACTATCTGGATTCACCTAATATATTATTTATGATAATGACATATGTTATACAAATATATGAGTAGAAACTTGAAGAATAGATTTTCAATTGTTAACATATTAGTTGCAAAGGTTTTAATCCACATTCTTCAACTGTACATTTTTCGCATGATTCTTTCCCATTTGTCAGAGAAAAAAAAAAAAACAAAAAAAACTCTAAAAATGAACAATCTGCTCACATATATAAAGATTTACAGAACAAGGTCTAGATTTTGGGCACTAGTTGCTTTAGTACTACTCCTCATATTTTATTATTTCTAAAGTATAATGTAAACAAACAACTTCTTGGCACCGCACAAAAGTTTAGAACCTGCATATGAGTCCACTGTCCACTAATTACAAATTACACAATTCTGACAATGTAGTAAATTGTCAATAATAAATGTACTTAACCACAAACCAAAAAGATGGAAAAGTACAAGAAATCTTACCCAAAAGAAATGCAACTCCATAAAGCTCGTAATTTCTGTACATACTTCCAGAACCAAACCATATCCAAACACATCCAGAAATTCCAAGAAGACATCCAATCATGTATGTCCACTGGAAAATTAACAATAATAACACAAATACATAATTAAGAAACATAAAAGGTTAGCTAAGTTGATCTAAGAGAAAAAAAATAGGAAATTTGTTTATAAAATGCACTTCATGTATATAGTGACTGCGCTGCAACAATCACTGTGCAAACTTATATTGAGGCTAACAATACATCTAACACTGAGATTTATATTTTAATAAAAATGCCCAAAAGTGAAATAGGTGATAATAAAATTCAAATCTTATATATATTTTCATGATATGCTCTGCAAGTCACTGATCAACAATCAGAAGTAAGGATTTTAGATAAGATTTATTTTACTTCCCTTTTGTGCCACTGGTGGCTAATCGGGAAGATGAGGATGAATGGATGAAGGGACAAACACATATCGACAACACAAGCTCTACGGAGGATTATAATGGCCATGAGTACAGACACCAGTGCCTCGCTAGACTGCAAAATACAATTCAGGGTGCACTACGTGGAAGGAAGGTTGATATTTGGGTGTCTTCGGAAAGATTCACCCCTTACACCACAAGTAAGATAAACATGATTAATCAAAAAATCCTGAGTTTCCAGAAAATATTTTCACATCACTCTCTCCAACTTAATAATTACTTTTACATTCTAATTTAATGCATAAATTGTTTCTACTGTCTTACAGTTTTATACATATTGTATGTCATTTAATTTATTTGTAATCTTTAATTTTATCTTTATTTTGATCTGTAATTTTTTTGGGGTTAGGTGATAGACCAGCAACAGCTGAACTTAACCAGCACAAAAGTCAAGTCAATTGAAGTAAATTAAATATCATTAATTTGTTTGTAGAATGTTAACAAATTAATGTGTAGTACACTTGCCTCAGTAGTGATGCAATTCACTTCTTTATACATCACTGTTGTCCAAAGTGCAGTTCAACTGATATTGGGCGAAAATGGTGTATAAACATGATGTATACTAAGTTACACTAAGTATACTGGTGCACTAAGTTAGGTTAGAGTACAAGTAGAGGAAAACATGAATGATGCTGCTGTGTATGTATTCAGTCGAGCCTCAATTATGTTTTCTCAGGGGCTTGAGGTTAAAAAACTTTAAAATGCAGGGAAACTTTGTAAAATTCTGTTGTTTTGGAAGCAAGAAGAATGATTGATCATTAAAAATTATGATGACAAGTCAGATCTGAAGCTATTTGAGAGTACGAGTTCCTTAGCAAAGACTGAACTAATATAAGTCAGTGAATTTTTTGATAATAACAATTCTTATGGAGATCAATTCCTTATATAAATATAATAATAATAATAATAATCCACGGCTCGACAGCCCTAGAAAGGCCTTGGTATATCTCCCGACTGCCAGTCTCACTCCCACAATCCTACCTAGAGGTATGGAGTTCTTCAACCGGTAATGGGGTGACATGGAGTCAGCATATCGAACCCTCAGACGTTATATGAGATTTCCGAGACTGGATTACGCTACTCACTCATAGCTCCCAAATTTCCTCACTATGGTGGGTTGCCACCGGTCTTATACACAGGCCGAGAGCACAGAGACAACCCACGCGAACTTGAACCCACGCCTTCCTCTTTCGGAGCCCAAAGCACAGCACCTTAGCCTGGACGGCAATGGAGGAGGACCCTTATATGAATACAAGAACTTAAAATCACCATACCATTGGTAAAGCAGAGGATCATATATATATATATATATGTAAGAAGAAGAAATCACTATGCAATGAATAAAGGCTGAGTGAAAAGTGGAACTCAGCGTAAAGGTGGATAAGATACAATACACACAACCCCACAGAGGATTGTATTGGCTGTGTGCTCAGCCTGTAAGAATGCTGATTTTTGAGTGGCTTTCTAGGTCACTTTTAAGATCCCTCCACGAGGCTTACATATATTAAGCTGAAAAATGTGAAATCCAGCTAAGTGTGCATTTAAGTATTTTACCAGATAAAATGAAGGGTACATAACTGCTGGAAAACAGGGATCACACAGAGAAAGGCGAATTTTGTTTTGTTTTATGTGGATCATTTGGTACATATTAGGGCTGAGAAAATACCAGTACCGATGTATTGGTATCAGCAGATACTAGTGGTATTGGCATCAAAGAGTATCGGTTGGAATAAATTTACTGGTACCGGCCAACACTTTTCCGGCATTTTGGTTTTCTATGGGGTCCGCAAAAATGCCACAAGACACTTTCTCAAAGTCCAATTATTCTCGAAATTATGGAAAATTCGAAGTTCCCATTTTTTTGCACCAATATTGTGTGAAAACTGTATTTTGTAATAACATAACAGGCATTCTGATGTAATGCTTGAATATTCTGAAGCAAATCAGTTGTAAATTGAAGCTTATAATCTGAGTGCAATACTCACCCACTAATATCAATAAATATTTTGAAGAAATTTTAATTGTTACAATTTTCAAGCATTGGTATTGGTATTGGGGGAAATTGGTAAGATATTGGAATCGGTACAAACTGCTTGCAGTATTTGCAAGCAACATCACAAAAATAAGATACAATTAATCAGAATTAATTCCACGCACCTTTCTTCCTAGGCGTTCATTTAAAAACTTGACGAAGAAAGACACCAAGAAACTGCTGAGGAACATAATCAGTGGGATAATGGCAAGAGCTTCCGACCTCATATCCAACGAGACGTGGAGGTACATGGGAATGTAAACCTGTGTGAGATTCACAAACAGACGGGTGGACATGTACAGCAGTGCAATCTGGTAGAATTGATGTTCTTGCAGGAAACTGACGGCAGACATTCGCCTTCTGGAATTTTGGCCTGTTGAGTTACAGCCATTCCCTAGCAGACTTCTTCCGCGAGCTCTCAAGACAACCTCGGCAGATGGTTCTTTAACCCCAAGATGGAAAAGGATGCAACATATGGAACCAACAGCAATGCCAATGAAAACAATGTTCTGGAAAAAGATATAGATAACAAAATACATAAGTATTTTTATCAACAGTAAACTTACTTAAATTCATACCACAAGCAGGTTGAAAATCACTTCTTTCACTAATGTATAGGGTCTCCTGATGTCACAATGGTAACGCTGTCACCTTGTAACAAAGGAGTCCAAGGTTTGATACCCAGTGGTCCTGATCCCACTTTAAGCAGACTTAAAACAAGTCAAACTAATGTAGGGTATAATAATTCCGTGAAACTTTTATGAAAAACTTGATTTATTCATCTATCAATTTAGGTCACTCACTGTGGCCATTCACAGAAGGCTGTTGATGGACAATCATTCAACTGTGTCAACTGACACAGATATATTAGTGTGAGAACTTTGATATTTTAAAGTCAAACTTACTACGGTTAAAAAAAAAATTGTGAAACTTTTCATGGAACAATCTTGTAATTTGATTTACACAACAAATGTAATTTTGAAGATCTTCATACACTTTATTATCCCCATCCACAATGATGACTAATTATTACTCACTGACATACAGACTGACATAAACAGTACTTTTCTTACTGCTAACACTAACATTGGAACATTCAGAAACAACTACACATTATCACCTACAATCAAATATATGAAAAGACAAACTAGTTATGACATCATCATTATTATCATTATTACTGAATAATATAAGTGTTATAAGTTTCAAATGATGCAGATATATGATAATGTTATGTGTGAATTTTTTTTTAGATATTATGTTTCTTATATGGTACACTTTTTATTTACTTCTTTCACTATTTTGAAATGTACATCTCTATTTTAATATTTACAATGCTGAGAAAATCAGAATATAATCTGATATATAGATAATGATACTGTGTTATCACAGATAATTGCAAGAATTATAATAAACTAAAAATTATATTTTAATATTTTGGTAACTTCTAATTGTAATATAATAAAAACAAGTACTCATTTTATCTGTGCAAGGTTATTGATATTCTATTCATTTTACATCAATTAACTGAGTGATGACTAGTAGAAAAAGTACATGACACATGATATTACTTTAAAGATAGTGTTCCAATATATACAGGGAGTCATTTTAATGGCACCCACAGAAACGTATCGAGGACATCAAAACAAACAAATTTTCTCAGTAACATTTTTCTCGTTGGTGCATCATTACAGTGCTAGTCGTTCCAAAAAGTTTGTTTTGCCGCTTGAATGCTGGCAACCACACCCAACATTTGATTGTCTTTGTGACGTCATATCCCGTCATGAAGCTATGCATTCCATGGTTGCCAGGAACACACATATTCTGTGAAAAATGACATAGCTACAATCAGCCACATTATGTACCGTAAAACAAAACTAGAAAACACGTTATGAAACCTAACAGGAAGCAAACAAACTATACAAAAAATGGTAGAAAGGAAATCGAATTCAAGTGGAAGTGGTCATATCGAATTTTGTCTCAGCTTACATGTCAAATATTTGCAAATCTAGTTACCAAGTTGGCATCTACAATTTAGTCTATCCACTTCGCCCTTCTGATACTAGTTATCTGTGACACACTGAACAGATGACAAAATAGAAATGAAATAACTCAAAATTCCAGAGGTAAGCAACACATAATACATATAATGTATATTCAGGGCATTATGAGGCAAGTGACCAAAATGGTTCAAAATACAGGGAGATATGTAGTAGTAATACAAGCTCTCCGACGACTGTTTATCTACGAATCGGATACACATGTAATAGTTTGCAACTGTGAACAGGGCAGTATATTCGCTACTGATTCATAATTAGATTGTTACTGTGGTTGTATGTGTTTTAACCGTAATGTAACAACGTCAACCTCTGATACTTCCCATATCAGCACAAAAGTACCACAAGGCATCTGGACACAAGCCTGTAGATATCAACCTTGCAACAAGATCTGCAAATATTTGACATGTAGCTGGGCGTAAACAGCCACATGCAAGCTGTAAGTCCAATAAAATTTATTGTTGTTGATATTTGACATGTAGACAGACAAAATCTGATATTAAGACTTCATTTTGAATACGTTTTTACCATTTCTCATATCGTTGGTTCACTTTCCCCCTTCCCTTGAAATGACTGCTGATCTTCTGGCTGGTAGGCTATGATGTTTGGTCTACTGGACACGTTTCTCGCTTCATTTTACAGCTAATAATGTGGTTGGTAGTTTGTCATTTTTCACAAAATTTGTGTGTGCCTTGCACCAATGAGAAAAATGTTACGGAGAAAAGTTGTTTGATTTGAGGTCCTCTATATGAATCTGTGGTCCATGGGTGCCATTAAAATGACACATTGTATATACAATGTATATATAAAACACATTTGGTGTGTTTTTCCTCATTTTCGCCACATGCATAATGAAATTAATAGGGAATTTCGTTACCTGAAATTTATGCTTGTCTTTAGGACCGATTCTGTCTTCTTCACTATCATTGGTTACATGAAGAATAGCCCACGTCGTCACATAGATCAGGATGTTGGAAAAGACTGTGAATCCATACCTTTACGTGGCAACATGCAATAAAATGTACATCAGATAGAATCTTAAGAAAATAACAACCAAAATATAAGGTTGTCAAATAAATCATAGGGATCAAGAAACAAACCCTTTATGTAATGGACATTGTACACTATATCATAATGACAGCACAGGGACAGCGACAGGGGTGGGCACGGGTGGGCGTTTGCCTACCCAATCAAATTCACTAAGTACATACACTTGGGGATATGTGAATATTTCAATAAAAACATGTTCATTACATGTATATTTTACTCATGAATAGGACTAGAAATGTTCACATATCATCCCATAAAAAGCTGTCTTGACTTTGTCATTAGAAAGCAAAAAGAATTACTAGAGAACTTGAAACAAAATAAACTGTCATCAATTGAATACTTCTATGATTAGAAGCAGCTAATAGGCTTAGGAGGTGCAAAATTATGCAGGGTATGGCCAAGATGAGATCAGGATTTAGGGTGACCTTGAGGGCTGCAGCTCTGGACTTTTACTGGGGAAAACTCCGTGGAAAAGTACTTAATAAAGAAAAAAAGGAGGTACTTCGGATGTGATGAAAAAATGTAGAAATACGTATAACTAACCACCTCATGTAGCTTAGCAAAAAGTTATAACTGAAACTCTGGAGGGTATTGGGGTGGGGTCTTGGTGTTGTAAGCTCCGGGCCTTCACATATATAAATCCCGGCTTGTGCATGATTACAATAATCTCTAAATCTTAGCATTGCTTCCTCCAGCAACACAACAAATCATTTCGACTTTTTAATTAGGTCTACATTGAAATTCCAGAAGTGTCTCTTTCTTTATTTCATTACAATTTTTACATACATGTAATCTTCAAATATCTACGTGTTATACAAACAACATTTTTGTATTCGTTCTACTAATAAATACTAATAAGAAGTGATCACAATAATCACTACAATGCCGAGGTGTACAAATTTTGATGTAACAGTTATGTAGCTTTGGAAAAAGCTAGAGAATTATTGAATTGATAATAGCAGAATTATTGAATTGATAATAGCCTATCAGATATGTAATGAGGCAATTTTTCTTGTGAGTAACTTACGTAGAATTAAAAGAAGAAAGGGGTTGGTAGGAAAGCTTTGTTTTGAGGGCATCAGAGAACTAATCAATCACGATGAGAATGGTTTAAACTTTAGAAGCATCAGAGGTTCAGCCGAAAAGGTCAACAGAATATGTAGATGCAGATGAAGTAAAGAAAAAAGGTGTCACGAAGTATCCATTAGAAAATTTTGTTTGTTTGGTTTTAAATCCACTTTTATGCTCAGACAGGATAATTGGGACTAAACTTACAGTTTAAAGTAGAGTCCGAACCAGTGTGCATTGTGCTTCCACCAGGGGAGGGGGTGGAACCTCTTCATTATAAGGTGACAACGTTATGCCATTGGAGAACAAAATATACAGAGAGAACTCGCAGGGAACGTGTTATTTTATCACCATAGAAGATAAATTCATTTAAGAGGGTGTATTGCCAGAGACAATTATTTGAGACTTTCAGAAAACAACGTTATTGTTCATGGAGTTAGCTGCCTTGATCCAAGAATGAAACAATGTGAAATTGAACCTACCACCTCAACTTTCGCGAAGGGTATGAACTAATGAAACCACTTTTGAAAGAGTAAGTTGTTGCTGGTTCGACTGATTTGTTCTCTGTGAAGTCATTTCTCTGCTAATTTGGCTAATGGCGACGATGAGGTTCAATAGTGATTAGGTAAAAGTTACGAAGGACGAAAACAAACACACGCAGACACTGAAAATACAACCCACCACAAATTATTATTTTGACTGTGGTTCTAGGTGCCAGAGATTCGTTCACCTGCAAGATTAAAGTTTCCATGGTATACTGGGCAGGATAGAGGTTGACGTTTGATCGCTTTCGAAAAGGTCGCACCATACAACCCAAGTCATCTGTGAAAAAGAGATGGATTACCGGGTATGGTGATCAATTTCAATGAATTCATAGTGTCCAAAATCACATTCTACAAAATGTAAACTATTTGGTACCTCAGTGCATGTGTTCATCTAACCATACGTGTGTTACTTCTTCCGCATGAGTAACAAAGACTAACTTCAGAAAACAAATAGCAACTTAGCAAATAATCTCTTCAATTCTTAACAGATATTTCAATGTTACTTGATTATTACTTTTTGGTGATGTCTTGTCAAAATACCCTTTCATAAGCCTTGGGATACTTTATGCAGAATGAAGAACGAATTGTTTTTTTTTCTCTGTGTGTGTGTGTGTGTGTACATTTCCAATAAGACATTAATTTTAATCCAAATATCCAGTGGCGGTGATTAGGAGGAACAAGGGGGAAAGTTCCCCCTGCCACATTTTACCACTTGTTGCATCTGCACTATGGCCTCTTAATGCTAAGACTTTTCTACCAAAAAAAGTAAACTGTCCTTGCCCCCAAGTTTTGGCACCCGATCGCCGTTATTGCAAACATACATTCAGATACATTTGTCAGTTGCAATTACCTTGTAACCCAAGACAAGTGATCATTAACCCCCAAGTTTCAGTCAAAAACTGAAAATAAAATGATCAGGAACATGCATTCAAATTACGAGATTCTTCACCATTGTCTACAATCACACATTCTATCACTGGATATCGCTGAATAGCTATATAAAATTGAGTATATGCTTTGTATTTTTGCACTTGAAGGACAAAATGTGATGCAACCAAATCACATTTATTTCACTACATTGACATGAATGAAAGAATGTGATTAGAATGTATGGCTGCACACACACAAACACTTCCTTGAAATAATTGTGTCCATCGGAGACAAAGAAGTGGAACAAGATGCGAGAATATTTTAGAAAAGAAAGAGGAAAGACACGAAACACACACACGTGTGTGTGTGTGTGTGTGTGTGTGTGTGTGCCAGTTAAGAGAAACATTTGAAGAATGGTACGAGAGGAAGTGAAAGGGAGAAAGAGATAACAAGTTGAGAAAGAAAGATATAAGAAGGCATTAAAGAGTAAAAAAGAAAAGATGAAAAGTAAAGGGAAAAGAAGTGTAGGGAAATCTGGAGTGTAAGAGAGGAGGGGATACATATACATACAGATGGGGGACAAAATAATAAAATTACCTGTGAAATAAGATAAAATCTTTATTAATATGGGGTTGGACCACCCTGTGACTGAAGTACACTTTGTATGCAATGTAGGATGGATGCATAGAGGTCATGCACAATGTTTAAAGGAATATGGAGCCATTCTTCCTCCAGAGCAGTCTCCAATTCCAAAAGTGTGGCTGGAGGTGGACTTCGAGCACACAGTTTGGACTCTAAATATCCCCACAAATGTTCTATAATGTTCAAGTCAGGAGACTGTGGGAGCCACTCAAGATGTCCTACTTCATCGTCATGTTCTTCGAACCATGTTTGGACAGATCCAGTAGTGTGGATAGGAGCATTGTCATCTTGAAAAAGCGACTGATCCCCAGGAAATAAAGTCTGGACAAAAGGATGGAGATGATACCTCACACCAGCATGGATTTGTACAAAACCGTTCAACTGTGACTAATCTCGTCGAATTAACAAATTACGTTGCGTCAACTATTGACGATAAAGGACAGGTCGATGTAATATACACGGACTTTTCAAAGGCCTTCGACACGGTACACCACGATACTTTAATTCAGAAACTAGCTTACATCTGCCTCTCCCCGCAACTTATAAAACTACTTGCTTCATATTTACAGAATAGACGACAATATGTCATGCACCAAGGACTAAGGTCCTCCTATTACGTAGCCAGCTCCGGTGTCCCCCAAGGTTCGAACCTAGGCCCCCTGCTGTACTTGATTTTCATTAACGATTTGCCAGATGCACTAAAAAACTCCGAAAAATTAATCTTTGCTGACGATGTCAAAATTTTCAAACAAATTAAAAGTGATCACGACTGTACGAAATTACAAGACGAACTTAACGAAGTACTTGATTGGTGCAAGAACAACAAGGTTAATCTCAATCTCAAGAAATGCAAAGTAGTGTCATTCACACGTAACAAACATCCCATCCAATATTCATATAACATTTCCGACATAGAAATCCTAAGAGAGAATACTGTAACTGATCTTGGAGTCACTTTTGACAAAGTTTTAAATTTCCAGACACACACTGCGCGCATCCTCAGTGAAGCGCACAGGAACCTAGGATTTGTGATGAGAATGTGTAGCCAGTTTAAGAAAAAAGAAACCTTTTTACTACTTTACTATACGTTTGTCAGATCAAAACTTGAATATGCCTCAGTCGTTTGGGACCCGTTATTTATAAAGGAAATCGAAAAAATAGAGAAACTCCAAAATAAATTCTTAAGGTATTTAGTATATAAATTAGATGGCATTTATCCAAAATTCACTTCGGGTGACATCTTACGCAACATGCTGAGTGTCCCGTCCCTTGAAAAAAGAAGACAGATGCACCAGTTAACATTCCTTTCGAAACTTGTCAATGGAAAAACAGACTCCTCCGCACTTCTTGCAAAAATAAACTTTTACGTTCCATGCTCAAAATTAAGACCCAGAAATGACCTCTTTAAAATTTCACGCGGTAGAACCAGGATGGCTGAAATGGATCCCATGAGGAGGATGTGCGCGTTGTACAATATAGTCTCCAATAATACCCCTGACATTGATCTATTTAGACCTATAAGCAATCTTATTATGTGAACCCTGTATATAATAGCATTGTAACCAAATATGTTGTATACTTTATGATATACCACCCTTGTATTATATATTGTTGTTATGTAATGATTATTCTGTTCCGTCTTATACGTAGTTATTTTCTACTTGTCTTTGTTGTTTTCTCTTACCAATTTTTAATTACTTGTTTTGTCAATATGTATGTAAACTGAACTCAGTTAACCTCAAAGCACTGTAACTGGGCATTTGCCTGTAGTGTTTAATAAATAAATAAATAAATACCCCAGAATGCTCCAATAGTGATTGGCGTTGATCTTCCCATGTAGAAAAACAAGTGGTTCCACACCGTGCCAAGATATCGCACCCCATACCATAATGGACCCACCTCCATGCTTCACAGTCGGCAAGAGGCAGTCAGGATGAAACGCATCTCGGGGCGTTCTTCACACATAAACGTGCCCGGTGGTCTTTCGTCCACTATTGTGCTTTGAAGATGCCATCTTACCTTGTGTTTTGTATGCTGTCATAACGGCTGACACTGTGCTCCTTGCACACCTCACAAGGTTTGCGGTTTCCGTCACCGTGGCTCCAACAATCATGCCTCCTTGGAACTCTGTCAGGTCTGACATTGCAGCGTCTCTTGAGAGCGTACGATAGATTAATCCACCACCAATGACTGCTGTTGACAGACTAATACCTTCCCCTTCACGGCCACTAGGTGGCAGACTTCAGTGCCAGGTGCTGCTGCTGTACTGCCGGTGTGAAATGTGGCATACTTTTCCACAGGTGTTCATATTATTTTGTCCCCCATCTGTATATACATGCATATATACCTGCCCACCCTAAACTATCAATATACAGCTTCTGCCCACCCGGTGAAAAATTACTGACAGCATACTGAGAACAGTTCCAGAGGGCCTAAACATAGGCATCCCACCACTTAAGTAGTGGCCCCCAATGCTCAACAAGCTCTCGTATATCCTTTTCAAAGGATGCTGGGCACATTAAGCACACACTTTCCGGTACCCCAGTTCTTTGTGAAGGACAATGTGAACTGACCCAGTGCTGAGATTGACGGCTGTTGAAAGCTCACATGTGGTTATACGGGGCCTGAGTTATTACAAGTGCCTGCCCAGGTCATGTGAGATGCACACCACTTGAACAAATTACTACGTTTCAAATATGCATCCTTGTACCCTGCTTGCATTCAACAAAAGATTTTGCTTGATGCTACATCTTCTTTGCACAGGAATTGGATCATGGCACATTGTGTCAGTCCACTTGCCCATATCCATTACACACCACTGTAGCAAGAACATTCTCCTCCTCTAATCAGCACATGCTTCGCACAGACTGACAATTTTCTGTGCTGTTAGCACATAAAACAATGCATGCAATGCTGCCACTATCCAGTCAGCCCATCAAATATTTGCAGTGTTGCTTTGTCTATGTTTCACTTGAACGACCCTTACATAAATGTATACAAGATGTTTTTATTATTTGACTACCAAGACTAAAACATTTTTAATAATTAAGGTTCTTCGAATAATATTCTGTTACTACACAACATTAAATTATGAAATTTGCCATTAAGAGGTAGATGATTTCTGAGTTGTGTTACTTATATACTCAATTTTCTTGGCTCATAATATCTGGTAGAGCTCCTTACCAAAATCTGTAGTGTACTGATGACATATAATACAGAGTAATAAATTAATATTTAAAATAAAGTGTGAATTAGTTTTCTGTAGAAGCTATGTCAACATATTTGCAGATGCTTTACAAAACCAAATTCAAATAATTTCCTTCCTCAAAATATTAAGGAAGCTGTTATTTTTGCTTGTTTCTTGGTAATTTGTGGTTTGCCTTTCACTGAGGCAGGTAACAAAAATCTACAGCGTGAAGGTTGTTATTATTTATGCTAATAACAATGCCATAGTGGTGACCATTTGATATTGACACCAAATGGTCTGGGTTTGAGTTCTGATTTGGAACTTTGTGTTCCTTGTATGTGTTCACTCATCAATTTAACCTTATCATCATGATTATGAAAAGTGGCAGAAAAGCCACATAAAATTATAAAAATACAAATAAAAATAGCGCTATAATATTGTATATCTAATAACATTTTATAATAGATTACATAACTTTTCTTGTATGTAAGCATTGCTTGCATTATAGAATTATTTCTCTTGTAGTCTATGATTGTTACAAGCATAATATTTTTTTTTTTTTTTGTGACGTTTCAGAACACACGCTCCCTTCATCAGGCATTTATTTTTAGTTTGATTAAAGATACAGTTATAACATTTCGTCGGTCCAATGACATAACGATGTATCTCATTTTTTTTGGAAATTGAGTTATTAACATCGTTGTGATCATACCGGTGCCCTGCATCACCTGGCAAATCGGCGTAACTCAAATCCAATTAATAAGGAAGTTATGAATATTTTTTGATTTTGCGTATCTCAATTTGTTAAAAAATTTGGTATGACATAGCGGCGTATTTTGACTTCCGTCGTTATGTCAGATAAAGTAATTCCTAAACTGTTTCACAAGTTGGCGTATCTCTTTTTGCTTACAGCAGAAAAATGCAACAATCGAGGCCAATACACTCACAAAGAGGAAAATAAAGCAATGCAGAAATGTATATTTCAGTGTTTACAAATCAGCAGTAATGGATTTTTCGATCTTGGAAACTTGCAACGTCAAAGGGACGACACGTTGATGTAGAAGATACAAGACAAAAAACCACAAAACAAGCATCGAGACATACAAAAACACAATTTTACTATCTTTCCCTGGGTGGAAGGAACAAGGCTGAAGGTTTGCAAGAAGATGTTTTTAAATACTCTTGGAATTAGCTAAACGATTTATACGTACGACAGTGAACAACATTCAAGAAACAGGCACTGAAAAACGAGGTGGAAGATACAAACATTTGAAAGAAAATGACGAGAGGAAACTGAGTATAGTAGAAGATCACATAAATCGCTTTCCACGAATGGAGTCTCACTATTGTAGAAAATATTCAACAAGGGAGTATCTGCATTCTGAATTAACTGTAAAGAAGATGTATGAGATGTACAAGGAAGAGATTGACACAACATGTCAAGCATCTTTGCAAACATACACAAATGTTTTCAAGGGATGAATCTTGCATTTCATCAACCCAAAAAAAGATCAGTGTGGATTATGCATTACGTACAATGCGGGATCTGATTAAGATAAAATGAAGCTAGAAGATAAATTTAAGCAGCACGTTGCAGGGAAAAGTAAAGTGAGAGAATTGAAAGCAATAAGTAAGACTACAGCGACCTGTTCTGCTGTTTTTGATCTGCAACAAGTTATTCACTTGCCTATGTCGAACCACTCATCCGTGGATCATGTGAAATAGCAACATGTCTTTACCAGTATCTAATGAAAGTGGACCAAGAAAAGAAGAATACAGTTCACTTATATGCTGACAGTTGTGTTGGCCAAAACAAGAATAGGATTGTGGTGGCTGCACTTATGCGTGTAATGCTAAAAGCAGAGAATATAAAAGAAATTGTGCTCAAATTTTTTGAGCCTCATCATGGGCAAAACGAGGGAGACTCTGCGCACAGTGCAATCTCCAGATCATTACGGAAAGTTGGAGAGATATTTGTCCCCTCTCAGCTTGTACCCATCTTAAAACTAGCCCGAAGAAATCATACTTACATCGTGCACACAATGCAGATGGAAGATTTTCTGAATTTTAAGGCAATTGCTGAAGATCTGAGGCTTTTCCAGCTTAAGAAGACCGATGATGGTATTAAGTTCAGTTGGAAAGATATTCGCGAACTACGATTGCAGAGCAACAAGCCAGATACTATCTACATAAAAGCAAGTATACTGCAAGAGAATCCCGCAAAAATCGTAGTAAAGAGATGTAATACTAAAGATATAGCTGTGAGAATGCCACCTCCATTGAACAAAGAATCTGTGAAAATAGCGCAAGAGAAATATGCAGATTTATTGTCAATGTGTGAAGGTCCTTTTCCCGTTGTTCGAGACAGTGACTGCAAAAACTTTTACGCAAATTTGAATCACTGAATCTGTTCTCCACTCTATTCCACAAAAATGTTTTATTGATGTTTATGTAATGTAGCCAAATTATCTCCTAATATTGTACTCTTGTTATGTAGTAATTTTGCATGTATAGCTTTTTAATTGTACTTGTAGTGAAGAGTTTTGTAATTTGTACACGTACTTAAAGCATGTAAATCTAAAGAACTTCAAAATAGAAATAACCATTAACTTTGAAAAAAAAAAGCGTTATGAACAATAAAATCATAAATATTATATAGTTTTGCTCACATTTTGAATAAAAAATATTTCTCAAATCATGAAGCTGTAACTTGATACTAATTTGCATGGCGTATCTCAAAGATATTTCTGTGTGAGTAAGTATTTTGATCTGACATACCGACGTATGTCAAGAAATTATGAAATTTCAAGCACGTAACGCAACACATGTAACATTCAACCACACTATTTTACAGCAGAAACATAATACAATTTAATGACAAAAAAATAATTTGTTATGGGGTAAATAGTTTTCTCACAAACATCCATGAAAATGTGTGCGAAAACGTTTTTTGCTTCTCCTGAAAATTGGAAAACATGAGATAGGTCATTATGTCATTGGACCGACAATTTGATTAAAGATATAGTTATAACAATGGCTACAAATCTTTAAAAAAGAATCAGTTATACCAGTGTGCACCGTGGCACCGTGGTTGGCTTACAGGGGAGCTGCAAAATATTCCAATATTTTCATGGAAATGACACTTACCTGTTAGTCTACACATGATTTTAGATATGATTGTTCCAAATATGTGCTCATTTCGTACTTTTTACACATAAAAAGTTTCTGAATTTGAATTATGTGTTTATTTTTAAACTTAAGGCAAGCAACCTGACCATACTAACTGAGCGTTGCAAGTGTTAGGCTTATATTCTGACTTGTGCACTGTGGAAAAATCTTGAAACACTAAGGGCACTGTGAAACGAAAAAGCTTGGGAACCACTGACTTATACAATGGATCTTGTAATTGTTCCATTGTTGGAATGTAGCAACTTAACTGTGAAACAAGCAGTTTGTTTTATTATTAAAGATGAAAATTTGTTATCACATTTCTTAAAAATTAGATCATCAATGAGTTTGGAATGCATATTTAATGAATACAAAATAAGAAAATCTGTACCGGATGTGGAAACCACAGGAATATATAAGTTGTTCATGTTCAAAGGATTATGTAGGACAAATGTCAAGGAAAATAGCAATGAGATGGCACGAACACGATTTGGACATTATCAATTTAAATGCACAAACGGGTTTGTACGCTCATATCATCAAGGAGAAGCAGAGGATTAAAAAGAGAAGGGTTTTGAAAAGAGTGACGGGAAACTTAGATTTGAATGTCTGGGAAGCAGCGTTCATTGTGGAAGAACACTAGAATAAATTAAATAATGAAAATGGTAACATAGACCCATGGAGTTTTCTTTTTCACAAGTAGAGCAGGCCACCTTCTTTAAAATTCAATGTAACTGAAAACATCAAGAATCTCTATAAAAGGGATGATGATTTTGAATTGCCTGATGATA
The DNA here is from genome assembly GCF_977018435.1 of Lepisma saccharinum. Taxonomy (NCBI): domain Eukaryota; kingdom Metazoa; phylum Arthropoda; class Insecta; order Zygentoma; family Lepismatidae; genus Lepisma; species Lepisma saccharinum. The sequence goes on along the minus strand of NC_139239.1, from coordinate 11,940,682 downwards.
TTTGGGATTTATCATTTTTTTAAAATGTGATAAAGAAATTTCATCTTATATAATAATAAAACAGACACAGTTAAGTTGCTACATTCCAACAATGTAACATTGACAAGATCCATTGTATAACTGATTCTTTTTTAAAGATTTGTATCCATTGTTATAACTGTATCTTTAATCAAACTAAAAATAAATGTCTGATAAAGGTAGCATATGTTCTCCTGTAACGCCACAACAAAAAAAAACTGTGTTTTATGCTTGTAACAACCATAGACTACAAGAGAAATAACAGATTACGTGTCATGGCATGAATTATTAATGCACAGCCTCAATAGTAACATCCCCTTCTTTCATCCAAGGCTAACCAGCAAACTGGCACACAAAAGGAAGAGATTCACACAGGGACGTAGGGAGGTCTTGCATTCGAATCATTTCAAAAGACGTCCCTGGTACTAACTAGTGAAAGAATGATGAAATGATACATATGTAAAGGTCCAGTTAATGAGATCAGTTATGTTACAAAACTTACGAACTTAACAAATCAGCAAAGCAATTAAGAAACAATGAACATTTTCGAAAGAAATTTTTTAAAAAAAACATGCTCAACAAAGGACACACACACACACTATGTAGAAATTTCAGCAATCAATGCAGGTTTGACAAAACTCTAACTCGCGTATCTGACAGTCTGTACCATTGCTCCACTAACTGAACTACCAAGTTCATCTAATTTTCACTGTTTCACCTGTGTTTTACCTGCATTTTGTGCTCAAATTTCTACATAGTACATCTCTTGTGTGTGCCAAATAGTAAGGTAACACACACACTAGTTAATTCCCTCCTAATTTGAAAAGCGTACAATCTATGAACATTTCCACCTTCTTTCTTACCGAATAGCTGTAAGTTCTGTTCTCACATTGTCATCGTACGTAAGGTCTGGGATTAGAGACAAATGGGAAATCTGACCAGACGCCCATCCAAACTGGAAGATCACCACTAAAACTGCATAGTAGATAAGTCTTGCCCACTGATGGCTGCCCTCACAATGAAGACATGGCATGAAAATAAATGGGAAGCTTACCAACACACAGACTGTACCTGTAAAATGCACAAAAAGGGCTTGAATAACTTTTTCATTGTATTCTGCAATTCAACTGGGAATCTGATTAAAGAGTACTTTCAGTATACTTTCACAATAACTAAATAAATTTAGCATCTTTAACCCAACGATACTCACGGTCGGATCTGTCACGCTGTTACTCGCAGGTGAGCATGGCATGCTCACCCCATGGATTTTCGTATTTATAATGACTTTGTTTGCAAATTTGACTCATTTCGTATATATAATGACTTTGCAAATTTGACTCAGATCAGGAAGTTTATGCAATATACAGGGTGTTCGGAAATTCCCCTTACAAACTCCTAGGGCTAGTAGACTCCTAGACTGAGTAGACAATATTTGGAATAGGAACCCATGTCTGGAAACACTGTTTACGTGCTACAACCATGAAAATGTGTTGGATGTACCTGTGTTGGTATGCAACCGGGTAGGCAGTACATGACGTCAGAAGATCACCTGATGACCTAAAGTGTAATCATTTATTACAACCATGTCAAATGAGGTGTTACGTAAGGTACAGAAGTGAATGACGTGTGATTAAGTCCATAATACAAACAAATTTATTTGGTAACAATGCCAAGGGAACAAAAAAGAAACGTACTATACATTGATCACAATAGCACCTGTGTCGACAGTGGAACGCAACAATTTGTTTCTGTCTTCTGCACTGGATGTTTCGCATATGGCACTGCTCAACTACAACAGTGGCTCGATGTGACGACCACCAACATCGTTGCACACATTGTACTGACGAATCATGTTCCGGTACACTCGCTCCATCACACCTAGTGTCCCGTCAATCTCTTGTGCAGCGACCATAACTCGTGCCAGCAGTTCATCCTATGTCTCTACAGGAGTCTCATACACCATACTCTTCATACGACCCCACAAGAAATAGTCCAATGGCATTAAATCCAGCGATTGTGGGGGCCACGCAGTTGGACCACCTCGGCCTATCCATCTTTGCCTGAATCTTCGGTTAAGATGTCTCCGAACGTCACGTGTAAAGTGAGGCAGTGTGCCATCGTGCTGAAACCACAGTTCCTGACGGACGTTCAATGGCACAGCATCCAAGAACAGAGCCAATACTTCCTGTAGGAAGATCAAGTACGCAGCATCCGTTAGCCTGGCTGGAAGAAGGTACGGCCCAATCACATGACCGTCCAGAATACCTGCCTACACATTGGTAGCAAATCTGTGTTGGAATCCCCGGACATGCGTCACATGAGGGTTTTCATCTGCCCAGACATGGCTGTTTCGAGAATTGAGAACACACTCCCTAGTGAATTTACATTCATTTGTGAACAGAACTCAACGTGGAAACTGGGGCTCGTCGATGCAGCGGTGCAGAAACTACGTGCAGAAGTTAACACGTGGTACAAAATTGGCTGGTCTCAAAGCCTGTACCCTTTGGTGGTGGTAAGGATGTAGTTGTTGCTCATGCAGAACCTTCCACAAGATGCTGCGAGAAACACCCATTCCACGTGCAATTGTTCGCGTATTTGTTGACGGGCCCTGTTCAACGTGGTGCAGTACAGCCTCTTTGAAATCAGGCATGCAACACAATCCTTCCTGTCGGCCATGAAGGTACCTCGTTCTCGGAGCCATTGCGTAATGCTGGCAAAAAGGGTATGCGATGGAGTCACACGTTGTGGATAATGCTCTTGATACAGCCGACAAGCTGCTCTTTCATCCCCTTCCACTGTGCCATACACAAGGATCATGTCCGTGTATTCTGCAAACATGTACTTAACCATGTTCATCGGAGACGCACAGGCACGTGAATGGGGCTCCAGGCAGGATTACGCTGCAGGGTAGACGTCACATGCCATCAGGTTATCTTCTGACATCATGTATTGCCTACCCGGTTGCATACCAACATAGGCACATCTGACACATTGTCATGGTTGTAGCACGTAAACGGTACGTTTCCGGACATGGGTTCCTACTCCACATATTGTCTACTCAATCCCCTCTACTAGCCCTAGGAGTTTGTAAGGGGAATTTACGAGCACCCTGTATGTACATTTTGTTTATTAATAATACACATTTTAATGCTTCACTTACTTTATTTAAAAAGCAAATAAAATCTACTGTAACTCTTTATCAGGCAAGCGGGTGAGCACCATGCTCCTTTCTTCTCAGATCTCCGACACAACTGAAACAAAGATGGCGATGACTCATATTTAGGATTGTGGTATCATATTGAAGAGGATACTCGGAAAGGAAGGTAGATGAGAGCTTGGCTTTCACACTTGCATGAAGCTCGAAGTACAATCATTTGAAGACAAAAGTGAGTGCAACCTTCTTTACTCGCGGGTTAAAAGTTACTTTTATCACATTCTCCAGACTCCAGATAAAAAAACCTGTCACTACTAAAAACTTTTTATCTGAATTGCATTTTATTGAGAAAAAAAACAGTTCACGCAAAACTTAAAGCAAATTTTGAAAATATGTAAAACATGAATCTGTTGTAATCAATATATACTATTAACAGTGTACGAGGGTCACTATTTAAATTTTGAGCCTAAAAATGAAAAAACAAGAATTTGGCATTGAAAACTGCTTTATTGTTTTTTGAAGTATTCTCCTTTATGGTCAATACACTTTTGCATTCGTTCGAACCATTTGTCAAAGCAGTTTTTCCAATCTTCGTGAGACACCTCCATAATATGGTTTTTGAACGCATCAACGGCATCTTCCGCCGACGATTTCGTTGTCCACGCAATTTATTCTTGACATTCGGGAACAAGAAGAAGTCATTGGGTGCCAAATCAGGACTGTATGGCGGATGACCCATCAATTCGATTTTTTGACTGTTCATAAAGTCGGTTGTTAGACGAGATGTGTGACAGCTGGCATTGTCTTGATGAAGAATGATCCGACGGCATTTGTTTGTTTTCCGTATTTGACCGAAGACCTCTGGCAAACAAATTGTTGTGTACCATTCAGAGTTGACCGTTCTACGTTCCTCTAAAGGCACACTTGCCACATGACCAGTTTTCCCGAAAAAACAGGCGACCATTTGTTTCGATGTGCTTCGAGCGCGAACAACTTTTGTTGGATTGGGTTCATCTTGAAACACCCATACAGTCGACTGCTGTTTACGTTCCAGCTCATATGCATATATCCATGATTTGTCACCTGTTACAATCTTATATACGTCTTTTGAAGCACCACAATTGTATTTATTGAGCATTTGTTTGCACCAATTGACGCGAGCGTCTTTTTGAGTTATTGTCAAATTGTGTGGGATCCAACGAGAACATACCTTTCTCACAGCTAAATGATCATGTAATATTTTATATATGCTGGTGGAACTAATCCCTATGGTTGCCTCAATCTCACAGTATGTCACATGACGATCTTGCAGTATTAGGTTTTGCACAGCATCAATGTTTTCTTGAACAACAACTGATTTTGGACGACCTTCGCGAATCTCGTCGGTGAGCGAATGGCGGCCACGATTAAATTCGTTATACCAGCGTTTCACAGTGGCAAAGAATGAGGGTTCATCGCCAAATGTGGAAGTAAGTTGATCGATGCACTCTTGTCTTGATAATCCACGTTGAAAATTGTAAAAAATCATCACACGAAAATGTTCACGAGCTAATTCCATTTTATTGTTGTCGCGCAATCTCCAAGGCAACATAAACAACACAAATGAAGCTATTGACAAAACATTTGAAGTACGTTATGGTCAATAAAGCCAGATGATTCCGTGCAAACGTCAAATCGCGCCTAACTTCAATCAGTGTTGCCAAGGCTCAAAATATAAATAGTGACCCTCATATTATTTTGTAACACACAACGTATGTCACAAGTTGATTAGATATCTAGATTACCTTACACTACTGTGTATGATTTATTGCTGCCCTGATTAAACACTTGGAACAGTTCTGCATTTGTTCTTGTAATAATCATATAATTGCAACTATAAAGTAAAGTAAAGTGTTCCCCTGTGCTTAGCACCACGCCATGAAGGCGTATAGGGGGTGTGGGGGTAACGCCCCACACTTTCTTGATCCGGTCGTGAGTGGGGGTGATGTGATCAGCATCACGCCCCTGACCGCCTTTACCCCCCAGGTTGCCCCAGGTACCCATGTTATTCGACGCTGGGTGGGCGCCGGGGCCACTTCCAACGTTAGAAAAGTTCCCGGATTTATTAAAATTCTAAACCTTATGTTAAGAACTTCAGAGCGGCTGCTTGAGTTTGGAAATTGCCATAAATACCTAGTGATCAGATTCATATGCTTTCAGTACAGAAATAGGTTTCAGGGTAATATAATCAATATAAGTATATTCTATGCTGCCTATAATTGCCTATTTCAACTGTCAGTACCTTTTGCAATTATTAGTGCCTATAACTGCCTAAAATGTTCAAACAACAAATAATATTTCAGCTGCAAAAATTGTTTTGTGCACAGGAAAGTGCTTCCTTTCCTTTCGACTACAATTTAACAATAAACATTCAATAAGCCTAACAATAAAGAGTGAATGCCCTCTTGACGTCATCTTCAATGTCCATAGTAGGTAGCAACTAGAAAAAAGTTCATCCTCCTGTACCTTGAGAGGAAACCCACACTTTTTGCCCCATAGGTACCCCTGAACAGTTACCCCACAATTTCGATACTGAAAATTCCTTGTTGGAATCCCAACCTGGGCATGAGAGTTCCTTTGTGAATTCCCCACCATGTCCCCATTCATCCATATCTGCAGAGCAACTGTTGATAAACACTATAAAATGTTTCTATTGCGTGAGGTGAGAACACATATTTTTTTTAAAAAATTCTGTTTAGAAAATGAATAAATACTTTTGCCACTAAATAAAAGATAAAATACTCTGCACATATTATGAAATTACAATTCCTATTGAGGCCTTTCATTATTTACAATGTTGAAAGAGAATGCCTATTATATGCCTTTTTTATTTTTAGTGACTTTTTCCACATCTTTTGTGTCTTTTTGGGAAGTTTTCAATGCCTACAAATCCTGTCATAGATATAAAAATTATACTCCCACCAGATAACAAACCCAAGATTGCTCTTACAATAGACAGAGCCATACATAGTGCACTGAAACATTCAAAGTAAAACAACAGCAAAACACATAACATCAATTGTTTCAATGACTAACTTCAGGGACCCACATGCTACAATGGTACAGAACACTTTTACTCACCCACTAAATGCCAACTTTTCCTTCGTCCATATCTGCAAAGCCAAAAGTCATCCACTTTATCAGATTCCAGGCCTACAAAAGGTGTGGCAATTGCATCGGCTACTTGTCCAATTAACAACAGAACCCCAGAGAGAAAGCTGTCAAACTTCAGGACTAGATTGAAATATACCAGAAGGTATGTAAACCACATGGATGCACATACATCATTTAACACATGTCCCACTCCATATGCAAATTTTACACGTAGTGGAAGAGACTGTCTTATAATGATAACATCATGCTGAACACCTTCCATTTTGCACCAATATTCACACTATATGGTGTTTAGTTAAAGTTTTAATGTTGTCACAGATCCAAGCCCAGTATTCACATCTTGTAATTCACATCATAGTTCTCATCCCTGATTCACTTATATAGAAATATTTATCTGTTATCATTGTCCAGGTTCACCTGATTAACAACATTTTCATGATGAAAAGTCCTGAAATAAAAGCATTAAAAAAATATTGTTAAATATTCCATCAGCATATAAGACAATACTTTGACAGATAAAGCATGCATTAACATCACTCTAGTACAGCAAGGTCAGCAGTGCTGGCCCAGTGCTGCATTAACAGTTACAAAATTACCCAGGGTCGACCCACTAGCTACTGCTCTGAATTTGATAACAAAAAGAAAAGCAGGTATTGCAAGCAAAGTGAGCAAGAAAATTTTACGAAATGTATTATGATTTGCATAAAATTTGAAATCGAGGGGGCACCCTGCAGGTGCCCTTTGCCGTAATTGCTTGTCCCCCCTAGAATCAATTCCCATCCAAAGTTGGGGGTGCAAAGCCCCCCTGTGTTTGCACCACTGGCAACAGTGGCACACTTTTTCCTGTGTAAAAAAACATTAAGTTTGTCGCTTCATGTCAGGGTGCGAAGTGGTGCCATGTGCACCCCTTAATTTTCTTCCGTGACCCCTATCCAAAACCTATATTCTACCAAAAGCATTCATTCTTACAGTGTCATATTATGTCATGTCGTTGTCATATTGAGGGCCGAATGTTAGGTACTGAAGTGAGACTACTGTTATTATTTACAACAGGCAAGCATTGGTTCTACTCTCTAAAGATTCCGCATTTGTTTTCCTGTACTGTCAGCAGTGTAAAAAGATCAGCGGCCCTTGGCTATATTTCTTCAGAATTGTTTCTTCTTGTGTTTCAAGTAGTCTGTTTGTTTTCGATAAATGTATATATAGCTCAGGGTTAGTTTTCCTTTGCTCTGTTCATACATGGTTTTTTGTCCCCTTCTTGTTCTTCCTCTTTTCTTCAAGTCGCATTGGAACAAAAATGTCAGTTGCGGTGGCGGTTCGTGGGGTCTGCAAGGGGCAGGGCACATTCAAAATATAGGTTATACTTTAGAACTAATGGAAGTCATATCAGTGGCATTTAATACATATCAAATTAAAAATATGTAATACTTTAGAGAAAAGTTTACCTTCTTATTTTATTAGTTTTATTCTCCTATTTTTGGCTGTAGCAAATTTCTCAATCAATGTGTCTTTTCCGTTGAATAAAACACATGAAAAACAAAAAAAAAAAAAAGGAATTACCTACATGACACCCGCATATCCATTCCCACTTTTTGTATATATCTTTTATTAAATCTTCTGTCGTATGTTCTGTTTTTATCTTAATATTTGAACACTTGATTTAGGCAGAGCTCTGATCTTGGTGGGCCTAATTATTTGGCCAACAATCTTGGTGATTTAAAATTTTACTTTGCAATATCTCACCTGATTCGTTTCGCTTTATTTTCATGTGAACGGTAACTCATCATCGTCAGTACTCACTAAATAACACCAGTTTATAATTTTTTTCAATGCAAATCGAACCTCGACAACTTCCTTATTTCCTTCTTCTCAAGCTCCCTCCCTTTCTTTTGTTTGGTAAGCTACGGTAAATGGACCCAGCCACCATCTAGTGGGAAACCGAAAAACAGCACCCAAGTGTAGGCTCTCAGCGATATTGTGACCATTTGCAATGAAAACACCCATAACCCCCCCCCCCCCCGACTTATCCCTCAGCACAGAATGTAGGAGTGATGTTAAAGAAGTGAGGGAGGCAGGAAGCCTGCAGCCAGAATGTGACGATTGCTATGTTGCCAAGTATTGTCGAAAGCCATCTTAGCTCTGATGAAGACTGCTTGCGGCCAACAAATACAACATACAAGCATTGTAAACAATTGTAAATTGTTATAATTGTAGTTCTTTTTGGATACATAATGGAAGGAGGGGCACGTGACCGTGTGACCTAAGGGTAGAACCGCATCAGGTCGTTCTTGGGAAATTATTTAACACAAGTTGTATCGTGACGGTAGTTTCCTTGTTAATTCATTCTATTTGTTCTAGTAAATGTTTCGAGTCCGGTCCAAGGAATTTTATCTAAGAAGTAGCATTTGGGCAAAAGGTAGGCTATGTATTATGTAAAACGAACACATGAAAAGAGGGATAACAAAGCAACAGAACATTTTCAGAAAACTGAAGCAGTCCAAAAAAAAGTGAATTGATAATTACATGAAAGTGACTATATAATTTTGTATTTATTGTGTTATTTTCTTTTTTAAATTGCAGAACTTTAGGTTTGCATATTAGCAATTTCTTTCTTCTACCCTATGCACACAAACTGAACACTCAGCAGTTTTGTCACAATGTATTTGGCATTTGATTAATAACTGAATTTTGTGCCTAAATTGGTTGTGCCTTGTAATCAAGGGATCCCGGGTTCGATACCCAGTGGAGGCACATTGTGGTTCGGACCCCACTTTAAACTATAGGTCCAGTCCCAATTAGCCTATATGTGTATAAGCTGTTCTTTTCAAATTTCGAAACGTCATCGTCCTGCTAAAATCAGGCAAAAAATGAAGTAAGTCATTAGTATTCTTCAGTATCATTAGCATATTAACATAGATGTCTACTAAATTTCATTCTGCACTTCCTCAGCATCCTAAATGATTAATCCTGGTGCTGCAGCTGCTTCATGTTAAATTAAATAGTGCCGTCAGCGTAACTGGATGTTCAAGGGGTAGCAATCGAGTGAGCATGCTCCACAGTAGCTCCATTTTAACACCTTCTATAATGGCTGGTTTACATTGGTCGAGTAAACGAGAGAGTTACTGGCCTGTCTGCTTGACTCTACCCTTCTATGGTGAGTAGCTGTTTACACACGTTCTACTCGACTCTAGCAAAGTGGGATAGTGGGTGCACCTGTTTGGTGCTCTTTTGACAGAATGAATCCATTGACGTCGTTGGCAATTTTTTAAAAAGCTCTGAAACGGTTTAAACACTTTTTTCTGAGAAATGAAAACAATAATGAACGAGGACATGTCTAGAAAGGAAACTGACTTCCTTTATTTTTCTATTTTCAATCGGGCCTCCCTGATCGCGCAGTGGTAGTGTCTTCTCCTTGTAATCAAGGGGTCCCAGGTTTGATACCCGATTGAGGCACAAGTGGTTTGGATCCCACTTTAAACTTTAGGTCCAGTCCCGATTAGCCTTACTGTGCATAAAGTGAACTTAAAACAACAAATCAACCAACCTATTTCCAATCGTTCTTAGTTGTAAGTAAAACGTAAATTTATACGCCCATAATTTATTTTATTTGTTCCTATAAGCGACACAAATTCAATGGTTGATTAAAAAAATACAAGCAAACACTCAACCACAACACAGAAAGTGTTTACATTGACCGGGTGGTCTGTCCAGTTTACGCGTGAGTGAAAAATCAATGGCGAAGGAAGCAACTTGGTCGAGTAGCTGTCCTGCTTGGACAGCTACTTGCTGCAGTGAGTACTGGCTGCAGTACTCTCCCCACTTGTTTATACGAGGAGCAGGGGCGGCGCCAAAAATTTTTGACTGAGTGGGCAGAAGCTCCATATTGATAGATTAGGGTGGGCAGTATAAATGTAAGACCATATATAGTATATATGTGTATGTAAGACATATGCATCCCCCTCTCTCTTACGCTCCCAATTTTCCTCTTACTTCTTTTCACTTTCCTTTTCTTGTTTTCCTCTTTATTCTTTTCTAATTTATTCTCGCATCTTGTTTCATTTCCTTCCGCGTTGTCTCTGATGGACACAATTATTTCAAGGAAGTGTTTACCCATGCACAGCCATACATTCTAATCACATTCTTTCATGCATGTTAATAAATGTGAATTAGGTTTAGGCTTGTGTTGCAAAGACAAGGCACATACTTGATTTAATGTATTCGGCGACAGTGATAGAAATCGTGAAGTTTCTCGTAATTTAAATGCATGTTCCTGAACATAGTATTTTCATGGTATGAGTTCTTGACTGAAAGAGTTTTCTTACTCCTTGGGGGTCACTTTTTTTAGCTTATAAGGTTTGTACAACTGACAAATTTATCTGAATGTTTGTAGTAGTGGTGATTGGGTGCCAACGTTTGAGGGACAAGGACAATATACTTTTTCTTGGTAGAAAAGTATTAGCATAAAGAGGCCACAGTTCGGGGGCAAAAAGCGGCAAAATGTGGTGGGGGGAACTGCATCCCCCCACTTCTCACTCCTTCTAATTGCCGACACTGAATGTTTGGATTAAAATGAAAGTCTCATTAGGAATGATTTAATACACACAAAAAAACCAATTATTTGTTCATTGTCCACGAATTATTACTAGGCTAACGAAAGGCCATTTTGACAAAATATCACTCCTGTTCATAAGTAATAAACAAGTAAAATTGAAAAAATTATTCAGAATTGAAGAGATTATTAGCTAAGTTCCTATTCGTTTTCTGAGCAGTCATGTTACTAATGCGGGAGAAGCAATACACGTACGTTACATGAACATATTTTTTGAGGTAACAAAATGATTTAGGACACAAGGAATTCATCAAAGTTGATCATCGTACCAGTAATAATTCATCTATTTTTCATAGATGACTTGGGTTGTATGGTGTGACCATTTCGAACACATTAGAATGTCAACCTCTATTCTGTGCAGCCCCTGGAAACTTTATTCTTGCAGGGCAATGATCACCTGGAACCACTGTCAAAGTAATAATTTATGAGGGTTTGTATTTTGAGTGTCAGCATGGGTTTGTTTTCGCCCATTCATTACTTTCATCTAATTACCATTGAACCTTATCGTCGTCATTATCAAAATTAGCAGAAAAATGACTTAAAATAAAAATAAAACAAATCAACCACAACTTACTCTTGCAAAAATAGAGTTTCATTAGTTCATACCTCTTAGAAAGTTGAGGTGGAAATTTCAATCGCATAGCGTTTTATTAGTGGATCAAGGCAGCTAATTCCGTGAACAATGACGTTGTTTTCCTAAAGTCTCAAATATTTGTCTCAGTCAATCACCCTCTAAAAATGGACGCATCTTCTGTGGTGATAAAATGATACGTTTGGTGCGAGTTCTTTCTGTATATTTTTCCCCAATGACATAACGCCATTGCATTATAATGAAGAGGTCATGTGTTTGACTCCCCCCTCCTCTGGTGGAAGCACAATGCACACTGGTTCGGACTACACGTTAAACTGTAGGTTTAGTCCCGATTACCCTATCTGAGCCTAAAAGTGGACTTAAAATCATACTAACAAAATTGTCTTCTGGATACTTCGTGACATAACTTTTCCTTCTTAATTTCAGCTGCATCTACAGTTTCTGTTGATATTTTCAGCTGATTCAAGTGGCAAAATTTATGTGTGGAACAAGGATTACTAAAGAGGATGATAAGCCACTTATTAGCAATTGAATAATTCTGTAGCTTTCCATACATAACTGGTTTAATAAAATGTATTCACTTCGGTATTGTAGTGATTATTGTGATTCCTTCTTATTAGTAGAACGAATATAAAGTTGATATTCCACATACCATATTGATATTTGAATATGATATATGAATATAAAAATTGTAATGAAATAAAAAAAGGGACACTTCTCGAATTTCAGTACAGAGTTAATTAAAACTATACTATACTCTCTAGCATACTTAAACCCAAAGGTTTATGGCTGCAGCAACACAAGCTTTCTATTGTCCCTATCCTGGGCAAGATCAATCCAATCTTTTCCATCCTTACCGATTTCCTTTAGGTCCATCTCAACGTTATCCATCCATCTTCGTCTTGGCCTTCCTACAGGTCTCTCCATCAGGTTTCTCAACAAGAATCCTGTAAACTATTCTTTCCTCTGCCATTCGTGTCACATGGCCTTTCCATTTAAGCCACCTTGGTTAAATTATTCTAATAATAATTAAAAAGTCAAAATCATTTATTGTGCTGCTGGAGGAAGTAACGCTAAGATGATACTTTTATTTGTTTATTTGGAGATTATTTTAACCATACCCAGGTCGGGATATATATACGTATGTGGAGGCCCAGAGCTTACAGCACCAAGACCTCACTCCGATCCCCTCTACACAGTTTCAGTTATAACTTCTCGCTAAGTTACATGGTGTGGTTTGTTGTTATATTTTTTACCACACATCCGAAGTACCCAATTTTTTTTCATTATGTGGTACTTTTCAAAGCACTCTTTCCCAGTTAAGGCCCGGAGCTGCAGTCCTCAAGTTCAGCCTAAATTCTGATCTAATCTTGATCATACCCTGCATAATTTTGAGCCTCCTAAGCCCATTAGCTGCTTTTAATCATGGAAGTGTTCATTTGATCACAGTTTTTGTTTCAATAGCTCTTTCTAATGACTTTCTTTCTTACTTTCACTTTCTAATGACAAAATTGGCTTTTTATGGGTTGATAATGTGTGAACATTTCTAGCATAGATAATATTCACAAGTTAAAAATACATGTTATGAACACCAGAAAACACTTATTAATTGAATCATGCATATATCCCCAAGTATATGTTCTTATTGAATTTGATTGGGTGGGCAATCGGGTGGGCACAGGAATTTTTGGGTGGGTGCTTGGCCACCCATGCCCACCCCTGTCGCCAGTGGCGTGCCCAGGGGGGGTTGGGTTGGTGGGGGTTAACCTTCCCCCATTGGTATCGTCATTTAAAAAAATTCAAAGCAAAAATAAATTTTATTTCATAAATGTGTTTGAGTACCAAATCGCTAATATTGTAAAATGTTTACATTTGGCAATGAGAAATGTATTTGCTTCTTCAATTACTTTTGATAATAATGGAGTTGAGTTACAGCAATGCACTGGCATTCATTCATTTCTAGTCACTGAAAGGGAAGGAGAATTTCCTTCTCAGTATGGTCAAGAAAAGAGCCGTAACCCTGGGAATGCGAAATGAAGGAATCCCTCCTCTCCTTTCTTTGACCCACGATGACTCTCTTAGGAGAATGACCCTCCCTTTCCTGTTAAGACAGTGCTGCTAACATCCCTTTTCTTTCTTTCCCCTTCTTATACCATTTATGCCAGCAGAGCAAAGTTCTGTGAGATTTGAATCACTACAATTAGTAGGCAAAGTAAGTCAAAATCTTATATCGCAGCTGGATGCATATTTATTTCAAAATATCAATAATTATAATAATAATAATAATTGTTGCAGGCAGTAGCGAAGCATGGTTTTATGAAGGAGGCAAGCGATGTTTTGTACAATAGCATGCCGGGAGGAAGGGAGGGGTGAGGGATGCGATATATAGCCCAACTGGCCCAGTCAGTTTCATAAACAAAATAAAAACAATTAATATGCCAAAATATTATACGATTTACTCTTGTGCTCTTTACAAATTAGCAAATTAGATATTTTTTTCTCAACCAATTTCCAGCCTTCAGTTTATTGAATTTTCTTGTAATATTTGTATTACGACACGGGATAGACTAGGTAGGCATCCTATGATCTGTAAATATTCCTTACAAATCTTCTGAATATTTCTCTTGTACAAACGCAACAAATACAATAAGTAATATGTGTGTGCAGTAATAAATTCATTTTCTGAAAGCATCTTTTCTCGCATCAGTGGTCGAGGTAGGAAGAAAGTTTCACAAATCATACCACAATTAGAATAATTTGCATATTGAGTATCCTCCACCTACTGTATCTCCAAAATCGATCAAATATCCCCTCCCTTTTCGGCTTGGAATTTCCATTTCCAGCACTGTCTGGCAAGATTTTTCGGGCTCAGTGACAAATCCTGCGGTGCGGTACTGGGCTTCGGAAGGGAAGGGGGGGGGGGGAGTGGCACCTTCAACAGTTGGTTTCGTAGTTCCATAACGTTAACAACATACAAAATTCCTCTCCATAGACCTAATATGAAAATGAATATGACATATTAATGACACTGTAGTAGAAAATGTTAATTACTGAAGGGGTTCGTATTTGTTTGTCAACTGTCAAACAAATGTTTTGACCAATAATATAATAATACAATGCCAAAAATGTACACAAGCAAAATCATTTCCACAACAACTACAATGTTGATTGAATTGATGTTTTAAATCCACTTTATGCACAGTACGGCTAATCGGGACTGGACCTAAAGTTTAAAGTGAGATCCGAACCACTATGAGCCTCCACCGGGTACCGAACCCGGGACACCTTTATTACAAGGTGACGACGCTCCCACTGAAATGAGACTGTGGTATCGTCATCTTGCAGCAATGCAAACACGTCCAGTAAATGCTCTTGAAGCAATTGATATGTGCAGGGAAGTAATATTTCCCTGGGTAAACACACTTTTGCGCATATTATGTACAATCCCGGTAACAACATCAAATGAGAAATAATTCTCAACTTTGAGGCGGTTGAAGACCTATCTTCGAAATACCATTTGCGAAGAAAGATTAAATGGGTTAGCTGCTCTGAACATTCACCGGAATATAAAAGTTACTTGTGACGACATATTGTCAGAACTCGCACAGAAACCTCGATGCCTAAATTTCAGAATTTTGTTGAACTGTGGTACCTTATTTATTACTGTCTTTAAGACATCAAGTAGTCTTAATCTCTCTAATGTTGTTACAATGTTGAGTGTACATATTTTTTTTATATATAAGTTATATTTGAGCAATTAAATATAAAACATTAATAATTTGGAAATATTCAAGCAGGTGCTTTTATATGATGCAATAAAAACATGAAGCATCCATAGCAAATACATTGATTGTGTTCATTGGGGTAAAATCCAAGTACATTAATTATCTAATTTATTACAAGAAATTTGACCTGTGAACTGGAAAATGTGTTGGATTCATAACCCCCCCCCCCCTTACCTTTACCTTACTCGCTCCAGCTACTCTCCCGTCTACTCGACCAATGTAAACCAGGCTTAACAAAGAGAAATCTTCGAAGGAGACCAAACGAAAAGTTAATTTACACCGCGTGTGTCAAAACATCCACTAATAAATCGACCGCCATTTTGAAAATGGGCGCCATTGCCGGCCAACAGAGTATTTAATATTTACAATCACGGACGTCCGCTGGATTTTTTCCAGGGAGGGGCAAGGAAGGTCTCTTTTCCAGGGAGGGGCAAACAAGGTACATTTTCCCCAATAATAGTGTTGTTCCCTCAAAAAACATTGCTTAAATTTGAATTTATCATACTCATGCAATAATTAACACATATTATTGTGGCTGAAATGAAATTATATGTGACAAATATATAATTTTTGGTTAACTTTCATTTTCCAGGGGGGCCATGGCCCGCCCTTGGCCCCCCCTTCCGGACGCCCATGTTTACAATGCCTAAAAATGTATTTTTAAGGAACTGCACACGAAATTTCACGTTTTCATCACTAAACTGCACAGTTTTACACATATTCGCTGGACTCTAACTTCGATATATCCCTACAAATAAATTTGCAGTTGACCGTGACACCCTTCCAAATACTTACTCGGGCTGCACGTTGTGACAAAGACTCGCTGTCACAAAATGTGCACGTACAAACTTCCCGACGACCAGCTCGACGCAGAATGGACTCGGAACTGCTTATGAACCCCAGTTCACCGACATGAAATCATCGCCAGTGTTTTGTACCTTCCAGACATGGAACGACCATGTACGAGGCCCGAAGTACAGCTCACCGTGTAAAGGTTGGAAACTTCAGCAAAGAGGAATGTCTTAATCCTGCTAACATCGCGAACACTTGGTACGAATGCTCTCTTATCTTGCGAGAATAACACAACAATAGGCATGAATGTGTCGCAACGATACGGAACTGAGTCACGCAGTGGCATTAATCATGTGTGGCGGGCGATACCTGAACGCCACAGCCTGTAAATGGCTCATTTATAATTTGAAATTTCTGATTCTAATGTTCTTTTACAAGCTTGCCTTTTACGATACGCTGAACTAATGACAATTCTCTTAAACAAGGCATTGTAACGGAATTATCATAAATATTCGGATTATTTTCGATTTAGTGCTGGTTGATTTACGATTTCGTCACCGTAGATTACGGGTTCGAGTCCTGCCATTTCATTAATTTCATGTGATCATTCATCATCATCGTCACGATTGTCCGACAAGACAAAAAAAGCGACGACGCAAAATAAGAATCATGCAAATGAGAATGTGCATGTTCAAATTCGAGGGCCCAGATGGTTTTTCCACTTACTTCTATAACTTCTATAACATGGTGGCCGCGGTGGCTCAGTCGGTAACGCGTCTGACTACCATGCTCAAGGTCCCGGGTTCGATCCCCGGCCGGTTCAAATCCGGGAACTTTTCTAATGATGGAAGCGGCCCCGGCGCCCACCCAGCGTCGAATAACATCAGGGGCGTGATGCTGATCACATCACCCCCACTCACGACCGGATCAAGAAAGTGTAAGGCGTTACACCCACACCCCCTATACGCCTTCATGGCGTAGTGCTATGCACAGGGGAGCACTTTACCTTTTTTTCTATAACTTTTTCACTATTTCTGTTCATCTCCAACCCTCCAGTTAGGAATGGAATCCACCAGACCTATCTCATTTCGATTTATAAACATTCGTCTCGTACTGGTCTAGGTCTCGATCTTGTGCCGAACCTCGAAATACATAGCATAAACAACATATGCCGAGTTTTGATTGACTGATTTGCTATATTTGACTTCGCTTGTTGTGCACTTTTGGGGATGAGTGATGAAATTGATGAATGGACACTCACGAACATCCATGCACAGGCCGGGATTCGAACCCAGGACCCCTCGCGTCGTAGCGCGATGTGCTAACCACTCCGCCACGGGGCCCCCACCACATACCGAGTGTCACCGCACAAACTTTCACAGCGTATAGAACAGGGCAGCCTAAACTAGGACCCGCGGGCCACCTCCAGGGTCTTATAACAAGCACCAAACGCTTACTGCCCCTACATATGTAAAATGTTTGGGCGCCGCTGGTCTTCTATTGATCTCTCGTTTTGATACTACGAAAAAAAATATCCTGAAAACATGTAACCACGCATCACAGGGTTGCAAAATCCCACTAATGGACTGATTTTGTAATTACAAACAAAATCCATGACTTTATCTAAAAATAATCAGGCAAATATCCGCTTCGAATGTCTGAAGAAGTCGGATAGTAAAGTACATTTGGTTTAGGTACATAGGAATTGTAGCTTTCCTGGCGACGTGATTCGAACAAGTGTTCTCGGGTTACTAGTAGGGTTACGAGACGTCAGGTTTTTCCCGGACATGTCCTACATTTTAGCCTTATGTCCGGCGTCCGGGAGGAATTTGAAAAATATCATAAATGTCCTACATTTTTAGCGTCACATAATATTAGGGAAATACGTGTTTCAATTGATCAAAGATAAATTATGCAAGTTACAAGTCTATGGACTGCGCTCCCAAACTCAATAGTGTAATTTATTTTGATTCAGCCATTGCCCAAAAAGAACATAAAAGTTTCTGGTAGAACAAAAACGGAAGCAATTAATGAACAAAGTTTTGGGGCCACATTCTGATGTTGTCACTGCTCAGTGTCTAAGTGGAATTTCTTGCCTTCTGATTTATACTGATGGAACAAGATGTTTGCTTTTCTTCCAACGGGGGGGGACTATAGAGAACAAAACTATTCAATTAAAAACTACCCTACATGAAACTTCTGGAACCATTTCAAGTTATGGTAATTGCCGAATATTTGTGTCCCATTCCAGGTCATAATAGTACTTTTATTACCAGCAGCATAACGAAGTCATGAGAGATTTTTTTTTCCAAAATGTCTGCAGAAAGTTTGGTACTGGGGTACAGTATAATTTCACAGAGTTTGACTGTTGAGTGTCTCATATATATATTTTTACTAACCCTGAAACTTTAATAAAACTTGGTTTCTCTGAGAAGTATCAGTTAAAACAAGTACTATGAAGTATATTGTGTAGAATTAAATACAATTTTGGAAATTTTACATTTCAGGATTCATTTTTTTTCAAATCTGAAAAATGTAATTTTTAAATTACTTCTAACATTTTCTGGAAATGTGTATTATGTATTGTGAATGTTTTCTGTCCTACATTTTGACTTAAAGTCCTACATTTTGGGACATTATGTCCTACATTCCCCTTGTAGCGATCTGGTAACCGTAGTTACCAGCCAAGTAAAATCGGCTGGTAAGCCGAGAACACTTGTTTGGTATAGGTATATTTTTTCAAATATCACATCAAATTTTCAAACATTAGTCAAGGCACTGTCTCGATTTTACAGAAGTATGTTTGTGCACACTCTCGTTTCGACGTGTCTCGAAAGATCTCGTCTCGTTCCCTTCTCGGGTAAGATCCCTATAGCTATGCAAGTTCATGCGACAATATAAAATATATGAGATGGAAGATTGATTTGTTTTATTTTACTTCGCTTTTTGTGTCACTTTTGGCTAATTTACGAAGATGGGGATAAGTGATGATATGATGAAATTGATGAATGGACACTCACAAATATCCATGCCCAGGCCGGGATTCGAACCCGGGATCCCTGGCGTCGGAGCGCGATGCGCTAACCACTCCGCCACGGGGACCGGCCAAAATCAGATGGAAGATTACGATACTAAGTTTTTCTCTGTTAAAAGAGTTTGCTTTACACAAGGTTGAAAGCTGTATCTGGAGAAACGAATATATATATTTATTGCGAAATGGCAAAGCCCTTCCGGTTTGAGAATGCCACAGACACAAGCGTCCACAGAATTTTTTCAATATCTAGAATTAAAAGATAAAAATTTCTCGTGCTCACTGCACCACATATTCACGGTTTTGGCCACAATTTATTAGAGATTGGATAAACCCCAGAGCAGCTTTTATGCAGAGCACAAGGTCGTTACTTTTCAAAAGCAACTTTCCAAAAACTGCAAAATGGGAATTTTCCACGTTAGCCACATGATCACTATTCCTACACACACATGCATGTATCAAGTGCGCCACGAGAGTGGTTAAAAAAACCAGTGACGTGCACTGAGGAGTAGCTAGTCTAGCAGAGATAGATCAATCAATCTCAAATCTCTAATTATTTTCAAATCACAATTTTTATTGTTTTGTTGAAGCCACAGTTTATATGCAACACTTTTTTCAAGCGCTTCTCGTCCCTCGGTGCGTTCAGCTGCCTAGCTCGCTCTTTCTCCGCCTCACAGTTCCAGGTAGAAACGGGTTTTCGAAGGGAAAGGGAAGATTTCTGCCTCTACCTCTCTTGCCCCCTCGCCCCCGCTGCAATGGTTGAAAGCCCGTGCTTTCAGGTCCTCCAGTCTATCTCCTATAGGACAGATAGGGGATTGGTTTCCCTTCGATTTCTTTGAAATCCTCTAAAGAACTAAGGGGATTTTTTTCTGCAGTACTTCTGTCTTCTGTATTTACACTACTTTTTACACATTGTACAATATGTATGTATAATATGGGATGTGCTTTTATCATTTATGCAATTGGAACGTCATATGTGCAGACAAAATTTTATGCTTTTTTTTAAAATATGGAATATATAATGGTTAAATAACAAATATGTGCTCACACTCTCTCTTGCTCTCGTTTTAGTAGTGTTTTATTAAAATATACTAATCTCTTGGCCTTCAATAAAAAAATGGATAAGCTAAACAATCATAAATACGGATTTATTTATTTGGGAAAGTGAACGCTCGTTCTAATCTTGTTGTTGGTTTATTTTACTTCGCTTTTCTGTCACATTTGGTTATCGCGAAAATGAGGATGAGTGATGATATAATGAAATTGATGAAGGGACCTCGCAAAGAACAATTCAGGCCGGGATTCGTGACGAGCGTGCATTCTTGTTCTTATGTGTTGTACTCTGCCTGCAGTGGATAATGAGAAAATTAGAAATGAAAAATGTATCCCAGAACTCAAAAAGCCAAATGAATATCATTGAAGAAAGTAGAAAAATGGTTTGTTTAAAGTTGTGTTTTGTTAGCCATCGCTTTTTCTAGCTGTATAGATTTAATCGGAATAAGTAGCTAAGAGCTTGGAAAGTCGTGAGGGACAATCATAAACAGAGAATTCTAGGCTCCTGATTTCACAGTGCCCTCCAGATGCACTGGGAGGAAATTATTTGTATTTTCTTCTCTCTTCCATTGCTTTTCCTAATTTCTGCCATGACGATGAACGTTGATTAAATTAAACGGGTGAAGAGTGGTTGCAAATAAACACTCATGCAAAGGCCAGGGCTCGAGTCCGGATCCTTCAGTAACGAGATCGTGAGATGGGGAAATTATGGAAATCAAGCAATGCAAAATTTTTGAAAAAACGAAAGATGGTATTTCAAAAATTCAACTGAAAATGACTACTCAGGAAAAATGCAGTTTGCTTTACCGATACCCACGTATCCGAATGGTTAGCGCCTTCCTCACATGTTTGTTGTCGGCCGACCGGATCTGTACCCGATGGAGGCATATAGTGGTTCGTATCCCACATTAAACTATAGGTCTAGTCCCGATTAGCCTTTCTGTGTATAAATTGGACTTAAAACGTCAAATCAATCATCAAATCAACCAACCGTGGGGGAGTGGTTACCACAACGCGCTACAACACCAGGAGTTCCTGGTTCGAACCCCTACCTGGACATGGGTGTCATTAATTTTGTCGCATCATCTTCGCGATTAAACAAATGTATAAAAAAGCGAATCAAATCAAAACATTCATTGATTGATTGTTTGATTTAGTTTATTTTACTTCGCTTTCCGCCATATTTGGCTAATCGCGAAGACGATATGATAAAATTGATGAAGGGCAAGGGACACACAAAGATCACCCATTGCCAAGCCAAGATTCAAACCCGGCATCTCTGGCTCAGTAGTCAAATCAAATCGTTTTTGATTTTCGAAAGTGGGTGGAAGTTATGTGTACAATTTTTTGTAGTCATTCCTAACTTTGCAATTTTTCCTGTATTTGACGTTCTTCCTTCAGGAATACCGGGCCCTAAAAGGGGGGGGATTATGACCCGTTGGGCACGCCACTCATTGCTACCCCAAGTGTCGACGTCACCGCACGTCACTGAAAAAAACCAACAGAACAACATGTCATCATCAACGAAGCTTCGAATGACATGACACAAACAATTTTGCTGCATCTCTTTCCGTTGGTTTGCGCATTTGAGAGGAGTGGGATTCGATTATTTTCTGACGTTTGTGCGTGGTGTTACTACTTAAAAGAAAGAAAAAAGGAAACATCCCAATATATATAAAACAATGAAAAAGCAATGTACCGTACCGAGCCTCGAGCGGACCTCCTAAGGTTTGCGACTTGCACTCTAACCTGGCAACCACCTGGAAAGATGGCCTTTCGCTCGGACTTAATCAGTGATAAGAGGAAATTCTTTCTCGTCAGTGATCCTGAGAAATCAAAGCCGCTGAGAGGGGACAGTCATGCGTGCAGCCTTCAAATTTCAATTAGAACTGTCGGGCCTTTCTTGAGTTCTGGCCGGAAGGGTGAAGCAACTTGCAGCCCAAGATGGAAAGCACCTGGAGCTGGAAAGATGTGTCTCCCGACATAACAGTGGCGTTGAGCGATCAAAAGATTGATTGATTTTGGTGTTTTAAGTCCAATTTATGCACAGTAAGGCTAATCGGGACTGGACCTACAGTTTAAAATAGGGTCCGAACCACTATGTGCTTCCATTGAGGGATCAAACGATCTAACGGGGTGGGGGGGGGGAGGCTCGTTCATCCCGCCTCCATATTTCGAATGCTGACGGACGGCACCATGGTCAGTTTAGTTTGTGCAGCAATTTCCATTAACAAATATGTTGAACTAGAAATATTCTGATGAACTGGAGTTTCTCGGTATCCGAAATGGAACATGCCAATGAAAATCAGCACTTATCAAATTAATTTAATAATATTGGCCAGCATGGACGTCCGCAGGATTTTTTCCAGGGAGGGGCAAGGAATGTATTGTTTTTCCAGGGGGTAAAACAAGGCACATTTTCCCCAATCATAGTATTGTTCCCTCAAAAAACCTTGATTAAATTTGAATTTATCATGTTCATACAATAATTAATACATATTGTTGTGGCTGAAATGAAATTATATGGCCCACCCTTGCCCCCCTTCCGGACGCCCATGTTGGCCAGAAGAAACTATAAGATTCCGTTAGATCCAATCGAACTAATACTGTCTATGGTCATGCCATAATTTAATTTATATATTAATATTAAATTTCAAGGGGCATATTAATAAAGGCATAAAATTTTAAAAATAAGTAAGCTATTTACGAGTAAAATTGTTGGGATCGGGACACAGACTCTTGAAAAAACAATTTACAGGGCCGCGGGCTCACGAAGGTTGAGAACCACTGCTTTAGGGTCATTGTGTGCAATGTTAGTCCAAGCAGGTCGTTGGGTCCACATGTAAAGTAAGCTTAACCTTCTCTCGAACGCTTGTCAAGGTCACCGGAAAATGCTGATGTGATGTACGTCAACAACCGTCCGGAAATGATGGCGTGGGAGAATGAAAACATATCTCGCCAACATGCATTCATTTCTTTATGTGAGTCTCCTTCTTTGCTGGGAAATGTTTTATTCCGCTGATAAAGGACTGGATTGATAAATCGATGATGCAGTGATTTATCCACACATACACACATTTCCTAAACTTCCCCTAAAATTTGTCACAATGGCCCAAATTTTGGTCGTTTTAGCTCTGCGTTTACCCTTACTTTTACACCTTGGAAAATTCTGGATAAATCTCTGCTGCGACGATCAGCCTTGTTCCCTTGTGATATTTTGCAGGACAAAAACTGACCACTATTTTCTATTTGCTATTTACTTGATTGATTTGGTTTACTTTACTTCGCTTTTCTGCCACTTTTGGTTAATCACGAAGATGAGTGTGAGTGATGATATGGTGAAATGGATGAAAGGACACTCTAAAAGAACACCCATCCATAGACCGGGATTCAAACCCGGGAACCCGTGGCGCCAGAGGCGTATATTCCAGGCTATCTAGGCTACCTGCGAAACCCAGGCTCAGAGGCCTGCACAAGACCTGGAGCAGACCCGTTCGCGAGACATCGCTCCTGAAATGCCATGCAACCTGCGCAACATCCTCGCTTGAGCAGCTTGTATGCCCACCTGCCCAGATCGTTCCTGGCAGGCATTGTAGACCCGCCGGGTACCCGCAGTCTTACGATACCTAGTAGGTCTCAGTTCGTTCTTTCCATCAACTGCAGGCTCCTCCCTCTGCATGACGTAGTTGATTCGAGTAGAAACTGCACCGGGCCCACACCGTTATGCAGTGTTGCCAACTGCAATAGATTTTCACTAC
The DNA here is from genome assembly GCF_977018435.1 of Lepisma saccharinum. Classification (NCBI taxonomy): domain Eukaryota; kingdom Metazoa; phylum Arthropoda; class Insecta; order Zygentoma; family Lepismatidae; genus Lepisma; species Lepisma saccharinum. The sequence continues at coordinate 11,916,737 of NC_139239.1, read as the reverse complement.
TTTAAAAAGGGAACTCAAAGCTTCGTAAGCCACATCACCAATGAAATTAGATTTACGAATGTTGCTACCCCCCCCCCCCCACACACACACACATTGAAATAGGTTTTCCGTGGCACAGGATCCATAAGTATATGTCGTAAATAACCAATATACGTATATATAGTGATATAGGGCAGGACTGAAACATGTCACGTTCGACGCTGAGGTCGCGAGTCGAACAACACACTGTTCTACTGCGAACACCACGGCCGTAGCCAGCCAGGAGCATTGCGTTACCCTCGTTTGGGGGGGGAGCAAGTACTTGGATAAACGTAACAACAACAATCACAATAATAGTAATAAAGTAGCATGAAAGGCATTATTATCCTCATAAATCACGCAAAAAGGGGGTAGAAGTCGGTTCTCACGCATTTGTGTTGAAACAGAGGATTAGAAATATTTTTTTTCAACACGTCAATTTCACATTAGCTAATAATGGAAAACAAGCACACAAACTATTTTTGAAAGAAAGAAAGTGCATGATAAATGCATTCCGAATGTACATACATATGGCATGTAAAATGTCCATCTACAATATTTTCTTTTCACATGGAGCGACGTATTACATAATTAATTCATCCAACTCGTAACAAACCAACATTAATAGCAAATAATATCACGGGCCGCCATAGCATTCTCTGTTTTAAAACTTTTCTCACTTAGATCGTTCGGCGCTCAGGGCCGACTCCCGCTACCCCTTTGCTACGGCATTGAACTTGATGAGACTTGTACTTTAATGTTTGACTTCCACCCCGACCCCTCCGCTAGACAATTTCCGTCCAAGGTTGTGAGCAATGCACCCTGCCTCCTCTGGTTGCGCCACTGCGTGCCTGGTTAAGGCACCATGCAATGAAAAACAATTAGTTTTCAGTGAGGAGATTTTTGTTTGCTCGATCATTCATTTAGATAAATGAAACTGTAATATTGCGTGCATTTCCTGGCAATAAAATAAAAACTGCTTACGCTGAACTGAAATCGCTAAGTATATAAATTCTCCTTTGAGAAGAAGCTCCTCCTAGGACTTCGTAGGATTTAGTAGCTACGTAAGTAGGCAACACTGGCTGCAGCCGTCCGCGTGGTGATGAAACACCTGGAGCGACACGCTGCCGGAGGGCTGTTTCCTTCCAGCAGGTTTTGCAGGCGCCCGGGTCTTGTTGAATGCCCAGGTACCTTGTAAGCGCAGAGCGCCTTGAAGACCAAGAACCCGGGTAAAGACGCAAGTCGACTCGTTGCCGTAGGCAGGCGAGCAGGTAAACCTGTTATCGCGTGCAAGCGGGCAGTGGGTAGGTAAAAGGCAGACTATGCTGGCCTCTACCCAGGCTCAAAAGAGAAGCAAAAATCGGTCGAAAAATGTGCATAAAATTGTTCATTTCAATAAGAAGATGAAGGCCTTTCAGGAGTTGGCACACTTATTTCTTACAAGTTGTTACACACATTTCTTACGAGTTGGCAATATTGCCCGCTTTCTTTGAAATCCGCAGGGGACTGCGCGAGTTGAGCTTGGCAGTTTCTCTTCTGTGATGCCGTTAGTGTTGCGAACTCATTGTTACCAGCGTGGCATCAGCCCAGCAATGGGGAATTTTGGAGCGAAACTACAGGCTGTTCCAAAATGAATATCGGGGTTTCAATGAAGTGTATCTTCTATTACATATACATTACAGAAATGAAACATACCTTAAAAGGAAAGGTAACTCAAACAGTTTTTGTTTCTACTTCGCAGGTGATGTTTCGTAATTCCGCCGCAGCACGGCGCTAGAAGTAAAGATGGAGATGACTCCTGAGCGTAAAGCCTTTGTCTCTTGGAATTCGCAAGGTGTAACTCAGCAATTGGAGCGCAACGTACTTTTCGGCGGGAATATGGATGTGATCCCCCATCGGATAACAACATCCGAAGATGGTACGACCAATTTAAGAATACGGGATGCCTGTGCAAAGGGAAGAGCTCCGGAAGACCACGTCTACCAGATGAGCAAGTGAAACAGGTCAGAGCAAGTTTCGGTCGGAGTCCCAGGAAATCTGTAAAGCGGGCGAGTCGAGAACTGTCAATGCCGTCCACCACTGTTTGGAGGGTGTTTCGAAAGAGATTGCACATGAGGCCGTACCGTCTACATCTGTTGCAGGCCCTAAAGCCTGAAGATAATGTGACCCGTGCCAACTTCTGCGAAAATGTACTGGACATGGAAGATGATTTTCTTACAAGTGTGATCTTTAGTGAAGAAGCCTCATTTCATCTTAGTGGACGAGTGAATATGAAAATCCACACCAAACAGTGCAGCACATGAGGGATTCGCTAAAAGTGAATGTCTTTTGTGCTCTATCCAAAGAACAAGTGTATGGACCTTTCTTCTTTGTGGAAAACACTATCACTGGTCCTGCGTATTTGGACATGCTCCAGCAATGGTTCTACCCTCAACTGGATCGTTAGCAAAAAAGAAACATCATCTGGCATCTGCCCCCACACTTTCATCGTGAAGTACGGAATTGGTTGAATGTTGTTTTTCCCCAACGATGGATCTGTCGTCATTGTGAGGATGCCGTGGCTCTTCTGCAATGGCCCCCAAGATCTCCCGACCTCACCCCCTGCGATTTCTTTTTGCGGGGGTATGTAAAGGATAGTGTATAAGTGCCACCGCTACCTGCCGACCTCCCTGAATTGCAACGCGGGATTGATGCAGCTGTGGAGTCTGTTACAACAGACATGCTAGCTTCAGTGTGGGAAGAAATTGACTACAGGCTAGATGTGTGCCGTGTCACAAGGGGATCCCACATTGAACACTTGTAACTTGTGACAAAAAACTGTTTGAGTTACCCTTCCTTTTAAGGTATGTTTAATTTCTGTAATGTATATGTAATAGAATATACACTTAATTAAAACCCCGATATTCATTTTGGAACACGGTGTATTAGAGGAAAGGGTGAAAAGCGTTGCTTTTATGACAGAGAAATTCCCCTCTGGGCCAAGAACGTCACTTTCCAAGATGATCAAAAAAGGCCTTACCCCGCAAATATTTGTCCATTCGAATACTATAATATGATGAGATAGCCCTAGTTTTGAACTCAGTATACGCACATGTTGTGCTAACCTTTCCGTCACGGATGTCGGCTCCTATCCCTTAATAGAAATCAGTTAGAATAACAGATTTGGGTGTCTCTTCACGACTCCGTGTTGGGACCAGAAATTTACTTCTCAGGCAGGGAATAAGTGCCAACTTTAGGGGAGCAAGGCACTTTCTGCCACCCCCAAATTCCTCAAGAATATAACATTAAAAAAATTATTGTTGTCAATCTTGTCCCCCCCCCCCCGATATTTATATGAAGTTGGTGCCCTTGTTATGGGGAGGGGTTCTATTTTGTTTTTAGGTGATAGTCCTTTTTATATCAGATGCTTGGGAATCGACGTTCTCATTTTCATTTTTATTTTTAGAAAATCTGCATCAAAGGCGGAATTATGAACCACAACCAACCTTCCCTCTTCCATGGTTTCTGTCGCATCATACGAAATTGCGCCAAGTGCTGGCGCACCCACCTATTGTGTATTCATTCACGCCATAGATTGACGTGAGATTGGGAGAAATGACGACAAAGTTTGTTTTAAGTATACTTTATGCTCAGAAAGGCTAATTGGGACAAGTAGGATCTGAGCCAGTGCAGTGGCGACTTGTGGCTTTTTCGGAGTGTAGGAAGAAGTTATGGTAAACCGAGGGAGGTTTGAAAAATGGTTTCAATTACATTCACACGTCTTGCTTGTACAGTGGGATCCACGAGTATTACCGTGCAAATTGTATATGACTATTTTCATTAATTTTTCTCTTACATCCTGTGTGTTTTCAAGCGATGGATTTCTATGTGTGCTGGTGCAGAAGTTGTCAACAGCTTGTTTCGCGTATCCTTTTAATTCTGGAAGCTCTTATTGGGTCAAACAGTTTGAGTTGTTGTTTTAAGTCCACTTTATGCACAGTAAGGCTAATCGGGACTGGACCTACAGTTTAAAGTGGGATCCGAACCACTTGTGCCTCCACCGGGTATCGAACCCGGGACCCCTTGATTACAAGGCAATGACGCTACCACTGCGCCATGGGGGAGGTCCTATTGGGTCAAACAAACTGCACGAACATGGTGATGGACAATTTGCACGGTAATACTCATTACTCATGGATCCCACTGTACTACCCATTGCATTTTCACTTTGAACTACGAAATATTTAAATGTGAACCTATAACATTGCCGATATTTCAGATTTTTCAAGAATTTATATTTTCTTCCCCTTCCCTGTCGTGTGAATTGACGATAATAAAATGTGTTGCTTAAACTTCGAAATTATGCTAAATGCTTCTAAATTGTGGTAGGATTTATTATTAATTATTCATTTTTTTCGGATAATTGTAATTCTGCATCTGCTTTTCTAGTGTTTTGAACTTGCGTTACTCATTTTTAACAGTTATGTAACAGTGTAAATCCCCCCCCCCCCCTCAACTTTCTACCGGTTTCCTACCATAATATCTTCTGACAAACTAAATCGGGCAGGATGAAGAAAAGATAGAGGATGGATTGTGACATGGTTGTATAAAAGTTTTCCGCTGGATCGGCATACTCCTTTCGTTTAAAACATGTCCGCTGGTGAAGTAGAAATAACATGTGGACATAATTTTATTTTTATTTCCTGAAAACATATTCCTTTGAATTCGATTTCTCTCCCAGGGATTGGCGTTTGCAGATTATGCTAGAAACGGTGCTAAGTGCCAACAAAGATCAAATTGTGCTTGGTTTATTAACATTTTGTTGGGGTTGGCATCGCTGATTGAGGAAAGTCTTGCTGGTTCCTCGATGATCTTCGTAACCTTTCCCCACTTCCTTGCACTGTCCCTTACACCCCCCCCCCCCTCTATCTGTCTGTAGGATGACCACCGAGATTCCTCAGCGAGCAGCAGAAAAGCCTATGTCCATCGTCTTGGGACTATTACTGAAACTGGAGTGACCGAGAGAAGTCAACTCTTGACAGTAGCTAACGTAGGAAATTGTACGTACATTGCGCTCATAATGTTATAACACGCATTAAACTAAAAAGTAGAGAACTGGAAAAAAGTAAAAATGAACTGTAGGAAGTTACTCACTTCCTACATGGAGGAATCGCCCCTGAGCCAGTGTACCTTCAATGGAGATCGAACCCGAACCTCCTTGATTACATAGCCACTGCGGCTGCGCCATTACAGAAGAGCAGGATCAGTATGTAATGAATGTGTGAAAGTTATGAAGGAACGCTCACAAAAGAATGCCGTTGTCGAGGCCGGGATTCCAAGTTGCATATTTGGTGTCGAGACAGTCGCCGACTGATTGCTGCCTGGGCTATAAGGTCTAAGTTGTAGTTATTTTGGCACTAAATTTACCCTTACACCCAGAACTTGAAGTGGAAAATGTTCTGTGAGGGATAACATCCCCTGTGGTGTGCCCAAAGGGGGGAGTGGTGATAACCCTCCACCTTGGGCCAAGTATTCCAAAAAAATATATATATATACGTAAGACTTCCCTTTCGAAAATTCTGGGCACGCCACTGACCATTCCCCCACTTCACCCTTCATTTCGAGTACTGCTTACATCCCTCTAAATAAGAAATTACATCTCCCAAATAGAAAATGCTGGATAAACCTCTAGCTTGGGCATCTAATGCCATGTTCCCTCGGTGGGAGTTATGAAATGCAATCCTGAGCAGATTGAATAATCCTTGGATTTCGGGACTCCAATTCCGGGATCAGGATCCCAATCTTTGAGGCTGACAAATTATTTACCTCCTCCCTTTCTCTCTCTCCTTTTGACAATTCCACATGTCTGCAGAATCGAGTTGATATGTGCCAAAAGCAGCAATGCATAACGAATGTACAGGCAGAAAACATAAATGAAAAAAAACAACAAAAGAAGGCAAGTTGACAGTCTTGACACTACTCAATATGCAATAATATTCTTATTGCAAACAATTATTACAATGTCATTGTGGCTTTGTCTCCTCTTTTACTGGAATTACAAAACAATAACTGGGAAATTATGATAATTGTATTACATTTTTTGTGTGACACTGGAGGGGGAGGAAATGAGCTGACATATTTTTTTATGAGATGATTTTATTCTGATATGAAACCAAACAGGTCAAAATAAGTAGTGCTAATTAATTGAAAAGAACTGCTTTAATCACAAAAAATCAACAACACAGCTACACATGTCGTTGTGGAAATATATATCAGGAAACAGTTTGGGTAGGAAATATGTTTTGAACACCTAATGCAAATATGTATCCTGTAAACTTGGTATTTTAGGATGGAAGAAAAGAAGTGGGATCCCCAAATTACTTTCCCTGGTGGGAATTCACGAAAGAACTGGAAGCTTGTAAAACTACGTAGTACGAAAAGCTTGAACGCTTGGTGGCGTATTACTCTTGTAGGAGTATGGATGACACTATATTTTTAACTATCATTTGATGCTTCAATCCGGCTATTTCTTGGTGCATGCATGTGAAACACTTGAAACATGCAACTGCACAAATGGCATTTATCTACAACCAGTGGCGGAGCGTGACCTTTCCAACAGTGTAAGCCTAGCATGACGAAGGCTATTTCCCGTTGTGCTTATTTTTAGGCTGACATGGTTAGTGATTTATCCACACACATCGACCCCCGCCCCCCCCCCCCAATTTTTCAGAATACTTCCCTGGAATTTTTCACCAAATTAAAAATTCTGGATATCTGATAATTAAGTCAGTGTTATTCCTATCACAATGAGTAACGTAACGATAAAAAATATGCAAAGTTAGATAAAATTAATAATAATAATAATAATAATAAACAAACGAAAACAGAAGGAAACAGAAAAGTGCTGAATACTTTTTACAACCGCATAACCAAGTATCAGCTCCGTATCATTAATCGCAAAATCGGCGCACTTTATTTTTCGTTTCTGTTACTATGTCTGCTAGAGAAGGAAGGGGTGGGCCTACCTATATCCACAAGTTTCTTCTTGGCAGCAAAATCCTTGCTGGACAACGGCGTCTTCAACAAGTTCTCCACCCCACCGCACAATCACACTCATTTTATTCCATAATGCACTTCACTACTGTATTACACCACAGCACAGGGACGACAGTCCGCTTTTCAATAGATGGAATTCGCAAAAGCAATATCTCGAGACTTTAACAAACACACAGCAAGAAGGGGAAAACAAAAAGAAACCAGATCCAAAATCGGTCACTGCTCAAAGCAGTGATCTTTCGGACTGTGAGGGGAATATCCCTTTCGGATATAAATAAATTCCCTCTCTTGCCTTAAAATTTCCTATATTTACTAAAAAAAAAAAAATACAATATAAAATATAAAAGAAATGCTCACAAATTGTAGGGATATATCCAGAAATTTCTATCAAAGGACATGTAAGTGTTTTCTTAGGATAGTGTAAAAGCAAATCTAGCACCTAAAAGATCAGAAACAGGTTTTTCGTACGTTGTTCGAAAAGTGTTTGAATCACGGACTATGTAATTAATAATATTTGGTTCACATTTGACATGAAATTTGTAAAATTGGTTCAATCTTAAGTTTTCATTAACATTTATTTATTTATTTATTTACTTATTTATTTCACTTTTTAGCTCAATTATTACCAGCTGAGTTCATACATAAACGGAAAACAGAGTCTTAATATGTCTAATGTTTATGCTCTCCTACAAGCGAAAAACAGAAACAACAAGAATTTAGCACATCAATGTGTATCTAGTTTTTACGTATCCCGCTCATTTCTAGGTTTCTCCTTTTTCCCCTTCCTGTTAGTTTTTTGCTTCAGAATTCCCTGTTCCTGGAAAAAAAAAAACCTCCTTGAAGCACCACCGGCTCAAATTTCCTTTGCAGTCAACCATTCATACCCGACAACGCTGGAGCCCCTCCTCTTGCAGGCCCTGTGTCTCGCTGCCGCGTATTCAGTGAAGCCAACCCAAGCATAATGGTGCTAAATCTCGCACAAGTTTAAAAAGTCGTTTGTAAGTTGGAGATATAAATAAAACAACAGGGCCGCTTTTCGTTGTGGTTGAATTTTCTCAAACTTTTCACATAACATGGAACCCATGTCGTTGGTTGAACCATTCAAATTTATATTTGTTTTTGTTATAAATTAATATTTATAATATGAAAATCCCAGAACAATTTAGTAGTATGTAGCATAATTTCGGAGTTTAAACGACACCATGGATGTCCAGAAGGGGCAAGGGGAGGAGGCACTTCCTGAAAAATGAATGTCAACCATTTTCACACATATAATTTCATTTCAGTCACATCAAATTGTTAATTATTGTAAGGGCGTTGCAGAAAAATGTTAACTTCAAATTGAATTAGTATATTTTGAGAAGGGAAATATACCTAGTTTACCCCAACCCCTGAAAAAATACTTTGCTTAATCCTCCCTGGTGGAAAGAAATACTGCGGACGTCCATGAACAACACTTTTTCTAAACATGAGGTTTGCAACGCTGCTGTAAGCCTCTGCCCGTAGGTTTACACACCTAGGGTTTCGACGCGCTCTTCTCCCTATATTCCCTGTTCTTCTCCTTCCAGATACGGTGGGCGACGGTAGGCACTGCTCCTTCGCGGTCAGAAATTTGTAAGGCAACATTCAGACGGCTTACAACTTTCCCCAAGCAAAAGGCGGGAGTTCTCATGTGCCATCTGGTGTGAAGTGTTGCAATCTAACAAACAGGATCTCGAAGACTGGTATCAGGCCGAGATGAACTTTGAAGTTTTTACGAATTTTGCTATATAATTACATACATTTTACTAGAATTAATAAAGTGTAAGCCCGGCTTACACGGCTTACATGGACGCTCCGCGCCTGTCTACAACACACCCATTAACACCCCATCCCCACGTAGGTCCTCTTGGCCATGGTGGGGGTTTATTGGCCTTTCTCTTTACGCCAAATTTCCATCTCATATCCCACACATCACCATCATTCGTTACTCATTCGAGGGTCTTACAGGTTTAATTTTTATCCTCATGTGTAACCGGTGACTTTCCCAAGTCCCTTTACATAATGTACCTGGCAACCACATTATTGAGACTTTGGTGCATGCATAATTTGCTGTGGGTCCGTTTGCATGCTGGGTGCCATTTTACAGCCTAAGCTTTTTTCTTTTACATGCAATAGTGACTTTAGTACTAGACGCAGTGTTCAAAGTGGAGGGAATGTAGAGGAATGCTATCCCCAGTTAAGAACATTTTCATAAGGCATCCCCCCCATACTGCACTGCCTTCAAAACTGGGGTGGGGGTGCAAAGACAGTTTATTTCCCTTTGTAGATAAGGTTTAGCACAGTGAGGGAACAAAAGTGGTGAAAAGTGGGGGGAAAACTGGCCCCCCTACTCGCCACCACTGTCCCAACCTATTCATGAACTCAACCAAGCACTCTCCCAGTGAGGATTATCCACTTCAAGCACTGACTAGAAGCATATTACTTTGGCAGTGGCAGGGGCTAAGCCAACTTGGCCCTGGCTCCTCCCCTGAGTATATCATTAACTACACTTAAAATGTAGCATTTTTATTACATTCAGAAAGGCTTGTGCGAAGCTATTCTCGGCATTTTTCTTGTCAATAATATCCTTTGTGCCACAACACTTTGCACAGAAAACTTCTCACAGAGGCATTTGTCTACACCACAGTCTTTTTTCTTGACAAATTTGTAACAGCATTTTATGCTTTAAAATATTTAACAGTGTTTTGAAACTAGAACTGTTGAGCAGTTTAAAAAAGCCTGCAACAATTCAAATTGGTAACAGTAGTATAAGCCGGAGACGGATTTCTTAAAATTTACAGGAGAAAAGACGAGAAAGTACTTACGGAATTGCATTCTTGGGGACTTTCTGAAGCCGGGGAAATTGTTTATTAGAATCGTGCAACGTATTTTGCCTGTAAATAAGGTATTTTTCGTCAATCATGCATCTCCGTTGTACGATAGCTCGTGCCGCCATTACCGTCGACTACGTTACCTTCAAATTAGCATAAGCATAAGCGTAACTTGGAGCCTAACTTTGGAAAGGGGGAAAGGAGAGAATTGAACTTGGACATCAAGTTACTACAACTCTGTAAAATGATTAACTGGATACTCTTCCAGTGGCAAATTATTGTTGTCCTTGTTTGTTCCCAAGAAGGGAGTTTGGAACAGTTCGGGTTTTGACACAATTTCTACAAATCTAGCGGACGTCATGAAAAAACTCGGTCATCTGATTGCCATTATTGCTTTGAGGATGTTTGAATTACAAGATTGGCAACTCTACCAAAAAAAAAAGTCAATTTAATCTACAAATAGAGAGATGAAAACCTCTTTTTTCTCTGATCCCTCATAAATTGTTTTTATTGATTTTTTCTTTGTTGCGCATCAACAATTTTTTTAAATGTTTTCTTTACATTATATCATAGGCCTATTTGCTTTAACATTGGTATTGTCATAATTTTTACGTGCTTCATGTATGTCACTTCTGACAATTTGTGACATATGAATCGAATGTTTACTTGGTTAATTTCAACAAGGGTTGAATTTTACTTGGTCTACTGTATTATATTATGACAGGTATGGGAGGGGAGGGGACAAGTGAAGGTCACCTATTCCCCTGCCTGATTTAGAACCGCACGCCACTGTATTTTACATTAACTTAATGACCCCCAACACACATAATTTACCTTCATTAAATACTGTTAAACTCTTGAAAAATGGACTTGGTTTACAAAGCCCCTGATAACCTGTGAGCCACCCAGGAGATAAGTTTTAGCTACAGGCCTGTTTCTGCATCCTAGATTTCAGTATGAGGTTTCAAAAAAAGCAAATTTACAATACCGGACACCCTCCCTGACTTTTGTAATATTTCGCATACTCACTAATTGAGGCCACCTAATCATGAATTTGAAGTTAAAATTTGAGGGTCAAGCGTAGAAATTGCAAAATAAGGGGGTCTGTGATTGCAACCGACAATGCATGATTGCTCAATATTTATCGCAAGATTTTGAGTTTTGAATACTTAAGGAACGAAATATATATTCTTGACATTACTACGACCCCAAATTTTAACTATGCTTGCCTAACCTAACCTTAACGTGAATGATTCGTGGGGCTACCCATTCATGGTTTTACGACCTATAATTTTAACTATGTTTGCCCTAACCTAACCTTACCGAGAGTGGTCAGTGGGGCTATCCGTGAATGGTTTTGCGCTAATTGTGATAACGAACCGATAAAAAAATCTTATTTTTGTAGCACTTTAACGGCAAACGTTTTTCATCAAAGATGCCATTTTTGTATCCTGCAATTTTACGATCGATGCATTGTTGCCAAACTTACCTGTAATCAAATCAGTTTACATTCAACATGCTCTTCTATATCCTGATTGTCACTTTCACTCTTGTCTTCTTTGTCATCCTCGATACATTTCAGTGTGGGGTTGTAGAGCTTACCGGCTAGGCGAGAGAATTCTAAGGTAAGGTTCAATCTGTACAACATTAACAACTTTTTTTACTGTTCTCTTTCGACATTCTTACATGATCCATACTCCCCAAGTATGAAATCAAAAGTGTGGGAACGCTGTAGACAGCATAACTAATTGTGAACGTCAATTGCTCATATCAACAAATATGGTTTCCATACTTGTATACGGTGAATCGTTGCGAGAATAGAAAAGCTTATTTTACCACTTCTACACGTTAATGAACAATTTCTACACCTCACCCCAACATGTTAACCTCAGATAAATCATCGCGACTAATTATTTCGTGCGTAGAAGCAGTAGCATAGAAATTACAGAAGGGTCTGGTATTGTAAATTCTTGCCTTTCAAAACAATTACTCCTTCCTATAACAATCAATATTAACATTCCAAAAACGTTAAACACTACTTCAACTTGACGCTAATTTTCTAACTATGAAACGCTTTGCTAATCCTGCCTTATACCTTGGAAAAGTTAAGAAAACTCATCCAGCAAATGGAAGTCAACCCCAGATGGGAGATTTACCAAAAAGAAGTTTGCCCTTTTTATCAAGGTGATAGGGTCTCTCAAAGTTGTCAACATCCAGTGATTAATTAATTTGGTGCAGTTTGTTTAATGTTTACTCTAAACAACGAATGAGAGAATGGGGAAAATGTACAGTAAAACAGCTTAGTTGATGGACAATAATAAAGAAATAGGTATGATTGCACAATATAGAGAATGTCTCCAATTTTGTTAATTTTTGGTATACTAACTAAATTTGGCCATCTAATCACGAATCTGTTGTTAAAATGTGGGGGTCACGTGAAAAAATTGTACACTTACGTCTATATATGTTGCCACGAACCATTCATGGATAGCCCCACAAACCATTTCCGGTAAGGTTAGGCAAGCTTATTTAAAATTTTGTTCACAAAGCAATGCGGGGGTATAATTACAGAATACCGGGAGTATCCCCAATTGCTTTCAAATTTGGTATACTCGCTAATTTTGACCTCAAAATCACGAATCTGCAGTTAAAATTGGTGGTTACGTCTAGAAAATGCGAAATACCATGCATACATTACCGCTATGATTGATACGGTACTAATGGTCACCATGTTGGATGATGTGAACAAGTGAAGTTTGCTATCCGTTCCATGGAGCTTTGCTTTACATGTGACAATATGGCGTCTTCAGTAAATTTGGAAAACATACTTGCCACACGAAACATTCATGTAAGGTTAGGTTAGGCAAGTATATGTAAAATTCAGGGTATTCATAAACATAGTTTTTGAATGCTAATCATTGCACAAAATGGCCCAAGTTCCTTTTGTTTTATTGTGATTTCATCATGCTACGAATTCAATTTTTACATGGTTCGATTTCGATGTAAGTCTGTTAACACATACTGCGGAGTTTTAGCGATTACTTAAGGTTTTGTTCAATATAGGCTTTCGTAGTTAGGTTAGGCAAGTTAGGTTTGGTTCCCTTAGCATTAAAATAGAGTCCCTAAATGCATTCTACTAAGGTTCCGATTTACTTCTACATTCATTCTCACGCTTCTACAATATTTACTGTCGCTTGTCGACGGAGACAATCTTGTCCATGAGAAGTGCGTAAGGTAATTTTAAAGTTGTTTTCTTAAACATAAATAACTTTTGTCGAGTTCAAATTTCGTGTGACAATGATTTCCAAAATTCTACGATAATTAGTCTTTGTGCTAGGAGAAATCATAAAACAATCGGAACCGTTACCCAAAAAATTGTTGTTTCCTTCATAAAGTTTACTTCGTTCACGGACCCCACTTATTTCTACTTATTTCGCATTTTCTAGACATGACCGCCAATTTTTAACTGCAGATTCGTGATTAGGATGCCAAAATTAGTGAGTATGCCGAATTTGAAAGTAATCGGAGATACTCCCGGTATTCTGTAATTGCTCCAGGTAACATTATAGTATAAGGGAAATGGAATTCTTCAAATTTACAGGAGAAAGTACTTACGGAAATCATTTTCTGTAGCGTTGTGGAAGTTCGTGAATGTAGTTTTGATCCATTTTAATGCGAAAACATGTCGTTTTCTGTGAAAATCTCTGTTCGACACGCTGTTTCCTGATAAGAGTCTAGTTTACGTCCTTTTCCTAAGGAATACATGTCATATATCGTTGGAAAAGTTATTGTATAAGGAATTCAACAAACTAAATCCCAAGGCGAGGAAAAATTCCCTGGACGAGAAAATCGAGAAAAACCGATGTTGTCCGGATATGCATGATTGAACGTACTGAGGACATTTTTCGATGATGAAGCACATATTTAGGGGTGAAATGAGTGCTAATGGAACCTAACCTAACCTCGTAGGCATACTTCGTTCCCGTGAATGGTTAGTGACAAAGTGTAAAAAGAAAAACTTACTTACCCTACGAGATGCCGGAGCGCCGGCTGTCTGCTAACACGGTTTTTTAAACGGGCAAGAAGGAGTGCGCAAGAAGGACGTAAACTAGACTCTAGCCTTCGATGATGAAGCACATATTTAGGGGTGAAATGAGTGCTAATGGAACCTAACCTAACAGGCGTAACCTAACCTCGTAGGCATACTTCGTTCCCGTGAATGGTTAGTGACAGAAAGTGTAAAAAGAAAAACTTACTTACCCTACGGATGCCGGAGCGCCGGCTGTCTGCTAGCACGGTTTAGTAAATGGGCAAGAAGGAGTGCACAAGAAGGACGTAAACTAGACTCTAGCCTCATCGAAAAATGTCCTCAGTACGTATCCGCATATCACGCATATCCGGACAACATCGGTTTTTCTCGATTTTCTCCTACAGGAAATTTTTGCTCGCCTTGGGATTTATACTTTGTTCAATTCCTTATAAAATAACCTTTCCAACGATATATGACACGTATTCCTTAGGAAAAGGACCTAAACTAGACTCTTACCATTTATAGATGTTTCCCTTATTCTATAATAGTACCAAAACGGAAAATTTCACTTTCGTGCTGCTTAGAAAAAATATAGTACTATTATTACTTACATTGATAGCTCCAAATAACAGTATTCTTAAACTGAAACTAGGTTCGTTTGTTTACATGTCCATGTAGGTTATTTTCGTCCTTAGAATAAAAAAAAATATATAAACGGACCAAAAATGATTGGCAGATTTGACAAAACCTCCGATATCACACTTTATAAACAATAAATCATGTTCAAACAAGTACTTTGAAACGCAAAATTCAACATCTCCACATCATCACATTTATGTTGACACTATTCTCGCATCCTTCCTCCTCCCTTGGTAGCGGAAACGCTATTCATTTTTTCCCCAGCTGTTAGCGATAGGGATCACTATAGTCTTTCTTTTGTTATTTGAATTACTAGAATAAAAAGTTAAAAACTGCTATTTTAAGACATTTTAGACATGGTGAACAAAAACTTCGAGAATTAACAAACTTACAAACACTATCGTTTCTAATTTTTCGAATATTCGGCATCCCAAAAAGTCAGGAAATAATTTCTTGAAGTCGGGATTGGAACGGGATATTTTTTTCCGATCCCGGTATCGATTTTTCGTTATTTTGCAACCCCTGTCTCCATTTTTTCCAAATGATGATTTACTCCTTAGAAATTTCCACTTCTTCTTCCAGTAATGCAGAAACAATCACTGGAAGGTGTGTCGGATTTGAGATTACGGGAAATTTGGAACATTTCTCGCCCCGAAAATTTCCCCAACCGTCAGTATTCCTTGAGTAAATTGCGAATTTTCCCGGGCCGAAGCGTGTTATAATAAAATAATTCCGTCCCGCATTAGCGCAAATATTAATATCTAGCCAATTAGGGGTATATTAAATAATTTGGAGCATATTACAGTATTTGAATACTTTTGAACTTTCTAACCATCAACAGAAACCAACTAAACAACGAATCCTTCCTCTGGGAGAAAAATACGAAGTGGAAAGAGGTTATCGTTATTTATTATTCCCATCATTTTTGGTGATGCCTTTTCATCCAGTTTTTTTTTTTATATAACAGAACCTTTAAACCAGTCTGATCCATAGGTCTGATCTCTCGTTGTCGCGAGTAGCCAAAAGTGGAAGATAATTAACGTTAAGTAACAAATACATAATCGATCAAATATTTCACGATCCAAACCAGCAAGGCGACTGGTGTGGTTTCATTTATTTATTTATTTTTTGTAGACCTCTGGTGAAATGGAATTGAAAAAGACGTTGTAGTTTTATGTGGATATTAAAATTTCAGTATCCGCCAAACGTCTGAAATTCCTTTATTTTCTTGTTTTTCACATTGGTACTTACGTATTCTACATTGCTAAGGATTCGTGTAGGTGGGAGTTCGTTTTTTTCACGACAATAATTTCAATTTGGTAAGACTAGTTTACGTCCTTTTGCTAAGGAATACGTGTCATATATCGTTGGAAAGCCTATTTTATAAGGAATCCAACAACGTATATCACAAAGCGAGGAAAAATTTCCTGGAGGAGTAAATCGAGAAAAACCGATGTTGTCCGCATATGCGTAATTGAACGTACTGAGGATTTTTTTCGATGATTAATCACATATTTAGGGGTGAAATGAGTGCTAATAGAACCTAGCCTAACAGGCCTAACCTAACCTCGTCCTCGTGAATGGTTAATGGGGCGGTACTTGTTTACTATCCTTCGGACACATTTATTTATTTTTACAGAAGAAACTACTTACCGTAATAAGTTCCTGTAGCATTGTCGAACATCGGGAAGGTGTTTTGTGTGATGTGGGAATGTTTCATAGCTGAAATTCATGTTGTTTGTTGAAAATTAATTCTCCGACGGAGAATAGCTAGCCCCACGAACCGTTGGCGCGTGGATAGGTTAGTTCTGTTAGGTTAGGAAACATAGTTAAAATTTGGTGTCGTGTTAGTATCAGGATCTAGAAATTGGAAATAGTTGCGAACCATTGGCGCTAGCCCCACGAACCATTGGCACGTGGTTCGTCTCAGGCAAGCGAAAAGGCCTATCAGAAAGACGTACTGGTAATGCGAAAAATTTCAATTAATTTCATCAAAACAACGTTGATACACCTTCAGGAATGTTCCACGAAGCAGATACGTAAGTACGAATGTCAAAAATTGACGAAACGAAAAAATTAGAGGTGTCCAAAGGATAGTAAATTTTTACCAAAATGGATCAAAACTACATTCACGAACTTCCACAATGCTACAGAAAATAATTTGCGTAAGTACTTTCTCCTGTAAAGAGTAAGAAATCAGTCTTACCCATATGAAAGTGTTACCGTACTTTCTCCTGTAAAATTGAAGAAATACGTTTTGCGGATATCAAAATTTTATGGCTTCCATTTGCTTCTATACGTCAAGGATGGTCTGTGCGTTTCATGACGTAACCCCCTGTCAATGTTTCCAAACACGCCTTTCTGTTGCAAGATTTTTTCTTTTTCGAAAATTGAAACTATGCTAACCTTACCAGAAATTGTTTGTGGGGCTAACGCCAATGGTTTGTGGAGCTAATGTCAATGGTTTGTGGGGCTAACATTGATGGTTTGTGAGGCTAACAAGGTATTAGCATAATTTCAAATCTGGCCACGAAATTAGGTATTTTTCGGTGAAGAAGGTTGGAAACACTGCATGCATACTCCAAATGGACAATATACTGCCACAACACATGATGAACCAGTACGCTATCACCACATTGTGTGGTGCAGAACCGGAAAAAGGAAAATCAGTGAGTACTCGTAAATTTAAAAAATAGACATTTTTTCATTAGAAATTCATTATTACACCTAAATAAATGTTCCGCAATGTTGAATTGTTCGTTAGCAATGTAAAAAAGTGTGAAAGGAATGATTTCTAGGTGTTTCCACTATACGGAAGTATTCATGGTTCAATTTCTATTTATGGCTGTTAACACATACTTTGGAATTTTAGCAATTACTTACTTCATATTTGCTTGAAGATATTTTTTCACTTCCCTATACTCCTATATGATCCTTCTCTTGCAGTGCAGCTGCCATCTTGGTCACATGTGTGTAGTGCGAAAGGGTTTCATAGTTAGGTTAGGCAAGTCAGGTTTAGGGCTCTTAGTATTCAAATAACTCTTAAATTCTTTCTTGGTTAGGTGGGCCAGGTTTAAGGCTCTTGGCATCACAATAATTTTCTTAAATGCTTTCATATCATCGTGTTGGTCAAAAGAATGACACCCCTTTGAGCCTCTTGTTGGCAGTATTCTGTAGAATGTCTTTTTGATGGGAACCGTGGATTCTTGTGTAAGGTACTTTTTATGTCTTTTTTTTTATTTGATAAATTGCACTTTTCAGAACTCCAAACCATGATAATTAATTTCACCAAGGTTCAAATTAACTGTAAGAATCATTTCTGCAATACTTAATCTGTCTCCTATGAAACTCAGAAAATCACTAAATATTGGGAACTTTTACCTGGAATTACAATCGGGCAAATATCTAGAATTTTTTTCTGGGGGTGTGGGCTGCTAAACAACATTTTTTTTACAGGGCTATAGATATAAACTCACAAGGTTTAAGGCCAGTGGTGGCAATTCAGTGCCAAAAAGGGGAAGGGGGGGGCAGAAAAGTTTACTTCCCCTTTGTAGACAAACCTTAGCATTAAGAAGCCATATTGTGGGGCCAACAATATTGAGCAACTGTCTCCTAAATCTGCCACTGTTTAAGCTGTTTTTTTTTTTTTTTTTTTCAGAACGTGAAGTCGGAATCTTCAAGATTTAGGAAGAATTCAGACCAAAGGCACACAGGTCATTTTCAATGGCCCAATCAACAGAAACTTTTCACACCGTACCAGCACGACAGGCTGCACAAGCCTGTGTTTGATTTGTAAAATCCTCAACCAACATGTATAGCTTGTAGCTTCGGTGTGAAATCTCCCTTGGTGGGTGAATGTCATCGTCACCTTGAAACGGCAGCTCGTTTTGACCACAGAAGAAAAATATATTCTCAACTGGTGGGAATGTCCCTTAGTTTTATTCTATCTCCTTTTTCTGTGCTTGTTTATTAAAAAAGCAACATCTTACGGTTGGGCATACACAAGAGATGTGCTATGCAGAAATTTTAGCGGAAATGCAGGTTCCACCAGGACCCGAACCAGGGGGTCTGGCATACTGGGCCATTGCTCTACAGCGACAGCAAAAAATCAATTGAAGCCAAGGGTGACTCGGTAGCTCAGTTGATAGAACAATGAATGGCACGTTATATGCCAGAGACCCTGGTTTGGGAATCATGGCCGAGCTTGCACCTTCCACTAAAATTTCCACATATGCAACATCTTCTTGCTTTCTCTTCTCGACATTCATAAAATTTTTGGCATTAATGGCTGTCCCTTTGTGGAAGTTAGTGTTTGAGTGTGTTTCCGAAACAGTTTACTTAAAAGTCCTTTTTAATCCGTGAAAGTCTTGGACTGCATACATGAAATTTGGACCGGGCACAAATAAATTGTCGCTCAAAACTTTCATTTTCAGTCGATCTATGCAGATTTATTTCTTTCTTTAAAAAATGATGCTGCAATACCCGGTACTGCCGAAATGACCCTAAACTGACACTACACTGAGGCTCTACTGTCGGCAATATTTACAGCTTTGGACTAGGGATGGCCAAACGGATCTGGATCCGGATCCGAGAGTTTCGTATCTCAATCCCATTATAATATCACCACACCTTAAAAGGTATTATGATCTTCGATTACAAATAAATTTTTCATTAGTTAGTCCTACAAGATTTTTTTCAAGTGTTGTACCTAAAATACTTTGCTACGCATCGGCTAACACACTCGTGCACAAAAATAATCTTATATATTTAACATAAAATGTCAGAGGTGATTTTATAAATGCCATTGAAATGAATATGTATTCATTCGAATGTATTGGAAATGGAAACACGTAAATGTGAGACATTCCATTCCAGGATGAAACCTTTAACACATTTAACAAGAAAGAAATGTTATACAAAAATTATACAATTGTTCTACAGTTACAGTTTTAAAAATTAAAATAAAACATTATAATATATGCAGTGTTATAGTATAATTACAAAGTGTAAGACTAACAAGGGAGGTTATCTAAGTGTCCCCTATCCGATTTCCATGAAACTTGGCAGGTGTATAAAGGGACCCAAAGGAAGAAATACGTGTTTTTTTTGTTTCAGCTAAAAAACTGTTCTAGGGGGCAACCCTCCTCCCCCCTCATGTCAAGATGAGGAGAAATTGAAGTGAGGATCTGACCCCTGTGTCCCCCTCCGATTTCCATGAAACTTGGCAGGTGTATAAAGGGACCCAAAGGAAGAAATACCTTTTTTTTTTTGTTTTGGCTAAAAAAAACTGTTTTAGGGGTCAAACCCCCTTCAAGTGTCAAAATGAGGACAATTTGAAGTGGGCATTTGACCCCTGTGTTCCCCTCCGATATCCATGAAACTTGGCAGGTGTATAAAGGGACCCAAAGGAAGAAATACGTGTTTTTTTTGTTTTGGCTAAAAAAAACTGTTTTAGGGGACAAACCCCACCTCAAATATCAAGATGAGGACAAATTGCCGTGGGAATCTGACCCCTGTGTCCCCCTCCGATTTCCATGAAATTTGGCAGGTGTATAGAGGGCCCCTATGCCCCCTGTTTCTTCCTATGCCATATTTATGTGATTTCATTGTCAGATCCCCACTTCAATTTCTCCTCATCTTTACATTTTTATTTTGAGGGGAGGGGTGCCACCTAAAACTCATTTTTTAGCCAAAACAAAAAAACACGTATTTCTTCCTTTTGGCCGGCCCCTCTATACACCTACCAAGTTTCATGGAAATCGGAGGGGAACACTTAGATAACCTCCCTTGTTAGTCTTACAGTTTGTAATTATATAATACTGCCAGTAGTTCCAACTCCACCTCCTATTCAAGAAGGTTCCCTCTCGAGGTTTTCGGAGAATTAGTAATCCAACGCATCGCCCTACTCAGGGTCTACCTTCAGCAGTGTGTTGTGCAACTTCCAAATGCTGACAAATCTTTAAACAATGCTCAGGTTGACTGCGACAACACCACCGAAAGAGCAAGAAAACTTTACGTGCAATATTATCAGGGTTCTAGAACATTCTCCGCCTTTCCTCGATAGTTATTTCTCTCCTTAAATAATAAACACACACAAGCCAAAAACCTCATTTGATTTAGTGTAAACCAAAAAATTTTGGAGGGGGCTCAAGCTCCCCCTTTGGTTATGTGCCTCCCTACAAAGTATGTCCAGTAAAACTTCGGTATGGTCCCAACACCTCTCACTCGTTTATTTCGTCATTTCTAACATTATTACTTACCTATTCTGCATTGTGAAAGATTCTTCAAGGTGGTATTTTGCTTTTTTCACAAATAATTTCAATTTTTGACATGAGTAATTATTGTTCTTCGTTTTTTCGTCGCTTCCGTAAGACACAGTA
The DNA here is from genome assembly GCF_977018435.1 of Lepisma saccharinum. Taxonomy (NCBI): domain Eukaryota; kingdom Metazoa; phylum Arthropoda; class Insecta; order Zygentoma; family Lepismatidae; genus Lepisma; species Lepisma saccharinum. Next base: position 11,895,783 of record NC_139239.1, on the reverse strand, counting down.
TGGCGAGACAGCTTGACTAGCATGGTAGATTATCAGTGTGCATTGTTTCCAACCTTGTCAACAGAAAATCCCCACAAACAGTTCACGGATAGCCCCAAGTCATGTGAATAGCCCCACGAACCATGCACTGATAGCCCCAATTCATGAATAGTCCCACGAACCATGCATGGATAGCCCCAAAAACCATGCACAGCAAGGATTCGGTTAGGTTAGGCAAACATAGTTAAAATTGTCATCTTCTTGCAAAAAAGAATGGTGTGGTTGGAAACACTAACAGGGAGTTACGTTTGCAACATTTGGTTCATGTAGTGCAAGCAAATGAAAGCAACAGCAATTGTGCGTCGGAGAGATATTTCTGTTGAAAAATACATGATTTCCTGGTGAAATAGATTCCACGATGAAAGAAAATTACCTCCGCGAACTTCTAAATGGTACAGAAACTCATTTCTTGTGTAAAAATGAAGAAATCCGTTTGGACCGTATCAAAGTTTTACCGTATGTCCTTGAAACATTGGATGCTAACACCAATTTAATCTGGCTGGTAACCAGAGAACAAGTTGTCAGTAAACCTATAATATTACATTCTGTTCTGTTTATCATGGATGCATGATATACACACGATATCATGTGATACGAGAAAAGGAACATTGACAGATAATTCACTTCAACTATGTGATAAATATGCACTTTATACATTGTTTTATTTTCACAACATAATTTTAATCAGTGTGACTTGCTTGAACCACATGGACACATGTATAAGAAATCATAATTATGCAACAATTACACTAACAATTTCAAGTAGATCTAGTTTGTTTGAGAAGATTGTAAAAATGCATTGTAAAAATAATTGACATTCACTCAGTACTTTATAGTATTCAGATTCTTTTAGCTAATTGGCTCTGCAAGTTCTTCATGTGTCTTCTTGAGATCAAATCCTTGTATAACCTGTAAGCAGAATTTGTGCAGTTTATTAATATTATGAATTATTAAAATATTATTAAACTTACAGCTTTGCTCATCTCGTTAAATTCACAGTAGAACTAATGACAATATTATTGGACATAAAATTGGTCAAAAATCTGCATCACACTACTCTGAAATGTAGTGGGTAAATTTCTTATATCCGGAACAAGTCACTGAAGTTTTCTTTGTAAATGTTATAAAGTTTTACAGTATTAGCTCTCAAAAAACTGCAATTTTTAATCTGTGTCTATGTAATCTTACAAATACTAGATCTTTGGTATGCCATACATTCAAAGGTGATTATTATCATTGTATTTTGAATACATCTAAACAAAATTAAGATTTTTCTTTTTGATGCAAAAGCCTGAAATGGGATAAGTAACATATGTATGTTGTTCCATTTATATATGATTATAATTATAATTTGAGGATTACATTTTTACCTTGTTACATCACTATGACCATAACAGGCATTATATTGTTTTTTTTTGTTTTTTTCAAATTTGCCTTCAGCATGCTATCTTACAGAATAGTACATGTTATTGAAATCTGTGATTTTGTGAAGTGTGGGTCCTACATACAGGATAAAAATGCTGTGTTCCTTTTTTTTTTTTTTTTTGGTGTCATAGCATCAAAACAACACTTCACTTTCTTCATGATGTCCTCTACGCACTGTGGAAGTTCATAGATGTTGTACGTCAACACACTTTGTATGTATGTGTGTATTTGTATTTAAACTGGAAATTATGTACACTAATTTTTCTTCGTCATGTAAGTTCTTGGGCAATAACTGATAGTAATTTTTGTGTTACCCGTTGGGAGCACGTAGTGGTTCGGATCCCACTTTAAACTGGTAGGTCCAGTCTCTATTAGCTTTACTGTGCATAAAGTGGACTTAAAACACCAAATCAACCAACAAAATCATTTTTGTTTTCTAATTCTCAAAGCACCATGCTACCACACTTAACTAATGTCAAATTCAATAAAGCCTTTGAAATTAACATAACTCTTTGAGACAAATGTGACATGTTGAAAATTTCCAGCTTTTGAAAACACCTTACAGGTGGTGGTCAAAGATTTTTTTTTTTTTGAAATTTGAAATCTTGCTCTAAAAATACTGATTCATTCATATTAATCAACACTCTCTCCTCATATTTAATATTCCCACACACATAGATAACATGGGATTAAGGAAAAAATAAGGGTACCGGGTTCAAATCCCAGCCTGGGCATGGTGTTCTTTGTAAATGTCCCTTCATCAAATTTCATCACATCATTACTCATCCTCATCTTCGCAATTAGCCAAAAGGGTCAGTAAAACTAAGTAAAATAAACAAATCAAATAAAATCAAGAAAAATCTAATTTCAAAGAACACATCATAATCTGGTACACACCTTCTTCTCTTGGATCCATAATAGGCAAAAATGTCGCTAAAGCAACAAATGCAAGAACTATTGAACCTCCTCCTACAAATGCCAGAATATCACGATAATACAGGGGGCAGTAAGTTTCACATTTACTGTCAAAACAAATAAAAGTAAGCAATTAAGAAATGATATCAAGAACATATTTAAAAACAATTTTTAAATATGATGTGTACTTAAGATGTTTGTGAAAGGTAATCAACCTATCAAATTAATACACTAAGCTCCACGACAGGTTAAGTATGCAGCAGGTTTAATGTATTAATCCACATGAGAACGTTGCTAAGAATCTTCCGTACCAGTCTTGCCTCAACCGCAGAGCTGTTCATATCGTAGACAGTGAGAAAATCGACAGTATTGCAGTGGAACTATTTTCTGCATGCACATTTGGGTCTATACATGTGAAAAGTTGCTGCAAACTTACCCTGTCGTGGGGCTTATATTTCTGAAGCTACTTAATAAAAATATGAATTTACTTTACGCATGCAATTCCCTGTTAATAAATAGCTATTTCAAATATAATGTTTTAAGAATGCAAATATCTATTTTCTTTTCCCCTCAAAACATATGCATCATCTATGGTCATTTAAAGCAATAGAAGAGTAAAAAATCCACATTTACTTCTTGGAAGAGAACTATTGAATGGTAAAGAAAAATTAAACCAAAGACATTATAACTTATTTACTTCGTAATTACTTACTTTGCTTCTATCACAATTACGATAATACCATTTGATAACTTTTCAACAAAACTCATTGCACCATATACAAATGCTCCACTCTCAGTGTTTGTACCAATGAAATCTGCAGTTAATCCCAAGCTGGTTACTAGCATTATTGCACTTGAAGCTCCTGCAAAGCATGAAATGCAAATTAATTTATGATATATATATATAAAGTGATCATTCATTGTTGCGGCAACTATAAAGTTTGATTTCTTAATTAAGATAAGGTTTGCAAGTAATTTGTATTTTCTTTCATAGCTTTAGAGGTTAATGTTAATGATAAAGATGAGTGATCATTAAATTAAATGGATAAAAGGAGAAATAGTGTGGCATTTGAAAATCTTCCAGAAGGGGGAGGGGGAATTCCAGTGTAATGTAATGTATGTATGTAATATCATAATCCTCCTCCCCAGGTCAAAAGTTTGCAACCAGATAGGAGGATACAATGATCAGAGGGGGGAAATGCCCTCATTACTTCCTTTAAATACCACCCTGGGAACAAACACACAGTAACGTACATGCTGGGCCAGGACTCACGTTCAGAATGTTGTATTGCAATGTACTTAATCACAAGGTAGTGACTCTCCCCGATAGTGCAGTGGTAGCGTCATCGCCTTGTAATTAAGGGGTCCCGGGTTCAATACACGGTGGAGGCACATAGTGGTTCGGATCCCACTTTAAACTGTAGGTCGAGTCCTGATTAGCCTTACTGTGCATAAAGTGGATTTAAAACACCAACTCAATCAATCAATCAAAAACAAGTCAATGACTGAAAGTCTCAGCACATTCAGTCTTCCTTCTTCAGCATCAGGAGAGATAAGAATGAATTAAGTTAATAACTGTTTGAAACTTAAAATTCAAGTTAAAATTACAAGGGTCTAGATAAGGCTGCTGAGAAATGCATCCTTACTGTGCTGTGAAACCATATTTGAACCAATTATATAATCATGTTTTAAAATGTGTAGTCCTATCTCAGTCATGCTGATGGCAAAAAATGAGATACGTATAATATAGGCGGATATATAATATAATCCATGGCGGAGTGGTTAGCACAGCATGTTATGATGCTAGAAGATCCAGGTTCGAATCCCTACTTGGACATGGGTGTTCTTTGTGAGTGTGCCTTCATCAAGTTCATCATATCGTCACTCATCCTCATCTTGGCAATTAGCCAAAAGTGGCAGAAAAGCGAAGAAAAATTACCAAATCAATCAATCAAAACATGAGATATTTGCTTCTCTACTAGTATTTCTTAAGATAAATTATTTCCTTATACAGTGCCTTTCTTGGTTGAGCAGAGCAGAAAGGATGATTGCATCTACAAGCAAACTGTATGTAATGTCCGCGTAACTGTGGTCGCTAGCTATGTAATGAAAGAAGTTCGTAGAATTACATTGACAGTTACAATTAAAAGTAGTACATACCTTGTTACACGAGGTGCTTGAAATTATGACCCCCCTGCATCCACACATTTAATGCATTTTTAAAGGGAATTTTCACTAATATGTGTCAGTTCCTCTTCCAAATTTGCTTCATTTTCCCTCCTGATATTTTCTATCAATTCTTCTAATGTATGGTTTCAGGTTTGAAAGCTTGGTAGCTCACCACACAGACGTCATGCAAATGTCTGTTTCATGTGCAAGGCGCCAGAGAGATTTTTGATCTTCTTATGAAGAACAGACCCTGATTATCTTAATTTGTTCACAAGAACCTGAGCATTGCCTCTGTGTGAAACATAAACATCTGGGAATTCTGCTGCGAAACGTATTTTAACTTCTCTACAACAATTTGTAATGATATAAGAGTCGTACATAAAAATTCTTTGTTTCAAATTGTGAGGACAGCATGGCATTATTAGACTGCAGGAGAACACCAGTTACACGTAAACTAAATCAAAACAGTCGAAAATACCTTAACACTTCAGAAACACATGCAAACTGAACACCAGCTACTTGGATACTGAGGCACTGACGCGTCCAGTGCCAAGGTCAGGATACAGCTGTGAGTTTAAATAACTGCCTGACGTGTTAGCCGCCGATCCGCAGACGACTCGATAAAGAAAGACACTGTACATCTGAAACATGCATAAATTGATTCATGGTAGTTGTTTAGGACATCATTTATGTGATTTTGTGTATTAATTTAATAGAAAGTCTTCTCAGGAATCCATTGTATTACTGATTAAAACTTCATTGTGATGTACAGTGACACAAAATGTATTTGCAACCACATGAAAAGTGCAGTTTTAATTTTCACATAGCAAAATGAAACCTTAACCAGAGAGTGAAAAAAATCCACAACACATCTTTTGTTGTCATAAAACATAAATAAGTAGTTGCCACAAAATATTTGCTACATTGATGATAATGTATTAAAGTTTAAAATTGCCGACGTTGCTTAGATATTATTCCCAATTTCTATAAGATTTAGATGACAACAAGAGACAATGCTGTTTACCTTACCTACTAGCATTGCTATCACATATATTTGATATCCCATATAACTCTGTCCATAGCCAAACCGTATCCAAATGCATCCTAGAATACCAATAACTCCACCCAGCAAGAAGGTCCACTGAAAAACATTACGCATGTAAGTAAAGCATTTTTGTATTCTATCCAGTTAACTGTTTTCATTGTATATCTGTATCTGAACTGATTAATTTGCATTTACCTAATGACTTAAACTGATCATAGTAATAGGAAATCCTGTGTAATACTGCATTTCACTGCATAATAGTTGCCACCTCACAATTGTAGCACCTTGTTTTTTAGTCCAAAAATTGGTTTATAACTTTTCATCGCATAATCATTCAATCAGCACATCAGATAATGAAACCAGGATCTGCGGGCACAGAAGATTCAATTTTGTAAGCCCATAAATTTTCTCAAGCATAATATTACGACTATAATGCACAAATCAATAACAATTAATGTGTTAACTTTTTTTTTTCAGACCAGAAAAATGTTTGCTAAAATATCACGAAGAAATTACTTGCATTGATTTGGACTATTCAGTTTTAACGTAAATTCACGAGTATTTCACCAAAGACAGATTACCTAGTAATAAATTATTTTTAAGTACTGGTAATACTGGCACAATTTCGTTAAAAAAACATACGCTTAAGTTTCGGCCAAGAAGCCATTTTTTAAATATTTTATCTCATATTAGTAATGTTGCTGGATATGATGAAGTATATAAAATATATGATTCTTAATACTTCGCACCCCACTTGTTTAGCAAAAAAAAAAAAAAAATTGCATGAAACCTTAAGGATTATGCAGTGAAATACAATACATATGTGGGCAGGTTAAAGGGAGGGAGGATAGGCTGAGTTAGTCATCATTTAACATGAGAATGAATGGTGATTGCACCTCATTAAATACATTAGCCCCCTTGTCCCCCTTTGATATTTTAAAGGGTGATCACAATTGCCTTGATATCTATAACGAAGCGATCACCCTAAAACAAATAATTTGCCAATCAGTATAAGAGTAAAGGGCAGTGGATGATATTCCGCGAACAACTTTCCCCACAATTCATTACATGAAATCATGTTCCGATGCCATATTTAGGGCAAACAGATCAGATCCTGCATTGAAAACATGTCTGGTATGTATTGTGCGTATGATCTCTGTTGAATTGATTCAAGATATGATTATCGTAATCACATGAGGAATGTGTACATATCAAATATCACAAATTTCTCACTAAGAAGGCTTCCCAAAGTGCATTGCTTGATGGGGTCAAGTTGAATATCATCCAGTGCCATTTTAGTGCCCAAATTTAAGTGATCATTCATGAAAATAACTTTTAGAACTCTCAATAAACCTTCAATGAATTTAAAAAGTTGCAATTTTTAAAAGAATAGGTGTCATTCACCCTACAAGAGAAAGTCATTTACACTGAATACATATTCACTTACCTTTCTTCCGTATTTCCTGTTAATGATTTTTATTGTTAGGTTTACCACAAAGCTGCTGACAAACATTAAGAGAGGAATAAAGGCTAAACTTTCTGAGCTCATGCCAAGTGAATCGTGCAAGTACAAGGGGATATATATCTGCATCATATTAATAAATAAACGACTAGCCATATAAACCAGTGCAATCTGGTAAAATTTTGTATCTCGAAGCAAACTGAGCAACGAATATAATCTCGAAGGTATTTCTTCCTCAGCACAACATGGTTGTCCATTTGCAATATGGCATTTTGGAACATACGTTGGTTCTTTTATTGCAATGTGAAAAATAATTGAAAATACAGCTCCAATTGAAATTCCTGTGAGAACAATATTCTGAAAAAGGAAGACAAGGTAGATTAATTTTCAAGATATGTAACAACATTAAGAGATTTATTTTAATTATTTAGAGCATAGTTTAGATCATATGCATAATATTCCTGTATCTTTTCTTTAATAACGGTTAAAATAAACATTATAAGAGTTTGACAGTAAAAAAAACTTCAAACGTCACGTGCTGGCAACATACTTGAACACAAAACACACAAACAGCACGATAAAAAAACTTGAAGAGTTTGCCTAAGCTTTTGATTTCATCTCGGAATCATCATCATGGTTGGTCAATAGATGGCGAAGGGGATGTAGTTGAGGTTCTGCTGGTTTGATGATGCTTCTGAGATTGAATCGAAAGTTTGGATAAACTCTTAGTGTTTTTTATCATGCTGTTTGTGGGGTTTGTTGTTTTTAATAAACTGTAAAAGTTTTTTAATGGAGAATTTTCATCAGTTAGTTGAATTTCTTGATCAGTTGCAAAGTTGTTTTGCAAGTTGCAGCATTCACCTGTTAGTCCGAATATGCTTTAGTTTTTCTTGATACATAATGTAATCTTTTAAATTTCAAGTATAAATTTCTTTTGATACAATAAATACTATCTTTATGCTGTATGTCAATGGGCTTTTCTTTTTTACTGTTGTAGTTTTCCCTTCCAAGTTGCGAAGAAAAAAAATCTGTCTCCTACTTCAAGAATCCAGTATGTACTTATACAACCATAATACAGATGTAGCGTTGTGTAAGAAGAACTTATTGTAGAAACGTATTTTATTATTTGTAAGTAATTGCTTTCTTTTTTTCAAATATTAAGTTTATTACGCACAAGAAAGGTAGTTTCCATGGCAGTAAAGTTGAAACCAGAATATTCAAGTGCCTGAAACATTGAAAAGCAGCTTTGAAATTTTTTTTGACATAATTTAGAATGAATTAGGCCATGAAGTAAAAGTATCCCAAAAACTGCTTTATTCTTAAACATGTTCCCAGTGGGCTAATAAATCACTTTTTATAGTCAGTTCTGAAATCACCAATGGCAAATAAATAAATCTTCAATTTTCTTTGATTTGTTTGAGAAATTCAACATGAAACAACAAGGGATCAAATCTGAAATGTTAATTATGAATCCACATTCATATTCTCACTTAAGAAAATAGTTGTTTTTGATGTTAATGAGGAATTATTCCAACTAATTAAATATTACAAAAAGTACTAATGAATATGAAATACATTAAAATCAAACTACAATGTGAATATATTTTATACACATGAGTAATATTTTTTAAATATATCGAAATATGTATTTATATGAATATACAAACAAATAAGCTGCAAAAATAAATTTGATGCCATCCTGCAGAATCCATGTGTTAACCTGGCAGAATGCATGCTCTCCACTAGCACACAAAAATACCCACAAAGAGAAATTACTTCTTAAGTCCGAATTTTAATTGTTTTAAAGTGTGTAAATAATAATTCTTTCATTGATTAATCTAATTTTTTAATTTAAATATTTGCATTTAATCACACAATTGATAAAAATTAGAAAAAAAATAACGTTGAAATACTAAACTGAAACATATGAATGTCTGTTGGGTGAAATTTACCCAGGTGGTGTTTCTTTGGCCCTGCAAGCGAAACTATGAACTAGCTACAGCCGATTCAAGGTCCCGACACTCGGAAGGGTTCACAATTATCATACCTTGAATGACTTTGACAAAGAGCATACGCACAATTCTTACCTGCATGTTTTCAATTCAGTATCTGATCTGTTTGCCTGAAATGTGGCACAATGAATTGTGGGGGAAGTTGTCCGTTGAATATCATATATTGCATTATCACAAAGAAACTACTTCAAGTTTTAAAATTAAAATGAGGAAATACCAACCCTGAATTTTGTAGCATCATTTTGATCAACTCTATCTGCTTCATCTTCTGTCACATGAAATACTACCCATGTTGTGATGTATATAAAAATACTGGACACTACTGTGAATCCGTATCTGGAACATAACAATATAGCAGTAGTATACTGTTATTTAAATTTCAATCTATGTGAACCAAATAGAAACCTAAGATCACAGAGTTATATTTTTGAAAATTACTGACATATATTATTCTTTTCACAAAAGAAAGGAAAGTACTAATGGTTGGTGAAGCTTGGTAAAATGCTACATAATAGAAAAGTAGTGAATATCAACTTAGTCTATTGGTTTTACAAATTTAATTTTAACAAATTAATTTGTACTTTTCTGACTAAATTGTAAGCAGAAAATTAAGCTCATAATTTCAAACAATAAAAGTATTATCTCCATAATACAAGGGTCGTTCAAGGTTGACTGGGACTTTTATTTCTGCAGAGGAAATAGGTAGCTGAAGAAACACCAAACTATGTCAGTTTTTCAAAGTATTCTCCGTGCGCGCCGAGGCACCGTTGCCATCGTTCTGGCAGTTCCCGAATTCCTTGGGCATAGAAAGAACTTGGTTGTTGTCGTAGCCACTGGAGGACATCGCTCTGCAGTGCTTCGTCTGTCGTGAATTTCTTCCCTCCCAGATGGTCTTTAAGGGGTGCAAACAAATGATAATCACTGGGGGCTATATCCGGACTGTAGGGGGGATGGGGCAGAACTTCCCAGCGCATGTCGGCCAGAGTTGTTGTTGTCACATTGGCCGTGTGAGGGTGGGCATTGTCATGGAGAAGAATGACATTTCCAGACAACATCCCAGGTCTTTTCTTGCGAATGGACTTTTGTACAGCACCACTCAACAATGTGGAGTATACTGGGCATTAATCGTGCTCCCTTTGTCCAGAAAATCCACATGGATAACGCCCTTCATGTCCCAGAAGACACTTGCCATGATCTTTCCAGCGGACGGCTGCATTTTGCTTTTCTTGGGGGGCGGGTAACCTTTATGCCGCCACTCCATTCTGCGTCTTTTGGTCTCTGGGGTTGAATTGTGCAACCATGTTTCATCACACGTGATGATGGATTGCAACAATTCATCACCTTCTGCTCGAAACCGATTCAGAAGCTGTTCACAGACCGTCCTGCGTGTCCACTTCTGATCGAAGATCAGCTGCCGGGGAACCCACCTTGCACAGATTTTGCGGAAGCGTAAGTGGTCATGAATGATTGTCTCAACACTCCCGACACTGATATTCACCTTGGCAGCAATATCCCGCACTGTTACTTGCCGGTTCTCAAGAATAATTTGCTCAACACGTGCGATATTCACTGGTGTGACTGCAGTCGGGTGAATGTGTCCATGCGCTTCATTTGTCACCAGCTCCCGTCCTTCGCGAAACTGCTCACACCATTCGTACACTCTTGTCCGCGACATCGTTTGTTCACCATACTGTGCTTGCAATCGTCTGAAAATCTCAGCTGGTTTCACTTTCTCCTTCACAAGAAATTTGATTACACACCGCTGCTCCACAGCCAAAGACACACTGCTTGCCGCCATATTTGCTGCAACTGCTGCGCATGCACGAAATACGTCATGCCGGGCGCTAGTTACTCGCAAAGGAATACATTACGTCACCTGCACGTTTCATCATGATCTGGCTATTCATCGATTTTTTACGTACGAAAATCCCAGTCAACCTTGAACGACCCTTGTACACGGTGTCACTAAAGGTACTTTACAAATTTGATGTCTGATGTCATACAGCACAACTTGCAACTATATAAAGAAAAAGAAACATACCATACCCCATTTTATATGCCAGCCCTTGAAGTTTTATTTTGTATGGTCCACTTCAATATGCGCACCTCTGGTGACGAATACAACGTCTAATCGAAATTCTAGCTCTGTCCATACCACCTGTAGCATATTCCTGTCAATTGTGGCAATGGCAGCTCTACTTGGCCTTCGAATCATGAAGATCAATGACAAGAGTTCTGTACATGTGTCTTTCACATATCATTACAAAAAGAAGTCCAGTGGCGTAATGTCAGGGGATCTAGAAAACCAGGCAATTGGAACATCTCTTCCAATCCAACGTGCTGGAAATGTTCTGTCCAGACATCTCTCACATCTAAGACAGTGGGGAGGTGCACCATCTTATTCAATATGTGACAAAAAAACTTTAAGTGTAGGTGAATCATGTAGCTACAGCAAAGTATTCTATGTGATGAAAAGTATCCGGACACACCGTGAAACATGTTTATCATAGAGGGCGACACTACTGCCATTTACCGCATGAAACACATGGTCAGCGATCTCAGTAGTCTGCAGACAGCAGTATGGGATGATCTGAGGAACTCGTGAACTTTCAACATAGTCAGGTGGCTGATACATGATATTTCCACCCTCCTAAACATCCCTAGGTCCACTGTTTCTGATGTTATAGTGAAGTGGAAACGTGAAGGAACGTGTACAACCCAAAAGCATGCAAGCCGATCTCCCATGTTGACCTCCAGAGACCGTCGAGTGTTGAAGAGGGTCGTACAGCGTAATCGTCAATCATCCATCGCCACCATCACACAGGAATTCCGAACTGCATCAGGATCTACTCCAAGCACCATGACTGTTCAGCGTGAGGTGCAGCAACTTGGTTTCCATTGCCAAGCAGCTGCCCATAAGTCAAACATCACACAGGCAAATGCCAAACACCGCCTTGCGTGGTGCAAGGAGTGTCAAAACTGGACCATAGAACAGTGGAATACCATTGTGTGGAGTGATGAATCACTGTACACAATGTGGCGATCCGATGGTAGGGTGTGGGTGTGGCGAATGCCTGGAGAACGACATCTACCAGCCTGTATAGTGCCGACAGTGAAATTCAGAGATGGTGGGGTTACAGTGTGGTCATGTTTCTAATGGAGGGGTTTTTGCTCCCTCGTTGCTTTACATGGCAATGCCACAGCATTAACTTGCATTGACATTTTAATCACTTTCATGCTGCCTACCGTCGAAGACCAGTTCGGGGATGACCATTCTGTCTTTCAACACGAACGAGCACCCGTTCATACTGCAGAACTTGTGGGGGAGTGGTTTGACGACAACAACAACATCCCACTAATGGCCTGGCCTGCGCGTCCTGATTTGAATCCCATAGGACATCTCTGTGATGTTTTGGAATGCCGACTTCGTGCTAGACCACACTGACTCACATCAATACCTCTTCTCATTTCGGCACTCGGTGAGGAATTGACTGCCATTCCATTCCCCAGGAAACCTTCCGCCACCTGATAAAAGTATGCTTGTGAGAGTGAAAGCTGTTATCAAGGCTAAGGGTGGTCCAACACAGTATTGACTGCCAGTGTTCCCAATGGAGGGCGGCCCAAACTTGTGCTTCATTTTCAGGTGGCTGTCCGGATACTTCTGATCACATAGACTATGTCAATTACGAGTTGTGCTGTATGACATCAAAGTTGTTAAGTACCTTTTGGGACATGATGTATATTCTAGTGAAATTTAGATAATGAAGATTCCACAAGAGAAAATAAAATTTAGATACAATAGTCAGTTAACTGATAAAACTAAAGAATTTACCTAGATTGGTTGGTAGTATAGCAAAGGAGAGATAACATTTAATAGGTGGTCTGTAGTTGAGGAAGTGATTAGAAGTTTAAATAAAGTAGACTATCAATAGCATTGCAGTGAAACCCTAGAAAAGTGAATGAACCTCACATCCAGAAAAGAGATGGAACAATGTGTGGAATGGAGGTAAGATAATGAAAAATATTCACATACCTTACTGCTGTAAGTTCTGTTCTTTCATCATCCCGAAGTGTAAGATCAGGTATGAGAGACAAATGAGAAATTTGAACACATGCCCATCCAATCTGAAAAACTATGACAAAGAATGCATAGTATACAAACTGGTTGAATTCAGAGCTATCCTTGCAATTGAAGCATGGCATAAATATGAAAGGAAAGCTTGCTATTACAAGCAGAGTGCCTGAAACAAAGGAAACAACTTAAATTGTGTCAACCTATAAAAGTCATTATTCTTTTAGGCAGTAGAGTGGTCAGGTTTTTTGTAAAGGACGAGATTCCATAAATCTTGCACTTTTCTACATTTTTCTGCATTTTTAGAAATACCTGTCAAAAGAGGGAATTATGACCCCCTCCCTTCCCCTGTTAGGCAAGCCACAGAATCCAGACTCTGTCGCAAGATGTGCTCAATCAACTACTTTTTATATAACCAATTATTTACGATCTTTGAACTATATTTTATTATTAGTTTCAAAATTCCCCACTGTCCACTAGACAAAGCTCAATTTTTACCAACTAAAGTCGTTCAACTTACCAGTAAGGTGCCAAATTTTTCTTCGCCCATATCTGTTGTTGCAACACCCAATAGCCTTATCGGACTGTATTCCAACGATGGGTGTAGCTACAGCATCAGTAACTTGGCCAATGAGCAACAAAGCTGCAGAAAGCGATTTATTGAAGTTCAAAACCACTTCAAAGTATACCAGAAGATATGTAAACCATATTGCTGCACAGACATCATTAAGGACATGGCCTGCTCCATATGCAATGGACAAATGTAGTGGAAGATCTCTTCTGGAGTTATTAATCTGTCCATCCACAATTGACAAACCATTGTGCATTGTATGTAATGAGAGACTAGATATAAATATTGAAGTTCTCTTGGTGCTTCATAAAATTATATTCTTAACCCAAGGATTTCCTCATGTCTGGCATATGGGAGAACTGAAAAAATAAAGAATATATTGTTAAACCTTAAGCAGATCCTTTTTAGTTTAATGAAAGTAAAAAAGCATAAATACCTTTCGTAAGAAAAAGGCCCTATTTAATGAAGCCTCAGTCAGAATAAGTCATCAATTAATATAAGCATAAATAAATATTATTGTGAATAGGATACAGTACTAATGATGTAATCATCCATTTTGTGGCAGTGGGGTCATAGAAACTTGCACACCCTTTCAGTTTCTCTTCACAACCCCTTCTCCATCTTCAATTCCATTTAATACAAACTCTGATAATAAAGTTCCCTGAATGTTTGACCTCCTACCCACAGTGGTAGCAATATACGAATGGCTCATTGAACACATGAGAGGCCAATGTACACCAAAACAAGGCAGCAAGTGGCACAGTGCTGAGTGGGGTGGTTTTCATGTTACTGAGGTGAAATTAAGAGCATGCAGTCAAATGTGGGAAAATGGATCTGGAATATCTCCCTGAGGGAAACCATACTGAATGCTGCTACCTAAGTCCAAATTATGCAACATTTACTACAAAGGATCTGTTTGGTATGCCCCAGTATGGCAAGCAAGGATCTTGGTTTCTTTTTCATGACAATTCTTGGTCTCTTATGGCCTTGGTGGTGCAGCAAGAAGCATGCACTCAACCATCCTGCTAATGACCTGCCCTGCAAAGGAGGGGAAAGACCACTTTCTGAAAATTCGAAGCAGTCGGTTCATCTATTCATTTGGTGGATAATTGATATCTGTCAGATAGTTTGAAGTAGGATTTGTGGTTCGAGCAGTGGTAAACTTTTGTAAACGCGAGAAGATAGCATCACGGAGTGTTTGTGATCTCGTTTTCCTACATCGCGAGTAAAATGTTGAATGACAAGCTGCCAGATTGTCTTCCTCTGGAAACAATGGATCAGGATTGACTGATCGACCAAATATCCAATATATTGGCATTCTAAAAGAGAGTCTGACTACCACACAAGATCCTGGGTTCGATTCCCATGGTCGTTGATCTCATGTATAATGAAGAATAACCCACGTTTCAATTAAGGAAGGAAACTAGATATGTAGCAATTGTTTTTACAGCCATCTGCATGCTCTATAAGTATTATGTTACAAAATTTGTTTATCTTTCTGACTTTCTGTGATTTTTCTTCATTTAGCCTCCACCTGCAAATGCGAAAGCTGCTACTGCTTAGGTGGCTAGGTTGGTTAGACATACAAATATAATTAATCCCTAGTCATACAGCGAATAATACTTATAATATGATCATGAGTTATGGAGAAGCAAATAACTTATCAAGCATTTTCTGTTTCTATTTGTTATGCAGTGGTTAGGAAGGTGCATTACGATGCCAGGGGTCCTGGGTTCGAATCCCGGAATGGGTGTTTGTGTTCTTTATGATGGTCCTCTCATCAATTTCACATCACTCATTTTTATCTTCATCTTCACGATTAGCCAAAAAATGTCAGAAAAGCGAAGGAAAATAAACCAAATCAATCATTTATATATTTCTATATTACGCCGCTTTTCTACCTCTTTGGGTTAAATGCGACGGTGAGGATGAATGATAAGCCGAAGGAATGGCGATGGGACAGACATGATACAACCATACATGTCCAATGTCCGAACCTTAGACCTCTGGTTTCGTAGCGTGTTATACTCAGTGGAATTCTTAGGAAGAAAAACTGTAAAAGTAGGGTGAAAAGAAGCAAAGTTGTACGATGCATAAAAAGCTATGTTTAGTTCTTCTAAAACCTTCCAATTATCGAGTTCGTGTTTTAAGTCCACTGTATGCACAGTAAGGCTAATCGGGGATCCGAACCACTATGTGCCTCCAACGGGAATCGAACCCGGGACCCCATGATTACAAGGCGGCGATGCTACCACTGCGTCATCGAGGAGGCCGAGAGAAACTTGCAATTCGTCAGTAAAATTAATATTGAGGGATAAGGCCTGCGAAGAGTTCTTTCATTCGGTTGCGCGTGGTCATCACATCGAGTCCCATATAGTTTCGAGAGCAGACTTTGCTTCCATATCGCTTTCAAGTACTCCCCAAATTGTCCTCACGATGTTCGAACAGCATAGAAATTTTGGAACTAATACAAGCAGGCACATACCCAGGGAAGGGGTTCGGGGGCTGCAGTCCTTTACCGAAATCCTACAAATATTTGATTTTAATAATGTGTAGTGGTAATTAAATTTACTTCATTAACAGGATTAAACATCTTGTATATGGTAAGTTGCAATATACCAAGAAATTCGTCTTCAGCGCATTTACCCCTCCCCCCAACCTTTTCGTCTTTAGATGACGGCTGCCGATAAGGGATAAGCCCCTTGCGAAATCAAATTCTGCCTACCGGCCTGACCACCAGCGATCGAACCTTGAACCTTTCGATTGATTGATTAATTGAACTGGTGTTTTAAATCCACTTTATGCACAGTAAGGCTAATGAGGACTGGACCTACAGTTTAAAGTGAGATCCGAACATTCCATCGGGAATGGAACCCGGGCAGGTTGTTGAACCTGCCGAACCAAAGACGAGAGCGTAATCATTTGAGCGTGTGGGAACTTTGTTTTATCCAGTGCCATCATATATTCAGTTTTCCACACTCAAATAAGATTAATTTTAAGAAATTAGACGTGTGCATATAATTTCTTATCGTCATCATTTTCCAAGTGAACAATCAGATGCCATAGAAGACTTGGGCCAGCCCTTTAGAATAGTGCTTAACGCGGTCGCCTTGAACTAAGAGATACCGGATTCGATTCCGATATGAACTGTATACATGAGATGCCTAGTCGGGACTGGTTCTACAGTGTAAAGTGGGATCCGAACCACTATGAGCATCCACCGGGTATCGAACCCGGAACCTCTTGATTACAAGGCGATGATGCTACCATGCGTCACCGAGGAGGCCCTTGCTCCTTTTCTTTCCAACACTATATATATATATATACAGTAGCGTAGCAAGGAGTGGGCGAAGTGGGCGACCTCCCGGGGGCTCACGCCTAAAGGGCTCTTGCGTCCCAAGCGGTTGATACGAAAAATATAGGCTTAATAGCCTAAATGGAAGTGAGAGAAAATATGGAAAAGGCTAATTTTTGTGCGTAATAAAATTAAAATATTCTGCTTTTCTCTGGTTGTAAATTCTAGTTAAACGTTATAATTTGAATGAATACGTCAAATCATGGGCGTAACATGAATGGACTGTCCCGACTAAATGGGGATGTCTTTTAGCCTTGCATCAATGGTTATAAAACAAAAATTACTCAATGTTGCAGACTGCAAACTTCTGGAGCCTGATTCTCTATTCAGACAACCCATTCCTACATGCAAGGACGAAATCGAAATTCTTGCACAATCTGAGTCAATGTTATTTTCGTACGTTTTTATATCTCCACATTATAATATTTCATAGTTCGAGGGGGGGGGGGGGGTCATGGCCCCAATGACGCTTCCGTTGAGTACGGGCATGCCCTACAGCTTCAGATTTCATCTTCCTCAAATACACTTTCCGGGTGAGTGAAATTATTAAATGTAATTTTCGTCAGCAATTTTTTATTATTATTTAAATATGGGAAATTGCTGACGTATCCATGAACATTTAGTTTCGATTTACATTGAGATTTCAAATTTAAAGAGCTGATGGGGGCCTCGCGATCTGTTGCTACGCCACTGTATGATGTGTTTGTATATATATACACACACACATATATAATGTATGTATGTATACAGTATAGGCCTAAATGGTGTATAAATAGTTTGTTAATTTATAATAATTTGATAGAAAAATCTTACCTTTGGGCTCCCCCAAACTGATGAACCTAGCTACGTCCCTGGCATACCAAGAATTTTTCAAGGGGACAAACAACTATTTTTCCAAGTGGGTAAACAATATTTTTCTATACTCAGTCCCCGGAATCTGTGGAGCAAGACAGCGCATAGTGGCAGAGAAGGGGATAGGGGGATCGAGTGGACAGGGCGAAGCAGTACACTCTGCTGCGGAGGCTGGTAACCTCCACACAATCCTGTTCCACTACTTGTGCAGGGACTTGTTTTTGTTTGCTTGCTCCTGAGATACCCGCGACAGAGTATAGAGAGGGCAATCCTATATTTTAAATTATTTGAGAATAAAATAACATTTATTTTTATTTACATGTAAAAGCATAATTAAAATTAATTAAAATAATTTTTCATCAATCGTTTTCCACAGAGGGGAGGGGTGAAATGCTTCCCTTATGTACCACTGGATACGCTCATGTGTCATGTCATGAGGAGGTGATTTCTATTTATTTTTAATGGTTAGTGGTTACTGTTATGGTAATTATTGTTAGTGGTAATCTTCTGGCGGTTATCGCTTAATTTTGGAAGCCATTCAAGCCAAGGAAAGATCTTTTTTACGAATTAAGGAGAGGAGTGATCATTTACTCATGAGTGTCGGTGTCGTCTCAGATCCAAAAATGAGATGATTATGTGTAGCTTATAAAGCTTTTTCTTAATTTATTGATTGGGCTTATTTTACTTTGCTTTTTGTCACTTTATTATTATTATTATTATTAATGGTTTTGTTATCATGGTACTTCACTTCCACTAATTGCATGCATGGAAACTTTAAAATATAGACACCTGATTGAAACTCCTTCCTTCATGAAATAAGCAAGTAAAAAGACTTAACATATTATTTTATTTTGCTATTATCACAATATTAAGGAACTTTAATAGTCGATGGTCTCTGTCACTTCTGTCTCTTCAGCGTCTCATTTTTATGTGGTTCCCCTGGACTTCCGGCCCCAAAGCAAATCCGCTCCTCCCCACTAATTGCGAAGACGAGGATGAGTGACGATATGATGAGACTGATGAAGGGACACTCCCAAAGAATGTCCTTGCGGGGATTGGAATCCAGAGCCCCTGGCGTCGTAGCGCATTGTGCTAACCACTCCGCTGAGGAGATCGGCTAATGTATTTTCTTAATCGAGGGGTGTGAAGGTAAATACGTAAATAGAATAATTATGCATGATAGTACACTAGTCTTAATGAAATGTACAAAAAAGAATAAAAGAATTGTGCTGGATATTCGCTCATCTGATCAATCGAGTATAAAGTCTCCCAAGGATTGTGTGTGTCGGGGGGGAGGGGACAACAGAAACAGAAAATATTTCATAAAGCATCCCCCAGATAGGAATTTTCGCGATGGGACTCGATGCACTGACTACACGTCATCCAGCCCCTTAGAGAGCTGTTGCGCTACAGAGTTTAATTTTTTAATAATAAATATAATACACTTTGAATAAATTGGGTATTTTCTTATTTGATTATAGTTATTACTTTATAGTAATTAATATTGTTGTTGTATCTAACCAATAAAGTTTTATCAACGGTCTGTCCTCGCCTACAAAAACTTCTGGCGACGTCCCTGAGGGGCTAGAAGAAGCAAGATAGAAAAAAGAACTTGTGTAAGTTTTTAATTTCAATTCGAGAAAGCTAGAAATATTATCGATTAGTTTCTAGTTATAGGTTACGCTTTAGATTGATATATACACGTATTATGTATGTCCGCAAAAGTTCGATATCGGTACCACTACTTGTAAGTGGACAGCAACAAATGAAATTTAATAAATATATTCGCTTGTGACAGATAATGCTACCCGCAATAAATTACTACTTTCGTATTGGGAACAAGCTCTTGTGTAATTTTCTATATGTGTGTCAGTGTTGTAAATTTGGCTCATTTGGAGCCAGAACGTGTCCCTATGCAGTATGCATGGACGTATCCAATGGGAGGGCAAGGGGAGATTTGCTCCTCCCTCTGGAAAAAGTGGTGGAAAATTTAATTCAGTTCATTGTGTTTTTTATGTGGAAAATAAAAAAAGTTATTCCTTTTTTTTCAAATAATTCAAAATGAAGCATTGAGAAAGTGTATTTGCCATCTGAAAAAAAGACTTGTTTGCTCCCATGAAAAAAGTCTGGGCACTCCCATGTTTACATGATCCGTTCATTGAAAAGAAACAGAGGGTATGGGAATTAAGAATCTCGCACGGGACTTCAAAATAATATAATTATTTCGCTTCATTGTGCAATTCACAATTGCACTTAAAATAGGGTTTATAGCAGTTGAACTCTGTCTTGAAATAAATCCTTTGGGTACGTACGTACTCGTATGATTACTCAATTCCTAAAATCACAAAATTCTCACCCTTGTGGCAAAGAGGCAAAGATTGTTGCTTGGTAAATTTATCTTCTCAAAATGTATTTTAACTCCACTTTAGGTGTGGTTTGGTAGCAAGTTCAATGTATTGGAGGGCACTTCCATTGGTTCAGTTTCCACACATTCATCCAGTCCCTGTGTAGTTCCGCATTAATATGATTTTTTTAAGAGGTATTCTAGTACTAGTTCTGTTTGCTAACTGCAATCCAACAAAAAAGAGAAAGAAACGAGGATATGCGATTATTCGCATAGTTCTCACTCGTTTTCGTTTGTGCACGGTGTCAATTTCGCCTTCACGTTTGTCTTGAGAAAATCGTGCAGCTTTCGACATGAAGGCCATTACGACTGTGCGACTAGTGTCACGATAATTCGCAGCATCTTGGAATTTAGAACTGCAAATGTAATTTTCCCGTGCTGTTATTTTCTTTGTGGAAAGGAGGAGGTAGAAATGGGGAGAGAGGTGTCTTCTTTCACAGCAAGATACTTTTTTGTGTGTTTAATCCCAACACATACAAACATATTTTCTATTTTGACAATGTAACGTCGCTTTACAACCTCTTTGGCTAATCGACGCTACATGGTACGGGAAAAATAGGTTTCAGTTTTTTTCCCCTGTCTTTTCTATTAATTAAATAGCAGTGAATGAGTTTTATTGCGTAAAAGCAACTCGCAATGTGTTACGAATTCATCGTTACAACATTCTTCCCAGTACGAAAACTATCAGAAAACTCGAAATGAATATTCGTAAGCATAGCTACTAATGGAAGGTCCCGCTCTTTCTGCTGTAAATGGCTGCGCGCATGAGTGGCTTCACCCGCGACCGTTGCTATGCGGCGGAGTTTAGCTAACATGATTCGAATGAATGAATGTTTTTTGACTTAATTTTCCTCGCGTTTCCGCCACTTTTGGATAATTGTGACGATGAGGATGAATCATGATAAGATCAAGTGGATCATTTTATTGTTGTTATTTAGCGTCGCTTTTCTTCCGATTTTGGCTATTCGCGACGATGAGGATCAGTGATGATATCAGGGTGCGAAATCCTGGGGGGACGGGGGGGATTTCCTCCCACGAACAATCTTGGCCTCAAATATCCCCCCACCAAAAATGTCCGGGGGGGAGTTTTTGTTACAACAAACAAAAGATAAACAATTAATTTTAATTTGAAATATACTTTACTAAGAATAATATCGAAAACACACACAAATTAGTGTAGTTGTGAGTATTGGATGCCTTTTCTCTCGAGATCATTAACAAATCTACATCAATACGCACAATTAAAGTTAAACAAGAATGAAAGACGTTAACAACTATGAAATCTAATTGATTTATATTAACATAAAGCACAAACAAAACAGAAACTTACACATAATACAACCACATTAACTATTTCATAATTTGATTTGCAATATCTGATATGTATAAAAGTAACAATTTAGTTTCCTTTATGTAATTAATAATAATAGTAATAATATATTTTTAATTGAGTAATTTATTTTTACTTTTAATAATACACGTATGTGGAGGAGAGGGTTTGTAGATTCAGAACGTTCTCCCGCCCCCACCAGTTTTCAATGATTTCGCACCCTGGATGACATGATGAAACTGATGAAGGGACATTAACAAAGAACACCCATGCCCAGTCCGGGACCCATGGCGTTGTAGCGTGAAGTGGATGAAGCGGGGACAATCCAAACACATATGGAAGACCAACACAAGCCCTGCAGAGGATTATACTGGCGGTGAGTCCAGGCGCCAGAGTCTCGTTGGCCTGCAACATTGTAATTACCGGGGTGCACTAAGTGGAAATGATGTCGATTTGTGAGCGCCTTGTCAAAGTCACCCTTTGCACTTCAAATGAATTTCTAGCCTCGCCGATGGCGTATAGTGGTAATGCTGTCACCTTGTAATCAAGAGATCCCGGGTTCGATACCCGGTGGAGGCACATAGTGGTTCGAATCCCACTTTAAACTGTAGGTCCAGTCCCGATTAGCCTTACTGTGCATAAAGTGGGCTCAAAACACCAAATCAACCAACCAACCATTCTTCCCCAATTGAGGTAGATTGTACAAGGGTCCCATGGGCGTCCGGAATGGCTAGGGTGGCCGTGGTCCCCCCCTGGAAAATGAAAGTTAACCAAAAATTATATATTTCACACACATAATTTCATTTCAGCCACAATAATATGTGTTAATTATTTCATGAATATGATAAATTGAAATTTAAGCAATGTTTTTGAGGGAACAACACTATTATTGGGGAAAATTTGTTTTGTTTGCCCCCCGTAGAAATAATACCTTCCTTGCCCCTCCCTGGAAAAAATCCTGCGGACGTCCATGAATGGTCCAGATCACACTTCTAAACTGTAGGTCCAATCAGGGTGTGAAAATAAAAATTATTATATTGCGTGTATACTATACATTATTAAATATATACATTAATAAATATGTTATTACATAATTACATGTCGTATATACAGGTGCGCTTGGGGCCACTTCGCGGACGATTTGAGCACCGTATAAAGGAACTCTTATATATTGGTAGGTGGGGTTGGGGTCTCGACTACGAAGTCCTTAACCAAGCAGGTGCTGCCAGCGCAGCTCCAATATAAGACGTTAGCAAAAACGGAGAGGGAACTTCTTAATAGTTGTAGCTCTGCATTAATACATACTCGTGTTCCTTTTTTTTCCCTTTAATCGCGTAACACTTCCATTCTCACATTATTTAACAATAAACATAAATCTGACAGAAAGTTGACAAAACACACTCTAGACAGATCAAGGTCACTGACCTTGTAGCTTCAGGCAATTCTGCCGTATCTGGGGGAAAATGGTCTACGTAAAGAGAAGTGTCAACGCTATTGGAAATCCACGATATTAATAATAACGATGTATATATCCTAAGGACTAACCTGCGCAAAATTGTCTTCTCGACTCCTAGCAGCAAGTTGCAACACAAGAAATGGTTGTCAAGTCAGGTCACTTGAACGCAAATGTAGGTTTCGGCGGACTTTCACAGCAAAGGGGGAACTGGAACTGGCGATCGGAAATCTTATCCTCTTTGTCACCTTGGAAAAGAAGCCGTGCAACTTCAGTCCTTATTTTTCTTCTTTGCATTGCTAGGTTCCTCATGCGGACATTTTCTTCTCTTTCTATCAGGAACTTCGAGAGTTGTTATTAGGCAAGTGGATTTTCGCAGGCTAAGAATATACAAAATATTTATTTTTACAGCCTTAATATTCAAAATACGTTCTCAAAAAAAAAAAAAAAAAAAAAAAGTATGCATCACGTCAGGCAAGTATCCAGGAATTCCTTTCGGGGGGGGCTGAAAACCATCTTTTTAATAGTGTTGCCCACGAGACGAGACTTTGGCCTGTCTCGTCTCGTGGAAATGCTGTGAAATGCTGTCTCGTCTCGAAAATATTCGTTTGTCAAAGGGACACATGATCAATCTCGTCTCGTCTCGAATTCTTAAAAGCCTGTCCCGTCTCGTCCCGTGGGCAACACTACTTTTTAAGGGGTTGTAACCAGTGGCGGATTAAGCTTCCTCGCCGCCCCTAGGCACAAACTTAATGTGCGCCCTTCTCAAAAGAAAAGTAGTAACTTATTTGCAGTATTTTTACAGGCTAATATAATATGCTTCGATGTGAAGAATAGATAACTCGTTCAGTCTTTTATTACACATGGTTGAACGAAGATAAGTCTTCAGTCTTTTTAGGGCCGAAAACGAACGTTTAGCTGAACAGTTTGTTACAGCAGTACACAAAAAACACTATTATTTAAAAATCTTGTCTTACCTGCTATGAGTCTTTGCGATTTAGAAAAATCGTATTCAGCATTCTGATTAATTCCACGTCTTAGAAGAATGTCAATTGTAGACTCATTCGGACAGCACTCGACAGGATCGTCACTAAGGAAATTTGCACTCTCACTGTCACAATCAGGAACTCCTACGAACTGAGGGGACACTACCTCAGGTGCACTTTCTTCCTCCACTAAACCCACAATATTTTCGACAATTTGCGTTTCACAGAGTTCACTCGGTGTAGCCGCTTCCACTTCAATTTTTGAACTGCTTTCGGAAATCACTTGTTCCTTTCGCCTAAAAAACGTGTCCACTGTACCAAGCTTTTTCTGTAAGGTTGCTTCTCTTTCACGCTTTTCGTTTGCAAGTTTACGATAAGCCGCCCCACTTAACTTTGTTCGCTTGATGCTGCCTGCTGCATAAAAAAAAACAACCCACCAAATCGCAAACGCAACAAACTGAATGCACCAGCCAGAGAATACAGTAAGACAAAAACTAGTTGCGGTCCACGCGAAAGCTGCACTCACTCACTCACTTATCAGCAGTGTTTATGTGTTTATTTTTTTTAAGACTGGCATTGTTACAGATGAGAGTTTCAAACAATCAGTCTTCTTTCCTGCCTGGCCATTAACAAACGCTTAGTGTATGTATTTACAAAAACAAACCAACATTGTAAGCGATATAAGCCACAGCACGGGTTAAAAACAAATTGATTGGCGCCTGAAGGAGACAGAGCAGACCATAGACGAAACATTTCTTGATAACACATAAATCCGATACATCAAGATTTCTTTCGTATCAAGCGAAAGTGTTGCAAACCGTTGATTTGAAACATTGGTTTCATAGGTCTAAATTGTCACTATGTACGTAAGACATTTTTTTTTTTATTATTCTTGATATTCTGGAAAAAAAGATTTGCCGCCCCCAAGAGCTGCCGCCCCTATGACCGTGCCTAGTGGGCCTATTTGGTAATCCGCCACTGGTTGTAACATTAAAAGTTGCATTTAGTTTAAGAATGAACTTACTGCTTTCGTTCAAGCCACGAACAGGATTTTCAGCTTTTCACAAAACCTAATTTGCTGTATAAAGCAGAAAAGAAAATAACCTTTTACAAACTTTTATTTCTGAAGTTCTAATTAACAATAAACAATTATGAGGAGGTCCTTGGTAAGTCTCATTCACCTGATTTGTACTGAACGGTTCAGATACAGGAATTTACGGAGAATGCCCCGATTGTCTCTGTGAAGATTAAAAAATGTAACCATACATAATAGATTGAACCTCACAATTTGGGTTCCAAAAAGGAGGGGGGGGGGGCGGTGCAAAGAAATTTTACTTTCTCTTGGTAGACAAAGTTTAGCATTAAGAGGCCTTAGTATGGATGCAAAAAAATTGGGAGCAACTATCCCCTAAATCGTCGCAACTGTTTAAGGCTGCCATATTAATGAGAACGTGAAATCGGAACCATCTCCGTATGTGTTTGTCCATTTCTTCTCATCAGGCATCAAATCATCTATGTACCAGAAGTGTTTTTACGAATGTGTTGTTACACATGCACGGGGTGTACAATCCACTCGACAACACGAGATTCAAACTGTGGGCTGCAAACTGGACGCAGACACCTCTCGCATATTTCTCTCTGATTCGAGCCTGAACATCATTAATGTGTCTTGTCCTCCCATGTTTGCAGCTCTTGTGAAAGCCGAAACCCACCAAATTGTTCATATTCAGTCCTAAGCAATTGCAAGTGTTCAAAATAATCTTGTCATATACCGGCACGAAACACAGGAAAGTCTTCTCGAATACAGCTGGATCATGAAACAATGCACAGTGAAAAACACTTCCGTTCCCAACACATTTAGTGCTTCGTTTCCCAATATGATCAAATCCTTAGTCATTTATCTCCAGTGATGTGTCCAAGGGAGGGTTGGTGGCAGTGGCGAAGCGCAGTTCTCTGGGGCGCCCCTGCAAGTAAAATATTGTGGCCCCCTTAGCAATATATATATATAACGATGATGCCAGGGTGGGACGCACGGACAATAGACAATTAATAACCCCTACTCCCCCCGCCCCAACAAGAATCTTACCTTTACCCAAATATTCTTCCTTCCTATTTTGTGTTATCGACTTATAGGAATATATCAGATTAGTAGCTTCTTGAAACTAAATCAGGATGGTCTGAATCTTGAGAATAACTGGAAGAATGGAAATTTCTTCTCTTACTTGAACACCAGGATTATCTTTTGGGGCAGGGAAGAAGCTTCACGCAGCCAAATAATTTGTTCGTGATCCTTTGTATTTTCTGCTTGAAACATTTTTAAAAAATATCAGGTTAAATATAATTGCACAGATATTTAAAAAAAATACAAGGCTTCGCCGATGGCGTAGTGGTAAAGTCGTTGCCATATAACCAAGGTGTCCCAGGTTCGAAAGCCGGTGGAGGCAGACAGTGGTTCGGATTCCACTTCAAACTGTAGACCCAGTCCCGATCAGCCTATCTGTGCATAAAGTGGACTTAAAAACTTAAAACAACAATTCAAACAATTCAATTTTTTAAAAAAAATACTGTGTGAGGGAATTGTAAACACTCCTCTTTGGAATTTGGAAGTGGATACGCCTTCAACTCCAAAGCCATCCCCTGGCTGCTCCAGGCCAAGATTCAACGTAGGAGTCGTTCACATTAGCCTTCTAATACTGATAGTGAGTAATATATTCAAGTAAACTAATCATTTTATTTTTGGGGGTTGAATTGGACCTCTAGATTGTCAGTGGTGACCTAACATCACAAGGTCAATTGCAATCTGCTACAAAGAAATAGCAGCGGACTCCAATTTTGAGAGACAGATAATGAAGTGGCGATGGGACTCTATTCACTGAAAATTTGTCACTCAATGAAATGCCGATTGGAAGGACTGGGGCCCTAAAAAGGTGTTTCCACACGGACACGGTGTTTAATTTTGGAGTTAGTGGACCTCAATATTATTATTCATAATTTAAACGATTCCATTTCTTTCGATAGATCACTGAACATATTTTTCTTAATCATGAAACAATAGCCGTTTTATTAATAGATCACCAGTGCTCGAAGTGTGTATGTGCAAGGGAGGAAGGAAAGGGGGGGGGGTGCTATTTCCCAGCTAAGAAAAAAAATTCACGAAGCATCCCCCTCATCCCCCCACAGCTAGGATAATTGGCATAAGCATCCTCCTCCACCTACCTCATTGTATTCAAGGTGATCCCAAACTCGGACAAGCAACTTCGCAGCTAGACATTTTCACATCGAACACTGTAGATAACAGAATCGTAACAAATTGGAAAAGTAGAACTTGTTCGACAGAAATGTGCAAGAAATTTCAATATGTAAGAAAAATGAACTTCACAAAATCCTCCAAAATAATGGTGACATTTAACTCGTACACCCTGCGTGACAGAAGAGGGGGGCTTCTGACCCTGCTGAGTTTTGGGGCCCCTTTGAAGTGAAACCACTGGTAAAACGTAACAAGTGTGGTGGGAAATTTATCTCGGCTCTTATTTCAATATGAAAAGGCTTGGGGCCCCCCTTGAAAAATATTTGGTGGGAAGTTACATTTTCATATCACTTGTAACTAATGTTAGTGATAAAGGATCATGAATTACCAAGTTTGATTGTTTATTGTATAGCAAGCATAAGGCATCGACTGGTTGAGCAACTGAATCTTTCTACTGGATTCGTAACTGTAATCAATTGACACACTAAACTACGTTTACGACAAACTGCGTAGCGTATTTTCCTATCGATGGTCATCTGCGAGCAACTAAGTTAATTCTGGATTTCGAAGGGGGCCCACATGTCAAGTTGTCTGGACCCCTCTGTCTGGGACGATACGCTGCTTATTATCGTAGACGCCATATGATACGTTACTGGGAACCAGATTTATGTTTCGTATATCGATTTTTTTGTAAGAGAATATTCTGTTGAATTTCTGGCAGAGAGAGAGCATTGTGGAACCCCTACACCTCGGGCCCCCCATCATTGCGGGGGTTGCGGGGGCGGCCGCTACGCCACTGGTTGGTGGGGTCATAACCCCATTTGAAAATATGGCAAAATGAAGACAGACCACCAAACATAGTAAAAATGAAGGCAGACCACCAAACATAGTATGCATAACCCTTTCCCCTCTGAAAATCCTGGGAACGCCACTCTTTATCTGGGACACGTTTTTTTAAAATCAACTTACCAGAAGTTCTTATCATTTCGTATTGGAGATTGAAGTAAGATGCGTTCTTCCTGCCGGTTTGGATATGATCCTTTAGGGTGCTGTCGCCTATCTTCACACCTAACCTTAACAAAGCCCTAATTTTCCATCCTTTGGACTTGGATCTTCAATAGTTAGGAAGATTTCAGTCCGTGCTATTATTCTTTTATCTTGTTTCTTCCAAACCAGTGATGGATAATTTTGGATGAAATGCTCTGGTATTTTATTTACTTTTGGAGAAACGTTTCTTTCGCAATTTGTGACGTAAAATTGCACTTCTTAACTGCATTTGCTACTTTGCTGGTGCATAAACGATGCGTAATGGTAGCATGTTAACTATGTGTATTCTCGGTGACCAATAAGTGTGATTGGACGTAGTGTTCATATCAGAGGCAACGCTAAAGGGTGGCCAGGGTGGGCCACAAACTCCCAGAGACACGTCTGCCCCCCCCCCCCACACACACACTTTTCCTGACTCAAAACTCGCAGCGTAGATCGAAGTAACTTTTAGAGAACCCTGGATGTAATTGCTACCATAGATTGGAAGCTCACGATTTGATGTAGATATGTTAGCAGATCAGTAATGTACTCTAAATTCAGCAAAGTTGCTTGTACTTACCCCTCTCCCAATACAAACCTTTGTAAGGGAACCTCCTGAAGTATATTCTTGTTGCTTTGAAAGTATTGATACAACAATAAATTAATATTGTTGATACAAAGAGTATCGTTATTTATTTATTTGCTCGTGTACATTAATAATGATGGTACACCTTAACCGGAGTATGTTTTTTATGTACTTATTATTTGCCTGAAACTCCCTGGAAATCAAAATAGATCGGCTAATATGTCTGATTGCCACGTTTCACACCCCATGGAAAAATGTATCCGGACACCCTTCTCTCCCCTCCCGTCTATCGTTCGCATCCATTATATTAGTAACCTTTCGGTCCACCTGATAGCTCCCAAATGAAGTAAAAAATAGGTAGTTTGAAATGGATGCCATGTTGTTGTTACACTAAAAACAGTGTAAGAATATTAAATACAATTGTGAAAATATGGAAAGTTTAAATTCAAATAAATAATAAGTTCTATGGAGCAAAAATGTCCACTGTGGCTATGGCCGAGAATATGTGGAGCCCTATCCTCCGTCTCATGTGCGTCTGGGGCACGTTGCAATGCACCAGGGATGTATTTACACATAGCCAACACTCCTGCATGAGGGTAGAGAAGCCAAAACAAATAGACATCTTACTATATTTTTTTGTGCTCCCCTCCCCTTCACTTGCCGTTCTGGTCCCCTTGGCCTCCCTGGTAATGTATTTATTCCTGACATAGCCACTGGTTCATGTGGTTTGAAAACTGTTAGCCTCTTTACAATTTTAATGTTTAACTACCAAAATTTAATTGAACCTTTCTCTTGGTCACTTTTATTACCTTGGTGGCTTGTTACAATCCAACCATAATATTCATATCGATCACCTTTTGAGTCTCAAATACTCAAACATGTATATTCTTTCCTTGTAGGGCTATTATTTGAATTACCCTTAATACAATAAAAGGTTACATTCTCTTAGACACCTTACATAATATTATTTTAATATGCTTCCGAATATTTTGATCACATGAGATTATACCTTCAGGCATAGGTCCGGTTGTTGATTTAAGAATTGGGGAGGGGGAACTTCATAAGCTGACGCAACTAGCATCACAGTGTTTGCAATAGTTACTACAACTTGGGAAAATAGAATTGACATTGTCGTGTCATTGGAGATGAATAGCAGACAGATTATCCATGTGTAGGGTTATAGGTAATCGGAAATTACTCTCTCTTAGCGTAATCCAGTTTCAAGAAAACAGAATGAGAGTGTAAGATGAAGGCTTAATTTAAGATCTGTCATTGGTTCTTAGACAATGGTTCATAATGCTACAAGAAGGGATTTCCTTCTCATCGGGCACTCGGCTTGGAGAACAGAGCTTCAAGGAGAGATCTTTCAAGGAAAAGTAATGGCAGACATTTTTATATTTGGAAAAATACAAGTTCTGAATTTAATGAATTATCGTGCCAATACACATAGATCATGTAAGATATATTATTGTCCCTTATGGACAGACGATGGAAGATACAATTCTTTTATATCCCAACGGACTACTAATTTGTTAGTAAATCAGTTTACCGTTGCCTATTTAATTTTCCTGCTTATGCTGGTTAGAGAAACGATTCAAAATCTATACTTGTGCAAAAAGAAGAAGAAGAAAATTGAAAACTTCCCTCGCAACATCCTTTGTACGTAAAAATAAAATTAAACAAAACCATATCCACTGGAATTATATTCAGTCATGTTTTTGCCTTCTTCCGGCCGTTCATTATGAGTGGTATGACCTTTGATATGGGTGACATACTTTTTGAATGAACATGGATGGGTGGTCCACAGACCTTGAAATACTAGGCTCGTTGGGAATATTCTTCTGGTAACCTTGAGCGCAATTGTTGTGTGGAGCCCCCATCGTAAAGCCAGGCCAATGTCTGTTGCTCTTCGGATTTCACCCTTGTCGAGGGTAACACATTGAAAGATATTGCAACGAAATTTGGAGTGGACTTACCTCCGTTCATGCGAAGTCGGGTGACAGCATAAGAAGTGCTGGAAATGGCCACCATGCCATCTTTGACACGACAATCAAAACAGCAGCGTACCTAGACATCTTCAACTGCTTTGTGAACCAACTGGACAATGAGAAATTATCCATTGGTTATTTCCAACAGGATGGAGCAACACCGCACACCTCGCGCGCAAGCACGGCCGAAATCCTGTCTTTTTTCGGCGACCGCATAATTTCCAGGGGACTTTGGCCACCGCGCTCGCCCGATCTCACGCTGCCTGATTTTTTTTTGTGGGGACATCTGATGTCGCAGGTTTATGCCAACAAACTGGCCTTGAAAGCAAACATCAGTGCGGCCATCCAAGCAGTAACACCTGACGTACTGACACGGACTTTCCACAACATGGAATGCCGCGTCTATGCTGCCTGGATACCAATGGTGGCCATTTCCAACACTTGTTATGATGTCACCCGACTTCGCATGAACGGAGGTAAGTCCACTCCATATTTTGTTGCAATATCTTTATTAGTGTCTGAGTTATGAACGAAATACAGGCTTCCGCCCCGAGTGAAACACCCTGTATAAAAACCTAAAAAAGGTTTAATTTAGGGACGTAAACCTAAAACAGGTTCTAACAAGCAAAATAGGTTATTTTAGGCACTATAAAACTTCGTCAGTTGGTGCATTTTTTTATGAAACGCTGACATAACTTGTTATTTCTCATTTACCTTCAAAGGAAAAAATAGGTTAAAAATCTAAAATCCGAGGTCTAGTTATATTGGAGTGCATACTGTATCTCTTCTCTCAAAAATGGTGACCTGGTAACTCTTCTTGCTACTCCAAACCACTTGATGAGTAGGTCTTACTTTGTAGTAACAATCATTGGTTCATTTTCATATTATCAGCAAATGTAGGTGGCACATTATGTGATCAAATACACTATATCCTGTCTCATAGCACCAGATATCATTTCATTGTGTATATCTAATGCATCACTCCAATGCATATGGCGGTTTCATAACCTTCAATACTCAGAAACAAAAAGTATTCTAATGACGATTAGATTATTTTATTTTGTTATTGGCTCAGTACGTAGATTTTTCTGAATTGCATAACTCTGAGTTTGTTCCACAATCATATCAACAAAATGTGCTGATAACATCAATTGGAAGAAATCCAGAGATGGTTTGCATAATCCACAGCAGTTGGAGAGAACGAGGGATGAAAATTTCGTACTTTGCTTTCAACATGCCTCTCATACCTTTCAAACTGGAATGTCCGTTTTCTTTCTTCTTTGCATTTGTGCTTTTCAGGTTTTGAATCTCCATTATCAGGATTTTTCAAACTCCCTGCGTATCTCTGGGGCAGTACATCTCCTTTTGTTTGGAGAATTCTCCTTTGGCAGGTGTTCTGGTAATTCTTCTGTTTTGTCTGTTTTATCCGAGTGAACATCTATATCTGCTTCAGGATCTTCAACTGGCTGGAGAAGAGCAATACTACAGCCATTCCAGTAGCGTGCCCAGGATTTTCGAAAAGGGTGAATAAGTATACATTTTTTTTAGCCATCACCCCTAATTTTGCCATCATTTCCTGCTTTTGAAATCCTTTATTTAGGAATACTGGGCCATCAAGTATGACCCCCACCAACTCCCTCCCTTAGGCATGCCACTTAGTCATTTGTCTCCTCATCTGAGTCTTCCATCAGCAGACAGGTCATAAATGTCACTGAGAGAGAAGCTGTAAGAACAAGTAGGAAGTGTAACTTGTCTTTGTGCATATTAGTGTTTACATACTTTCATGCAATATAATGGAATAATAGTAATATTATAATAATAAAAGTTTAACATTACTATTGAATCATTGTGGTTTTGAGGACTAAGATGCAAACTGTAAATCAGCAATTAAAATTCAGAATTTTGGGGACTGCGGGAAATGATGTATTTGTACTGTACATTTGCCTTTGTGACAAATATCTACTGAAATACAAAGGAAAGGAAAATGTGGCAGAAACAAGATGTGAAGATAGGGGATGACCGAAGCAGTGGTGACAATTGGGTTCCAAAACCGGGGGGGGGGGGGGGGGCATACCATTTGTAGATAAGGTTTAGCATAATGCAGGGCCAAAAGTGGCAAAAAGTGAGGGGGCAACTGTCCCCCCTCGCCCCCCTAATCACCGCCATTGGATCGAAGCCAAACATCCCTTTACATGATATATGTTAAATATTATTCTGTAAAGCACAAGTTTGTAGAAATGTGCAGTGCCAAAAAGCATAAGAGGAAAACAAGTATGATGTTCGCTGAATTGTTTGTCACTTCAGTTTTACAGCATCTAAATGTCTGGTGGCAGGATTTCCTGCCAATGTAACTTGAACTAATATATTTGGGCACATTATATGCTACAACTACAAATCGCTTATTATAATGAAAAAGACACATTTCAAGATCAGAATTCATCTATTAGTTTACCCATTTCCCTCCCCCCATTTTTCTTAATTTTTGGCCCCAAAATTCCACTTTCCTGGGAAAATTTCATGCTAGGAACACCACTGTTCCAGATGTGGTGGAGTGTGAAATGGAAAAAGCCATGTTGCCGTATGCTCGAATTTTTCTCAGTCCTGTATGACACCTCTCCTCTGTCAACATCACCCTTTGTCCGCACTTCAGGGAAAGCAGGGAATGGGTGACCCATTCACTTGCTAACCAGCAGCCTGGTCGTGCCACCTGCTTCAAAAACAACCCCAAACTTTTGTGGTCAGTAATAAGTTTGGCAACGCAGTATACTACAAAAATTTCACGCCAGGAGGGCAAGTGACAAAGCTGATTGGTTCAACGTTCGAGGTGTTCTCCCTGCCTGTCGGCATGTGGGTTGAGGAACCTGCGGCTGCTTCCTTGCTGCTGGGCAACCTCCCCCTCCCCACTTTTCACTCTCCTCGCCCATCTGGATGTAGGACTAGGAGTAAGGTTCCTCGCCTCACCTCAGGACCTCGGCATCAGTCCTTCGTCTTTGGCCGGCAGCAGGATCGAGTAATAACAGCTGAATCTTGACAGTAGCGAACCTAGTCATAATTTTATAATGTTCATTAAATTCCGAAAAAGTATTGGGTAGGTGCGAATGAAATGTTCGCTTTGACGTCTGGTGGGAAACTCACCTCAACAACACAACACAGGGATTGACTGAGGTCACGGGTCTAGCATCATAAACTCTGTATACGCCCAGCAAACAGGCTGGAGCACCCAGACAGTCAGGAGACAGTGTGTTGCTGAACAGGGTCGACTGAAAGTGCACCATGGAGAACACACAATTGCGAGTGATTTGTCTTTACGAATTCAAACTGGGACATTCTGCTCAGCAAGCCGCCAAAAACACTAACAGTGCATTTGGGCCAGGAATGGTAAATGAACGCAGCATTCGGCACTGGTTTGTCAAATTTTGTTCTGGTGACACAGCATTGCAAAATGAACCCAGTGGCCATAGACCAAGATCATGTTCGGATGAGCTCCTCAGGAACCCCGTGGAAGCGGACCCTCAGAAAAGTGTTCGTGCCATTGCAGACGAGTTAGGCATACACCATACTACTGTCGTTTGGCGGCTCCATGCGATCAGTAAAGTGAAAAAGTTGGACTCATGGGTACCACATGATTTGACACCGGTCAACAAGACTCACCGTCTCGAGGTGTGCAGTTCCCTGAGTGTAAGGAATAACTGGGATGGTTTCCTGCATCGGATTGTCACTTCAGATGAAAAATGGATCTGCTATGACAATCATAAACGATCAGGACAATGGTTGGATCATGATCAACGTCCAGGGCGGTTTCCGAAACCACCTCTCCACCCACGGAAGGTGTTGTTGCTGGTATGGTGGTCTATGGTGGGCATGATCCATCATGTCTTTCTCAGGCGAGGTGAAACCATCAATGCAAATTGTTACAGTGCTGAACTCCATGAAATGCACCACAAACTTCTCCACAAGCATCCAGCAATGGTCTACAGACATGGTGTCCTCGTGTTGCATGACAATGCTCACCCACATGTCGCACAAAGAACGGTGCAGGCTCTCCATGAGTTTCAATATGAAGCCCTTCCTCATCCAGCATATTCTCCCGACCTCTCTTCCATTGACTACCCATCACTTCCGGCATCTCAATCACTTCCTAACAGGGAAGACCTTCGCTGATGATCGGGCGGTGCAACAAGCCGTTGACGAGATCTTTGCATCGCAGACTCCAGACTTCTTTCGCCATGGAATCCAATTGTTGGCTGAGCGATGACAAAAGTGTGTGGCTGCATACGGCGACTATTTTGATTAACCAGGTATTGTAGTTTTGATATTTTTGGCCTTTGGCAATGACGCACCTGGCCCGGACATTTCATTCGCACCAACCAAATACTTAACTCAAAACAAGTATAAATGAACTGTAGGAAGTTCCTCACTTCCTACATGGAGGAATCGCCCCTGCTCAAGGGGCACCCCTGACGAATGGATCTCGTCACGAATCCATTGATAAGAAGACAATATAAGTCATAATCTTTTTCAGGCCATTCCTGAGTTGGCTGTTTTTGCCTATTTGAGTCCCAAGTGCCTATTTAGGAGATGATGGTTCTTTTAGTACTGATATAATGAAAATATTCAAAGTCTGTTGTTTCATCAATGATAGTATTTCTATGTGCTTTCCCTGCCTATTTTTAGATTTGCCTATCAGTCCCCATCCTGATACTACAACCCTTATACTTCGTTCCTTGATCTCCTTTCAGCAATGGCGAGGCAAGAGACAGGGACAAGTAAAACAAAAAAATAATCTTTGAACCCAATGTGCTGATTTGTATATTTATGAATATAATAAGTGTGACCTACACTCATTTTCCTGGTGGGGTTAGTGTGTTTGCATTTTGTATCTCGAAACAGCAGACACAAAAATGAAGAAGACAATCCAATCCTTCCCAAGTAAATGTTCGGCCAACTGCATAAAACTGGTTGACCAAATGTAAGAGCATACTTTTGGTGATTTGGCCATGGTTCCAATGTGTGGCTTTTACGCTAGGCCTACATACTGAAAACTAAAGTATATACAGGGTGTCATTTTAATGGCACCCACTGACCACGGAAAGGTATAGAGGACATCAAAACAAACAAATTTTCTCAATAACATTTTTCTCGGAGTGTCGTTTCGGTGCTACAGTCGTTCAAAAAAGCCCGTTTTGCCACCTGAATGCTGGCAACCCAACACAACATTTGATAGCATTTGTGACATTATATCCCATCGTGAAGCGATGTGTTACAGGGTTGCCAGGAACACACATATTCTGTGAAAAATGACAGCTACAATCAGCCACATTATGTACCGTAAAACAAAACCAGAAAACACGTTCTGTAACCTAACAGAAAGTAAACAAATGATACGAAAAATGGTAGAAAGAAAATAGAATTCAAGTGGAAGTTGTCATATCGAATTCTGTCTCAGCTTACATGTCAAATATTTGCAAATCTAGTTACCAAGTTGGCACCTACAACTTAGTCTATTCACTTCGTCCTTCTGATACTAGTTGTCTGTGACACACTGAACAAATGACAAAATAGAAATGAAAGAACTCAAAATTCCAAAGGTAAGCAACGCATAATACAATATAATATACAATTCAGGGCATTATGAGGCAAGTGACAAAAATAGTTGAAAATACAGGGATATAAGTAGTAGTAATACAAGCTCTCGGACGACTGTGTTTATCTATGCACCGGATACACATGTAGTAGTTTGCAACTGTGAACAGGGCAGTATATTCGTTACTGATTCATCATTACATTGTTACTGTGGTTGTACATGTTTTAGCCGTAATGTAACAACGTGAACCTCGGATACTTCCGTTATCAGCACAAAAGTACCACAAGGCATCTGGACACAAACCTGTAGATATCAACCTTGCAACGAGATTTGCAAATATTTAATATGTAGCTGGTCGTAAACAGCCACATGTAAGCTGCAAGTCCAATAAAATTTGTTGTTGATATTTGACATGTAGGCTGAGACAAAATCTGATATTGACACTTCATTTTGAATATGTTTTTTTTACCATTTCTCGTATCGTTGGTTCACTTCCCCCTTCTCCTGAGATGACTGCTGATGTTCTGGCTGGTAGGCTATGATGTTCTGTCTTCTGGACGCGTTTCTCGCTTCTTTTACAGCTAATAATGTGGTTAATAGTTTGTCATTTTTCACAAAATTTGTGTGTTCCTTGCAATCCTGCCATGTGCTGTTTCACTGCAGGAAATGACGTCACAGATACGATCAAATGTTGTGTTGGGTTGCCAGCATCCAGGCAGCAAAATGGGTCTTTTTTGAACGGCTGTAGCATCTAATCAACACACCAAGAAAAATTTTACTGAGAAAAGTTGTTTGTTTTGATGTCCTCTATACGAATCTGTGGTCCGTGGGTGCCATTAAAATGACACTCTGTATATAGGTTTGAGTTGCAATATGTAATTTATTGTTAAGCCAAATGAGAACTTCAATACAAATTATTTGTGTAAAATAAAAATTTACACAACACTTCCTTGTTCATATGGTATCAAGGTACCTCCAAGTTGTAGCATGAAACACTTTCGAGAGTTAGTTTTATGGAATTTAGTGGGATGTAGCATTGTTTATTTTATAAGCAGACTGGACAAAAAATTAGACCCCACCAGGTGAACACAGAATGGTTATGTTCACACTGCTACATCTGATAAGTGAATCGTGAGGTACATAGTCCACAGTATCTCTGGCAGTCATGGTTCCTGACAAGCGTGTCTTTCCCTTGTGCAGGATGGGTCGGAAGAAAGGCGTTAGTGAGTGGCAAAAAGGAATAATTGCATTTGGGCATTCAAAAGGACCCAGTGTACAGGAAGTAGCGGAATTTGCTGGTGTCTCACACATTACAGTGAAATGTGTTTATAGGCAGTGGAAAGAAATGCAGTCCATAGCAAACCACCATGCCAACAGTGGTAGAAGGAAAGTACTTACAAACAGAGACCGCTGACGAGTGTCACATCTTGTGTCAACCAACTGTTTTGCAACGAGGTATCAATTGCTGCAACTTTTAAATGATGGGTCACATGTCTCAATTTCAGAACGTACACTGTGAAGGGAACTCCACACCATGGGCATCTGGAGTAGAGTGCCCAGGAAGAGACCACTGCACACAAAAAAGCACGCCTTCAATGGGCTATGCACTGTAAAACCTGGACAGTAATGACTGGAAACGGGTCATCTGGTCTGATGAGTCCCGTTTCTGCCTCTACAGTAATGACGCCCGTCGTAGAGTGCACCGCCGATGGCATGAAACCTTAGATGAGGACTGTGTATAAGGTGTGGTACAAGCAGGTGGTGCATCAGTGATGTTCTGGGGGTGCTTCACATACACAGAATTGGGTCCTTTGGTTGAAGCCACTATTCACTTAAACCAGCATGGCTACATTCAACTTCTGGATGAACAGGTGTTGCCATTCGTCCAACATCTCACCGATAATCCAACTGTGGACACGTACATTTTTCAGGATAACTGTCACGTGCATAGGGCAAAAACTGTCACTGCACGGTATGATGAGCATGCAGGTGGAGGTACTCTCCCATCTTTCCACCAGTCCCCAGATCTCAATCCCATTTAGAATCTGTGGGACCACTTGAAACAATGGGTCAAGCAAACACATCCATGGAACCTCGCAGAATTTAGTGACTAGTTGATGACTGAGTGGCTTGCACTCAATGTGACCCACATCCACGGACTTGTAGTCAATGTCACGGCTAATTGCAGTTGTCATTTGCTCCAAGGGGGATGCCAATCAACTATCAGGCATGATTGCCTTGCGGGGTCTAATTTTTTGTCTGGTGTGCTTGTATAGATAGATAACAAATGACTTTCGAATGTTCTTGTTCTGCTAAAAATTAAACAGACAAACTATATGCAATTCCAAATACAGAAATATCTTTCATCCATGGTGGCTGACAAAGGACTGGTGAATGACTACAAGTTACAAATAGCTTTTACTTTCATTAACAAAATATTATATTTTCAGTATGTGCTGTGACTGTATGCAGAAAGAAACACTATCACATGCCATTTATTTTATGCACTAGAATTTACAGCATACTCTCGAATGTTGTCTTAAGGGGAGAAAGAACTTGTTAAAACTGATTATTTTGACACACATTGGCAACAACCAGTGGCCCAATGTAGAACAAACTTCAATTTGCCAACCAATGTAAACCCAAACTTCTCCATGTAAAAACTCTAGTTGGTCCAATGGTTCTGGTTATTTGAGTTAGCATGTTTCATTTGTGGAAGTGTTGTCATTAGAAAGCACGAAGCCTCATCTCTTCCATTTCCTGTAAAAATGTTAAGTTGTGCATTGGAAAATAAAATAAAAAGCCCTTAAAATTAGTGTATATTGTTTTCCATTTATAAAAACTGGTTATGTGAATCTTTAAGAAGAATCTAGATAAACAATGCTCACATACACTTGCATCAAAATAAACTGTAGCATTATAGTTAATTTCATAAAACATGTCATGATATCATAGTGACAAGATCAGCAGTTCACTTTGGTGCAGTATTACCTTAGCCCAGTCTAGTTCACTGCTCTCTTTCACATTAAGTGCAAGGAAGTTGTGTTTACTCAACTAGAAGCTGCAGTAAGAATAGCAGTGTTCAATTTTAGAAGATTGAACAAATGCCTGTCTGCTGCTTTCAACATTCATTAAATTGGTTAGCACATACCACATGACCATACATCACACTGTACACTGTTCCATAATGTATGGCAAACAGTGCAGGCATCAAATACCCTACATGATACCAAATCAACGAAGTACATGACTTGCTGTTGCACTTTG
Source organism: Lepisma saccharinum (assembly GCF_977018435.1). NCBI lineage: Eukaryota > Metazoa > Arthropoda > Insecta > Zygentoma > Lepismatidae > Lepisma > Lepisma saccharinum. The sequence goes on along the minus strand of NC_139239.1, from coordinate 11,855,995 downwards.
TAACCAATTAGGCACACAAGTGCAAAGAGAGTCAAAAAGCGCAAAAAACTAGATGGAATTATTGAGACAAAACTGGTGTGTTTCAAGATAGAAAATGGTCTGAGTAAGAAGTATTTTCCCAGATTTCAATTTTTTAAATGCATCTTCCAATGGTGCAATGCATTTGACTGTCACACACCTCTAATGCCAGAAGGTATCCTGAGTTCATCTCCCCTGCTAGTTATGCCTATGCATTTACACCCTCCAAAAATGTCATTACACCCAACCTCCAGACTGACATTTGTGGATATGTCCCTGCCAGTATGAGTACTAAATAAGAATATTTTAAGTTTTATGAAATTATATACTGTCAACAAATAATTAACTTCTCATGCCATGACTTTTGGAGGTGCTGAAACCTGATATCCTACCTTGTCCTTCACGTGTGCCAATCTTTCAGTTCATAATTCCAGTTGAAACAACTGATTTTATATATAAATAATACAGACTGAAAATATTATAATCTACATCATGATATAGAGTATTGTCAATACAAGTGACGCAGTGTTTCTTCTGTGATAAAAACATGACAATAACAAAAAATAGACATATATTTCTCTTCTTTGCACAAGTTTACATTTACTTAAGTGTGATGTTGCATATGGCTCACAGAGCAAGTGTTAAATAATAAAAAATAAGCAAACAAAAACTTTTCACAATAAAAGTAACATGAATAATAATATTGACCACTGCAGTTCTCATTACATGTAACGTCTCTCATGTTTTCACTAGGCATGCTGGATTCGAGACGTGATGGGTTCAAGTTCTGAATTTCTGCTTGCATCTTCGTCATCACTTTCTTCTGTGCAGAGTTTCTCGAAACCTGAGTGGGGGTCCAAGAACTGCCCCAGCTTGAATCCATCCGAGGGTGTGTTATGGAAGTTCCATTTTTTGGAGCGAAAGGAGTAACCGCACAAGGATCCTGTAGAATGTAAAAAGAATGTACTTTACCTATGGACACACAAAAGATAGGCAATTGCAAAAGTTCCACTTGGATAAGGGAAGAGTGAAAATGCAAATTCGTATTAATTAGGGATGTCATTTTAGTACCAATATAAAATTTACCAATACTGATATTCTACTGATACTATACAAAATTGTAACTATGTGACTTAAATGTGAAAAAAATAATCTGTGTAGTTAGATTTTTACTATTAACATATACATAAAATGTACTTATGTACCCATGTAATAGCTTTTGTTCATCAAAATTAATCAAACAAAAATGAATTATTACATGGATACATAAGTACTGGGGCTGACTGATACCAATGTATCGGTATCAGAAGTATAAGTTTTATTTACCAATACTGGTCGATACTTCTCGGGAGTTTTGATCATTCTTAAGGACTGCAAAGATGCCACATGAAACTGTTAGGGAGTCTAATTATGCTGGAATTTATGTAAAATTCATGGTTTCCATTGATTTTGTACAATACAGGGTTATTCATAAGTCTGTACAACATTTGGAAAATTCATAAGACATGAACTACTGAACAAAAAACAAACATATATATGCAATAATAAATTAGCAAGTAGTATAGTACAAAGCAGAAATGTTCAAATGCTCTATGTGTACACCTTTAGTGATGCAGCAAATGTCTATAATGTTAACACGAGCTAGCATTCACGCAATAGGTGATTCGGTCCCAGATCTTGGATATTAGTAGGCATATAAACAGCATACTTCACAAACCCCCACAAGAAAAAGTCACATCATAGCTAGAACGGATGAACTCAAGAACACAAAATGCCTGCTCCCATTTACTGAAGGACATATTACTACGAGGACTGATCAACGAAGAGTGAGACTGATTTACTTTGTACAGGTGTTTATTACTCTGGTGGAAGGGTTACATGATATTTTTCAAAGTAGTTCCCCTCGACTTGGATGCACTTATGACAATGTTTCTGCCAGTCTGCAAACACATGATGTAAGTCATTCCTTGTGAGATCCTTGAGAATCGCCTCACATTTCATCAGCACTGCTTGAGAGTCCGCATAATGATGGCCCCGTAGCTTTCACTTGAGTGAAGGGAACATAAAAGTCACAGGGGGTGCTAGCTAGATCGTGGATATAAGGAAGATGTGGTACACAGGTGATGTTTAATTTAGCCAAATATGCCATGACATGATTTGCCACATGCATTTTCATGACAAAGTCACCACCCATTGTTGTGGTCATTTCTTGACATGCAGTATTCTGCTTTAACATTAGTGTGCATGGGAACTGCATGCTGGCATTCCCTTACAGTGAAAGAAGTGATTTATCCTGGCAATTTCCATGCTGTGCTAGCTTGTTTTCCTTCTGGGTCATAGTGGTGCACCCTGTCATAACTAATTCCAGAAAAGCATCATCTTTTCACCATCACAGCTTTAAATGACAACAGAATTTGATTGCTGCTACTACTCCTCCCACGTCACCTCCATTGTGTGTTATGCGAAATACACGCAGTGCTTGGAACAAAGAGCGTTGCTGGAAAACAAAGGATCCAGTCCCACCCATTTTTAATGTCAAAAATAAGCACAATGCCAACATGTATTTTGTGAGTTATGTGAATATTTACAAACACAGAATGCACATGATCTTACTACACATGCTTACCTTGCTTTCTAACTCGAAGAAATATTACAATCACAATTATATTAATCACTATAGTTATTACAACAGCAGATATGACTTCGATTGTGAATATCAGACCTTGCCTCTTTACATTGCTTGGGTTTGAGTTTACAGCTTCAGCCTGCAATTTTGTTGTATTTTTGCCTGCAAAATATGCAATTATAAATTAGCAAGTAGTACAAAGCAGAAATGTTCAAAGCTAATCACAGCAAACAGATATGCACATGTTCAAAGAGTTAGTTATTTTACTTCAATTGATATATTCACAAAGGTAAATATTGAATAATTAATTTGACAAGCAACTTATTAATATTTAAAACCAATGCAGTGGGTAGTGCAGCAACCCTTTGAGTGTCAAGATTTGAGAGAAAGGTAATATAATAAATAATTAAGTTTTATACATTCTCAATGTGATAGTAAGATCTTCTTACAATTCATTGATAAAAATAAGGTGAAAATAGTGGATCAAAATTACCTATTACAATTAAATTCAAAAGGCATAAGATTATTTCAAGCATAACAACAAAAACATGACATGTGTTTAACTTTGAATAAATACATAAATTAAGTACATGTTGATGACTGAAAATCATCTTTGAAAAGAAAAATGGTCAAGTCATAATTAAATAAATAAATGAAATGCAAAAAACTATGGTAATGCCTGCCTGAATCAGGTTATAAAATAATAATATCCATACCATTGTACAATTTCCCTGAGATTTTATCAGCATCCTTGTCCTGAGATGGCATTGGAGATTTCAGTTGAGATTCATTGTGTTGTGTAGTGTTATTTGTTGCTGAAAGAAAAAAGGATAATAAAGTGGAAAAGGGTTTATAATTAACATTAATTTTGTCTGAATATCAACTTTGCTCAAATTAAAAACTTAACAATATGCTTAAGTGTACAAATTGTAAACTACTGATATATGCATACCATATATACACGTGTATAATGTGCATGCGTGTATAATGTGCAGCCTGGTTTTTGATAGGGAAAAGTGACAAACTATTATATCTCATATATAATGTGCAGTACAATCCAGGTTCAAGAAATGGCTTTCTTAGTTGTAGGTCGTTAAGATGTTGCTATGCCGATCAACAGTGAATGACATCATACCTATTCAATGAGTCACCTGTTGTTATGTGGACCAAGAGGAGAATATCCTCTCCTGTAAACAATAAGTCACCAACCCATGCCACCTCCCCCCTCTCCCTCCACTGTGTTTAGCATCCCAAAGCTTTCACTCTTTAACCACCTTATTTAGTCTGTAATTGTAGAAAGCGAGATCAAAATTACTTTATGGATTTGCAATGCTCAGGTCAGGAAGTTATCTTTCTGTTATTTCTTGCCCAACAAATACTACTGATATGCATCCCATGTGATAGGAGGTGCATGCTCGAATTCTGCTAAAATGGCACAGCTTTCCTTGATGTTGCAGAACGTTACATTACAAAGTGAAAAATTGTGGGACATAGCCCTTAAACTTTTATACATGATTTTGCTCATTTCCTCTTTACTTTTCCTAAAAAAAAATTCAAAATATATATACTTTTTCCATGACTAACGTAACATTTATAGGAGGCACATTCAGGACCTTCAAACTAGCAGTTAGCAGCACAAGATTTCTTTCATTAAGGCATTTACACATTTCATATGTGTCATACTATTTGGCCAGTAATACATTCTAATTATTAATTACTTTTCCTATAATTTCTTTCATCCAAAGTACCATAAAATCAGAACGTTCCTTCATTTTGTGATGAGCTTATTTCAATCGCATTCCACATTAGTGTCACCATTTTGAATGGAATAGTGTTACCATATTCAGAAACTACAGAATTCGAGCTTTACAATCATGGAATGACCCTGTACAGTTTCACTTTGGCTGTCCAAATTATTCCGTGCATATGCACCACAGTTTTGGGGGCAAACATTTTGGGAAAAGTGCACATTATACATGAGTAAATACGGTATATAACTAACCACCTCAGTTTTTGCTTTTAAAATTTTTATAATATTCTTGCTGACTTATGAACTTTCTAGTGTGCAAAACTACTATAGGGTATCACTAAGTGGATTTTTATTTCTGATATACTCTACACAAAATGAACAATATATCTTTTCTGATCATGTTTTATACAACTGATATAAACTGAGTAAAAGTAATGGAATTGTGAACTTGGAGCCATTTTGATTACTATCTATTTTTTTCTCTTGGGTATACAAAGGCTTGTGCTGTGTAAAAGAATAAATAAACAATAGTAATAAGAAGGCATTGATTGCAACTTTCTTGCACATGCTATTTTTTGCTCTAAGAACAAAATTCAAATACAATGTCATTTTCAATAAATTTCCAAAATATGAACTAAATACATATTTTGGAACAAAAAAAAACTAAAGTGGCCTGATTTAAAAAAAGGTTAATGATTGATTGATTTGTTGTTTTAAGTCCACTTTATGAACAGGAAGGCTAATCGAGACTGGACCTACAGTTTAAAGTTGGATCTGAACCACTGTGCTATGTGCCTCCACTGGGTATCGAACCGGGTTCAATACCAGGTGAAGGCACATAGTGGTTTGGATCCCACTTAAAACTGTATGGTCGACTCCCAATCAGTCTATCTGTGCATAAAGTGGACACACAACACAAATTCAAACTAACGATACTTTGCTGAATTATGGACTGTGCATGTACTTTAACTAATGATAATCCAAGAAGAGATATTCAAACAAGACCACGACTCGAACTTGAAACCTTCGATGGTGAGACTGTACACAAACCACACACAGTGCTCAGCCACCAAGTCTGCTACAATATCTTCTAGAAAACAATATGCATTTTAGAAGCTGTTTTTCTTTTCCCATAAAATACCACCATATATTAAAGAAAAATGCCTTGAACTACACTACCACACACTGCATAATACAGGTCTATTTACATAAGATGTACCTTTTGAAAATTTCCATACTTTAAATGGATCTAGTTCAACAACATATACATGTCTTCCATCTTTGGAGACAGCAAGATCATGGGGATTAGAAAATCCATTTTCACTTGGGCTGAAAACTGATTCCAATGCCTTGGTTTCCATATTGATGATAAATCCCTGAACTTTGGTTCTTGTATTAAAAAATTCAGGGCCGTTAACAGCAAACAAATGACCACCTGGAAAGATAGAGACAATTACAAAAATTCATGGGTTTTTCTTTTGTTTTCCAAAAATGAGAATTTGTAACAATGATCAACACATACCTTTATTATTATTATCACAATTATTCAAAACTGTGAATAGAATACATTTGAAATGTTAACACACTATAATTCACCCCAGTGGGTTGTGTAACACAAAAAAGGAAATAGAAGTAGGGTAGTATCTGAAGGAGGGTACTAGAGAATTTTCCCTGTGGTTATTACATCCCTATCCTCTCTGGTTTGTAATTTTTTTTTACCCTTGGGAGGGATACTACAGTGGAATCCCGATTGTGCATTCCCAGATTTTACATTTTTCCCATTGTACAGGGTAAGTCAAAATGATGGGCCCGATTACAGAAATTTATTCTGTGAAATCTAATAAACATATGTTATTGTGAGACATGCGTTTTGAAAGGTTAACTTTCAAAGTTTAGTTTCCATGCCGTGTTTCTACTTTCTACCGCTAGGAGTCAGCAGCGAGCAGGAAAATGGCGTTGACTGGAGAACAGAGATCTTTCTGTGTGCTTGATTATCATGTGAACAAGTCTGTGATTAGTGTTCAACGGTATTTCCGTACCAAATATTGGAGAGAACCACCTACGGGGAAGGCCATTCGTAAGTGGTATGAACATTTCAGAGATTCGGGCTGCATCTGTAAACGAAAATCAAATGGCCGTCCGTCGACTGGGAAAGAGACAGTGGAACGAGTGCACACATGTTTCGTGTGGAGTCCACCTACCAGGCAGCGAGAGAACTTCAACTTACACAGAAATCTGTCTGGCGGGTTCTGCGGAAACGTTTACAAATGAAACCCTACCGCTTGCAACTAGTTCAAGCCTTAAAATACACTGATTATGCTTTGCGCATATCCTTCTGTGCTGATTTCCTCGCATTAATGGAAACGGATGGGTTCTCTGAGAGGTTAATTTACAGTGATGAAGCAACTTTTCACCTTTCAGGGAAAGGGAATAGACACAATGTAAGGATTTCAGGAACTGCTAACCCCTATGAATTTGTGGAACACGTACGCAATTCTCCCAAAGTGAATGCCTTTTGTGCAATTTCCCATGAAAAGATTTATGGGCCCTTTTTCTTCCATGAACGTACTGTGACAGGACTTGTTTTCCTTGATATGCTGCAACTATGACTCCTTCCACAGCTTGCAGAGCATAGTGCAGATTTCATTCTCCAATTGGATAGTGCCCTGCGCATTACCATGGCAGCGTTCGGGACCATCTCAATGGGGCATTGGAACAACGTTGGATAGGCTGTGCATCTCCGGAGGATCGACCTCTCCTTCATTGGCCACCTCGTTCCCCCAACTTCACCCCATGTGATTTCTTCATGTGGGATTTTGTCAAGAATCATGTTTACGTACCACCACTTCCAACAACATTGGATGACCTGCGTGCTCGCATCACAGCAGCCATTGCTGATATTGACCGCAACATGCTACACAAGGTTTGGCTGGAGATAGACTCTCGGCTTGATGTGTGCCATGTTATGCGAGTTCCTCACATAGAACATAAGAAAGGTAAACTGTCAAAGTTTTTTTCAAACAAATCACAACACTTGTGATTTGTTTGAAAAAAACTTTGACAGTTTACCTTTCTTAGCACATGTCTTGCAATAACATTTGTTTATTATATTTCACAGAATAAATGTGTGAAATCGGGTTCATCATTTTGACTTACCCTGTACATTCAATCTTGATGGTCCCAACATAGCAAAATGGATAAAATTTTCCTCAATTTTAAGTTTTTTTTTCAGCTTGGTCCCCTGAAGAACATGAAATCGAGGTCCCACTGCATGTATACACAGGGTGTGGCATATTTTTGTTGTTTGTTTGTTTTTGTTGGGAGTGTTTCTGTAATGGTGTTGGCAAAACTTATTGATTGTCATTTGCATCACCAATGAATGCCATTTACATACATGGATTGCTGGAGTGGAGCTCAATAACTGGGGGCTTTCTACAAAAAATGTGAGTTGACTCTGTTGCCGCTGCGAGACAAGAACATTGACATTATTTTAAACATTTTAATATCGGGAGATGTGATCCTATTACATCGGCCAATGCAACAAGGATGTGAGTAAAGAACTTTGAACCTACGGGAAGTGCATTGAAGCAGAAACCAACAAGTTTCAGTTGTTGGGTCTGTCATAGATTGTCCAAGCGTCAACAACAAAATGGTCACCTGTAGGACGTAATTTTCAAAACACAAACTTGACTGTGCATATTTCGCAAGTGGCAATCTGTAAGGATGTAGTTGATGTGTTCGTGTCTTTTTAAAAATAAAACATAGTATTAGTTTCGTTGCATTTAAAAAAGCCTCTTTGTATGCCACTTCCTTTATACTAATATCCCATTGCTTCAAAACAAATTATTGCAATTCCACATGCTGGAAATTTCCCCAATTCCACATTGAATAGAGGCAAACATCTCTGAATGATATAAAACTGTATTTATACAAGTCTAGAAGATTCATTAATTTGTTAATTCAAATCTGATAAAATTGGCAGTATTAAATATATATGTAAAAATGATTTCATGTAAAGAAGTGGCAATTATATACATAACCATCTAGAAAAATAACTTGGGATCCATTTTGTAGCCCATTCTAGTATTTGGCAAGTGTTAATTCACTTGATCCATTCTCCATGGTTTAAGGTACGACTTGACCTTTGGCCTGTTACAGCATAAACTTTCGCAAAAATTTCTCCCATTTTTAAAATCTGCTGTGGTAATCTGATTTTGAAGAATGACAACTGATTCAAATTCCTTAGAGCACTCAAATAAATCTTCATGTGGTTTGCTTTAGCCATTTTGTTGATATCTATATAAAAAAAATATGCTTACTGCACAATGAAACTATTACAGATATCTACAGGACAGCACAAGATTTGCTTGACTGCTACAGAAGAAATTATACACAGATGATATTTATCTAACCATTTAGATTTAGAATACCATGAGTTGCATGCCTTCAAGGGAGGAAAAATTTGAAAAAGTCATTGTTGATCCAAGCCACTTTATGATAAAAACCAGTTTCGCGAATAAGTGAGTACATACTTCTTTTCAGAATATTAACACTTTAACACGTTGGCGTCAGCACATGTTATTTTATACGCAAGAATGATTAAATCAAAAGTAACTTCTTACCTCCTACTGAACAATACGCTACACTAAATAGTCTGCTGCCGAACAAAGGATAATGAAGTTGAAATAGGAATGTTCCGTTGATCATATTAAAGCACTGAATGCGTCCATTCTCACGATCAGCTGCACACAATATCCCTCTATCTTCTGCTAGAGCCAGAGCGTGAGGAATTGCAAATGCATAAGGAGGTGGCGGATTTGCAGAAAATCCTGTTGTTTACATGAAAAAGAAAAAAAAAACATATTGTACAAAAAAATTGCAAGTAGAAAAAGGAACACACATTATTTTCCTTGGTGCATGGGTAATAAGTAGAGGAATGCAAATTTCGTTCTTGACAAAAACACGAAATATGAAATAACATGCTGTAATGTTCATTTTTCTGAAAGGTGTGAGGTGCATTTTTCTACCCTGTTTTGTCACGAAATAATGCGAAATATACTCTTAAACATGAAATTTACAGTTTATATTCTGACGCAACACATTCTGAAGTCTGAAGTATCCTGCGAGTTATGCAATTCCCAGAAAATTGATTAATTCTGCTGTAAATATTTGAGAAGCAAAAATGGACCGCTTTACACAGCAATAAACTTAATACTCTGGTAACTACATAAATGTGCTATTAGAAGGGGTAAGTTTATTTTGTGTAATAAGTGCAGTTTTTAAATCAAATTTAGGATTACATATACAATTTTAAAACTAAAATGTCATTTTATATAGCATTTTTTCATGTGATTATTCACCGCTATAACACCAAAATTGTATTTCATTTACCGCTTTTGAACCCGAAATAGACTGTTTTTGTACCAAAATTTTGCTTTTTTATTTACCAAAAATATGTGCCTCTAGTAATAAGATTCACTCAAGCTTCATGTGCAGTCAACATATTCTAATGTAAATAATGAATCAGATATTTGTCATCTGTCGATAATACATACTAATCCTACATAAAATAATCAACATGAACTGAAGGAATAAATAGATAACCAAATAACTTTTTTGTGCTTCATATTAGTTTATTATTATTACATAATTAATTAAGGTAGCTAGGTTGATCAGTTTGGGGGGGGGGGGGCCCAAACGTAAGATTTTTTCAATCAAACTATTATAAATTAACAAACTATTTATACACCATATAGGCCTATACTGTATACATACATTATATATGTATATATATACAGCGGCGGCTCTAAGCCACCGTGCCATGGCTCTACCCTCAGCAAAAGCACTTGCTTTGCCAAAATATAGTTAAATTAATACATTTACAAACGAGGAGATTCAAATCTCGTAAGCGTCGAGCTTACGGCCCTTTCAATTCCTGCGCCGCATCCCCAGCTGTTCTCTCACTTGCTCTGGCCCAGCATAGTCTGACCAGTGAGCAGAGGCATGCGCGGAAGCATGAAAAAGTCTCCGCAGGAAACCCTAGTGAAATTCACAGGGAAATGTTTGGCATGTATGGGGAAGACAGTTTGGTGCACATTCAAGGAGGCCGTGTGAACCTTGTTGACTCGTCACATTCCGGGCAACCAGTAACAGCTGCAACAGAACAAAATGTTACAGCCACTGAGCAGGCAATTCTCAACGACTGGCGGATCCATCCGGGAACCTTATCAGAGCAGTTCAACATTTCTTGTGGACAACGCTTCAATTCCGATGAAGAAGTGCAATCGGTTGTGTGCAGATGGCTGTATTCCCAAATGACAGAGTTCTATGAACAGGGTATATTGAAACTAGTGCCATGATGGGAAAAATGTGTTGAAAGACTTGGCTCCTATGTCGAAAAGTAGCTAAAAGATGTGGTTTCATTGTGTATAATTTATGTTGTCTTACCTATTCAGGGGTGCCCACATCCCTGACACGCCTACATCATGGGAATTTGATATCAATTCCAGAATATGATCACCGAAATTGCACTTGATACTAAATGTTTTGTAGATGGCAGCACTAGGATGCAGCCTAAGCAAAAGGCAATATATGGCTACTTCATGTGAAAGGTGTATATGGAATAACAGCTATAAAATATAAAAATCTTATCACAAGAAAGTAGGAGGAAGTATTAGTTGTGTGTGCTAAATACAAAATATGCATGCACAAAAAATTAAAATCTTATTTGAATCTTACCTCCATAAGAACTGAAACGTTGACCCCACTGAGTCATTTTCTGGCCATCCTTTCCATATTTAATGATCCGTGCGTTGCAGTATCCGTCCGACACAAAGAAGTCACCATTTGACATAACAGCAACACCTGTTGGTTTGCAGAAATGGGAATCATCATTTCCTGGTTTGAACTTTTCCCCTAGAGTTAACACTGGTTGGTTATTCCCCCCGTTAGGAGGAAATTTAAACACCTGATGGAGAGCTACATCCGTTATCCATACATTGTTGTCCTTGTCCACAGTAAGACCATGTGGCATGTAGAACCTACCCACAAAAAAGAATAGCCATGACATGTTGAAAACTAACAATAAAAAATGGAACTGCAGAAAACAAAGTCAAGAACCAATTTGCTTATTGTTAAATTTCAAAACATATTATTTAAGAGGAAAACACATTTCTAATACTGAAGAAGGCACTGTATACTCAGTATCTGTGTATTACTTGAAAGATAAATGCAGGACAAATATACCAGTAACCAGTAAAAATAAATTTTAATAGTTTCAGCCATGATTGTGGCTATAGGGACCATCTGTAAAAATTGCCAGCCTTCATGACTGACTGCTTAGCACATCATGCAATGATGCCAGAGGCCCCAGATTCTTTGTGAGTGTCCCTTCTTCATTAATTTCATCACTCATCTCCATCTTCGTGATTAGCCAAAACTGGTAGAAAAGAAAAAGTAAAATAAACAAAATCTATCATCAAATGTGTAAATATTGAAAAAACATATGAAAGATCCAATATTTTCAATTTTTTTCATGTATACAACTATTTGTATGTGTGTTGAACTTACAGATTGTTTCCCCATTCACGAACAACACTTCCTGTCGTACTGTTGAACACAACAACAGTGTTTTCCTGAATGGCTCCCAAATAACCCTGATTGTATTCATTATTCTGTGTGAAAGTTTGAGCACCCCATACTCTGTCACCTCGATGAAATACTACAACATTCCCAGCAACATCAATACTGACTGCCGATAGCTGCCCAAGTTGTTTTTTCGGATCTGGCCAGTTTGCATCCACAGAAAATCCTATTTCAGGAAAAAAAAAAAAGTTACATAAATTAATGCAATGAACAGGAGAAGTAATTTTTGCATTTAAACTTGAAAAGTTAATGGCAAAGTGTTCAGAAAATTACATACACAGATAGCATAACAGAGGGTTGAAATTCAGGAGAAATTGAGCAGACATTTTTCCTTTCTTTCAGAGTTACACTATTATATCCGGTATGAAATTCAGTGTATGGATTTCAACCACTTCCATGCCAACTGCACACTTAGTTTTGACAGTACACCAAAATATGGGTCTTTATCAGGTTTTGAAGCCTGGACTGTTTAAACAAAATATGGCATAAACAATTGTCAAGGAATCTTTAATTTATCATCCTAATAGAAAATTTTGAGAAAAACCATGAGTGTGATAATGATATCAGTCATTTTATGGCAAATTAAAAGTTTGCCAAAGCCATTCAAGCCCACTTTCTGCTGATAGGCCAATCTGGACTAATAAAAAAGTGCTTCCCTGTGTTTTGCACCATGCCATAAAGGCATATAGGGGGTGTGGAGTAAGGGCCGCACACTTTCTTGATCACAGCCGAAGGTGAGGGTGATGTGATATTTCACACACATCTGACTAAATAATTCAATGAAATTATGTACATTAAGGAAGAAACTCGTATACTTGTAGAAAGGGAAGAATATACTTCAATACAAATAATATCTGCTTGAGGTCACCCTTCAAATATTTTTCCTATATTAGTTTTTTATAGTTTTGCTCTTAACCAAAACTTTTGTTTGGGGGTCAAACAACATAATGTATTTTATCTAATTTTTCAAAATATGTGCATTAAAATCAGACAAGCTGAAGGTAGAAAAAGATATAGCAATACAGCTTTTTTCTTTCTGGTGAAAAAAGTTCTGGTACCCATCACGACTAAGTTTGCTAACTTGATACAAATGATGTTTTGTTCATGCATAGTTCATAGGAGGTACTGAAAAAATTGTGATATATTCATCCACGGGTATTTTTCTACATTTCTTTTAATATACACACAACATGTGCTTAAGTATCCACGTACCTGTTTATTTCATACTGAAGGACGTTTCGTTTACATGACAATATCTTACTGCATCTAAAGTCCCGTAACATGAATGATGAATAGATTATACTCACTATGAAAAAAAATGCATACCACCAGAAAAAAAGAACTTCATTCAATTTTCTTATTACACTCTTCCCTCATTATGGGAAAACTTACCAGATGGTTTTAAGTGTTGTTCGCTGATTTGATTGTTCGGTGTAGTGTTTACAGTTTGCCTTAGTGGTGCTTTTCCAGTTGGTACCGACTGATTTTCATTTAGCGCATCATATCTAATGTTCAGGTCTGGCATATAACCACCTTGTTGCTCAGAAGGGTATCTTGGTCCATGCTTGTCTTCATAGTCCACATAACCATAGTCTCCGAAGTTCGAAAGAGGGTATGCATTGCTATATCGGAGAGTTCTCTTCTTAACAAGTAGGCTGGAAATCCAACCACTTGGTTTTGTATTGGTATTACGTGCCTAGAATAAATTAAACCACTTGAATTACGATATATAACATTAACTTACAATGAAAACCAATGCTGGAACAGACAATTTGAAAAAATAACACTAAATATGCTAACCAAAGGAGTCCTTATTTCAGTAATAAAAAAACAAACTAAAATGTGACGTTTCAACCCTATATCAGGTTCTTCCATACATTTTTATTTCCTGAGTCTGAGGAAGACCCTGATAAGATTGAAACGTCACATGTAACGGTATTTTTACTGAAATAAAGTCTACCTTGGTCAGCACATTTAGGGTATTTTCTATTATGGAAACATGTTAATCATGTTACCATTCGACAATTTCAACCTGTTATCTATATCTCATTCATATTAATGGAAGATAGAATTAACATTCAATGGTTGACTAAATTTGCACATTAATATTGCTAAATATTGTATAATGAAATAATAATAATAAACAATTTTTAATTAAAAAGTAAAGAAGTAAAGTGTTCCCCTGTGCATAGCACCACGCCATGAAGGTGTATAGGGGGTGTGGGGGTAACGCCCCACACTTTCTTGATCCGGTCGTGAGTGGGGGTGATGTGATCAGCATCACGCCCCTGACCGCCTTTACCCCCCAGGGTTTCCCCCAGGTACCCATGTTATTCGACGCTGGGTCTTGCAAATTTGATACTATGTTTACAGACTGCTTCAATAGAGCAATCTGCACTTACATCAGAAAAACCTATGAATATTTCTTGGAAATTTCCAATGGAGTGTAAAAATCCAAATGTTGTTCCATATTAATGGACATATTATGTAAGAAAGTCAACAATAACAATCTCAACTACGCTTCCAAATTGATATTGTATCCAGCTCCACTACTGAAGTACTCTCAAACTCGTGATACACAACATTAAGTGAAAGTTTAAGAACACAGCCTTGAGAACCCATGTTACATATACACACACACAAAGTTGGTTTGCAAATGTCACAAAAAAATCGACTTACTTGTTCAACCTGGTCCAGTTTTGAATATGCAGCAATGACATAGCACTGCAATGCAAAAAGGATGTGTAAATTCATCTTCATTGCTCCGCTGAACGATTCACAGGAACTAAAAATAAAACATTTGTGTCAGAAAACATTTATACATTATGAGTACAAGAGATCAAGTATGTTATATGATGATCTCTTACAATAAGATGTATTCTTGGCCCTCTTTTGTTTCTTATGTACATAAATGATTTACCAAATGTTATACCCGAGGCAAATGCAATATTATATGCCGATGATACAAATATTATAGTAACAGACACTTCCAAAGATGCTCTACAATCTAAGGCTAATAATGTATTAAACAAATTAGATGACTGGTTTTTAAATAATAATCTACTCCTCAACAGCAAAAAAACAAATTACATTACATTTTCTACAATCCAAACCAGAAACCAAATAAGCCTCAATCTAATATCTGGGAATACACAACTAGAGCCTAAAAAAAATTCAAAATTTCTGGGTATCATTCTGGATGAACACCTTAGCTATACAGAACACATAAACACGCTACAATCAAAATTAAGTAGTGTGTGCTATGCCCTTCGAGAAATGGTAGACATCTCAAGCACCCAAACTGTAAAGTGCCTCTATATGGCAAACTTTGATGCTTTACTAAGATACGGTATTATGGTTTGGGGTAACAAGGGCCACTCCATTGTCCTTTTTATGCTTCAAAAAAGAGCTGGAGTAAAGAAAACGTATTCATGTAGAACTCTTTTCCGTAAACTTAATGTGTTAACTCTCCCCTGCATATACATTTATGAATGCTTAATTTATGTTAAGCAAAATATTTCCAACTTTGCCAGAAATGAGGAAATACATGGCCTAAACACAAGAAATAAAGACAAACTTCACATAAAACACTGCCGCCTTAACTTATGTAAGAAAGGTCCCTTAAACTCTTCCATAGATCTCTACAATAAACTACCACAAGATGTGAGGAAAGAACCAAAATTGATGATATTCAAGCACAAGATAAAATCAATGCTTCTGAAGCATGTTTTTTATTCTATAGCTGAATACATGGAAGCGACTTTTACATAAGACAAATGTACATAATGTAGTATAATCACATATTATTCTTGTAAAATTAAATATCAAATGAAAGTGGATAATTAGTATCACCTAGAAGTAGGCTGCAATGTTCTATATCTTCTCATGTTATATTTTTTTGTGATTTTGATATAATACCAGAGTAAGACCCAATTTTTTTTACAATTTTTGGCTATATATTTTGTATTTGTAAAATCTATTAATGTAATATTGTATTGTAATGTAAGTATTGACATGTCCTATAGGCCTATTGTTAAAATGCGGGGGTCACATGTGCAAATCGGAAAAAAAACCTGATGTCAGTGGATTGTTGGTTTTTTTAGAGCTGTATCGCATTGTTTTACGAACAAAATTTTAACTAAGCTTGCCTAACCTAACCTTACCGGAAATGGTTCATGGAGCTATCCGTGAATGGTTTGTGGGGCTACCCGTGCATAATGTACAATTTGCACACGTGACCCCCGCATTTTAACAACAGATTCATGATTAGAAGGCCAAAATTAGTTAGTATAGGCTACCGAATATTAACGAAATTGGAGACATTCTCTATATTGTATACCCCTAACACGGCCCCGCCTCCGCTATGCTCCGGCTTTCTCTATAGCCTCCCTGGAGTCACCTACCCCCAAATGAGCCCCAAACTTTTAAATCTGAAGAAATCAGTTTCCAGGATACAGAAAACTTACCTGAATTTCACACAAAACACCTTCCCGATGTTAGACAATACTACAAGAACTTATTACGGTACGTAGTTTCTTCTGTAGAAATGAAGAAATTTGTCCGAAGGATAGTAAACTAGTACCAGAAATTATTGTGATGTTAAGAGCCCAAAAACCTGGCCTGCCTAACCTAACCACAAAAGCATTTAGAGATGTTGTTTGAACTCTAAGAGCCCTAAACCTTACTTGCTTAACCTACCTCTTCACACAACACACGTGACCTAGATGGCAGCAGCAATCTGTAACCAAGACAACAGGAAACAAATGGCTGATTGCAAGAGAAGAATAATATGGTATACAGAAGCGAAAACCATTCTCAAGCACACAGTAAGTAATCACTAAACTCTGAAGTGTGTGTGTTAAGAAGACAAATAGAAATCGAACCATGAAAGAAAAAAAATACTTGTACCGTGATGAAATCGGAATTAAACAATCGGAACTTGGTCCAGGCTATCAGCATGTATTACATCCTTAGTACGTAATTACTAAAATAACTAGTACAAACAAATATTATACTCATACCTTATATCATCACAAAATTTTCCTAGGTATCACTGTCGTTTCGAGCAAAAGATTTGTTACAAATACTTCGATCTGTGCTTATGAATATATTTAGAATCCAGTACCAGTACATTGCCAATAAATCCACTCTCGATTGACTGTCAAAAATTAAAATAGCGTTACATCTACACTTTAAGACCCAATTATCGTGTTCACTTTTAAAAGCCACTGCATATGAAAACTATGCATTAAATGTTTACTCTCGGCAACTTATTTCTTAACAATGCATTTTAGTTTTCCATCACCAGCTGTTACATTTTCAACACCATTTACGTACAGAGACCTCCATGTTGTTAGTGTTGCCATAAGCAACATCAATGTAGCCAGGAATTAAAACAAGAACATTCCCAGGCGGTTGACACTTGGTGCTACTCCCGAAAAGCCGGTAACGGGATCAGTAAATAAAAAAAATAAAGAACACTCCGATCCTAAATATTCGGGGAATTCCAAATGATCATGTGTTTCAAAGTGGTTATTCTCGGTGTTTTCTGCACAGAAAGTATCTGAAATTTATGGTTGAGTTGAGTTGGTGGTTTTAAGTCCACTTTATGTACATTAAGGCTAATCGGGACTGGACCTACAGCTTAAAGTGCGATCCGAACCAATATGTGTCTCCACCGGGTATCGAACCCGGGACCCCTTGATTACAAGGCAACGGCGCTACCACTGCGCCATCTGAAATTTATGGGGGGGAAATGACAGTTTTATCCCAGAAACGCAAAAACAAGCACTTAAGTAAAAGGGAAATAATGTGTAGAATTCGAGATTTTGACAGTGTTGGGAAATTTTGAACATTTCCCGTCCCGAAAGTCGAGATTATTTTTTTAAAAAGTTCCAATCCCGTCCCACAATCACAAAGTCGTTCTCGGTACTAGCCGATTGATGATATTAGTGAGACAGGGGCAGGTTCAGGGAGGTGCAGGGCTCAACGGTACAGTCAACGGCAAAGATAATAGTAGGCAAATTGTCAATCACTATTTACATACAATCATTTTCCCACAATGTGACGATCTCGACCATAAATTGAAACAAAAACGTCAATAACCAGAGGAGAATATCTGTTTCGCATTAACAGAATTCGTACAGAATGTAGAATAAAGATAATGAAAATAGTGGTGGACACTTTACCTACTCTTTGCCGTTGGCTGTATATTCAATATAATCCAACGCAAAAGTACAGCACCTAGCCAAAGTAATAGCATGACCATTTTCATTCAGTCTATTTTCCACAATGTAATGATCAGTTGAAATAAAAACGTCATAAGCAGAGGACATCTGCTTCCCATCAACAGAAATTAATTCCTTAAAATAACGCAGTGTGTAGAATAAAAAGGAATGAAAACAGCACTACTCTTCTATTACATTTGCCGTTGGTTGTCACAAAATGCAAAGATATTTCCACGTAGTAATCTGTGAGGCAAACTGTTCGTTCGTTGTTACGCTCACACATTTTGTTTTACAAAATGGGAGGCTCAAAATTGGAGCAAAACGCCTTCGAAGCAGTTGGTAACCTTTGTATCTGTGTCGGTATCAAGGAAGTAAAATTGAACATTAATATAATCTAATCATCATTCATCCTCATCGTTGCCATATCGAAAGGGGGCGCCCGCAGAGTGGGCTCTTGCCCCCCGTGAGATATCAGAGAAAATTTCAAGTAATTCGAAACCGCTATGCTATTGGAAAATCTGAAAAAATGCATGCTTAGAATTCCTTCTAGAGCATTCGTGTGAATCTTTGTGTAGTTCGCTTTCGCTGTTGTCTAGAGTTTTAATAGACTTACGGAACAAAATGCCCTAGATTCTAGAGTCCACAACAGTGTTTCTCACAACCGCCGGACAGCGGCTCGGTACCGGGTCGCGACAGGTTCTCCTGAAGTTTGCGACTTTCAGCCCAAGCTGGCAACAACTTGGAAAAATAGGCTTTCCTTCGGGGTTCACCAGCGATAAGAGGAAATTCTCTCTCACCAGTGTTGGTAAGACATCAAAACCGCTAAGAGGGGACTGTCACCCGTGTAGCCTCCAAATTTACAACCATGAGGCCGTTCTCGAGTAAGGACGGGAAGGGTGAAGCGACTTACAGCTCGATCTGGCGACCACCTGAAAATATGCCCTTTCGTTCGGCGTTCAACATCGATTATGCCATAATTTATTTTTTAATATTAAATTTCAAGGTTACATATTAATTAACGCGTAAAGTTTTAAAAACTTAGTGAGCAACGAGTAAAGGCCCAATCACACGAAACTGGATATACAGTTAGTTGGTGCTGAACTGGCAACCTGCCCGGATGTGATGGCTGCCTGCTTGACTGGTTTGGAGGATGTTCTAACTGCTAGTGGCTTTCTTGGACTGGATTCTGTGGAACAGCCAATCAGAGCAAATATTGGCCATGTGAGGATAATCTGTGAGTTTGTAAAGGGGAGTTTTTTGTCCGTGATTTCCGAGTGTTTGCTGTTTTAGTTTCTCGATAAAAAAAGGAAAGAGAGGACGTTCAGTGCATTCGTTTTTAGTTCATTAATATTTAGATATTTATGCAAAGCGATGAGATGTGTACGTGACAAATATGATTAGCCGAAAATGAAAATCCTTATTATTTTAAAGTGCATTAAATTAAATGTTTGATTTCTTTTTAATTTATAAATGAATCCTGCGAATCTCATATTACATACCCGACTTCATTAAAAAGCTTCTTCGGTACGCATTGATTACCATTTTTTTCGAGCCAATCTCTAGTCCATAGTTTTCATTTTTAATTTTTCAATAGAAGCACAAAGCAGAATTCTCCTACAACATTCTTCATCATTCTTCAAATTGCTCGTCCATCTTTACAGATTGTCTGTTCTGCGCAATGTCTTATGGGAACAAAAAGTCTATCGACAAGTACGGTAACAAATAACGTGTGAGGCGAAAACTAAAGTGGTTCCGGCGAGAGAATGGACTTGAGGAAACCCAGACTTTCCGCCTCCAGTTCAAGGGGGGGAAAGCGGTGTTGCTACCGGTTCCTACACGCCTGATTTTTGTCCGGTCGTACACGACACGTCTTTCTGTCAACATACACCCTTCGCTCGCATTTCAGAAAGAGGCAGGGAATCTGAAACCCATTCGCTTGCTACGTGGCGGCAACCATTAGGCTTCGCCGTGCTGGCTTTGATGAGGGCGCCACCTGTTTCGAAAACGACCCAAAACAAAAAAAATTGGCAACACAGGATACCACGACAACTTCCCCTCCACGCGGCTACTGGACAAAGCCGATTGGTTCAGCTGTTCATGTGACCCTCCTTGGCTTTCGACGGAAAATACAAATATAGAATTTCCAAGTCCGTTCTCTCGCCTGAGCCACTTTAGCAAATGGGTAGTCAGTCCAGTGCCAAGTAGGGCATTCAGTCCTACTGGAAATCTAGTTCCGTGTGATTCAGGCATAAAATCGTTGGGATTTGGTCATCGACTTTTTAATAACGTATTTACGGGCAACGGGCTCAGGAAGGTTGAGAACCACTGCTCTAGAGGAATTCTGAGCATATGTAAATTTTCAGATTTTGGACTATCACAGTATTTCGAAAGGAATGGAAAAATCGAAAACAGCTGCCCTGACGTCGGCCAAAAGTCGAGCCGAGCCTTAAGCTTGATTCACATATACGCTGAGGTAACGCTCAGATCAGCATCCGCTCACGATGCGGTCAAATAGTGTTGAATAATTTTTAAATAGAATACTCCCTGAACGTGAGCGGAGCGTGAGGGGACAGTGACCTGAGCGTTGATTGAGCGTAGATGTGAATCGAGCCTTACTCTGCCTCCCAGTGCTCGAACTCGAAATACCTAGCGGGGGGAGAGGAGTTTGACCAGTTTGGGATAAGATGGGGGATGATAGAATAGTATGAGAAAATGCAGTTGGTGGGGCTCATACTTTGAGCACTGCTGCCCCCTTCCTGAGAAAAATCTTGCGGTCGTCCTTGTCCAAGAGTGGTAGAAAAGCGAAGTAACATGATGGAAGTAAAATCAAAAAAAGTTTTTTAAAAACCTGAGCACTGTATTTTCTTTTCCTTTTAACAAATTGTACTCCCATGTTTCTTTACGATGTCCATAGACTATGTAGAAATAGACCCACAGACATATGACCTGATCGCCAACTTTATCATGGGCGTCGCCAAAAGCATTTGTAGGTGAGCCAGGCGGTTGCTATAATACTGAAAAGTACACTAGCGGCGATTGGGTGCCAAACCTGGGGTCAAGGACAGTTTGCTTTCTCTTAGTAGACAAGGCTTAGCATTCAGAAGCCATAGTGCGGGAGCAAAAAGTACAACTGCCCCCTACTCTCATCCCCTAATCGCCGCCACTGGTACGTACAAATAATACAATTATGACATTAATACTTCTAATAACTAATAACAGTAAAGCATATTTTATTGCCAGTGTATTAATATAATTATTATGTCCTTGGTGAGATTCTTCTATTCGATACACCAGGAGAACGAAAACCCTGCCCAACTTTATTTTTTGACATTTCATGGCATTAGTGGACCAAAATCCATAGTTATTCTATTTTCTTATTACTCCTCATTTCATAAATCTTTGAACGTTAGGGCAATATCTGTCTGAGTCATTAAGTTTACGTTCTCTCACGTAAAGGATCTTATGTTTCGAATTTTTGAAGTTCATGGAGTGTTTTGATTTAATTTTAAAAATAATTGGTAGTATATGAAACATGAAGTTCTGAACTGATTCCTACATTTGACGCTTGAAACGAACGGTGCCAATTTGTAAGTCGAGAAAAAAGGGGTTGACTTAGAACTCTACTTCGAGACGTCCATGAACAGTGGCGTCGATTAGGGGTTGATGCAAGGGGCAGTCCCACCAACATGACCTGGTAATGTTAATTCTTTTTTACCTAGAGGAAGTAAACTTCCCTTGCCTCCTTGGCACCTAATCGGCGCCTCTGCCCACGAACCTTATCAAACTGCTTTGATGAACCTTTCTTTGTGTGTGTGTGTTTCGTGTTGTTTCCTAATCTCAACAGTTTAGTTTCATCATCGCATCTCGAAGGAGAAACAATGGATGTAATTTCTTCGTGAGAACTGCATTCTGCATTTGAATCCCTACCAGGGAAGAGAGGCGTATAAAAATCCGCTATTTTACGCAAGTTTAATTTCTTTATGGTAATCATAGCATACAACGTTTAAGAAATTCAAGGTCACGTACATAAAATGTTGCTTGTAGCACTGTAATACAATGCTTTATGGCTCTCAAGCCTTTCTATGAGCTCAAAGGATCGAATATGGCGAGCGGGGGAAGGGGGACCACAAGAACAAGAAATATATGGTGAGTCATGTTCGTTGGCTCTTTTAGCGGTTAGGTTTCGTAATTTTGGGTCACAATAATTAACAGTGTGCAACTTGCAGAAATTTTATAGCAATGCACCTGGTTAAATGTGTACGCCAAGAATTTATAAAGTTCACCTAAGTAGCTACCCAATGTCGAAAATTATCCTAGTGCAAGTTTATGAAATTGTTCTTACCACTCGCTTCATGGTCTAAGATGTGTGCACACCAGCTCTTGGTATGTGACCTTGAAAGTTGAAGATATAACTTGTGCTCTGCCGCCATTTTACCTTCTTGCAATTAGAATGACGAACTCTCCCGGATTTGACCATGAAAAGTCCTGCTTTTCAGGCAGGGTTACCAGATGACCATGGCAAGAAAAGGGACATGCTGCAAATAATATGAGACTCACACATTTTCAATTAAAATTATGATGATTTTGTAAGTCAATTCTTAACTACAAAATTCCTAAAGTTGACACTAGTACATGTGCTTTCAAGAATTCAATTTTGTTTCAGATTTTCAGTTTTGGTCAAAATATAATTATAAAAATCTTTCAAATTCCACTGAACTGAATCAATACAATAACTTTTACACATAAACTATAGTGGAGTAGGTCTAAATCGATATAAATTCCATGTGATTTTCTTTTTCCAACTGAAAGACATATTTCATTAATGAAAATTATGTGATTCTCAATTTTCAGGACATTACGATTTTTAGATCGTATTTGGACGCCCGACACAAGAACATGTCTTGGAAAAAGAGGACGTTTATACTCTGTCGCAGGAGTCTGAAGCAAGTACTGGCTCGAAAGGGCACGACCAATGAACGTGTGAGAGGGTGGGTACAACGCGGCTGCAGCTACCAGCTGTTTTCAACAGTGCGCACTACTTTGCTCCGCCCACTCGCTTTCTCCCATTCTCTACCGTTATGCGCGGTGTTGCCCCACAAACTCCTGAGACAAGCCTGTGGTAAGATTTGTCCGAAACGCCTGGAATCCTGCATCAACATAAAATGCATATGTTAGTATATGCAGAATAATTTTTGCAGTGCTACATACAATAAGTGAAATCAACATGATAAAATAATGAATAAATGGTTAATTAATAATAAATCCGAAAAGCGAGTAAAATATGAAAATTTCCAACCAGAGCAAGGGAAGATTTTTTTATTAACTTTTAACTTTAGCCTTCAGGAAGCCGTATGCACTGGAAAGCCGATATATCTGGAAACAATTGGGCAAGAACGAGGCAAGAAAAATAACTAAGGTGATCTTGTAGTCTGTTGAAAATTTGATCATTTTCCTAGTCTAGCCTATGTAAGTTCATGTTCACGATTATCTCGAGATCCAATCGACAAAGAAAATAGAAATTTTATCCGAGCACTAAGAAGAAATGTTTCTAGAGAGCCACTTCCTGATATTTTCATTTACTGGATCAACGTCCCGGAAATAAATAAATAAATTTTAGACTTGAAATTTCTTTTTTTCCTCGACTGGACCACCAAAGCTAACAATCAATTTAGAACTACCGATACCTAGAATATCTCGGCAAAAATTCAACCAAGGAGACGTGCTGGTCATTATTCGCTCACGTTCACAACACATCTGTTTCTAGTATTCCTTCTCTACGCAATTACTAGTGTCGTAACTTAAGAAAATGGTTCAATTATCTTGTTTCCTTGCACGGTCCGTGATTTAAAATGGCGGCAGCTCGTATTAGATCTGCTTTTAAGTACTTAAATGACTCTGCGTGCTCATTTGTTCCCTATAAGTATCCTGTTGCCCTCCGTCGCATCGTCGCGCAATACTAGAAGGCAAAAATTTACAAAATTCAAACGGATTAGCCGAGGTTCCCCTTTACATTTCGACCATTTTCGCAAAGAAATCGTAAATGAATAAATATTGCATGTGAGCCTTATTTGTACATGAAAATGAGATTGCTTGGGCCAACTATATAGTTTCACAACACCGTATAGTGCAATGTAATTTCATGCATGATCTTTCACATACAAACTTTGTGTAACGGGACACTCCTTGTTGTATCGTACCTTTCCGGTAAGGTTAATGGCTACGGAAAATGTGAGATAGCAAAACTGCAAAATTATTAATTACATTCACAAGAAAATTATTTTAAAATTGTAAACCAAAAAATTGAAAGACTAAAACAGAAAGAAAATATAGTTGCACGGTAGAAATGAATTTGAGTCAGTGAATGTAGACATTTTTAAGTACTTTCAAGCATAGACGCGCGCAGACCCTGTGATTAGGGGAAGGGGGGGGGGGCAAAAGCATTGATGAAAGTTCAGTTGGGAAAGAAAAATCTAATTAATTTTATCTCACTGTTTTCGTTTTATCCCATTGATGGGTGTGCTCATATCGTATATACACATGAACCTCCTCCCCCCGTCCGACAGCTTAGCAGTAGTACTTAGTTGTTGTTACTTCTCTCCGTGGTAATTTACAATGCAGTACAGAAAACAAATTGCGAGCGAAGCGAGCAAGAAAATTTTCAGATCCAAATTTGTGCAAAATGAAAACAGAATTGATTTAATATGGCGCAAAACTTTTCATGGAGCGGCATGGCATTGTCTTTTACAATTTTTTTTATTTAGACCATTCAGTGTCTAGGACCAACTCCCGCCGACCCCTAGCTGTGGCTTTGAACTTGACAAGACTGCAAGAAAAGCAGATATTGCGAGCGAAGCAAGCAAGAAAATTTTACGAAATGTACTTTTATTTGTATAATATTTGAAATCGAGGGGGCAATTGCAGATCTGTGTCCCCCCCCCCTCTCCTTGCAGATGCTCTTGGCCGTCAAGAAATAATGCAAGAAAGACATGAAAACAAATTCCATCTTGAATATTCTTTCGTCCTGCTACTCTTAGATTCTGCTAGTCTTGCTTTCCTTTACTTCCATGTTTGCCCCCTAAAATTGATTTCTGTCCAAGGTTGGGGGACAATGCACCCACCCTGCCCGCCTGTGGTTGCACCACTCCACCCCCCTTCCCCCGTAGTTGCTTTGAACTTTCATGGGTTTGAAAATACATTTTCTTTAAGAGTATAATATCATTTAATAGCGGCGATAAGTTTCCTCTATCCTAAATTTCAAGGTGAAAAAATAATAATATAGGAACATGGACGTCTGGAAGGGGCAGGGGGTAAGGATGGTCATATCTCCCCCTTAGAAATCGAATGTCAACCTAAAAGTACATTTTCACACACATAATTTGATTTCAGTCATAGTAATTTAAATTGATTATTATAATGTGGATGCAGGAATGCGATACCCTCCGTAGAAAAAATCTGGACGTCCATGATTAGGAAGGGGCATTTGCCCCTCCTTGCACCCCCCGTGCGCACGCCTATGCTTTCAAGATCCTCTTGCACTCTCAAGAGAAACTCGAAATAACATAGGAATGTAAGGGGTGACCCTTTCCGAAGACACCCAAGTGTCGACCTTCCTTCCAAGTACAGGGTGGCCCAAAAGTCAGTTTCCCCTAGGAGAGAACAAAATTATGCTCAGGGGAAACTGATTTTTGGGCCACCCTGTAGTACACCCTGCACTGCATTTTGCGGACTAACGAGACTTTGGCGTCAGTGCTCACAGCCAGTAAACTCCTCTGTGGGACTCGTGTTGTGTTGTCCCCTATGTGAATTGATTTAAATAAGGTTGATTTAAATCAGGTGATTTAAAAAGAAATCACTGATTTAAATCACTTTAACTCGTAATCATTGAATGGTGTTTATTAGCCTATAAGAAAGGAAAATAAAGGAAATAAAATATTTGTACTGATGGGGTGAAGCTCATACGAAAGGAAATGTAAACACATATTTCTCTTGATTTAAAATTCAATAATTTTAAATAGCAAACCTTTTGTATGGAAAAAATATACAAAATATTGGGTTGGTGCGAATGAAATGTCCGGCCCAGGTGCGTTATTGCCAAAGGCCAAAAAAATCCAACTACAATACCTGGTTAATCAAAATAGTCGCCGTCTGCAGCCACACACTTTTGTAATCGCTCAGCCAACAATTGGATTCCATGGCGAAAGAAGTCTGGAGTCTGCGACGCAAAGATCTCCTGAACGGCATGTTGCACCGCCCGATCATCAGCGAAGGTTTTCCCTGTTAGGAAGTGATCGAGATGCCGGAAGTGATGGTAGTCAATGGAAGAGAGGTCGGGAGAATATGCTGGATGAGGAAGGGTTTCATATTGCAACTTATGGAGAGCCTGCACCGTCCTTTGTGCGACATGTGGGCGAGCATTGTCGTGCAACACGAGGACACCATGTCTGTGGACAATTGCTGGATGCTTGTGCAGAAGTTTGTGGTGCATTTCATGGAGTTCAGCACTGTAACAATTTGCATTGATGGTTTCACCTCGCCTGAGAAAGACATGATGGTTCACACACACGATAGACCACCATACCAGCAACAACACCTTCCGTGGGTGGAGAGGTGGTTTCGGAAACCACCCTGGATGTTGATCACGATCCAACCATTGTCCTGATCGTTTATGATTGTCATAGCATATTCCTTACACTCAGAGAACTGCACACCTCCAGACGGCGAGTCTTCTTGACCGGTGTCAAATCATGTGGTACCCGTGAGTCCAACTTTTTCACTTTACTGATCGCACGGAGCCGCCAAACGACAGTGGTATGGTGTATGCCTAACTCGTCTGCAACGGCACGAACACTTTTCCGAGGGTCCGATTCCAAGGGGTTCCTGAGGAGCTCATCCGAACATGATGTTGGTCGATGGCCACTGAGTTCATTTTGCAATGCTGTGTCACCAGAACGAAATTTGACAAACCAGCGGCGAATGGTGCGTTCATTTACCATTCCTGGCCCAAATGCACTGTTAGTGTTTTTGGCGGCTTGCTGAGCAGAATGTCCCATTTGAATTCGTAAAGACAAATCACTCGCAATTGTGTGTTCTCCATGGTGCACTTTCAGATGACCCTGTTCAGCAACACACTGCCTCCTGACTGTCTGGATGCTCCATCCTGTTTGCTGGACGTATACAGAGTTTATGACGTTAGACCCGTGACCTCAGTCAATCCCTGTGTTGTGTTGTTGAGGTGAGTTTCCCACCAGACGTCAAAGCGGACATTTCATTCGCACCAACCCAATACTAATAATGTTAAACCATAAATAGTGCCATTATCATTAAACTGTAAATAAACATGGAAGCTGATATTTTTGAAACTACCTTAAAAAATCTCCAAAATTCAGCTACAAAGACTATGAAAATATTTAAGAATATTTTAAGTTACAATTATAGAGTACATCCAGAATGTTTCATTTTCACTGGAAGAAAAGTTACTGAAACTATTATAGTTTGCTTAATACAATCAACAAACATTTCCATAGGAGGTACAGTGCCAGAAACAGAAAAATGTACTTGTATATTTACACATATTTTTTCTTTGCTTTAATCTACTAACTGTTCAAATATTTTACATGCCCGGTTACTAGAAAAAGACTTTTTACAAAAAAAAACATATATCTATATGTATGATACCAAAAACCATACAAGCAATTTTAAGCGTGCTTTTTAAAAAATAAAAATTAATGATTTTTTAAATAAAAATCATATTTTTTTCCACCTGGTTGTCCCTATATATTTGTGATTCCCGCTCAATCCATCTCATCGCATCACCATTCAACCACATCTTCGCGATTAGCCAAAAGTGATAGAAACGCGAAGTAAAATAAACTAATCAATCAACCGAAATAAGATAGTAAAAATGAACAGTTACATACTAAAAAGGTTGAGAGGATGTGAAATGTTATGAAGATCGTGAGAAAAACTTTTAAAAAATCACGTTATTTTGCTACTTATGCTATTAAATGTGTTGAGCATATCATTTTATCGACTTTCAACCACTTCCTGGCAACAATCCACCTTCTCTGGCCTTACCGTGAATGCTTCCTACTGATAGATCTTTTGAATGAAAGTGCCAGGCTCACGGAGCGACGAGGTGTACGATGGATTGAATTTTCTCTTTCATACCGCTTCCAGCTCTGATGCGAAACTTTAGAAGAATAACAATTCGACGTAGGAGTAAGGGCCACGATTCCGAGAAGTGAAAATCTCTATGCGATCGACAAAATATGCACCGTCCCTAGAAGAGGCTTAAATGAAACATGCAAGGGAAAAGAAGTATGTCTGTGGGCGTCTTGACGGATAAAGAACCAAGCTCTTTCTTACCGGCACCGAAAGCTCAGCGGAAGTGCCGTAATTGAGAATTCATTCCCAGGGTTATAATTTTCATTTTGGACTAATATCCATTAGCGATACTTTCGACCTTATGTCATAAATTGATTAACTTGGATTTTGCGACCAGGAGTCAGGATTTGACCATTAGAATATACATATATGTATTAAAAATACATCACTTTTTTATTGATTGATTGGTTGGTTTTATTTTGTTTTGCCACTCTTGGCTAATCGCGAAAATGAGGATGAATAGTGATAAGATGAAATTGATGGCAGGAAAATCCAGTGGCGGCGATTAGGGGGGCGAGGGGGGCAGTTGCCCCCACCCAATTTTTGCCACTTTTGCTGCCGCACTATGCTAAACCTTATCTACCAGTTTTGGCACCTTGCCCCCCCTAGTTTTGGAACCCAGTCGCCGCCACTGGGAAAATCACAAACATAAATGGACAACACACAACACGGGCCCCACAGAAGATTATACTGGCTATAATGGGTCCAGACGCCAGTGCCTCGCTAGACTGCAAAATGCAGTCGAAGGTGTACCACGTGGAAGGGAGGTTGACATTCGGGCGTCCTCACAAAGGGTCATTCCTTGACACACAGCAAAGTTTACATTTGTGTTCTCCTTCTGTAAGACTACTTCGCCCCTTTATTTTTAAGAAATGTTTCTTAAATGCCATTTCGGATTAATTTCAACATTTCAGTTATATTTAATGCACATTTTGTCATTTTAGTACAATTCGTCTCTTGTTATAAGTATAATCATAGATTTGGTACTCTATTTTATAATATTTTCCATTACTGCCCGCACAACGCTTGAGACTGCAGTCTCTGCTATTTCTCTATTTTCCAATAGCCGTCAAACTGTTCCCAAGGTGCTGGATCCATGCCAAATGTCTGGATCTCCATTGGAAATCAAACCTTTACACCAAAAACTAGGTCCTTCAACGGAACGTAATGCAATAATTAGAGTTCAAAGCCATTCAGTCTTCTTCACTGACAGCGTCTCTTATCCCTGTTTAATATTAAAACAGTAATATCAATGAAATAGATATGGACGTGTACGTTCAATGTACATAGTCGTACTGAGACCCGAGAGTAACCATTTCTTAAGAGCACGATACACATAACTGCTAAAGTAATGAAAAATGCCCACTTGAGAATAGTTGATGCTTGCGTAAATTATTGGCAATGTCATAAATCATATAAGATTGGCATTGTACAGTAGGAAAACGCAATGGAAAAGATACAAATTGAATTCTACTGATGGCGTATTTCTTCAATATACAACGTGTTTCAAAAAGAATATACGTATTTCGCATGCATATATTTATTAAACTTTAAGACATACGAAGATGAAACTTGACACACATACTTACGAACCTCTCAAGTTAAGATTACAGATGTTCAATATGTCCTCCAGCAATGACACGAGTCCGACCCTGTGGCCGAGTGGTTAGCACATCGCGCTGCGACGCCAAGGGTCCCGGGTTCGAATCCCGGTCGCGCTTGGTTGTTTGTGAATGTCCATTCATCAATTTCATCATTTCATCACTCATCCACATCTTCGCAAATAAGCCAAGAGGCACAAGACGCGAAGTAAAATAAACTAAATCAAATCAAATCAAAGCAGTGACACGAACAATATCACATCGATACTCAAATTCCTCCCATACTCGGGCAAGCTTGTCCTTCGTCACCGATCCGGTTCTTCAACTCTTCCAGGTTCTGTGGGAGTGGTGGTACATAAACATTGTCTTTAATGAAACCCCACAGGAAGAAGTCACAGGGTGTCAAATCGCGGGGTGTAAGAGACGACCCCTTTCCCAGGATATTCAAATATCACCCATGACCCATCTGGACCCTTAAAAAAGTAAAACAAAATAAAGTGCTCCCCTGTGCTTTGCACCACGCCATGAAGGCGTATAGGGGGTGTGGAGTTAGGGCCCCACACTTTCTTGATCACGGTCAAAGGTGGGGGTGATGTGATCAGCACCACGCCCCTGGCCGCCTTTGCCCCCCCCCCCCCCCCGAGTTTCCTCCAGGTACCCATTTTACGACGCTGGGTCTCTCGCATGGTAGTCAGACGCCATAAAAACTGAACAGCTGCGGCTTCATGGCCATTATAATCCTCATTGGGTTTTATGTCTTGTTCATGTGTGTTTGTGATATCTCCCTCTTTCATCTTATCACCATTCATCTTCATCTTCATCTTCGCAATTAGCCAAAATTAGCAGAAACGCGAAGTAAAATAAAGGAAATCAATAGATAAGTTCACCTTCTATCGTCGTTACGTCGTCATCATAATAAAACAATCCATCGACCCAACCTCTATGCTTCTAATAACCTTGGTAAACAGTATCGCATTCAGTGATCATGTGATTCGTGCGTATCTTCCGCCATATGTCTCCAATAAACGTTTATTGATTTGGATCGAGGTATATTCCCGATTATTTATCTTTCATTTAGATGACTTAGAAGCGTAACGTAAGATAAAAGTATAATTTTCTTCGTGAATTATCTGCAAATAATATTTGGTTATGTCTTTTGCTTTTCAGTAACAACGATATGCATGTTATTGACTTGCCAACAAATATATTACCTTATTGAATATTACAACTCTTAGTTTTCATTGACACTTGAATATAATAATACTAATGGTAATAAGAAATGCTACCCAATGTGCATTGCATCGTGCCAAGAAGGCTAGTAGGTGGAAGTGATGGCACCACGGGGGGCAAGGGGGGGGGGGCAGCTCAATCGATCTGCACCGCCCCAGCAAACTAGAAAAATGGCATATGTTAATGCTCTTTTAGTCCAAAATTCGCACATATTATGTGTGGTATTTATGGGCATATTCAACATATCTGCCCCTAGAAAATGTTTCCGTTTCAACGCTCATTTTCTTTCCGGCGCCTTCGTTGATATGGAGCGTGGAGTTTAGTCCCACACATTCTCGATCTCGGTCATACTGGAGGTGAAGTTATGAGCACCACACTTCGGTTGCCTTAACCCCCAACGTTCCCATTGAATGTTAACAATGATATTTTTAAAGAGAGCCACGACAGACGGAGCGTGGTGCTGATCACATCACCTCCACCATTTCCGAGATCATGGCACCGTGCAATGCACCAGGCATGGCCTTACTTTTTTTTTTCAGAGGACAAGGTTTAGTCACAGGCTACTCCAAGCACCTAACCATTGCAGTATTTTTTTCTCCTTTTTTTACGTAGCTTTTCTGTCAATTTTGGCTACTCGTTACGAATTCAATGGCGATTGATTGATTGTTTTGGCTTATTTTACTTCGCATTTCTTCCACGTTTGGCTAATCGCGAAGATGAGGATTAGTGATGATATTGGTAAAGGAACACCCAGAAAGAACATACATGCCCAGGCCAGAATTCGAACTCGGGATTCCTGGGGTCGTAGCGTGGTATGATAATTACTCCAGCACGGAGGTTGGCTAATACCATAACTAAAATACTGTAGATCAATTACCAATTATAATATTTGCCATTAGAATAGAGATATAACAGCACCGTAGCACGTATTCATTATCTAGCTGATGTCAACTTAAGGTCATTGACATTGTATAAAAACAACTATCCTACCGATGAAATTATTGTCAAAAATGTTTAAAATGGATTGATTATTTATTGAATACCAAAGATTGATTGATTGATTGATTTAATTTATTTTACTTCGCGTTTTGTGCCTCTTGGCTAATTTGCGAAGATGGGGATGAGTGATGAAATGATGAAATTGATGAATGGACATTCACAAACAACCAAGCCCGACCGGGATTCGAACCCGGGAAATACCAAAGAATGTGTGAACTGTACAACAGATGTTCCGAAAGGGAACCAAAATTAGATATATTTCGCATGCCTATTGGGACATTCAAAAAAGATATTCAAGGAATGGAAGAATAAATGTCAACAATGTAAACATAAACGCAATTTTTGTAAATATATATTTCTTTCATAGTTTAAACTCAATTACATATATGTACGTACTTTCTAGTGTGTCAATTATTTACAGGTCATTTATTACACACATAATTAATATATTTCTATAATGTAAATAACTTCTATCCTTGATTTATACTGTGTTTATTTTATTTCCATATTTTATGTAATTTATAATATATTATATTAGTATCTTATATATATTGTACATGGTGGTAAAGATCTGAAATACTGAGTGTAAAGATAAATACGTTGTGCATTGTACTTAATAATTGAAATCTTGTATTCATGTAGGCTATTTTTGTAAATAATAGTTAGATATTTTATTCCACTTTCTTCAATTAACATGTATTATTATAACTCACTTTGTTAACTGTTGTATACACATATAATTTAGCGCTGACATGTTTTATGTTTATTTACATTTCTGCACAATAATATTTCTTATCAAACTGTAAATTTACAAACTCAAAGCAAGAAATGTAGAACACTGTAATTGGGCATTCGCCTGTTGTGATTAATAATAATAAATAAATAAATAAACATTTAGTCCAGGTGATGGAAAGTAAAGTCCTTGATCATTAATTTTAGCCTTATTGTTGTTAGTAGTGAAATGCATAAATATTCTCAAGCACGCAAAGCTCTATAATCGCATTCTGATACTTACCTTACCTTTCTCTACGTTCTTCGGAAATGAAGCAACTCCATGTTATACAACAGTAAACAAGTATATTGTGTATTTCATTTTAAACTTCGTAAGAATGTAAAAGATTGGATTGATCTTGTCCAGGCTTCGGGTTTAAGAAGGCTAGAGTTAGTTAGTTAGTTAGTGAATTTCGTAAGTCTTCCGGGGGGAGTTCGGGTCCCTACACTAGACACCCCTCTAAATACGTCCTTGTCGACTCACGATCTCATCTATTTCTCCTAATAGGCCTTATCGTTACGATTAACGTAAAAAATCTAAAAACACAATAACAAAATAAAGAAGAAAAATATAAAGGAACAAACAAAAATAATATTGATGAATGATCTAGACTAAGAGCAGTGTTTCAGTAATTGCAAAATGCTATCCAATAAAATAAGTTCTTTCCAGTCCTGAAGGGGTTGATGAACGAAAAATATAATATTTGTAAGGACCCTGTTTAGAGGCGAGAATTCCATTACGTTAACGGAAGAAGTTCGTGTTTCAGCCATGAATCAGTCTCGCTTGGTGCTGGGCTGGCGTTCTGCCCCCGAGGAACAGATCTGATGGCGTGATATGACGTAGTTGGATCTTCAAGTATGACAAAGTATGACGTCATCCTTGGCTTGGTTGGCGCGCTTACACAGCTGACTCTGGAACCCTGGTTTGTCGCTGCAAATCGTGCTGTACTCAACTGCCATATGCTTTTTCTCTATGTTGTTTTCTTGATGTCTCACCGGAACGTCACAAACTGCAAGCACAAATCCGTTTCCTCTAAAACAACCATATCTAAAAGGGGCGGTACTCTCCTCTTGCGGCCGGTGGAGTTACCTGAAGGAAAAGGGGGGGGGGGGGGGTTTCGAGCGATGTTGAGCAAGAGGGCTTCACGGGGCACTACCGATACCAGCAGTTGTAATATGTTGTTCTGTTGGGTTTTATCTTCTTTGTATTTATTGAAAGCGTATATAAAGGGGGTTATTGGGCATGAGCCCCGAAATATCCTAAAACAAAAAAAACGCTCCTAATGCTTACTTTTTTCATTGGGTGAGTCAGCGAATCAAGACCGTCACGGTTATTTCAACTTCAAAAATATGCAGGGCCTCCCCGATGGCGCAGTGGTAGCGTCGTCGCCTTGTAGTCAAGGGGTCCCGGGTTCGATACCCGGTGGAGGCACATGGCACAGTGGTTCGGATCCCACTTTAAACCGTAGGTCCAGTCCCGATTAGCCTTACTGTGCATAAAGTGGACTTAAAACACCAACTCAAACAAACCAAACTTCAAAAATATGCAAATCCTAGAAGACGGATTCATGCAATGTTAATAGGGCTTTATCCATTGCCTAGTGATTTTAACTATTCTTATTCTACCATTACGTTTCCGAAAGAGCACCTCTTCTCTTGTCTTCAGGTGAATAAATTTATTTTATTTTCACTGCCTGTGGAGATCGAACCTACGACAGACCTGCGATCTTACTCCAAATCCGGTGCACTAATCAACTACTCCAGGTGCCTCCGAAATTTATTTAAATTATGATACTCTAATTTTTTGTAGAGGAAACCATGCATGTTCGTTCCGCTATTTCGACCCATCTATTTCACCTTGGCGTGTGTACTGCTTGTGTTCATCCATCCTCTTCTCTAGAGGCCGTCCAGCCAGATTCTACAGGGAGGTTATTTCAGTCGTTTACCGCGAGAGCGTCGGCCGCTCGGCGGCCCCTTCATGCAACAGATCCCGGCAAATTGCGTTACAGGAAGTTCGTAACAGAAACCGCTTGTTTTGTAATGTTTCCACTTTTCACAATTACAGTTACAATTACAATTGAAATAAGCTCGCCCGCATTCACATGGTGTATGCAGTTTTGCTGGCTTGTAGGGAAGAAGAGAAAACTTCCTTGTTATAGCGGTGAAAAAACGAATCAAAAGCGGTATATAAAATTACATTTTGGTTTTAAAATTGTGAATATAATCCTAAATTTGATTTAAGAACTGCACTTGTTACACAAAATAAACATATCCCTTCTAATAGCACATTTAAGTAGTTACCAGGGTATTAAGTTTATTCCCGTATAAAGGGGTCCAGTTTTGCTTCTCAAATATTTTCAGCAGAATTAATCAATTTTCCGTGAATTGCATAACTTCACACTTCAGAAAGTGTTGCGTCGGTAAATAAACTCTAAATTTCGTGTATAAGAGTCTATTTCGCATTATTTCGTGACAAAACAGGGTAGGAAAATGCACACCTTTCAGAAACATGAAAAATTAACATTACAATGGATTATTTAACATTTCGTGTTTTCGTCAAAAACGAAATATGCATGCCTCTACTTATTACGCGTAACAGATTGCCACGTGGACATCAGAAAATATCAAGCATGTTCCAGATGCAATCTGATGGCTTTCTGAGCAGATTCATTCTTATTACATCACCATCTTTCAGCATGACAATCTGGACTCTGTGCGAAAAGCATACGGTTAACACGGCCATTATTGTTCCTTTCTTACAGAACCTTTGAATGAATGGAATATTCATTGCCTTGAGATAGCTCGGAAAACTAGTCGCATGCAAGATTCCACAAAACATATTTAATCATTTTACTAGACACATTGACGCAAACCTCAGTGATATATTAGCAAGCACGTGCGACTTTGATAACACATAGACTCTTTAACCCGCTTGTTACTCGCAGAACAACAGTGTTGAGAGCACTGTTGCCAAACCTGATGTGCATAAAAGAGCTACATTTCACATTAATAGAGCTAGATGACTTTCAAGGAGCTAGATTAACGAAGGCTGCATAAAGTGCCTCCTAGGGTAATTTTAGGTGTCGGAGAGGTGGGGGCACTGCTATTACCGTTAGCTTTAAAGTGATGACAATATATTCTTAGTTTTCACCGCCTAGATTTGGCGGCATCACCCATCTCAATAATCCAATGATGCTCAAATCGAAAATAAAGGATTTCCGGTTATAATATTGTCATCTTCATTTTGGCCACAGCGCTATATATAAAAATACCTGGGGAGGAAAAAGGGGGTGGGTGACGCAGCCTATATATGAATATCACGTTACGTGCAAAATGTACACTCATGGCAAAGATTGGTCTTTATGAGCCGGAGCCAGTGGTTGCATCATGGTGGGGCAGAGGGTCGGTGCCACAGTTCACAGTCAAACGAGTGCACGAAAGAGCCAGATCTGGCTCCAAAAGAGCGAAGTTGGCAACAGTGATCAGCAGTATGTGTACCACAGGCGTACGCAGGATCTGTTTTTCGGAGGAGCTGGAAATGTAAAGGTAGATATTACATAGTTGCGTTCTAGGGGATGGTGGGATACACTATAAAATTGTTAATAATTACCATTTTTAACATTCGTCTTAATGGTTGCAATCGGGGGTCTTTTCAAGAAGAGGTTTCAGTTACCGCTTTGGTTTTTCCCGAGTTCTTTGCTGCTTTTATTTGAAAATTTTGATTTTTTTCAAAAGTTCCGGAGGGGCTGTAGCCCCATCTTCCTCTGTCCTGTGTACGCCGATGATGTGTACACTGGATTGTTTACGACTATTTTTATTAATTTTTCTCATTAATTTTACGTGTTTTTCATGGAATAGATTTTTACGCACTGGTATAGACGAGGTTGTCAACATACGAGGGTTACACCAAAATTCATGGCAATGCGGGACATTTGGAAGGTTGGAAGGTTACGATATACGCTAACGTTTAATGTATGAACGTTGACAACATTGAGATCTGTATCAGAATAGAGAAAAAGACAAAATACGCGCAGTCACAGATCGTCCTGAACGTTGCATGTCGGCAGTTGCTTCTGTTCCACGCCCGAATGCTGCTGCCCACCTCGCAACAGTTCGGTATGGCAGAGCATCATTTCCTAAAGCTTCCACAAGCTCAGTGTGACATTCTATCGCATTCCTTCCACGCAGAACTGCTATTTTCACATAAGAACGCTGTTCACGCTGCGTCACTGACTTCCCACTTCCCTCAGTTCATTGTCTTGGCAGCCACTGTAATTTAGTCGCGCCACAATACATTGCATGCGACGGGGTCTCCACTGCATATTTTAAAATTTCTTGCCTGGCCCGCATTATCGTGGAGATAATTGGTTGCCATGACTTTTGTCGTAACCCTCGTATTTGGCGTTCTGTTTCAATTCTCAACGCTCTCATTGCGTAAAACGGAGTAAATAAACATGTTGATGTACAATTTTCTTCATAAAACTTATTATTTATGTATATATATATTGTAAGTTGTGTGTGTGTGTCTTTGTAGCTATTTTCATAATTTAAATACTGTTCTAGAATAACGTTATACACTTTCACATGGCTCATGTAAACGTGTTGTACTGGCTTTTTTCTGAACACTAAGTGCGCTTAAAATTAACTGATTAATAAAATACTTGTGTATATATGTGATGTATAGAGATCGGAAGTTTGGCAAAATGCCTCTTTTTATCTACTGCATATATTGATAATTTTTTTTCGGATATACGTTTCTTATGTTGTTTCGAATGTTTTGGAAGCCTTTTCATTTTGCCTATTTTGCCTATTTGGGACCCCACTGCCTATTTTTAATTATAATGCCTTTTTTTGCCTTTTTCAATGAAATTTGACATTTTTTTTAAAAAAATGTGTATATATATTATTTTTCTCCCAAAAAACGTTGTTGGCATTTATTTTTCTTCCGTTTATTATGTGAATCATTTTCGCCTTATTTAAGTAATATTGAACTCACGCATGTTTCAACATTGCTGAAGGAGAAAAGTGTGAGAAAAAAGTATTTCATGCAGAGTCAGGATATTGCCTTTCGGTTAACATTTCTTGTGCATGATTGACTGCTGAAGTGGACAGGTTGATTTCGAACACAAAGAAAATATTTCTGAAATCTCCCTCTCGAACCCGAAAATTTCAGGAAGTTGCGATTGAGCTTAGTTTACCTCAGCAACCAGTCTTGACGAGATAGGGAACCTGGATATCAGCAGCTATATATTATGCTAACAACCTTAAAGAAATCAGTGAGGTGATCGATGCTCTTCCAGAAAATGAAGCGGCTTCAATTCGTGAAGTGAAAAAACTCCTGTGCTATTCAAGTTTACTTTTGCACATTATGGTGCATTGCCAGAGACAATTACAATTATAGCATCTATGAAAATCTTCGAGGAATCTATGCAGCAGATGATGGAAGTGCCAGGAGAAAAGGGGTGAGCTGTTGCGGAAAAGTGCTAACGGGTAGTGAGTGCAAATGAGGACTTGAAACAATTGAAAACAATTTGTGATATTCTAAAAGGTGAAAATGCTGTTACCAAAATGAGTCCAGCTACATTAGCTTGTTCTATGTATGCTCCAATAACTTCTGTCGAAGTAGAAAGATCATTTTCTATTATGAAAAACATTCTCTCTGACAGACGACTATCAATGAATGTTTAGAACTTAAAAAACACCTTGTAGTTATGTGCAATCAAGACGGATAAAATTGAAATGCTCTTCCCAATTTAGATTTTAACATTTTGCCAGAAATTATAGATAAAAGTAAGCGACTTCTAAATGTGCCTTTTTTCGGTTTATTTTGCCTTTTTTTTCATTTTTAGTGCCTATTTACCACATTATAAATGCCTTTTTGCCTGCCTATTTTAACGAAAATAAATGCCTGAACTTCCGGGCTCTAGTGATGTGTATATACTGCATTTATGCATCGTTTTAAAATCAGATATTAAGTGAGTCAAGGAACCAACAATACTCCAGTTTAAAGAACAGAAGAGCTTCCGCTGTATCACTGGCATTCATAGCCGTGATAAAAGAAAAAAGAAGGTTAATGATCTACCTCATCACGAATTGGTACATAAATCTGTTGACGGGGGTTATCGACCCATGCATGTTTCCACATTTCATCAGTTAGTGTGGTGTTGACAAAAACCAACGAAATGAAAACCATCATTCATAAGCAGTGCCAGGAAACAATGCAACTGGATGGGGAAAAGATTGTGTTAGAAGTACTGCAGACCCATAATTGCTCATTTGGTGAAATTAGTATTGTTACAGCTAGTACTAACCAGTGACGTCACTAGAGTATTTCCTTCGGGATGGCTGAAGCTGGAAGGAATGTCTGTCTCGGTGGTCATATCTACTTATATTCTCTCTCTTCCTTTTTCTACCTTTCTGTTTGCTCACTTTCTCTGTTCTCTCTCTTTCTTTCCATGTTTCTATATTTTGTATCTTTCTTTTCTTTCTAATTTTCTCTCTCTTTATGCTCCTTTAGCTATCTACCTATTCTTTCTTTTTCTCATCTATTTCTCTGCGTTTCTCTCTCTTTCCCTGTTTATTTTTACATTTCTTCTTTCACATATTTCTCTTTCTCCCTTCCTCTCCCTTTCTCTACTTCATATCACATACGCTCTCTCTCTCGTTTTCTCCCTTTTTTCTCTCTCTCTCTCACGCTCTCCCTTTTCTCTTTAACTTTATTTCTCTCTCTGTGTGTAATTCTTTCTCGATGAGGATATTTTCCTTGTGAAGCCAGTGGTCATGATTAGCTCGAGAATCAATCGTCACTGAATTTTCAAATTTTACATGATCACTGAGAAAGGATGTTTCTAGACAACCAATTTTTGATATTTTCATTTACTGCATCGACGTGCCGAAAATTAATTAATAAATTTTACTTTTGAAATGTCATATTTTCTCACGTTTCTTGACAGGTCAGGCCTACAGAGAACCCAGTCACCTCTTCATGGACACGTTGATTTTTGTTTAACATAATAAGTTAGTAATGTAATTTTTAAATAAATAACACTCAAGTAATTAAAACATGGTATTAGTGTTAACAAGTGTCAATTATTACTTTTAACATATGCACGCCAGCAGAGAAAATAAACTTAGTACTTTTTCCACACGAATGGTTATGTAACTCAAAATATTAATTTTTCATTATCTCAATTTTTCATTTTAGTTTCATTTTAGAATGTAAGTGTTGATATGTGTTCGATTTGATATAAAACTCAGATTTTTCCAGCAATCAAAGTCCAATTATAAGCATACATAATACACATATATGTGAAAAGGGTACGAAATTTAAATTAATGTAAATCTATTTTTATGTGGAGCCATTGGCAAACATCTAGATATTTATTAAGATAATAAATTCATTAAGTCAATGCTTCCCCGTCTGAAAAAACGGCAAATCAAATCGAATCCTCAGATGGGATATCGCCTTGATTGGATTGATGTGGTGTTTTAAGTCCACTTTATGCACAGTAAGGCTAATCGGGACTGGACCTACAGTTTAAAGTGGTATCCGAACCACTATGTGCCTCCACCGCAGTATCGAACCCGGGACCCCTTGATTACAAGGCGAGGACGCTACCACTGCGCCATCGGGGAGGCCCGGATATCGCCTTGAAAACGAGATAAACGCTCCCAGTCAATTATATCAAAAACTTGAGTAAGAAATTGGAAATCAACATTTTCAGGGTTATTGAATGTAAAATGTCATAAAGATTATACCGTATCAGCTCCTTGTCTCATTATCGGTCGAGAACTGCCGGACCTCGTGTCGGAGTGGTTAGCACATCGCGCTACGACGCCAGGGGTCCCGGGTTCGAATCCCGCCATGGGCATGGATGTTTGTGAGTGTCTATTCATCAATTTCATCATGTCATCATTCATCCCCATCTTTGCAAATTAGCCAAAAGTGGCGCAAAAAGCGAAAGCATATCAATCAAATCAATCAATCGGTCTAGAACCAGAGCCGTCGCAGTGTAAAGTAATTTTGATTTAGGTTACATTATTGAAGTATCGAGAGAATGTAAGGTATGACCTTCTGAGAAGGCACCCAAAGGTCAACCTGATTTTCACGTAGTATACCCTGATAACTGCTTCTTGCAGGGCAACAAGGGTCTAGCGTCCGGATCCACGGCCAGTTAGATCTTGTGTGGGATCATGGGGTAATATTGTCCTGTGTTTACTCTTGTGTGTGCCGACTGCCACTTTACAGCCACAGCTTCTAACTACGTACATGGAGATTTCATCCCAGGAGATATTATAGTTCTAGTCAGTGGCGGCGATCGGGTTCCAAAACTGACAGGGCAGGGTGCCAAAACTGGTGGGGAGGGGGGCAAGGACAGTTTACTTTTCCTTTGTAGGTAAGGTTTAGCATAATGTGAGGGAGAAAGTAACTCAAATTTGTGCACCCCACATTCTCCCCAATCACCGCCACTGGTTCTAGATCTTGCTAAGGGATCTATGACTGTATAAGTTTTAAAAATTGAGTGAGGAATCTTTTTAACACCCCCCCCCCCCCACACACATATATATACACACATACTTTTTAAGACACTATCCTCAGTTTTGTTTCAGTTTCCTATATATTGTGTGACGAGCAAAATAGCCTATGAGCTGATGTGCCCATACAAAGAAATTAATCAATCAATCAATTAAAGTATCGAACATGACGAGACACTTGAACATTTAACTTGTTTCATCTGAATTTTTAAATGATGGTCTCGGTTCCCAACTAGGAAGGAACCGAACCAAAGAACTCTGGAATCGGAGTCAAATGAGCTTTTCTACGGAGGCAGCGTAATTAATGTTCAATTGATTCTATAAATATAAATATATATGACAGTTTTATTTTTTTAGCGCTTAATAATCCTATCCACGCAGTGACAAGGAAGTGGAATACGTCAAAGTACCCATGCAAAATTGTCATTACGATATATGTCTCCGCTTGACGCCACAATCTACTTCCTGTGCAACTTCCTTCCTTGTTACAGGGTCAGTGGAGGGCCATTCTTGAAGGCCAACGCCGCTCTTTTTTTTCTGTCTGATAATCTCAGTCTCAAAATTCAAAGTAATCTAAATCGTTCACATTTTAACATTTTATGTGACATTTATTAATTGTTAGAAAACTGTGAGAATCTTTCCGTTGGTGCCAAATATGCTTGTTGACTTTTCAGATATTTCAGGAGAACATAATATCCCTAGCCTCTCTGGTGTAATATCCCTAGCACAGTGCTCGAAAAATCTTCTTCAGAGCTAGGCGCCTACTAGCAATTGCGCATACTGCGGTGTTTCAAAAGTCGCGCAACCCAAACTTTGAAAATGTATATCTTGAAAAGCGTAAGAGATAATTACACCGGGTTTTCTGCATTATAAAGCCTCATCCATTGAGATATTTTTCAATGCTAAAAAAATATCAGTTTACGCCACACAGAAAATTAGATAAATTAATGACTGGCGAAAGGCAGTGTTAAAATTTTTCCAGAAATGCATTTTTGAGTGAGAATAATATGTAAGAAATTATCAAAGGGTTATAATTAGATGTCGGATGCCATGTCAATCTGTCATTTTCGACCAATATTGATCATGTGCAGCATTTGATAGACTTTTGACTGACGATTTTATGGGTTGAGTGGTGAACAAGTGCCATTTTTGGTACATATCCTCCGTAAATGGCAACACTAGCAGGTCGAAATTTTGTCAACAGACGCAAGCAACATGTGCTTAAATATTGGCCATACTCCATGACACGGGTTAGGTGGCAGAACAGCCTCAGGCTGAACCTCGCCCACGGAAATAAAGAATAAAGAATCTTCAAAATTTCGTACATAATACAGCAAAAGATCACAGTCGCCACGCTGAAAATTTTAGTCGCCGTGGCGACCTGGCGACAGGGATTTTTCGAGCCCTGCCCTAGCATCTCTGGGGATGGGGAGCCGCATTTTCCCCTCCATGCACTCACTTCCCCTCTCACGCGTTCATTAGTCGAACCCTCTCGCGTCACTACTTGCACAGAGACTTG
Organism: Lepisma saccharinum; assembly: GCF_977018435.1. Taxonomy (NCBI): domain Eukaryota; kingdom Metazoa; phylum Arthropoda; class Insecta; order Zygentoma; family Lepismatidae; genus Lepisma; species Lepisma saccharinum. Next base: position 11,812,911 of record NC_139239.1, on the reverse strand, counting down.
TTTTCGTTCGCTTGTCCCAGAGATTCCAGAGATAGAGTTGTACTTGAGATTTTAGTGTGATTCGTTCCTGGATAAACTAACGGTAGAATACACATGTTATTATTCTTTGAGTTTGAGTTGGTGTTTTTAAGTCCACTTTATGCACATTACGGCTAATCGGGACTGGACCTACGGTTTAAAGTGGGATCCGAACCACTGTGCCATGTGCCTCCATCTGGTATCGAACCCGGGACCCCTTGATTACAAGGCGATGACGCTACCAACATGTTATTCTTACCAATACTTTCATTAGAATACGATTATAATTCATAACACATCATCGTGTTAGCACACATAAGATAATCAGTCTTAGAGCTACAGTTTAAACCCGGATCCGAACCACTGTCCCGCCGCGGTCGAACCAGGACCCCTTGATTACTAGGCAACATACTTAAATGGTTCTGCTCACTGTGTGTCTTGTCTGAAATGGAAGTAACAGATTGTTTCATGTTTGAGTACACTTTATGCACAAATAGGTTAATCGGCTCTGGTCCTACAATTTAAAGAGGGATCCGAACCACAATGTGGCTGCACTGGGTATCGCACCGGGGCCCGTTGATTACAAGGCGACTAGGTTACCACTACGCCATCGGGAAGGCCCAAAGAGTTGGCGTTAGGGAACCTACGTCATATAAAAGCAAAATACTTTACATTGCATTCAAGTACAAAGGAACCTCGGTCGAAAAGAAGAACTTTTGTCGAGAGCAGTTACGAAGAAGAAAGAGCCTGATTGGATGGTACTTCTTCAAATTGTTCACATTAGGTAATTTGTGTCTTAAGATCGGCAATTAATTACGTAACCATAAGGCAGACGTGGCCCCTTGACCCCCGCGGGTGCATCTCTTCCTCAAACCCCCCCTCCCTCCCCCATAGTATGTACGGTTTCAATGGAGGGGGATCTCAAGCACGGAATAATGTGCGGTTGCAATGTGTCCTTCAACTTTACGAAAGTTACAACACAGAGCCGTTTTGTTCAGTCCTTCTTTTTCTGCAGGCCCATTAAGCTGGCTTGCTTGTTACGAAAGGTTTAGGCCCATGCTTTGTTTCGCTTCCTGAAGGGTGGGACATGGAGGCTAGTTTACATTGGTAGAGTAATCGTTTGAAGAACTATAGCGAGTAAGGTTGATTGATTGATTGATCTGGTTTATTTTACTTGGTTTTTCTGTCAATTTTAGCTAATCGCGAAGATGAGGATGATATGGTGAAATTGATGAAGGGACACTCACGAAGAACACCCATGCCCGGACCGGGATTCGAATCCGGGACACCTGACGTCGTAACGTGATAACCACTCCGTCACGGAGGCCGGCTGGAGCAAGGGATAGCGAGCACTGTGCTACGAAAACTTTCTTTCGGAGGATGCTGGAATTGGAAAGGATTTTTCATAGCTGCGTTCTGCGGAGGAGGAACACAGTTTAAAATATTTCGTAATTAAAGATCTTCAAAGACAAGAATGGTCATCGGGTGTAATTTTAAGTGCTAAGTAAGTTGCTACTTTGGTTTTTCCCGATCTCTTTGCCACTTTCATCTGAAAATTTTGATTGAGTTGGTGTTTTAGTCTACTTTAAAGCTAATCGGGACTGGACCTACAGTTAAAAGTGGGTTTCGAAACACTACGTGCCTCCATCGGGTATTGAACCCGAGGTCCCTTGATTACAAGGCGACGACGCTACTACTACGCCATCGGGGAAACTTGAAAATTTTGATTTTCTCAAAACTTCGGAAGAGGCTGCAGCTTCATCATCTCTCCCCTTCCGTACGCCGGTGATAGTGAACTACTCCGCCATAGATCTTCAAAATTTCGGAGTTTTCCCGGGTCTTCCTCTCCGCACAACAGTTTTGCTACCTTGTGTTCTGACGTCAGACGAGGTATGCCTACGAGGTTAGGTTAGGCCTGTCCATTAGCATAAATACAATGAGAAATTATTATTTAGGCTAAGAAAACTAAGCCTAGCTAGCCTAACCTGACAACGTAGGCACCTAGCCTAAAATCAAAAAGCTTTCTCCCGTGACGTCAGAATACAAGGTTGCTCAAGTGTTGTGCAATAAGTGAGACCCAGTTTACCCAGCATCGTGAAGAAAAGTCAAGCCGCAATTTAAGGCGTTCGGCCACCAAGGTGGCTAGAAAGGAAAAGGAAGAAAGAGCGTGAGAGGAAGAGAGACACAGAAATTAAGTCAGAAAAAGAGACTAAAAAAGACAGAATACTGGCAGCTATGGTAACTGAAGTAGAGGCCATCTGAAAATACTTATTTCGGCTTTGAGCACCCTCTCCCTCCCTCCGAAATCTATGCGACACCACATTTTCAACGTTTTCCTCTGCAAGTATCCACAAATGATGGCAGTCCAGGAGCTGGATATTTTGGCGCCCTAGATAGGATTGTGGTTGTGCCCTCTTCCCTCGCACTACCGAGCACCAACATTTTATGTGTAACCATCGATATTTTCTTCTTATGCCATGATCCGTGACATTTACATCCTAGAAGTTTGAAATCAGGAAACAAAGGGGAATTCATTAAAAATATAGGTTATATTTAATATTCGTAGTTTGCATTTCTGATTTATAATGTTTGCATACTTAACCATATTTTAGTTATGTCTTAATGTCTGAATAACGTATTTTAAAACGTACTACTACTAGTACATTGGGAAACAGAAAGTTCCAGCAGTGTGTTCCTACTTACTCTGACTTAAAAAAAGCACTTTGGAAAGCTTCTCTCTATGCATGGCGCCCTACGCTTCAGCCCCGCCCCTAGTCTAATCCTCGTTACGGGCTTGAATGATGGATACCTCGTCCACACCTTCAAATATCCGGTGGAGACATGTAGCAGGGTTTTAAAGGGTCCGCGAACCCATAAATTCTAATGGGTTCAATTGGGCTCCACACTGCAGGACCGGAATTTATTTTTTTCTCGCGCAATTTGAATTCGGTCCAAGTTGCTTACTGTTTCATTGAAAAAAGGTTCCTGGGTCGTATTTAAATTGATCTGGAAGAAAGGTTCCTGGACCGAATTGAAATACTTTACTTACAGATAAAAAAAAGTTCATTACGGTCCAGAATCCATTTACGCTTGCTAATTTTCTCTTCTGGACCGGAATTGAATTTATTTAAAATTCCTGGATCTTTAACAATCCTAACATCTAGTGGTTAAACTGTAGGCCCAGTCCCATTTAGCCTACTTGTGCATAAAAGTGGACTTTAAAAAGACTCAAGCCAAACTTAAACCCTTCAAATACCAGTCTCGCTTCCAGTGTATGGCAGTACCAATACGGTATGTGTTTACATAGACAGTATGCCACCAATGATGACCTTCACTATTTTATACCCTATCCCACTCCTGCTCAATCTCTCTTTTTTAAAAAAATCTCTTCCATTGCACCTCAATTATCTTAATTAAAAACCCGCGCGAAAAGGTTGCAGCAGCGTCGACGTTGGAACCTTCCAATATTGCTCCTCTCAAGAGACTCGGCCACTTTAGATGTTTGCAAAAGCAAGAAGAGATCCAGTCGAAATTTGCAAATGCAAAGCTGATAAATAGGGTGAATTGCTATCACCATAGAAACAAGCTGATGAAAGCCGACACCGTGCGTCCTCCAGAGCTTATGCCAACCTACGCACGGCTCCTGCAGCAATCAATATGGAACGAGGATTCCGTAAGCAGTTTCTTCAACGCATCGGAGAATAATTGTTGTAGTATTTGGATGTAATTCGCCTGTTGGATATATGCACTTGCAAATCGTTAGTTGCCTTAGCATTTCTTCCCAGCAACGGATGGCCTTGAACTCCACGCACTTCTGACGTCTTCGGAGACTTTTGTTCGATGGGCCGAAAGGTGGACAATTTTGTTTCAGGTGTGCTCAGATTCCATGACTCTTGCTCCTATCTTCTTTCCTCCTCTTTAAATATCTCTTTTTATTTTTCCTTTGTTTCCTCATTCTGTCTTTCGATATCGATCGATCTCCCTATCTCTTTCTTTCTTATCTATTTCTCTTTCTACGGAGTACTATTTTTCTTTCTTTCCTACTCTATTTCCTTATTACATTCCTAACTCTTTCTTTCTTTGTCTCTATTGCTTTCTAACTTACCTATCCTCTATCTTCTTTTCGATCTATTTCTCCCTATCTCCTCCGATTCTCTATCTATGTGTGTGTGTATATACATATATATAGGATGATTCAGAAGTAGTACAAACTGCAAGGCTGAAAAGTACACAATATGAGGACAGAAAAGTCTCAGTCAACATAGGATCGGTATACAAGAAGCTTGAGTCATTGATGCGAGAGGCAATTGGAGTCGCCAGAAATTTTTGTACGGAGGTCAGGCCATTGATAAAGCTTGAATAGTAGAAATAATAAAAATAATATAAACTATTATTGTCATGGTTATGATTATTAGTGTGCAATAATAACTTCTAGGAACTACTATTACTACATGTACTACTATAATATTCGTGCGAAGACTCTTCTACTCGATTCACGAGATGAGTGAACGTCCAGCACGACTATTTTTCGTTACTAACTTGTACACTGTACCGAATTAAAATCAGGATGTCAACCTGTAGGGGAGAGTCGTCCAAAATGGGGACACTAGCATATTTTGGCCTACCAAAAGCAAATTTAACAATGAAAAATGCTTCAAACCTTTTCTTTTCTGAATAGGTCCTAGATTATCAGGAAACACGGTCATTTGTGTGAAAGAAACAGGGGAGGCAAAAAAAGGATTTTTTCTGGAAAATATGCAATGTCCCCGTTTTGGACAACCGGTTGGGTAAAATGAATACTCATATGAAACAATATAAATTCGAGGTCTAATTCAAAATTTTATTGCAAAAAACTCTTTTGAAAGAACAAAAGCCAAGTTAGCCATGATAAATACAATAATATTATAAGACAGGAAGTATTATTGTCATTTTTGTTTCTTAATCATCTACACTAACAAATAATGTCTTGTATTCAAATAAACACTTAATAAACAACACAATATCACAGATTTATCTGAGAATTAAAGCATAACCCTAGTAGGTAAAACACATTTCAATATTGATCAAGGAGGGCCACCCCGATGGCGCAGTGGTAGCGTCGTCGCCTTGTAATCAAGGGGTCCCGGGCTCGATACCCAGTGGAGGCACATAGTGGTTCGAATCCCACTTTAAACTGTAGGTCCAGTCCCGATTAGCCTTACTGTGCATAAAGTGGACTTAAAACACAAACTTAAACTCAAATATTGGTCAGCGTCCCTGTTTTAACAGGCAGTGACAGACGCTGGAAAACATGGTGTCTCTTCACACAGATTTAAGATAACCTATCAAGTATAATGTCAAAATCTAACTTAAAACTTGAAGAATCAATGCTGTTCTTATCACAATTGAATGTTCAAAAGTGGCTCGATAAGACTCAACAGTGTGTAGAGGCAAAATCGGAAACTTTTTTTAACGAAAACTTAGAAAAAAGGTCTGGTTGTCGCGTCCACGACTCGATTAAAACTGACAAACGGCCAGGAATGGTAGTATTGCGTTGCGTTCCAGGTAACAGCATTAATCGGTGAGAAACCGAACGTCACCATTTGACCGCCGTCACCATTTTGGACGACACTCCCCTATGCTGAGTGAACTAATGGAAATAATAATAATTCTGATACAGCTTAACCAAAATAAGAATGCCCCCGGGCAAACTCGCGAAAAGTGCTCAGTCATTTGTTCTTTCCCCTCGCTTTCTCTCTCGTGCCTTTGAGCCCTGCTATTAACTATCGCGTAAAAGTAAAGTAAAGTAAAGTGCTCCCCTGTGCTTTGCACTACGCCATGAAGGCGTATAGGGGGTGTGTGGTTAGGGCCACACACTTTCTTTATCTCGGCCGAGCTGGTGGCCATGGCCGCCTTTATCCCACAGAGTTTCCTACAGGTACCCACTTTATACGACGCTGGGTGAGCGCCGGAGTCGCTTGAACAGGTTGAAAAAGTTCCGGTTCTTCCCCGCCGGGGATCGAACCCGGCTCTCTCACATGGTAGTCAGACGCATAAAAAATAAATTTTAAAAATATTAACGTTGTTTCAAATCCAGAGTTGATTTGCAGCCGGGGTACATGAAAATCTTGAATTACGAAAAAGAAGTAAGGTAGATCATGAATGATATCCAAGTAAATGCATGCAGATAAAGAACCTTTGTCGCTAAGATGCAGAAAATTATTAGTTGTTTTGCAGCTCTAATACCAATCTAAATAATAGTACTATTCATGATTAGGTTATATGATGACTTAAGTCAAACATTGTTACGCAGATGACAAAGATCAGATGCACAGTATTTGTGACGTGAAAACAAATGTCATGGTATTCTAATCAATGTAAAATTATTCAGAAAGGTCAAGCAGCAATATGTATGACAAAGGAGGTCAAAATGCGCTTATCAAAGAATATATCCCTGAACGGTAGACCTGCACATACCCCCCACAAACACACACAAAAGTGAAAATTTAGATTTTGAGTCCTGCAACTTTGTTTCAAACTAATCATTTTAATCAATTTGGCTTAGTTGCGACCCCCTGCAAGAACTACTTCCATGGATTGATTGCTGTGGTTTAATTTACTTCGCTTTTGTGCCACTTTTGACTAATTGCGAAGATAAGGATGAGTCATGATATGATGAAATTAATAAAGGGACACTCGCAAAGAATACCTATGTCCAGGCCAGGATTCGAACCCGAAACCCCTGACGTTGTAGCGCGATGTAATAAGCAGAGAGGTCGGCTACTTCAATGAATTTTTTTCAAAGTATTATGCCAATGTTCAATTAAGCATTAACCTCTATATTAATTAACGACTTTTATATAGCCTACTGCCAAAGTTTTGAACTAGTCGAATAATCTAAAGAGTCTAATTTTCATGAGCGTAACGGGCTTCCTCGATGGCGCAGTGGTAGCGTCGTCGCCTTGTAATCAAGGGGTCCCGGGTTCGATACCCGCTGGAGGCATATAGTGGTTCGGATCCCACTTTAAATTGTAGGTCTAGTTCCGATTAGCCTTACCGTGCATAAAGTGGACTTAAAACACCAAATCAATCAAAGCAAGAGGGTAAGAAATTAGCCATTCTTACAAACGTATAACGCTAATCGTATTTTCGAATCATGTAAAATAAACATATTAATTTGCATGAAGGTAATGAATTAGCCTTTCTGATAACCGTATAATATTTGAAAATTAATTCTCGTGCTATGAAGAACAATCACAATCTTATCAGCAGACACACGTGTAAGTTTTAATTGTAAACACTTTGACGAACCGTGAATTTTTCAAGGTCTACGGAATCGCTCTCCTAAGCAAGGGTGTATTTTGCGTGCATGAGTGCTCTGACCGTGAAATCTTCATAATTATTCCTCCCCCCCCCCCTCTCTCGCTCTCTTTATGTCTCATATAGCGGAGAATAGCAACTAAACGTGTATTTTGAATGCAACACATTTTATAGAAATGAAACCTCATTGACCCGCCTCTGTGGCAAAGCGTGTTAAGTGGTCGACAAACGATCTGCCCACCAAAGGTTCTGAGTTCGAGCCCTGCCCTGCATGGGCGTTGGAGGAGGGGTCGACCCAGCTTGGAAATTGTCATCGCTTATTTCATGAAATGTCAACCGAAAATTATATATTTCATACATATAATTTCATTTGAGCCACAATAATATGTGTTAATTATTGCATGAGTATGATTAGTTCAAATTTAAGCAATGTTTTTTTTTGAGGGAACAACACTATTATTGGGAAAAATGTGCCTTGCTTGCCCCCCCTGGAAAAATACCTTCCTTGCCCCTCCCTGGAAAAAAATCCTGCGGACGTCCATGCACGCAGCCGAACGACATTCAATGGCGACAACACTACACGTTTCCGCTCCGTTCCGACGCATAAACAACACTGCAAGTTTCTATTTAGTCATGTCTTTTATTTTTAGCTGAAAGAAATAATTTCAGTTTTCTACTTTTTACTGCATATTCATTCCTTTGTTATAGCAACCTAGGAACGATTTATGTGCGTTCAGAACCTCCCTCAGGATGTAAGGGGTAACCTTCTGAACCTAAAAGTGAACCTCGCTTCTATGATGTTCACTCCGGCAACGGCAAATTTTGCAGGACAACGAGGCTCTGGCGCCTGGACCCATGACCATCAAAAACCTCTGTGGGATCGTATTGTCCTATGTTTATCCTTGTGTGTGGTGAGTGCCCCTTTACAGATTTATCTTGTTACTAGGTAAGGAGATATTAAGCCCCTATCACACGGAACTGGATTTCTAGTTGGAATGCCCTAGTTGGCGATGAACTGACTTTCTAGGTAGAAATCATGGCCGCCTGACTGATTGCTTGACTGGTTTTGAATAGAACATGTTCTAATTGCTACTAACTTTCTTCGACTAGATTCTCTGGAACAACCAATCAGAGCAAAGTTTGTCCGTGTGAAGATAATCTGTGAGTTTGCAAAGTAGCTTTTCTTGTCTGTGGTTTCCGAGTGCATACAACACGAAAGGCATGTTTACAATTGAAAAAGCTAAAATATTCTTCCATACGTGTATAGTAAACGTTGTAAAGTATGTATTTTATCAGCGCCGTTCTTCTCTACCTAAAACCATTTAATACGAAGCGATATTCCTCTCGGTTGAATAGTTATCGTATTATAAAAGTGTGAAGTGATACGTTGTTTACATCTCGCGCGGCCGCCATTATGGGAACGAAATACTATCGACAAGTACGGTGTAACAAGTACCTTGTGAGGCGAAAACTAGCAAATGGGTAGCCAGTCCAGCGTCAACTAGATCATTCCTACTGGTTTTCCAGTTCCGTTTGATTCAGGCTTTAGACCTCAGTTTTAGTCTTCTTAAGTAGTGAATGAGTGATAAGTTTTAAAAAATGCAATATTTTATTTTCTTCTTAGACCATGTTTTCAATTTTGTTTTAGTTAACGGCTTTATGTCCCTATTGTGTACTGAAATTACCAAATCAATCAATCAGAACCTCCCTCCGTGTGAATTATTTTTCAGGTATAAAACAAAAAAAAAGTAAAAGAGAATCACCTTGATTCATTTTTCTATTCACATTTTCTTTCTATCAGTTCAACACCATCCCTCTCATAGAAAATTTCTGGGTGCACTTGTGACAAACCTGATCTTATCCTAGCATCAGGACTTGATTTATAGATAGGGAAGGACGGGGACGAGAAATTCACTCCAAACGGTGAAAATTCCGAGTAGCCTTGTCGTTGGATGCCTCGGAAGAGCGAAACTCACCCCAAACACAACTACAGTATATGTTTCCGTGTAGATCCAAGAGGCCCGGGTCTGGAGGTACACAGATTTGGGGTGGGAATATTGCTCGAGCTGTAATGATTCGATTTATTTTTTAATGAATTCGGCTATCATTGGGCTACGGAGTAAATTGTGATGCTAAAGTTGACCTTGATGTAACCAAGAAACCCTTCCTTCCGAAACGAAAAATGTCTAGTCCAAAATTCGGAGAAATATCAATGAATATTAATAAAACGATATATTGTTTACCACTCAATATCCTGTACCGTGAGTTTCCCATACAGGTATGAAAATTGTAGCTAGCGTTCGATAGACGACACGCAAATATAGAAATATTTTTTGGTAAAAGTAGAAAAAAGAATTAATTTTAGAACAGAAACAGACAATAAGGCTTCTGTGCTTTTCTAACAGCGCAAATGTGTCACAGGGCATGAAATAGGCAATAGGCAGGGGAAAAAATGCATGTTTTTGAATAAAAGTTTGCCTATGGGTAAAAAGAATATATAGAAAAACAGGTTATATAGAATGTACCAACCCAAATGATTTAGCACCGACTCCTCAGTGACGTGCGGTGACATCGACACTTGGGGTAGCAATGAGTGGCGTGCTCAAAAGGGGGGGGTGTAGGTCATACCCCTCCCCCTTTAGGGCCCAATATTCCTAAAAAAAAGAATGATGTCAATAACAGGAAAAGATTGCAAAATGATGAATGAGTACAAAAAAAAGTACACGTAACCCACACCCCCATTCGAAAATAAAAAAAGACTTGATTTGACTACTAAGCCATAGATCCTGGGTTCGAATCTCGGCTTGGCCAAGGATATTATTTGTGTGTGTCCCTTCATCAATTTTAGCATATCATATTCGCGATTAGCCAAAAGTGTCGGAAAAGCGAAGTAAAATGAACTAAATCAAGCAACCAATCAATGATTTGATTTCATTTTTGTTACTTAGCGTCGGTTTTTTGTCACATTTGGTTAATTGCGAAGGTGATACGATAAATTAATGAAGGGACAAACACAAAGAACACCCATGAACAGGTCGGGGTTCGAACCCGGAACTCCTGGTGTCGTAGCGAGCTGTGGTAACCACTCCTCCACGGTTGGTTGATTTGGTGTTTTAAGTCCACTTTATGCATAGAAACAAAACAGGTAACAAAACCCACTTTTTTGTAGTTTCTTCAATAATATTCATTTGGCTTTTTGAGTTCTGAGATACATTTTTCATTCCAAATTATTTCATTATTTACTGCAGAGTACAGTGGGGTGGGATCCATGAGTATTACCGTGCAAATTGCCCATGACTATTTTCATTAATTTTCCTCTTACATCCTATGGGTTTTTAAGCAACGGATTTTTATGTATGCTGGTGCAGAAGTTGTCCATGTCCACAGCTTGTTTTGAGTTTTGTTTTAATTCTTGAAGCTCTTATTGGGTCAAATGAAGTGCACGAACATGGTGATGGACAATTTGCAAGCTAATACTCATGGATCCCACTGTACAACACATAGGAACAAGAATGCGCAGTCATAACGGGTTCGAATCCTGGTCTGGATTGTTCATATGAGGTTCCTTCATCAATTTCATCATTCATCCTCATTTTCGCGATAACCAAATGTGGTAGAAAAGCGAAGTAAAATAAACCAAACTAACAATAATATTAACGCGCGTTCTCTTGTCCAAATAAATACATCCGTATTTATGACTGTTAGAGGCCAAGATATTAGTATATTTAAATAAAACACTACTAAAACGAGAGTGAGAGAGAGTCTGAGCACATATTTGTAATTTAATCATTATATATTCCATATTTGAAAAAAAAAGAGAAGAAGGAAAGCATAACATTATTGTCTGCACATAACACGTTCCCATTTCATAAATAATAAAACTACATCCCATATTATACATACCTATTGTACAACGTGTAAAATGTTGTGTAAATACAGAGAACATAAGTACTGCAGAAAATTTTCCCCTCAGTTTTTTAGAGGATTTACAAAGGAATCGAAAGGAAACCAATCCCCTATCTGTCATATAGGAGATAAACTGGGGGACCTGAAAGCACGGGCTTTCAACCATTGCAGCGGGGGGCAAGGGAGGTAGAGGCAGAAATCTTCCCTTTTCATTCGGGCGGCCGTTTCTACCTGGAACTGGTGAGGCGGAGGAAGAGCGAGCTAGGCCAGCTTTGCCTGCCGATCGCACCGAGTGACGAGAAGCGCGTGAAAAAAGTGTTGCATATGAACTGTGGCTTTAACAAGACAATAAATATTCTGATTTGAAAATAATTAGAGATGTGAGATTGATTGATCTATCTCTGCTAGACTAGCTACTCCTCAGTGCAGGTCACTGCGACTCCTGCCACTTTTTTTTGCGTGATTTACGAGGATAAGAATGTATTTGATACTACTACTACTACTACTGCTACTAATGTCATTATTATTATTATTATTGACATGTTTATCCTTCTACTTAACCCCCAGACAAAACTTCGTGGTTGCGCCTCTGTCCCGACTAATTCATCTGAATTATTATTTCACTGTCTAGAAAAGAATTGATGTAATATAATAGTATCAATACTCTTTATAATAGTTAGTCATCCATTTTGGGAGGGTCCCTGTGTCACTCCCGCTAAATCCGCCAATGGTATGGGGTTTAAGAAAGGCACCAGAAAAAAAAAATAGGGAGAGGAGAGCGGAAATCTTTTCTGGAGGTCAGTAACATTCAATAATACAGCACTAAATAACACAAAAATGGGCATTTGGGCTAAGATAATTTATTTACGTAGTTTTTATTGTTTGCTGGGGGGGGTGTTCTGGCACTCATCCTCCCACAAATAAGTGCATGCATATACGTGTATGGAACTTAATAAATAAATGTCCACTTATTGCATAAAAATCACCAGTTCAACCTAATTTATGAGTTCGCCAGCTTAACATTTTCTACTTCTCTTCCAGTTAATGATAGGGGTTATTTAGTGAGCAAACGCCATGAGAACCGTGTAAACTTGGTTGATACTTATGTAATCGTCGAAGGCGGAAAAACATATTTTGAACCACCTGGGTATGTAAAGTTTATAGCGGACGACACTTTACATATTTTGTTCGCCAAGCACTGATGATACACCAAATGCCAATATTTTGGGGAAAAAGCCTCAATGTAACTAAACATTAATGTTCATTATTTTTTCCTTGTTATATTCCACCCGCTCTTTCGATTTTTATGTTGCTGCCGTGCTTTCTCACCTGCCATGTGCAGCAGAGTTACGGCCTGTCATTTCATTACTAAATGTTCGACGTTGTTGCCAAGCGATTACACTGTTGCCGTAATCATTAGACTGATTTTGCTTGTTTGTCACAATTCACTCTCTCGAATTTTATTGCAATGCTGGAAATATTGTTTAGAGTAATTAGAACATAAAGGTTTGATTAGATAATTATAACATAGTGAACATATGAAACATCTTTAATCCACGACAGAAATGTGGCAATGCAGCAGTTCCACCAAGGCCGCAGAGGTTGTGCTACGAAGGTTGGCAATAAAATGATGTCAGAATGACATCATCTGGGAAGTGCACGGTTTCACTACGAGAAACATATTGAAGTCTAATGCATGTTAAGGTTCAGTTTGAAATTCTTCTTTAACGCCACACATATATTCAATCTTAAATCTAAGATATTTACAAATATAAATATATATCTCATAGGTTAAGAGAAATATGTTTTTACTTACTGTGCGTAACATCCATGACGTCAGAGGAAGTGCAACTGTGGTTTCTGGTTGTGACTAGTGAAGCACTATTTCTGCGTGAGTTTAATATATCAAGGTAAGTTAAGAAATTGACATACGGAAATGCCGTACATAAGTTATGTTTTTTATGAACTACTTTATTTTGTTTTAATAATGAATTAAACTTGTATTGGGGAAGGCGACATGATATGAGATAGAAGTCATGGCTACATACGTACATGGAGGCAGGAGTGTCAGTATAATTTAACATAAATGACTGCATAAGTAAATAAACATAATAATACAGTAAGAACAGAAACAATGTAATTGTTACAATTCATATGTAAGCTTTATGGACAGGATTATAGACTTCTTGGTGAACCTTTTATGTTCATTTGTACCGCATTTAGTTTGACCCTGACTGTTCACGACCTGAACTAGGCGTAAAGTCAAGAGCAGGTGACATACATGCGAGGCATCTCAAGTTCAACAATTTGGCGCCCGAAAAGCGCGCAGAAAGTGCATAAATTGTGCCGATTATTTTTGAGAATGGTATGTTTGCTTTTCATGCTTATTATTAGTAATCATTCATCCTTTTATTTTATGTATACTGAATATTCAAGGACGTAGGAAATTCGGTATCAACCTGTTTTGAGAAGATTGTTCATTACCATTTTGTTTACATTGAGTGCAGAATGATGCGAAATCATGTGCGAACCACCCACCCGGTTTGTTATGTATAACATCAATTGGTTGTGAATTTCTACGTTAAAATAAATTATGTTGTCAATATTTTTCAACAGTATAATTTAAACTGGTATTAATTTTCTTTCGCGCACGTTACAAATACAAGAATTTACGATTCACTTAATGATACATAAAATTTTAAGAAGAAATAAACGTGTATAATGGCAGGTGCTTGTTACCTGCAGTTTTTAATGGCGCTTTGCTATAAATACAAAGTTGAGATACATAAAAAGAAAAAATGTAAGGTTTTACATTGAAAGTTCATTTCCAATTTTTTTTTATTTTTTTGGCCCACGTTTGAGCATGTGTGCACTGCATTCACGACCAGATGTATCTAATGTACACCTTGTGGGTGATTTTTTGAAAGTTGCATTTTTGTCAAAATTTAACAATAGTGCATTAAGAAAATTCAAGGTGCTTGTTACATGGTATTGCAATTCACAAAATATTTAGTGAGGAAGTATATGGATAATTTTAGGATCTTCATTTAAGTAAAGAAGAAAACAGATCCACTTTTATTAAATTCTCAGTTCTTGAAGTCATTATCTTTGTATGAGTACAACTAAGGCTGGCTGTATGCAAAATAGTTGTACACTTTTCGTGGCGATTTCTATAAAGAACAGTACCCTCCCCTCCTTTAAAAAAATCTGCACATGTGTGTCGACTCATGACACGGTCAATTTGTAATTTATTGACCTTGACTTTGTACTTTTTATTGAATTGTTTCAGAAATTTTTAACTTGCAGAAACTGCATAGAACTTGTGGTGGTGGGGGGAGGGAGGATATATGTTATGAATTTTAAAATAGTATGGAAGAATACAAACTGAGGTTTTCTCTTAGTTTGTTGAGCCTTTTCAATTTCTATTTCATTACGTTCTATTTTTTTGTATACATCAAAGATAGTCAGATTTCTTGGACTGAAGCAAAAAGAAAATTGTGAGGGAGATGATTGATATTTGCCAAACCTGAGAAGACACTCAAGAGTCAACCTCGTTTCCTTGGTAACTGCAGACTTGCAGGCCAACAAAACTGTGGCATCTGGACCGATGGACAGTATAATCCTCCGTGGAATTGTGTTGTCCTTATTTGTGCTGAGTATTTCTTTACAGCCTCAGCTTTTAACTAGGGCATGGAGATTTTTTCCTCGGAGACCATATAGTTTTAAAAATCAGGTGAGAAGTTTTTTTGACGAGACATTTTATTTTGCTGTAAGGGCCCTGTCTTCAGATTCAGTTAAGGGGTTTTATCACTGTATTGTGTTACAGGGAAAAATAGCCTATGTGCTCTTATGCCCTTAATATAAGAATCAATCAATCAAATTTATTCAACTACTTAATATTATGTAATATTGTTTTCTTAAAACTGTAAATGGCTAGACTCTAGTTTATGTCCTTCATGCCCACTCCTTCTTGCCCGTTTACGTCTTTCTTGCGCACTCCTTCTTGCCCATTTACAAAACCGTGCTAGCAGACAGCCGGCGCTCTGGCATCCGTAGGGTAAGTAAGTTTTTCTTTTTACACTTTCTGTCATTAACCATTCACGGGAACGAGGTATGCCTATGAGGTTAGGTTAGGCCTGTTAGGTTAGGTTCTATTAGCACTCATTTCACCCCTAAATATGTACTTCATCATCGAAAAATGTCCTCAGTACGTTCAATCACGCATATCCGGACAACATCGGTTTTTCTGGATTTTCTCCTCCAGGAAATTTTTCCTTGCCTTGGGATTTACTTTGTTGAATTCCTTATAAAATAACCTTTCCAACGATATATGACACGTATTCCTTAGGAAAAGGACGTAAACTAGAGTCTTACCCTGTAAGTAGATAATATTACCATTAGGTCTTCAAATCTTCTATAGTCTCAATACTTCTCTCTCGCACATTCCATTTTCTCCGTGCAGTGGTAATTTATCTACTTTATGATACTTCTTCTGTACATACAGAACTCTCGTCAATAGTTATTAATAGGGACCTTGGTTTTTTATGATAACACCAAAAAATGTTAATTGCTACAAAAAGGTGCAGTGACATGTTCTGAACACATTTTTACATCACAAAATACGGTAATGAGAATTTGGCACAAAATGCAAATTGTGGCTATTTTCCAAAATTTCAACACATTTTGTCCTTAAAATCTAAGAGTTCCGTGAAAATACAACATTCTTGTATTTTAGGCATAGAAAAATAAAACTTACCATATTTACACATGTATAACACGACAAACTGTTTGTGTTACTGAGCAAAGTGGTGCGGTCCTGCGGAGGAGATCAAGTGTGCACTTAATTGTCACGCAGAAGCTGTAACATTGCTATTTGTTGCTCGAGAAACAATTTGTACTACCAAGAAAAGTTGCATTCTTTTGATGCAGATATTGAATGTGCATTGTCATTATGCAGAAGCCATAACATTAGTATAATCACGTGAGAAATAATGGAAATAACTTCCTCAAAACAGGTTTCCAGTGTATGAACAGTAACTAACAATTTAAAATCCTGTAATTATAGTATAAGGGAAACGAATTTCTTCAAATTTACGGGAGAAAGTACTTACGGAAATCATTTTCTGTAGCGTTGTGGAAGTTCATGTATGTAGTTTTGATCCATTTTAATGCGAAAACATGTCGTTTTCTGCGAAAATCTCTGTCCGACATGCTGTTTCTGCTGCCGCCATTTGCTTTCTGCACAAGAGTACAATGTTCCGTGTGTTAAGATAATGCAACCCCATAGTCAGTGTTTCAGCCTTGCCGTGTTTTCACCTTGTGGAGTATTTTCAATTTTTTTTTTTTTTAACTATGCTTGCTTAACCTAACCTAACCTTACGGAAAATGGTTTTTGGGGCTAACATCAATGGTTTGTGTGGTTAATGTCAATGGTTTGCAACATATTAGCATAATTTTAAATCTGGGCACGAAAGTAGGTATTTTCCGGTGAACGAGGTTGCAACACTGCATAAATTGACAAAACACTCGCACAACACACCCTGAACCAGTACGCTGTCGCCGGCCATAATGTTTTACAGAATCGAAATAACAAGTAACAGTAAGTACTCGGAAATGTAAGAAATGGACATTATCTTAGTTAGAAATGCATTATTTCACCTTAGGAAATGTTCCGCATTCCAAAATAGTACGTTAGCAATGTAAAAAAGTGCGAAATATATGATTTATAGGTGTTTCCCTTATACTATAATAGTACGTAAAATCCTACTTTAAGTGCACAATGAAGGTATAATTTTACGTATATGTGGCAGAAAAGCATTCTAAAATAACTGAGAAAAATGACACTGAAAAGTAAGAAAAATAACACCGAAATATTGAGCTCCCTAGTTATTAGCAGCTAATTTGTCAAGTGATACATTTAGTTTATGCATTTTCCAATTATGCTGTATATTGGAGCGTGCATGCCCTGCACCGTGGATGTGTCGTCTAAGGTGCAAGCTTTGGCCTCTGGTTACGGAACACATGCAGATTTGAGTCTCCTTGGGGAAGAGTAACAACTTTTCCTGAGATTTCAGCCTGCGCATGGGGCTGGTGGCCACCCACCATCGTGGGAAATTTGGGGAGCTACAAATAAGTAATGTAACCTGGTCATAGACAACCTACATGTCAGCCCGTAACTGGTTGGATGGTCTCCCACTTCTGGTGGGAGTGAGGCCAGTAGTAACTAAGCACTGGCCCTCATAGGCTGTTTTATTGGAACATGCATAGCTGCAGCATGTTTGAAGTGGATTAATATTGGTTGCTGCCTGCATCAAGCCAAGAAGCTATTAGCAAAATAGAACAAGATCTCGTTGCCATAGCCAGTGAGTCAGGATGCAGGTATTTTGTTTGGTACCTAGTCCAGTAGTCTAAAAGGTCATTTTGTAGAATATATAGCTCTGTGGGTGTGTGGGCTTTACTTGTTTCATGTATGAACTAGAAATAGATTAGTCATATTTTCACCAATGGCCATCCTAAATTAAAATATATTTAAGGGGGAGAGGGACAATTTCCTCTAGGTCATTCTCTCTGCCGCAGCTGCCGAGTACTGTTGCCAGCTTTGCTTTTTTGGAGCCAAATCTGGCTCTTTCGTGCACTTGTTTGGCTGTGAACTGTGGCACCCGCTCCCTACACTATGATGCCATCACTGGCTCCAGCCCACAAGGACCAAATTTTATCATGAGTATATATTTTGCACGTGATGTGATATTGTTATATTGGCTGCATCCCCTCTTACCTCCTCAGGTGCTTTTTTATAGCACTGTAGCTGATGTGAAGATGGCATGATATTGTTATCCAGGATTCCTTTATTTCCAGTTTTTATGCACCGATTATCGAACCTAGGATCAATAGATTTCAATGCGACAGCGTTACTGCTACACCATCCATTTTTATTCTTCAACAAGCCTAGTTGTAAATCGAACTATTACTTTTTATGATTATGTAAGAATGTATTTATCAATATTTAATTTCAAGGGCACATGTTCATTCATGTATTACTGGAAAGGTATTTATGAGCAAAATTCTTGACATCACCAAATAGAAGTATCCAGTAAACCTTATATCTGCTGCATATATTTGGTCTAGGAATTAATTCATGCGGTTGTTACGCACACATTGAAGCTGTAGTTCAAACACAAAATACATAAATACCTTAAGAAAAATATTGTCCATCGCTAGCCACCACTTTCGCCCATCTGTCAGGCAAGTTACGGATTCCGTGGCGAAAGAAGTCCTCATCCTTTGAAGCGATCCAGTCAGAGACCCATTTTTCGATATCTTCTGAAGAAGTGAACCGCTGTCCAATCAAATCGTTATTCATGCAATCGAACAAGTAGTAGTCCGAAGGAGCAACGTCTGGTGAATACAGCGGGTGGGGTAAAACTTCCCATCCGACATTTTCTAAATAGGTTTTGACCGGTTTTGCGACATGTGGGCGAGCGTTATCATGTTGAAAAATAAGTTTATCATGTCTGTTCTCCCATTCTGGTCGTTTCCTGGCCAGAGCTTGCTTCAAACACATTAATTGCCGTCGATAACGTTCTCCATTAATAGTTTCACCCGGTTGCAGCAGCTCATAGTACACCACACCTTTCATATCCCACCATATGCACAGCATAACCTTTGCACAGTGAATATCTCGTTTTGGTTGTGATGGACCTGGTTCACCTGGCTTCACCCAGGCCTTGTTTCGTTTCGTGTTCTCGTAATGGATCCACTTCTCATCGCCAGTAACAATGCGATGCAAAAATGCCTTTCTTTTTTGTCTTTGAAGCAGGAATTCACAAATGGTTTTTCATCTTTCAACGTCTCTGTCTTTCAATTCATGTGGAACCCAATGTGACATCTTTTGAATCATTCCCATGGCTTTGAGGCGTTTGGAAACTGTTGTTTGATCAACGCCTAATGCTTCTGCAAGTTCTTCCTGCGTTTGACACGAATCCTGATCGAGCAATGCTCTCAATTCTTCGTCTTCAAATTTTTTTGGCTGTCCAGGTTGCTCTTGGTCTTCCAGGCCGAAATCACCACTTCTAAACCGTGCAAACCACTTCTGACACATTCGCTCAGCTAGCGCATGGTCACCATACACTTCCACGAAAATACGATGACTTTCGGTAGCACTTTTCTGCATGTTAAAGTAATGAAGCAGAACACCCCGCAAAAACACTTTATCTGGCACGAACTGTGCCATGTTCAGTTGACTACAAAATGCTGTTGTTGACGCATCAATCAACTGCCCTATACTACGAACGATGCACGCTGACGGGAGTTTTCAACGCATGTGTGGATACACTGAACTGTGGGATGATACGCTCGTTACACCATCTCTTGTCCAGGTGCACGAATTAATTCCTAGACCAAATAGTAAAATTTTCATTTCTGGGGAGGGTAGTCCATGTAAATCTCAGGATGGAAATGTTGAAGTTGTGGTCTCACCACAAAAACTTTGAGGGAAATAGATCTAGAAGCAGCTATATCAAAACTGAAGAGTCTTGAGTGCTGTAGCTTTAACTTAAGAAGTGTTCTTTAATTTGTATTCAGAACACCAAGGTTAAGTCTTTGGCTAGTTTAGCAAAGTCTTTCTGTGACAGTTATGTTCAGTTCATATTGTTCATTTCCACAGGCACAGATGAAATACAGTGTATGGCATAAGTTTTTACAGTGAATACAGAAGTTCTTTGCTGAGGTAACCTAACCTACATGCATATAATAAACCCATTGGCATAGCAAGGGGCCTCACACCTGAAAGGGCCTCACGTCCCATGGGGTTCATACGAAAAGTGTAATAGAAGTGAGAAGAAATATTTAAAAGGCTAATTTTTGTGGCCAATAAAATTACAACATTCTGTTTTTATCTGACTTTAAATTCTAGTTAAACGTTATATAGGGTGACGTGGGGTAATTGCGAGACAAATTGTAAAACTTTTGCTATTACTCGTTTATTTGACAATGAAATGTAACCAAAAAAAAATGTGCAATTGAATTATAGTACACCCGATAGATTAAGCTTAGTCGGAATGAGTGTTATTTTCAAACAGATGTTGGAAAAAATAAAAAGTGTCTCTCTTATTTACCCTCCATCTGGGGAAATCATGGGGTAAATAAGAGACAGTTCAATATCTCAGCTGCATGAACTCTGAGAGAGATGGGTGGATAATGAAGAGACAGAGCAGGAAATTGTGCTTCGAATGATATATTTACGTTACAATTTATGTTCCATGTATTATATGATGATTTTTTTTCTTGCTTCTGATAGATGCAACGTTTTTTACAGTGTTATATTCTTTGCAAAAGGTACTATACTGTAAGACTGAATACAAATGGCAATTAAAATAAAAATAATACATGTTTCCAGCTATCATCTCTCAAAATTGTATAATATGTGGAGTATTCCTGACATATATATTGGAAGTTATGTACAATAATGAATGGGCAAACACTGTCACTGCACACATAATATTACTCTAATAGGCCATAATAATAACATGTGTTGCTTAAGTACAAAGGCTAACTCGTGAAACTAAATGTAAAATCGTGTTGTTTTGATAACATACAGCCATTACAAATATAAAAGAACCTCAATATATATATTACAAATGTTTCTTCACCAGTGTAGTCTTCCGGTCTTTTCATGATACCGAACCAAACTAGCCATTATGATCTACTACTGTACAGGACCTAAATATAAACTAAGCGCTACCAAACCAACTTTTAGGGCCTAGGCCTATCTATTTTGGTTCAAAAACGTCAACCACACCACTAAACCGATAGCAAATTCTGCCCCCAGTAGTTTCAATACTGGGCTTAGGGAGAATACCCACAGTATCATCTTTCAAAATTGTGGATATGTCATTTTCACAAACTTTGAACACAGTCTTTTCACTATCAACTGCACGTAGTGCCATCACTTGCACATCATCTTCTACTGATTGGACAACACACACATAATTATACACTGTTGACTGTCGTTTTCCTCCATAAAACTTTGCCAGAACAAAATCAGCTGGCTTGATTAATGTAGATCTGGGATCAGTTATTTCTGAGGGAATGTCTTCAGGTCAATATCACTGTCACTGTCGTCCAGAATAGGAATTGTTTCTTCATCTGTAGAGCTATCATCTGAAGGACGGTGTTTCGTTTTCGGCATAGCTACATGTTTACGTTTTTTTCTGCACTTTCTTTGTACCCTGTGTTTGCAACTTTTCTCTTATTGCATCTGTAAATTATTGTGAAGTAACCACTTTAGCTTCCATATCAATTTTTCTCCTCTTTACAATTTGGCGTCCAGGTCCTGTTGGGGTTGTTTTAATACTACATAACAGAAGTGTTTCAAAGTTGAGCTCTTGCTTGGAATGAGGAACTTCAGAATAGTTAGATGACTCTTTGTTTTGTGATTTATCCAGTGATCTGTCAGAATCATTTTCTGGTGGATTGGGATTATTAGGGAGATGTTTTCCTGGTTCGTCAGGGAATTGGAACATCCTGGTAAGCTGTCAGGACTGTTTTGCAACAGGTCAGGAAAGTTGTCAGGATTTGAACTGTGCAGGGAAGGATGAGGTACAGTTGCAGATGTATGCCTATGTGAATCCTGGCGATTTTTGGTGGCAGTGGTTTGTTGATTCTGATACTGTGCTAGCAGAAGAGGGTCCAAACGATGAACTGGATATGTTGACCTATCCAACGGAAAAATCCCAGTTGCCCGGAAACCTGATGTGATGTTTGCAACGCTTAATCCATCTTTCCAAATGGTTGCCAGAATGTTGCTGAATTCACACTTGGTAATCTTCCTCTGATTATCCCATTGCCATTGCAAAATTTTTTCGTTCCACCTGTGTTTCAGAGGACCAAAACAAGCCCGATCTAATGGCTGCAGCAAATCTGTGATGTGGGTTGACAATTTTATGATTGTTATTTGTTCCTTTTGAGCATTTTCTAAAGTTGCGATGTCTAAGTGAGTCAGGTGACCATCAAATATCACAAGAAGTGGTCTTGCTGTAACCTCAGTACAAAAATGTTCAAAGTGCTGGTTGAAAATTTCTGTAGTGATCCATCCTCTCTCACTCGCTGAATAGTATGTTCCTGGATAGTCCTGATCACCTTTCCAAGTTGACCAAAGGTGTGCACCTTGATAAATTATCAGAGGTGGCAGTGGCTGGCCACTTGCAGAGCAGCAAACCATGACAGTAGTGTTCTCCTTCCCAGAGGACTGGATGACTCTGTGAACTTCTTTACCACGCTCAGCCACTACTTTTGTGTGAATTGGGTCCATATTGAAACCTGTTTCATCCAGATTTCAGATCTTGTCGGGTTCATTCTTTAGTCCTAAGGTGTCAAGATTGTCTTCTAATACGTCATAGAATCCATTTATTATAAATGGGTTTCTAGTAGCAATTTGTCTGTTTTTTTCTAAGCACTCTGGTTTTTTTGTAACAAGATTATGATGGTACAAAATGATTTGAACCAGTCCTTTCCTGGCATATCATCCTTAAATGGTGTTTTGATACTATTTTGATCTACAAATTCTTTAACGACATGCTTTATTTCTTTGGGCAACATACCAAACCCCCACTTTGCCATTGTTTTTATACTGTTAGCAAGTTGTTGTTCTTCACTAAGCACTGTTTTTCTCCCCCTTTGTCCAGCATTTCTTGTAACCCAACATAGAACTCTGGATAATTTGGTTTTGTCTATGTCGAATGTTTTTGCTGCACTTCTAATGGATACTCCATCTTTGAGTATGGCGTCTTTTGCATTTTTCAACATCTGCAGTTTTACGTTTATAAACCCTCGGCATTTTTACATCTTGCTATGGTTTACCTGAAAAACAAAAGTCATACCTGTAGCAGTCAGATTTAGTACTCATTGACCATGTCTCATATTTTCCCTCACAGTGTCTCTTATTTGCCCCACAAACTGTCTCATATTTACCCCTTCTGTTTATGACAGTAAATTGCAAAATATTATACCCCAACTCTACAAACACAAATGTGTTCGGAGTCCACAAAGACTTACCTTTCTGATGGTATACAAGTTTTACATTTTTAAACCAAACCAAAACCACACTATGAAAAGTTTTAGAGGCATTGACAATTTTTTTCCCCCTCAAATATGCATTTAACCTACACATTATTTTTTTTGGCTACAAATTGGTTCACATATCTAACTATACAATATCAGTCATAAAATTAGACTAAATTACCTTTCATGTGGTGCAATTTCAAAATGTATATAAAAGTGTTTACGATGTTTCAAAGAGGTGTCTCTTAATTACCCCATTTTTTGTCTCTCACAATTACCCTACCCCACCCTATGTCAAATAAGGGATGTAACATACAACTTAAAGGGATCAGAAAAAGTAAAAATGATGTCTGATGTGAAACATTTACGCAAAAATTCACGCTAACTTCCTTGGATATTTTTACTCATTTACTGTCTTCTTGAATAAAAAGCACTTCGTCTTTTCTTCTTTCTCTTCACCTTTCACTCCCAATTTTAATATTTTAACAATAAAGCACCTCCAACTGCCAGGAAGCTAGTGTGAGATGCTTGCGTTGTTTTCAACCCAAGGAGGACATGTGTAATATAAGCAGTTCTTCCTTCCTACAGCTTTAGATTTCAGCTTCTGGAAGACAGAAAAATATATTTTAAGGGGTGAATGAAATTGTTAAATATCATTTTCGGCAGTAATTTGTTACTATTATTTAAATATGATACTTTGGTGACATATCTCTGAAGATTTTTCATTCTAGTTTTTGGACTTTTAACCACTGTTATTTTTTAAAGATATTTACCTACGTTTCGAAGGCTGAATCTGCCTCCGTCTTCAGGGTAGCATGTAGTCTGATAGAACACATAAATGAAGATTTTGTATCAATTAACATTGAGATTTCCAATTTCAAGAATGTGAATGGGAGCCTCGCATTCTAATATCATCCAAGGCCACGCGATATGTTGCTACTCCACTGATAAAACCTTTACAAAAATTAATATGTCACTGTTCAAAGTGTCCACCATTATTCTCCATACATTTCAAACAGCATTTGACCACAGGTTGGCATATCTTATCACTCTGTTCTGGGCTATTATCGAAATTGTACGGTGTCAAATACTCAGTACTTCATAATCCCCCAGATGGGAAAGTCGCAAGGTGTCTGGTCTGGTGACTTTGCAGGCCACTCAGTAGTAGAATGCCTGCCTATATATTCAGTGAAATGATCATTAAGGAATTCACATACAATTTATCAGTAATGGGTTAGTGCACCATCTTGTTGCCAAATGAGTTGGTGCCTCAGTAATCACTTCATGCAACACATCCCTGAAATTTTCTGCATTCACAGCACCCTGAAGAAATACAGGTCAATCACACCAGCAGTTCATATGCTTGCAAAGATTGAAACACCAGGAACATTTTATTTCTCTTGAACTACTGCTTGAAGATCCTGGACACACCAGTACACCATTTATGTCTATTTATTATTCTTATAAAAATTATGATCAACTTTGTTGTAAACCTAAACAATTCACAAAATTCTAAGCATCTGTCAGATTGTTCTCTTGTAATGCTTGTAGTAATCCAGGCCTCTGAAGTTTCATTTCTAATGTTTTTAACATTCTTCTAAGACTTCTATCCAAATATCTATTTCCTTGAAAGCAGTTTTTGCTGATTTTTGGAGACCTTGCAATGCCTTTGAAATAAGATGTAAGTAAGTTCTCTTCGGTAGTCATATATATATATATATATATATATATATATATATATATATATATATATATATATATATATATATATATATATATATATATATATATATATATATATATATATATATATATATATATTGGCCTGCGAGATCTTGGTAAATTGTGTGCTGAGCCTCTGTTCAAACAGTTTAATTGTACACATCCCTTCAACTTGGTGATTGAATACCTGGAAAATGTTTGTAGAACTGTCCCCTTACTTCAACATAATTAGGACCACTTCTTCAAAACAAAATTATGCTTTGTTCAATTGACAGTTTTATACTCGTAATGGTGCAGAAACTAGGCAGCAACTCAACAATGCCACAAGCTTAGCTGCAACTGCAAATGTTTTTGTCTTCCACCTTTTTCGATGTGACAATCAGTTCAGTGCCGTTCGCATCCTGTCAAAACATGTTGAATATTCTGCTTTCCACGACCTTCTATCTCCTTACACAAAATTATTTTCCTGGGAAGATTTATTCATTTTTACTCCAAATGCTTACCTCCCTGGTGGTGTAGTGGTAACACAGTTGTCTTGCATGGACGTTCACAGGATTTTTTCCAGGGGGGCCAAACAAGGCACATTTTCCCCCATAATTGCGTCGTCCTCTCAAAAACATTGCTTCAATGTTAATTTATCATGTTCATGCAATAATTAACACACATTATTGTGGCTGAAGTGAAATTATATGTGTGAAATATATAATTTTTGGTTGCCTTTCATTTTCCAGGAGGTTCGTGGCCCCCCTTGTCCCCCCCTTTCCGAATGTCCATGTAATGTCTTGTAATGAAAGGGTTCCAGATACAGTGCCCAATTTAGGTACATTGCACAGTGGTGCGGATCCCAACTGTAGGCTCACTCCTGATTAGCCTAAAGAGCATAAATTGGACTTAAAACAAATAATAACTCTCAATGTAATAAACCTCATATATTTTACAGCTTTGCCACCGAAAAAATTAAAAACAATGTTTCAAAGTCTCATGTGGTACCCCCCATATTGACCAGTCAAGTTGAGTCTAAAAGTTGAGATTTTCACTGTGAATTAAATACAGATTGTTTTTTTGTGAGGATGCGTCTGAGATATTTAACACTGAAAACATACAATTCCAAAAACACCCATGTTTAAGTTGATGCTGAATACAGGGATGTATTTCTAATCATTTTATTATTATTTGCAGACACCCTATAGGCAGGTCTATGTGTGAAAAATTTTACCCTGTGATTAAACCTCTTCATTAATAAAATCTGGCTTAATTCCATCTAAATTTTAGCAGTAAAGAAAGCAGACTTTAATAGATAGCTACAAAGTGAATTTTATTTAAGGTCTCTAGCTGTAATAGTTTCCGAGATATAAAGGTTTATGTAAACAGCTATATGGCCCAAAGAAAACCCACTCTCATGTTGGAAAAATCTGCCCCAGGAGAACAAAGTGCAGAATTAGAAGAAGAAGAAGGAAAAACTGATTCTGATATCCTATAACATGTAGAAACCTATGTACTAAAGTTCTGAGTTCTGGCCAATGAATTTGTAGGTCCTTACGAAGTGGAGATTCACATGTCTGCTACAGCTAATCCATGTCCCTTGTATTGAAGCTCAAAGGTGTGTCCACCAGGAATTCTGGCAACATTATATGCCTGCCTCCCTCAGTGTTTCACTCTGCCTGCATGGCCATCTGCTATGGTATAGTTAGCTGTATAGTTTTCCAAGATATATATTGGTTACTCGCTCATAGCCAAATTGAGTAAATTTATGTTATAGTGGAACCACAAGCAAAACAACCTGTGCAGACCCACGACTCCTGTGCACCATACTCCCGTGACGAGGGGAGGCGGAGAGTGGACCATGCTTCCTTATGGCCCTAGCTGAGCGGAAGAAGGGAAAACTGCGTGGGGACTTCTCATCCAAGGTTTTTTTCCTTGTGCTCGCTCTATATATCGAGCTACTCTTTGGGAGATCTTTCATTTCAATCCACGAAAAATAAGTACATATTTTTTAAGCTTTGCTGATCAACATCCTATAAAGCAGAAAAATAGACCTTTCTCAGTTAAATTATATATACTTAATCTAAATTGAGATGAACCTGAAAAAACAGGCAATGATGAAAAAGTTGTGATTGATCTTGCCAGAGTAGCGACAGATGGAAGGCTTGTGTAGCTGCAGCCATAAACCTTCAAGTCTAGAGAGTTTAGTTAATATAAATTCCATTGTAAATGATAAATATATCCCCTATTATTGAATCAGCTATTTCTTGTTTTCAACTAAGTTCATAATATTGTAGAGTAGTCTAAGTTAATCACCAGGTTGAATGCAAAGTTCTCTTATGTCATAGTTTGGGGAAAGACAGGGTGTCAGTTCAATTGCACATTAATACACATCAAAGTAGTTTTCCTAACATGGAACGGCAACCTGCCATTGTAGAATGAAATCATAGGTGCATTTCCTACAACAATGCTGACTTCTACAGTGCCTTTCTTAGCCTCGGTATCCGCAGAGTGACAGCTAAGAAAGCTGGCAAACTGGATGCAACATCTGCATAAGTGGAACCACTAGCTATGTAATGAAATAAGCTTGTACAATTACATGAAAAGTCACAATTAAAATGAGCACGTACCTTGTTACAAAAGGTGTTGGAAATGATGTCCTCTTGCTTCCACACATTTACGGCATTTTTTAATGAAATTTTCAATTACTCTCTTGATATTTTCTTTCAATTCTTCTAATGTATAGTTTCAGGTTTAAAAGCTTGGTAGCTCGCCATGCAGATGACATGGAGATGCTCGTTTCTTGTTCAAGGTGCTGGATGGATTTCTGAGAACTATGTTCCAATTATGCTCTAACGTCGTCTAATTTCTCCTCGGCAAGCACATGCCGTTTTACCCTTCGATTCTTATCTGTTTTCCTGAATTTGTTCACAAGTATTCAAATACTCTCTCTGTGTGGGCTGCAAAACACCTAACTTCGCTACAAGAATTCGTAATGACGTAAGACTCGTACATAATAATTTGTTGTTTTAAATTTTACGTGGCATTATTAGCTGCAGAAAAGCACCAGTGATATGTAAACTAAAACAAAACAATCTAAAACATTTGTTAACATCTTAAAACTTAACAAACATGTGCAAACTGGTCACCAGCTATCTGGACAATGAAGCACTCGCATCCAGTGGCAAGTCAGCCAACAGCTACGTGTCTATAAATGCCGGCAGATGCATTCTTACTTCTCGATGAGCTAGCCGCTGCTCTGTGTACACAGAGGCACAAAGACACTGTATAAAATATATATAGACATGTTTTTTTCTGGAGTCCTTTAGTTACTGATGCCATGCTGTTGGAGAGTGTTTACCATACTCCTGAAAAGATGATAGTCTGTTGAGAAAATGTCAGGGGATGAGGCAGAGTCTACAGTTGCGTATGCTGGTTTTAACAAATGGTAAGCTATGACCAGTGTTTCACCCTCACACTGAAATATAAATGCTGACATGTGCTAGTAAAAACATTACTTAAAATGCAGTTACTTGTTTGTGAACTTCTCTACAACAGCTGCTTAGAACTGTAGCTAGTTTCTGGGGTTTCATTTTGTGTCTCCTTTCAACATGTGTGGCTTCACATATGGTTGTAACTTGACAGGGAGCAAAGCGGACCCTCACAAAATCCAAATTTAATAAAATGTACATGTCAAGTGCATTTTTTTAAAACCTTCTGGAACCTGCGGTTCATGTTCTGCCCCCTCACCCAAGAACCTAAGCCCCACTGCTAATTTTATGATTTATAAATTCTTCTGATACGATCTCAGCCCAAATGGATTCACACACAAATGTTCAGTTGTATCCATTTTCTTTTTAACTTTCGTAAACAAAGCAGTAGCATAGTATCAACCAAATTCACCTAAACAAATACTGAACTTACGACTTGCCAAAAATTCTCTTTCTCACCTCATGTTGCTGCCTCCGTTGTGGAATAAACGTATCTCACAGTCATCGTTTCACTGTTCATCTTCATCCTCGAAATTGAATTGAGGCAGGAAAGCAATATAAAGCAGCTGAAATAGTAATATTCCTGGTGCCTTTGGGTGACACTACTGATATGAACTTCTGTACTCGGTTGGGCAGGATCCAGTTTTGCCTATCACAACAGTCCATACCACTAATGGCTCAAGTTTGTGCCGCTGGGACAGAGTGAGAGATGAGACCTATCATTGTTTTGAGACAAATTGTCCAGTTTACAGAACTTTCTTACTGCATATAGGTGATCACATGTCACAGACAATATCTTGGTCACGTCTGGACAATTTACACTTTGATTGGTCTGTCATTCACAATTGATCTGCCTTCATTTGTGGCTTTTCAAGTATCTCATCTCTCTCACTAAACTTCCCCAACCAGAGGTGGGCATGCAATCATTTAACACTAGAACAACGAGGAAATGAATCATCCTAGAACAACGGAGGGTGGTCATTTTGACCACCATAAGGTTTTCATTGGATTTCGAAGTGAATGTTGTAGCATGAAGAGAGAAAAACATTTCATTTTATTGATTATACTCAGTTTTATTTTTGCACACTACACTGTCGTTAGGGCATCTGACTACCATGCGAGAGAGACTGGGTCGATCTCCGGCGAGAGAGAACCGGGATCTTTTCCACCTGTTCAAGCGGCTCCGGCACCCACCTAGCATTGTATAAAGGGGGTACCTGGAGGTAAAGGCAGCCAGGGGCATGGTGCTAATCACATCACCCCAGCCTTTGGCCGTGAACAAGAAAGTGTGGTGCCCTAACTCCACACCCTCTATACACCTTCATGGCATGGTGCAAAGCAGAGGTGAGCACTTTACTTTACTTACTGTCTACACACACTCTACAATTTATTTTTGTGAACTTCTGACAGCAGTTGCAAATTTGTCGGTCTTTAGTCTTTCCTTTTGAGATGTCTTTTCATCGAAACGCAAGTATTTGAGTAGCTCCTTGATGCGATTGTGTTTCGGAAGAAGCTGACTTGCCAGCTTTACGACTACAAATCCTCAAGTAATATTCCCCTTGCACAGTGAAACCCCTCAGATACATCAGAGTGATTGCAGCTTCCAGTTCCTCCAATGGTAGGGTCCATTCATTTCTTCTAAGCATGTAGTACATCTCTGAATTAGACGCAACATGGCTTCATCAAACAGTAGGCGAAAAGCATGTGACACCTCCCATTCACAAATACGTCTTTTGGTGTAGCTTGTAAAACCACCCTGTTCTTTCAGTACATTCATGGCAGCTTTTGTGCCAGCCACGGAAACATTCTTTGTGACGATCTCCCAAATCGAACCGTCTCTTCCCAACCATGCCTTCCTTACACCAGACCAAGCAGTTACCAATTCTCTATCGTATGAAGATGATGTTGCCGTTGTTTCAGTGGCCATGCTATTTTATTGGTCACCCACCAATGCCTCCTCATCCCTCATCGGAAGAGGATGAGACAATATTTTTGGATCTGTCCCTCCTGAATCTTCACTCGAGAACCCTCCTTCTTCCTCAGATTGCTTGAGAAACTGCCAAATTTGCTGCGAAGACAACCCACGCTGACGCGACATCATATCAAGTCAAGTACTGACTAGTGAATGATAGGTCGAAGAACAAAGGAGCATGATAGCTGCAATCGCGTCAATTGCATAAGTTGAAAACAAATCCGCGAGCAACAATCAAGTAACAATCGTTACATGCAATCAAACATGTTACGCAGAGAGAGAGAGAGAGAGAGAGAGAGAGAGGGAGAGAGAGAGAGAGAGAGAGCAGCTGTCGAAGATAACAATAACATAAGTGTGCAATGAGTGGCTGCTCACCGATCCGAAAGAATTCTTTTCTCGTGGAATCTACGTGAAACGTACCTTGTATTTTTTACACAACTTTCAGCTTGTACTGAAATTCTTTTATTTTCCCTACATTCGACTTAATTCTTTGTTATCTATTCAGTTTCACATATTTCAGCTTCTTTCTTTATATTATGTCCACTTATGAGAGCACATTCGCTGATACCAGTTTTTCTTTAAGTTCTTACGATCTTTGTTTCATAATTCTTCTTGTGTATACAATATAGAAGTAACTTTCAACATTTTATGTGCTGGTGTTATGCATTTTCATAAAGTTTTATATGTTGTATCGTACGTTTTCATAGTCTTCACATTCTTTTTTGCTATTCCATGAGGATGAAAAACAGTGAAACTAGTTCATGAAAGGTAAGAGATGGGTGAGCAAAAACAAAGAAAATCAAGTTAAATGCTTCAATGTAATTTTTGAAAACGTTTTTATGTATTAACTGTTTGAAAAGAACTGAGGGAACAGCATTTGTGTTAATTCATTGTTCACAAAGTGACTGCTTTGCTCACAGGGACAATATAGAGTTTAGATTAAAATGTGTATGTCCTCAATTTCCAGTTACTGTATGGAGTGAGGTTTGATTGATTGATTTGCTTTATTGTACCTTGCTTTTCAATTGGGATAATAAAAAATATAGGTTATCCACCATGGAGATTATCAGGATAATCTGATGGTGTGGATTATTTGCTGCTTCATAACATTCATTCTGGATCATTTGAATTTAGTTATCTGTCTACCAAATTTCTTCCTGCCTCGATGGTTGAATGTGTTGAGTGATACAGATTCACATTTTCGTCATCAACAATCTTGTGGTTGAGTCATGGCAAATTCATGAGCGTCCTTTGTAAATGTCCCTTCATACATTTTATCTTTTATCTATCTTCACTGTCATGGTTAGCTTAAAGAGTCAGAAAAGCAATGTACAAAATATCTGAACCATCCATATTCTCTAGCATACTTGATTTTGATATTTTAAGTTCATGCATGACCAGTTCATGCATGACCAAGACATCTCTTCAAATTTCGCTGTGACAGCTTGTGATACTGTGGAGTTGTGCTCATAAGGACCAATCAGGCCAGCAATTTGGCTGCTCATGTTGACTTAGTTTGCCAAACCCAGACATGAGAGAGTTGACCTCTTCATATGTTTTTCAAATCCTGCTTTCTGAAAGTATAAGAAATATTACATTTTAGGTGTTTGTTGTGACACTTGCAATGGCTGTCATCTTCACTTTCCCTTTCATTTGACATTAAAGTTAATATGGAATAAGTTCAACAAATAAAAATTATTTTTATAGGTTACCACATGGCTTTGTAATTTTACCTTCAAAACTGTTCTCTCTCTTATTACACATCAGGAAACAAACCTAGAGGTTAGAGTATATGCAGCTATAATTTTCCTGGTTTGAAAATTTGTTCCTCAGATTAAGATAATAGAACATAGATAATTAGTATTTCATAAATAATGTTGTAAGGATAATATTTTGCATAAAATTTGAGTATAACAAAAAGAATGTGTTCCTTGAAAATGAACATTTGTTGCACTGTATGTGATTTTGTTTTTTCAATTTTTGTGTTGTCACTACTCTCTTTTGCTGTATGCAGGCACATAGTTGTTCTGATCCCACTTTAAACTGTAGATGCAGTCCCGATTTGCATAAAGTGGACTTAAAATATCAAATCAACAACAATATTTTGCTGTACTAAATTGAAACTCCACATGTACAGTTATGAACAGTTCTGAATTGTAACAATCCGACTGAAAGTCAATGAGGTTTTTACAACCCCGAAGTGTCCTAGACTGTCAACTTTGTGATGAACTCAACTGGTATTCATTAGAGCGATATTTAAAATTCGCTTATTTAATGTCCAAAGGTCAACCAAAGGAATGAATTTTATTTTTGTGATGTAAATCTGGCCACAGTACCTCTTATGGAAAAAATCACCAAACCTCTCATGGTCGTATTAGCATATTTACACACAAATGCCTTATTGCTTGGTACAACAACATTCATACCAGATGGAGATCAACCCACTGTCTCTAATATGAGGATGTACAGTCATGGATCAGTCTGGGTTGTAATGATTCCATCGAAACAAGATTGTTAAAACCCATAGTTGTCCATGACTACATATGCAGCAGTAGTGTATCATTCAGTACAATCATTGATAATATGGTAGTAAGTAAGAAGTTATTTATAGTTGCTGCAACTGACCCAGCAGCAACAAGAATATATTTGGGACCCTTGATTCCCTTCACCTCTCCATTCTTCACTTGACTCCTAGCATGTAAAATTTGCAAGAATTTTCTGATTCTTACACTATTGTTTGGATTTCAGCAATGAGTATCGGGACTCTTCCTTGTTACTAAAGCAAATGTGTGTGTAGTGTAGATTTTTTAGTTCAATAATAAACTGTACATTCAGTATCCAGGACTATAAATATCTATGTACCTGTACCAGATGACCAGATGGAGTCATTTGCATGGCAGACTGGCTTGTTGCTTCAAGTGAATATTTCGAAAACACACTTTAATAACAACTGATCAAATAAGTACACTCTCCAAAAATTAATTTTGCCGTGGCTCAACCAGCTCAACCAGAAGAAGCGACACCAGAAATTATTGTGACCTGGATGCAAAATAATATAGTTATTTTAAGTGTTTTTACCAAGATAAATACACTATCAACCTTACATGACTAGTCACTCTACATTCCATTTTATTGACTTAAACCAATATAGATATGTCTATCTTGGAAATTCTTAGTTGGAGGGATGCGTGTATGGATCGACATGAAGATAATGCAGCAGGTAGAGGGATGCTTTTTGAAAATTCGGTTTACTTCGAGCACTGAACATGTCCTTAACACCCCCCCCCCCAAAATGTGCTAAATAAAAATAAACATAAAAAGTAATCATAGAATTTTACTATGGTCGCTGAAACTGGGGTCAGTGTTTGTTTACATGTTCGTGTTTTGCGAAATCAGTGTGAACTTGGGCTGGTGAAGTTGGAATCATATTTCGTGCACAATTTTTACTTATGGCAGTGAGCAGAAATATGAAAAATTTGGCCCCACTAAGTGCACGCGCATTTGCAT
The DNA here is from genome assembly GCF_977018435.1 of Lepisma saccharinum. Lineage (NCBI taxonomy): Eukaryota > Metazoa > Arthropoda > Insecta > Zygentoma > Lepismatidae > Lepisma > Lepisma saccharinum. Next base: position 11,778,957 of record NC_139239.1, on the reverse strand, counting down.
TGTAAAATAGTGTTGTTGTTCGTCTCTAGTGTTATAACAGCAGATATTCGAGATGACCTAAGTTTTAAGGAAACTTATTTGAAAATATACAGCTCCATCGGGTGGTAACATGAAGCATATTGTCGCTGAAACCGAAACTTTATTTTCATAATAACCTCTTGTAATCGTTATTGCCGAGAACACTGCATACAATAGCGATGGACAATTTGTCTATTATCTTTGCAGTTGGCTGTACAGTCACGGGCAATTCGGGTTGTAACAACCCCATTAACTTTCAATGTGACCGTTAGAACCTAGTAGTGTCCATGACTGTACATGAGACTAGCTAGACTTGGCAGAGACTCGTCTCGTCTCGATTTATAAACACCTGCCTCGTTACCATCTCGAAGCACTACATAGCATGGTAGTCTCATGTACATGTACAGTCATGGACACTTCTAGGTTCTAACGGTCACATTGAAAGTTAATAGGGTTGTTACAACCCGAATTGCCGGTGACTGTACAACCAACTGCAAAGATAATAGGCAAATTGTCCATCGCTATTTTCGCTCTTTTTAATGTTGCATTCTGTATTGTTTTGAGGAATGGCATTATGTTGACGCAGTGGTGGCGCCAGGATTAATCATCTGGGGGTGCGGTATAAAATTTAGGGGGTGCGATGCTGAAAATAAAGAAAGCATATATAAAGAAATATGCATGCATGTTTTAGCAGAGGCGCAAACACGAATTTTAGTCGTGGTGGGGGGGGGGGCAAGTACCAGGATAAAGTAGCAGCAGCAGACGTTATCATCCTCGTAAATCACTCAAAAATGGGAGAAGTCGGTGCTAAAGCATTTGTGTTGGACAAACGATTTCAAATATTTTTTCAACACGTTCAATTTCACATTAGCTACTAATTGAAAACAAGCAGACAAACTGTATTTTTGAAAGACTGAAAGTGCATGACGATTATAATTATTTTTGTACATATGACATGTATAACTTTCATGTAGAACATATGTTTTACACACATGTGACATGGAGCGACGTAAGAAATAACAAAATACTTATATGCAACATGTTACCACTAAATTGTGTACGTATTCAAGTTTCTTTAATACATATATATAACATATTATTATTATTTAACTACATTACATAATCAATTACTGCTTCATAACAAACCAACAGCAAAAATGATATAAATCTCTGTTAGTGCAAACAATTGTTCATGCATTTAAGAGCAAACTGCCTAGCAGTAGCAGTCTGAAGTACATAGTTGGTCTTACTTCTCTCTCTGGTAATTTACAATGCATTACAGAAAATAGTAATATTACTCGCTTCGGTCGCAAAAAAAAAAAAAAGGAAAGGAAACTGAAAACAATTTAATAGGGCACCGCATTCTCTCTTTTAAAAAGTTTTAATTTAGATTGTTCGCCGCCCCCTAGCTACGGCTCTGAACTTTACGAATTTACGAAAAAAAATACGAAATATATATATTTTTTGCATAATATTTGAAATCCAGGATAGCAATTGCTCCCCCCCCCCCCGGCAGTTGTCCGTGGCCGTCTGGAAGAAAAAATAAAGAAATACATGAAAACTAAAACTATAACATCTTGAGTATCCTTTTGTCCTGCTACTCTTAGATTATACTAACTAGCCTTGCTTTTTTTTACTTCAATGTGCGCACCTTTGCCCACCCCTAGAATTGATTCCCCACCAAGGTTGGGGGGAGGGGTAATGCCCCTATGATTGCGCCACTGGCTATCTTCCGTCTGCCCCAGATGCTGCGGTGTCAGGATAAAACACGAAGTGCAAGAAAACTTCATCTTTGTTAAAATCCCCTTCTGCTGTACTATTCCCATCAACGAACTGTAACATTTCTTCGCGAACTTTGGGCTCCTCGACAAAGTCTGAAATTGTACTTTACTATACATGTTACGTGGAACATCTAGAACGTACTAACAGGTAAAGTACCTGTCACGATACAACTCGCGTTAAATATTTTCCCAAGCATGAACTGGTGATTTCTTGAAAGCACCTGAAATATATTTTTTCCAGGAGAAAAGAGGAACAACAAGTAGGCGGACAATAAAACCGTTTAACAACAATGCCAAAGAAAAGAACACGCTGAGCTGTAGGCATATCGAAAAACACAAACAGGCCGCTTAAAACTAAAAAAAAAAAAGAAGAATAAACAGTTCTTAACAACAATAATGACGAAAGAATAGACAAGGGCCTCTGATTTTTATAGTGTCAGCCAACAGTACACGCAAATATATGCAGCTTCTCTTTCAATGCTTGGCTATTGTATACAATAACAGCGGTCTCACTACAATACCTAACATTCGGGCGCTCAATGTGACTACGACATATGACACGGTAAGAGTTAATTTTTCCCCTTCGCACCCCCCCCCCCCCCCTGGCACTGCCCCTGTGTTGACGGGAAGCAGATGTCATCCTCATAGTGACGTTCTTTTTTCAATCCATGATGATCACATTGTGGAAAACCGACTGAACGAAAATGGTAATTGGTCAACCTCTGTGGCGTACTGGCTGGAACAGCACCTTACCACGCCAGGGGTCACGGGTTCGAATCTCTGGGCATGGGTGTCAAATGATAATGGAAAATTCGCGCACTATTACGTAGGGTGAACCAACAGTTTAGTTGCCGAAACTGTCAATTTTTAATAGTTGTAATATTAATCTGTACATGTTTAGCAAGATAGATTTAATGGAAAGCAATATTTAGAAAGTCCGAAATGTTCATCGTGAGGCAGCATTTAAAAATTTTTTTTTTTTACTGATGGGGAGTTACATTATTATGGTGTGTTAGATCATATATCACTGTACGTGTGAGATTTGGCTTATAATTCAACGTTGCAGATCTTTCGGCACTAAGCATGGTTGTTGATAATAGAACACAACCTGCCTATGTTTATCTTGTAGATGAAGGATACGTTGTTTGAGGTCAACTAGGTGGATGATTTTTCGCCAGAGCAGCCCGGCTTTCAACGTTGGTTCCTTGAGATGATTATCAGAATGGCAATGTGCGTGTCCTTACGACGCCGAGGAGATGAGAGTCTCTCACGCGAAGCTACCGTGGGGGGTCGCCTTATTTGAATATCACGGGAGCACAAACAAGCGATGGACCGGTGATACAGCGAGATAGATGGGTTTCCTGCATCGGATTAATCACTTGCGGTAACGTCGTACGGTGCTTTCGTTAACAACAGACGTGTTCGGTATCTTTGCAATTCATCGTTTTGACCCGTGTGTGATATACAGCGGTCACTTTGGAGGATACCTTGAAAGTAAACTCGCTGATCTCGAGGAACATGTCGGCTTTTGAGGCTTTAGGACTAAGTGCCGTGGATAGAATTATGAAACGACTTACAGTCACTTGATTATCTTGCTTCTGAATGTGACGTGTAGCCAATTCCTGTGAAAAATATACATAATTTTCTGTCGCCGGTTTCGGTGACAGAGCGCGTTAAGTGGTTGACTTTCGATCTCGCCATCAGGCTCGAGTCATGGCGTCAGCGATTTATCCACATCCCCACTACAACTAAACTAAATTCCATAGGCTAGGTCGGTGTTATCATTGGGTGACGCGTGGCCAGCGCAACGAGTCCCATCGCCGCTGTTTTCTAGCTTTCGAGACCGGAGGCTGCTGCTTCTTTTGAGGTAACTCCCCAATTGTCTTCACGACACTGGGCCAACGCCGAAATTTTGGTGGGCTTTCACCGGGAATCGAACCTGGAACCACTCGCACCAAATGCAAGAGCGATAGGCTAAGCATTTGGCAGAAGCTCCAACGCTCCCCTAAAATTTTCCCCAAAGGTCCTAATTTTGGTTATTTTGGTTCAGATGAAAAATTCCGATAAACCACTGCCTAGCGCGGGCATGGGTGTTCTCTGCGAGTGTTCCTTCATAAATTTCACCAAATCGGCCATCCCCATCGTTGCGATTAGCCAAAAGCCACGTAAAATAAAAAAAATGCAAACGCAAACTGGTTTTCTACCGCCTCGTGTAGCGGGATGGTAAACTCTCGCATTTAGTGCACACGGTTTCGGATTGGATCGCTTGTGTGGGCTCCCAAAATTTCGGTGAGGACTATTGGGGAGCTACTTGAAAAGAAGAATTAGCTCACTACGGTTCAGAAAGCCACAGAACTTGGGCGATTGAATCCATTTCGCTGGCCACGTGTCACAAATCAAATAGTAATTTGAGAAGCTTTGGCCCTGATCTGGCTGTGGAGTTGTGAGTTGAATATCTTTTCTATTCTTTTTGTTAATCATCACGATGAGGATGGATGATCATTAGATGTCATTGATATAGTACACAAGCACATGAACACCCTTGTCGAGACCGGGACTAAAATCCAAAACCTTCGGTAGTGAGGTCGTAATTTGAGGAAACGTATTTTGCAGAGTTTGATTAACGTAATAACGTGTTGCTTTTTCGGCAATTGCGTTAGTATCGGGCTACCGATATTATGAAAGTTCTGTAACACATTACATTTTGAAAGTAAATATTTATTTTAAATCAGGGAAGGCAGTTTTATGCATCATGACTGACAGGGATGTGAACATACAGTGTGTTGAAGGTGTAGAATATCCACACTCACCAACCACATCCCGTGGTCCAACTTTTTATCTGTGTGCGTTACTTTTTGAGTAACTGCCAAGAACTCTGGTAAGTAATAAGTGAGGTTGCAATAGATTAATTAAACAAATTAGATAATCTTGTTTTTTTTAATTTGTAATAATTTATCTTTTTTTTTTTTTTACAGGAGTTCGGCAACATGGATATTTACAATGTACAAACCAATACTCAGGTAAGTGCGACACTATTTTTCTTTTCTTTCTTTTACTGGGATGTTACATTGTTGCTTGTAAATATTTTGTAATGTAATGTTGTTGAAAACATTGAAATTCTCTTTTTATGAAGTATTCAGTTGTGTGTCCTTGGTGTCTTTATACAAATGTGTAAGGAAAGTACAATTGAAGATAAATTACGAAGAAATAAAATAACACTTCTGCTAATACGCATATATATAGTGTAGCCAACGTTAAATGTAATAGTGGACACATCACATTTTCCATTTCATACATATTTTCATTATCTTTTCCGCAAGCACCGAAATGCCAACCTGTCTTCCACGCAGTACACCGTGGACAGAACTTTTGCATCTGGACACTCAGCCAGTATAATCCTCTGCAGGGCATATGTTGTGTCCTGTCAATGTGTGTTGTCATTTCATCGTATCATCATTCATCCTCATCTTCGCCATTAATGAAAAGTGACAGAAAAGCGAAGTAAAATAAACGAATCAATCAATCTTTTCTTTTATATGATGTGTTTTTGAAAGAAGAAATTGTATTGATTTTTGTGAAGCCATTCTCTCCATTTTGACACTCAATTCCCGACCTCGTATTGAATAAAATAAAGCTAATGACCACGCTGATGGGACAATTTGCCTGACATTTATATTTGCTGCACACTTTATTACTTCGCCTTTCTGATTGGTCAGAAGGGAGCCAATTACACACGGATAAATTATATAACACGTTGATTTTCACAGTTGTCGGTTGTATGTGCATGGATGTCCGGGAGGGCGTGTAAGGGGTCAACATAAAATCATATATTTCAGGCATATAATTTCATTTTAGCCACTAATAAAATAAAATTTTGCAAGAGGACGTTGCAGGAACATGACAACTTCAGGCTGAATGGGTGTTTTTTGAGGGGGCAACAGTATTCTGGGAGAACATATGTCTTGTTTGTCCCTCCTGGAAAAAAAGAAAAACACTGCGCCTCCCTGAGAACTAAAATTATAATACAGTTGTTCCGAAGGCGTTTCTAGTAACAAAAATATAACACTCCATGTTTTACAGGTAAGAATCTATAAAATCCATGTGGGTGTGTTGTTCACGTGCAGTCTTTTTTAACGTCGCATAGGTCTCCTATCATATCAGCAAGCGATCCATAAAGCAAAGTTCTTGCACAAGCTCGCCACGTGTTCGTACCTGATGGTCTTCGCGGTGTCCTTTAATAAATTGCACACTTGATATTTCTGTGCTCAGTACTTGAACTCATGAGTGACTGTTTTAATTTAATCTAAATCCCATGCTGTTAGTTTCTGAAGCCGGCCCACGGGGTGCACTTGGTTCGAAACTCGGGCAGGCGTGAATACGTCAAGTTTGCTCGTTTTGTGTAATCCCAGTTCCCCGTCCTTGCGTTAAAGGATTTGCGGCAAGGCCCTTGTGATTGTAACGTTGCCCGATTAGGTGTTCTTGATGGCCGACCGTGTTGAGTGCTTGACTCACGACCTCGCTTCCGATGGTTCACCGTTCGAATTCCGAACCTGACGTTTGCGTTTCATTATGTTTGTTCCTGTATTTCATCTGACCATCATTTCTTCGCATCGTCGAAATCGACCCAAAGAGTCGCGATGTTAAATAACAAACCCAAATACTCGGGTATATATATACACACAGGGAATCTTGTAGATCAGTGCGTAGAATCGTATCATTTTATAAGACATGGTTCTTTGTTCTCAATTGTATGATAAATTGATTGTTTATACTCAGCATTTCTGCCACTTTTGGCTAATCGCGAAGATGAAGATGAGTGATGATATATTGAAATTGATGAAGGGACTTTCGCAAAGAATGCCCAGGCTCGGATTCGAACCCGATACCTTTAGGGTCGTATTGCTAATCACTCCTCCACGCAGGTCGGCGATTGATTGTATGATAAGGCAGCAGGGATTGGTTTCTGATATTTATTTCAACAATGGTTTTCTGAGTTTGTTTACAGAGTTATACACTGTAAAGAGTTGACAGAAGAAATGACAGTGTAAGGCCGTCTGTTTCCGCTGCCATCCTACTACCGAAAAAATGACCATGACTGCTTTTAAAGTATTAAAGGCCACTACATAGTTAACCTATAGTGTAATTTTAATGATTCCATTTAAAAAAAAAAACATATTTAGGGTGCACACAACTGCAATTTATAATCATTATCCATCTTTATGCATGATCAACCATTCAAATTTGAATAAGAAAACGGTTGCGTCCCGTTAACAGGCAGACTTAATTTTAACGGTAGAATATTGTATGCAGTAACTTCTGACAGTGTGGAAGCGCGAAATGAAGTGACATACTTTAAAAATTGCTGTTGGAATTTCCCAAATTGAATTGCACTAATACGTTTAATGTTTATTATTGTTGAATATGTATGACAGTAATTTACCTTAGTGGAAAATCTTGCCCAAATACACAAATGCTAGTCGCGAAAGGAATTACTTGAATGGAAAAACTATAACTTTTAATTATTTCGCTGTATTTCTGTGTTGTAGATTGCCTTTTCGTTAAATTCTGTTCAGTTATTTACATAACTCTTAATCCGTAACTCTTTTCAAGCTTGTTTTCGTCCTCTTTGCCTTTAATCTTTTCGTGCTTTTACCTTTGCCGTTATTTCGTTGCTGTGCACTCCGGGAAGATCGCCGTTTTTAGGGACTGAAATTTTTTCGACTTACACCTTAGCTTCAAATACATCGTGTATTCCCTGTTGATTTTTATTACTACCTCACATGTCTGTCCAAAAGGAATATAAACTATTGGAAAGTTAGTGTTTTTCAATAACAATTTTCTCCGGCCTTTTGCTGTTTTATGGTTTCAAGTTCTTAAAAATGCTGAGACGAATGTTTCAGGGTGTCTACCAGTCTGGAAAACCTGGAATATTTAAAAACTCAGGGAATTTACTACTTATGGAAGATTCCTGGAATTGTCAGGGAAATTTGCTGTTTTTCTGGAACATGGCATTAGAATTAGGTTTCTGGACTAAGGAAAACTTTTAAATTTGTTGTGAACAAACTATACTTTAGTTTGATACATTGAATGTTGTCTATAGTTATTGTAGAAATTGCATACTCAAGGAAAAGGGGCCATGTTTTGAACTATTTTCAAATAGAAATTACTACAGTAAATGTGTATTGGCATTTACCACTTCTTGTTTCTTTTTGTGGATTGTATTTGGTTGATATTAGAATTTTTACATGTATTACAAAATTTTACCATAATTATGTATTATTTATGCTATAATTGTTATGATGAATTCTTTATTTACAATTAGTCAATACTTGCAAGTATTATGTAAAAGCTCATATCCAACAGTCAATTTCCGTCCAGTTATTACTTCCATTACTTTTAACATGTAAAGTGAATGTTCAAAAACTTGGTAAAGTGGAATTTTAAGTTTGATGTTTAGCTAAGATGTAGTGGCCTTCTTACACACATGGTTAAATACATTAATTGCATAATCACCTGGTCTGAAAAATGTTGGTTCTTCGTCTGGAAAGCTTGGAAAAGTCTGGGAGTTTTGTTTTTACACAATTGTAGACATCTTGGCTTGCTGACACTCGGTTTAAATATTTCCATTTCATCTCCATCTTCTTCCTCAACCTGGAGATACACATCGAAATTTGATTGGAGCAATCATAGCTATCGCTGAATGCGGATTGGTTCGAGTTCAACCTTTTATTGTAAGGGTGTCTTGCCTTGTTATCTCACGACCTGGAAACATAACAAGCCACTTCGTTACAATTTAGCTGTGGATGGATCATGAGCGTGGAAGAAAAAAATGAAGTCTTGAGAAAATGGAGGTAGCGCTTTTCTGAAAGTATTCGCGCTGACGATGCAGTGTGGCTCCATTGCAGTCATCGAATGCCCGTGTTGCCATATCCTGCAGAGGTGGTTGTCCTAAATATTGGCTCATCTTGCGACAGGGACTGGGCAGGTGCCAAACGTGTGAGAAAGGATAGTGGGGCACTTCATGAAACTTCGCGTGCCGAAATTTCAACGTCGCTAATACAGTTTTTTTTTCAAGATACGGCTTTTACTTTTGATATGCATTTTTTTAATATGGAATCAAAAGGGAGGGGGGAGGGGGTTATGGGTGTTTTTTTCCTTCCAATTTTACACTTTTTCAGTGACTGTAGGAATAACTGGACCAAGATTAAAATCTGCTTGTCTATTCGTGGATCATTACGAATGTATATCACTATAGAGCTCGGAAGTTGATGACCTAAAAATTCTCAAAAATGACCTACAGAATGACCTCGTAAAATTATTAAAAAATGACCTAAAAATAATTTTGGCTCTTAAAATGAAAGCTTGATTTTTCATAAATTTCAACAGAGTAGTCGAATAATTAGACAAAACCCGTTATTTGGTGTTTTAAACTACTGAAGCAAAGGAAGAAAACAATTAATTGCTAATGTTGTTTTCTTTATTTTTACTTCAAGGGTTTTCTGTGTAAGTTGTTCACCTTCTCCTTGCACGATACAGTAGTAGTCGGTGAGCATCCGAAAATGAAGTTGTGTTTCGCGTATATCAGATTGTAATTGTTCTATTATTGTGACTAAAATCCAAGATTAAAGCGATTATAGTGGCCAGCAAGGGAACCTCAAAGTAGGCTTCACACTAAGTTTATTTTAAGTACTGGAGGAAAAATGAATGTACCACAATTAATTATATTTAATCCATGGCCAAACTTTCAGTTAAAAATAATGTTGTGCATTTCTATTGAGCGTATTTTCGATTAAGACCATGTCAGGAAATGTAAATACATGAATTATGCTAACAAAACCATCTAAAATTCACGAAACAACAGGGGAGAAGAAAGATAAACCTCAAAAATGAAGAAAAATACAATAAAGAAGGCAAAAACCCTGAAAAATGTCTTAATAGCCAAAAAAGGCGGGAAAATCTTAAATAAAAACAACGTTATCTGGTTCTGACTTATAGGAAACCGAGTGATATCAGATTTAGCATTGTTTTCAAGGCTAAAATAAAGTATGTAGTATATATATATATATATATATATATATATATATATATTTCATCAACTTCCGAGCTCTATATAGCACAGACAGCCGGGCGCCCAGTAGTCTTCAGGAGATAAATATTTGGTGTCTATTTTCTCATGGTTACCACTGGCACGTTCATAACTGGTAAATAATATATTAGTGCGCTGTTACTGTCTACGCAATGAAAAAAAACAACTTCTCCACACCTACGTACATGTCACACTGTATGCACTAAAACACGTTGTAATAAGATTATGGAGCATGCAGCAGAGATCCAGTATTTACGAATAGTGACAAACACCACCCGCCAAAAGTATTTCTCTGATGGATATTTATCGTATCAGGTTGCCAGTTGTACGTAAATTATATTTTTTGTACGATATATTTCAACTCTTTCATCTGATTGAAAAACATAGCTAGATGCCCGACATCTGGTAATGCCCTCTGACACGACAAATGTTTCCAGTACACCTCGTAATTTCGAAAAAGAACTTGTGTTTTATTAATATGCCATAATTAACCTCAAATTGTCTGTAATGCATAAAATGCGTAAAAATTTATCATTCTTTTATCAGTTCGATAAATACCCACAGAGGTATACACATCGAAAATTATTGCAAGCGACTCCATAGCTGTGTTTCTTCCTACAAAAATTTAGTAACTTTTCCTCCATGCTGAACGTTCATGTAGAGAATCATTTTCTGGTTTAAAAATATCCACATAGACAAAGTTAATACCCAGTACAAGGTGCATTCATGTCTATCGCTTTTTGTACAAAATGTACGGTTGCGTGACTTTTTGGACACCCGGTAATAGCAGTACATGGCCTCGTAGTTGCATGTATTTCCGTTTTGAAGCCTCTAGCTCATATTGTCCTTGCTTGGTATTGTCAAGTGGCAAGCCGGGGCAAGGAAACCGAGGTGCAACAATGAAATCCAGGTAACGGCTGTGACACATCTCAGCGTGAATTTCGTCCGTTGTCCCAATCACTTTCTCCTTTTACCACCTTACAGAGGTCATCAGCTCTGTGGGAAGTCCGGCATTTTCACGTAGAGACCTACGTAGGTGGTGCGGAATTTTCACTTGAACCTCAGTTTCTTGAACAATTATCCTAGACAGTATACCTGGTGCCCAGGGTACCCCAGAACCTCATTTGGTTAAAGTTGCGAGCGCACTTGTTGAGTATTGAGCTTTTTTTTTGGTAAATGGTGCAGTTGCATGCACGTTCGCGCTTTCTTTTCTCTGTGTGGTCACGTGATGATTGCCTGTTTAGTTCCTGGATAATTCCATCCGATATAATCAAAATTCCCCGTACACTTAGATTATAATACATAACACATATTACCCCTACAACAGACACCAAGGCGCACTTTAATTTTTGCTTCAGCTTTTGAGGCAAAAAAAAAAAAAAGCCTTTCAATTTAAGTCGCGCATTTGTACATACCGGTACTTTATTAGAATCATACCGTATAGTACATGTATTAATGTGCATTGTTGTTACATTGTTACATTTACTGTTAACAATACTCCCATAAGTAAATATCTGTTAAGGGTGTTTATTTTTTATCAATACCGGTATTTCGGTAAAATATCGAGGAAGAAACTTCACTATTGAAATTGGCAAATACTCCATTATGTATTACGCGAATATCGTGGTATATTTGTGTATATGTATAAAGTAAAGTGAGTAAAGATAAGTGATATATGTACTCGGATCCAAAACACCATCGAATCCAAGGCGCACCTAAATGTTTAACATCCGGAACACGAAATAAAGGTGTGCCTTATATTCGAAGAAATACGGTACAACATATGTATCTATTTTTTTACATTATAACATAGTTGGGAACTTTACATTACGTTACAATACATCGTTTGTCCCGTGCGTTGTCGTTTGTGCACCCACACACAAGTCACTATACTGAATATCGGGAATCTCTGGATCAAGGCTGCGCATGACAGCTGAAAAAGGGAGTGGGCGGAGCGATGCAGTACACGCGGATGCAAACAGCTGGTAGCTGTAGCCGCCTTTCCCCTTCAACGGAATCCCGTTCCCTCACGTGTTCAGTGGTCGTGCCCTCTCTAGTCACTGCGCGGAGACTTGTTTTCGTTTTCTTGCTCCAGAGATTCCCGGGACAGAGCGTAGCCGTTAGTCAGCACTTTGTTTGTCCACTTACATAAGAAGTGGCGCAATAACTGACATCGAGCGAGCGTTCCATGTGTGACCTTCAGAGCAGGGATGTCAACCACTAAAACGAAATAATTCCCAAGCAACCGAATATCGGCATGTTTTCAACACGGTCGCAACAGGATGCATGCAAGGAGGAGTACGGCGACTTCTCGGACACGCTGTACTGTAACACATGCACGTTTTCTCATGGAGGTTTATTTGCAAAATGCAAAGTATGCCGCGAGGATTACTTCAAAATAATATAAGAGCTTTGTTGAGAGTCCTAATGCACTCAGTGATCATAGCGAAGTGAAGTCTGTACATTACTCTGAAAGTGATGAAGATAATACATTCAACCTACCAAGTCCTGCAATTAATGTTTCTAGTTATAATAACATGGGTACCTGGGGGAAACCCTGGGGGGTAAAGGCGGTCAGGGGCGTGATGCTGATCACATCACCCCTACTCACCCCTGATCACATCACCCCCACACCCCATATACGCCTTCATGGGGTGGTGCTAAGCACAGGGGAGCACTTTACCTTTTTTAATTTTTTTTATAATAACACACGATGATCATTTCGCAAGGAACTTACCTTCAGCTTGGTCAAGTCGTATATATCAACCCGTTTATATATACTCACCATTCCAAGAGATTACATCATTATGTCAAAAACTATCGGTCTAGACCAGCGGTTCTCAAACTTTTTTCTCATTGTACCCTTTAGTCGTAACTAAACGTCTAATGTAACCCCACCATAGGTTTTCTCCGAATAGTGGGTTTTTGGAATTTGTTTGGCTGCCTGATTGGAGGGGCGTTTCTGATAGTATGTGTTTCTGAGGTATCAGCAATAGAGCAAAATGGCATTCGGGCTGTGTGTGGAAAGATGGTAAACATTAGAATCCTATATTTATTATTTTATTGGGTGTTCCTATGTTTAGAGTGCCACACACGTAAATTTGCCGTTGCGTAGAAACGAATTTTCGTTTCGTCTCCCTCTCTCTTAGCATCATGTGTTCTACCCTGCTCGAAAACCTTCGCTATTGTTGCCACATTGTCATTCCATTCCTGGACACACTCGCGCAAACATCATTGAAAACAATTGAATAGCTCTCCAGCTCGCGGTTCCCACCGTTCGGTAGGGACGCTAATGTGGCAATATAGCACGGCGTAGTGCTTGCTTCTTTTATGCAGTGCATGTTCATTGGCTAGCTAGTAACTAGTGTTGCCAACTGTAATAATGAAGCACTATTTCTGTCACGGAAGGGGAAAAGGCAGGTAAAGTGGCTGTGAGTTTTGTTGGATTGGAAGCACCATATTTTTATTTTATACTAAGTATTTGACCGGTTTGACGTTGTGTGCGTGTATTGCGTGTGTTTATGTAAAAGTGTGTGTTTGCTAATGAACGTTAAATTCCATAATGCCTCCAGTTCTGTCGAAGTTGAAATCAAAAACCTTGCATAGCCAAGCTCGGGAAATTCTAAGCAACGTGCACGAGTTCATGAAGGAGGAAGCCAGTCATGGTGTTAGCATCCCAATAAAGCATTTTGGCAAGAGAGCAGCGAACAGCAGCAACAAATTGTTCATATTTCATAATTTTGGAATTATTCAAAATAAATAAATTATGTGGTTCCAACATCATTTCAACTCTGGCTCCGGCACGTGTTCTTGTAGAAATTGCATAGAGGAGGCTGTCATTTTTGCTGCTTAATGCGATACATATTGTTTTCTGTGTTAAAATTGCCATGCTTTGATGGGTGACCAAGTTCATAGCAGGGCCGGCGGAAGGGGAGGGCGAACCGTCCCATCGCCCAGAGCGGCAAAATTTGAAGAGAAGAAAAAAATAAGCCTATTGAAAACTGTGATCGAGCGAGATATTCTTTTGCGCTGAATAGTATTGAAATAGCATAAGAAGTCTCATTATTTATTTTATATTTTGATGTTTTAGTTAGGAATATATTGATTTTCAATTTTCCGTTGCTGCGTAATGACCGGGGGGAGGGGGGGTCGAAATAGAGCGGCATCTGCCGCCACCTCCCAGGGAGGCAAAATTACTAGCGCCGGCCCTGGTTCATAACAAAAGAAAAAGCCGCGCAGCTTATCGTCTAGTGGCAGTATATGTACTTGTTATTGTTGTGGAAGCCGGCATCCTTTGTAAATGTACAACAAAGGCAACCGACTGTCGCCGATCTCAGAGAGGAAATAATAATACTGCTTCAGGAGGAGTGTTATGGTGCAATTGTAGCGGTTTAACACGTTGGCATGTTATTATCTGCCGTTGCAGTTCCATAACAGTGTATACGGGTTTTGGGAGTGAAAAGTTAGAACGCCACCAGTGCATTAATGCAATGAAAAATAATATATATATTTTTTTATTTTGTTTGAAATCACTCAAATAAGGAATCGTATGAAGAAGTCTTCTTTGCAGCATTTTTGGTAATTTTACTTATGTGTTAGTTCATATTTTGCGAATTTTTAGTCCATATGTATGTAGCTACATACATAGTCACTTGTTAGTACATATTAATCCTAGTCCTGGTATAATGCATGACGTTTAAAACTCAACGTTAGATAGACCTGAATTCTCTAATTTTATTGTTGTACGTAACAGCTGTGCATCGGCGCACCGCAGCGATTTTTCTATCTGCTCCATTAGCAACACTGCTTCTTTAGTTCTGTCGCGCATTGCACGGCAGAATTATCTGCGCTGGACTCTACGATCTTTATAATTAGTTACAAAAATAGAAATCTGAAAAACACGTGTTTACGATCTTTATAATTAGTTACAAAAATAGAAATCTGAAAAACACGTGTTCTTAGAAGAACATAAAAAGACATCCATTTTTATATATTTTTCCCCAGAGTTATTAAAAGAAAGTAAAGAACAAAAGTAAGTTTATAAACAAACTGTCAAATCACAATTTTGCAGTTTTTATTGTAAATGCTCAGAGTTTCTAGTGAGAAGGTCGTGCCTGCATAGCTTGACACAGTTTCTTGATGTCTGGTTGTGCACTTGAAACTTTCAAGCTGAGATTCGGATCCGAATTCGGCAAAAATGTTATCGTGTGGGTCAGTGGCGTACGCAAGGGGGGGTTACGGGGTTTAACCCCCCCCTTGAGCTTGTGAAATATTATGAAAAATGCTGTGGAAAAAAATTTAAATGGCCAATTTACCACAGTCAAAGATCTGTGACAATACTATTACTATTACTACATCTACTACTACTACTACTACTACCACTAATAATAATAATAATAATAATAATTTGAATTATTATTTCCATGTAGCATGAAGAAAAGCACAGCATTCCAAGCACACGCGTCTTTCAGAGTGATGCCTTGAAAATAAGCACAAGTTCTTGAAAGTGAAATATGAGGGTAACTATGATTTAAAAGAGAAATAAAATGTTTTGTATTTCAATACTCTGGCGTACGCAGTTTGGGGGGGAAGAGGGACCGGAATAGTAAATGTGGATAACACATGGCTTCGTTTTGGAGGGCAGGATGCATAATAAAATATTTCGTATTTTTGGAGCTTTTCAATCTATTAAAATTGTATTCAAAGACAAAAATGGTAATCGGGACTCACTTTAAAAGAGGTTTCGTATTTACACATTTTGATTTTTTAAAGTTCTTAACTGATTTTTATTTGAAAATTCTGATTTTCTCAAAATTTTGGTAGGGGCTGTAGCATCATCGGTAGAGGCATGCATATTTCGTTTTTGACAAAAAGAAAACGAAATTTGAAATAACACATTGCAATGTTAATTTTTAAGGTTTCTGAAAGGTGTGAGGTGCATTTTCCTACCCTGTTTTGTCACGAAATGATGCGAAATGAACTGCAAAATGCGAAATAGACTCTTAAACACGAAATTTACCGTTTATATACCGACGCGACACTTTTTGAAGTCTGAAGTATCCTGTGTGTTATGCAATTCACGGAAAATTGATTAATTTTGCTGTAAATATTTGAAAAGCAAAAATGGACTCCTCTATACAGGAATAAACTTAATATTCTGGTAATGATTTAATGTGCTATTAGAAGGGATATGTTTATTTTGTGTAATAGTGCAGTTTTCAAATCAATTAAGATTATTTTCACATATTTAAAACCAAAATGTAATTTTATATACAGCTTTTTCACCGCTATAACAGCGAAATTTAATTTTATTTACAGCTTTTGAACCCGAAATTGACTCTGTTTTTATACTGATATTTTGCTTTTTTATTTATCAAAAGTATGTGCCTCTAACCATCGGCCATGCCTCTACGTACGCCAGTGTTCAACGAACATGTATTTTTTTGTGTGAACAATGAGAATTAACTAAAGAAAGTTCTTGATTCGTTGTTAGAGGCTAATGTATAGACAAAGGCTAGGCGGACAAGAATACAGTCACCAATCTGCCTTCCCATTGTATTATTTACCGCAGCACGTTTGAATGTCTCTCTTTAAAATGTCTCACCTTGTTGACTAGACAATTATTCAAACGACAATAAGCTTAACTATTGGAAAATGTTTTGTTGGTAAGAACAGTGAGACAATCCAGATGTGAATTATCGGGGACATTTATGCGGGGAAGAAGCCGGAAAAATTCCAACCAATTTCGGGAATCGAATCCGGATCTCCCGCGTGATTGTCAGATGCTCTACCGACCAGACCACCACATCTTCTTGGATGAGTTCCATACTTTAATTATTTCAATTTATTTTAATATATTTTCTTGTTTTATGGATTTTCTTCACCCTTAAAATGTCTCACCTCGTTGACCAGACAAAAAAACAAAAAAACAAAAAAATGCTCCCAGGATTTGATAAAAATTGAATGATTAGAAAGTAATTTCTTTCTATTGTTTTCGTAAATGGTATATTTATGTAGATCTCTACCTCATAATAGTAGTAGTGGTATTAGTAGTATTATTAGTAGTAATTCAGCTAATTAATTAACTATAAGTATTATTAATTAATTGTGATTATTATTATTTCATTAAAGTATAATAAATCAAAGGTAATGTGAATTTTGAGAAAGTTTTAGAAATAACCCCCCCCCCCTTTACGAAATCCTGCGTACGCTACTGGTGTGGGTACTCTCGACATTTCTCTTCCGAGCTGATCGCGTACCCCCTTTAAGTCGTTCATGTACCCCTGGGGGTACGTGTACCACAGTTTGAGAACTGTTGGTCTAGACTTCCCAGAAAACTCTGTCAGTGGCATTGTTTACAACATCAGGTGAGAAGATGTAGCTTCTGTTCTCGAAGCAAGAGACAAGAAATCAGCTTTACAATAGAAATCGTTCCAAAAGCTATGTGCCCTGATGTCGAAGGGTGGTGTGTTCATTGGTTTGTTGATGTACGCATCAAATCCATCATCATCATCATCATCTCAATCAACATTAAAAAAATAGTACATCCTCTTTGTATGTGTGTGTTTTGAAATATAAGTTGAAAAAAATTGTTACACATTTTATTGTGTGTAATATATGTATGGGGTACCACAGACTCCACTGTATTATTATAAATAATAACGTGCACTGTCTAGATACTTATTAACAATAGGAATAACAAGAATATATAAACAGTATCCCTCGATTGATTGATTTTAGTTGGTGTTTTAAGTCCACTTTATGCACATTAAGGCTAATTGGGACTGGACCTATAGTTTAAAGTGGGGTCCGAACCACTATGTGCCTCCACCGGGTATCGAACCCGGGACTCCTTGATTACCAGTATCCCTCGAAAATGACAATAGAAACCACACAAATTCCCTAATGGTAATATTTTGGAGATTCAATCTTGATACTTAGGATTTGTATAAATATGTTTGCGTACATTAGGTGTTCATTTTTTGTATTTCATATAAGTTCACGTCGGGTCATAAAGCATAAACATTCGCAGTTGGTCACATTGTTTATGCAGACTTCCAATGCCTTGAATCTAACGTTATTGATATGCCCACGTATAGTTTTTTCCCCCGACACCCTGCGATATGGAAGTCCCGGTTGCGATTCCCGGTGGGGCACATTGCGCAGATGTTTGCATCCCACTTTAAACTGTAGGTCAAGTCCTGCTTAACCTATTTGAGTAAAAAGTGGAAGATTTTTTGCTGTTTTTAAATATTTAGAAGTATATTTTTTGTCAATGAAATGTGCTCAAAATAACGTTTTCCTGGAGAACTTGATCGGAATTACATCATCATTGGAGCTGCTTATCCCAACATTTTTTGTTATTTTTTTTGCGCTAAAGAAATTATACGTAATTTTATCCATTACATGACAAGCAGCAACCCTACAATATTGGCATTAGATGGCAATCTCCCGTAGCTTGCGATGGGAGGCCGCAGTTGAAGTGTACATCCTCAGTGTTCCGAAAAATGTCTCAAAGGCATTCATGATGCCAGATTTGTGGAAATCCTGGCTTATATTTCAAGGTCACGCTGCACATCTTCGCTTCAACGAATTTGGCATCCAAACACTTTCAGCGCCCCGCGAACCGTCTTTGAATCAAAGAGAAATATTGCTGGAATAATAGGCGTTCCTAGTAAACAAGAGCTGAGCTTCCGCACACCAGATACGTGGCCAAACTGCAGAATTCAGCTTGTACTCTGGCAGCTGTACCTCTGGCTTTTTCGATCCATTGTCTTTTGTGTGTGTGTGTTCGCATCCAGACGTCTGATTAGCTCTTGAGAGTTGTTTCCATGACTACTGTTGCCGTGGAGCTTACGGTGTAGGCGCTTCTTGCGCACCAATCCTTTTCCCTTCCTTTTTGCAGTGACTTTCGTGGGTCCATTTTCTCCCGGCGCAAGCCGCAGAGAAGCCAAAGAGTTTACTTCGATTAATTGAACGTTGCCCTTGATGTGCAGATGGCTTGCAGAACTTCACCTTCTCCGATCATAAAGCTGTTGATCTTCCTTTCTATTTCTGTTATTTTACCTCGTTTTTCAAATAGACGTAGACAGACAAGAAATATTAGACTGTGAAACGTAGATATACCTGGCTAAGGGAACAACTAAGAATTGGAGAATGGGGTAAAGCAAAATATGTCATTGTGGTGAGAAAGAAGGAAAGAGGAGGACTAGCTTGGCTCAGGCTGAGAGGGTGGAAACAGGTTAGAATGAAAAAGCTACAGACAAGAAGCATTACCAGTTTGTCAAACGTAACTTCACTAGGGACAATTAAGAGTACGAAAATTGGGGAAAGCAAAGTGTTACTGAGTGGGAAAGAATGAAAGAGTAGCACTAGCTTGTCTCAGGCTGGGAGAGTGGAAGCAGATAAGAATGAAAAACCTAGACAAGAAATATTAGCCGATCGTCAAAGGAAGATCTCACTAAGGGAACAACTAAGAGTACCGGAACGGGCGAAGGAGAAATATGTCAGTGTGGTGGGAAAGAGTAAGGCTAGCTTGGCTCAGGCTGGGAGGGTGGAAACGGGTAAGATTGAAACGTGAAACAGAGAAGCAGTGTGCCTACTGTGTGGGGAAGGGCAAACGGTCGTCCACACTCTTCTTGAATGCCCTGCTATGCGTGATCAGAGATATAAGGTGGGCGAGGAACATAACACGGAGGGAAGTGATAGTGGCAGACATAGAACAACATGGGAACACTGGTAAAAATGAGTAAGTACCTATGGAAAGCGAAGGAATGGCGAGGAAAAGCGGTGCAAAAGAAACCGGAGTGGAACTTTAGTATTTGTTTGTGTTTGCCATGTGTATCATGAGTGTGAGAGTGTATGTGCAGTCAACATAAAATTTCTTGCCGGGTCACTCAAACATACAATAGAACTATTACCTTTTTATGTTCCTTTGTATTATTATTCAAGTAATGCATTTATATTTCACAATTGTAAAACATATGTAGGGCTCTGTCCTGAACTTCGATTTTGATTTAGTTAAGGAGTTTATTCTCGTATTGTGTGGCAGACCAATTATATTATCTGTGTTCTGACAGTGCAGGGGAAACAAATGCTGCTCCGAAGTTAGGGGATCTGGAATCGATTCCAGGCCAAGATCTTCTTTCTTGTTGCTTTATCTTGAATTTCACTTATACTCGTAGTCGTGATGAAGCTAATGACACACAGAATTGTTTGACTAAAAATATGGTAACAAAAAATCTGGCAAATATCCAAGAGTCCAAAGGTCAAGATAACATGCAACTTGTCTATCGTGTTTATAAGCATTAGAATCGAATAGACGCAAAAAATGGCCACCTGATGTTCGGTTAGGCGCCAAAGTCTTAAATTTCAAACACCGAGCACAGACACTGAAGTATATTTCATTCCTTAATTGATATAAACTGTTAAAGGATTATGTTTTGCAACCAGGACAAATGAATCGCGATATTTCTGAACACGCCTCTGCGACCTTGTAACGCAACAGCAAGTGGCAAAAGATGATACTGTGGCTGATATCGTATCTAATCAGTTTTTACTTAATACTGTCTCATTGTAATTTACTTGCTGCTGATAACATTGAACTTTTGTTTTTGTCCCACAATTTCCAGCAGAAGAAAGTGGGATTTAAGTTCCAAAGTTCCGTATACATTGAAAAATATAGATATAGTCCACGCGTTTACTTCGTTAACGTCAAAGAACTAAAGAAAGCCGCCGCCACAAACGTGGGTGGGGATAAATAGCGGGCGAGTTGTTTTCGTCCAATCACACTCAACCTTCAGCCATTGGGCACAGCTGTCATTCTTTCGTCTACTACACGTGGAGTCCTTGAGCAAATGGGCGCAGCTGTCATTCTGCTCGTCTACTCCACGTGGAGTCTGAAGTCACATGACTGCGGATACGCTGTTGCCGTACTTTGCAACTTCAATGTGGAGACCGTGGGAAGGTTCTTGTGCGCGGAGGGACAAGGTGGCAAGGTGGCGTAGATTAGATGTGTAGAGTAGATGTGTGGCAACACTTTGCGTTGAATGTGATTGTTGGAGATGGTGGACCGTGGACTTCAAAGCCAGTCGGTCGTTAACGTAGCTAGCCCGTCGACTATACTTTTGTCATAACTTTGTGAGCCCCAGTTGTCCAAGAAGTGGAGACAAACATACACCAGTGACGACGCCAGAGGGGGCGCCTCTCCAGTCAGGCAGTCTGCCCCCCCTTTCCGCCCCCCCCGAACTAACGTTAACGAAATCGAATTATCTAAGTGGTGTTCTGTATGTTATCACTTTTACTGTTTATAATACCAACTTAGTGTAGGACGTGAAATCACACAAGTGAAGTGTTCAGAAAATCTATGCTTTATATCATGCAGCATCAAAGTAAATATTGAAAAGTTAGTAAAACAAGAAAAACAATTTATGAAGACTACATAAATGTATATTTTTAGAATTTGAACAAAAAGTAACATTATTGACGAAGCTTTAAATTAAAATTAAATTTTAATTTAGAATAGTATATGTGATAAAAGATTTCCTGAAAGTATTTTAAGCATATTTTTGGAACCTATTTTGTAATTTTTTAAAATTATTATTAGTGTTCGGTTTTTTATGATTCACTTTTCTAGAATTTGTAATAAATGATTGCAACATGGCAAGTTGAATCATAACCAAATATAGTGTGACATTTTTAAAAAAATACCATCCTGAAATCAATTTCCTTTGTTGTATTTTTTCTTGTAATTCGGTTATTTTTCGCAGCTTCGTAATTCTCTAGGATAATCACGGCGATGAGGCATATATGACGTAAAGCAGGGCGCGAAATTTCCGGTCGCCAGGTCGCCATTGGCGACTAAAAGTTTGGGGCTGGCGACTAAAATTTTGTTGTTTCAAATGTGTGCCAAACATGCCCGAACATCTCAATCGAATGTTCGTACATGGTTTTGGAAAGCGAGCCGATTGAAAACCCCGTGTCCACTCAACGCCGACCCCATCTTACAAATTTATTTAATGTAGCATACTATGTAGCTAAACATGAGAACCCATTTAAGGACTTTGTAGATCTGCTGTGTTTGGCAGGAAAATTAAGTGTGAGTGTTCTACCTAAGTATGGCAATGAAAAGCAATGCAGAGAATTTATTCATTTCATAGCTGAAACTTTGAAGTTAGATGTAGTGGAGAAAATAAAGAAAAGTATATACATCAGCCTTCTGATGGATGGATCCACAGCTAGTCATCAGTCGAGCATGCAAATGTGTACGTATGTTCGATACCTGGATGCAAATTATGGTCACATCGAAGATGACCTTTTAGGAGTAATAGAGCTCACAAACTCTACTTCTGCTGGTTACTTCACTTCTAACTGATTATTTAGATAAGACAATAGGTTCAAATAAATACTGAAACAAGTACTCCCTCTGTCCCATAATTATAGTCCGGTATGCAAAAATGTTAACTTTTTATTTATGTTCTTTTGGATACTTGATCGGTCAATTTGTACTGATCCTTGAGTAATAACGTTGTATGACTCATTCCCGTGTTTCATTTTCTTCTTCTGTATACACAAGTGTCACAGTTTGAATATTGGACAAGTATTTTGTGACCACAAACAAAAGTGTACCGGACAGAGGGAGTATTACATTGTAGGCTTGGGTACTGATGGTGCAGCAAATATGATCGGGCACAAATCAGGATTGGCTGTGCAAAGGAAAGCTATTTGTAATAAAATGATAAATATTCATTGCCTTGCACACAGTTTGCAGTTAGCTGTGTTGGAGTTAAATATCGTAGAGCATTTGATTCCGTGATTAGGAATATTTTTCAGTTTCATCATGACTCTGCTAAAGACTTTACCTCTTGAGAGAAACGTCAGAAGTTATAGGAGAAGAAATTCTAAAACGAGTGATATCCACACTATTATTTGGTTAGCCAGCAAAGAAAGTGCTGTAAGAGATATCTTGCAATTATGGAAAACTGTTGTGACCCATCTTGAACATCTGGCCCATGGAAAAGACAATGATGGCGATAAAGCTAAGGGTTTGCTGAAAACTTTGAAGCAATTTACATTTGTTAAGCTTCTGTACTTCCTTTTGGATTTTTACAGGAAACTGAACCCTTTAAGCGTGCCACTACAAAATAAGAATCTTTTGATTTCATCTCTGAAAATAGACTTGAACACTGTATTTCAGTTTTGGCTGACCTGGAATCTAATGTTGGACCAAGCGAACAAGAATTCTTGGACCATGTATCCATTTCAGGGAAATGTTAGAGGAAACTTAATTAACAATGTGAAGGTGTACATCACAGAAAGATTGCAATCTACATATATCAACAGATGTGATTGCATGTCTGCATGTTTTCGACACCTTGGGTTGGCCTCCCAAAGAAAATATTCTTCAGTAGCTCTACATGTACTTGAACCCGAGCCTCTATAATGAGAAAGTGGATGTTCGGTTAGCAGAGTGGACTTTTGTTTTCTTCTCTGACTTTGAATCAGACGCTGGAGAAGATTCACAGTGAGGAGTGTTCAGCAAGATTCCACAATTTGCTCCAGATTTTGACATTTTGTGCTGTTCTACCAGTGAGCACAGCCTCATGTGAGAGAGGTTTCAGCTGTCACAACAGACTTAAGACTACTTACAGGAACTCTCTGAAGACTGAGACACCGGATGATTTGCTCTGAGTTTCAGTAAATGGACCCCCTCTGTCAGTGTTTGGCCCAGCAGCTGCGATTAATAAGTGGTACCTTCAGTGTAGAACGACAGCGATACACAAACATTAATGCCTAAGGTATGTTCTTTTTAATAATTGCTCATATTTTTATTATTTATCAGTAAAATAGTGGCGACCAAAGATTTTAGTCCGGCGACTGACTTCAAACTTGAAATTTCATGCCCTGACGTAAAGGAACACAAGAGAGCCATACCTTAACGATTCTCATCTAGAACCTTGACACGGACCGTTTTGAGGATAACTTAACAATGTTCGTTTGATATTTCTTTACGTGAAACAATTCTTGTTGTCTTATTTGAGGAACACTATAATACAATGCGAACGTTATCGTTGTTGTGTGCGTGCGTGCGGTTTAAATCCACTTTATGCATAGATAGGCTTATCGGGACTGGTGCAATGCGCCTCCATCGGGTATCGAACCCGGTACCCCTTGATTACAAGGCGACGACGCTACCACACCGTCGGGATGCCCCTTTACTCTGAATAGTACTTGAGTTGGAGAGATTTTTTATTCTTCATAAGAGTTACATGTATTAATTTTAAAAAGCTGTTGCTAGCTTGATAATCGACTTAGGGATCGGGTTACAAATGTGCCGTATTCAAAGGGGAGTCCAGGGAGTTCTGCTCCTCTTCTCAAAAAAGAGGATAAAGCGTATAAGAGATATATGAGCTTTCTTTTATAAAATTAAAATGGATGTTTCAGTATTAAAATGAACACAATATATGTCATTTTTTGTAAAATATGTAGTTTATTTCTCCCGAACTTGCAATAAAATATGATTTGATTGAGATTAATCCGTTTTGTATTGGAATCGTGAAAAAAACATGACTGTCAATGTCAAACTATTACAAACTATAACCTTTGATGTAGGCCGCCACATTGCAAGACAACGAAAACTATTCTGCAGTCAGAAATCAATGCAGGACACTGAGAACGAACTATTTCAAACTGTAGGATTTGACATATTCACATTCATTCAGTGCACCGAAGTAAAAGAATACATCAAAAAGTGCATAAATTAGTTTAAATATATTGTGTAATAGATGTTCATTTTATATTTTTTTTCCTATGCTTAGTATATTATGTTCAAGATAATTGAGAGATGTATCCTGTGCTGAACTAATAAATAATAGAAATAATAAAATGAAGACGTAATAATATAATCAGAGACGTCAATTATCATCAGCTGGAAATAATTTTTGTCATGAAGCTTGAATTTTATACACATGTCGTAATGAGAACATATTGTGAACACCGTACATATTC
The DNA here is from genome assembly GCF_977018435.1 of Lepisma saccharinum. NCBI lineage: Eukaryota > Metazoa > Arthropoda > Insecta > Zygentoma > Lepismatidae > Lepisma > Lepisma saccharinum. The sequence continues at coordinate 11,754,066 of NC_139239.1, read as the reverse complement.
GCGCACGCCTGTATAAAACTGAGCTAAAGCAAATTGCCGTATGCGTGTTTCCCCAACATGGCGCAAGTATCCCTGCTGAGTTGGGATTAAGATTTTACGCAAGGGTGAAAAGCTCCGGACTGGACGAAAGTGTTTCTGTGAGCATCGATGTTTTGATGGAAATGCTATGCCGATGCAGCTGCTGCCTAAGGAATTCTCACCGTGGTTGGAAAATATAAGTGAAACTTGATAATGGACTAAACATGATCAAATTTGCGTGGAATCTTGAGATTGTCCTGATTGCAGAACGACCAGCATTAGTTTTCCTCATCAAGGTGACAAGTTACAACCTAGCTATTGGCTCATGGGGTAGCGTCCATCATCGCACGCCAGGGGCAGTGAAATCCTTTCTTTGGGTCAACCACCCTTTGTCCTCAACTGTGTCCTGCCCGGTTTGCAGATTTCACCCTTCCTTCCTAGGCTAACGCAGTGGCAAACAAGTCGATTCTTCCGTGGCCTGGGAATTCTTCAATTTCCCACAACTCGGTTAACGGGAGGCAAGAAGGAAATAGTTTGCCATTTCGTAGTGTGTCGAGCGGCAGACATTATTCTATTAGTAGAAAGGAGTGTGGAATTAATAGAAACATATTTTAGGTGAGTTGCCTTGCGGGTGCGTTTAGCGGGGATATTTGTGGTATTTTTACTATTTGTGTTGGGATATTTATAAAGCTGGCAGGTGAGACTGTGTTATGCACACTTATTCTCAGAAGTCCTTAGACTTCGGCACATTTTTGCTGCTCTTGGATCATTTACTGTAGTGCTTCAAAGTGAGCCGAAACTCAGTTCCTGCTGAGACATTGGACATCCATTTCATTTTTTAATACACTATACAAAAAGTATCTTCTGTCGGTGACCCGTCCAGCAATTTAGAAAAAAATAATATATTTCGGTCAGTTCTATTCGTTTTAAGATGTAAATGAGATCCTAAATTCCTGAAATGCAAACGTGGTATATCTTGTGTTTATATATTTACTTTGTATGGAATAATAATGATAATAATAATCAGTGCTTTTATTTCTGACATTACGCTGTACCGGCATCTTTTTTTAAGTGAGAAGAAAACTAAAAACATTTTCTTTTAACGAAAGAAGTGTGTATGTGTGCGCGCGTCTACATGGATGTATGATCATTTATGAACATATCACATGATATTTTAAAGCATTTCTTATCAAGAACACAATAACAAATAATGACAAGAAACCAACTTGAAGAGAACCAAAACATTTCTTCAAAAAACACTCATAATAATTATAATATTTATTTTAATATAATTACATTTATTATTAGTAGTAAGGTAAGGTAAAGTTTCCCGTGCACATAGCACCGAGCCATTTGGGGGATGTGGGGATAGGCTCCATTCATTCTCGATCACGGACATTTAGAATGTGATGGTGATCAACACCACGCTCCGGAAGCCTTAACCCCCCCCCCCCAAGGTTGCCCCCAGGTACCCATTGATTTGAGGCTGGGTAAGCCCCGGAGCCACTTTATGCGGGGACAAGGCCAGAGAAATTCCGACCTTTGATCACCAACCCCGGGAATCGAACCCGAGTCTCCTGCGTGGCAGACGCTCTTTCGACCAGGCCACCGCGGCTTGTTATTAATAATAATAGTAGTAGTAGTAGTAGTATGTTGATTTGGTTTACTTCTGCCACTTTTGGCCAATCGCGAAAATGAGGATTAATGATGATATGATGAAATTGATGAATGGGATTCGAACCCAGAATCCCTTATTATTATTAGTAGCAGCAGCACTAGACGTGCCTATTAATTTGTGGTCGGCGTTCCGGATATTGCCTGAAACCACTTGAAGCACTGCTGTAGTGTGAATTATTGCTTGGCGAAGATAAGTGGGAAATTATAAATTCCGTCTACATATGCGAAATACATCCATAACGCGTTCTTGAAGCTTTGTTGTTCTACAGTGATAAACCATTTTTTTCCCTCGACCGGCAAACGACCAAGTCGGCCCAAGAAATACTCGGAAGCGCGTTTCATGTTGAAAATTACAGCCCGTGCATGCTCTACACACTGTAACGAGAAGGCAGGGAGCACGGAGCTTATTACGTCTTGGCCTAGTGTGAACTGCATTCTTGATCTTATCGCAGTCCTTTATGTGCCACAAGTACGGAGTGGTTTGTTGAACTCGAAGGAACGCCTTTTGAAAGAACGCAAATTATTAATTAAACTAAAAATTTTCCGTTTGAAGACACTGACATGTGTCGGCTGGAAATCTTCCTTTCTAAATGGTCCTTTAGAGGTTTTTTTTTCTTTCTTTACGTGATAGCAATTACGCTGTTTTATTTATTCATGTGTACTGAAGTCCTGAATGCACTCGATACTCTCTTCCGTGCAATCAGACAACAGTGTTTGTACTTTTTCTTCATGGAATTCGAAAGGGTTGAACATGATTTGTGCCACAGTTTAACCCACTTACCTCTCAACAGCCGATTCTGTGATTGTAGGAAATACTTGAATTCAACAGCGCAACAGTGCTCCTAGGTAGATGGTAGATTTGACAGTCTTTGCACGTCCATCCATTTATACATTTCACTCGTAGTGTGAATCACGTTGTAATCAAGGGTTCTCTGTTCTATTCATGGTGGGCCTCCCCTATGGCGCAGTGGTAGCGTCGTCGCCTTGTAATCAAGGGGTCCCGGGTTCGATACCCGGTGGAGGCACAAGTGGTTCGGATCCCACTTTAAACTGTAGGTCCAGTCCCGATTAGCCTTACTGTGCATAAAGTGGACTTAAAACACCAACTCAATCAATCTATTCATGGTTGCCAATGACGTATTTACATTTTTAGAATGGGTTCCACATCCAAGAGCTCTGGACCCCTCCCCCCTCTCCGAAAGAGTTGCCATGTAGGAAATATAAATAAAAAATAACTACTTGTTTACCGTTTGATGTGAATCAGTTTTGTATTGACAACGAAAATTATGCACAATTAATTAATAATTATTCCAGAAAATAAAAAAAACCTATTAATGCATATACTACTTAGAAGACGGACGCGAAGGTAAACAACAAGATATATCATCACTATTACATAATATTATTCATAAAATAATAACCAGGGTCTTTACTTTCATTAGCTGGAATAATAGCAATCTCTCTCGTACTCTATAAATCTTGCCGTTTTTATTTATTCTGTCAGATTGTCTCTTTGGTAGAACACTTGATTTTTATGTAAATTTTAGCGGTCTTAGTAATAAGCTACATAATGAATCATGTTGTTAACTTCTATATTTTCACATCAATTTTTACTTACTTGTTAATAATAATTATAATAGTATTAATTATTATTATTCGTACACTTATTCTTATTAAATAATGTAAGAATAAATAGAAAAATGCAAGATTTAGAACAACAAAAAGGTATTTCCAACTGATTAAAAGTAACACCCCAGATTGTTATGCATTAATTTTCGTACAATGCCAATACAAAGTGATTAATCTGAAGCGAATCCTATTTTCGTGTAAGTTTTGCAGAAATAAACTACATATTATACAACAAACGGTATATGTTTTGCTTATTTTGGTGTTGAAACATCCACAATTTTGTCAAGCAAAAGAAGCTTTAAATTTTCTTTTTCACCTTTCAGGAGGCGGGTCCGGACCACCCCTTTAGTTGTAAACAGATCCCTAAGTCGATTAACATACGGAGATTGAAAAAAGCTCTCTTTTTCGCTAATCGGAGCAATGCTTTGTAATTCTTCAGTTGCTTTTCCATATAAAATTCTAACGTAGCCCGACCCCTGTGGTTCAGCTTGTTTCTAACGAACATGAAAATTGGAATGTGTTTCCTACGAATTGGTTCTAATTTGTTCCTCTTTTATTGTTTCACCATACCCTTATACCCTTAAATGGAAAAAAAAACAACGAGTTATTAACCTTTTTAGCTTGACTAACCACGGAAATAGAGGTTCGTTGTGTGAACTGCTCGTTATTTTCTCAACAGAGCCGGGCAATTCTCGCACATCCTTCCCAGCCAAGGGAAGCATCCAGGGGGAGTGGCGCACGAGACAGAGATGTGATAGGTGATACGGAAAATAGGGCAGTAACCTATGCAAATAAATTGTCTGATAACTCCTAAGAAATGCTTGGAGTGTCCTTGAAGTTGCTCCTACGCAGAATGCTGGGTAGGTTCGCAATAAAAAATAAAGTTCCTTTTTTTGTTCTGAGCAGTCGGAAAGAAACAGTTTTCAATTATGTTTATACTTATGTTGGAAAAGTAACTAAATAAATAACTACTGTGTAAATAACTTTCATAATATGGTGATATGGGTCTCTGGTTCGATACCCGGTGAAGGCACATAGTGGTTCGGATTCCACTTTAAAACTGTAGGTCCAGTCCCGATTAGCCTTACTGTGGACAAAGTGGACTTAAAGGACTTTAAAAAAACGCCAAGCCAAGTCAATATGCAGTGCACTCCAACCAATCAGTCCTGTGGAGTTCTTCATTGATATTTTGCCGATGAATGGATCTTCTTCAGTACATCTTTCTTTTCAAATACATTTTGTGTAAGTTTACACGTGTGATTCAAGTTTATCTTATTAATACCAGAACCACAACTGCACTGAATTCCTTTCAACGAAAGCATATGCATTTGCAGTTATGAATTGTTGGTGGCATTTATATAAAGGAATAAATTTCACAAATGTTGGAAGATAACAATCTACTGCAAAGCACTACATATTAGCTAAGTGGTTTTCAAAACAGACCTGTCGTCGGTTTCTTCTTACCAGCGCGCAGAGCGACGAAAGTCGACACATCAATCGCCTCTTATGTTCCCACATATCTGCAACTGTGTGGTGTAGACCTCTAATGTAAACCACGCTGAGGTCAGATGTGAATGACTGAATGTTACTATGCCATAGTTCATAGTAATAGTAGAGAAGTTGCAGTAATTTTTGCCGATAAGTCATTGTCACAATGAGGGACATTTTTGGGTCCCGTTTTACGTTCCAAAAACATCGGGACAAATACTAAAAAAAAGGGGCTAATACGGGACGTCTGGTTACCTTATTTTATCATCATTCGTCCTTATCTTCGCGATTAGGCAAAAGAGGCAGGCAAAGTGAAGTAAAATAAATCAATCAAATCAGTCAGAATTATCCAAATCCTGAATCCATCCCTTGGTAGTGATATAGTCCGTATCATCGTGGACACACGCACGTACATTTCAATGTGTGATAAAGATGGAAAGATAGATAGGGAGAATGAAAGAGCAGGGCCGCCAAAACTACGGAACATGGGCCACACTCGGCTCGCCACTGTTGTTTGTGTAGCCCGTCGTAGTACTGATAAAAATCTGATTTTATTGTGATGTATTTGATAATATGAAATGTGCCCGTCGTAGTACTGATAAAAAATCTGATTTTATTGTGATGTATTTAATAACATGAATCGCTACCGACCGAAGTGCTAACATAGTACATGCTGACATCTGCAGTTTTAAACATCAGGTAATGAGTTAAACATCAAGACTCGTGTGGATTTTCGTAGTCGTGTACTTTTATGTATTTTCTCTTGTTCATGTGCATAAATCACATTGTATGTATCTTCTCCTGTTCATGCGCATAAATCATTGATTCTATTGCTGTCAACAATAAATAAAGCAATAAATTCTTGAATATCTTAATGGTCGAATGGTCTGTGATGGCGCAGTGGTAGCGACGTCGCCTTGTAATCAAGGGTTCCCGGTTTCGATACCCTGAGGAGGCACATAGTGGTTCATATCCCACTTTAAACTGCAGGTCCAGTCTCAATTAACTTTACTGCTGTGCATAGTGGACTTAAAAGACCAAATCAATCAATGGTCGACTGTCTCGACTGATTTTTCTAAATTCTCTCCCGTTTCGAGGATCGACTCCCCCATTCCAAATATTCCACGTAGAATATCCGAGAGAATATCCACATTAATTGCATTTGCTGTTGTTTAGATATATGTAGTTAATTTCGTGGCATTCTGTTTTGTATTTGGAGTATGCATTTGAAATGAGTAGCAATTTTCAGAGAGTAAAGGTTCATATGTAAGTACACAAGTTGAGTCAAAATTCGGAAGACTCCCTCATTCCGTAACGAAGTAAGGTATGCTTTTCCAAATGCCAGTTGCTAATTACCTGCCAGAGGGGGCGGATGTCTTTTTGCATACATAATTTTCATGGGCGCCATATTGGACTCCTGTCCAATATATTACATGGGAAGAGGATCAAGTAACGCTAGGTTTATTGTTTCCAGACAGACGACGATGGGGTTATTTTTGACCTAACGAGTGTGAAATTGATAAAGAGGATTTTGTACAGCACATGTTCAATTTGTGCGCTATTCCCGCGAATGCACCCGTTTGCCAAGACATACGAACAGAGTGAAGCACCTCGTGTGAAGTGGCACACATGAAATGATTAATATGTAATGTGTGTGTTTGTGGATTTTTAATATATTTTATAATCTCAGTGTACGGTTCCTGAAATTGATATTTCAAATATTCATCCGTTATCTTTGCATGAGTTATTTATACTTTCCTGCCCTAAGTTTACTTGCGATGGTGATATTTGATGATGAAATTGGCGAGGAGAAGATCCAATCCAGATTGTGTGAATTGCCAGGGAACTACTTTTACCGGAACAGCATGGAGACCAGACCAGCATCTTCAGCCTCCCTGCTTTCTTCACGGAGTCGCAGATGTGAAGCTTGTGTTGCACATAACACACAGTTTGAATGCGGCAGGAAAACGCCAACGGGATATGTACTAATCAAAGTCTCCACATTGTTCCGCTGGAGATAAGTGGGAAAAGGGAAGTGACAGAACAGTGCTGCATTAGGTGCACCTTTTATTTACACTGGCTGCACATAAATTATTACTCAACAGAGGACTCCGTATATTCGTGTTCATCTGAGAAGAAAAGCAACACTTTATCGGGTGATAAGTGGTGATGAAGTAAGTGGCAAGTATAAACGATACCGATAAGAGGAGCTGTTTTTGATACTCAGTGGCAGAAATGGTTGTAATAATCTATAAAGGAATCTTAACCAACATCCTTATAAATGGACCACCTGGATGACAGTAAACGTATACAGGATCCAGTGGCGGCTCGTGTTCTGGCTATATGGGTATGCACTTTTAGTCTCGCGTCCAGAAGTGTTGCACCACCCTTGTCAAATACCCGCACCCGTTTTTCCGTACATAATGATGCCTAGTAGCTATATTGGCAACCCAAGTTTTGATCACATTTCACTGAAAATGAGGCTATGACAGTTATATTTCATGATTTTTTTTAACACTGATTTTTTTACAAATTTCAAATATTTCGGAAATAATCCAGCCAATCACGAGAAGAGCGATGTTATTGTGCAATATGTAATTCAGCATCGATAATCTGACAAAATCACTCAAATCATAGAAATACCGATCTACAATATCAATACTATTGTCGATTTGCAAAATATTTCCCTCCTCTGCTGCGCTGATATTAATGAACAAGGAGAATAATAACATTGGCGTACACCAAAGAAGCCGATCCAACTACCACATGGAGGAAATCAATAGTAATCTATCTAGCTGTTCTGTTGTTTATTTCTAATGACAGACTGATCGAACCAAGCAAATCAAGCGAAATCAAGAGAATAATAAATCTTAAAGAAAATTACAGTACTCGCTCAGTTCACACTGCCCTGCTTCGTACTTCAGATTTTTTCCTGCCCTTCCGCCGTATCCATATATTGCTGCAGTTGCTACAGGCTTTGTAGCTAATTTCTCTCCAAAAATTCAACAACGTTAAATATTAAGTCTCTGCTTTCGCTATGTACAGTTTCCCTATTCATCATGAAATCAAACACTTTGCACTGAAACAGGTACGAGCTTTTGACAGCGCTAAACAATTTTGCAACTCTGTAACAGCCACACACAATGCAAAACAGCTGGCTGATTGATGTACGCTCCCTCCGCGTTGATAATTCGGCTACTGCGCGACAGAGACAGTTTATTTTGGCCAAGATGCACTAAGCAAAGGCAATATCAGGAATGTTTCAAACACCCGTCTCGCTTTCAGTTGCCCACCTCACCTTCCCAATTTTCTTCCCCTGTCATGCTTGGGACAGAATCGGAGGGATAATATACCATCCTTTTCTAAAAAAAATTCCTCAATTTGCAATGATGTATGGGTTGCCTCGACTCTTATCACACGATCTCTAATTGAATGGGTTTCCAACACTACATTTGCTAGCACACCGATCGCTGCGTTCACGGCTTTCCTAAATGATGCAACCTCCCCTCACATGGCGCTCAAGCCAAAAGACTCAATTAGCGTCCTCTACGCGACTGCTGCAACAGCGTCATAGGGAGCGAAACTAACATTGTGTTCAAGCCTGAAGCCTCGAGCGCGGCTCGGTCTACGCGGGTTGATATCAGTGATCGCAGGCTTCTCCACCATCTTTGTTGGTGGACGGCGTGGAAACACTTGATGTTCCGAAGGAGATAGAGTTCAATAAAAAAGTATAATAATAACGATTTGCATTACAGATTTATTTGGGTGTGCACGTGCGAATGTGCGATTAGGCAGAAGCTATTACTGCTACAGACCTCTGGTGGCGTGGTTATCACAGCGTGCTACGACGTCAAGGTCCCGGGTTCGAATCCCGCTCTGGGTATGGGTGTTTTTGTGAGTGTCCCTTCATCAATTTCATCACTCATCCCCATCGTCGCGATTAGCCAAAGGGGCACGAACGCGACGCTGAATAAACACTCAATCTCAGATTGCATAATTTCTAAGGGCATGGCGACGCCAGGGGTACCGGGTTTGAATCCCGGCCGGGGCATGGATATTTGTGAGTGTCCATTCATCAATTTCATCGTGTCATCACTCATCCCCATCTTCGCAAATTAGCCAAGTGTCTCAAAAAGCGAAGTAAAATAAAGCAAATCAGTCAAAATTAGTTAGTCTAAGGGAAACGCAGCAAGCTATTACGGGAAAGTAACTTGTAGACACCTTGTTCCTGTTAAACCATTTTCGTTGCCTGCTGTACGTGAATCTTAGAATTGCTACCTGGTTATGTTTCACGTGCATCAATGGATTATTTCTAGCTTTTTTAAATGGCCGGTTCGGAGAGATTTCGAAATGTGTAGGACCTGTAGTGAGGTCTACTGTATCCTACACTTTGATGGTACTAATCAAGGAAGAAGTACCCTTGTGCGAAGGTCATGTCCCCGGCAAATTCACCAACTAAAGTGGACAGTCATTTATTTTCTTCTCTCGCCATCTCTTCCATTGCGCCCGAGTTGCTACGTGTATAACCTCCTTCGTTTATTTCGTTGTCGAACACTTTTACAACGTTCAACATTACGTCTCTACTTTTGCTGTGTACGATTTTCCCCTTCAAGAAGGTTCAAACACTTGGTTCTGAATAAAGGTGACGATGTGTTGAAGAACGTTGCGAATTTTTGGCAACACAGGGGCAGGATTTCACCGTACCCAGCTGATTGCTTCGCTCGCTTATGGTTGAAAATTCGACGACAGTGGGTCAAGCTGTAGATTCAAACGAGACTGTTTCCGACCTCCGTGGCGGAGTGGTTAGCACAACGCTCTACCATGCCAGTGGTTCCGGGTTGGAATCCCGGCCTGGGAATGGGTGTTCTTTGTGAGTGTCTAGATCTCAGAAGGAATTAAGCTACAAATATACAGTGCTTTTCACGGTCAAGTCGTCCGTGGGGCAGTGCATAGCTCGCCGGACAGAGAGAACACGTCTTCTGGCAAACTGGATGCAACGTCCGAGTAACTGGAACCGATAGCTGTGTAATGAAATAAGCTCGTAGAATTTCATTGGCAGTTACAATTAAAGTGAGCACGTACTTTGTTACAAGAGGTGCTGGAAATGTTGTCGCCCTGCACCCACATATTTACGTCATCTTTTTAGGAAATTTTCACTAACACGTATCAGTTCCTCTTCCGAAATTGCTTCAATTTCTCTCTTGATATTTTCTTTGAATTCTTTTAATACGAGGTGCATTCAAGTTCTAAGGTCTCCTAATTTATTTTGGAAAATATACTCACCTCAGAAAGCTGAAACTGCCGTCTTTTCTCAACATAATCACCGTCTAGACGTACACATTTTCAATAACGCTGACGTTACGATAGCATGGTCTCTGCAAACGCTTTTTTAAAAGTCTGTTTTGTATACTGAATAATCGCTGATGCAAGAGGGGAACGGCTGGAAAATGCGCGACCACGAAGTCTGTCCTTGAGCGTTGGAAAGAGCCAAAACTTGCTAGGTGCGAGGTCAGGTGAGTGTAGACGGAGCATGTGATTCACTTCAAATTTGTTTTCCATGAAGAGCGTCTGAACAATGGCCGCCCGATGAGGAGGTGCGTTGTCCTGATGAAAGAACACAGCTGCAGCCATTTCCGGCCGTTTCTTTCGCAATGCTGGAAACAACTTGGTCATCAAATCAGTTTCATAGCTTGTACCCATCATAGCAATGTGTGAGTATAACGCCTTCGCTGTCCCAAAACATATATTTTCTCAGCAATGGAGTAACTGCCGGCTGGTTTGTGGGCGAGGCTCCTTTGGTTTGTTTTCATACGACGTTCGACAGTCCTTGAACTATCGGACCCACGACCGCACATTGCTCACGTCCATGACACCACCACAGCATGTCTCAGTCAATTTAAGATGAATTTCGATGGGTGGTGCTGCAGGTGAAGAAAATTAATAATAACACGCTGTTCTTTCGATGTAAATGATGTCATTTCCAGTATCAAAAACATGTCCGTCGTTAGATAGCGCCACTAGCTTCCTATGGGCCGTATAGTGCTGTCATCTGGCCTCATCAACCTTCAAGAATTGATGCTTTTCAAACAACTCTCACGTTTATAACTGCTTCTATTAATGAAGAAGAAAAATATGAGACCTTAGAATTTGAATGCACCTCGTATATGGCTTCAGGTTTAAAAGCTTGATAGCTCGCCACGCAGACGTCATGGAAATGTCTGTTTCTTGTGGAAGACGCCGGAGGTATTTTTGAGGAGTATATTCCAATCGTGCTCCAACGTCGTCTATTTTTTCTCCTCAGTAAGCACACACCGTTTCACGCTTCACTTCTTATCAAGAACAGGCTCTGCTTCCCTAAATGTGTTACCAAGTTTTCGAACACTAACACTGTCTGTGTGTGGAAGAGGAAAATCTGGGAATTCTGCTGCAAGACGCCTTCTAACTTCCCTTCAAGAATTCGTAATGACGTAAGAGTCGTACATAAAAATTAGTTGTTTTACATTGCAGAAAAGCGCCAGTAATACGTAAACTAAAATAAAACGATCTGAAACACTTTAAACACCTTAACACTTCAGAAACACGTGCAAACTGGACACCATCTGTCTGGATACTGAAGCACTGACACGTCTAGTTCCAAGGTCAGTGGACAGCTGTGGGTCTAAATGCCTGCAGACGCGCTCTCACTTCCCGGCGTGCTGGCCCCCGCTCCACGGACGACCTGACCGCGAAAAGCACTGTGTGATTCGGAAAACCGAAAGACTAGTAAATTCCAAAATACATGCGTTATAAGAACTGTTGATTGGCCAGTTTCTGTGTAGTAATCCGTCATTTCATTGAGCCCCATAAAATATGAAATATGATTCAGATAGCAGCCAATTGCATGTACATGCATTTATTTTTAAACATGTATATCATATTTGTATATAGTTAATTTTTGCGTGGTAGACAGTTCTTTTAAAACTGGTGTATCTTTTTTTTTTCAGTGTGGCACTATACCTGGTTACCTGTAGCACATCGCCTTTCTTCAGCAGGTAGACAAAATTTACACCAACATTACAAAGGTAAGGAATGCATTATTTAATCATTGCATGACCGGATTCTAATTTATTAGTATTTTTTCTGTAATTTGGTGTAGTCGATAAGTACATTCGTAAATTTGGAGATTAAAATTGTGTTAATGGTTTGATATCATTGCCGGTTTTATCTGATGATTTATGAGCAGTTACGAGTAAATAATGCGCTGCGAAAGTAGAGTTTAGGATTGGAGTCTCGGTACATGAGTTTTTCTCTTTTACTTCAAATAGTAATAGTGAAACGTATATTTTTTATTATTATTTTTTTAGATACATGGTTTGTTTTGAAGTCTGGGATGCAAAACTACGCTGAAATGTTACGAATTTAACTGTGGAAATTTTTACAAAATTGGAAGTTTTTTCTCAAGCTGTTTTTAACCATCTGTCCTGTCCAAGTTGCCATGTTCCTTTCGTCCACATCTTCTTTGCGCACGCCGAGGAAGTCATTTAGAAACAGAAAGAGGTCCACTCTTGGAGAGGGAAGAAGTAAAAAAATCAGGTTTCGTTGAAAGTTTAAAATTACGTGAGAAACATTTAGATTGATAAAACATAAAAATAGAATAATATTGCGCATAAAATTTTATGTCCCGCACCGTAGCCGTGCGGTTTAAGGCGTCTGGATTTGGGTTCCCTATGGGGGAGGCTAAATAACTTTGCTCCTGAGACTTCAACCAGTGTAATGGACCGGTGCCCACCCACCATCGTGAGGGGATTGGGAGCTACAAATGAGTAACGTAATCCTGCCATGGAAACCTACAACAACGACTGGGGGGTGGTTCGTCGTGCTGACCACACGTCACTCCATAACTGGTTGGATGATCGATCACCCACCACTGCTGAGGCACGTGGGAGAGAGTCCGGCAGCCGGTATGTCGGCCTTGTCCCTCAAGGGCTGTTGCTATTATAAAATTTTATAGATTAATGTGTGTTTAAACAATATATATAATTGTAATTACAGACACTGACATCGCTGGGAGAGAGGGAGGCCTTGAGGTGCATTGTGTAGATGGGCAACTAATTCTCACTTATCGCACAAGACTAACAACCTTCGTGCTCTGACGTCAGCACGGAACGCTTTCAGTGTTAGGCTAAATTTGTTCGGTGTTAGGTTGGACTTGGTTAAGTTTAGTTCTCTTAGCATAAATAAATGCATTTGCAGTGTATTTAGGGTAAGAGAACTAAACCCAACAAACCTAACAACGAAGGCCTTCCTCGCGGACGTCAGAACACGAAGATTGCTAGAGTCTTGTGAGATAAGTGAGACCCATAGTGCACAGAGCGCTCGCGAGGTGGTTCAAGGGCCACACTCTCTTTTTTCCCCCTCTACTCTTCTACAAAAGTAACAAAGGATCACGCAATCTTGTCTCTCATAGAATTCGCTATTAAAATTACCACCTGAGCGCTAGTGTCGCTTCCAATATGGCCGCTCTATGTAGGATAAATCTTTGTTTACATTCAGTAGTAGTACGTAATGGCAGTGTGTTGTCATGGCTGGTATGGAAGAAACGTTTAAATTTCGCGATATTTTTGAATGTTGCGAATGCGATGTGTATTCCAGGAACTATAAAGAAGGTGAAGCTGTGCTGTAAACGAAGCATTTAATGATGATAGGCAAAAATAACACGGAAAACGCAGACGAAACTAATGTTTACCCACCGGTTCTTCAAAGCAGTGCGGTTTCATCTGCACCTCGGTTGTAACTGGAGCTCTCGGAAATAATTTGAAAATAAAGCAATTCACCTGTATTTGCAAAGCTTGGGCAGGAGTAAAATGTAAACATACCGTTGCAGTTTTTCCCTCCAAGAGTCAAGCTGATTTAATAATAATAATAGAATTCACAATTTCATCATTTCAGCGACATTAGCATGTCGATTTTATTTTTCTGGTTGCCTTTATGATTACAAACGTTAATTAATTCTCAAACTTTTTTCATCTTCGCACTTAACCAACTTGCACCTGTTCCAAAATTTCATGCATAATACATTGTTTTCGAAAAAAAAAAGTGTTTTATTCATAAAGAAAAATTTAAAACTTTAATTTTGAAGTAATAGAATCATCTTTCGGAAAATAAAGTGAACAGACTCGTGCAGTGGTGTGCCCAGGATTTTTGAAAGGGAGGGGTTACGTATACTTTATCTTGGTAGTCAGCCCTTATTTTGTCATATTTTCCTACCTTTGACGTTCTTATTTTTAGGAATACTGGACAAAAGGGAGGGGGTTAACCCCCACCAACCCCCCAACGCCTTGGCACGCCACTGGACTCGTGCATTCTTCGTAATTTCCTTGCCGCATTTCAATGCTATCCCGATCCCCCATGCCAATCTTCTGACAATCAATTCTGTTTTCCCTGATTTATTTACAAATTTCATTTTGTTGATTCCACGGGGTGGAAACACATGTAAACTTTTCACTTGTCATGACCCACAAAACGATTTAGAGCCAAAAACTGAACAATAGACGTTACTCTTTGGAACATTTTCCATGCTTTGAACGGTTTCAAAACAACATAGTATCAGGGCCTCCCCCATGGCGCAGTGGTAGCGTCATTGCCTTGTAATCAAGGGGTCCCGGGTTCGATACCCGGTGGAGGCACAAGTGGTTCGGATCCCACTTTAAACTGTAGGTCCAGTCCCGATTAGCCTTACTGTGCATAAAGTGGACTTAAAACACCAACTCAACAACAACATAGTATCCTACTTAGAGTAGTTCCGAAAAGTCTCACCAGATGTCATGTTGGATAATTTTAATCGCGAATAAACAGCAGACACAGACTACATGAATTTTTCCCCAACTGTCCAAGAAAGAATTCTAAAAAGATGTAAAGCTTCTGGATATCGGAAGAACATATGTACATTTTCGAGAGAATATTACCAACTCTGGCATAGTTCCAAATGCACCTTACTGCTAGAATATTGGACAGCCCTTTGAACTTCATTGGCACTAGTAATTTATGCACAACCTGACAAAGTTCCTATCAGGATAATATTCTTCAGCTCTCTTCTGATTCCGTCCAAAATAAAATATACATACTAATTGTGCATAATTTGTGTCCGTATTGTGTAGTTATATTGAGTCTCAGAAGCTAATCAGCATTTAATCAATCCTCCATGGTGTAGTGGATAGTGTAACGCGTCAGCAATCCATGATTCCGAGATAGAAACCCGGCTAGAACTTTGTGTTCCGTTCTTCAAATCATTTAAGTACTTAATTACTCGTCCCCATCGTATGAATATAAGAATCAACTTCTATTTTCTTTTTAATGTTTTAAACCATAGGCCATTCCTCAGTGTCGGTAAATAATATTAATTTGTGAAATTTCCGTAGGACAATAAGAATTGGAACATGTGAGGTTGATGTAACGTAAGGAAGGAGTGCACAATTTTTCTATGTGCTGAAATGAAGTAATTCGATGTGTTTAATTAAAAAAAAATATTAACGTAACCTTTTTGTAAATATCTTAAATTCTAAACATGAATATTTTTTTCCAGATCCTCATCATGCATCCATTAAGGATAGCTTAGTTTAGGTAAGTTTACTTCCAAGATGTTTTTAACATAAGTATTTATGAAAGTCATATCCAACTGAAAGTGTGAATACATTGTTAATGCAGTGCGGATTAATCCACCTCGTGGGTTGCCTATGATATTCTCTTAGTTGATGTCCACTACATTCTGTCTTGGTAATCTGTGTAGCAATGTCGCTCATAACGGTTGAAAAAGGGAGAAAGCGAGTGGACGGAGCAAAGAGGTCCGCGCTGTTGCAAAAGGCTGCCATCACGAGTTCATTGATCGATCCCTACTTGCGCAGAGACTTGTTTTCGTTCCTTGCTCCAGAGATTCCCTGGACAGAGTATAGGTGTTTGTTAGCTTTAGAGCTACTGGAGCAATCGCATACCTTTATGCGTCAAGAGGCGAAGCATAATCGCCATTTACTACAGGGTGTTTCGAAAGTCGCGCAACCTTAATTTTGGTTGATTATAACATGTAAACTGGGAGAGATATTTACACCGGTTTTTCTGAGTAATGAAGTCTCATCTGGTGATTATTATTCTGAAATACTTTAATTTCCATTTCATTCTATATAAGTCAGAGTAAATGTACCCCCCACCCCGAGAATGCTAATTTATGGAGGAAAGATGGTTATGAAACTATTGCAAAGCTATAATTCACAGCTTTGGCACCTAAATGGTAGGAAAATGCCGGAATTCCAGTTTCGAACGCTGCGCTGCTCTCTAACAAACCTCATGGTGTCACGTGTCTAATGATATGCGGAACGGTAGCTCAACCTGTTGCCACATTCCAGATGACAGATTGAAGCAGTGACATCTTCAGAAGAGATAGGAAACTTGGAAGTTGTGTGCCTGGGAATCACCCTTATTGATAACACTCGATGTGTGCTTCGCATCTTATCACGTGCTTCTCTTATCGTCTCCACGTGCCGTGAAAGATGAACGCGATCTTTCTGCAGGTGGAAGGGGCAAACTTTTGTACGTCATATCTCACATCGATTCAAGTATTCAGTAAGCGTCGGAAACGCTTGTTGGTTGCCGTGGCAACCGTTCGCGGAGATGATACCAGGCAACAGAGACGTTGCTCTGCCAGGTGTAAGCAGTATCTGCGTATGACTTTGAATGCTAACGAGTGGATGAAAGCGAAGGTCATGAAATCAGTTTTCAAAAATGATGTGCAGCTTGAAGGTTTTCACCGTGTCGGTAATAACAGTGTGCTTTGAAGAGAGTTGTCTCGGCAAAGTGTATGCTGAATCGGCAGTACATATTTGTTATGTAGCCTATAGGTGTGGATGAGATCTTTATTGTAAAATTTGGAAAATCGTAGAAAAGAACTGGACTGTATCAAGAGCAAGACTCCAACACAAAGACCCAGGATTACTCCTATTATACACATTACAGATCGTGTTATACTGGGTGAGGCAAAAATCAGGTTTCATAGGAAAACAAATGCACGCGTACAGACACACATGATTGATATGCAATGGTTACAGTACATGTTCAATATATGCACCATGTGCTTGAATGCATGCATTAATCTCGGTTGCTTAAGACGCCTTCTGATGTGGAGGGGGTGATTGTGGAGATGCCGCCTGTGATCCTTTCTTTGAGCTGGTTCTTCATGTTCTTAGAGTACCCGATGGCCTTTTTCCACAAGTAAAAATCTAGGGCTGTTAGGTCAGGCGATCGTGGTAGCCATTTGACTTGTAACTTTTTTTGCCTCACCCTGTAGTTCTAATCTCACTAACGTAGCACAGTACCAAAGTTAGTCAAAACTATGCACGTGCAATTTCTCTCACATAGGCACTATTGATTGATTGATTGATTGAGTTAGTGTTTTAAGTCCACTTTATGCACAGTCAGGCTAATCGGGACTGGACCTACAGTTTAAAGTGGGATCCGAACCACTGTGTGCCTCCACCGGGTATCGAACCCGAGAACCCTTGATTACAAGGCGACGACGCTACCACTGCGCCATCGGGGAGGCCCCATAGGCACTATTGTCAAACACAAAAAAATTGCCTGTAGGAAATACATTATCAATTGCATACATGAGCTCTTCCTTCATCTGTCAACAACTCCTTCTGGAAAGCATGCCCATTTTAATTTTAACAGTACCTTATTGTTGTGTCAGTATTTCGACTACATGCATCCGTCACTTTTTACGAATAAACAAGAGAGAGAAAAAAGAAGCCCGGGCAGTTTGAGAGCGGTTCTTTGCGATTGCCTCATTGCAAATCATTCCCGTTGTCGCGATTGGTCTCAATATGGAGAAGGGCGACGTATGATATGTAAAATAAGATATGTGTTTGTTTGTATGTATGTAGTTCGCCTGGCCGATGGCGTAGTGGTATCGTCGTCGTCTTGTAATCAAGGGGTCCCGGGTTCTCTATTCGGTGCCCACTTTAAACTGTAGATTCAGTCCCGGTTAGCTTTACTGTGCATAAAGTGAACTTTAAACAAAATCAATGATGTACTTTTTTTTTTAAAAAAAAAAAAACTCTTTCCTTTTCGTTTATTTTTATGTGCACCAAGTACATACATTTCGAATTGCAGGAACCGACCTCCGTGGCGGAGTGGTTAGCTCAGCCCGCTACGACTCCAGGGGCCCCATGTTCGAATCTCATGTTACGCATGGGTGTCCCTTCATCAATTTCACCATGCCATTCTCATCTTCGCGACTAGCCTAAAGTGGCAGAAAAGTGACGCTAAATACAGATCAAAAATAAAATCGAATTGCAGGAAAGAAATCATTTTAGAGAAAAACCATAAAAAGCTCTTGCCCTAATATGAAGTTTCAACTTGCATATGTTAAACGTTGGAGATAGAGGTGGAAGCTGGTCGAGTTTGTCTTTCGTCTTTCTTCCCGAACTGCGATCGACGTGATTTAAGGTGAATGCACTTACGTACAAAAGAATACGTATCTAATTAAGACACGGAATGCCTAGCCTCAGCCTGCTCCCCGTATCCAAGCTGTTGGTAACCAAAGAGAACCCATCTGATTGTGAAGTGGGGGAAAAGGTATATTTATCATGTGGCGAACATTCTCCCCGTTTTTGGAACGGCAGCATTTTTAGCTCTTTGTGACGACGGGGCAATCTTTTTCGAGTGCAGACTAATTTTACGGACAGATATTTCGGTCACGAGCGCGCGCCCCTACACTCGATACCCACTAAATTAAAAATATAGAAGTTATACACACGGCTTGGTCTCTACCTCAGAGCTATTTTAATAGGCGGCATTTTCCTCATTGTCTGCGGAGGGATGGTAAAATTTGGACTTCTGGGAGAGACTGAGGCGTGGGTTTTGTATACAAACATAGCTCTGGTATCCAACTTGTCTGGCGCGGGTCCTTTTGGTACCGTTGGTAAGTTTGGATGTTGAAGAGGGGGGTCCCATCCCGTGGTGGATATTTCAGGGAGATGTGCTATGTTAACCTCCCTTGGTTCAAAAATACTCGAACGGACGAGTGAGTACTGAAATAAAACGTGTAAGAGGCAGCTACAGAAGTTAGTGGTGTTTTAGCTTTGAGACGGATAGGACCATCATTTGTGGTGATTAGTATGGTGAAGAGCGTGCACTGCATGGTGTGACGTGCGTTATAGTAACATCCGTTTTGAAACTTCGATTGTGACGGGAAGTGTGTTCCAGTGTTGTTTTTGTTTTCGGCGCGAAGGTGTCAGAGTGGTCCTCAGTCTCCCCTGTTACATGTCCATCGGTGGTGGTTGGAAAAATTGAGTGCTCCGAATTGTTACGCCAGTGCGTCCGACCAGCTGACGCTAGCGCCATGGAGATGCGTACGTACATCGTCTCCGTGATGCTGCATGAAGAGATTACGCTTGCACAGTGGCGCACCGGTACCGCGCACGACGGAGGAGGCGGCAGAGAAAGATATGGTACTGATACGCACTGCATTAATATTGTTTAATCTAGGATTTAATATGCTATCTTTTGTTTTATGCGTTAAGCCATTTCTTGTGTACATTGGTATAAGGATGCGCGAAAGTGGAAGTAAAGCTCCACAGCAAAATATTAAGATGACGTGGTTGTCTCCAATCTCCAGACGTCTTTGCTTCCCAGATGGTTCATTTGATTAATATCGACCATTTGTCAGGCCCAGGGGCGTAGCCTAGTCGTACCTGTCGAAACATTTTAGACATGACTATTTGCAGATTTGAGCTTATTTAACTTCCTGTGTCAGTCACCATTTTCAGATCGGGTTTCGTAAGGTATTTTTTCTCTGTCGGAATAGTATCGTAACGTGTTATAAGGCCAGGGAATTTAAGGTTCGAATCTTGGATGAGGCATGTAGGCGCTATTGTGTTTGTCCCGTTATCTATTTCGTAATTCCTCATTATCATCTACAGAAGTAGAAAAAGCAAAGTAGAATGACACAACTGGGCGCGAATTGGTCTTTATACGTGCCACCATTTTCATATTGATGTTCCATTTAATTGCACATTACATGTAATCCGAGAAAAGTCGAAGGAATGTAGAAATGACCAAATTTGCTGGTCATATTTCAAAGTCGTTATAGTGTGTTATAAAGAGTATATTGTATATGACATAAAAATAATCGGAAATGACGAAAAATTATCTGTTTGAAAATAAAACATCAGTTTTCGTAATTTGACAACTGGTATGGTACTTCTATGTATCTTACCTTAATTTGATATTTAAAATGTTGCACACTACAATAGTGGATTATATTCTTTAATAAAGGTATTCTAATATTGTATAATGCTTTATATCTGTAATTTTCATGTAATTACAGTGACCAAAATGTGAAATCTGCAATATTTAATATGAAATCCTCTAGACTTACCGAGTTTTCAAAGCTGTTTTATTGATCAAGGAACATACTATAATACACTATGAGACGGCGTTTACGTCTTTCTAATATGAAAGAAAGCGGGTGAGAGGGGGGTGGGGTGTTCTACATATCTTCCTCTTGCTTTTGCATTACATTGGCAGCATACTAAGTTACTCCATTTGTGAGAATTTAAGTAAAAGTCTGTTGTAAAATATAGTTCCAAGCTACGGTAGCGCCCAACATTTAGATGTATGCGTAACCTGTTGTTCTATTATGTTAGTAACTTTTGCTATTTTGTTGCATTTCATTATCGTTAAGAGCCATCGTGCAATCTTCTACGCACCACACGAAATGAATCCACATGCATGGCCAAGAGTAGGAACTTATTTACTATATTGGCAATCGTTATAATATGTGGAGTGAGATATATTCATTTCCGTAACAAGTGGTTTCGTAACACGCAAGCGAGCAGCAACACCGTTGGTATTTGTAACGAGATATTGCAAGGAGCCACATGCGGCTTGATCAGTATATCTTTCTATTTTGATCGCTTTGTATCACTTTCTACCTCTTGGGTTAATCGCGACGAGGAGGATGAAACATAGACTAATGAACAAACACAATTGCACGTTCATGCCTTACTCAAGATTTGAACCTAGGACCTCTTGTCTTCATAACGAGTTACGCTAACCACTCCAAGACGGAGGGTACAGTTCATTGTTTTTAAAATCCGCAAATTGGAGGAAACATAGTGAGTTCCCCCGTGAAGAAAACGTTAAAAGGTTCATTGCCTTATTTTGTCACTCCTGTACTTCGATGCATGGAATTTAAAAGTAGTGTTTTTTTTCCCACGAGTGAAATATAACGTTAAGATTTTCACTAGTTTCCCTGCTTACCATTCGTGGTTCAGAATTTGAGAATATCAAAGCTTCAGATGAAATTTCTTATTTCAAATTGCAAATTGTATCGGAAACAATATTCTTTGTTGCCTTTGTAACATAAATGTTTTGCAGGTGGTCCTTCATTCCTAAGTGTGTAAGATCTCGTTGTCCTTCATGGCTTCTCATCTGCATTTTGAAGTAAGAGTTGCTGCTACATTTTTCCCTTGTGTGACGTCACATGCCGTAGGTGATACAAATTTCCGTCTTTGGGATCGGATGTTGAGTTGTACGTTCTTCCATTCGCAAAGTTGCGAAACCTTTTGCATTCGTAGCATCTGTAAATTCCTTGTGTATGGATCTATACCCTAATATCTGTACAACATTATAATCATATGCGATTTTAACTTTATAAGCTTGAGGGTACTTAAGCTCCAAGGTATAATTTGGCCTGATGGGAGGACGTACAATCTTTCAAATACCATGCCCCTCCCCGAAAATAAATCGGGACTAATTTTGACATAAAGAGTGTACATACATGTGATGCCTTATTTTCAGTGGAGGAAAAGGTCTAAATATGGGCCCCCTTTTTATTTTGCCATTTTCGGAGGTAAAAAAATTACTCTCTCTGTCCCATAATTATTGTCCGGTACACTTTTGTTTGCTGTCCGATAATAATTGCCCGATATGCAAACTGTGACATTGGTGTATACAGAAGAAGAAAATGAAACACGGGAATGAGTCATACAACGTTATTACTCAGTGATCAGTACAAATTGGCCGATCAAGTATCCAAACGAACATAAATAAAAAGTTACCATTTTGGCATACCGGACTATAATTATGGGACAGAGGGAGTAATATATCAAGCACCTGCCTTTAAAATGCATATCTATGAAATATATACTTAAATGTAATAGCATGCTAAAGTATAGAAAGTGTCCATTTTTTTAAAAAAGAAAAAAAGCAATTTCCAAAAAATGGTAAAATGATGTATTTCAAAATTGTCTAAATATGGGCTACTAGTGGCAATATCACAAAAAGCAATTACAATTAAAAAAACAGTTGTTGAAAATCACGCGGAATGGGAAAAATCGAAATTAAGAAAATCATCCAAATATTTTTTGAAAATGTGATCTCAGCATTAGATCTCATGTCATAGCCCATATTTAGACCATCACGCTATTTTTCTTCTTCAATTTATTTTAGCTCTTTGTGGTATATATTTCACAAACAAATCATGGCATTATAAAAGCCCACATTTGTTTTATGTACCGCTAATATCATAACCTATACAAAGCAGATGAGAATTCAGAAAACGCTGAGTTAAAACATTACTGGAAAAAGTTTTCGGAGGTCGCAATTCTATAACAACGTCCAAGGTCGAAACTGACCACCACTTTCTCTTGCAAATTGGCGCCGCAACCTTTGTCCTTGACAGATAACCAGTTCCCATAGCCTCTGCCAGGCTGCAGCACCCGGGAGCGCTGATAACTCCAAAACCCATATTTAAACCTTCGCCCATATTTAGACCTTCTCCTCTAATATTATTTTGATGGCATTTCCTGGGTTTGAACCCACAAGTCGTTCCTGTCTGCATACTATTGGTTCATTTAATATCAAGTCAGCTTTGGGATCTTTTGATAGTTTCCTCTAAACTTACATGACGCATCCATCCCTGAATGAGACTCAGTGCACAGACTTCCTGAAAACAACGAACCACAGCAGACCTTCCAAATGCAGACTCAGTGGTTCTACTACAAGTGACAGCAGAGGAAGTAGACGAGTTGGAATGACAACCTATATGGGCCAGGCAACAGGAAATATCGTTCCTACCGGGATTTAGTAGTAATGGATTCTTCCCATTGGAAATGCTCTCTAAGTATGCGTCAGTTATCATTAGCATTGATCGTTAATTTTACGCTTTGAAATTCAGGGTTGGTGACATTTGGTTTTGGCCGTTTTGGAGACTGATTTTACTTTTGACTTGTTTGTCTAAAAGCACAGATGTTGGGTTGAGGTGATTGATGACTTGATGTTATGATGTTTGTATAATTTTCCTTTGCTATTAAATATTGTCTTTTTTTCTGTAACAATAATATATTTATTTGTCGGCCATACCACGTACACCGTACTTACGTATTTTCCCCCAATTATACTGATTTCTCATTACTAGAGCCACATATTTATGGTGAGTAAAGGATTGGTACAAAAACTGGTTACATTTCAGGATCAAGACCGGAATGTAAAATGGCATTTTACTGTTTAAATGATGAATGAAATCCAAAATTTGATTTTAAAATTATACTTATTACACGAAATAAACATTTCCTATCTCGTTTAGTTAACAGTGTTAAGGTTATTCCTGTGTAAGGGAGTCTATTTTTGCGTCTCAAATTTTGACAGCAGAAATAATCAAATTTTACACGATTTTGCAAAACTCTCAGAATAATTCAGTCATTGAAGCTGTGTCAAAATTAAACTCTTAAGTTTTGTGATTAAGGGCTTATTTCACATTTTGCAGTTCATTTCGCATCATTTTGTGACAAAACATGGTAGGAAAATGGACCTCATACCTTTGAAAACCATGAAGAAAGATAACATTACAGTATTATTACATTATTTCACATTCGGTGTTTCCTGGGCCTCCCCGATTGCGCAGTGCTAACGTCGTCGTCTTGTAATCAAGGGGTCCCGGGCTCGATATCCGGTGGAGGCACATAGTGGTTCGGATCCCACTTTAAACTGTAGGTCCAGTCCCGATTAGCAATACTGTGCATAAAGTGGACTTTACCCACCCAAACCAAACTGTCAAAAGCGAAATTTGCGTTCGTCTACTCATTACACGGCGTTGGAATGTGCAAGTTTTAATGTTTCAAACACTGGATTGAATTGGATTTGATTAATTACAAAAAAATGCTTTTCTAGAGTGTTTTCATTTTTTTTCACTGCACAGTTCACGCCAAGGGCTAACAACATCGCGAGCCACTTCTTCCGCACCCCTACAATTTTAGTTATAACTGATTGACCAAGTTATGTCAGATTATTATTTATTGTTTTTTTTTTTTAATAATTTTAACACACTTCATATATATATCTTGCTTTTTTCTTTTTGTGGTCCTTATCTAAGCAAATTTCCTCTCGAGTGGAGTACCTTTTTGCACATGCACCCGCTCCAAGGCACTGCTCCCCACCTGGTACGGGCTTGACATGGTTCACAAAGCTTAGTGTATATTATTTAATTATTTTCTATTCTATTAAACTATGCTTCTCATTGTCTTTATGGTCAAAGCGTGTTACTGCTCCTTCCTTAATTCGTACGTGTTATGGTTGCGTTCGCTGCTTGGCTGTAGTTAACGGAAATCTGGTCCTGGGTGTTTAGTCTGGTATCTGGACAACGCTTGCCAGAACTGAGGTGCTTGGAACGCTTGCTGTTTATTTCTAGTATCAGTGACCTTTTAGTGCATTCCTGCTTTCTTTGGCAGTTTCCCCACGTAATGGCGTTCCGTTGGAGTTTTTCTGACAAAACTTTGAACACATGAAACCCTTTGAGAGAATGTTGTGGTTGTCTGTATGCTCTGTACGAATTGTTCGGTATATGCAGCGCTTGGAGTATGTGAAGTTGTTTGTATTTGTATGCAGACTGGTGTAGGTGGTGATTTACGGAACAGTTTTACAAGTAGGCTGTGATAAATGTTCGCATGTCGGAACCAATTGTTCGAAAGCAAATGCTGTGGACATGACCACCAGACGAAATAAATATTTAATCTTTCATGGAACAATATACATTGACAATATCCCATGATAGAAGGATGAAAAGGATGGTATAACTCCTACTTGGTTCGACCATTTGTTCCTTTTGGAATGCTAGGAGACGGAAAATATGAGTTTTGGACAAATTTGTACGGGTTACAATTTTGATTCATGACAGGTACACTTGTCCGTCCAAAGATTAATTGTCTGCTTAGACAATTTGCAGCAATAATACTAAATTCTTTCTTGTGTTATTTGCTTTCGTTCACGAGTCTTTTTAAAAGTGTGTAAATCAAGAAAGTGTATTATTTTTCTAACACGTTACACGTATTTTGATTGTCATACCTGTTAAATACTGTGTCTGATCAAATACAGTTAATTAATAAAGATATATGGCTTTGTAGTACATATTTTGAAATTTACGAAGGAAAAAGCGAAATCAAGAACCGCAAGAAAATGTTGTCATGTTTTTGGCAATTGTCTTGTAAATGAAGCAGTTTTATGGAGAGCCCCATTTAAAGTAGTTCGATGTTTAATAAGCTTTTAGAAGCTTGCACATCACCTTGCTTCTTCGGCCGATTTCACAACGAAGCAAAAGCACCCTACACCGAGAAAGAAATTCGTTTGAAATAACCAAAAGATAGTTGTTGGTAATTTAACATTTTTGTAAATAGTCTACAAACAAATGATTGTTCACCGTAACCAAATTCTTTTAGTAACCTTGCACATTTGTTTTGTTACCAAAAAATTTGGTCAAAATTACCAAATATAGTAAAAGCTATCCATTTTTTCTTTATAATTACCAAATAGCTTAACAAACTTAATTTGTTGAATTATTGATTTTACTTCCAATTTCTGCCACTTTTGGCTAATCGTGAAGATGAGGATGAGGGATGATATGGTGAAATTGACGAAAGGACACTCACCTATGCCCAGGTCAGGATTCGAACCAGGACCCCTGCGTCGTAGAGCGACGTGCTGAGCGCTCTGCCATGGAGGCAAACGTGTTTTGTTTATTCAAATAAATCAGCTTTTTCTGTCTAACAGTCAGTGAAATCTTGGTCGAGAAGATTACCATTCCCGTCTGATCTCGATGTTGCAGATGCTGTGTCGGTCTCCGTACCAACCCTTCTATGAACTTATTTTCCCAATGCAACGTAAGTTAAGTTCTCTTCCCAGCTGCTCTGTTCGAATATTGTTATGCAGTTCTCTGCAGGTGCATTCGGTATTTTGAAAAAAATCGCATTGGGCAATGAAGTAACACGAGATACCGTCTCCCCCCTCTAAGTATGCCACGGCCACCATTCTTCAGCGTTGATGGTACAGCTCAAGTGCACGCGTCTCGCCTCACCACCCGGTTCTCCCCAAGTTTTCCGCTTCAAGATCGACTGAGCAGGCGAATGTTGGCCAGATGTTTAAGAGTTACCGCACGCGTGCATGCGGCATTTTGTTTAAGAAGGGGCGTGTCGGCATCCGTGACGATCCTAAACATTGTGTACTTGTTCCCAGTGTGCCCAGCGGACGTGAATACGTGACACAACGTGTTGCTGCGGTAAATGGAGTGTACATGGCCGGACATGCGGATATGAGTTCACGCATCAGTACCTTTTTTGTTCGCAGCTGTCTTTTAACATTTCGATGCCTATTTTTTCCTTGAAGACTGTGTACAAATCAATTGAGTCTGATTTCCAAGCTCTATGCTCTCAATTTCTCTAACGTAACATGAATAAATTTTTTTTGTTTAAATAATTTCCTCTGAAGAGCTCTAATTGGAGTCAGATCGACATATCTCCACTTCTAATCCTTAGCAGAAAAGTGGAGTCATCTCGAATTTGCTGACTCTTTTTTAAGAGTCAGACATATTATTTCCTCTCTCATGTAAATTTGATAAATTGGAGTTAGATCCCTGTGGTTCTCACACGACCATATATGGTCTCGGATTAGCCTATCTGAACAAAGTCAACAACCACGACATCAGTGTTTCTATACTTTTAATGTAACGTCGTTTTTACTGTTGCCAGATGGTTTCATTTGATTTTTGTTGTTTAGCGTCGCTTTTGGCTAATCGCAACGATGATTTCCAAAGAATAGGATGAATTTAATGAACGTTCACAGAGAACGTCCAGGCCGGAATTCGAATCCGATGTGCTGTTACCAGATGGTAACAAGGGTGCAAAGTAATGGAGGTCATGCAGAGGCCTCCCCACACCATCACCCGTCAATAAAACGATGTATCCCTGCCAAATCAAGGATAATTTACATTTATTTATTTATTTGAAAGTGAATACAGAAAAATCCATTTTACATCAGAATATCAACATCATTACCCTTCTTTTTCTGTATTCGAAATGAGCAAGTTACTTCTATTCTTAAACATCGTCACTGTAGGCATTGATAATACTTTTTTTGTGATGGCTACTCAGTTCACTTTAAGTAGCACTGTGCCTTTAGTTCTACCAAAGTCTCGAAAGAAACCGATAATTCTTGATCTTGTCTTTTATTGTATTCAATTTACAGAAGCTTGTCTCAGTAAGGTAGCTCGATCGATAGGTTCAATATTTTCACAGATGAAAACTCCGTAAGAACCAAATTGGAAGACTAATTTAAATAAAAAGCAAAATGGAAATGCATTAGAAGACTACAGTTCGACCTTTTAACTCCGGTCTCATATCCCGGAGAGAGTATAATAAAGTCAGTATTGTCAAACAAATGTTGCTGCGTTATCTTCAAACCACACAAATTTGTGACATTGTGTTTGCCTCATATGATCTCCATTCGAAAGACATTTTGTGATCAAATCTCTGTGCCCCGAAGTGACTTGTCTTCTTAAACTCGCTCCTCTTCTTGTTAACTCTTGCATAATGGATGAGGCATTGCATTTGCGCTTTTCAGTAGTTCTGACTGCATTAATGCTAGTCGCATATTCGCTAGGAAGAAGGTTCGAAGAGCACACGACAGCGCTTTAGAACTATCGTTTCGTTTTTTTTTAAAATTGAACTGTTCCCGATAGAACTAAATGATTTCCAGTATATATGGTTGATATTGTTATTTGAATATATATATATATATTGCCAAATTCTTATTCACTGAAATCCGTCCGCTGGAGAGCCTCCCCGATGGCGCAGTGGTAGCGTTGTCGCCTTGTAATCAAGGGGTCCCGGGTTCGATACCCGGTGGGGGCACATAGTGGTTCGGATCCCTTTAAACTGTAGGCCCAGTCCCAATTAGCCATACTGTGCATAAAGGGGACTTAAAACACCAATTCAATCAATCAACCGTCCGCTGGAGAGCTCTTATTTGAACAACGCAAAATATAGTGATTTATTAAAGCTTTTCCTAAATGGTATGCACCTGAAGATGTCATCAAAGGGAAAGAAAGAAGGGGTTTGGAAGTAAACTTGACGGTCAATGTCCAAATAGTTACTCTTGAATAGTGAAAACTGGGGTGAAAGTGGGATATGTCTCACCTCACGCAAGTATCATATGGAATACAGACTTTTGCAAATGTAGGAATGGCACCGAGATGAGACGAGTTTTGACACTTGTCTCATTCAACTCTTTAAGGGAAAAACCTGTCTCGCTCTCAAGTCTCCTATGGAATGTCTCGTTCTCGGTCTTGTCTCGGTATTTAACTCTTTCTCTGTCTCGTGCAGTCAATGTACAGAAATATTTTTTTTAAGATTGCAATCTAATTTTCCCGCTTACTGCTTTCTTTTCCTCATACACATGCAAACAGTTTGTATATATATATATATATATATATATATATATATATATATATATATATATATATATATATATATATATATATATATATGCGTGTACAAAAATACGCACACAAACATACATACACATATACATTTATATATATATATATATATATATATATATATATATATATATATATATATATATTACACACGCATGTGTATGTGAGTATCAACATTTATAGTTTTTTAGCCCAAGTCACTATGCTGTGCCGATCAAAGCCCGTATTAGTTACTGTATCCCGAAAATAGGCGTCGATACCCGAATTTCTAATCCAGTGGAATACCTCACCTGATACTTCCAAGACACTGAACCGTTTATCTGTACACCTGTGATTTGGGGGAAGTAAAGAAGGTCGAAGTTCAATGAAGTTCCACTTTCCGACAATAAGATGGTGTCGAGCCCTGCTCCAATATCCCCAGCATGCCTTACGTTACCTCAGAAGATTGTGTTTATCTTAAATTATCTATATCATGAGAAGATTGCCGGAGAATAGAACTACCTCTTTGTATGCCCAATTTTACTTGTCCTTGAAATAACGGTTCGCTTTTTATCTTCGGCAATAAAATTCGTCTGCAACTCGTTCACAAGTGATTCCAAAAAAGAGTGTAAACAGGGTAAGTGTATTGTAGTATTAGCGACGTTGCCAGTTTGGTGTGCGGCGTTACCTGTCGTTTTAATTTACGGCAATACCTTTGTGTAAGGGGCAAACAGCTTTGTCTAAAGTATTTATTAGGAGCTGGAAAAACAAGAGAAACACTTAGGTGTTAGGAGCTTGCTGGCAAGAAACGCCTTGTACTCTGGTTGCACCAACATCTCTCGTTCTCAGGGTTTGTTGTGCTCAGAAATAGACAATCTGGGTGTCGTTCTGTTGGAGGAGCTCGCATTATCAGTGCGTGTGCATGTTTCGGTTGGAGATTTCGCTTGCCAGAAGCTGATGGGAGAAGCACTCCGCCGTTGGAAAGATTACAAAACACTTGTGGGCGCACGTGGAGTGGTGCATGCACTGCCATCTTGTAGGCAGATATCAAACTACTTAACCACGCTCTGACGACATGCAGTCCTTTGCCTGGCTGGGCGGAGAGAAACTTAAAACTGCGCAGTTTTGTTCGAGTTTTTTCCATTTCGCTGGCCGATGCGTTCAAATAGATTAATTATAATGACAGGAGGTTTGGGATGAAAGTTATTAATCGGCTGGGTGTAAGGGGTGACACCCAAATGTCAACTTTTCTTCCACGTAGTACGACCCGGTAACTGCAGTCTTGCTGGCCAACGAGGCTCTGGCGTCCTACGGTCTGGGTCTGGACCTTTCCGGCAATATGATCCTCTGTAGGTTTGTGTGTTGTCCTGTCCTCTGTCCATATATGTGCTGAGTGTTCCTTTACAGTCTTCAGCTTTTAACATGAATAAAGAGGTTTTAGCCCCAGAGACACGTGTGATTTTTGTTATGATAAGGGACTCTGCCCTGTATAATGTGATGGATGCAAATAGCCTAAGTGCTGACGCACATAACATTAATTTCAGTCAATCAATCGATTAATCGTGACGCGCACCTACACTGGTCCTCTAGAGCCTTGGAATGGTCACTACTATGTTACCCTGATCGGACTTCTCAGATCTTAGGGTAAACAGAATGCAGGACCTGACTGGTCACTGGTGTCGGATTTATACGTTTCTTAAGTTATAAATGAAAGGTTATGGAACTTTCTTCCAATAAAGTTTGTTTTATTATCCTTTTATGCACAGTATACAATAACACTTATCCACTGGTAATCTTGGATTCAAGTTGACTGATGCAGATCTGAGTACAAATCTGTAACGGGCAACCCTTCCAAGATTATTCACGGTTGCTTAGTATCGCAAGAACCCAGAGCGTGAGCAGCAGGTTTATGAGAAACTGACCCAAGCATAAGCAGCGCATGACAAGGGCACAGGCAGTTCTCCCTACGAGGTAGACTTGTGATACCAGCAATCGGGTAAGAAAGCCCAAATATACAGAAATCTTGTTCTCTTTTATACTGAATGGTTGTTTACAAAATATCAAGGAAACTTAGCCGATATTTACACGTATCTATGGATTTCCATAATTACATCATACAATTTAGACTTTTACAATATTTACATAAAGTTATTAAACTTGTAAATTACATACCTTCCTAAAATATATTTTCAATGCCTAAAAAGATCACATAATAAGTAATTTTGTTATCTTAAGAACTGCAGATTAATTCCATGTATGTATAATCTAGAACGCGCAGATGTTGGGCTCCGGCTTTAGAAATAGAAGCATGACCAGATTCGACTGGGGCGACACAATCGTCCGATAATTTCGTATCCATATATCGGCAATATTGCCAACATTTCATCGATAGGTGTTCTATCCGTACTCTACTTGCAACTTGCCTCCATATTTCTGTCATTCTCGTTTTGTTCTTACGAAATTCAAGCAGAATTCACTTGTAAAATTTGTAAAGGAGTTGCCTAAGTATAGGCCTAATCTGTATGAGCCTCTGACAAAGGTAAGTAACAGGGTTCTAAGTTGGATCTGAACCACTCAGATCTGCTCCTTTGTGAATCAGACCTAGCATATCTTGGATGGAAGGAATTAATCCTTTTTAGCTTATAGATACTAATTTTATAAGGAAGTTATTGTATTCAGTCTGCGCCCCTTAGCATTCGTAACGTGTGGTAAACAGGTGAACACTATACTTTTATGCTTTGGGTGTTTTGCCTTATTTCTTTAATTTTGTGTATTTTGTGCACCTGCAGATCTGGGTCAATTTTAAAATGCCATTCATCGAAAATGATCATTATGACACAAAGAAAGATGCATGCTGCATTAATAACAAAGTACATTTTAATAACATTTTAATAACACAATATCAGCTTAAGAGTGACAGACAGTTTCGTCATCCGTCCAAGAGCAATATTCCACGCAGTGTACCGTGGAAACCGCAGACTAACGAGGCCGGCACCTGGATCTACAGCTAGAATATTGCTCTATCGAAATGTGGTTTGTCCTGCTTTTTGTCATGTATGCTAATTGTTCCACTACAGCCTCATCCTTTATCATTACTCTGGACATTTTAGTGTATAACTGTTGTTGATGCCGGCTAGGTGGCCGAACGCGTTAAATTGTCAACTTACGACCTCGCCCTCAAAGTTTCCGGGCTCAAGTCCCGGACTGGGCATGTGTTCTTTGCGAGTGCCTATGAAATTCAACTAAGCATCACACATCGTCATCGTCGCGATTAGCCAGAAGTGGCAGAAAAATAGCAAAATGCATTGTATGACGTGAACGGCTGAAGCCTTATGTTCCTGATTACGATGCCTACGAGCGCTGGGACCTTTGTGAAGTTGGAAACTGAAATCTTGCAGGATAACGAGCCTCGGGTACCAGTTCACTGAGTGGGAGCCCTGTTTAGGGGTTCTCCATATGTAGGCACGAAACTAGTAGTTAGGAATACACTATTAACTATGCATTTTAATATTCTGCAAATTGTATTGTGAGAATCGATTTGATTTAATGTCGAAACTTGAGAACGCATGGTCTAACCACATCCGCTTCAGAGCGAATGAGCTGCGTAAGTTCCCTTTGAGCTGACGGTCGAGCAGCAGTCCGTCACAAATCGCACCTTGGGCCACGTGAAGATTCCTCGCAGACTGTCTCTGACGAATGGCAGGCGGGAACTTTCCATCGGCAGGAAGACGTAGGAAACGGGAAAGGGGGAGCGAAATACCAACACACGGGAAAAGGGTTGCGTACTTGAGATGCAAATGACTGAGGAATTATGGCCCGACAGCTGGAAAGGTGGGAGCGCGATGGACTGCTATCAGATGATGCTCAGGAGTGTCTTAGATGTTGTTTTTGTAGGCAAGGGAGGAAAGCGAAAGAGCACAAAAACTAAGGGAAGCGAGGGTTAGGGGACCAGTGTTGCAAAAGTCAACGGTTCTAAAGTTACTGACAGTTGGTAACCGTCCTACTGGAAAGTTATACCGGCGATGTTCTTTTTCCAATATGCGTAATCTTCTAGCCGGTTAACAGACTACCTAGTATCGTCACTTTGGAGACGAAGAATCGTTTTAGGATTCAGTAGTTTGAATTTTATACGCCACATCGCAAAATGACATTGTAAGCTTCGTAAAAATGAACAAGTCATTATAGCCAATGAAGAATTTCGCTGTGAATGAACTAAAATTCTGTATTACTGTGCAGGACTTCAATCTTGAGTTGAACCTGTACCTAAAAGTGAAATAGTATTTATCAGTAAATTGGTTAAGCTGATGGAAAGTTTAACCCAATCCCATCCCGGCACGGCGCTGTTTGTGTCTACTGGTTTTCACCATCAATCTCGTCGCAGAAAAATTGTTAGATTACAACTCATTCGAAGTGAGCAAATGTAGACACAGAGAAAGGATTGTTTGAAGATTCAGACATAGGATCTGTAATCGGGTAATGAAGTAGCCAGGATTCGGATAATTCTGATTCGAAAGCCAGTCCCTACCACGACCCTATGAAGCTTTGGCTGTTTGACCATGCAGTGGATTTTGATGATAACGTATATTTCTTCGTTACTAGCACAATAGATCTGCGTTTGTATCTTAGGTATAAGGTATACTTGTTCATTCTTAATTTTCTTTTGCACTAGACATCCACGGACTACTGGAGTTAGAACGAAAATATAGTTTAACATAAAATCAAATCTATTTTGCCATCTGCGGCATCGTAGTGTTAAATCGGTATCTCGACATATCTGCTGATAAAATTTGTGAAGGTGCTTGTCTAAAATTCGTCCAAGTATACAGGGAAAGTTGAAATCGTTTCGTCTGTCTGACCATGAGAATTAACAGTAGATATTAATGCACAGCATACTATTAATGGGCTCATGGAACCTCATATGCCCCCCCCCCCCCATCAATCAGTTGATTATATCCAATCAGTATCCTTGTTTTAGTATCAAACACCGAAACTGGGCGTACATACTTCTGGTTTCGTATCGTACCAAACTCTGATACCTGCTTCTCATCTCCTTCACCTTGGATTTTTATTTCGAGCTGGCGAAGAGAGTGAAACACCTTTTCAGTCCTATGTGTTCAAGCCTAAATTTCTTATCACAAAATATTTGTTCGAAATATGCACAAAAAAACAACAATTGAAACCAATATTCAACCCTCCCCCAAAAGAACGGCGAACGTATTTCCTCCACCCCCTTTCTTTGAGACTTTGTTAGATGTAGGGCCTATGTTAATATTTTTTCCCTTTTTTTAAAAATCAGACATTTTTTCGTATTGAATATCCATGTAGGCCTATACCGGATTTCCTTCTATATGATCCTGGAGAATTTTGTGTATTTAAAAAAGTCATAATCCTTCCTTAGTACTGGTTTTCGAAAATTGCCGCCGGAACAAGTCCAAGTTCGCTGTATATTCTGGAGGGGCAAATAGCGTAAGTGGTAATGCACTCAACCAGATTTTCAACAAAAAGACCAAAATCGAATGTAGATGTTCTTACTGTTGATGGCCATGGTGCACCCTACTAAGAAATAGCTATGCAACAGGGTGAGACGTAACAGTAGCAAAGGTGCCTACTGCCGTTGCCACTAAAAGCGTAGGACTGGCAATACTGCTCTACCCGGTGGAGGTGCGGTAGTGACCGTGGGTGATGAGTGTGCTGGAGATAAAACTCGGGGGAGGGCCCAACGGAGGTTCGATGCTCGCGCCATAAAAGGCAGCGCCGTGGATGCAGCGGTGATGGGATACTGGGGCTCCTGAGGTCTTGCGGACGACTTAGGACACGCGCGCGCGGCTAATTTTAGAACAAGAAGTTTTCTCCCCCTTCGCTCGAAATCACTTCGTCTGGTGGAGGTTTGCTCCCGTGCTCTCTTGTTTGCATAATGAATGTGGAGACGGCTTTCCATATGTCATTTTTAACGTAGAAATGGCTTTTTCTTCACTTTCTTGTCGGTAGAACTTTTTCAAGTTATTTTATTGGTAGAAGTTTTTCTTTCTGCTAGGATACGCAATTGAAGTTTTTTTTTAAAAAAAATATTGGTAAAATATTTCTAAGAGATTTAAAAATCACTCGTGCCAGCAAAAAAACAACCTGAAAATACGCTCCTCACAAAAAGTTTGGAATATTGTTATGTTAGACAATAGATGATGGACACGGCCTTGGAATGCAACAGCACATGGTATCTGTCTGGTGGACGTTCTCGTCTTTTCGCCGACATATGCCACCGTGCCTAGCACCTATTGCTAATATAATAATATTAGAAACTTGTTGTGTCTAATATAACAATATTCCAAACTTTCTGTGAGGATGTGTATGAGCTTTCTATACGTTCTGCACTGCTGGTTAATTCCTTTTGATCATATGTGTGTGCGTTAGTGCAAGCGTTCGTGAATATTCAACTAATTTAGCAGTACTGTCTACTTTATATCCCAATTTTTATGCACACACACACACACTTTTACGTATAGTTAAATTAATTAGGAACGTTTACACTTGCACTGAGAAGAATTAGAAGACTATTCATTTACTTTAATGAACCCAACAAGCTGTCGCCTGGTTACATAATGTTACATAATGGAAAAGAAATACAGGTTATCAAACATGCTTCGGTGAGCGTAGTTTTGACTGTGTTTT
The DNA here is from genome assembly GCF_977018435.1 of Lepisma saccharinum. Taxonomy (NCBI): domain Eukaryota; kingdom Metazoa; phylum Arthropoda; class Insecta; order Zygentoma; family Lepismatidae; genus Lepisma; species Lepisma saccharinum. Next base: position 11,718,815 of record NC_139239.1, on the reverse strand, counting down.
CTTTACACTGTTTTTATAATTGCATGTAGGACATACAGAATAAGACAATATTTTTGTTACGCTCGAAGTAATAGAAAATTCTCCTTAAATACAATCAAATAATGTCGGTCGAACTGCACCTTGGTCAAAAATACTGTATGAAGGAGCGACTTTGGTCACTAATAAGTTATATATATAATTATCACTGATGAGTTAACAAGATTTCAGAACTTTTGGTAATGACAGTAAAGGGCGTCTATTTTATTTCTACAATTTCGTAACTTATCTGTTTTTTCCTTGGGATATGCAAAATACTTCGATGGGTTTGTGATTTGTTTTTTAGAAATTGTGAGAACCAGAATGGAAATATGAAAAGGTTGGTCCAAAGTCCTACTTGTCGAAGAAGAAGCAGAACCGAACATACATAATAAAATAAGAGTGCGTAAATTGTGTTTATCTTGTAAAAACAATAGAGAACTCCTTACACTTTTAATTACTATCCATCTCGAGTAAATAAAAATGTGTCCATGGGACATCAACACTTTATTTTACATGTAGAGAATTGTGTTTAGAAGCATTCGGAAATGCATACGCCTCCGTGATCTTAACAGTAAGCGCAATACATTGTGAAATCTAGTGTCCTTGCTTAAAATCCTAGAAAAGTTTCAAGTGTCTTTCCGTTTACACTGTATTCTAGTTTAATTCATCATATTCGTCACCCATTCCCATATTCACGACCTCCAACCATCTCAATAGGAGCGTGGTGAACATGTCACACTACAACGCTAATATTCCTAGTTTGAATTCTTGGTAAACTATGGTCATTTTGTCAATTCACAATTCATTCTCATCGTCGCGATTAACTTAGAAGATCTATGGCGACGTAAGAACAAGAAATCTCGTCGCCTTTACGCGGCGCTTCGGCTAACGAGTTGTGTCGACTCAATCCGAATATTTCGGATTTTGAATCCCGGCCTGAACATGGTTTACTTTTATGGATTTCTTGTCATCATCATTCATTCTCATCGTGGCGATTATCCGCCACAGTGACAAGAAAGGCGGCGTATAATATGAAATATACCAATACAAGTATAGTTTTGTTTGATTGACACTCACTGGTGTAAAGGCGACGCAAGCAATGTAAATATCTTGAAATACACAACACATCACATCAGGGACGCTTTTCTGACTCAATTCACATCTATTTCTGAAGTACGATTCTGTGTTTCGTTTTAAGCGTGTACGAGATCTGTATAAATTTGCAGCAAAAATAAACTCGTTAACAAAAATGCATGTTTGTTCAGTGTTCAAATAAAATGCATTAGGTATTGGTGTAGGCACGTATTCAATATTAAATTACTCGCCGTATCGCATACCTGGATGCCTGTTTGTTGGACTCTACTCTCGTCAAATTTCCAAAATTGGGTTTCAATATTAATTTTATTTGTTGTAATTTCACCTACTATACGTTAGAATGGTCGAGGATTTCTTGTTGCTTCCCGGTGGAGGCATTTTGCAAAGTGGCAGGATCCTACTTCAAAACTGCCGAGCTCCGCGGCGGAGTGGTTAGCGGTACGCCGCCAGAGGTCACGGGTTTGAATCCCGGCGTGGGCATGGGTGTTCTTTGAGTTTCCTTTCATCAATTTCATTATCTCATCACTCATCCTCATCTTCCCGATTAAGCGAAAGTGGCAGAAAACCGAAGTAACCAAACCAATCAAACCTACTTTACAACTGTATATCCAGTCTATTTGAGCGTTTGTAATTGATTGATTAAGTAAACAAAAGGTTTTGAATTTATTTTGTTAAAAATTAACATTATCCAACTAGAATAATCAAGAGCATAGTGTGTTTGATGGAGAGATCGCAATTAAATCTCTTCACGAGCGAAATTTGTGTGCAACAGCAGCGAATTTAAGTTTTCCTCCTGTAACAGCTGCAACACGCCAACTCATTTGGATGTGCGTGCTGCCTATCACTCGGGCGCAAGCGGTCGGCGTGGCGGGATAAAAGTTTCTGCGCCGAGGGAGATAGTCACGACGTTCAGGTGTTTAGTGGTGGATGATGACAAGTAAGTGGTCGAGGTTAGGAAAAGTTCTGAAGAAGTGGGAGATAGCAAAACAACTTTCATGGTCGCAATCAGCATGTCACGCCAGCGCTAAGCGCATAACTGGTGTAAAGTCCGACGGGCGGCCTTGAAATAAGGTTTTCACTGTAGGTAAGTGAAAAAGCCTCGCTTGTGCAAAGCTTTGGACCTACAGTTCTGAATTGATTGCAGTATATTATTATTTAATTTTCCTTTTTTGAAGTTTGATCCATGATAATTTTCACTGAATGAAGAGAAATCTCATTTTCCCCAGTTTTGTAACGAGATAAAACTTATCAAGTATTGTAGTAATTTCAAGCACTCCATGCACTTAAGTAGTTTTTAACCTGTGATCGCTGACCCCCAAAGTGCCGCCGCGGTCTCCCAAGAGAGAAGAAGAAAATTTATGAACTTTTAAACTTTCATAATCCAAGATATGTTAATATAAAACTCAGATCATGAAGGAAAAATCCCGATTTTCTGTGCTCACTGAAGAAGAATAATTTTTGGAAATATCGATTAGGGCTCTGAAAGTATTGGTGCCTTTCGCGACAACTTACTTGTGCGGACTGATTGATTTGGTTTCTTTTACTTACTTACTTACTAATCGCGAAGATGATGTGATATGATGAGATTGATGAAGGACACAAAGAACACCCAAATCGGGGCTGGGATTGGAGCCCAGGTCCCCCGACGTCGCAGCGAGCTGTGCTCCGCCACAGAGGACGGCTTTCTTGAGTTGTTAATGTATGTAGTTGTTTTGTTATAATAAGACTTTTCAGTGAAATTAGAGCACTAGTCTCCTCATTAATGTAATATTATGTCATCATTCATCGTGTTCGATATTAATATTATTAAAATAAATATATTTTTAATAAATAGTAAATAAACCAATGATGATGAACTTAAAATAAATATTTGATGCATTTTAGTACAGAGTTAACTCTTAGGGGCCTCTCAAGAACAAAGAGATACGCAAAGGAGGTCCGTGCTAAATGAAAGGTTAAAAACCGCTGATATGCTTGCAGTACGTCACTGTAAATATTGTCCATGCCAAGATACCAAATGAACATTTGGAATGAGGGTATCATTTCTCGCGTTTAGTCGTTTCTGCATCATACTTTTACTTTGCAAGTTTATTTCTTTTTTAAATGTTATTGTATCGCTATTTTAAACAATAAAATTACTGAAGTAATTAGGAGAATCAGTACACTACGCAACACAGAGTAACATTATTCCCAAAGATAACGCACTGCAGGAGGATTGTCATTGGATCACCAATCTAACGCTCCCTTTAGACGGAAGCATTTTCCTTAACATTTATGCCATGACCAAAATGCTACCGTGTAAAGTGAGAAATATTATGGCATTTCAGATGCCATGGCATATTTCATGGCATTTCTCAAGTATAGAACCCGTCCTTAGCATTTTTCGTAGCATAACCAATCAGAAGCGACCTCTAGGTCACAAGTGCAGATGTAATGGTTGCCGCGTGAGATGTAAACAATGTATCATTTCACATGTTTAAAAGACGATATCTATTCAACCAAGAGAAATAACGTTTCGTATGAAATGGTTTTAGGCACAAAAGAATGGCAGTGCTTAAATACATATTTTATAGCTTTTACTCTACACGTATGGAATAATATTTTAGTTCTTTCAATTGTAAACACCGTGCACTCACCATAAACTGTGTAACTCGTCGTGCCTTTCGTGCTGTATGTATTATACATTGTAATCCCAAAAGCTAGCCGAAAAGTTACATGAAATGCTTCCGTGTAAAGTGCTCTCTGCTATAAGATTTTTGGAAGCTTTTTCATAACATTTATGCTAGCAAAAAAGTTAAAGGAAATGCTTTCGTCTAAAGCCGGCCTAACTTTGGTTGGATGAGCAGAAATGAAAGCAATTCAGTATTGAATAGGTTGTGACTTAATGTTTTAAATTCTTTTATAGGCTTGATTTTTACACTGAAGAAAATGGAAATAGCACAGTGTTCCGTGCAAGTTCGTGTCGCTCTTTTGTTCTTGCGCATGCAAATCAACTTTTCTATCTCCTTTGCTCTTATCGACGAGTAATCGCACTGTGCTTAATCGCCTATGAGAAATCAAATATCTTGATGTGCTATTTTTTTACCTGTCTCTCGCACTTATTCGACCCTTTACTAATAACTAACATTTCCCCGTCACAGTGTATGCTCCTTTTTAATGTAAACATTGAAGTATGGGGTTGATTCGGTTGTTTATAACTTTGATATATCATAATTTTTGGATCTTCGTCCTTTTGTGTGCGTGCGTATGTGTTCACCCCGTACTGTATTTCCAGTTGTTCATTAAACAATAATTCAGAAATGGAATTTATTGCTTAAGAGAAGAAAAAATAAATAAAAGTTTTGAGCTCTTCTTTTCGTTCGCTTTTCTTCCGTGAAAGGGGAGGGGTTAACCTCCCAATCCCGATCCCCATTCGGGCATCATCGGAAGTTTTCGGAACTTTTCGTGCTTTGTTGATGGGGAGGGGGCTGGAGCGGAGCCGAGAGTATCGGCCCTCAACGCGCTGGACTCTCTCGCGGCTAGGTAAGAGCATTTCCCAGGATAGCATAGATTTATTTTCAAACTGACAATTATTTTTGGGAACTTTGGGTGTAATGCATGCTGGTTCTGATTTTAGTTTGTGGGGACTGGTGCTGGCCGACTAGCGCGTTGATATGAGTCTTCTGGCCCCGTATTGTGCCTTGCTGAAAAAGCGAGAGGAAAAGTTAGAGCTAGCATCGCGAGTTAGTATCTTTGATCGGCGTTCGAAGTTCGATTTGACGAGAGCGTCTTAACATTACACACGAGAAGAGAGATAAAAAATGCATTAAATTTGCCCTTGTTTTTTCATGTTCATGTTCGTTAGATCGGATCAACCTGCTTGTGCGTCGATTCGCTTTTCTTTGGGGGTTGTTTGGACGAATTGATGATTCTTAAGAACAGTGTTTGAAGTGTTTTCGTTTGTTGTTAGGAACTTTTTAAAAATGTTTGTGTTGTATCTTTGATAAGTAAATCAGTCATGAGAGTGATATTGCTGTGAATGAATTATTCTCGTGTTATGAAGAATAAGTGTGGTAGTGTGAGTGTTGTTGGTTGAGGGAAGCGAATTGCGAAGAGGTAGTTATGGGAGAACCTTGTTCTGTATCCACGCCCGAGAGGACGGCTTTTGTTGTATGGTGAAGTTTCCACCTTCAATTGTTTTGGATTACACTTCTCTTTCCCCCCTTGTGCCCAACTGTAGGTCCAGTCCCGATTATCCTATATGTACATAAAGTGAACTTAAAACTCAAACTCTTTCCTTTCGTAACATTTCAGAACTGCGCCAAACTTGTTCACTCCTTGAGTAACTCTGTGGACATTTGAATCCTTTCCTGTCGCTTTCCCACTTCTCATAATGGTGAGGGAACCATTAAAATGAATGGAACGAACAGCTATGCTTAAACCTGTACATGAATCCAGAATACCTGGCTTCGAATCCTTTATGCGAGATCAATTCTGTCCTCCTATGCTCTAACGTTGGAGAGTTCTACCGTGCCTACACATTAGACTACTCTAGAGAACTATCGGAGATTGCAAAGTATAGAAATAGAAAAAAATACACCGTTAATATAAACCTTACTGCAAGCATGTTTATTTTCAACTATTTCTGTATTAATATTCTATTCATTGCCTTCACTCCACTCGGATAAGGAATGTCTTGTCAAGGACAATTTGAATTTTCAACTGAACGGGAATTTGAAACTTTCTACTGGCATCGGTCTTCTTGTAGAAAAGCTTCTGATTATAATTACCGAATGTAATTATTGCGAATATATGTCCGTTCTTGAGTCTTGTCTTTTTGAAGAAATTAAACAGAATTCTTAAGCTCTTTTTACTAAAATTTCCACCGTCATAATTCGATTTGTAGTCGGTCAGCATCAGCCTAATTTGAGGTGCAATAATCGGATAACAATTAATTCTAGTTTTGCATGTTGCTTCAAAAATCTTATTTTCTGTCTGTGTGCGTGTATGTGGTGTATAACAGCGAAAATGAATTTGTATTTAAATTGTTCCTTGTAGGGCAAAAATTATGTAGCAATTCCCCCCCCCCCCCACGACTGACTCACTCTGGATTCCTTTGAATTGTATAACCCAACATGACTGGTTGCGCGTACGAAAGCACTATTTAGACTTGCAAAATTTACCTCCGACGAGTCGTAATCGTTTTGGTAAGAAGGAAAATTCATTGTAATCATACATCTTTGTTAAATATAATTGCTGATTTCTTATCCCACGCAATACTTTGACTAAAGTCGTATGATTGAAGATCCAGGTCGTAGTTTGGCTAAGCATTCATACACAAAAGAAAGGAAAGAATTCTGGCTTACAATCCTTCTTTGTTCAGGATATTCATGTGGGTGTACCGACAGTTAAATTGTGATTTATTTATTTTCTTTCGTTGTCCATTTACTTATGTCGATGGAAATAATGGGAACGTATCACGGAAACGTATTTATGAAAGCAAACCAGAATGTCAGATTCTCTGAAAGGATAAAATCAGATGAAATATATATTGTTTAATAATTGTGACTTACGTAATGATTTAAAAAAAAATCCTCATGTAAACTGTGTCATGTTTATCCATAAATATTGTATTTTGTTACGTTATGTAACCTTTTCTTTTAAATTAGCATAGCGCTTCCAAACGAGACGCAACCTTTTCTTAAAATTGAATATTTTATCATGCATAGAGGTAGATAATGTTTATAACAATTGCCTGCAAATATATTTCTATAAAGTAAATAATTAAAATTACATAAAAGTAAAATTTCGCCGTTCTGTTCGCTTTGTTTGTATTGATTGTTTGAAAACTTTCTTTTTTTAATCAAGAGCTAATACTTATGGAACTTCTGAACGAAAAAGAGAGATTCAATTTAAGGAGCATGCAGGTAATTTATTTGAGAAGTGCAGATAATTGAAGAAATCGATTTGGATCACATTGTATGATTTCCTCGTAGCGACATGGTTGCGATTTTCTTAGTAACCTCGAGTTAATATTAAATATTATAAAAGGATTGAAATACCGGCCCAGTTGGGATTATTGCAAATATAATTAAAACACAAATGGATAAAATATACGTATGTTGATTTCTGGACTGGATCTTGAAACAGAGAAGAGCCGTAGCAAAAACGGTGTCAAAGTAAAAAGCCCCTCACACCTATTCCACATCATCTCAGTTCTGCTCTTCGTACTGCTGCAATTTATATCAGCTTATGTTAGGCTTTCCTTCACAGTTAGATGCTAAACGATTCTTATCTTTTTGGTATAACGGAGGACATGTGTTTTAATTTTCAATGATGAGTTTTCAGCGGATATCAACTTGTTGAGCATATTACTTTGTCGAAGAATGAAAAAGAACCTTGAGACAAAAAAAAAACAACCTTTTCCATAGTTCTGAGTATCATGTCGTGTAAGAACATATTCGCGTGTGTGGGAGAAAGCGCTTTCATGTGGCCGAAAAAGTAAGCACATGTTTTTCCAACACTCAAATGTATAAATGGAGCCCAAGTGTGGTGTATGATTGAACGGATATGCAGCTCTACACAAATCGAGGTACTTGATTATTACTTTGTTTATGACAGCTTTATACTTTATAAACTGAAAATACATTTACGTTCTCGAAAAATCTGTGAACTCCTAGCAACAAATTGATTCAATTTATATAATATATAGAAAAATGGATATAAATGTGTGATATCAAGGTTCGTTCCAGTCAGGTCAAGTGGTATAAACTTTCTCTAATAGTACTGAATGTACCGTTGTACCTGAAGAAAAGTGTACAATCAGGTGAAACTTCGCATTTATACGAAATCATTAAATTGCGTGATAAAACTGCTACATCATAAAATAATGACGGGTTTAGAATTTTAATGCAAAATTAAATACTAAAAAGTAATCTATAAAAATGCCTTAAAAAAGCACAACAAATGCTCTATTTGAAATAAACTATGCCACTAGCTTGCAAAATCTCTGGTAGTTCTCCAGTTGAACTTTTTTTTTCAGAATAGAAAAATATTGGCTACTTTCTTTCCCACTTTCCCATGAACATTTTCTAAGTCACTCATCCCTGTTTTCAATAAGTATCTTTGTTCCAGAAGGAAGGATTTACGAGATTTCCTGGAACCAAAGTTGTTCTGAAAACTTTCGCCCTGGCAAGAAGTTTCCAAAAATTGTTAAAATGAACTAAAATACCATGAAAACCCTAAAAAATGAAAAAAAATCGCAATCGAGAGTGCTTTGTTTGGCTACTTTTGTTACGAGACCCATGAACATTTAATTGAGCTTTCATAACAAAAATTGAAAATGCATCAATATCCCAGACTTAATAGTGGCTTTTTGCTTGTGAAATCACTGTAGGTAGTTACAAACAATGGGTTGCCATATCAGTTTGTTGCTAGGTCCACACACGTACCTACTTCGTAGGAGACTTGGTGTTCTGGATTCCCTGATTTACTGAGCGAGGAGAAGTAGCAGGTGCAGAAGTTGGAAGCGTGCCCTGGAGAGCTAACGTTACTGCAGCAGGCAAGGAGTGCCTTTCATCAAGTCACGGTCCTTGCGAAGCACATCTTCTAGAAACCCTGGAGGTAAACACCAGAAGCTAAACTACGCGGAGTTTTTTTTTTTTTATTCCCCCAAAGGTTTGTTGTTGGGAAGTAAGAGATTTTGAACGATAGTTGAAAGAAATTCGATTAAAGAACCTCGCTTTGGAAGTGGCGTTAATATATCTGTACAAGCGGATATGAGACTTGACAATAAATACTTGTTGGTGACCAGGAAGAGGGTATAAAGGTGTTGATTCAAGAGAAGCGAACATGCACGCAAGTAACACGAGTTTGACACTTCTGCACGCTGCTACACAAATGAAGCTCGTGAGGGACAGTGTAAGTTCTCAGATAATGTGTGGGAGAGTTATGAAGGCATCAACGTATACACGTTGAAGAACCAACGTCCGTGGTTTATCGGATAGTGTAGTTCATGTAGTGCGCAGGGTCATCTCTTTCACCATTGCTATCGTCTAGATAGTCCCTACAAGTAGAAAACATCCATGACCATAATGAAAAGGAAACGTTTACAAAACCAGTAACTTGAAATTCTAACAACGTTCTCTTTAATCTTGCTGGAAACCAGTCACACACAAAATCACTAATATTATGCGATTATTTTATTTTCTGACCGTCTCGTGACAGCATTTGCAACTTCACCATCGGAAGTCTGGTATCACTTACGTGTATCCCAGCGAGTCGCTAACGTCATTTCAGTCAAGCACCTATCCTCGCTCTCTTGACTATGAAAAGGCTCGCTAACCAGTCAGCTGGAGACATTACGAAAACAACCTGACTCTACCTATCTTGACAGGGATGTTGTAAATATCCAACACCTGTCTTGAGAAATTGAAATAATGGGTTGATCGTACATCCACCAATCTGTTTCGTGAGACTGAGAAGTCACGTGACCAATAAGTGACATTTCGACGGGTTGAAAAATATCGATTAATGAAACGCCGTCATCAACATAATCTCGTGAATGATAACGGCTATAAACTTACCCAACACATATTTTATTCCGCGGACGAGGATGCATACGCAATAATCCCGTAAAAGTTGTGTCCATGCATTTGCGTTTTGTCGGGCTAAGGAAAGATTTTTCCGGTCTAATTTTCTGAGCGGTTGCGCAGTCACGACATCGCTGATTTTCCTGAGTTAAGACTTGAGTATTGATAAGGGTCCCTTGACCCTTTGTTAATGTTGTTGTGCGCAGTGGCGGAGCATGACGAAAATGTCAGGATAGCCACGAGAGTACTAGAAATTGCAAATAGTTATTTCCCTTACTTGTAAGGTACTAAGCTGAAAAAATGTACCCGAGAGTTGTGTCCGTCTGTCTTTCTGTCAGTCCGTTCAACTATTGATATTTCAGGAAGTATAAGAGCTATACAGAAACAAAATTTGGTAAACCGATAGACGTGCCAAATACGTGCTTATCGCAACAAAACTAACTCGATCATCCGGTTCGCCTGACTGCGAGAGACAAGTGTGACGTGTTTGTGAAGATCTAAAATTTTCAAGTGAAATCTTACTAAATGCTAGTTAACGCGACATAAATTGTTTTGATTAGCACGTGCTCAGTTTTTCGGGGTCAAAATAATTAGCCGACCTCCGTGGCGGAATGGTTAACACAGCGTGTTACGACGCTAGGAGTCCCGTGCTCGAATCTCGGCTTGGGCATGCGTGTTCTTTGTGAGTGTTCCTTCATCAATTTCATCATATCACCACTCATCCTGATCTTCGCGATTAGCTAAAAGTGGTAAAAGAGTGACGTAAAATATCAAAATGCAAACAGACGATGTTGTGCGTGTTGGATGTTCTGTAGCAGAAAACGTAACATACTTCTGAATTGACCATATTTTCTAAGTCAAGCAACTCTGTTACTTTTGAAAAGCAACTTTGGCTGGAACTTGGGCCGACTCCAGGGCAGGTTTTTTTTTCTTTCAAATTTTCCTCTCCTATCGAAATATCGCTATGATATTACAAGATCTGAAAAATTACTTCAGTTTAGAATTCCTTCTAGAGCATTTGAGTCGGTGAGACCAAGAAGGGAAAGATTCCACTCGACCTTACTTTCGGGAAATCAAAAAAACAACCTCATAGCAACCAAAACTAAAAGCCGGATGAAGAAACTTACAATTACAAACGTATTCATCATAACCATAGTAACAATACTCCATAAGTGGTTTGTTTTTAAAACCTTTATTTTAGCTCTGATATGTATTCAAAGTATTCAGCCCATTTTGTTCAAAACGTGGAATCTTTCTCTTCTTGGTCTCACCGGTTCATTTATGTCGATCTTCGTGTGGTTTGCTGCTTTGGCTGTTGTCTAGATATTATCAATAGTTTAATAGACTTAAGTAGCCACGAATCTATTGAGAATATCTAGACAACTGAAATAGCAAAAGACACGAAGATTCACGTGAATGCTCTAGAAGGAATTCTAATCAGATGCAATTTTTCAGATTTTGGAATATCATAGCGGTTTTTCAAAAGAAGGGAAAAAATCTAAAAAATAGAAATATGTATGCCCTGTCGTCGGCCAAAGGTATGACCAAGAGAACCAGAACCGTACCAACCAATGGCGCAGGGAAAGGGAATCAAGTTGTATTTTTACACTTTTCTTCCCCCATTGTCGGTGTGCCAACGATACGAGTGGGTGTAGAGAGCATGTAATTTTCATGGAAAGCGATCGCGACAACCTGTACGAACCTTGAACAACGTCGAGAAAGTCAATCAATACTACGTGTAGGTTGAGGGGAGGAATATTAAGTAGAAACAATCGATGCTTTGAGATTCATTCACACAAGAGGAATTTCACTCTGTTCTCTCCGCTATGAAACCTCTTTGCTTTATTAGGACGAACGTTTAAAACAGAATTTACTCAACTGTTGGTCATTGATTACAAGAAACCAAACATTAAGGTGACCAAGATAGCCGTTCACAATTCACGGCCGGCCATTGTGATGAAGTTATTCTGTGGTTTTACTTAACTCCAGGCGAATATTGGGACACTTTATTTTATTTCATATATGTAGGTAATAACCTTGTGGCTAACATTAACCATATAATCAAAGTGTATATGTCCACTTTATTCACAGAAAGGCTAATCTGGACTGGACCTAAAGTTTAAAGTAGGATCCGAACCAGTTTGTTCCTCGGTTTAATCCTATGTGGATGCACATTACAGAGATTTGGATCCACTTGAAATTGCAGGTCCAGTCCCGATTTGCCTATCTTAGAATAAAGTTGACTTTAAATTCGGCAAAATGCGAAATGATAGAGGCGTTTAATGAGTTAAAACTATAATTTTCCCACTGCATGGTTTCGAGGTGTAAAGTGTAAGGATCAGCTTGATTTATCTGTAACTTTCTCGGAAATGTTATTTCTTTCGAAGGAGCCTCCCCGATGGCGTAGTGGTAACTTCCCCTCATTGTAATCAAGAAGGTCATGCGTTCGGTTCTGGTTTAGGCACATAGTTGTTCGGATTCCACTTTAAACTGTTAGTTCAGTCCGATTAGCTTATCTTTACATAAAGTGGACTTAAAACATAAACTCAATTCTTCTTTCAAAGAATGTTGCTGATTGTGAATATTTTCAGAAATAAGATTTGTTTAAAAGTTCTAGAGCTAGAGCACTCATTAGATTTTTTTTGGGGGGGGGAATGCAATAGACTTTTCTAGATATTTGTAATATAATATAGGCTCGAAAATATTTTCAAATCTCCAAGCTCTATTTGTAGAAATTCAAAAGCCACTGCGGCTCTTCGACAGAACATTTTGAAAATGTTTCTTTAACATCCCTCCCGGATTCGTTCTAGTTGGACTCTACTTTGCAGAGGTTCAGTGCCTATCAACTTCTGCGTATATGCGTAGGTAGAAGACTTCGTGACGAACTTTTACGCAGGTTTTTAGTATTTGCTAGTTGGAGAATGAGCAACCCGATCAAAGCTGCATAACGACTTGCACTTGGGAAGGAACGGCGAATAAAATTTTCGACTTCCGTGCGTAAACGAGCTCTAAGCGGTGATGTCTCGTCTTGTGACTTGGCCCAGCCTGCCAGGATCAGGTTGAGACGGAGCTCCAAGGTTCTTGGAGTCGAGAGCGTGGGCAATTCTCCAAAGTAGGGGGGAGAAGGCAGCCCCATGGGGAGGGAGGGTGAGTATCCCCTCTCCTGGGCGGAAATCCGGCCGACGCAAGATCTCATCAGCCCGGCTCACACGTGCCACGTCGGCTCAGAGCGCTTTCCATTTTCTCACATGTGTTACATCACCTTTTTTTTTTGTCACTCTGGTGAATGACAGGAGACATGGAACGGAAGGTATGAACTTCACATGAAATTGTTGTTCAGATGCTTTCAAAATACAATGTACATTCAAATTTATTCCCAATATTATTAGTAGTCTTTCGAGAACCTGTTGCTAAACCCAATTTCCGTTATATCAGCCGTTGTACATAATGTATAAAGATAAAGTATCAGATCACAGCTAGATACACAGAAAATGAAGTTTGTTTGAAATAAACTTTATATAGGCGACAAACAAATGATTGTTCACTAGAACCAAATTATTTTAGTAATCGTGCACATTTGTTTAGAGTTAGCAAAATATTAAGTCCAAATTAAGAAATTTAGTAAAAGCTACCACATTGCTCAGCGGTTCGGATCTCACTTTAAACTGTATGCCCAGTCCCGTTCAGCCTATATGTCAGTAGTTCCCAAACTCCAAGTCAGAATGTAGTCCTATCTAACAGTTGCAACGCTCAGTTAGTGTGGTTAGGTTGCTTTCCTTAAGTTAAAAAATAAACTCATATTTGAAATTTAGAAACATTATATTTGTAAAAAGTTCTACCTAAAGAAGCACATATTTGAATTGATACGATGATTCTAAAACCATGTGTAGGACAAGTAAGTGTCATTTCAGTGAAAATATTGGAACATTTTGCCCTGGGACGCCGCGGTACACACTTTGGGAACCACTGCTATATGTGCATAAAGTGGACTTAAAACAAAAACTCAAAACTAAACTCGGATAACTCTTAGATAACTCTGTAATGAAATTTGAAACATGTTCCTGTAATGAACGTAAGATTTTATTTTAATACTGAAATCAAGCCGAGCTATTAGGATAAATGACAGAATGTGTGCCGGGGATACAGTTACAGCTTGGCATATAATTCAGGGGAACATTATTATGTCTCTTTCTAGATTGATAGAGCAGTTTGAGGATCATTATTCACACACGCATAATTGTTGTAATTATGGTTAATCATACGGAGTTTAATTTATAATGGGTTAGCCAATTACGTGAGTATTCATATGATAATGAAACATTATAGCGAAACAGCGTCTTCATTTCAATATTCCTCCAATTCTTAAAAAAGGAAAAAAACAAAACATGGCGGCACAATCATGTGATAACATAACACGATGTACTGTAATCACTCTGTAATCTGTTGTTGCCGTGCACGTTGAGGGGCCTGGTAATTTTATATGTGTATTGAAACACTGAATGAATAGTTGAAAACGATTTATGTAGATATATCGCTGTTTATTATTTATTGTATATCAATATATATGTAACTGTTTTCTCGGTAGGCGTTGTTAGTGTCCTAAATTGATGATCACAACTGAAGGAATTTTATATCCCCTATGGTTGCGTGACTTAGCCCATACGACCTTACCACAGAGTGAATATTGGAAATATCTACTTCTGATGTGAATATTCATAGTTAGTGGATAACACACTTCATTGATCCCTAAGTTTTCAGTGCTCGAAGTAAAACGAGGACGCCGCGGAATGTTCTTCCCCTAGCTAGGAGAATTTGCGTAAAACATCTCCCAGCTAAGATAACTTGCGTGAGCCTCCCGCCATGTTGATCCATAAAAGGACCACCCACCTACCCCCAATTTCGACAAATCATCCTCCCGGCTAGGAATTTCCACCTCGAGCGCTGGGTATGTTGGACTCCATATTTAATGTAGGTATACCATCATTAGCACAATTGAGAAGACTACGTGCATGTGAGAAGCGCTAACCCAGTGTTTCCCAGCTGCTGTGTGTCGCGAAATTTTAGGAGAACACTTGTAGAGAAAAAAATACTTTCTAGCTAATAGTATTATCTGTTTTTCTATGTCGGTTGGGTCGTCACAAACCGGTTGTTCAGATGGTGTGTCACTGAAAGAGAAATGTTGGGAACTCTGCAATAACCCCACCCCATCCAAGAAGTCGCCTTACAGACCTTCTTCATTTTCATATAAATCCAATAGAGAGCAACGATCTGATTCCATTGAGTGTAAAATCATTTATCTATCTTCAAGGAACTGCCGCTTTCCTTTGTTGTCAGCTGTATGTAACAATATATTATGTCTTCAGAAATTAGTCGAAATGCCATTTTTAAATTGTTCAATGGTTTCTGAATCGGAGACCAACTCAAATATACGAGTATCAGTCAAATGAAAACCATTAAAGTTTAATAAAAAATTGATCGACAATGGGCACAGCTCAGATTTATATGAGGTATCAACTGTTATTTAAGGCTGCAGCGCTGATCAAGTAATCTGCAAAATGACGTTTTCTGCAACTTGCAGCAATGGAGATAGGCGTTTAATGCCCCCTGGAAGCTTCAAACCTATATAATTTTTTCGACAAATGAATATTCAACAATATTCAATATCGCTACGCATGTCTAAGACTTCAGCAAGTTTACGAATGGAGGAGAGAGTTTGATAAGACTTCTCAAAAGTGACTTCACGCTCAACCGAAAGACTGCAGTATTTTCTTAGAGGTATTCAATATTACAAACCTGTGCATCCCTACATACAAGGAACTACGAGGGGGGAAAGCAAAATCTAATTATGGGAGCTTTCACACCAGAGTGACAAACGACAGGTAACATTGACTCCGTTCGAGCATCATACGCTGCACAAGCCTGCAGTCGATTGGTCTGTTTTCAAATGTCACACAACACGTGTCGTTTGTCGTTTCATTGTGAAATCTCCCCAAGGATGTCACTTGACTCACCCTCGTAGCTCGGCAGTTTCTTTATCCAATCAACGAGATTGAATTGAAATAGTCACTGCTATCAACAGGGTGTTAGGGTTGATCCTTGACAAAGATACCCAAGGGTCAACCTGCCTTCCTCGTAGTACACCCTGGACTGCAATTTGCAGACTAGCGAGGCTCTGGCGTTTGGAATCACAGACAATATAATCCTCTGTGGGGCTCGTGGTGTGTCGTTCCTATATGTTTGTGATTGTTCCTTCATCTCTCTATCACTAGGGAGCGAAAATTGATGACCTAAAAAATGCCAAAAATGACCATTAAATTTGTTAGTTTCAGATTAAAAATTGAAATGAAAAGGAAATTAAACAAAATGCAATCTTGCTTTCAATAATAAAAAAAAGGCACCAAATGAAAGCACATGCACATTCAATTAAAATATCAACGAGGATTTCGAATGGAAACAACCGAATAATTTTTAAACAATTTAATGAAAAAAGCTCGTAAATTGCAATCCTGCGAGATATACCATATAGGCCTATGTTCTCCTTGGTGAAAAGACTCAAGAATATTACCAAAATGAAAGAAGTGACAAAATATGACGAAACAATACACCGAATATTGCGGAAAATGCCGAAAATCGGGGAATATGACCTTAAACCTGAAAAGTGTCCAAAAATGCAAAAAAATGCACTTTAAAATTACCTTTTTTGTGTTCTAGACGAAGTGTAATATTGTGTATATTTAATGGGCATCGTGTCAGAGATGTCAGAAAAAAGATGACATTTCATCAGCTTCCGCTCCCTACTTATCACCATTCATCCTCACCTTGGCGATTAGCCAAAAGCGGCAGAAAAGTTAAGTAAAATGAACTATGCCAATCAAGCAATCACTGCTATCAACGGTACAAATTTATGAAAATGCAGAACTACAGTTTTGACCTATCGCATCCAACTTCATAATCGGGAAAACCTCGAGATACAGCAGCAATTATGCTAATTTTCAAAAGTATGCTTAGAAAGGTCAAAGGTCACGGCTGTCGTCGTAATTGTCGCAAAGGTAAAAATGTCTCCCACATGCATTCGGAGGACGCACGCACGCCGTTTAAAGTTTATTCCTGATGTAAGTTACGGTGCTCGTACTAAAATATCGCCTGGAAAGCAAACATCTGTATGTTCGCAAAAATATTCAAGCCGCATGCGATAGCCTTGACACTTTGAATATTATTTGCGTTGAACGGGAAATTAACGCGTATCTCATTCTCGCATGCTCACTTCGCCAGGCAACAGCGTGTGCGGTCGTATGGTACATTTATCATCCGAGGGAAAATAAAGAGGAAGGGGGTGGGGAGGTGAAGATCAAAAAGTTAGCGAGTTAATTAGTTATTCCACTTTGTCGAAACTGTGTGTTCCAGTCGCTCAGATTGAAGCGATCTCTAGAAACGGCACACGTGTGCATATTTTTGCAATGTGGGAAACGCTTTCAGCTGTGCGGAAAACTCCATCGTGCGGATTTAGTTTTCTCTCGATAATATCAGATTTCTAGAACCTCGAATAGGTTTCCCTTGCATATTTTTCAAAGCATTATTTTGTGATATCTATATGTCCAGCCAAGAGTCAAAGTTAACAACTAGAAGGGGAAATTTCTCTCACTCCTCCGTCCAATAAAACGCTGTATTTCTTCTTACTCTTGCAAGTCTAGGTAACCAAAGCCCGTTCTGCGACTACAAAAATTGATAATTACATCTGGTGTTCCTAAATTTATTTTTCCTTTTGCCCTGTAATTTAATAATTTTCGAGACAAAATGCTATCTGGCATCCTCAGAACATGTTGATTCCACTTTAACTGATATTTTTGACTTTTTTCCACCACTGCTTCAACCTTCCATTCATTTCGGATTTCTTCACTTGTAATTTGATCCGCCACAACCGAATTGCGCTCACTTTAGATCCAGAATTGCGCACAAATCTCACTAACCTGTTTTGCGCACAGATTTTGATCCAACGTTGCCACTTTGATAGCTTTAAAGTCTGTGCGCAAAACTGTTTTTTCTTTAGACAAGAAGAGAGAGAGAGAGAAATTAGAAATAAAATAGTAAATCTCTTAAGGATTAAATAAAAAAAAATTACCAGTAAATGTAGCTAGTCAAGATACAATTTTCATACCAATTTACATAATACAGTAAGTCACTATTGATGTTTTCAAGATACAATTTACATACGAATTTACTCAAACTCAAAAGTTAGGTTAGGTTAGGGTAATGACTGCACAAGAAATACTTCTGTCAATCGAGACTCATAACCTTCGGTATAAATATGGAGATACACCGACCATTACATTCTAGTTCACCAACCAGGTTCATCCTCTATGCCTATCTAATGCTACCCTTTCAGCAAAAACACGTGTAATTCCACACACACAAACAATCACAACAGAAGTGAGAACGGCTTGAGAACATTTTACATCTGACAACATCGTCTCATATTTTGTGCGCAATGCTGTACATTGTGACAGCTTGTCAACGGCTTATCAGATACCACTGATAAAACCGGAAAGGTGTGCGCAATCCGGCTGTAGCCCGCGAGGGTACCCCACTTAAAGACAGCAAATATCTCATTTGTCATCAATTTATTCTAGTTTCATCATGTTGACGAAGAGTCCAACATTCGCTACCATATGGAAGAGTCGGTTTTAAAATTATGTTATGGTATCTAATTTGAGTCATAGATTTGGTAACTGTTGTAATTGTCGCTAGATGATCCCTTCTTATTTTCAGTCTTTACCCATTTTCATTTCTACAAATGTATATATATTTTTCTGTTTTGCATGATTAAATAAGTACACAGAGAAGGAAAAGTTTGGTGGGAATAAATAAAAATACTTTTTCGTAACCAAATGTTTGTTTAAATGAGCGCCAGAACCAAGCTTTATATATATATATATATATATATATATATATATATATATATATATATATATATAATCGTGCACATTTATTCTATAGTTACAAAAGTTTAGTCAAAATTACCAGCCGGACCCTGTGGCCGAGTGGTTAGCACATCGCGCTGCGACGCCAAGGATTTCGGGTTCGAATCCCGCTCGGGCTTGGTTGTTTGTGAATGTCCATTATCAATTTCATCATTTCATCACTCATCCCCATCTTCGCAAATTAGCCAAGAGGCACAAAACGCGAAGTAAAATAAACTAAATCAATCAATCAAAATTACCAAATTTAGTAATGGGTACATTTTTTGTTTGTTTTCGGTTACCAAAAAGCTTAACCGTAATGTTAATTCAAATGAATGCTTTTCTTCTGTGTATATTTTATATTTTAGTCATCGCGATGCTACAGGTAATCTCATCACAATAAAATAGGCTCTTCACTACTTCATAAACACCTTTCTATGCGTGTAAATATGTTTTTTTGTTACTTTTTCTAAAAAAGAAACTGGAATTATTAATCCAGTGATAATTATTAGGACAATTATCTTTCAACAGGAGAATATTAATATCAATTCTATGGATGAACCACTCTTTTTGTGGGATTTGTGCAATAATGAAAATAATCTCACTTGTCTTCTAAAAGAGAAAAAAAATTACGTTTACTGAAATCTGGTCAGAACCACCCAGGGAAGTCTGAATGAGTAGAACTTTTGCTCCTAACCACAAACGCTAAAGATCAGGTTTCTTAGTGAACATGAGGCGAAATAAGAAGGAAAATGCTCCTTGTCAGTGACGGAAAGACACAAATTCGTAGTTTTTCAAAATCAAACTCTTTGACAGTTTTAATGGAGCACACCTCGATAGACCGTTCTTAAAGCACAGAGAATGACCCTTTGTGTGTCGAGGATGGTTTAGCATGTATAGTGTATACAAGATATTATTGCATACTAAGTGTTTAATGATAACATCATCGCCTTATTATCAAGGGGTCCGTGTGGTTCGGATCCCACTTTAAACTATATGTCCAGTCTCGATTAGCCTAAGTGTTCAAAACGTATTCCTGGGGAAACGAATGACTTAACATTTCCTGATATTATTTAAATGTCTAAATAGAATAGCAGTAAAGTGATTAAAATGCAATATTGCTAAAATTGAAAACGAGATTTCTGAATTTCACAAGTGGCTGAATGCGATGCGACTATTTGTAAATAAAATAGATTGAAAATAAATAAACTGGAGGAGAGATTGATTTGTTCTTAAACAAAGACGGGTATTATAAATTAATATTGCAATCAATTATATTGGCATACCAATCACAAAAAAGGAGTAATCTGCGTTTTTGATGGGTTTTGCTTCGGGAAAGATTGTCCGCTGAAAGCAGTTTTCAATTAACGGTTTACCTTTCTCGTGTGGCATGGGGAGGGCCCTTGTGTAATAATGATGAGAGTTTGAAAGTTGACGCTTTTCTTCTGTCACTGTGATGGAAGCTCTATTAAGCATTTAGAATGGTTGAAAGGCTTGCTCACGTCATCATCGGCTAACAGGTTTGCAGAAGCATCGGTTTCAAGTTTCATTGAGGCTTCACCCCCCTTTTCCCTCCGCACGATGAGGTGGGGAGGATGCTCTGGTATCACGAAATGCAATTTAGCAGGTCCCGAATTGTCCCCGCAACTACTATATATTCAATATATGCACGTGTGCGATTTTTTTTTACCATGTGCTGTTTTCGTTTCGACGCTACGAACCCTCGAATGTATGGAACCACGCTGCACAGGTTCACTGTTGTAAGAAATGGATTATTGCAATTACGATAAGCAAAGTATGTGGACTAACTGTAAATAATCGAATAAATTTCTGCTTGGTATGTCTTGAGTAAGTCACACAGTAAAGTAATTTTGATTCCCAAATTTCATAGACTGTAGTTTACCAGTCTCGAACCAGACCAAGAGTTACGGACACCAAGTCTCGTGTCTCTTCAATTTTGCAAAGGTGTGTCTCGTTCTCGTCTCGATTTCAAGTTATTTTTTCAACTTTTTGCACAGATAGGCTAATCGGGATTGCATCTACAGTTTTAAGGTGAGATCCGAACCTGTGTGTGCATCCAGGTGGTATCGAACCGTTGATCCCTGGATTATCAGGCGACGACGTTAACACTACGCCATCGAGGAGGCGGTGTCCGAGACTGTCTCGGTCTCGGAGATATTACCTAGGACAGCTGTTCCCAAAGCGTGCCCAATATTTTCACTTAAGTGACACTTACTTGTTAGTCAATGATATGATTGTTCCAAATATAATATTTACTATTTTGTACATGTAAAATGTTTCTGAATTTGAAATATGTGTTTATTTTTTTAACTTAAGGCAAGCAACCTAACCACACTAAAGGCAAGCAACCTAACCACACTAAGAGAGCGTTGCAAGTGTTAGATAGGCCTACATTCTGACTTGGACGCCGCGGAAAGATCTTGACACACCAAGGGCGCCGTGAAACGAAAGAGTTTGGGAACCTCTGCCTTAGGAAAAGAAAACTGATTTATGACGTCCCCATGGTGGTAAGGTTGCCGCCTTTTAATCAGGGATCCCTGGTTCGATACACGGTGGAGGCACATTGTGGTTTGAATGCCACTGTAGCGCCAGTCCCGTTTAGCCTATCTGTTCATAAAGTGAACTTAAGAACAATTGCTCAATCCTAAATGTGATTTATTCTTCTCCTACTTTAGACCATCTTTCGCACCAAGTGCACTCCTTTTTGCAGAGGCGCATATAGAGTTGGCACCGGTTCATACTTTTGATGAGCGGTGGACGAAATATTTTCCGAGAGAGCAAAAACTTGCGAATTCCTTTGTTCCTCGTGACCTCACTCAACGTCGTACATATCTTGGAGCCAACGATGGTTGCTCTGCCAGCAAGGACAGTTTACGGTACTGGCGAAATAAATCAGCGCGTTTGGCACGGATTAGAAATGCTCCTGTACAGCAGGGGACAGACAACTGGACGAGGACTTGGACTGCTTCCTATTTAATGACTCACTTTCAGTGTACAAACAACTGAGGAGAAGCTGTCAGTTCTTGAACCTTGTAATGCACATCTTTTATACCAGACTCGATCTTGATTGCTCTTTTGCAACGCATTACAAACTTGGTTAATTTAGTTATTTTTTAGCGCATTTGGAAAATGCATTATTGTGGAGACCTTTATGGCGAAATCTGACACCTAGACCATGTGGTATGCATCGTTCTCAAGATTCACAAGCCGATCTCCGTGGCGGAGTGGTTAGCACAGCGCCCTACGAAGCTAGGGGTCCCAGGTTCGAATACAGGCCTGAGCATTGTGATTGTGACGGTATTCTTAGTGTCCCTTCATCAATTTCATCTTACCGCAATTCATCCTCATCTTCACGATTAGCCAAAAGCGAAGTAAAATAAGCCAAATCAAATGGTTATTCATTTAATTTAATATTTCCTGGTCTCATTGATCTTTGAGCACTTTGGCATTAGTACTTCAACTATGAATAATACAGATCCAGCATGTTTGAAGGTACAGTCATCCACAATAATAACGAAATACTTAGATCATGAAATACTCGCTTCCCTGCATGGCACGTGTGTTGCCAAACTGTACACCGATGAACGAACTTCAGCAGCAAATATTCAATAGCAAGTACGCCTAAGTGGAGTTAGGCAACACATAACGTCATGCAAGGAAGTGAGTATTAAAGCATCCAGGTGTCTAATTGGTATTGCCGCTGACTGTACATCTCGACATTTTCCTCGGATGAGAACATCTACAGAAGGAACTAGCAAATATATACAACCAAGAGTTCTTTAGCCGACCCCCGTGGTGCAGTGGTTAGCACATCGCGCTACGACGACAGGGGTCCTGGATTCGAATCCCGGCCTGGGCACGAATATTTGTGAGTGTCTTTTCATCATGTTATCACTCATCCCCATCTTCGCAAATTTGCCAAAAGTGGCACAAAAGGCGAAGTAAAATAAAGCAAGTCAATAAACAAAGAGCTCGAACTTATTACTTCCAGATTATACTAACCGTTATACTAACTAGATCAGTTATACATACATTACTTGTGATTTTTAAATAATAGAGCTGTCAATAACAATATATTAGGAGACGATTCGGAGATGAGGAGAAAGTGAGGGAAGTTTAGCAAGTCCAAAAGACAAGACTAGGTGCAATTCTGCCCACGTTTGAGACTTAGTCTAGTAAGTCATCCAGCCATTCTCAGAGCTAGGTAAATAGTTAATAGTTCAAAGTGTGTTTCCTGGGTTCCCATTTTAACTTGGTAAGTAACATTGGCTTCACTTAAGTAAACCTTCCACGCATCAGTCATTTCGTGTCACCGGGCGATTTGTGAATGAATCTTGCAGAGATTTGCAATATGGAATAGGCATCTCTAGAAGGCGAGCCAGCGCTGTAGTTTCTTTACCTACGGACCTCATGTTTTTTTTGTTTTTTTTCCTCCCCTCAGCGCAACTCATCTGTTCACTTTGCTTACTCCATCCTACTGAAAAAGTATCCACATATTTGAAAGACCTAATTCAGAGCCACAAAATGAAGGCACTGGATCAATAACGGGGTTTCTAACGCTAATGGAGACATTGCGAGCGTAATTGGCAAGTGGTGGATGCATTGGAGACTTACAGAACTGGAGAAAATGTAAATTGGGATCTTTTTGCATGTTTCTAATATTCAGTTACGCCACAACATGTCCCCCTGATCAATCAATAACATTACTTTCTTCTGTCTATTGGAAGAGAGAGGGGGAGAGAAATAAATAGTTGCAATTCTTCAAGCACGCCATCGTTAAAGATGGCAATCTAACGTAGGGATTGATAACGCAGGTCTTTGTCTGTTCAAACAAGGTGTGGCGAATACTGCTATAAATACCCCCCCCCCTTCCAGCTCCTATGATTAATTCGTAAGAAAGGTTTTTCTGTGCACAAGCTAGGTTATGCTCGACCATTGAGGTCTGCTTCAGCAGTCCCGAGGTCAGTAGTCCTGGGTGCAGTGGTGCACTCCCCGATGGTGCAGTGGTAGCGTCGTCGCATTGTAATCAAGAGGTCCCGGGTTCGATATCCGGTGGAGGCACACAGTGGTTCGGATCCCACTTTAAACTGTAGGTCCAGTCCTAATTAGCCTTTCTGTGCATAAAGTGGACTTAAAACACCAACTCAGTCCAATCCGACCCAGTAGTCAAGGGACTCCAGTGAAGGCCTTGGATCTCTCTCACTACTCACTCACACATACATTTGTCGAATTACGATTTAGTTGATTTTCCTTCGCTTTTCTTCCACTTTTGGCTAATCGCCAGGATGATGATGAGTGAAGATGATGAAAGGATGCTCACAAAGAATGCCACGGAGTTAGCACACGCACACTCTTGAATCACATGTGAATGTAAGTCGATCTCTACTGAATAGAAGCAGGATTGTAGAGTCTGGCAGGTTGTTGTAAATATTGTGACTGGATTGGTTGTGGTTGAGTGGATGTGATGTACTTTTAATATTCTATAATCCGATGCGACGAACACAAAACGGTCTAATCTTTTATTCTGAGAGTGTAATCTGAGCCATGTATGTCGCTACCGGAAATCGTACCTGGGTCCTCCTTCGTTAGAAGATACACACAGAACCAATTGGTTTCTTTGAAGATATCATGTCTGATCTTTTCAGTTGATGCATTTCTTTGTGTATTTTGATTCACCGAAAGCAGTTTATACACTTTAACGGTGTCAACACATTTTTGGTTGTGTGTGTGTACGTTCTTTAATGACCTACTAGGAATCTTGATCGAGATGAGCAAGATGAGCAAGACCGATAGTAGATGGTTTTCCCTTAGAAACTGTGTACTTCAGTCATGGGTTCACATCTTCTCGCGTGGCTCGTGATAGCCATGGCTAGCAGCAGGGTAGAAACTTGGAACGTTAAATAGTCTAATAAATAACAAGGCAGATGCGTAGTATGTTGATTTGTTTATAGACCGCTCGCTGGGCTTGCGTGCTAGCCAGCATTCACTAGAGCGCCCTCTGTAGACAGGAGAGGCACGAAACATGACCAAGCACGGGAATCAGAATCCATTATGATCAAGAGTTCATCGTGTGAGTACGTCGATATACTGTATTTAGAGGTTACGCAATGTACTATACCGCACTATTGGAGCTATTGAAGATTTGAAATGTGGCATTTGATGCGCAATGCTGCACTATGTAATACCATCCACGATACTCGCCTTCTCTACCTTGTATGGAGAATAAGCGTATTTTTGAAATCCTGCGTTACTCCGTGGCGAAGGGGTTAGCTCATGTATCGTACAATTAAAGTTTAAGAGTCCCGGGTTCGAATCCAAGCCTGGGCAAGGTTGTTCTTTGTGAGTGTCCCTTCATCGATTTAATCACATCATCACATCCTCATCTTCGCGATTAGACAAAAGTAGCAGAAAAGCAAAGTAAAATAAACGAAACCTATCAATCAATCAATTTTCCAAATCCTTTATTTTGGCTTCTAATCATAAGTGGCTTCGATGGAGTAACTTATTCTACCGTGAAAAGTATTGACCTTTTAGCTGCTGTGGTATATCGGATAGGATAGTCCTGTGTACGATTTGAATTCGGTTCCCGGCTTGGTAGAACAGAGATTGGATAATTTCCTGAAATCTGCACTAGTTTGATGATAGAATGAATTCTTGTAAAATTGAACCCGCCCCACTTAATTGATTTTTGCCCGTCACTGCGTAACCCGACACGTATGTGATGTTAGTTGGTATCATTACACATCACAGCCCTCAGATCTCCTTCGCATTTTAACACTCACATTTGATCAGTCTATCGTCTCTTAAACCAACGAAAGTCTTCCATTTTGTCACATATAAAATATTCCTGAAGGTGTAAATTGGAGTTCTTTGAATAATAAATCGTAAGAGATGCACTAATGACTTTCATGTACTAAATATTCAATACGTACTGTATATGTTTAAACAATGTCCCTGTGGTCCAATTCTATTTGCTGAATTAAAGCTAATTTCAAAGTAAGAGGAATAAAACATTTCATACAGAACAAAAGGTAACTGTCATTACTTTCCTATCTCTAAACTTTAATTGTATGATACATGTCCACCATTGTATCCCTGCAGATTTTTAATTGATCACCTATATTACGAAATATATGTACAAGCATTTTGATTATTTTTTTTAAGCTTAACTCCTCAATGTTATCAGATATTTGTAACTGTTCTTCTAAAAACTTCATGTAGCGCAAGGCGAAGATATCTAAATGGCGTTAAATCAGGAGACCGCGCAGTCCAAAGACTGTTCTTTCATCTCCCAATTCACCAATTGGGAAAACGATTGCTAAGGTAGTGTCATACAGTCGCCCGCAAAGATTGAATGCGAATTTTCCATCACAATTTCCTGACACCCTTCATTTTTGTAGATACTAGTGTTGCTGTCTGTTTCGTTGCTTGATTCCTTAGCCTCTCATCTCTAATGCAAGTGAACGAACGTACAGAGTGGCGAAAAGTTTACGTACCATTACAATGTTTTGCATAATGCCAAAGGGATAGTCCTTTTAGGGATGTCATTACTAGTTATATACACAGAAGGAGAAGATAACATTTGATAAGAAGATGCATGTACGTGGCCAAACGCCTTTAAGTAGAGCCTGTATTAATATTTCACCACTAGATGGGCTGCTTTATTATTTCAAGTACAGCTTAAAGTAGAGGGGCTATATAATTTTACTGGCGTCTTAATTGTTGCTCGAGTTTAGGAAACCTACCCCAGGATGCTCATCATGCATCTCCCCCTTCTTGTGGCTCTGAGCACACGCCAGCCGGCTGTTTGCCAGCTGACAAAACCAAACGCAAGTTTTTCGTCTGTGTCGCTCGGGTTATCTCGACCCCCTTCGGCCATGCTCGCGGCTTGGACCGTCGGGATGCCATCTTCCTGCCCTTGCCATTATGTAAGGATCTCGCACGGTATTGGCCACGAAACCGTTGACGTCACGCCTCTTTATCGACCAATCGATGACAGTGTGCGAAGTGTGTAGAGCATCTGGCTTTTTCTTGCTTACATTGAGGTCCCCCCTGCTCTTTATAGATTCTGGTCAGTCCAGGTAGGATGCTATTTTGAGCGAGTCTCTATTTTGAGCACACACGCGTGTTGTGTGGGAGAAGCATGTGTTTTAATATTTTGGATTGTGTTTATTGGTGATAAGTGTCGTAAGGTTTTTGTGTGTGTGTGACGATGTGCTATTCACGTGACAGGAGTAGGTAAATATATAGTTGGAAAAAATATTTTGGTTTGCGCTCTTTTCTCTATAGCGTAGTGATTTATTGTGATGTGGAAGATGCGACTGTCTTGTGGTAGTTTAGCGCGGCCCCGTGGGTCCACCTGTACCTGGCCGCAGGTCGCGCAACGGCCTTGATTCTGTATTGATCCCGTACTTTGCCGCGCTGCCGAACCAGGTCACAGCACAGTGTATGACCTTGCTGTTTCACCTTGGTTACAGTCCAATTGTAAAATCGGCAGTGGGGCCAAAATTACAGACGAGAAGAGTGTTTGTTTTTCGTAATACGGCTTTAACCGAACATCATCAAGGGGATGAAAATCATTCGTTTCAGAGATCTCGTCACTACTCACATGCAGATCTTTCATATTACTTCACATTAAGAGTTTATCACGTCAATTATATCCACAAGCTTACACTACATAGATGAAATTGTCTCAATTTAGTTTAGTAAGTGTCCTGTTTAAAACACACAAACTAAGCAGTAATTATTACCTGTTTCGCCATAGGATCTTGTATCCATCGTTCCTACGGTACACTTTTATTTTTAGAGAAAGGCATGATGTAACAAGATTGATACATGTAGTAGTTTTTGTTGACTTGTTGTTTTGACGCTATTATTTCTATTGATAGGCTAGCCTTTAATGCTCACTGTAAAGAAAAAGAAACGTGCTGTATTTTCATTGTATGTATTTTTTAAGGGAGGTAATTCATTATATGAATTCTGTTTGAATTCATCCACTTCAAACCAAGCTGAGGCTTCGGTACAACGTTTAATTAAATAAACTGAAATTTGAAATTTTTCAGTGGATTTTATTTGAAAACTTCACAGAATCTCTTTCGATCGGCTTAGATTCTAACCAGACATAATTTAAACTAGTTATTTTATATTTAAACATTGTTCGTAAAACGTTATATGTATAGGATAAAGGCTGTAGCAAGACACACGTAATGTACGTTGTAATAGTTATATTTCTATTGGTAACATTAATTTCTGCTTGTCAAGTCATTAGACAGGATTTTTTCAACGTATGCGATTCGACCGTTATCCATTTGCTTAAGTTAACTATGTTTTACTTTTTATAAGAACTTGTGATGCGTTCGAATAGCCAAAACACCACCAAGCATCTTACATTCTTTCCAGTGTCATGACATCCTCAGTCTATTTTCTCCACTCCTTTTTATGTCCTAGCAATCTCTGCTTTTCCCTCTACTTTGTTCAATGTTTTCAATTTTTGAGTTACTGTTTTAAGTCCACTTTATGCACAGTAAGGCTAATCGGGACTGGACCTACAGTTTAAAGTGTGATCCGAATCACTTGTGCCTCCACCGGGTATCGAACCCGGGACCCCTTGATTACAAGGCAATGACGCTACCACTGCGCCATGGGGGAGTCCCCTCAATGTTTTCAACAGTATCGGCCAAGCTGATTGTAGTTGATTTGTTGCAGGGGTAGAAAAATACAGGGCGCCTGAATTTTCAAATTCATTACTAAGAAAGTATACTTTTTTAATATTTTGAGTTCGCATATGAAAATTTCCATTACCTTTTTTTAAGCAACGACTACAGTACGTGTTTTTTAATGTTCCTGTGTTTTCTGTATCACGTGTATCATTAAATCAAAATAATAAACATGCCATTATACATTTTTTCACTGTTGCTAGCCGAATTTTAAAATTGCAGCGATATGGTAGAGTCGGCAATTTATTAGAATGTATTGCATAGTTATTCATGCTGTTACCAGTTGAGCCTTCTTTAGGAATATCACTTTGGTGTAACATTTAATTACTTTTAATCCAATCTCGTATTAATTAATAAATTAAATGTTTTAAGATCATATTTCAAAATGTGTAGCTTCATCTTAGTAAGATCCATGGCTTTGTTAGACCATATTTGTCCAACCCCCCCCCCCCCCAATACATGACTTCTGAGAAAAAGGGGCTAGCGCCTGAATTAGTTTTATTTTTTTTCTACCCCTGGTCTGTTGTATCCTCTTCCATCTTGTGTTCCTTTCATGTTGACATTACCCTTACGATTCCTTGTAGTTTCTGCAGTAACGTGTTAATTCTTACATCTGTCAAATCTTCTTTTGGCCCTGAATTAGTATCGCCTTTAAGAACCAACTCGTGAAACACTTCCGCTGCATTTCATGAAGGGGAAGTCTGTGAATGACTCATAATTGAAAGAAAAATACTCCATTGTGAGTTTAGGAATGGGCGAGCGTGTAGCGCAATGTGCACGTGAAGTTAGAGGAAATCGATGTATTCTGGCTACACCGAAGTTCATGTCTCGAGGAGCCTACCGTAAGAAAAGTTTTAGATTTCCGAGAGTGATTTACAAGTTGGCAATTTTAACATGCGACCTATCGGCTAGGAAATGAAGCTCGAAACTTACTCGCTAAGCTAATGGATCACCCGCAGCATTTGGCAGTGACCTTGCAAGTCCCTGTTAAATCGGATCCAACATTTGCTCCGGTGCTGTATCATTTTATGGTTGAAACTTGTTCATACGTGTGCCATGCTGAACGATGTAAGCGACATTAATGTTGTACCCAGACAGTCGACAACTTGATGTGACTTACGTAGGTCAGCTGGCACGTTTTTTTCTTCAGGTACAACCAAATCATAATCCCATTTTGTGCAACAATTCATGATGTATTGTTCGAGTTGAGTTATTGTTTTAAGTCCACTTTATGCACAGATAGACTAATCGGGGCTGGACCTACAGTTTAAAGTGTGATTCGAACCACTGTAGGCCTCCACCGTGTATCGAACCCGGACCCCTTGATTACAAGGCGACGACGTTACCTCTATGCCATTTGTATTGTTCGATATGGGTTGTTAGGTAAAGCAGAGAAAATTTATGTAGATCTTTGATGTAATATTATGTATGATATAATAATTAATTTTTGCAGTAATGTCTTACGTCCCGGGAGGCTTTGGGTTCCAATTCAGAATACGGCACAGATGTGTCTTGGTTATATATTCCTCATCGTTGTAATTAATTTAGAAATACAGCGTGTTCAAAAAGTGACGCAACCTTATGGGAAATCTCATGAATTGTTCTTGTTTCGTTATAACGATAAATACATATACGTGATAGGTTCTGAATAACTGAGCAGCCATGGCCTATACGTTGCAACAGCGTATATTCATTGTGACAAAGAGTACATCCGCACCAGCAGTTTAGTACAGTATTCCGGAATTGAAAGACAATATTCGTAGCTGTGTTGGTAACATCTCACAGATAACATTGAAAAGGGTTTTGAACAACATGGTTCGTCGTGTCCACTTGTATGAAGAACAAAATGGCAGTCACTTCCAGCACTTAATGTAAAAAATGTAATAAGAAATGTTTTCCCATATGGTTGCGCAACTTTTTGAACATCCTGCATTTTAAAGCGACATAAAATAACTAGAATGGATCCTCTCCCCCCAAAGCATGTATTCTCTTTTTCTGTTATTACAAATCCCACCTCTCTGCAAACTTTAATTTCCTTGCACTTCGGTTATTATTTACAAGACTTTAATTTCCTTGCACTTCGGTTATTATTTACAAGGTTTGGGTTTCATTAATTCGTTCCTTGTTCACTTTTACTCCCCTTCTCTCACAAAAACCGTATTATTCTTTTTGGTCTAGCGAAGAGCAAGAAACTTCCCAGATCATTCCAGGTGTCAATTCCCGCAATCCATTCCATTCCCTGGATTCGATTAGAGATACACATATCTACAATCCATCCATTTCCATTGTTACTGATTAGGATTAACGGGCTAGGGACCAGTCTGCAAATTAGGATATAAAAGGTAAAAAAAAGGTAAAGTGTTCTTCTGTGCATAGCACCACGCCATGAAGGCGTATAGGGGGTGTGGGGGGAACGCCCCACACTTTCTTGATCCGGTCGTGAGTGGGGCTGATGTGATCAGCATCACGCCCCTGACCGCCTTTACCCCCCAGGGTTTCCCCCAGGTACCCATGTTATTCGACGCTGGGTGGGCGCCGGGGCCGCTTCCACCGTTAGAAAAGTCACCGGCCGGGGATCGAACTCGGGACCTTGAGCATGGTAGTCAGACGCGTTACCGACTGAGCCACCGCGGCCACGCAAATTAGGATATCCATAATCGAATATATCATTTACAGTTGCAGGTTCTGCAATATCAATGACAATTTTATTGTGATCACAGAGGCATTCATGCCAATTAATGTAGTATTGGCTTCCAGTAAGTTGATAATTTTGGTCATTGCTCGGTTCACTGCATTTTATGTTCCTACCCCAATACTTTCAGAGGTCCACAGACACTTGGTTTTTTCGCGCAAATGGACTAACCTTCACATATTCATACTTTTTATAGTTGTTTTTGAAAAATCGCGAATATATAGTAATGAACGTTGACATCAGGATATAAACAATATAGAATGACATCAAAAGATGCACATATCACAAGTATGACGACAAAAGAAGAGTATTATGAGATGCCGGGAGAATCATTTAATGAATTATAGTACAGAGAGTTTGTAGCCTATTTAAAAAGGCTTGTTCAAGTTCACTTTACGCTCAGATAGCCGTATCTAGACTTGACCTTGAGGATACGAACCACCGTATAATGTTAATTCACCGGGAATCGAACCTGGTATCTATTGATTCAAAATCTACAGCATTGACTACCATGCTAGAAAGCGCCTTGTAGTCTGTTAAGAAATCACCTCCATTCTAAGGCGAGCCTGTTAGTTTCGTGTGCAAGAAATTATGACACGAATTGGCACGCGTTCATTTGTGAACAGTTGACCATTCATGATTCTGAAAAATGCCGCCCCGATTGCGTTGTGGTAACGTCGTCGCCTTGTCATCAATTCGATACCCGTGGAGATACGTAATGGTTCGGACTTCTTTAAAACTGTATGCCCAGTTCCAAATAATATCGGTCCTGAAACTTAGCGAAGAGATGGATCGTGTATTGTAGATTGGATCGAGTTTTTATGTTTGTA
Source organism: Lepisma saccharinum (assembly GCF_977018435.1). Classification (NCBI taxonomy): domain Eukaryota; kingdom Metazoa; phylum Arthropoda; class Insecta; order Zygentoma; family Lepismatidae; genus Lepisma; species Lepisma saccharinum. The sequence continues at coordinate 11,686,916 of NC_139239.1, read as the reverse complement.
ATGTAAATAAGATTGCAGTGGCAGAACTTAGACTTCGTTTACAATTTTCTCAATTGTTCTGCGAGACAAAATCACATTACTTTTGAGGATTTGCAAGGAAATGATTTTGGTGCGGCTGCGAGATCAAGCTATGTTTAGTTGTTCTTTCCAGAAACAACCGAGTTTGTTAAGCGTGGAAAATCTCTTTTCGCAGAAGTCACAGCTAAACCTCGCCGTTGGAACTAATTTTGTTGTGGCTCTGTGAGGTTTCTTGTAGGTGTTGCGAAAATACTGTCCCAACCGAAAATGCTACGAAAGAGAACTGCATCGAAATTCGATTGAGAAAGGGGGGGAATTCGATGCTGGCTGCGTGCTTCCTCCTAGATTAGTTGGACCTTAAGTCGGCTGGAAACGATTACTTAAGTGGGCATCACGAAAAGGAAATTGGCATATCTCCTGTCACACAAGACAAAACGGCCGTTAAAAGTAAGTTTTTTTTCTGCGCAAGCATTGATCTTTTAAGATGTGATAAATACCGCCCTTGAAATGTTACGTGCTGACGACTATGGCTTGCTTCTCTCATGAAGTACTAAATTATCCAGCATCTCCTTCTAGTGGGCTTTTATCAGAATATTAATGTAATGAGCCTGTGGTGACTTAAACTGTAATCAGTATAGTATTTCCCTGTTTGTTTCCCTCAACCCTTCTCCTCTGCTGAGGCCCAGCGCAGTTGTAATTTTAAACATTGGGGATTCATTTATTCGAGGTATTGGGATCACGTACACAACACACACTATACGGCTTTAGACATGTAATTTGACCTTTTTTTTTTTGTAGGACAAAATCGTTACTTTAATAACAGTTGTGCTCGAACTGATTTAACAGTTGTGCTCGAACTGATATCTGTACGAACAGAAATCTCTCAAAACTTCAGGGAATATTCTAGGAATTATCTTGCTCGTTACCAACAGCGATTTCTGATTCAAAGGAATAGTCAGTCGTATGCACTCTTCGAAGTGAAGAAAATGAGGACTTGTGACGTAGATTTCAGAAATGCATTTTTCCACATTTTGATATTTTAAGTGTTAATGGCTCAGTAGATATAAAATGAAATCAAACCATTACCGTAAAAATAGCAGTGAGGTATCTATTCGCTGTTCACCTATGAATAGCCGGAGAACCGCCCTGTTGTTGAAATAATATTTTATACAAGTATAACTTCCATGTTTTCCCTATTATTTTTCACAAAGATTTGTAATTGCAGTACTACTGTTTCCCCTTTTCTTCTTAAACTCGAACACTGCAAATCCATAATAAAATAATGACATTATAGGGGAGCTTCCCCAACTTCCATTTTGAAATTAGTCGTATTCTCTGGGGGACACCCCGATGGCGTAGTGGTAACGCCATCGCCTTGTAATCAAGGGGTCCCGGGTTCGATACCCGGTGGAGTGGTTCGGGTAAACTTTAAACTGTAGGTTTAGTCCAAATCAACCTATATATGCAAAACTCAAACTTGTATTCTGTAGAGATCGAGGGACACATCCACATCTAAATTAGCCGTCCTTAGTAAAGTGTTTACGTTATAACATTTATATTATTGTTTCAGATGGCTACTATTAACTATTAACTAGGGATATGTATTTTTCAATTGAATCCAAAACTCTTGTACTCTTGGAAGGATTTATTGAGCCCTGTGAATAGACATTTCACGATAATTCATTTAGTAATGATGACGTTCATCACGCGTGCTTGCTAACTGGTTATTCCCTTTGCAATAGCAGCATCCTATGCAGTTCTGGAAGTTGTATGGAAATTGCCTAGCCGATCTCGTAGCATACAACGTTTTGCAACCTTGGAGTCCGTCCGTGCAAGACTGAAGTTTCAGGGGCCCGATCACGACACTTCCTGTGGGTCGCGTGATACCCTGTGTTGCGTCAGCGGAACTGCCCTAGAACAAAGGGCGAGGATTTTTCTTTTTAAGAAAAAAAATTAAAGCAAAATTCGCCCAATAGGTACATATTTGTTCTCTTCGTTTTGTACGTCTTTAAAGTAACTGGACGAGGGATTATAAAAGGCTTTGAATCAATTAAGGTTCTCGATAATGTCATCCCCGAAGTAAAATCTCTCGTAAGTAAACACACGTGCTGAAAGTAAGAGCTTCACTTTTTTTAATTTTATGTATGTTGTGAATAAACCGATAAACTTTCTGGCAGGCATAGACTCCAAAATTGTCTCCTAAGATCGTTTCTCAGCTTTCTCAAGCGGTGCTGAGATCACTCAGCCTCTTTTTACATGCTTACCCAAGAAGGCGAAAATGTGATCGGAGAGTGGTACTGAACATATTCTCAGATTGCCGAATCGAGCCTAGACCTGGAGATCCCAAACACCGTATAATGTTTCCCCACCGGGAATCGAACCTAGTACCTATTGATTACAAGTCTTCAGCATTCGCCACTACGCGGATATCCTCTTGTAGCCTGATTTCTTTCTCCAGCGAAAAGGAGAAACTCCCTTCCGCTTTCTCTCTCCTCTTCTATTTTCTCCACCTCTCTCTCCTCATTATCGCTATTCTCTCCGTCTCTTTCCCTCTTGCACCAGCGAAGAGTGGTACTGACCACACCAACTACGGCGTGTAGTCTATGTACACTTTTCTTGAATACATTTCTTCTTAAATTTGCTGTTTCCATTTCAATTTCTCAGAAAAGGGGATGTTAGTTCCTTCCACACAAGGGTGTGCGGAATCCCAAGAGTCCCGATCGGGGGGGAAAATCCCGTCCCGATCACGACTTCAGGAAATCATTTCCCAACATTCTGGAACCCAAACAGTCTGGAAATTGCAAATGATTGTGTTTAAAAGTGGTTAATTCTCCATGTTTCGCACTATTATAAATGTCATTAAAAAATTAGCTTTTATTCCGGAAGTGTAAAACCAATCACTTGAGGGGGAAATAGTGTGTAGAATTCGGGAAAGTTCGAACATTTCCCGTCCCGAACGTCAAGATTTTAAAAATTTCCTCGCCCGACCAAAAATTTGCCGCATTGTACATTCCTAATGCATATATAGAAGCGGATGGTGAACATGCAGACTTCGACATTTATTAGTAGGAGCGGTGCACATCATGTAATTGAAAGGGGTGACACGGTTTCTGGGGAACTTCGACACTGATATGACCTTACCATATTGTGTTGTTTTTTTCTTTCGTTCTTTCAACATTACTTGTATAGTGTTGGAATATGTACATCCGCCCTTCTTCATTGTACGATTTAACTGTAGCAGCCTGAAGTCGCATTATTCATAACCTAGCTCATTTTATTCTCGCGCTGGCAATATACGTAGATACCCAGTATTAACAATTAAAAGCTTAATTCGTAGGAAACGTTGCAGAATCTGTTTTAGGGAATAAGCAGGACTCCACATATTCGGTGTGACGCAGCAACTACATTGTGTTTATGGTGTGCGATTTTCTTGTATTATTCGTACAACCACTTTTAACAAAGTTGGACGAAATAATCTTGCTGCTTGCTGAAGATACGAAGTGATAGGTTTTGATTGTAATAGAACGTCATTTTTCGTTTTTCGTAGTTACTAAGTTCAACTTTACATAGTTTCAACTCCCCAAATTTCATGAAAATCGGAGATGGTCAGGTTGAAAATTGCACATATCTGTGTTGATCTGGCATGGAATGACTCGTACATATAAAAATAGGGAAATGTAATCGAATCACTGATAAGTTAACGATTAGAATATATGCTTGCTGCATTGGGAAAAAAAATGTATTTTAAAATAGGAATATAGTTCTTTGGTTGGCTGCGATGCTTGTCGATATATTAGTGATTGTGTAAACTAATATTTATATGGAGTAGTTGTACGATTTTCGGAGACGATCAATTTTTGTTGCGTATTTAGGAATAGCATGTTTCTATGACATAAAGTTTATTTCACGTCGTTTTCTGCCACTTTTGGCTAACCGCGACGATGAGGATGAATCGCTATAAGATGAGATGGATGAAGGGACAAACACAAACGCATACGGATAGAACACAACACAAGCGTCACCGAGGAGTATACTGGTTGCGAGTCCTTTAAGGACACACCTTACACTACTATGACAAAAAGGGTTACTGTATTTAGTAGTTACTTCCTGGCGGTGTGATTTTCACAGCGCGCTGAGACGACAGAGCTCCTGGGTTCGAATTCCGACCTACCCATGGTTGTCCAAATTACCAAATTATCTTACTAGTCGTGCACGTTTGCTTACAGTTACCAACAAATTTAGTCAAAATTGTCAAATTCAGTAAAGAGTATTAAAATTTTTAAGTGCGGTTATCCAAAAGCTGAACGAAACGTCAATTCAAGTTCCCCTGGTAACAATATATTGACAAAGCAGCATATGTAGCGCAGGTGCTAAGCTTAGCACGGGTTATCATTAGTGTCCTGACGAGGAATGACATCTCAATGCAGGATTTTTATCCTTGTGTGCAGACAACCTTCCTAACGTCAGTGTTGAAAGGGTCGACCCTTTGCCAGGGAGAACTCGCGACGTTTTGACTAAAACTCATTGATCTGTTCAGTTGTTAATTGCATCATTTCACTCAATGAAAACGCTCCCTCCCCCCTCTTGTAGCTATCACAACGACGTTTTAAATGATTGACAGCGTTCGATCGACTAGTGAACTGAACCGTCTACATGTGCTTGCATGTGTGTGAGCATAAATATATATGTCCGTATTGATTCAGCGTTCCCTATCCCATTAAAGTTTCACTTTTTGCGTGCGTGCAAATATCGGGATAACAAGACACGTGCACTTCATTTACTTCGGTCATCGCAATTTTTTTCTCAACCAAAAATTCTGCGCGGTAAAAAACGATAATGCATACACGCACCTACACGCACGGTGATCTGTAAATGCGTATTTTAGTCCTGGGAGCACGTTCTGCAGATGTATGTGGAAGTGTACGAATGCTTTTTACTCCTTACTTACGTGAGGTCTGCATTATGTCCCTGCACAAACTTTGAATAATTTGTGTTATGGATATCTTCCTGTATTATCAACCTAAGGTTCAGTGTTCGAGTTCTGGCCTGACCTTGGGTGTTCCTTTAATCTAATCATCACTCAAACTCATCGTTACGAATTTCCAATAGCGTCAGGAAAGCGACGCAAAAATAAGAAACACACCAATAAGTCTGAATAATGATCAAGTTTTAGAACATAGTTGTTTGTCACTTACTGATCCAGCAAGCAAGCAAGAAGTGGGTTCAGTGAGAGTGGGCTGATATTTCAGTGATAGGATCCCCACTCTAAAACGAAGGCCCAATCCCGATTATCTTTTCTAGGCAAGCGAGCTATCATCTGCTTTTTGAGCAGAAACAAAAATATTTATGTTATTGTATCCAGAACTCATTCCTGCTGTTGTTTTTTATATTAATAAAGATGCGACAGAAAAACGTAAACGCATGCATTTTATCACTTGAGCAGTTCCAGATTCCACTTTAGATGCAGTTGTATTTGTATTTTATTTCTTTGTGCATGATTCATGAAGCATGTAACGAAAGAAATATAACTAAGGAAATTTACTAGTAGTAGTCTCCTTAAATAGCAATAGTCTTTATTCAAATGTATTCTGCCAACACTATGTAAAAATACACTTGAAGGTAATAGACTGACACAATTGGCAACCTATGAATCTCGATTTTCTGAATGTAAGTTAGTGGAATAGTACTTGAAGAGGTAATTTTTTACAGAGAAATGTTAGGGTTTAGATACACACGTATATTATATTCGCAATCTAAATATATTCTTGTTTAAAACAATGTACAACACATGCTCGTCACTGATATATAATTTTGACCATCAAGGTTGACACTTTTCTGGAATTTCTCACTTAGTGTTACTTGGTTAGCATGTGTGTGCGGAGTAAAACTGTCGCAAGTTATATTTTTTTCTGAGAATTCTATAAATATATAAAGTACAATGCCGAACCAGAATTTGACAAGTAAGTTTTTACTAATGCTTTACATGTTTTTTTTTACTTCCCCGTTTCATCGAACTTTTCCCCGGTTCTTATTACGCAACGTTCTTTTGTTCATTCGGTGCAGATTTTTGCTTTCTTTTATAATTTTTCCGAGGCTCTCTCTATATCCTCGAGTGGTTTGGGTTCATGTAGTTAATTATTCCGAGTTGATTGGGTGAAATCTTGTGTAGGGAAGGAGACATTGACGTATGCTGTTGGTTGGAAACGAGGATGAACGTGTTGACATAGCGCCTGGAAGCTCCAGCGCGATGTCGTTTTGAGTCGCCATGGAAACTCGGACGTAACGCAGTTTCCTGATCGGTGAGGAGGCGATGCTATCGATTGGCCACAACAGTCGCAGGAAGTACGTCCCGTATGCCCGAGGCACGCACGGGAACATGTGACTTCGAAATTAATTTGCAGGTGACGTAAAGTGTTTCAAGCGAAGATGTTCTTCCGACTTTCTATTTTCTTTTACCTTTCATGTACCATCCGTTTATTTGCATTATAGCGTCTCAATTAGAATTAACACTTGCGATGTGGATTGTGGCATTTCAAACGTGATTTGAAAATTTTATTTCTTAAACTACCATTTTTTTAAAAAATAATAATGTCGCCTATTTTTTTTTACCTTGAAATTTTCAGGAGTTTCACGGAATTTCTCACCCTCCCCCTTTAAAACGTAAAAACATTATTTTCATGACTTAAATTACCTTTGCTGTCACTGAATGTGCTTTGCACACTGTAAGTCCCGATTAGCTTATCTGGGAATAAATTGGATTTAAAACACACTCCTTCTTATTTAATGTAGGCGCTTATTTTCCAATATGACAGCACTTTTTTAATTTGATCTTATTTGATACCATGAAGACGTGATTTAGATAATATATCAGAATACACGTAATATATGCTCCATTGCTCATACAAAATTGTAATTTATTTTTTTGCTCATTGGATTTTATTAACTAAGAAATTTGGTTGCTGCGATTATTGTATGTCTAATAATTTCCAAAAATGCGACTACAAATGATTTCAAGAACGATAATACTTGATTACTTGATTGATACTTGATCAAACTAACCTCCAAGATTCTTTTTGAGTATCCAAATTCAATGCCTGTTGGAAGATGTTTTAATTTATGGTATTAAATTTCACGTCAGGTCAAAGAATTACACATGTATATGTGTTTCTATGTCCACAAGATGTTTCCGGGGTTGATCCTTAAAGAGGGGAAACAATACTTTTTGCTCTGATCCTCACGTAAATCTGGTATTCAAGTCCCAGTTAACTTTTGTGCACATAGTAAGAAACGGAGTACTTTGTCCTTCTTTGAGAAATGTGCATGCTATGAGACTGCTTATGGTCTTCAACTGTTTGATTCTTAAAAATACATATCTACATATGACCAGACAGTCTTGTATTTTCTTTACCCTAACGCTGTTTCGGCAGCACGTGCGAATGTTTGTAAACGCACTTTGAACGCGTAGAGTGGTCTTCGGGTGGTTATCGTTGTTTAAATACTAGGACCCGCACGAGCCCTACCAGTTCGAACTTTGAACTGCCTTTCAATCATGATCCATCATTTCGCCGACATTCGCGTGCTCTCTTTGAAGGGAGGTGGATGTATAGGGGATGTAGTGCTCTCAGACGTTGACCCTTTTTTGACTAAAAATTATGCTCCCATCAGTTTCCTGACCTTCGCCCTTCCTCCCAACTTTCTACATCTCGTTCATCTTTCAAAATACTTTCACCCTTGAATGTAGACTTACGTCGCATGAAGGCTTGTTACTTCAGACTTATCATCGACATGTAGAGAGTTTTCTCTTCCTTTTATAGTTTTATTTTAGGATTTTTTTTTCGGTGGCTTTCGCATTCGGGAGGTCGCTTAATCGAATCCTCCTCGGTTACTCCCGAGTAAATGTGAGATGGTATCTTTAATGAAGTCACGGAATTTCCTTGATCCTTTTCTTCCATTATTCTCTCACAACCTCGTCTCTGTTAACCTAATGGTACAAATGTGTGACGTAAATGAAATAATAAGCGCTACAACGCCATGTGTACCGGGTTCGAATTCCGGCCTGAGCATGGGTGTTCTTTGTGAGTGTTCTTTCATCAATTTCGTCAGATAATTACTCATCCTCATCTTTAGGAGTAACCAAAAGTGTCAGAAAAGTGAAGTAAGATAAACCAATACAATAAATAAATTAACCAGTGGCGTTTTCACGGAAATTGTAATGGAATATGACGTAAGATTTTGTGTTGTGTGCGTGTACTTTTCTACATATAAAAGTTGCATGAAATGAATGTATGCTTTATGAACCCGTGCTATTGAAGTGAAAACTTAGCGCTCCTGCCGTTGTTGAGAACAGTTCCGGGTTCGATTCCTGGTTGAGCCCGAAAATTTCGGGTATGAGTCAGCATCGTGAGGGTACTGAGAAAAAGAAGTAACGGGCTCTGTGTAGAAAATCATGTAAGATCTGCAATGAGACTCAAATGCGCTAACACATGTCACCCAATGCAAACCTACTGGGCATGTCTAAGCCTTCAAGAGGCTGTTGGCTCGCTGAGTTTGAATTTGTTACAGTGATATATATTCTATACTCTCTCATTTAGAATTTTAGCAGAGCTTTGAAATGAACTAGATCATAAGATTTTACAGTAGTTTTTTTTAGATTTATAATATGCATCGAATGCTTAAACTGTCACAATGCCTGTCTAGCCTTTTTTCTACTCCTACATGTATGATGTTTGCTTATTTAATTTACTGTACTTCGCTTTTCTTTTGGCTAATCACGAAGATGAGGTGATAAGATTAGATGGATGAAGGGACAATCACAAACATATAGGGACGACGCAACACGAGCCCCACAGACTATTTATACTGACTGTGAATCCAGACGCCAGAGCCTCGCTAGCCTGGAACAATCCAGTCCACCTGTGTTACGTGGAAGAGATTGACATTTGGGTGTCCCCGTTTGTTCCTATTGGCCCAGGACGATGTCGTATTCATTGTTCAGAAACTGTCAGTCATCGTTTTTAGTGCATAATTTAGAGATATGTTGGAATTTTCGCAGTTATTTACCTTCATTTGTTTTTCTCTTTTTAGATTTGCTGCCTCCGCGAATGCACCGAACGCGCTGATTGCCCCCGTCCTCTTTGCCCTCCAGGAACAAGTTTAACAGATACGGGTCAATTTGCTTTAAAAGAGATCTACGATGGGCCGTAAGAAAATACAGATCTCCCGAATAACGGATGAACGTAACCGACAGGTAAGTGTTTCGATAATCCAACGTACTCTTCTAATGTATGTTTGTTTTAGTTTATTTAACGTCGCATTTCTTCCACTTTTGGCTTCAGGGCCGCATTTATGCGCAGCTATCTAGCCTACAGCCTATGGGCCCGCACCACAAAAAAATAAAAATAAAATGAATAGACTAAAATAAAAAATGTCTTTGTTTTAATACTGTATAATCATAAAATACGTCGAAGAGGTGGATGTATAAACTCCTCCTAGAAAAAACGTCAAAGATTGTTTTCCGAATATCGAGGTCGCTCTAAGAATGTACCTGTCACTTATGGTCACAAACAGCAGTGGAGAAAGGTCATTTTCAAAATTGAAGTTGATCAAGAACAGGCTTCGAACCTCCATGTTAGAAGACAGGCTGAACGTTTTGGCTTTGCTCAGCATTGAAAGTAATATTTTAAGACAACTAAGTTATGAAGGTATTATGGAGACCTTCCTCCATGCCGAATCGTGATTTTTACTAACTCTATTGCAAACAGCTGACTCCATAGGCTGATGGAACTTCCTATATCCTGAATACATCAGGAAGTTTGCAAAGCACAACACTGTGCATTATTTGCATACCACAGAGGTTGAGACAACTGAGATAAACAAGTGAATGCCCTGGTCAACATGAAGCATCAGAGAGGCTTTAAATAAAATATAATCTTATGGATTGATACGGTATGAAGTGTAGGCGCAAACCAATTAGCCACTATGATTATTTGACACTTTCATTTTAAGTCAGATTGTTTGGGAGAGTACTGTGTTTGAGTTAAATATAAGTAAAAATTGCTTGTTTGTTACATTCCGTTACTTAAAATTACAATATGTTATTTTTTTAAATTAATTTTTTTTTTTAAATTTCCTCCCGGTGGGCCCCTCACAGTAGGTTCAGCCAAGGGGTCTACAGATCCTAAATACGGCCCTGCTTGTATTATTATGGCGATGGGAATGGATGGTGATGAAGGGGCAATCAGAAGCATTTATGGACAACACAACACAAACCCCACGGATGATTATACAGGGTGTCCAAAAAGTTACGTAACCGAGACTTTGTACGACCAATGTTGACAGTACCTCATAGTTTCGAAAAAATTGTGTTTCATGAATGACATAATTAACCCCTTAAATCGTCTGTAATGCATAAAATTCTAAATATTTGTCGTTCTTTTATCAGTTTGATAATTACCCACAGTTTTCTAAACGACTCCACACCTGTATTCTATCCATGTTTATTTTTACTTCGTACAAAAACTTTTATGCACCTTAGTAAATTTTTTCCACATACTGAACGTTCATGTAGAGCATGATTTTATTGTTTACTGTTTAAAAAATATTCACATAGACAAAGTTAATACCCAATGTGAGTTTCATGTCTCCGTCACTTTTTGTACAAAAGTTACGTACGTTAAAATTCTCGTTTGCATGACTTTTTGGACACCCTGAACTGGCCGAGTCCAGACGCCAAATCCTCGTTAGCCTGCAAAATTGCAGTTACCGGGGTGCACTACGTTGAAGTGAGGTGGACTACACCCCGTACGCTTCTGATGTAGATTTTTGGTCGTGTATCCGTATATCTTGAGTATTTCAAGCTGTTGCGACCACGTGATTTCTGGAATACTCCAAAATTGGCTTCTCGAGGATGTCTCCCCACACGTTTGAAAATGAGATGTTTGAAGTAGTGTGTTCATATTTCTATTACGCATCAGTAAGTCAGTTAATTATTTTTCTGTGTATATGTGTGTGCAACAAAAAAACTAGTATTTTAGGATGCCAAAATAGCCCAGTAAAGTAAGGGAAGTAAATCGACCAATGTCAGAAAAAATTAGGGGAATTTTGGCAGGATGACCATGGTAAGAGATGTATTCCCACAGTCCACGCCTATCCCCCTTTTGTGCTCTCCCCTCCCCGCCCCTTGAAGGTCAAAATGGCACCCAATTGCTTTCGCTCTAATATCTGGCAAAATGATGCATCGTAGGACCTTGGAATTTCTTAAAATGGATTACTCATGTTGTCAGTTAAAATTTCTCGCATGTAAATGTTTTCCGTTTACAGATTTTTTTGTAGTGTGAATAATGGGGAAAAAATAAAATTTGAAAACGTTGGCTAATATTTTTAAACAAAGCAAATGTTTCAAACAAACGTTGCAGACAACATCTTAAGTTTTATAGAAATGTATACTGTTCATGCATTATTTTGCAAAATTAAGGTAATCGTCTATAGTGTACAGCAATTGACCAATTAATAAGCAGTCTATGTCAAAAAGAATAAGGAAAAGCTGATGTTTGGCAGGATATTGGACTACTGTAATATACATTCAAGCAAAAGTTCCGTCTTTCTTCCCCACCACCCCCAAATAACAAAATGACACCCACTTGCTTTCGACCGTATATCTTCGTAACCAAATGACGTAGGAATGTTTTTTTATTCACATTATTGTCTGAACGTTTTGTACTTTTCCAAAGAAGTGGAAACATTTTTTTCTTTTTTCACTATTTTTTGCTGGTTTATTATTTTAAAAATATCATTTTAAAGTTTTTGTAACTGCAGTTTCCTTCTAACTTAATTCTGCAACCGAAAATCAACTTTTACTTTCGTGCTAGGCTTGGCGCCTGGTCGCAGAAAACGTCGAACACAACATTGTAAGGGGCGGGAAGTAAAAAATACAAATACCTTTAATTGTTATTTTGCTTCGTTTCAGTAGTGACATTTTCAATACCTTCACAAGTACACGACTATCGTCATTTATGAAAAATTATAATGTAAGGTCACTCTATCGCAGACTAGCAGACACCTACTGAGAGAGCCAAGCAAAGCTACACAAAAGCTTGAGGGCAGTAGATATTTTGAAGAAGCTTCAGCTGGAGTCTAACTTCGACTCTCGCTAAGCGATCTTCCTGGACACGAAGGGCGGCGCCCCCAGGATTTCATATCTTGCCTTTCAGTCTTGTACTTTCTTACGGTTCACTGATATAACACATAGTACATCTGATCCATGTTTGTACGCTCGGATGGGTACCATAAAAAAAAGTAATTCAAAATGAAGGTCTGTGAATTGTCAAGGTCAGATACCAACTTTGGGAAATAATTTTCCGACTTTGATTGTTCCCATCCCGAACGTCCCAATTATAAAAATTTCCCTTCTCAATCCCGCCCTGATCAATTTTTTTTCCGTCCCGCACACCTCGAGTTACGACAGTCACCATGATTCTCTCTGGTGTAAACGTTCTCTCGTTATTTTGTTGGACATCGCAGTTAATTGCTGTAACTTATTGCCTGTAAATCACAGAAAACAATATTATTTGAAATAAAATATATCTACAATTTCACAATTCGAATTACACGAACTTTTTCCAGATATTGCCCCAGCCCCCCCCCCTCCCCCTTGGCTAGAACTTAGTTATTGCTGAACCTGCGTGAAGTATTACCTGTTCACGTTTATAGTAGTTCCTTCACATACTGGTCAGTACTGGTTCCAGTGCGAGACGAGTGCACTTGTTTTGTGACGGGAATTAACATATATACGGCGATTCAGATAGGATCCATGATATGATATTTTCATCACATCACCCTCCAATAAAAGAACCTGGTCAGAGTAGCATTCTCGGGAACGATAGAAGAGGGAGCACTCGAGAAAGGAAAAACGAACCGAAGTTAAAGGGGGCAAGGTACGCTTCAAGGATGCGTCAAACACAAATATAAGAGTCCACCCTAGTTTGTTGATTAAAACACACACAATACCAGTGTAGGCACCTAAAACAGGCTTCAAACGTATCAAATTATCCCTTGGATTAAACTTCAGTTAATCCTTACGTAAGCATAAAAATTGATAGATTAAATGAAGTTGTATTCTAACACTGATGTTCATGTCTTCAAACAGATATATATATATATATATATATATATATATATATATATATATATATATATATATATATATATATATATATTACTGAAAACCTTTTCCAGCATTTCAGGAACACTATTAATCCAAAATATAAAACAAGGGGGAAAATATGGCCATCTTGACAAAGCTAATATATTTTTACGTATTGGAATTAGATTTCAACTGTTCGTATGTTCCATAAGAACAATGAAAATAATATATTCTACGATTTTGGATTATACGATTCCACGAATATTGAGATTTTTCTTTACGATAACACCATAGTAAAAAAAAAAGTGTTGAACAAGACAAGAAATATTAATGTATTGTAAACTTAGCTGTAGTTCCAGTGTTTCTTAATTGCCACGAGTAACTGCCTCAAATCCAGTGTGCATTGCTAATGCGCCATACAACAGACAAAAGATGAACGTCACTATGTAAAAATGGGGGACTTGGCGGCGAATCTGTACTCGTAAATATGAAAATATGCTGAACACTTTTAATCGTGAATTTTTACGTAGTTATAACGTGATTTCCAGATAAAAGAATTGAGGAAAGATCTAGAATAGTTTATGTTGCATGTGGCAATTTATGAATTATAGTTTTCTGATCGAAATATATTTCACCTAGCAGACAAGGAAGTTGTCGTTAGTGTACTTGCGTTAAGGATGGAAGAACAGGGAAAATAATGCAAAGCACGCACTGTGCAAGAACTCGGCGCCGCCCCCTTCCCTTTTTCGCCAGCAATTAGTCTCAGGATTGCAGAAGGGAAAGTAGTACCCACTACTACCAACCAAACAATAAAACATTTAGAGTTGATTTTCATGTTAAGAACAAAATAATGAAACTACAAGCGGAAATATTTGGAATCCCTGAGTTGAAATTTTCAGTTTACTTATTGCATTGAACTGTGTATAAGTAGCACTTCTTGAAGTGTGAAGTTCCTACGCGTCCTTATCAAATTGAGTCTCCTTAAAAAAAGTATCGCTTAATCTGCAGGCATAATTGTTGTGTATAATCTTAGTTTGCGTCACAAAACAACGGCTCAGACAAATCTTTTAAGTAGGCTGTAAATACATGAACGGAGACCAGTGTTGTCACGATCCTAAAAAAAATAGTAACGAGGTAGGAGCTTCTGGGGGTACAGTTATATTTAATTCTCAGTACCATAGAAAAATGCAAATTAGGCTAAAAGAACATTTATTTATGTATTTTTGCATTTTTGTTGGCGCACCGATCGGCCGGGGATGCCCCTCCCCTCCCTATGGCGCGCTTACTGCTTCAGTGTTGACTACTTCAACATTGTGTATAGGGGAGGGAGGGAGATGGGGACGCACCAGTTATTCTGCCAATTCTAGTTGCATGGAGGGGAAAGGCCGTACAAAAATATTAGATTATCATTACAGCGAATTTTAATATAAAATGGCTAAAACAGACTCTCGGGGCATTTAGGCACTATAAAATCCTCACAGTATGTTAACTTTGTATGAATCGTGAACATCTAAAACTATTTTTTTTATTTTTTCGTAAAGGAATAAAGTAGACATTTGCTCCTAATTCCCGTGTCTACTGATAACACAGAGACAAATGGTATAATCGGATAATAGAATAGAATAGAATAGAATGGTCTTTATTTAAGCAGGCGTGTTTCAGCCTCATGGGCCGTTCTTACAACCAACCCTTGTCAAAGATACAATAAATGAATAAAAACAAAAAGAAAGAAAAAAAACACATAATGATCATGATAATACAATAAAGATAATATAAAGATTATACAATGATAAAATAATACATTGAATAGATTAGTATATATACTGTTGAGTAAAGATAAGTAATAAGTCTTCGGTAGTTCAATGTGTATGCCGGGGGGGGGGGGGTAGGTTAGGTATGCATTATATGATGTATAAGTGCAGGTGCAATTGTTAACATATGAAGGTTAATTAAGTTGTTGGGACAATAGTAAGTTCTTCAGATTTTTCTTAAAACTTTGATGGCAAATAATGTTAGTCAATGGTGCAGGCAGTTTGTTCCATTCCCTGATCCCTGTAACAATGATGGACTTGTTATATGTGGCGGTTTTATGTTTGGGGATTTTTAGATTGTGCTTGTTGCGGATATTATGTTCGGCTGATGTTCTATGAGAACAGATCTTATCGGATAAGTATTTTGGGGAGCCACTCTTAAGTATTTTGTGCATCAAGGTGAGTGTTAAGTATTTTCTTCTATTGTTAATGTTTAGCCAAGAAAGTTTCTTTAAATAGGGGGATACATGTTCCTTTCTGTTTAGGTTAAATATGAAACGTATACAACAATTCTGAATTTTTTGAAGTTTATAGTTTAAGCCCTGGGATATATTACTGTACACTGGAGCGCAATAGTCTAACGTGGATAGGACAAGTGATTGCATAAGACGATCTTTAACATTAGCGTCCAGAGCATGTTTTAAATGATAAGTTTCCCCATACAGTTTTTCACAATAAATTCGACTTGTGGCTCCCAATTTAAGTGTCTATCGAACACAATCCCCAAGTTTTTGCTTGTATCCACTTCGCATAGCGGTTAGTTATACCAGGACCGACAAAGTGCTTATGCTCATGCCAATTCGGGGCTGGATCTACAGTTTAAAGTGGAATCCGAACCTCTGTGCAATTTATCTGAGGATTTAACCCAGGACCTCTTGGTTACAAGACACAGCGTTCCAGTACGTCATCAGGGAGATCAAGTACAAAATATATATATTGTAACATATCCTGCAAGATGTAAAGACATGTCTGAATCTCGCCTCTTTTTACAACAGACTTCCTGCAACCGTTAAAAGCGAAGAAATATTGTAGTCAATTGGAATTGAGCAAAAACTGGGCGATATTGACTTTTGTGTAGACCGTTTAGTCGGGATGGCCCTACACTTTGTAGCTTAAATTATGAAATTATCATATATTGCCGATTTGTGGAAACTGATTGATTGAATTCAGACAGAATTTGAACCCTTATACAATATTGGGTTGTTCCTCTTGTATTTTTGTTTTACTTTTCTTCCTCTTTAGGCTAATCGCGACCATTAAGATTAATGATATGAGGAAATTGATGAAGGGGCACTCACAATGTGCCCACAATAGGACCGAATCTGTGACCGTCGTGCAAAGAATCTTTAATTATGTAGATTTTAGGTTTTTAAAATATTTTTCTTTGTATTTATCATGTTTATTTTTCTCTTTGTAGGTCACGTTTAATAAACGCAAGTTCGGCGTGATGAAGAAGGCATACGAACTAAGTGTCCTGTGCGACTGTGAAATAGCGTTAATTATATTTAGCAGCTCGAACAAACTTTATCAGTATGCTTCGACGGACATGGATAAGGTGCTACTTAAGTATACGGAATATAACGAGCCTCACGAATCGCTCACGAACAAAAACATTATTGAGGTAAGTCTCATAGTTTTTTACCATTTAGTGAAGTGTGCGCACGATGACAATGGTCCCTATTACTGGGGACAATATTAGCCATGCAATGTATGTATGTGTGTGAGAGAAAGAGGAAAGAGAGAATTTGTTCTCTAGCTTAATTGAGTTTGGTAAGATCAAGGTGTTATGATATACCTGACCAATGCATAACCTCGGACCCCTCTGTCGTCGTAAGGAAACGAGTTTCCCAAAGAAATGATTTGAAGGAAGCAAATAAGTCCGTTGGTGCAAGAACAGGGGAGGGAAGGCTGAATGGGACCGTATTTCGTAGCCACACTTGGTCGTCGCGTTTTTCCAACGCTAGATGTGCGAACCTGGACATTGTCTTCCATGCTCACTCTTTTGAATGATGTGCTACTTCCTCGCACATTTATCTGTGTAGCAGAAAACGAGATTCAGGGCTACAAATTTGTAAGTTTTAGTACAATCATATATATCATATTATACAGAAAAGATCATGTCTGCGATATGTGGAAGTAGACGAGGACGATTCATTATTGAACCACCATAGTATATGACCCAGGTGTCTGAATTATTGAATAAACTCGTTCCTCTTCTCCCCCCACTTTCCGGTTCAAACATCGCGATGCTTATTTTTCATTCAGATCCTAATATTCGTAGGTTGTCAGTAGGAAGATTAAAATAATACTGTGTAAATCTCTCTTTTTTAAACGTGACCGGTTATTATGTACGTTAAAATCATCAATATTTTCAATTCATCAATGTGTGAAGCGCTCTTTTGAACCCAGAGCATCAGGAATCAGCATGTTCGTTTGAGCAAATGCAAGTGTATCGTGGATACAAGAATTTGTGTGCCTTTTGGAAGGGTTGTCTCTCCACAAACACGCAAATTATAAATGTTAACAGCTCGGCAAAAATAGCAAGCCCTTTCTTACGAGAACCTATTTTGAATAAGGTTCCTACAATATAATAAGCGCGGTTATCTTTTATCCAAGGTCTTGCATATGCATACTGGACATCGCATGCAATTTGTCATATTTAACGTGCCTAGTTGCTTGCGTCATTGCGAAAGTGCGTGGCAAACGATGGAATCGAATTTTAACTGTTGCAACTGGATACTCCTTGATAAGATAACCCAGCCATGCAAATCGAGGGAATAAAAAGGGGGTGAGCGTGTTAGGGCAGTTCTTCACCAAAAATAGTCACAGGTAGCGCAAAATTAAACGTTGGTCGGGAACATGACCTCGTGCCCGTGCATAGATTTAGACTGGCCTTGGTATGTACGTACTCGCAAAAGCGTGAGAGATAAGGAATAAATAATGATCAGGTTGTATGTTCTCCACTTCACTGGAAGTGTCATGCCTGGAATCTATTGTCTCCCGCTTGCCTCCACGACATGGGGCGGGTTGCGTGTGCAGTCTCCACCTTGGCCTGTTCCGCGCCCGTCAATAGGAAATGTCACCCTTGCGAGGATAAGGAACAGAATGTGCCCGCCCACCTACCGCGACACTTGATTTGAGAATTGGCTTAGGCGGTACACATGTAGTAAACTTATTAGCAAGTTGACGAAAAGTCGTGCTGAACATAATACTAGTAGATTTTTCCTTCCGTTAGAACAGAAAATGTTATGTTTACTTTGTCCTGCTTACGGCATTATTATAATTTTTTTTTCAAGTTTTATTAAGTGCATTTTAGTCCCTTCTCCTAGGGATGGCATGGAGAAGAGAATGGGGCAGACTTGTTCAAAATCGATACTTTGGTATGATATTTGAAAAATTTGCTTAAATCAAATTTACTTTACTGCGCCACTTCTGCAAGACGTACCAAACGGATATCTATCTGATTACATATAAATGTCATACAGGGTGTCTCAAAAGTCATTATTTTGAATAATAATTGGATTTACGGAAAACAGGTTTAAGACATGAAAAATATATTGTCACACCAATGCCAAAAACACGAATGTGCATAGATTGACTTTTTCACCCAGTACAGTTTCTGACTACTTTTTTCTTGGAATAGAGTGTCCACAAAGAACCTTCGGCCATAACCCTTCGCGCATCTTCCGCATTTCGGCGCACTGGGAAGCCTGCTCCGCTCTGCCCCTCGCCTACCCGCGCGATTTTGCTTGTGGTCCCACTATAGGTTCCTATACTAGCTAATTAACAATCATAAGTAGGTACACATTTTACGGATGGCAACATTTATCCAAATGTAAAACCTGTTTTTCCCCCCAGGAAATTGATATTAAAATGTTTTTATCTCAAGTAAGATTTAGCAGATTCCTAGTTTTGGCGACGATATTTATTTCAAAATATATGCCGCAAAGAATGAGTTCTCCGTATGACGACGATCATTGTCTCTTGTAAAGTTGAAAGCGACAAGCCAAACGTTCACTTTCGGTGTGTCTCGTTCTTATCAAAAAAGGATTGTTCATTTCTCGTCTACCCAAGTGCTACAATTATGTCGATTGACCTTTTCTACATGTGTATAAGGCCGCTTCATCACTGAATAGAATTTTTGTTGATTAAATCAGCACTTCTTCCACGTTCACCATCAGTGATATAAGTAAAATGGAAAATTTAACAATTGCACAAAATTCAATACAAACCAATTAACCTCTTCATCACGCCGCCACAGTCAACGGCTGCTAAGAAGAATGTGTGGAGCTTTGGTTCACTATTCGTTTTGTACCTTCAAGGCGACTTTATTTTTGTTTTTGCACTCTAAAAAATCTACAATTGTGTTGCCACCAAAAGTGTTAATGCGAAATTGGATTTGTTTGGCACCATCATTGGTGTCTTGTTACACCATTCGCTGTCAAACCACACCAAGTACGGAGGTCTTTTAACACTCAATTAGGTGTTGTGTTACACTCATTTTGGTGGCGGCTCCGTTGCATATTTTTAGTGAGTACCTATCGTTGGAGATCTACAAAATGCAATGTTGCACCTGTCTCAAAGGAGGAAGCTTTACACCACCCTTCTTGTTAAATTACTGGCATGTTTGAGTGAGAGATGTTGCCGATCTGGCGGTATCATTGTGTTCGTCCCTTCATCCTTTTCCTAGTTTCTCGACCACCCTCATCGTTCCGATTAACCCAAATAGTAGAAAAGCGACGTAATATGAGTGAATTAGAAACAGAAAGTAAGGTATGTTGTACATCGTAGGAGGTGCAAGTAACCTTTGTTCTAACGCAGCCATTTGGATTTTTCTTACGACATTGGCTTTTCTAGTCACTTTTGGCTAACCGCGAGTTAATGTTGAGTAGGCAAAGGAAAGCTAAAAAACGTGGAAGCTGCACGCATTCATTTAAATTCATCCAGGGGTGTATGGGGTAATCCTTTCTCAAGACACCCGAATGTTAACCTTCCTTCCACGTAGTTCAACCTGGACTGCATTCTGCAGACTTGGGAGGCTCTGGCGTCCGGACTCACAGCTAGTATAATCCTCCCATGTTGTGTGTTCTGTATATGTTTGTGATTGTCCCTTCATCCATTTCATCTGATCACCATTAATCGTTATCTCTGTCAAAAGTGGCATAAATGCGAAGTAAAATGAAGCAATCAATAAATGAACAATAACTTCATCCATACCTTCCTTCAAATTTTAATATTCGGCACAGTGGCAGGTAAGCTTGAAATCTTCTGGGTTTTTTTTATGGCGTTTTGGTTACCATTGACGCACACTCCTCCAGAATGTGCAGGAGAACTAAAGGTTGCAGGGCGTCAGGTTGACGCATAGCCATGCAAGGCCATAGGTTGCGCTTTGGAAGAAACCTAGAATCCTCTGTCCATTATTTCCTTCCTTAATCCGTGGTATAATTGCAGAAATTTGAGCGCAGCAAGGGCGTACAAAGACAATCTTTTCCTCTAATGAAAACAACCGAAATTTGAGACGGGCTCCTCAAGCTTCAGTAATTGCAGACCGAGTCCAGATTAGACATCCGAGCTTCGCTTTCCGGCGATTACTTCTCCGAGAGGAAGAAAAGGAACTGAGCGATTGCGATACGTCATACTCGCGTGATGCTGCTGGTTTGACGCAAGAGCGTGGCCGGATAACAGAAGCAGCGTTGCTGGCCTCCTTGGCTTTGTGAAGAAGACGAGATTCTGTCGGGGAACACGCAAGCTTTGCAAGATGCTCGTTTTGGCTGGGATTCGAATCCAGTTGCCATTAACCGCCTCTGTTTTCGTCGTTTCCTAACCCCTCGTTCTTCCGTGTAATAATGGTTCGCCAGGAATAACAGTAGAAAGGAGACGAAGCCATGAACGTACAATGCAAACACGTACACCCAACGGCGAAAGAAACAGTAGACGAATTGTCCACCACCATTTTCATTCGGTCTGTATTGCACAATGTGATGACAATGAATTGAAATAATGACGTCAATAAGCAGAGAACAATGCCTGCTTCGAACCAACATAGTTTCATTCCTTAAAACAACATAGGATGTAGAATAGAAGAGTAATGAAAATAGTGGTGCACAATTTGCCTACCATTATCTTTGCCGTTGACTGTACAACTAGTATGGAAGAGACTGTTGCCAGGGACCACTATATCCTGAAAAGAGTTTCATTTTGGCATTTTGTTGACCTCACATGCACGAGAGTTCTGTCACTTTTATATCTTAACCCTGATACTATTTGCGAATAGTTCATGGCGAAATGTTTTTCCTGTTTTTTTTCTTCATAATTCTAGAAAATACGCGTTCTGCGTCCACCCCCCCCCCCCCCATGATGTCGTTACTGTGTTATCGTCGGAACATTGAAGTGAAACTTTCAACCCCATTGGTCACGACGTAATGCGCAATAAACTCTTATAATAAGAAATGTATATTTTATTGCGTCAAAACACTTCATCGAGTCGGATCGACTAATTCCTTGGCAAAGTGCAATGAAAAATATACTTGTTTAAAATAGAATAAACTCTATAATCCATGCACTTTGACATAAGAAATGATTTTGATTATGCCTACTGGGATAAAAATTCTATATTTCTGTAGTCAGTGTAATGGTCCGAAATCAAATTTTAGATTTTATCCGCAATAATAACATTATTTTATATTAAATATTATTTTATGTTGCCGAATTCGAACTTTTTTTTTAAGTAGGCATATATTATATCTAGTCCAGGGGGAAGCACCTGCAGTATTCCATGTGCTTTTTTTTAGGGGGGGCTTGTAGAGTCTTAACGTGACATTTCACCTTTTCGGTATTCCAGAAATTTATATAGTTTGAAAGAAGAGCTGTGTTACACGGGCAATGCGAATTAACAAGGAACAGTGGTCCTTAAAAAACGAACGAAGGAAGAAAGTAATAGGGTTTGCGGAGCGGTCATCGGCGTCTGGAAGGGGGACAGGGGAGGACTGCATCCCACTTGAAATTGAATGCTGGCTGAATGGCAAATGTCATATAACGTAATTCTAGCATCAACAGACTTTATTTACATTATTACAGTTATAATGTGTCACCTTCGCACGTGCCACTAGTGGTATGCGTACCGTCGCGACCTCTGGTAGGCAGGCGGTCATAATTGTGAATCTGGCACTACTGGCAACGCTGTGGTGGCGTTATCTGTTCCGAGATTGAGGGGTAGGTGGTAGTCCGCGTCGAAGTGGTCGGAAATTACAACAGCGGAGGGAGATTACCTTTCTCCGCAGTGACGTAAGGTAGGAAGCTCGGTCGATGTTGGCCTTCCCACGCCCGGCGCTCGCATCGCCTCACCTGACAACGAGCAGTGACATCAAACTGACTTGCGAGAGCGGGCGACCTTTTAGGCTTTTGTAACCCTCCGCTTGTTTCCCTGCGAACTCCTACGTGGTGACTTTGTGGCACGGATTTGTGTGTGGACGCGCGGAAACGCATTCCGCAGACGCTCGCGTCGCCCGCGATTGACCGGTGAAGCGAGTTGCGTGGGAATAAGGCGCGAGGGTCGAGGGGGAGGATTTTCAAACTTTGACACCTGAAGTAACGGACGCTTGATTTCATAAACCCGCCCCTTTTTTGTGATGTGGGAGAAAATGGAGAGTTAACGTGAAAGCCTGCAAACCTCCTTTCACTCAGCGGGCATTTTGCTTTCGTCTTCCTATGTGATAAATTTTAAAATGTTGCCTTGATGTTGAAATTAGCATGGACGTATTTAGGGGGCAGGGTGTCCGTAGCCCCAGATGGACTTAGAAAGTACCAAAATTACATAATGAAAATATACTTGTTTAGTATTTCTTGTATAATCGAGGGTTATAAATTTCCTCTGAACTTATTGGAAGGCAAGGATTATATTGGGATGATACGACTTTGAAGGACAATACCAACGATTTTGCTTGCACACTACTATTTATGAAAGTATGCATAAAATATTATTAAGGAAGTTTACTTTTCGCCATTTGGATCTAACGTCCTTTTTTGTTATTCAATAAATATTCGATTCTTCATCAATTTGACATTAATTTATTTGCCAGGGCATTTGTTTTTGTACAAATTATGCCAATTTTAACTAAGGGTAAACTAGAGTATGTGGAGGAGAAGGTCTAAATATGAGCGAAGGTTTAAATATGGGTTTTGGAGTTATCAGTGCTCTCTGGTACTGCAGCCTGGCAGAGTCTATGGGAACTGGTTATCTGTCAAGGACAAAGTTTGCGGCGCCAATTGACAAGAGAAAGTGGTGGTTAGTTTCGGCCTTGGGCGCTGTTAAAGAATTGCGAACTCCGAAACTTTTTGCAGGTTTGTTTGAACCCAGCGTTTTCTGAATTCTCATCTGCTTTGTATAGGTTATGATATTAGCGGTACATAAAACAAATGTGGGCTTTTATAATTACATGATTTGTTTGTGAAATATGTACCACAGAGTGCGAAAATAAATTGAAGAAGAAAAATAGCGTGATGGTCTAAATATGGGCTATGACATGAGGTCTAATGTTGTGATCACATTTTCAAAAAATATTTGGATGTTTTTCTTAATTTCGATTTTTCCCATTCTGCGTGATTTTCAAAACAAAAGATTATTCATAAATATGAATTGTATAATGTTTTAGCGATAGTTGACTTTTTTTATTTTAATTGTTTTTTTGTGATATTGCCACTAGTAGCCCATATTTAGACCACAATTTTGAAATACATCATTTTACCATTTTTTGGAAATTGCTTTTTTTAAAAGAAAAAAGTGGAGATCTTCTATACTTTAGCATGCTATTACATTTAAGTATATATTTCATAGATATGCATTTTAAAGGCAGGTGCTTGATCTATTAATTTTTTTCCTCTGGAAATGACAACATAAAAGGGGGGGGGGCATATTTAGACCTTTTCCTCTACTGATTGATTGATTTGCTTTATTTTACTTCGTCGCTTTTTGTGCCACTTTTGGCTAATTTGCGAAGATGGCCATGAATAATGATATGATGAAATTGATGAATGGACACTCAGAAACACCCATGCCCAAGCCAGGATTTGAACCCAGGACTCCTGGCATTGTAGCATGATGTGCTAACCACTCTAGAATATGTACTGTTACATCTCTGTTCTTATACCATCTTTTTACATATTCATGTAATAATAATATATTAATAAACATATTTTATTTATTTAATATAATTATTTTAATTTAAACATTATTATTTCCTGAGACACTTGGTTCGGACCCTTTCCCCAAAATATACTTCTAGATACATGCTTGGACATAAACCGTCAGTGCATGCCTAGGATTTTCGAAAAGGGGGGGGGGGTGTTTGCGTATACTTTTTAGTCAGTCCTCATGGCCATCTTTTCCTGCCTCTGGCTTTTTTTTTTTAAGAATACTGAGCCAAAGAAGGAATATGACTCTCCCCTTGGGCACACCACTGTAAGCTATGCTAGGATCTTTGAACTCTAGGAAAACTAATGGGGATTCGACACCATAATTTATATTCAGGGTTATTAAGATTATTGCTGGGGTTTCAATATATTTTTTCTGAGCAGATCATAAAACATTTGGCATTTATAACCACACCAGTTGATGTTGACACCCGTAAAGTTTCCTTTCATAATAGGCACTGTCCTATAGTTACACATTTGGCTGCTAGGAGGCAGGTTTTACAAAATGGCAGGTCAGGACTCTGATAAGATGTTTTTTGTGCTTGAGTTTCATCGTAGTCAGTTACCATTGACCAACACACTTCTCTGAAAGTCTACTTTCTATTGTGATACTCAAGCATGTATCACTGGCGAATGGAATTTGTCAGTGGTCAATTGTAACTGACTGACTGACACTAATATGCTGCATGTATCACTTGGCTGTACTTTTGGTCCATATCATGTTTTATGCTTTGGCATTAAAGAAGGTTTCATAATTTTGTCCAGAAGCATTTCCACAGTAGAAGGCTATCCCCTTGCCTTCATGAATTGCATAGTCTGTCCATAATATCCTAAAGACAGTGGCAGTCGCTCCCCCCCCCCCCCCTCTTGGCCACTTTTGCCTCCGCACTATGCTTAACCTTATCTACCAAGGGAAAGTAAACTGTCCTTGCCCCCCCTTAGTTTTGGAACCCAATCACCCCCACTGCCTAAAAATGTTATTTTCTGACAGAAAGAAAAGTAAATGTCAGTAGCAACCATGACTTTGTCCCATGTGGTTGCATACAAACTGGATTATAGATGATGTTTTGAGGAGTCTTAACTATGAAGAAAAAATATCATCTCCTTGTTTTTGTCAGTAGAAGTCTATGCATGTTAATGGCACCAACACAGAAGTTAATCCTTATCAAGGACTTATTTAGGGGGGTCCAGGGGGTCCGGACCCCCCCCGAAAGGGTTACCAAGTACTTAAATTCAATAATGAAAATATTCTCGTTTAGAATTTGTTGTATAATCGATGGTAATTAATTTCCTCTGAGCAAGGCAAGGATTATACTGAGATCATACTGCTTTGAAGCACAGCAAGTACATATTTAGGGGGTCCGGACTCCCCCCCTCTCACCCGAAAGACATATCAAGTACTAAAGGTAAATAATGAAAATATGCTAGTTCAGCATTTGTTGTATAATCGATGGTTATTAATTTCCTATGAACGTATTGAAAGTCAAGGATTATATTGGGATCATACAGCTTTGAATGACATTACAATGATTTATACACACTACTACTCATAATAATGTGCATAAAATATTAATCAGAAACTTTTACTTTTCTCAGACTGCATCTAACATTGTTTTTGTTATTCCATAAATATTCAATTCTTCATGTATTTAGCATTAATTTCATTGCCAGAGCACTTGTTTTTATATAAATTATTCCGATCTTAACTACAGGTAAGCTACATAATGAATATGCACTGTTATATCTTTGTTCTTATACAGTCTCTTTACTTATTCATGTAATAATAATACGATATTAATTTATATGTTGTAATTAGTATTAATTTGATTTAATGCAATTATTTAAATTAAAACATTATAATTATAATTATTATTGAGACACTTGCTTCGGACCCCCCCCCCAGAAACGGATTTCTAAATATGTGCCTGGTCCTTATGTAATAATAATAATAATAATATGTATTTACTTCCTTGTATAATAACAATATTGTGATGCTTCCTCATCTTTCACAAAATAGCAGGTTTGTTTGGCAACACAGAATTGTTATTTTTTACAAGTAAGTTAAAGGTATTTACTAAAATCATATTTCCTTATCATGCAATCTGTGAAATTTAGCAGTGCCATTAAGTTATTTTCAATGGTATACTTAATATATTAAAAATGTGCTTGTTCATGCTTATGAAAATATTTTGCCATTAACCCTCTGTTAGGCATGTCATTTTCTGTAATATGCATAGGCACAAGGTGTACACCTGTCCCTCAACCCTTTAATATCTTTAAGGTATGAAATACATCATGAATACTGATCATGCCTACAAAATGTTATTTCTCTCTCTTTCTTCTACGATCAGCTGCAATTTATTTCTGCTCTTTCAAAGTGACTGTAATATTATAAAATTAATGCCAATTGCATGCTTGCTGTACAGTTATTCCCCACGTGCCTAAATACGTAACAATTGAAGCAGTGCCATGTTCACTTTCAGTCATGGAGTCTCTTTGATGTTCACTTTTGGCACTAATGCATAGCTACATGTCCTCCCCTTCCTCACTAACCTACTTCAACATAACATCGGAATCTGCAGCATGCTCTGACTTTCTGTGCATTAATATTTTCTTGTTACATATTTGGGCATGTGGGGAACAACTGTACACCAAGCATGCAACTGATGTTAGCATTGTAATATTACATGGCTTAGAAGTGCAGAAGAACTGCTCAGTTGTGCTTAGACCATAGAAAGAACGTTGAGCTACACAAAGCACTCAGGTCCAGTGTAGTTCACAGTGTTGCAATCTCGCAATTAATATCAATGGGTTAAACCTGTACTCTCATGTTCATAACAGAGGGTTAGTCAAGAGAGAATTATGAATGGTGTAAAATTTGCAAGTGCTGGAAATTAAAGTTACATTATGCATCATTTTACAGGCTTTGAACAAGAAGGAACATAAAAACGGCACTTGTAGCCCTGAAAGTCCCGAGCCCGATACAGAGTATAGTCTTACGCCAAGGACTGAGGCAAAATACAGCAAGATAGATGAAGAATTCCAAATGATGATGCAGCGTAATCAGTTGAACGGAAGTAGAGTAAGTACTTTTTTAATAGAAGTGATACATGAATTATAGACTTTCATGAAGAAAAGCTATCTAAAATAAGCACAATACAAAAAATTCATATATTTCATTATCAGGAACAACTCAACAGTTCCATGCATACGACTGGCTGAGCTGAATTTTGGGATGAATGTAACAAAGATTCATATGTAATAGTTTGTTATCTACAGCCCTTTACTAGTGAAGGGTAAAAACATAAAGGCAAGATTTCCATAAAACCTGCTTATTAATGTTTGAATTCTATCTTGCGTCTACAGCATGCATTTTCAAATTGTTAGTCATGTAGACATGTAGAAATTTTAGCACCAAATGCAGGCTTGACCAGGACTCAACTCCTGGTCAAACCTGCATTTGACATCTCCTGTATGTGCTAAATAATTATACATCTTTTGATTTGGAAAGTTCCATATCCTCAAGCTGTTTGTCTCCATGATGTGCATGTGGTGTACAAGTGGGTATAAGCACTGACGCAGTTGCTGGGAACGCACATATAACATTCCATTGTATAGTTGGCATTTAGCAGGAAGACCAGAGGTCTGCGAAATTGGAATAAAAAGTGAGATTTTCAGTACAGAACAAGTCTACACTCAGGTACTAGCGAGAAAGAGTGTGATATAGAGTCAACTGCGAGTTGGGTACACCTAGATGACTGGCATCTGAGGTCATCATGGCATGCTCACCATCTAGTTGCTGCTCCCATAACTGCAGCCTGAGGAGTAGTGGCAGCATCTGTAAGCATGTGTAGTGATTGTTCATGATGTGGCTACTCAACCTTCTAAACTCAAGTCCTTGTCTGAGCATGTGAAAAATGGTGATCATTTAGCAATGCCCTTATTGTTGTGATTTATCAAAGGAGCAGACAAGTGATACAAAGAAAGAAAGGTACAATACTATCTGTGTTAATTCTGTTTTAAAAGAACTAATAGTTGTTAAATTTCATTGCTAAAAATAATTAAATGTACTCTGAAATGTGAAGAGGTGATATGACTTAATATTAGCTATCTGTGTATTCTTTTCTAACTGTCTGCTTTGGAATGACCTCGCTTCCACTTACGAGGTGAGTAGGAAGTGACAAGTTGCTTGGTTTTGTATCAAATTGTGTGCTTCATTTATAATTATTATAATCATTGTAAAATAATAACACACGACAATGAAATTGATAAAGAATTGTTTTTTTCAGGTTGCAATGAACCAGGCTAACTATAGCTTGCCTGTCAGTGTGCCAGTCAACAGTAGTTATGGTGATACATCAGCATTAATGCAATCCAGTCCACAGATGCCGCATACCAGCGTAAGCCCACGTCCATCGTCCTCAGAAACAGATGCAGGTTAGTTTCTACACTAGTTGATTAGTTTAAGTAAATCGAATACAGTGGATCCCCTATTTTTTTTGTTCCCACAATATACATTCAATCCTGATGGTCCCAATGCAGCAATATCCTATAAAGTTTTCCTCGATTTTACATTTTCCCATATTTTAAGTTTTTTCAACTTTGTTTCCTGAAAAATGTAAGATCAAGGAGGTTCTACTATATGTTTGTGTTGGCTGCTGTAAAGAGAAAAATGTAGTATTGATTTCTTTCCTTATAGATTGGTAATATAAAGATCATGTCTACAAAGTTTAATAAAAGCAATTTTTGTTTGTTAGTAGTTTTTGGTATGTAGTTCATTGTAGTCTCAACTTTCTTCAGATAGTTTGAAATGTTAGTCAGAATTTTATACACGTGAGAAAAAAAACAGGAAAAGCAGATGAAATTGTATCCCCCCACATACTCTCATGTTATGTCACAATAGTTTCATATTAAGAAATCTTAAGACAATATGGGTTTTCTGTTTCCAGAAATTTCCCGAGTTCCAAATGGTACAGTGGTGTTATTATGATGTGGTGTGGTGTATTGCAGTGGGTTTTCATTTTCTTTTTTTTTAAAAAAAAAGATTGTCTGGATATGTGTATTGTGAAATAAGTGGTTAAATAAGGGCAATTTGTTCAGGCAATTTTTTAAAATCATTTTCATGGTATGCTTAGGTCATCTTTTAGTTCATTTTGAGCATTTTTAATAGTTTTGGGGAATGCAGTACAGTTTTGATTATATTTTGAGATTTTTCTTTTATGAAGTGAATTTTTCATTATTGAATATTTCTGCTTGTTAAAGCTTGTCCACAATAAGCAAACAACATTTTCAGGAAATAATGTAGATCTATAGCAATACCTCCTACCCATATTTATCAAGTTTATCTTTCTTGAAAATCTTTCTTTTGCTGACTATGATTTAAATAGTTGTTTCATAGGAAGTAGATAGGAGCTTCTTCATGTACAATCTTCACTAGCAGGCAATAGATGATCGTTTTTATTTGAGAATGTCTGCCAAGTGTTATTGTTAATTTATTTCAGATTTATTGTGAAAAGCCACTGCAGTTTGGGCTTCTAATAACAATATAGGGTAAAATTATTTTTTGTAAAATGATTTTAAATTGTACTAGGTGCGTTCAATAAAAAAACCGGAAAAGTAGTATAAAAAATCTAAAATACGACTTTGATTGTTATATGTTTGTTATTTTGTGAAGGCATCTGTAAGCTATTCATAGCTGGAACTGGCACGCCTGCCTCGCGCACGTGACACTGGGAAACAGTTACACAAGATGGCAGCACCCTTACAGGCATATTACTGTCAGTGAAATTGCTTCCCAGATGGAAATAAGTGTAGCATCAGCCACCATATCAGTCATGACATACTGAGGTTCAGGAAAGTGTGTGCGAGGTGGGTTCCGAAACGTTTGACACCGGAAATGATGGAGAGATGTGTTGATGTTTGCAGGGAGTTTTTGCGCCGTTCTGAAGCTGACGGTGAGGTATTTCTTCATCATATTGTCACTGGAGATGAAAGTTGGGTTCATTTCTATGAACCAGAACGTAAGAGGACAACAATGGAATGGCGACATCCTTCGTCTCCCAGACCCAAGAAGGTGCATGCTCAACGGACTGCCGGAAAGGTCATGTTAACTTTGTTTTGTGACCACAAGGGGCCAATTCTTGAACATTGCATGCCCAGAGGTCATAATGTAAACAGTACCACATACTCCAACCTTTTGCGCAAGAAACTGAAACCAGCCATTCTGCAGAGACGATGTAGTCTGGTGTCCACTGTTATGCTTTTGCTCCATGACAATGCGATGTCACATTGTCTACCATCGAGGACCTGAAGGAGTGCTTACCCCACCCTTCATATTCGCCTGACCTCGCACCTTCTGATTTCCACATCTTTGGCACACCGAAAGATGGACTAAGTGGATCGAGGTTCTGGAATGACGACAAAGTCCAGTCAGCAGTGTATGAGTAGTTACGCACGCATCCAAAATATTTTTTACCTGTGAAGTCAGTGCCCTGGCGTAGGTGCATTGAACTAGGGGGGACTATGTCGAAACATAGTACTGTAGTTATTTTGGTGATTGTAATAAATATTTGTTACAACATATTTCCAGTTATATATTGAATGAGCCTTGTATATGTTTGCCAGTTCTGCATTATTCTGAGTGTTCTTAACAGAGAGCATTAACCTCCCTTCCTGAATGTGTTACAGTAAATTTATACATTTTACACTGTCATCCATTACATTAATAAAAACCCATGCTACAACAGCCTGTTAGGCCAGGACCTACCTATCGATTGCCAGCATCTCTCCCACAAAATTATAAAGAGAGGTTCTTATTATTACATAATATGTACTATATTAAATTAAACATGAAGAACCCCCAGTCTTTGTTGTAGGTTACCATGACTGGTCATCCATTAAATTGCTCTCCAAATGTAACTCATTACGTACTAAGAATACAATAATAGGGGAATGATTTTCTTTTTTAAAAAAAATAATTTGATAATTTTTTACTATTTTTAGGTTATAAATGCATTTTTTAGCCATTTTTAGGTCGTTAAATGCGTTGCCGTACTTACAATACACTCATACAATGTCTGTGGCACACACTGTAAGCAGTGAAACTAAAATGAAATGATAAGATAAAAATAACACACACTTCGTACTTCACATACATTTGATGTAACACCCTGAATAAAAATAGAAGTTTATTTGTGGGAGTTTTATTAGTGTTATTATTTTTTATCTGGAATTGTGGGCCTGTAAAACTTATTTTTGCCACTGTGCATAATGTCAATGCATTTTATGTTCTTCATTCTTTCCTTTTAATATTTATGCAATAAATAGTTGAACACAATACAGTATACATTAGTATTGTATGTATTAGGAGGTGTAAATGAAGTAGAAAGTAAAAATTTAGGACATAAAGAAGCTTGAAGTAAAAATTTCAGCATGTTTCATAAGTGGTGGTTTCATTTTTAGGTGGTATGTTGGAAATGAGCAATGGATACCCAAGCTCATCATCACCGTTGCAAAGCTCCACGTCACCTGGACCAAGTCCAGGCCTCTCAGGGAAGCTGCAACATGTGAAACAAACTTCCCCAGGTCGATCCAATTTGCGTGTCGTCATACCAACCCCACAGGGTTCCAGTTTATCATCTGGTGATGAAGTAAGCGAAAAGCACTCGTATCAGGTAAGCTGCCAGAAATTTTTGTTTGATGTAGGGGGAGCAGGACATGGATAAAACTTAAATAGTACAAATAATAATTATAATCATTGTCAGGTATAGACGAAACTAAAAATAATTCAGGCACCAGCCTCTTTTCTCGAATACGGGCTGAGAAAGCCATGAATCCAACCAAGAGAAAGCTATACATTTTGAAATGTGATTAAAAGTAATTAATTCTTGCGCCGGAGTGGCCTTCCTAATGAAAGCTCTACCACTAACATCACTAATAACTATACAATAAATTGTAATGCACTCTACTACCATATTGCTGCAGATTTTAAAATTAGGTTAGCAATGAATCAAAGATTTATAATGGCATGTTTATTAATCTGATTTAATTATGCATGTGATACAGAAAAACACAAACATAAAAAGACATATGGTGTGCTCACTATAAAAAAAGAAACGCAATGGAAATTTCTGTAAGCAAACTTGAAGTATTGAAAGAAAGAAAATTGAATTTAAAATTACAGGAACCAGGTGAAAGTTTTCAGGCATTGTGGGAACTGTACACATTGTATTTCTCTACCCCTGATCATTGATGTGGTTGTTACTATATAACTAAATATAATTATAAAGAAATATAAATAAGCCAGTTTTATTTCGAAAGTCAAGTAAAACTACACCTAAAAAGACCAATGTCCAAAACCTCCACTTAAGAAAAAAGGGAATGTGTGCACTGTTGATGAACAATGTTTGCTCATATACCTTACAGAAAAATTTACTGGACTTGTCCCTATTCTAACAAATAATTATTATGTGTAATTATAAATGTTATAGTGTTTCTTTGACAGTTTTCATAAATATTAAAATAAGTCTCCATGCTTGTTTTTATTATATAATTTAATTTTTGGGTGTATTGGAGTATTGTAGTGTTTTTTCATTACATCATTTTCCACTATATTTTTTTCATATCATTTTTAAGGATTTGTTTCCTTTCTAGTTTTTTCTTTTATTTTTGTGACATTTTTGTGTTGTATGAATGGCCCATGCAGCCAAACTTACCCGTTAAATAAAAAATAACTTTCTATTCTATTTTTATAACATTGTTTTACTGTAAACATTACAGTTTTTTATACAAGAGAGAGTAGGCTGAAGGAGGATTAGGTGTCGGAGAAAATGAGTTGAACATATCGCCTGCTCAGTGCTCTTTTGTCATATCTCAACTTTTTGTCTTTATCCTTTTGTTTTACTTTGCATTTCTGCCACTTTTGGCTAATTGCGAAGATGAGGATGAGTGATGATATGATGAAATTGATTAAGGGACACTCGCCGTATTCGAACATCGGACCACTGCCATCAAACTTTTTGTCATGAGTTGTTGACGTGTTCCATACATGTTAATGTGTCACGTTCCAAAATGAGGATTCTGATGTCAAGTGGTGTGAATTATCAACAATAATGAAATGTTTACGTAAATCTTGTAGTGTATTCAGAGTTCACTTAATGCCGAACTTCCTGAAAAGTTAGTACAGATGGACATATGACAACACAGTTTTCAACTGGCTATATGCTAGCAGATTCTATAATATGATGACCACTATTGTGTATGTAATGGAGAAAATAATAAAAATGAAAACACTCATAATATCTTACATTTGGCATATAATAGTGTGCAAGTATCTCTTTTATATCAGTTTTCATAGATTATCTGGCATGAAAATTCCTGCAGGAAAGCATTCATTGCTTTAAAGAACATTGTGACACATGCATACCTTCCTCAGAAGGAGATTTCTAATACACACAGGGCATAAGTTCTTCTTGAGATTGTGGTAACTTCTGCTTTAAAGTTATTAGTGGCTATTTCACTGACAAACAGGGACATATCATCACATGAGAACCAGACGAATGTAGCCGGACCCTGTGGCCGAGTGGTTAGCACATTGCGCTGCAATGCCAAGGGTCCCGGGGTTCGAATCCAGCTCGGACTTGGTTGTTTGTGAATGTCCATTCATCAATTTCATCATTTCATCACTCATTCCCATCTTCACAAATTAGCCAAGAGGCACAAAACACGAAGTAAAATAAACTAAATCAATTAACCAACCAGACGAATGTAACTCCAAAAATGCGGTTTTCGGTTTTGTTTAACATATCTCCTCTCAAGAACTCTATTTGGAGTTAATTCGAAGTATCTCGTATCCTTATCTAATTTTTAGCAGTAAGGTGGAGTCACAAATCTCCAATTTACAGACTCATTTTTGGAGAGTCAGACATATTTGTAAGAATACATTATTTCCTCTCTCCTGTAAATTTTATAAATTGCAGTTACGTCCATCTGGTTCTCACATTAGTTACGCATATTTTTATTACATGGGTCTTGCACTGCTGTGTATTGTATGTTATAAGTTATGTAAGGAAACAGATTTTTATAACTTGTTTCTCGGATATGTGTTTTCAGCCAACTCGGACGTCTGCTTTAAACACACCAGTTGTGGCACTCCAAACGCCATCCATTCCAGGCATGGCTGGTTATCCATCCTCATTAAGCTCCTTTGGTGCACAAGACTTTTCTGTAAGCACGGATTTGAGTTTAACCAATCTAAGTACACTCCACAGTTGGAGTTCTCCAGGACCATTAGCAGCCACTCTCAGCCATACAAGGTATGTGTTTTGATTACTCTCTGAATGAGAGTATTATGCTGTATAAATCTTTCTGTTTTGGTCTCAGTTCTTTTGATAGGAAATTAGTTGTAGGTAATATTTGTTATTACTTCCTAAGCAGGTTATAATGATATATATAAGGCAAGATTTGTTTGTTTTACTTCATGTGTTTCTATTTTTGGCATTTAGAACATGCGTGTGTACCTGCCTTTATCCTCTGCTATGACATTTTTTGTCAATATTATATACTATATTACATGTTCTCCAATCGAACTAATTTTCAGATTATTATGATAGAACAGATAGTCCCTTTCCCCATCTAAATAAATTATCCTTATCCCCTCCTTGACTAAGTGCATTGAGTGACCCATGAACTTGTTACCAAGAGTTCCAGGTTTGTGTTCCACTCATGAGGTGTACACTCATCAGTTTCTTGTAATCATCATTTATTCACGTTAGTATTAGCAGAACAAGGCAGAAAATAAAAAAAAATGTAAATATAGTAGTGTTAGGTTAAATTACATGAATTCAATTAGATGATAATGCATAGGGGCATGCATATTTCGTTTTTGACGAAAAAACGAAATTTGAAAAAACTCATTGTAGTGTTAATTTTTCATGTTTTTGAAAGGTGTGAGATGCATTTTGTGACCATGTTTTGTCACGAAATAATGCGAAATGAACTGCAAAAAGCGAAATTAACTCTTAAACACGAAATTTACCATTTATATACCGACGCGACACTTTCTGAAGTCTGAAGTATCCTGTGAGTTATGCAATTCCCGGAAAATTGATTAATTCTGCTGTTAATATTGGAGAAGCAAAAATGGACTCCTTTACACAGAAATAAACTTAATACTCTTATAACTACATAAATGTGCTATTAGAAGTGAAATGTTAATTCTGTGGAATAAGTGTAGTTTTTAAATCAAATTTAGGATTATATTCACAATTTTAAAACCAAAATGTCTTTTTATATACCACTTTTCATCCAATTTTTCACCGCTATAACACCGATATTTCATTTTATTTACCGCTTTTGAACCCGAAATTGAGTCTGTTTTTGTACCGAAATTTTGCTTTTTTATTTACCAAAAATATGTGCCTCTAATAATGCATTATCTGGAGCACTTGATGCAAGAAGATAATTTCATTGTTTTTTGTAGTTATGGCTAGAGCCATGCATATTTCTTTTTTGACGAAAACATGAATTGTGAAACAACACACTGTAATGTTAAATTTTCATGTTTCTGAAAGGTGTGAGTTAATTTTCCCACCTTGTTTTGACACAAAATAATGCGAAATGATCTGCAAAATGCGAAATAGACTCTTAAACATGAAATTTAGAGTTTATTTACTGACGCGACACTTTCAGAAGTCAGAATTATCCTGAGAGTTATGCAATTCATGGAAAATTGTTTAATTCTGCTGTAAATATTTAAGAAGCAAAAATGGAACCCTTTATACAGGAATGAACTTAATATTCTGGTAACGACATAAATGTGCTATTAGAAGGGATACGTCTATTTTATGTAGTAAGTGCAGGTTTTAAATCATTTGGGATTATATTCACATTTTAAAAACCAAAATATCATTTTATATACTGCTTTTTCACCGCTATAACAGCGAAATTTTATTTTATTTGCCGCTTTTGAACCCGAAATTGACTCTGTTTTTGTACCAAAATGTTGCTTTTTTATTTACCAAAAATATGTGCCTCTAGTTATGGCGCACATTTTGACAACCCTCATATTCTCGAGATCATAACAGACAGTTGAAGTCTCTTATCCTCTGAATGTAATGTGAATTTGTACCTTTTTACATCATCATTTGGTTGCAAAAATAAAAAATGATGATAAAGAAACCAACACGTACCTTATATACCTACCTTGATGGATATATTAACATTTTTCTTTCTTTCTTGGTAGACCTTAGTTTTCATTTACGTCAGTTAGGGCTGAGCCGATACAGCTATGAACTGATACCCATACTTACAGATTACCACTGATACCGTTACTTGAAAATTGTAATAATTAAAAGTTGTTCAAAATACTCATTAATATTAGGATGATTCCACTCCAGTTGTGTTTCAAAATATTCAAGAATTACAACAGAATATTAAAATTCCTGTGAATTTTGCATAATTTCCAGGATGATTAGACTCCATGAAAATGTTCCTAGGAACATTCCCACGAAAGATCAAAATGCCAGAAAAGTATCAGCTGGTATCAGTAAATAAAGTCCAACCTGCACCTTCAGATACTGATACCATGGAAGGGTATTAAAGCAGGTTTAAAACTATGAGATTAGTGAAAGAAGTGACTTACTCCTGACTCGATCTCTTGGAAAATGAAAATATGAGATGGTATTGTAGTAAGTTGCTCTAGTCAAGTATCTACTTCAATGGCATAGTCTACATCCAGGCTTGCCTGTTCTTATGTATTTAATAGTTATGTACCAATATGAAATTATAATCAATACCAATTTGTTGTGAAATTGCTAATGTTCCTGGAAGAACATATGCAAGTAGCGAATTGCTATGGGTGTTGCCTTTGAAAAATGAACTGCATATTTCAATTCATTTTCCAAAACTGGAGCTTATGAATAGTACCTTTAAATTCAAATTTAAAAAAAGATAGAAATATTGGATCAGTAAAATTATGTGTAATTTTTCTGATGCACTCGCACAACAATATGCTTTTTTTATAAGCTGTCAACTTTCAAAGGGGCCTGAGAGGATTCAGAAATGGGAACATCTATATCAGATACGTGATGGGTTTTAGGTAAAGGCATATTTTTTGAGCATCTTGTTGATTTTAAACTTGAAATATCTTGAACAGTACCAACTAGGACATATAAGAAGTGTGTGAGAACAATGATGTCTTATTTTTTTTTATATCGAACTGCCAACACTTTTTGCAAACTGCCAAAATTAAGTCACTGCACATCCAGTGTCTTCTATATTCTTTACTTGTTTATTGTAATGTAACAAAACTAAAATAAGTTCTGATGACCTCCCCGTTGTTAACCCACTAAACCTATCCTACAATGGACTATATTTCAAAGTTTTTGCCACTCCCGCTCTTATGTGTTTTTGTATGTATAAAGATTTTAAATTTTTTTAAAAAGTCAACTTTGTGGTATAAGAATCATTCAAAATGCAATTGTACTTCTAAGCCAGAAGAAGTGTGTAATGTCTTACTGGAAACTGACTTGTGACATATTTCCTCCCTTTTTTTTCAGTGGGTTGCCTCACTTAGCTGTGTCAAGTAGTACCCCACCGCCCTCTACATCACCACTGCCAATAAAAATTAAAAGTGAGCCAATTTCTCCACCCAGAGATGGAAATAACCAGTTGCCGCGACCAAATTCTACAGGGCACTTAACTCCGACACCAGGTAGGTGAGGCTCTGAACAGTTTGATAAGTTTGCTGAGTGGTGCTTGTGATAACTATTATAAAGCAATTTAAGTAGACACTATCAGTAAAAGCAAATGTGTATATTGTAAATATTTCCGGTATGCCTTCTTGATAGAACTGAAAATCTACTTTCTTGAGAAGAAATAATGCAAAATGTTACAAGAAAACTTTGGTAAATTTCTTATATTGGACAAACGGCTGAAATTTGTTAGTTCATTTAATTTGAATATTCATACTTACGTGTTTTGCATTGAGAAACATTGTTGAAGGTGGCATTTCGCTTATTTCACGGAAATAAGCTCTATTTGCGACATATCGAGTAAGTTTTCTTCGTTTCTTTTTGCCTTCAGTAACAAACAAAATGGCGGTCACAGTTTCACTACCGTACTGGGCAGGCAGTGTTTCCACCCCCCTGCAGGCAAAAATACCTACATAGCCCCACAAACCATTGACGCATAA
Source organism: Lepisma saccharinum (assembly GCF_977018435.1). Lineage (NCBI taxonomy): Eukaryota > Metazoa > Arthropoda > Insecta > Zygentoma > Lepismatidae > Lepisma > Lepisma saccharinum. Next base: position 11,648,566 of record NC_139239.1, on the reverse strand, counting down.
CTCCACGAACCATTCATACATAGCCCCACGAACCATTTCCGGTAAGGTTAGGTTAGGTCACGTTTAGGTTACAATAGTTAAAAATTGGTTTAGAAAAAAATTGCATACCCCCACAAACCATTTGCGGAAATGTACCTTCTTCAGTTACAAAAACACGTGTTTGGAAACACTGACCGGCACTGACTGTGATTACGTCATCACACACAGGCAACATCCGGCTGGAAGGAAATGGATGCAACAGCTTTCATGCATCGACTTCCCCGGTTAGACCGAAGTACACTTTAATCGCCTTTTAACGAAATGGCGGTTAAAGGGCTAGGTCACACATTTATATCGAAAAATAGATGAGTTACCGGCAAAATTCAATGAACAATGTGAGAAAACACTTCCCCGAACTTCCACAACTATAAAGAAACTGCATTCGGTAAGTAATTTCCCCTGTAAATTTGAAGAAATCCATTTGTCCGATATAAGAAATTTACCGAAACTTTTATAAATTATTTCTTAAAGTGTTCAATCTATGTAGTTCATTGTAAACAAAACAACCTGCTGCATGTCTGTTGCCCCCTTTTTTTTCCTTTTTTCTTCACGTTCAAACATGCATATGTAGAAAAATTTAAAATCATAAGGAGTGAAATTGAATTGCAATGCAGAAGTAGACCTACAATTCTGGATTGTTAGCTGGCCAAATTTCCATTCTGAAATCTTTCACCCTATTCTATTATTTTGAAAATCATTTTACAAATTTGTCCATGCTACCATCTCTTTCATGTAATGATGATTTAAGTGTTCAGTCTTCTCGAATGTGCTGATTTTACTTTCCTCGTACACTTTTAGCATTTCCAACAATTTATCATCCATGTTGGGACATAATGACAGTGTTTCAACAAACGTTTTTAGATTTTTGAGAAGAGCAGGTCTCTTCCATTGTCTGTGAGCCCCTTTTAAATTTGAAGGCAAGGGTTTTAGATAAGAGAATTTTTCCTCATATACTAAGAAGGATGCAAAATGGACATACCTGCTGACACACCCAGAACTTTTAACTCGTTCAGATTCATTACTGTTAAAAACCCCTTACACTGTTAGCATTATTGTCCTGCAGACCAAGTTCTTTTTCTTTTTTCTTAAAGACACTTTAACATTTTATGGACATCCACCTTCCATGCATGTTTTTCAAACTTGCTGCAAATTTTAAAAAAAATCATAGCTCTAGAACTAATAGATGAAATCTGTTTTTTCTTTTTTTGGGATGAAAGGCTTTTAGTGGAGGTGAAATACAGAAAGAAGAAAATTGAAATTTTAGAAAATAAAAATTATTCGACATGCTCCTGTGGCCATCACAATAGACCAAAGTGAACGAAAAATGTAGTGTGTAGCAGTCGTACGTTCCTACAAACATGCAAAGTTGCTTTGAAAATAGGCTGATACTTCTTGAAAAGGTGGGGGTGGGGGGGGGGGTCAATGATAACAGTGTAAAGAAAAGCATTGTTTCCATCTTAGAGAAAAAAATCCGGAATGTTGCTTCTAGTGTTGGCCTTATGGATGCTGGATGGACCAAATTTACAAGGAAGCATGATGAGAGACAACTGAAAAAAAAAAAAAAAAAAAAGAAGATACGCAAAATTTTAGAAAAAACATAGTGTTTGAGTAATTTTGAAAATCGAACATTTCCCGCTGGACCCTTAATTGCCGCACATTGTGAACAAGTTCTTTTGTTTTCATTATTGCATGTAAAAGTAAAATATATCATCAAAGAAAAGTGGTTCAAGAGTTATAAGTTCTATCCCATAATGATGGTAGGGAAAAAATATGTATACAACTGAACAAAAAAGACTGAACTAAAATATCATGTGTAGTTTTGAAGAAATGATGCATTATTTGGTGTCATGTGGAGGTGGTAAAGATATGTATCACTCATCTTGTAAAGGTTAAATTAGGAAAAATTCAGGAATGTAGATGTGTAATGTGAAGGAAGACGGCAGAGTAAGCCACAACCTGATAAAAAAGCATGTTGGTGAATTTGTGTTGTACATGCAGTGACCTCATACCACTCTTTGGGATTTGTTCGAAACTCATCAGAAACTTCAATTTGTCTGTTAGATGGGACTTTTTATAGTAGGAAGCCATATGCTATACTGTTGTTTCTGTAATTGCATTGATTGTAGAGCGTTATTAAAAAAAGAACTCTCTGGTTTCATGATTTTATTGTGGGAAACTTGTGATGCATATCATCATTATAAGGGTGTACGTCTGTGTTTGATGTCCACAAGTTTTCATTTGAATCGTCCTGGACACCACTGGTTCCACATTTCACTGCTAGGAGTGCGAAATGCAATATGACGGCATCTGGAGAGAGTGGGATAGATAATGCAGCAGTATGGCTCCATTCGTAGATTTTTTTCCTGTAGTTTACGGTTATTACAATCATAAGAAAACAGTTTTTCGTTGTGATGTTTCAGGAGAATACATGCTCCCTTCATCAGACATTTATTTTTATTTTGACTAAAGATACAGTTATAACAATGGTTAGCAATTTTTTAAACAAAAAGAATCCCTTATATAATGGATGTTGTCAATGTTACATTGTTGTAATATAGCAACTTAACTGTGAAAAGAAGCAGTCTGTTTTATTTTTATTTCAGATAAAAAAAATTTGATCACATTATTTTTTATTTAAAATTATGAATCCCAAATATCATCAGGTAATTCAAAGTAATTCACAAAGTCTCTTGATGTTTTCTGTTACATTAAATTTTAAAGATGGTGGCTTACTCCATTTGTGAAAAAGAAAACTTCATACTGGATCTATCTTACCATTTTCATTATTTAATTTATTCCAGTGTTGTTCTGCAATGAACGAAGCTTGCCAGACATTCAACTCTATGTTTCCCATCAATCTTTTTAAATAATAATAACCGAAAACTACAGGAAAATAATTCTACAATGCAAGCAATGCGTACATACAATAAAAACTATCAATTCGTAGATGTTTTCAGACAATTCTTCAAACAGTTGAAGCTCTCAACTTGCCAGATTTGTTGATTTCCTTCATCTTCATTGGAAAGCTCTGTATACACAGTTCATAGTATCGTTTCACATTTATGTCGGTCAGTGGATTTTCTTTTTCACAGACAACCTATAGCCACAAATTGTTTGTACCAATAACAAATGGATGGTGGCTCTTTCTAATTTTTAGCCCTCCACTGTCATTGCATGGTTGTAGCAGACTTTGTTTCATGAAAATTGTAGGGCACAGAGTGCCTTCTCCTCTCCAGATGCTGCCGTGTTGCATTGCACGCTCCTAACGGCAAAATATCAAACCAGGGGTGTGCTTGGCCATTCGAATAAAAACTTGTGGATATAAGACACAGTAAAATCACGAAACCAGGGAGTTTTTTTTTAATAACCCCGTACATCCCTCTGATTCACAGGTTTTTCTAATTTTTTATTCATTCTGGATTACTTTTATTAATATACAGGGTGTCATTTTAATGGCGCCCACGGACCACAGATTCGTATAGACGACATCAAAACAAACAACTTTTCCCAGTAACATTTTTCTCGTTGGTGCGTCGATTCGACGCTACAGCCGTTCAAAGAAGACCGTTTTGCCTCCTGGATGCTGGCAACCACACACAACATGTGATCATACCTGTGACGTCATATCCTGCGACGAAACAGCGCACGGCAGGGTTGCAAGGAACACACAAATTTTGTGAAAAATGTCAAACTACCAACCACATTATTAACTGTAAAACGAAGCGAGAAACGCATCCAGCAGACCGAACATCATAGCCTACCAGCCAGATCAGCAGTCATCTCAGGGGAAGGGGGAAGTGAACCAACGATATGAGAAATGGTAAAAAACTTATTCAAAATGAAATATCAATGTCGGATTTTGTCTCGGCCTACATCTAAAATATCAACAACAATAAATTTTATTGGACTTACAGCTTACGCGTGGCTGTTTACGCCCAACTACATGTCAAATATTTGCAAATCTCTTTGCAAGGTTGATATCTACAGGTTTGTGTCCAGATGCCATGCGGTACTTTTGTGCTGATAACGGAAGTATCCGAAGTTCACGTTGTTACATTACGACTAAAAGACGCACAACCACAGTAACAATCTAATGATGAATCAGTTCCGAATATACTGCCCTGTTCACAGATGCAAACTATTACATGTGCATCCGGTACATAGATAAACACATAGTAGTCTTAGAGCTTGTATTACTACTACTTATACCCCTGTATTTTCAACCATTTTTGTCACTTGCTTCATAATGTCCTGAATATACATTATATCATGTGTTGCTTACCTTTGGAATTTTGAGTTCTTTTATTTCTATTTTGTCATCTGTTCAGTGAGTCACAGACAACTAGTATCAGAAGGACGAAGTGGATAGACTAAATTGTAGATGCCAACTTGGTAACTAAATTTGCAAATATTTGACATGTAAGCTGAGACAAAATTCGATACGACCACTTCCACTTGAATTCTATTTTCTTTCTACCATTTTTCGTATAGTTTGTTTACTTCCTGTTAGGTTACAGAACGTGTTTTCTCGTTTTGTGTTACGGTACATAATGTGGCTGATTGTAGCTATGTCATTTTTCACAGAATATGTGTGTTCCTGGCAACCCTGGAATGCATCGCTTCACGACGGGATATGACATCACAAATGCAATCAAATGTTGTGTGTGGTTGCCAGCATTCAGGCGGCAAAACGGGCTTTTTTGAACGACTGTAGCGCCGAAACGATGCACCAACGAGAAAAATGTTACTGAGAAAAGTTGTTTGTTTTGATGTCCTCTATACGTTTCCGTGGTCCGTGGGCGCCATTAAAATGACACCCTGTAAAATCTCCCTTGTTTTAATATTCTTGCAATAAGTATACTCTTAATCCAGTTGTAGGATGTGTTCCTTAATTCTCAGATATCAAGCAAAATATAAAAATGTGACAAAATATACAAACAAAACTGACTACACAATTAAAAAAATCTATGTGTGACACACATTTAGGTGGAGTACCTTATTTTATTAAGTAATGCAGTAATGTTTCAAAACTTTTAACTTGCCATGTATATCCAAGAGGCTCCTGCGTAGCACAATGGTGAGTGGTCTCTGTTTCGATTCCTAGTGGGAGCCTCACAAATTTTGACATTGGCCCAGCATGGTAAGAACAATCGGGGAGCTAGCGGGCAGGCTCTGGTTTCGAAAGTCAAAAAACAGTGGTGATGTTGCTTGATGCACAGATGACACGTCACTCAATGAAAAAGCTGTTCTGGCAGGTCTTGGCCCTTAGAGGGCTGTCTGTTGCACCATGAGTTTAGTTTTAGTATATCCAAGCACTATGAGTTTAATTTTAGTATATCCAAGCACCATGAGTTTAATTTTAGTATATCCAAGCACCATGCATTTAGTTTTAATATATCCAAGCACCGTGAGTTTAATTTTATTATATCCAAGCAGCATGAGTTTAATTTTATTATATCCAAGCACCATGAGTTTAGTTTTAGTATATCCAAGCACCATGAGATTAATTTTAGTATATCCAAGCACCATGAGTTTTGTTTTAGTATATCCAAGAACCATGAGTTTAGTTTTAGTGTATCAAAGCACCATGAGTTTAATTTTATTATATCCAAGAACCATGAGTTTAATTTTATTATATCCAAGCACCATGAGTTTAGTTTTAGTATGTCCAAGCACCATGAGTTTAATTTTAGTATATCCAAGCACCATGAGTTTAATTTTAGTATATCCAAGCACCATGAGTTTAATTTTAGTATATCCAAGCACCATGAGTATAGTTTTAGTATATCCAAGCACCATGAGTATAGTTTTAGTATATCGAAGCACCATGAGTTTAATTTTAGTATATCCAAGCACCATCAGTTTTGTTTTAGTATATCCAAGAATCTCTCTCAGTATTCCTTGACCAGATTAGTATCGCCTAACTTTAACAAAGTAGTGAACAACATGTTTCTACTTTCAGGTTCAGTGACTCCCACAAATCACGCATCACCTGGAGACCCTCGGCACAGTACTGACTATGAAAGTGGGCCTCTACAAAAAAGGTCGAGGTTAACAGAAGGTTGGGCATCGTAGTGAGAGTAATAAAGTACACAATAGTGTACGCATTAAAATAAAAGAAATAGAGGAGCCATTAAGAAGACAGACACTTCCACATCCACTATATAGTATAGACTGAGTTTTTTTGTATTAGCCAATGATTCAAAGTCCCAGGACAATGTTGTGCGTGTGTAAGTGCAAAATTGTGATACACATTGATAACACTTCAAGGGTTACAAATAGTGCCTCCAAAAGTTGTTGTCTTGTTCTCGAAGCTGACAATCCATAACTATTATCATAGCAAACACAAATTAAGATCAAAAAAACACACAGTAGTGGAAGACGTGCTGTGAAGTGTAGTGTAAGTACTCACATTGCACTTGGCTATAGACAATCAAATAAAGGAGAGATTGAAATCTCAAGGGAGTGCTTTACATCAGGCAGCAGAGCTGTTCAGGTGCAGAAACTACTTGTTTCTGGGAAGAAAAAAGTCAAAGGTGATAGTTAAAGAACCTCTAGAATGCTCGTTACGCTGAAACACCCTGTTGTAAAATAATACATACACAAGTTAACAGTCAGTATGAGAATAATTACATTCTAGCATGGATACTATGTGTACAATAAGATTTGGACATGAAGATTTTTTCAATGGATTTCTTTGAGGTTGTTTAATGTGATTCAACAACAACAACAACAACAAAAAAAGATGGACAGTTTTTAAACCAATAAGTGGAAAATATTATAGTAGATATTATTTAACCATTTCATAAAATGGGAGTTTTTTCTTTCCACAATGGTACTTTACTTCCCATTTTTAGGGAACAAATGATGAAACCCTGCCTAGTGTTATATTGTGCTTCTGTTAACTTGAGATTGTGTACTTAACGTTTTTGTTCTTTTTGTAGTTTCTGTTCCAGTTGCAATTGACTACATGTAATTATGGTTTAATGTAACCAGTCGAATTCCGTTATAAAAAAGAAACCTCTTTTTTTCTTCGTTCCTGTTTCCAGAACACAAATTTGAGCTGTAACTTGTTGATTTCTGATCTCTCTCCAGAGATTGAACCAATGTGTGTGTGTGTGTGTGTGTAGTGCACCTTGATATATATATAGTTCTCGTGATCTTACAAGTCAGAGCATGTGTTTTGTAGATAAAAGAAAATTAGTTTTTAGAGAAGAGAGAAAATCTATCTTAATTACTTTTTAAAAGAAAGAAACAAAAACAAACTTGACACTTTTGTACTCCTTTGTTGTGTGCAGTGCTGCATGAACCACTTTTTAGAATTGTAAAGCAGATGAAATCTATTTTGATAAAAAAAAAGAACAAAGAGTACATTCCCCTTATTCACACCATGGTCCCTTTGGTAGCTTTCTGTAGTTGCATGGAGTTGTCATGCCCTTAACTTGTTCCTGTTGCTTCTTGTAGCTGAATTTCTTGCCTTCTAAATAATAAAAGTATAAAAGAGAGAGAGAGAGATACAGGACATGGGATATGGAGCGGTTTGTGTTCTAGGGGAGTGGTGTTCTGAATGTTGACATTTGCAGTCGTGTTAAGAGAAAAAAAATGCTGAAGGTGAAAACTTGCAGTTTAATGAGAGTCGTTACAGATTGTTACTTGTAAATACCTGTATTTACTCAACAAAAAAATAAAAAATAGTTTATGTTCTGTGGGCATTATAATCTGGAGATGGTATTACATTATGTAATGTTCACTGATTTTATGGTTTGTATAACAGTACATGTTTCTAACAGGCTGGCAAATGTTGTTGCGTTACAGAAATACATTTGTAAGTATCATGTATATTTTTCTGTAAGAAAACATGGATTTAAATAACACAGTATTGTTGTATTGTTTCTGGGCTCAGTTTTTCTCCTCTATATTTGGTGCTTTTTTATTCAAAACCAAATTTCAAGTAGAGCTGGTAGGGTTGCTGTTGTTTATTAAAATGTAAGCTCGTTTTTTTTTTTAAAGTATTGTACTTATATCAGAATTTTATCGAAGTTACAAACTTGTAAATGCTATATTACATAGTCTATTGAATTTTCTGAAGTTTTACATTTACACAGTGGGTACATAGGAAGGTTAATATTTTCTAAAGAGCATGTAATTAAATCTCATTAAATTACAGTCTTCGTAAATCAATAATCACATTCAAGATTTGCTCGCAACTTACTTCACACAAGAATCAAAGTATTTCTGATGGTAAAGAAATTCCATTATGATATTCTTCCACTTGAATTGCCTTAATATGAGTGCCTAAAACTATTTGAAAATTTCTCTGTGTATAAAGGTGTCTTATGAACCAAGGATTTCCTTCTTTTTTCACTGCTTTAACCACAATAAACAGAACTGTTATCAGATTTCCACTGGTGTTGTGTATAATATGGAAGCTTTTATGGTAATTTGGTGAAGTTTCAATAGTATTGTGAAATTTAAGGATGTTGGATGAGATGAAGACAACCCACTTTGTGCTATGTGGGGCAAAGGGAAGGAATTTGAGATACATATATTTTTGATTAGTTCTTCTTGCAGATAAAAGCTTAGATGAACTTTGTATTTTTCTTAGGAAACATTATGAAGAAAAATTACAAATGTAGCTAGGCACCTTGTTCAAGATAGTTGATGCAAGGAAATCAACACAAATATGAAACAGTAGTTCTCCGAAGGATGCTTTATGTTGCTTTTATGTAGAACACAATGCGTATGTGTACAAAGTTCTCCATAATATGGAAATGCATTCATTTTAATTACAGTGAATCTTTCACATGTCCTTGTAAATTTACTTGTAAAAATTATTGACATTTTATCGCAACATATAATGGGAGTTAACAAGGGCATATGTGTAATGTATTGTTTAGCACTTGCAGAAACATTCTTAAAAATTTTAATGAACAAAACACAATTTTCATTTCTCATTATCTTTAGAGTATGTAATTTTAAATTAAGTCACATTATCTACTTTTAACATGTTTCTATGAACAGATTTTATTAATTATTTATTCCCTTGTGCAGTCAAGAACTAATATTCAAATTATATCAAATGCAGTGCACAAAACCTGTTAGCAATATTTTCCTTTCGGTAACATTAGGATTCTATACACACATATTCTACTGTGACTTCATGTAGATTTAAAATACAGGTGTAGTTTAAAGCCCAGTGTTGTCATGTATGTGTATATAAGCACATTCACACATACACAAAGCATACATTGTATGTTAGCATGTTCCATATTTCTGCCATTTAACACCATAATAGCACATCAGTTATCCAATTAAGGGAAACATTTTTGTACAAGATACTGAAAAAAGACAGCCAAATACAGAAATTCTGATGTAAATGTGTTAGCAAGTTTTAAGTAGATGAGTAAAATGACAGAAAAAATATTATCTCGAATTCAGTGTGTAGTGTTAACAATGATGTGATTTTATGGGCACAACTGTACTGCTGTTTATGTAAATTCAGTGCCTCAGAATTTCTAGTTTCCACTTGATTTTTTATATGCATTTTTAAAACTTAACAGAAACACATTTATACAAGAAAATATTAGAACATGCATCATATTCTCTAATTTGTGAAGATGGTGACTTGCATTAGCAACATTTTTTTCCCTCAGGCGCAACTGAATGTTGATGTTTTCTGCTGTTAAATGTACAGAAAACTCAGTTTTTCTTTGTGTGTTTCCATAAATTACAATGTGCCTAGTTCAATACATGACAGGTTTGTTACTTGCCACATGAATTTTCCACACTTGCATTTGTATCTTCGCATATTATATGGATACACTGATATTCATAAAAGGCTCAATAACATTGTCTGCCATCAGTGAGAATTGACGTTGCTGAAAGCAGTTTTTCAATTATGTACATATCTTGTTGAAACAAGGTCGGTCTCCTATTCTCCAGGCATAAAAATGTATCTGAAATGAGTGTCAATTAGATGTATTAACAGGGACATAGTTGACCAGCCCTACTTGAAATAGGTTTGAAAAATGTTGGAGTAACTGAGTCAATATTAGTTGTAAAAGTGTATAGAAACATATGTAACATTTTGAAAGCATCACATGTATATGTTCATAGATATATATATATATGTATTTTAAAAATATATATATGAAAGAGAAAAATACAGAGAACTTCTCTGAAGTGCCAAAGTGCAAGTTTTCCATCCATCATATTTGAGCTCCAGTCAGGGAGGTTAAGCTGTGATAACATCACCAAACTATGGAGTTCACGAGAAAGAACAATTTCTTTACGTTTATGAAGTGGCCTGTTAGGCAAAGTAAAAAGGTTTGAAGCCATGAAAAAACAGCAGCAACTACTTCTTTATACTGTCAGGTCAGCATAATAATAGTGGAAGTACAGCATAGGCAGTAGCACCTAAATTTTAACATGCGATACACTTCCGTAGAGTACTTGTTTTGAGAGAGAGAAAAGGTTTTTTTTTAAAAAAATGGCGGTGTTTTAGTACAGAGTCAGCACGTCAATGTGCTTTTTTAGTGAAGAAGTAGAACTACGTTGGATACCTGCCTTTGTTAGATAGGCAACTTTCATAGCTTAATCAAAATTTAAACATGGAGACGTGGTGTTGCATAATGAATCTAGGAACTGTTAAAAACTGACTCCTGATGTGCTGTTTTTGTATTTCAAATTATAGGATTGCCATATCACTTAAAGATGCACCTAGCTCATATATTCTTCTAACACAGAGTAAGAGAAAAGAACAGCACAACTTAGCATCCTAAACTCTTTGCCTTAGGTGTGATTGATGGATGATATATCATTTTAAAAAGAGAAAATACAATTGGTTGATTGTGATGTATGCTATTTTTTCAAACTTATACCTTGCATAATTGTAATTGCATACATGATAAGAGAAAAACTCATGTTACTAGCTTTACTGTTTTTCTTCATGCAGAAAAATGAAAATTTTAATGGATGATTGTTGAGTGAAAAAAAAATATTAGTGAGTGTTTTGTACAGACATGTTTGTTGTGCATGTATGTGAGAAAGTATGTTAACATTGTGTGTTATAGCGGCCATAACCAGATAACATTCATCCTGGACTGTTGGGGGTAGTAGCTGCTTGTTTTTTTCTCCCCCCATGTGTTTGACATCTATTTATTCTTTTACTTCTTTGGGTTGGTGTTCGCCTTAGCAAGGTCATTTGTTTAGAGTAGTTGTAAACTGAGCCAATTAATTCTGTTGTTTCATGTCAGGCATTGTGTAGGAAAAAAAAATATGAAAAAAAAGTCCAGTGTGTTGGCTGGCCTGTTAATAAACTGGTAAGAAAAGATAATAAAACATAAGTCTTGTTATTTCAGAATAAATGTGTGTGTGTGTTCTGAGTGTAATTTAAAACAACTATAATGTGAAGATGTGAAATGAAAGATGAACCTGCTTTACCACCACCACGTGGCAGCATTTCATTTCTTGAAAACTACACATGATAATTCACTTCTGTCCTTATTGTTCACTTAAATACATAGGATCTGGCCTCCGTGGCAGAGTGGTTAGCACAGCATGTCACAATGCCAGGGGTCTCAGGTTTGAAATCTGGTCTGGACCTGGGTGTTTTTTGGGAGTGTCCTTTCATCAATTTCACCATATCATCACTCATCGTCATCTTTGTGATTAGCCAAAAGTGGCAGAAAAGTGAAGTAAAATACAACAAATCTCTCAATCACTACATACATATGAACGTATAACATACTAGAATCATAAAATAATATATCCATTCTTACTATTATTAACAAACTTGAGTTTGAAATGTAGATTTTCTCAACATATTATATAACACTTTTTGCTGATATATTTTACATGTAATAATGAAAACACAATAATATGTTCATAAAGTGCAACAATTTCCTTCAAATTTTGCATTGTGTGAATTACTCACTTTTAGCAAATGTTAAAATATTTTTATATTAATAAAAACATAAAAAAATATATAAAAACCTAAATTACTTACGACCAGTGAGTATCATCAGTCGAAAAATGAGACGTTTCTGGGGTCTTACCATCCCCTTCTTCAGGCTTTCCTTAGGCACGAATCACCACCATGCCACGTCAAGTTGTATCAAACAAGGAAAAGGGTGCAGGTTGAAGTGGTAAATTAAATTTTGATAAAACTTGTCTTCGCTCAAATGTATTGACCTTATCCCTTACCATCTTACTTTTAAAAAAAAACCACTAAAACATAAAATCAGTATAAATATATACTATAAAATTCCAGTCCCTCACACGGCCATGTGGCCAACAGCTGTTACCTTCTTATAGAATGCAGGAACCTGCCACAGACTATTTCCCTCCCAGTTAACTACCTCCCCTCTCTGTTTCGTCATTTCCGGGTCAAAATCTCGTATTTCCTGGACTGCGCGGACGACCTTCGGTGTAACTTGGAAACCTATTTTATTTTTATTTTTACCTATTTCTCATCTTTTAAACATACTAATCCAAATGTCACCTAAATTCCAGACTTTCCTATTAAGTTTCTTATTTCTTTCCTTGCAAATATTGGCAGCCTCATATACATTTCTATTAATGGTTTTATTTTCCCTTCTAATAACCTCTCTTTTCTTAATTTCGTGTTGATTTTCTATGATTTGCTCGGATAATCCAGTTCTAGGTACTGCTTCACTAATGTCTGTATCATGTTCTTTCCCCTTACCTTCATACTACTTCCAGTTTGTTCAGTGTATTCCTTATCACAGACACACCTAATTCTATATACTACCTTCACTTGTTCATCCTTAACTCTTTCCATTCCTGCCCTTTTGTATTCCGTGAAGTATTTTTCGATGTTACATGGGGCCCTCATTCCACACCTAATATTATTTTACTACTTTTTCGATTTTTTCTGGAACACCTTTAAAATATGGGATCCCTGTGTATTTATACAGGGTTATTCAAAATGATGGATACACTTTCATTCATGTATATTTCCTTGAATGTACATTACATATTAATAATATACATACAAGAGAGAGAGGAAGGTCTAAAGTTTACAAACTTACAAAAGAGGTTACAGATGTTCAATATGGCTGCCGCCTGCTGCTCGGCAAACATCTAAGCGGTAGCCGAACTCATTCCACACACGAAGAAGCATCTCTTGTCTAACTGAGTTCACTGCAGCTGTGATACGGTTCTGCAGGTCGCTCAGAGTTTGTGGTAGAGGTGGTACGTGCACGGCTTATTTGACATACCCCCACAGGAAAAAGTCACATGGTGTGAGATCAGGAGATCTCAGGGGCCACGACAGAAGAGCCAGGTCTTCATTTCCTATGCGACCTATCCATCGGTGAGGAAGAGCTTCATTCAGAAATCGTCGAACAGCATGGTGCCAATGGGGCAGAGCCCCATCTTGGTGAGTCTCTCATGTGGCAGTGTGGCATGGGGATTTTCCACACCCCATATACGAACATTGTGCCTGTTCACTCTTCCGCTAAGGTGAAACGTCACTTCGTCACTGAACACTACATGAGGGAGAAATGTGTCATTCTCCATTTTGTCTAGCATGTTCTCACAAAATTCAATATGCTTTTGTTTGTCACTCTCGAGAAGCGCCTGTACAAGTTGTAAGCGGTATGGTTTGTACAGTAAACGACATCTCAAAACTCGCCATACAGTTGCTTGAGGTATTCCAAGTTCTCTGCTAGCTGCATTAGTTGACTTTCTAGGATTGCGCACAAAACTGCCTTCAATTCGTCTCTCATCCTCCTCTCACACACGCGGTCGGCCCGTGCTTTTTCCTTTGCAGTGACATCCAGTTTGCTGAAATTGGTTAAACCAACGGTATATGCTCCTCCTAATTGGTGGTTCTATGCCGAATCGAAGACAATGCTCGCTGCACTGGTGTTGCCGATTCAGTTTTGCCAAACTCAAGAATGCAGAAAACCTTGTGCTGCACGGTGGCCATCTTACTCGGAACTGAACAGAAGAGTGCTTGGTGGCACGAGCATGCGCACTCAAGTGGTTGGTTACGCAACTGCGCTCTAGCAGTAGTATTCGAAACTTTAGACCTTCCCCTCTCTCTTTTATGTATATTATTCATATTCAATGTATATTCAAGGAAATATACATGAATGAAAGTGTATCCATCATTTTGAATAACCCTGTATTTCCTTTGGTTTTCATCTTCTCCACCTCCCCTTTCAACACTTCCTCCCTTCTTGAAAATCCCCCTTTTTACCCTTTTACAAATTTTATAAGCTCTCCTTTGTATCCTTCTCATTTCATTTTCTCTATATCCATTCTTCTTGTCTATCCTCATAATCCATTCCTCTTCTTTTTTGAGTTCCTCCTTCCGATTGCATAGTCTACTCACCCTAATGTAAAAATTAAAAAAATACATTATTTTTTGTTCTTTCCGCGTGTTCGGAGTCTTTCCTGATATACACATCCCCAGCTAGTGCTTCATGGAAAACCCCCATCCTAATTCCCTCTTCGGTTTTAACAAACTTGAGGTGCAAAAAGTTAATTTCATCATTTTTCATTGCCTCCTTAGTAAACTTAATGCGTTCTTTCTGTTCCCCCAGAATTTCAAACATCCTATCTAAACCATTTTCCTCCCCGATTATCAGTGTGTCATCGACATATCTCCTGAAGTATTTAACCTCACTTTTCGTTGTTCTAAAGCTACTCTTTCAATGTAATGTAAGAAAATGCTGGAAACAATCCCAGAAACCGGGTTCCCCATAGCTAGCCCCTCTTTATGTACACATATATATTTTGCTGTTAAAGCAGAAATAGTTGTATCCTGTAACAAGTTGAAACCATCTGACATATTCCCACGCAATTATAACATCTAGGCCTTGGTTCATTCACCATCTTTGTAAACAATGTGCTGCGTTGTCCCTAGGAACACTCTGGTACAGGTTTACAATGTCAAAACTCATGATTTTATCATTGGATGTTATATCCAGTTCCTCTATTTCTTTTTTAACTTCCCACGAGTTCCTAACGCTATATTCAATTTTTTCACCCACTCTACTGATTTGTTTTACCAAAGTTTTAGCTAAGTCATATCCCGGGTGCAAATACATAGGTATAATAGGCCTTAGGGGTTTCTTTCTTTATGGGTTTTGGGAATCCCAGAGGCCATTGGGATGCTTCCTTGCTTGCTATTTTCAATCATATTCTTTTTTACAGACCTTGCCAGGGTTATACTTGTATCTATCCCTTTCTTATTTTTCATTTTGATTTTATTAATTGGATTTTCCTTTACCATTTCAAAATCTTTACAACAAAAACGTTCTTCCATTTTTCTTTTGTACTCATCTTTATCCATCACAACCATTTTATTCTCCTTATCGGATCGAATTAAGTATACATTGTTTTCTTTTACCCATTGTTTAACATTATTATACTGCAGGAGGCCTTAGAAAGAGCGTTTCGTGGGCTAACAGCAGATGTCGCTCGCACACTATTGCCGATACTCTCGTGGCGTCTGCTCCTCAGCCGAACAAACAGGCCGAGGTAACAAGAGGGAGAAAGGGTGTAGCGAGCTAGCTGTGCCAACCAGGCTCGCTCATTCGCGGACTTGATTGGTTCTTGCAGGCACACCCCCATATTGTCATCTACTGCAAGTCTGCGAAACGATCTTTCTAAGGCCTCATGGAGTATAATCTTCCTTCTACTCCTATGCTCACTTGCCCTCTTCCAACCTACCATTTCTTCGTTGCCTTTTTCCCTTAAATTCTCTTTCCTAACCTGATGTATCATGTATTCTTTGTTTAACTTCTGTCCTATTGTCCTTGTCATCAATCATTGTCCCTACTACCTCAGCTGCAATTATAAACTCCTCTTTCTCTATACGTTCGTTTCCTGAGTGTTGACTTTTCATTTTTACTTGTTAATTAGCCCTTGTGGCACTCCTTTCTTTGATTCACCATGCATTAAGGGGTTCCAGGTTCAATACCGGGTGGAGACATAAACTGGACTTGAAAGAAACTCAAACAAATGGCTGTCAAAGAGCAGGTACACTTCAATCTAAGAATTCTAATATTTCACCTTCTTACTGCCAGCATTGTTAAAGATACGAGGGTGAATCAAATATGAACGAGCCTTGATTGGCTAAGCGTCGGAATGGGTAGCTGGGTGTGATTGTGCATGTGCGGCCGGTAGGTGGGGCTGTCGTGAGTCAGGAACCAGAACAGCCGGCGTGTCACATGCTTCGTTTAGTAGCTCTCACGATGAGTAAGCAGTGTGCCAGTGTCTGTTGCGCAATGCATAATCATCAAGTTCCTCACCCAGGAAAACGTCAAACCGGCCGAAATTTACCGGAAACTGCAGGCCCATTTTGAGAATGGTACCCTCTCGTGGGCAAGAGTGAAGGTGTGGTGTAAGGAATTCCAGCAAGGCCATTAACGTGTTGCAAATGAAGTGCACCCCCTTCGTCCTCGAACCAGTGTAACAAATGACAACATGGCTCGTGTTCGTGAGCTTGTCGAACAGGATCGCCGAGTCACTGTGAAGCAAATTGCGGCAGAACTTGGTGTGAGCTATGGAAGTGTCCAATCAATCATCACAAAGCACTTGGGCTTCTGCAACATCACAGCTTGGTGGGTTCCCAAGCTGCTGAATGTTGCTCAAAAAGATGACCGAGTTCGCATTGCTCGCCAGCTTCACACTCGTTTTGACGTGGAAGGGGAAGCGTTTTTGCATCGCATCGTTACCTGTGAGGAGACATGGGTGCATCATTACACTCCAGCATCCAAGCGTGCCAGCATGGAGTGGAGGAGGAAAGGCGAAGGAAACCCCGTGAAGGCCAAAGTTCGGTTTGTCTGCGGGGAAGGTGTTGGCCACGGTGTTTTGGGACTGGAGGGGGATCCTACTGGTGGATTTCTTACACGAACGTCGGACCATCAACGCACCCTACTACTGCGGCCTCCTGGATCAAGTTAAGGGGCAGTATTGATGCAAACGACGAGGCTGTCCCATCCGCCAGGTCTTGTTCCTCCACGACAACGCCAGACCCCATACAGCAGGTGTTACGCAGCAGAAACTGGTGGAAATGCACCGGGAACTGCTTTCGCATCCACCGTACAGCCCAGACATTTCACCATGTGATTTTCACCTGTTCAGACCCCTCTAAGAAGCACTTGAGAGCGAGCGAGTTGCGACCAACGATCAGGTGGAAACCTTTTTGCGCAACTGGTTGGCTACCCGCCCAGCTTCATTCTACGAGAACGGCATCAAGAACCTACCACAACATTGGGAAAAATGTATCACTAAGGGCGGAGACTATGTAGAAAAATAGGATGTGGCAATGTGTCTGTTTCCTTCAATAAATTTTGTTTTTCCGCACAAGGCTCGTTCATATTTGATTCACCCTCGTATAATGAGTTGAATACTGGAAAAGGCAATGGAGGTGTATACCGAGTATATTTTACAGGGTAAAACAGGTAAGACAAACAAAACATTTTGGCACACTTTCCAAGTAACAACTTGTAATGCAGTAAATACTGATGTTTTCATAAATAAAACAACACATACCAATGAAATACTGATCTGAAACCTACAGAGTTCTTTCTTGCATGTACCTCCCCTGTAGATTCGTCCTCTCAAGCTAGTCTTAGTCTTCCACAGTCTGATAGTATAACTCAAGACGTCAAGTGGCCCATAAACTTCAAAAACTATCTAATTGACACCTAAGCAAGTATTTTGTCATGACTCCACAGAGTTCTTATCTTGAAATTAAATTTGAGAACTGCACAGGGCATTTTGCTATACTTATATATTATGTGGCCGCTTGCATTTAATTTCATGGTAACTATATTTTCCTCCATAGCAAACGAAACAAATGGACTTAAGCATATTCAACTGTTTTTTTGTTGTTTTTTTTTGGTCAAACTGCACTCCGTGATGATGTCAAGTTGAATCTATCATCCATTGAATGAACAAGTTACATTACTTTCTGTGGACATTTTTGTGTCATGGAAACCACAGTTACTTGGTTTTTAGTCTAGGCACACCAAGTGGAACCAAAAAGCAATAAATTTAGTCTAAACTTGAGGTAAAATAAGTGCATGAATTAACTTATCAGGGTATCTACAGACTGGGAATTCTACATGAATTCACAGATGTGAAAAATAATGGTATTTAATTCAAAATATGCTTTTGGTCCATTTTAGGCCTTTTTTTTAGCATTCACCCCCCATTTCCATTCAAGGTTTAATTAGTAATGGAGTTGGGGGAGCTTTCTTTTAGGTGGCGATGAGAGGGGATTGCTATTTACTGAAGGATTTATGGTAAAACTTCGATAGCGTCCCAACACCTCTCACTCATTTATTTGGTCATTTTTAACATTTGTTCTTACATTTTCTGCATTGCGAAAGATTCTTCAAGGTGCTATTTTGCTTTTTTTCACGAAAAAAAAGTTTAATTTTTGACATAAAGAGTAATTATTAAACCATTGGCGTTAGCTCCAAAAACCATTGACGTTAGCCCCAAAAACCATCCACGGGTAGCCCCAAAAACCATCCACGGATAGCCCCAAAAACCATCCATGGGTAGCCCCAAATACCATTGACGTTAGCCCCACGAACCATCACGGGGATGAGGTGAAAAAAAGTTTAATTTTTGACATAAAGAGTAATTATTAAACCATTGGCGTTAGCTCCAAAAACCATTGATGTTAGCCCCAAAAACCATCCATGGATAGCCCCCAAAAACCATTGACGTTAGCCCCAAAAATTCACGATAGCCCCACGAACCATCACGGGGATGAGGTGAAAAAAAGTTTAATTTTTGACATAAAGAGTAATTATTAAACCATTGACGTTAGCTCCAAAAACCATCCACGGGTAGTCCCAAAAACCATCCACGGATAGCCCCAAAAAACATCCATGGGTAGCCCCAAAAACCATCCATGGGGATGAGGTATGCCTACGAGGTTAGGTTAGGTTCCATTAGCAGTCATTTCGTTGAATTTAGCATATACGGAACATCGGTTTTTCTCGATGAAAGAAAATACCAACTAGAACTTCTAAATGCTACAGAAACTTATTTTGGTAAGTAGTTTCTTGTGTAAAAATGAAGAAATCTGCTGGGACGCTATCAAAGTTTTACAGGATTTATTATCAATTGAATGTCTTAGGGAAAATTGGCCGTATATATTCGGAAATACTGGATGGGTTTCATCTTACTGCAGTCGAAGGATGGTACAATTTAATAGTTCAAATTTAATTATTACTATTTATTTAATAGTAAGCAATTTTAAATTATAGCCAATAAAATTTTCTCTCCAAACAATTAGGATGTAAATATTAGCTTTCTATAGGTTTACATTGTATTAGCCACAACAACATTTCACATTTAACTTTATTAGCATAAGCTTTTATTTTTAAAAACCTACTTATATATGTGTGTGTGTGTGTGTGTGTGTGTGTGTGATATTAATACAGGGTGACCACTCACCAGGCATTATGCATGAATTTTTCTCTGTAGACGTGAAAAATTGCAACTTTTAATAACCCAAATCCCATATATAGCCTACATGTTTATAAAAGCCCTAAGGCAAGTTTTTCAGAGTTTATCTTTTATTTTTATCGAGGAAGGAAAAGAAAGCTGCATGGAAAATGAAACAGAATTCTCTCAATCCATTTACTTTAGTAGTGTCCTTTGCAGAACAAATTATCTGACAGGTGCAGTGTCGGATCTACAAATCTTGCCCCCCCCCCCCCCTTGCAAAATATTACCAAAGGCCCTCTTTACCTTCTACCTTTACACTCACCCTCACACATAGACACCCCCCACATACACATACGCATATATATATAAGAGAGTGTGTATGTAATTGTTGATCTCATGTTGACAAAGCCCCATATAAAGGTCTAGACCCTAGAGGGTGATTCAAAAGTTCCTTAATACCCCCCTATAAAAAGTAAAAGAGTTAGGCTGGGTACAATTGGTTATGATAGGAACATGTTAGACTTAGGGGGAACCACATTGGTGTGTTCCAAGTGGACGTCCGCAATATTGGTGGCCACCATGATGAATTCAACTCAATTTTTTTAAATGGGAAGGGGGTGATGTGATATATATACATGACTGTTTTCTCACACCTGGAAAATTATACATTCCTTACAATCATGAAGTCATAACATTTTCCTGATTAAAGATAGGTTGAAGAAACCTTCACAACTGCATTTCTCGTGAAATTCTAGCTTGATTTGATTCTAGTCTGAGTGCCACGTGGGAAACCCAGGCTGGGTGATTAAGGTCGGAATTATTCCGGCTTTGTCCCCGCAGAAAGCAGCTTGAGGGCCCACCCACCCTCAAATCAAATGGTACATGGGGAGGGGGGTGTAAAGGTGGCCACAGCGTGGTGCTGATCACATCACCTCCTAGATGGCCGACATCCAAAATATGTTGAGCCCTACCCCCACATACATTAAATGTGCCTTCACGGCACGGTGCTATATGCACAGGGAACTTGAACTTTACCTGTATATATTTTATTCGTTTCTGTAACTCTACCTGCATATATTGTATTCATTTCTGTACCCCTGAGTAACAAAGTTTATTTTTTACATACGCATATACGAACCTTTTACTATGTTTATGGCTGAGGGCCCCTAAAGGCTTAATTGTCTCAGCACTGTGGGGTTTTGCGGCTTGTAGATCCGGCATTGACTTTACTTTTACCTATACATTGTATTCGTTTCTGTACCTAAGAGTAACTATATTTATTTTTCACATACGCGAACCCTATACGCAGATTTTCATCGAAAAATGCAGGCTCAAACCCGGGTATCTGGCATACCGTGCCATTTCTCTACCCTGAGCTACCGAGCCAGCCTGGCTTTGCCTGATTTTTCGCTGGCGCTGTTTTACCTGTGTGGAAGTCTCTACAAGTGCTACTGCAACGGGATCTGTTGCCTTTGAAACACTATAGACGTCGACACACAGGTGTAATATGCAGGTTTTCAGTGAATGAGTCCTGGCCGAGCCTGCATTTTTCGCTGAAAATCTGCGTAGTACACAGGGTGCGAAATCATTGAAAACTGGTGGGTGGGAGAAAGTTCTTCATCTACAAACTAACTCCCCCACAAACATATGTGTAAATTATAGGATATATGTACATATTTGTAGTGTTATTAAAAGTAAAAATAAATTACTCAATTAAAATATATTATTATTATTATTATTATATTAATTTGTTACTTTCATACATATCAGAGATTTTAAAGCAGCTAACTAATTCCTTTACTAACTGGTAAAGATGTTAATAAGTTATGAAATAGATCAAATGGTTTTATTATGTGTAAGTTGTTGTTTAGTTTGTGCTTTATGTTAATATAAATCAATTTGATTTCAAAGTTATTATTTTCTTGTTTTACTTTTATTGTGCGTATTGATGTAGATTTGTTAATGACCTCTTGAGAGAGAAAAAGCATTGAACACTCACAACTACACGAATTTGTGTGCGTTTTCGATATAATTCTTAGTAACGTATATTTGGAATTGAAAGTAATTGCTTATCTTTTGTTGTTGTAACAAAAACTCTCCCGCCCCGGAAATTTTTGGTGGTGGGGGGGGGTTTGAGGCCATGTTTGTTGGTGGGGGCAAATCACACCCTGGTAGTACATCTCCTGTATGTGCCGAATTAATGGCGAACCCTCTACTATGTCAATGGCTGAGGGCCCCCTAAAGGCTTACTTGTCTCCGCCCCCCGCACTGCGGGGGTTTTGCTGCTTGTAGATCCGGCACTGGGTAGGTGGAAGATTATTGCAAGATAAGATATATTGAAGTTAATTAGGTCAATTTAAGTTTGAAATTCTTACCCAATTAATAATTTTTCCTTGATAAGTATATCCCGTAACATTTGTGACTTCCGTTTGTAGATGTATTTCGAGTCTGAGTATGTGAAATGGCAAATGTAAACTCTGCACCTTAAATTAAATGTATATACCGTTTAATTGAATTGAATTAGAATTTTTGGACACATTGGAATCACATAGACCCTTTACATTGTTAATATATTTGTGTGTGTGTGTGTGTGTGTGTGTGTGTGGTGAGAGGCGGTAATATGTAAGGTTGAAATAGAGAAAAATATTTTCTACCCTTGAATTTTTTGGAAAATTAGTCGTGAAAACCGGGGATCATATTTGAATTTTATCATGGTCTTAGAGTGGCCACCGTGTAATATAACTTTCAAAACCTTTTCAACCAATGGTATTTTGACCACTTTTGAGATGTTTATTTGATTATACAATTAGTGTAAAATGTTTACTAAACCAATGGGAAAGGTTTGGACACATTAAACTCTCCCCTTACACACGGCCATGACTAGATGTCAACTTTAAATTTGGCAATAGGCGCGTCATGCTTTGTGCTCCGGCTAGGCGACGTGCGCAGGTTCCAGTGTCCTGGAGAAAGCGTAACAACTTTTCTCCTGAGATTACGGCCTGTGTATGAGACCGGTGGCCACCCACCATCATGAGGAAATTGGGGAACTACGAATGAGCAGCGTTAAGCGGTCATGAAAACCTACAACAACTGGGGGTTTGTCGTACTCGTGCTAACCACACGTCACTCCGTAACTGGTTGGATGATCTGCCATCGGGTGAGTGCGACCGTCAGTCTGTAGGTAGGCCCGGGCAATCAATGGGCTGTTGCACCACAGGTTATTATTAGGCATTAACATTTGCATTTGCATTAACATAGGCATTCCAGAGATGGCCATTTGACTTCTGCCTCACACGGCATCAGCCTCCGAACTCCAACTCGGCGTTACACGGCCTCAGCCTCACAAGGCTTCTGGAGGCCGAGGCTGAGGCTGAGGCCTGGCCTCCGGAGGCTGGACATCTCTGGCTCTGAACTGGCAAGAAGTTGGCCAATTTCTTCTACGGTTCATGGGAAATGCTGTGAAGAGAAGGGGCTAATGATTACCCAATATTAATAATCATGTTAGATTTAACATTGAATTTTACGAGGTATGGAACGTGTCTATATTTTCACTTCTTTCAGAACATAAGCACCTCAGTTATAGTCTGCTGTCCTCGCGTTTCCTAACAGAGGTGGTGAACAGGAGCATACTTTCCTTTCCAGGAGGCACGCGACAACGACTGTACAATTCCTGGATGTGGTTTCTAGATAGTCCAGAAGTTACGGACTTTCTTTCCAGAATACACTCGACAAAACATCTGACAAAAGTAAAGCAGAGAAAATGGAACATACTGCACCCTACGCAACAGAGAGCCAAGCGAGATGCCAAATAAAGGAATGCAACCTACCCCCGAGACCAAAAATCACCTCTGGCATGACTCATATCAACATAGAAGGCGGGCTTCCTTTCTGAAGGGCAAAGACAGTTTCAAAAAGTTCGAACTTCTTAAAAATTCCCGTAGTAGAGTACACATAAATTTGCCGTTGCGTAGATACCAATTTTCGTTTCGTCTCCCTCTCTCTTAGTATCACGTGTTCTACCCTGCTCGAAAACCTTCGCTATTGTTGCCATATTGTCATTCCATTCCTGGACACACTCGCGCAAACATCATTGAAAACAATTGAATAGTGCTCCAGATCGCGGTTCACATCGTTCGGCAGGGACGGTAATGTGGCAATATAGCACGGCGTAGTGGTTGCTTCTTTTATGCATTGCATGTTCATTGGCTAGCTAGTAACTAGTGTTGCCAACTGTAATAATGAAGCACTATTTCTGTCACGGAAGGGGAAAGGCAGGTAAAATGACGGTGAGTTTTGTTGGATTGGAAGCAAAAAAAAAAAAAGGTAAAGTTCTCCCCTGTGCTTAGCACCACGCCATGAAGGCGTATAGGGGGTGTGGGGGTAACGCCCCACACTTTCTTGATCCGGTCGTGAGTGGTGGTGTTGGATTGGAAGCACCATATTTTTATTTTAATACTAAGTATTTTACCGGTTTGACGTTGTGTGCGTGTATTGCGTGTGTGTTTGTTAATGACCGTTAAATTCCATAATGCCTCCAGTTCTGTCAAAGTTGAAATAAAAAACCTTGCATAGTCATGCTCGGGAAATTCTAAGCAACATGCACGAGTTCATGAAGGAGGAAGCCAGTGAAGGTGTTAGCATCCCAATACAGCATTTTGGCAAGAGAGCAGCGGCTGCGACTGGAGTTCCTGAACGAACAATCAGGGCTATCATGAACGAAAGACAATCTCTTGAGATGTCAGAAGGCCCCTCCACATCATTCCACACTCCCGGGAAAGAACGACAAAGACCAGCGACCAAGTCGTCAGTGGACGCTTTCGATGAAAACGTTATCCGTAGGCGCATATACGACTACGCTCTGCGTGAAAATGGAGTGCCGACATTGAAAAAATTGCATGTCAAATTACAGGCGGACATACATTTTGCGGGAAGTCAAGAGAGTTTGCGACGTTTGCTGCGAAAGATGGGATTTAGGTGGAGGAAGAGGAGGCTGTCATTTTTGCTGCTTAATGCGATGCATATTGTTTGCTGTGTTAAAATTGCCATGCTTTGATGGGTGACCAAGTTCATAGCAGGGCCGGCGGAAGGGGAGGGCGAACTGTGCCACCGGCCAGGGCGGCAAAATTTGAAGAGAAGAAAAAAATAAGCCTATTGAAAACTGTGGTCGAGCGAGATATTCTTTTGCGCTTAATAGTATTGAAATAGCATAAGAAGTCTCATTATTTATTTTATATTTTGATGTTTTACTTAGGAATATATTGATTTTCAATTTCCCGTTGCTGCGTAATGGCGGGGGGGGGGATGAAATGGAGCGGCATCTACCGCCACCGCCCAGGGAGGCATATTAATTTACCTTGATAAATGAGAACTTGTAAAATGAAAACACAATATGCAACATTCGTTTTAAAAATAGCCAGTGGACCCTCTTCCCACAAACCACCAACTGTGAAGTCGATTAGTACCCACAATTCTTTGCGCTAATTTCAGTTTAGCTCGGTTCAGTACGTTGAGCTTCGTTTTGCCGCTCGTCGCTTGAAATAGTTGCTATGCTTGTTAATAACAGCGAACATAGTGCATAAGTAGTAATTTTGAATTATGATCTACCCTTGAATCGTGTATTAACAGCTTGGGAAGACATAGCTATATTGAGAGTAATCTCTGTTGAATAAATTAAACAAACTGCCTTGTGATGGAATTTTCCACTGGAGTGTCTGTGGTGAGTAGATTTGAAATTTTGTTGTTCGTTGTCATTTAACCTGCACAGTAGGTTATATAATTTGTGCGTGTGTATATATGTATACGTGTACTTACGTGCCGTCTGCCCATGTTTAGACACCAATGTTTTGGAAACTGTTCAAGGCGCATTAATCTTGGCGTCACGATCCAGTAACATTCAAGTCTGAACTTGCATTGACTTCTACACCTCTTGCATGAAGCGCCGCCTGTATCACCACTTCCTCATTTAGACGCATGCAGCAATAGTGCTTACAGCAAGACTGATAAAACAAGTGTGTTCTTCTTTTAATAAAGTAAGCCATCGTTTCAAGTTGGTGTTATAGAAAATACTGTAATAATATATCATTGACGGATAGCCCCACGAACCATTCACGGTAAGGTTAGGTTAGGATAGGCAAACATAGTTAAAATTTGGGGTCGTAGTAATATCAGGAATGTATATTTCGTTTTTTAAGTATTGGAAACACAAAATCGTCCGGTAAATAATGAGCAATCGTGCCGATCGCGAACCACTCAATTTCACATATTTTGCAATTTCTACAAGTGACCCCAAATTTTACCTTCAAATTCGTGATTTGGAGGCCTCAATTAGTGATTATGAGAAATATTACAAAAAAAGGGGAGGTGTCCTGTATTGTAAATTCGCTCCTTCATTAATTGTGGAAGCACCGAGGAGAAAGATTTGGTAAGTAAATGTGTACATTTTATCTTCTGTTTTGCACGCTCATGAGGTGTTGTTTTTTAAAGTCGCTTTACTTGGCGTAGGTGCATTTGGCAAGTTGTAGGGAGATTTTGACTACGTCTGTAGGGACATTGCCGGAAAATGGTTAGCAACACTGGCGGCTACCAGACGTAGTGAGTCTGCGCTATGTTCACTTTTGTCTGAGTTTATCAGCACGCGTGTTGTTTATACTGTGTTATTGAGTTGGGTCTGCTATTCAGTCCTAGTGCTTTATTGTGTGTTAATTGTTATTCATTCATTAGTTATTCCGCTAAACAAATATAGTCTTGAACAAAGAGTTTTTATGTACGATAATTACGTGAAAACGTTCAGTATGAAGCGCCCTCTCGCGGCTGACAATTCCCCCGATAAGCTGCCGGCGCTGTCGAGACAACTGAGAATAAAGTAGCGATGTCTAATCTAAGATTAGATGTCAGAAATAAGATGCCAGAAATATTTGTATTTGTGAGGACACCTTTTCCAGCATCCTTGCGACAAGGTACGTGCTTATTTCAATTGTAATTGTAACTGTAATTGTGAAAAGTGGAAACGTTACAAAACAAGCTGTTTATGTTACGGACTTCCTGTAACGGAATTTGCCGGGACCTGTTGCATGAAGGGGCTGCTAGGCGGCCGGCGCTGTCGCGGTGAACGACTGAAATAACCTCCCTGTACTATAACCTACATTGAAAGACACTCTTTACATTCGGGGATAATGTTGTCAGTGTTGAATTTACCTGCGACGACGAAGTCTTCATTTTCATGAACAACACGAAGAGACCGTGACATGGCGAGTTGTTGGTGTTAAGTAAGTAGGAACATGCAGTGATCGGAACGCTACATTTTAAAAGTAGCTTCGCTACAGCTACAGCTACTCTTCCAAAATGTAGCTTCGCTACAGCTACAGCTACATTTACCAAAAAGTAGCTCGCTACGCTACTCCTGTTCGCTACTCGCTACTTCGCTACTTTTTGCGCTACTTCTGCATAAAAAAATGAAAACAATAATATGGGTATTAAAAAAATCCCCTACTACTGGTAAATAGATTCTGTTATTTATTATCATAATCCCAGTCATTCAATAATTTTGATAGCAATGTTACTTCAGTTACTTATTTTTACAATACTTTTTGAGAATACCATACCTATGCAAGTGGCATATCAATTGAAATTTGATATATGAATATTGCAATTAGGGTGTTACCCAAATTAATTATTACAACTATACACAAATAAAATTTGGTACGATTACGTATTTATGTTCACATCAACATATTTTTCTTGAGAATAAATATTTATTTTTTTATAGACTGATATGAAGTCAGCATTTTGAATGAAAAGTACCTGGAGCCCTTTGACTACAAAAGGGCCCCAGGTTTGATACCCAGCGGAGGCACATAGTGGTTCGGATCCAGTCTCGATCAGCTTATCTATGCATAAAATGGACTCAAAACAAAAACTAGGAAAGATGCCAAGTTGGAAGGATGAGGTCCTGCTCCTCCATTCCCCACACTGCTCATCATCCTCGTTCTCACAATTAGCCGAAAATGGCAGAAAGCGACTATAGGTAAGAGAATAATTAAATAAACCATTTATCCTCATTGTCATGATTGAGAGAAGTGGAAGAATAGATGTGGAGGTAAACAGAAGAGGACAAATGAATGGTGGTGGACTATATCAAAGCGTTCGAAGAATAATATGGAATAGGGATGTACCTATGAAATGCAAGAAGGTAATATGTAACATACTATATGCCAATAATTGCGTATGGAGCAGAGACTTGGACAATGACATAGAGAGACAAAGAAAAGATGCAGGCAGTGGAGATTAAATTTCTAAGGAGTCTTTTGAGGAAGACTAGACGGCATAGAATAAGAAATGAGGAGATCAGACAGACAGTGGGTGTAGTGAAGCTTCAGGACAGAATAGATCAAGCACAGATGAGATGGTTCGGACACATGAAGAGGATGGATGCAGAAAGACTGCCAGTAAGAGCTTACAATGCACAAGGAGTGGGAATAAGGCCAAGGGGGAGACCAAGATGTCGGTGGAAAGAGCAGATAGTGGAGAGTGTTAGGAGACAAGATTGGAACACCTTAGAAAGAGAGGAGTTGTGAAAGACCAGGAAAAAATGGAGAGGCTTGACTTCTATGCCGACCCAGCCAGAGGCAGGAAACAGCGAAGGATGATGATGTCATGATTAGCAAAAGTTACAGAAAAGTGACGCAAAAGTAGGAAAAATACATAAATTTGAAAACTATGTATATTAACTAAAGAAAATTGTCGTTTCTGCAGGAAAGTCAATAACTCGTACATACTTTTTGCAATATGATAAAATTATTGAGGAAACTGTCGTATAAACCTGAGTGTTTTAAACGTATTGTAATTTTAAAATTTGTGAACAAATACTATCGCGAAAATAATTGTAATCCCAGAAACTCTATCATTCTTGTAACAATAATTTATTGCTGGTGATATCCTACATACTGACGATGATCAATGCTGTTAACGTACCGAGCCATTTATTGCTGGCACTATTCCCTTGTCAGTGCAGTGGATATTCCATTGCTCGTTTTTGCACTGCAAGTTGTGTCTTACACAGCAATTAATGACATTTTGGTGTCTCTTACACCATGAATATCCACAGGATTTGTTCCGGGGGTGACGCAAACGAGGCACTTTTTTCCAGTGGTGCAGCAAACAAGGCAAAATAGCGATGCAGCTAAAAAAAACGTAGCTGTTAGCAGGAATATATTCATATATGTCAGTTAGTTATCTGGATACTTGAATTCTTCAGATATTAATTAATAAATTACGCAGATATCTATAATCTACAATCTAGATAATGTGTATCTCCATGTAATAGACTGTCTTTATGAACCTCCTGCAAAATTAAGGGTTATTGTCGTTTTTTTCTGACGCTGTTGCCACGTTCAAAATTCACCTCAAAATGCCAAGAAAAATGTAGCTGTAGCGAAATTTTCGCTACAGCTACAGGAATTTTGTAGCTTCGCTACCGCTACAACTACAATTTTCAAAATGTAGCGTCGCTACAGCTGCAGCTACAAATTTTGTAGCTAGCTACAGTAGCGACGCTACAAGTAGCTCGCTACTTCTGACCACTGGGAACATGCATAACATATTGTAGCTATTCTAAATGTTGCTTAGTATCCCCACACTGAAACATTGTTACTTCATGATCTACGCCTTCGAAATGAACCACACACAAACATAAAGTCCTTTTCTTTCTGGCAGTATGCAACGGTATGCCCTACCTGCACTTTTTAAAGGTGAGAATAGAAACTATTAACATTATACTTTAACAAAAGTAATGTGTGTTTGTGTAACTACATGCATGAACGATCGTACCACAATATTTTGAGTAGCGCTTGTGACCGAAACGATAACAAACCAACTTGAAGAGCAGGGGTGACCACCCCACCCAAGCCAATGGCGCTCCCCGTACCCCCAAATCGTGTCATAATCGGTGCCGAATCTACAAGCCGCAACACCCCGCAGTGCGGGGAGGCGCGGAGACAAGTAAGCCTTTAGGGGGTTCTGAGCCATTGACATAGTTGGTTCGTATGTAAAAAATTAACGTAACTCAGGAGTACAGAAACGAATACAACATACACAGTCCGTCCAGTGGGAAAGATGACTAATGAGAAATGAAATACAAGACGTTGTGGTCTCGTAGTTTACAATAACGTTTATTCAAAATAGACACCTTGTGAGTCAATACATGCACTGAAGCGGTCGTAGAACTTTGTGAAGCAGTCTTGGTACTCCTGTTTCGGAATTGCCTCCAAAATCGCGGTCGAGGCCTTTTGGATGTCTGGAATGGTGACGAAACGCCTTCCTTTCAACGCCAATTTCAGTTTTGGAAACAGCCAGAAGTCGCATGGAGCTAAATCTGGAGAATATGGGGGTGATTGAGCTCCACTATCCCTTTTTTGGCCAAAAACTGGCGTACCAACCTGCTCTTGTGCACGGGTGCATTGTCGTACAACAGCGATCATGAGCCTTGTTCCCGATATTTAGGCCGAACCCTACGAATCCTGGCCAGTAGACGATGCAAAACACCCACGTAATACTCAGCGTTCACAGTGTGACCCTCTGGAGTGAATTCCCTGTGGATGATGCCTTTGGAATCGAAGAAAACAGTGAGCAGAGTTTTGATTCGGCTCTTCTGCATGCGTATAGTAAATTTGTTAACAAAGCTAAAGTGAAATTTAACCAAGCAATTCCTGAATGCACTGTCTAGAACGTGTACGTACATTAAGAAGCCTCTTTGAAATATATCAATCATAAGAATATGCGTTTCTTTACTTTATAGTGTTTATACACAAGTCTATATATTTTTAATATTTGTATGATCAAGGTTTCCGGGATTTCATTGTTAGTGCGGGAAGGGGCGTGGGTCAAATCCCACTTTTAATTTTTTTTTGTTAGTTCACAATAACCTATCTAAGCTCACAGTGAACTTAAACCAATACCAGAGGAAAGTAGCTTCTCTAGAATAATGCTGTACGGTTCTTGATTAAATTGCCGAAATGAATACATGGAAGAGCCACGTAAATATAGAGCAAGATCCCAACCTGTTATGCGTGGGTGTGTGCTCGAATGTTACTTGAACTCACAATTCACAAATCTTAGGTTAGGTAGGTTCAGTGACGGCTGGCAGCTAGTATGATGGGTAGTGCCAACGAAAAATTTTGGCTAGCATATGTCATAGAAATCTAATAAAAGAGGTAATATTAATGGAACTTTGTTTACTAAAATTGCAGACAAAAATTCAGAGTTCCTAAGATTGGTTAGTTTTACTTCGCATTTGAACTACTTTTGGCTAATCGCGAAGATAAGGATGAGTAAACACTCACAAGGAACACACAGGCCGGGATTCGAACCCGTGATCCCTGGCGTCGTAGCATGCTGTGCACGGAGGTCGGCCAGAGTTTCTAGGAACTGAATGCGACTATTAAAATTTCGACGCCTGTCACCTTTACCACTTTCTATCTTTTTCTTAAATTTATGTTTAAATCTGGCGTGGGACGGCAAAGTTATTTAACTTTTAATTTAATATCGTATAGTACCTTTGAAAACGGTGTATGTAATAATGCTCTAATGTGACTCATCTTCACTGACTACCTTTCCTTTCACACATCATCGGACACTTTCACTTCACAATAAAGAAAAACACTCAACAATTAGCGGCACCGAGTCGAACACGGTATTCTCGCCTTGCTTTGTTTATAATTTGCAACCCGCATCAATCTAAATGGTTATATAAATTTGGGGAAGATATTACGTTCGTTCTTGCCAAGTGGGCAGGAAAGTATCTTTCTCGCGAATTACTTCTCCAACGAGTATTACAAATCGGTCAGGATTAGTCACTTCTCTATGAAGTTTGCAATGTCAACACAATGCGAAAGCTCTCGCGTCGTGCCAGCCGAAAATGGGCACGGCTGGTTGTCTTATGGCTACCAACTTAGCTATCACCTCCATCACCGTTTCCTGCGGATACTTTTTCATGCCTCCGCGCATGCCTCTGCGCAACGGCCAGACTATGCCGGCCCAGAGCAAGTGAGAGAACAGCTGGGGATTTGGCACAGGAATTGAGGCGGCAGTAAGCTCGAACGCTTACGAGATTCGGATCTCCTCGTTCGTAAATGTATTAATTTAACTATATTTTGGCGAAGCAAGTGCTTTTTCATTTTCTGAGGATAGAGCCATGGCACAGCGGCTCTCCCCCTAGAGCCGCCACTGGTTAGGTGCGTGCGTGCGTGCGCACGCGCTTTCACGTCATTGATCAGATTGGCTCACCCCCGAAAGGCATTACAGTAATACAGATCACGTAGATCAGTGTTGACCAATCTCTCCGATATTACCAATTTTATAAGTTCAACCTTGGACGAAGGAGGTCAAGTTGACGCAATATATGCAGACTTCTGCAAAGCATTCGACTTGGTTAACCACGATATCTTATTAAGTAAATTAGCATGCTTCAATATTTCTGAACCACTGCGCCAATTGTTCGCTTCCTATTTGCAGAACCGTAAGCAGTACGTGACGTATAAAGGCCACACATCTTCAAAGATAAGAGTCACCTCTGGAGTACCCCAGGGGTCTAACCTTGGGCCACTTCTTTTCACGTTACTTATTAACGATTTGCCTGATTCATTTGAAAATTCACACAAATTGCTTTTCGCAGATGACCTGAAATTCTACAGGAAAATAAGCAAACAAGATGATAGTGTTCAACTTCAAAATGATATTACAAATTTAGAAACGTGGACAATAAACAATGATTTAACACTAAATATCAATAAATGCCATTTTGTATCATAATACTCGAAAGAAAAACCCAGTTGAATTTCAGTATCAAATATACAACCATACTCTAGCAAGAAATTTCTTAGTCAAGGATTTAGGGGTTATTTTTGATTCAAATCTTACTTTTAATAAACACGTAGAACAAATAATTAGTGAAGCGTTCAAGAGCCTTGGGTTCATTCTTAGAATGGGGAGGGATTTCAAGAGTATAGACACACTAAAAGTTTTGTATTATTCGTATGTAAGACCAAAACTCGAATATGCATCTGTTATATGGAATACAGACACAGCAAAGTACAGTGAAGCAATTGAAAGAGCCCAATCACGATTTCTAAGATTTTTAAAATACAAATTTCAGAAAGTTTACCCCACATTTGAACACTACGACAACCTAATATATGAAAGTCGGTTTACAAAGCTGTGCCATAGAAGAACGTTACAGGAAATAGTATTCTTGTGGAAGTTGTTAAATAACGAAGTAGATGCTGAACATCTACTCTGCCAGATAAATGTTCGAATCCCGTCGTCGAAAACTAGACTGAAGAACGAAGTTTTTCTTATAAAGAAGGCTAGATCGGAAATTAAAAAGAAATCTCCATTGTGGAGAATGTGCACCAGTTACAATAAATTGCTATTCAAGAATAACACCATTGACATCTTTTCTATGAACCTAAGGGACCTCAGTAAAGCCACTATTAACACAATAACCTAAGCTTAAACACATAATTTCCTAATGAAATAATATGTGATCAAGTGTGTGTGTGTGTGTATATATATATATATATATATATATATATATATATATATATATGAAATAATTTTAATGTATTTTATGTAGTTGTGTATGTGTGTATATATATATATATATATATATATATATATATATATATATATATATATATATATATATATATATATATATATATATATGTAATTGTTTTCACTATGTATCCTTCACATGGGCTCTGTAATTTGGTATGTACCTGTTGAGTTCGATAAATAAATAAATAAATAAATAAATATTTTTGCAGGTTCTAGTTCCTATTTAAAGCGTTCCTTATTTCACTCAAGATAGTCTTTCGGTATAATCGATTCTCCAAGTCAAAATCAGTTCTAAATTTTTAACTTGAGATGTACAGCAGTCAGGTTAAATGTTCTGTTCGAATGGAAACCGGCCGTGAATTCAAAATCTCCTTCCCTTTCTCATCTCCATGTACATTCTTCTTCACTGCAAGGAAAAGGTTAATGTGGGCTTAATATGAAGAGGATTTCACACGTCAGCTTCAGTCTTCAACGAAGATGAAGCCTGATGTTCTAGTCTCACGTTTAACTTCGCCACTTTGGCAACACTTTGAGAGAGAAATGCATTTGGTAACGTAACGCCCAGTGAAAGTTTTTGTGCTTAAATATCACTAAA
Organism: Lepisma saccharinum; assembly: GCF_977018435.1. Classification (NCBI taxonomy): domain Eukaryota; kingdom Metazoa; phylum Arthropoda; class Insecta; order Zygentoma; family Lepismatidae; genus Lepisma; species Lepisma saccharinum. The sequence goes on along the minus strand of NC_139239.1, from coordinate 11,614,872 downwards.
TCACAGTTTGCGAATGCTCTTCAACTTATCTTGATCATAGCACGTATTCAGTATTACAACATTTTCATGTTCATAGATACTTTCAAAAACTACAATTTAAACCTTTGTTTGTTTGTTTGTTACGACTACCACGTCATGAATTTGCTAAACGTTGCAAATACCTCTGTGATACAAAAATAATGTTAAACATTAAATATATTGATACAAAGTCTCCCTTGAGTCTTTCCACAACAAAGACCTAAAAAAAAATGTTTGATTTAGGCACATAAACCTACATTAACCGTGTCTTTCACGGTCGAGTTTGCCGTGGAACGGCAGTTAGCGTGCCTGGCAGTGAGGGCGCATCTGCCGCATTTAGACCCACAGCTGTACGCTGACCTTGACACTGGACGCCTCAGTATCCAGTAGCAGGTGTCCAGTTTGCACGTGTTTGTGACGTATTAAGTTGTTAACAAGAGTTTGAGACTGTTTGGTTTTAGTTTACGTATTACTGGTGCTTTTTCTGCAGTTCTAACAATGTCACGCTATGAGTACAGTTTAAAACAACGATTTTTTTTATCTACTGCTCTTACGTCATTACGAATTCTTGCAGAGAAGTTAGAAGGCGTGTTGAGATAGTGTTCGAAAGCTTGTGAACAAATTAGGGAAACAGGGTCTGTTCTTGATAAGAAACGAAGGGTGAAACGGCGTGTGCTTACAGAGGAGAAACTAACCGACGTTGGAGCACGATTGGAATATACTCCTCAAGAATTCCTCCGGCGCCTTGCACAAGAAACATACATTTGCTTAACGTCTGCGTGGCGAGCTACCAAACTTTTAAACCTGAAGCCATACATTAGAAGAATTGAAAGAAAACATCAGGAGAGAAATTCGATACGTTTTAGTGAAAATTTCCTTAAAAAATACCGTAAATGTGTGGATGCAGGAGGACATCATTTCCAACACCTCTTGTAACAAGGTACGTGCTCTTTTTAATTGTAACTGTCAATGGAATTGTACAGTGGGATCCATGAGTATTGCCCTGCAAATTGTCCATGACTATTTTGATTAATTTTTCTCTTACATCCTACGTGTTTTTAAGCAATGGATTTTTATGTATGCTGGTGCAGAAGTTGTCAACATCTTGTTTTGAGTTTTCTTTTAATTCTTGAAGCTCTTATTGGGTCAAATAAAGTGCACGAACACGGTGATGGACAATTTGCACGGTAATACTCATGGATCCCACTGTACGACCTTATTTCATTACATAGCTAGCGGTTCCATTTACGCGGATGATGCATCCAGTTTGCCGGCAGACGTGCTCTCACTGTCCGATGTGCTAGCCGCCGCTCAACGGCCAACTCGACGGTGAAAGGCACTGTACCAGGCCCGTACCCAGGATTTTTTTAGGCGGGGGGCAAGCCCGAAACCTTACACACACACACACACACACACACACACACACACATATATATATATATATATATATGTGTGTGTGTGTCAATTATTAAATAATTAAATAATATGATTAATTTATTTATTTATATTTATAAACATATATAAACAAATTAATATGCTACTTTATAAACTAGCAAATTAATTCCTATAACGACTGGTTCAAAATGTCAAGAAATTAGAAGATATGTGAAATGTCTTTAATAAGTGTTAGATATTATTTAATTATTACTTTTTATTAAAAATGATAATTACACTTTCATACTTTTATTATGTTATGTTTTTATAATGGTGTAAATCTATTAATGGTCTCTTGAGAGAAAATATCTCCTTATCAGACTTGTAGCTAAAGATTTCAGCGACCAGGACGAGAATGATTATCGCACCCCCTGCACCGAATTTGCAACCCCCATCTCTACCTAGATGTAGCTGGCATACTTAGACATTGTAGAAATTTTATGTACTTAGCTAGCCTACTCTTTTCCGCTGAATCAGATTGATTGATTCATTGATTTTGTTTATTTTACTTCGCGTTTTGTGCCTCTTGGCTAATTTGCGAAGATGGGGATGAGTGATGAAATGATGAAATTGATGAATGGACATTCACAAACAACTAAACCCGAGCGGGATTCGAACCCGGAACCCTTGGCGTCGCCGCTGAATATGATTAAAAGAAAACTTAGCACTCAAGAAATGTGGCTAATGAAAAGACAGTCGGTTGTGCATCCCACACCATCTTCATTGAAGCAGTGTGTGTTATTGTTCACATCTGCAAAATCGATTGCAAATTAAAGATAACTAGGTGGAGGGACAGAAAATGAGAAACTTTAAGAAGACATTAGTTTCCTATTAAATTAACATGTAAGTGCTATGTTTTATTCCCGACGAAAGGAAGTGAGAAATGGAGGAGAGATAACAGGTCGGTCTAATTTCTACGTTCCAGGGGCCTAGGGTGACAATTACAACCACCTTCGCAGCTACGGCTCCATTTCTTACTAGTCCAATTTGATATAATTTTAAAATCTTATCTATGACTGTAAAAGTGCGGTTTTACCCCATGCTGTTACCAGCCCTAAAGAGAGCGAGAGAGGGAGAGAGAGAACAAGAGATGTATGCAACATTCACACACAGCTTGACATCATTCTTTGTTATTCCTTCTTTGTATGTGTTTATGATGTTACTCTTAGTAAAGTATGTTTGAAATCCAAACCAATTGCTTATCTTTGTTGTTATAACACAAACTCTTACCCTCGGTAAATTTTAATGGGGGAAACATTTTAATAGAACAAGATCGTTGGTGGGAAGGGGTGGAAGATCCCCCTCCGCCATGGGAATTCGTACCCTGAATGTGACCACCAATGCTACGGAATTATCCTTATAATGAAGAACATGTCTGAATGTGAATTAACCACAAAACGAGGACATTTTCTCATCAAGACTGCAGTTCGAAAAAAGTCAAAAGAGGGAGTATGTGAACGGTCCCTACCAAATTGGAACATTTAGTAGCTTCGCATAAATGGTTATAAAACTAAAATTACTAAATATGGTAGACTGCAGACTTCTGGAGTCTGCCTCTCTCCAGAGACAACCCATTCATTTATACAAGAAGAATATCTAAATTCTTGCAAATCTTTAAAAAAAAATATCCATGTTATTTTTGTAGGTTTGCATCAAAATATTTCATTGCTCGAGGAGGGGGCCATGGCCCCCTTGGCCCCCTCCCCTGGGTACGGGCCTGCACTGTACAATAGGTTCTAACAAGTAGAATAGGTTATTTTAGACACTATAAAACTTTATCAGTTATTATTATTTTTTTAACGAAACTCTGACGTAACTTATTTGTTACGTACCTGCAAAGGGAAAAATAGGTTAAAACCATAAAATCCAAGGGGTACTTATGAAATACAATGTGCCTCGGTGGCCAAGCGCAATGGTTGGTGTAGACACGATGTTGCCATTGTATGTTTGGGGTTCGAGGTTTTGCCTAGACATCTGTGTATTCCTTTGTATCTATTCACCATTTTAATCTAATCCCCCATTTATCATCATCGCGATAAGCGTAAAGAAGCACAAGAACGACGTAATACAAATCTTACATTAGGAAAGTTAGCATTTGTTTCCCGAACATCATCGTCAACTGGTGCTTAATTGCAATTCACGGTACGGCGTGGCTGCAACATTAGCCCCGTCTAGGTTCGCTGAACTTTTTGACTCTCTCTGCACTTGCGCGTCAAATCTCCTGCATGCGATAGCCAATAGCAGCGAACTGCAGCGGTGCCATGTCGAAATCTCACACGAGAAAGAGACAGCGTGGTTCAGCGAAACGCCTTGTCAAAGAGAGCACGGCAACGCCGCACGTCTGTGATTCGCTGGTGCTGCTCAGCCGTTCAAGGCCATATGCAGGAGATTTGACGTGCAACACCGACTCTTTAACTTCGTTGGTGTCAAGTAGTGTATTTGGTGTGTGCGCCATTTGCGGTACGTTCTGGAGCAGTGTAATGTGTAGTGCATGGTCGCGTGGTGCGTGCTAACCAATCAAATGAACGTGCAAAGAAACAGCCAAGCATTGAATCTTCTGAACTTGGTTGAACGTCATTTCCTTGCACCAGCCTGACACCGAGATATATCTGCACAACCACTGCAGTACGCAGTATTTTGTTTCTGGAGGGGCGGGAATTGTAAAGGTGGATAGTACATAGTTGCTTTCTAGGTGGGGCAGAATACACAATATGATATTTCATATTTTTAGAACTTTCCACTATAAAAAATGACAATGAGGGCTCATCTTAAGGGAGGTATGGATTTACTACTTTGCTTTTGCCGAGTTCACTGCTTTTATTTGATAATGTCGATTTTCTCAAAATTTCGGAGGGGACTGTAGCCCCATCAGCCCCCTCTGTGTACGCCAGTGTGCACAACACCTAGTGTCAAAAAGTGCAGAGAACTAGACGGGGCTAGTGTTTTGCCTGAACTAATCTAGCGTCACCACACCGCCGATGAAAATGTGAAAAGGCGGCAGGGAGAGTAATGCGTATTTAGTGACGGGATCCCATTATTTCGCAACGTCGCGAGGTCGCTGCTTCGCCAACTTTTATTTCCCTTTTCGTAACCGTGTTAAGGGTTTGGCCTTGACAAGGTCTTAAGCACGAGAAGTCAATCATCAATGCACAGGGACTTTGTAAAAAGTTATCGCATCTTCTATGGTAATTTGCGTCCCCAACTTCTCCCACCAGCACGCCCTCTCGGCACGACAGTATGTCAGGCGAAGGAAACTCTGACGGACGTGAATTATTTCTCCATCGTTCTCGCAACTCAAGAAGCGCGCACAATGCGTTTCTGGAAGTTGACTTACAACCGAGATTTCTTTTTCTTGTTTTAGAACTCGAAGCTGGAGATGTGGATATCGATTGGGTTCGTTAGTTGACTAGAACGGACAAACAGACCAGCTAATCGAGAATATGTACATCGCCGCCGTTCTTAACTTAAGGGTAAAGCCTCCCAGATAGCATAGTGGTAACGTCGTCGCCTTGTAATCAAGGGGTTCTGGGTTGGATACCCGGTGGAGGTGAATGACACAGTGGTTCGGATCCCACTTTCAACTGTAGGTCATGTCCCAATTAGCCTTTCTGTGCATAAAACACCAAACCAATCTTATGATGAACACAACAAACTAATACCGGAATCTTTCTTCCCCCAGAAAAGCACTGTGTGTTTGTGTACGTGTGTGTGTGTGTGGGGTGGGGGGTATGGAGAGAGAGCAATGAAACAATATTTACTGTGAGTTTAGGATTTATAGACATGTGACCGTAGAAAACCGCAGAACCGCTCTTTCTTGACACTGAATTTGACCTTCGTCGGGAGTGAATTACAGGTTACTGCTGCTAGGTTAAAGAACGACTCCTGACCAAATTTGTTTTTGTTAGGTTTGGAGATTACTAGGTCTACAGAAGCACGATCTGGTGTTAAGGGTACTGACCTCAAAGCGTAGCGTAAGCCTATATGATGTAATGGAGTCGATAGGCGGATACGATCGTCGCATAACACAATGAGAATACTTTTCATCTCAAATTATGCTGAATAGTAGTACCACGAGAAGAATATTACAAATTTCCTCTTAATATCATTTACCGATTTCGCACATTAATACACTTCATCGCAATTGTTTGCACAGCACGCTCCGACGCCAGGGGTCCAGGATTCGAATCCCGACCTGGGCATGGGTGTTCTTTGTGAGTGTTCGTTCATCAATTTCATCATATCATCACTCATCTTCGCTATTAGCTAAACGTGGCAGAAAAGCGAAGTAAAATAAACATAATCAATCAATACACTTCATTGTTGACGTTTTTTTTATATATACGAGTATAACATTTTTTTCCCATAAGAGTTTCTTTTTGTAGCGAACTTAAACAAAATCAAGTATATCATCATTTCTCGTAAACAAATGACTGCTCAGTATTCCTAACCACAGACCTCTAACAAAGATTACTGCCCCTAATTTGCAGACTGTGACCATGGGTTTGTGGTTGATGTCGCACATTTTCGCTCGCGTATAGGCCGGGATGATGAAAAGATTGTAGAAATGCGAATTTCCAATAGCCTGCACAGTGAACGATTGCGGATCTCTGCTACTTTACATTATGTTTTGTACCTGCGACATTTTAGAGTTCATTATAATGCTGTATAGTAGTAGATATACATAAGAGTATGGCAAAAGAAGAATAACAGTGCACTTGAATCTGTGAATGCTAACTTATAGGACACAGAAAATGACCAATGCATGCAATTTACAAGTGTCAAGATGTACTAAGATACTTTCATTAACTATGTGACTGTTTTGAAGTGCATGGATGTAATTACACTAAGTAGTTATAATATTTTCATTATGTTGTTACAATGTTACTTTCATAACATCGAGATAAATGCTTTCTTGAAGCAACTTCACAAAATTTGATTACTTGGTTTAGTCTGTCGAACGTGATAGTTTTATATCAACAGTATACAAAGTAAAATATATATATTGTCAACTGTCCGTACAGTTGCAAACATTATTTAGTTTTTCCCCGGTCTCCGTTTCTGATTTAGTAGGAGAAAATAGATTGTACTCACTTGTGGTGTGGAATTGTGAGAGGTTTATCGATAGTATACCGAAAAAGTACACTCTTTAAGCTACTTGTAAAAAAGTCGAAATATGAAGATACACCACCCGAAATGTTAGAATCACCTGGCTTGAAAATTTTGGTTTACCCAAAGCGACAGCTTAAGGGCCGGTCGATTGCTTGGGGCGCAGTCTTCGGAGGGCCCAAACTGGGGCAAAGTTTTGATTAGTGCAAAAACCTTATTTCTGATTACATAAGCGCGGCTATTTGTGTGAGTTTATTTTTAAGTCCATTTTATGCACAGAAAGGCTAATAGGGACTGAACATACAGTTTAAAGTGGAATGCTCGGGTGATTAGCTATTTGTTTTAAAAAGAGTTGGATTTATTGTTGAGAATAATTAAAGTTACTGCTGCATAACATCCAGCAATTTAAGCTAAGAGATTACTGTCATTTTTATATCATTATGTAGGTATTGATGAAACACTTACCTACAATAAACGTGTTTGTTAAAAAAAAAATAAGACTATTTTTTGTCATTAAAACCGTAAATATATAACATGGTCATGTTGCTATTGGAGGAATGTGGAAAGCAGGAGGAGCAGGGTAGATAATAGAGGAGGGGGGAGGTTGAAATGTAGGAGGCGCCAAAAATCCACTTCGCCCGGGTGAAAATTTTATCTTAAGCCGCTCCTGTTGACCCATGTTAAAAGGTCCACGTTTTTGGTCTGGTAACTGGAGGTCTGTGTCCCTAACGGTCCAACTCTATGAATCGCGCCTTGCGTTTCCATCACCATCGACCTAAATGACTAAGCAAGCTTGTGAATCTATGAATCGTGTTTTCTCTTCTGATGGAATGAATGTAGGGCAGTTATATTGACTCCCGACCGCTTAAAATATCGATCACCTACCTCGTAGCTCAAGTATGGGAACAATGCATACAATCGAGAATCTTGCCTCAGTTAATCACAGCATGACCACATTTTTAAAAGATCCTTATGAATGGAAATGTAAATTTGCAAATTAATATTACACAACTGGACTATTTCAGTTACTTCAATTAATTTCAAGTTTAGGCCCTCCTGGGGGGGTTAGTGGTAACATCTTCGCCTTGTGGCACACTTTATGTTGTTGGACAGTTGAAGAATATGCCACTTTATCTGAACAGGAGTGTACATAGTAGTTAGGATCCTACTTTAAACTGTAGGTCCAGTCCAGATTAGCCTATCTATGCATAAAATGGACTTAAAGCAAAAACTCTAACTAACTAACGAAACCAACTAACTACAATTTTAAAAAAAATTAAAGGAACTATGTAATCGCACGCTAATAATTTCTTTAAACTACTGTCCACGATTTTATTGAAGAGATCAAAAGAAATGTGTGTAAATTAAAGATTGGATTTTTTTATATGGGATACATTATTCGAACTTCTAATGTGTATTAAGTGTTCGTGATATTTTATGTATTTTTAATTCGTATTTTTAGATCTTAGTATCATCTTAACACATCTAACTTCTATATCATATAGTTGTATTACTTTTGTATTGGGACTAAATTATGTTTTCTATAAATGACGTAATAAAATTTAAAAAACATTAAAACTTATTTTTTCGTTGCAGTGAAATCATATTCACTTCATTTAACATACACGATCATCCTTAATTTCAAGTACATTACTATAAGCACAAACTTACAGATTACATTGTTTAGGTATATGTGTCATAAATAATAACTGCTTTTAGTATTTTAGTTGTTGTTGTATATCTAATTCCAAAATTTTGATACTTTACTTTATTGTCCATATTTTTTTTTACTTTCTGGAGTATCTACCACAAGACAATACTACTATTTTGAAAATACCGTTCCTTAATGTAACTGTTTTTGATAATAACAATAACGCTAAGTAACACTTGTGATACAATATAAAGAATCGAGCAGGTACTGGTGAAAATAGACACGCAATAATGCCAATGAAATTCAAGCAAGCATCGCAAAAATTATTATTGAAATTACTGTTTCTACGAAATGACGTGCCTGATGATGAGAAAGGATACTATATCCTGAATGAAGAATTTCAGCAAGCACTCAAAGAAATGAGGAATGGGAAAGCAACGGGCACTGATGAAATTCCTGTTGAACTTATCAAATGCCTGGGAGATGGAAAAAGAGAAATACTGCACTTATGCAATGAAATCTATGAGAAAGGGGATTGGCCACAAGATTTCACGGAGACTGTTTTGATACCTCTGCAGAAGAAAAGCAATGCCAGAAAATGTTCTGAGTACAGGACAATCAGCTTGATATCTCACTCGGCAAAAAATCTTCTAAAAATTCTGAACAGACGCCTATACTCGAAGGTCAGTGGCGAGTTAGAGGAAGAACAGTTTGGTTTCAGGAAAGGAAGAGGTACAAGGGATGCAATTGGTTTACTGAGGACCATTGGGGAAAGATATTTAGAGAAAGGAAAGGAGGTGTTTGTAGTATTTGTAGACCTGGAGAAAGCCTTTGATAGAGTGAATTGGGTTAAACTTTTAGAAATTCTGAAGAAAATTGGTGTAGATTGGAAAGAGAGAAGACTTCTAAGCAACTTATACATGAATCAACGAGTTAAAGTGAGAACAGGAGATGAAATGACAGAAGGCTGTGAAATTGGAAGAGGAGTACGACAAGGATGCTGCCTATCGCCTACTTTGTTTAATATCTATTTAGAAGATATAGTGAAAACTTGTTTCCAGGGTACAGGAGGTGTCAAATTGGGAGGAAGAAGAATAAACTGCATAAGATTTGCTGATGACATGGCATTATTCGCTGAGGATGAAATAACCATAAATAGTATGTTAGAAGAGTTAAACAGCAGCTGTGAGCAGTATGGAATGAAGATTAATGTAAAGAAGACAAAGGCAATGGTTATAGGACGGAAACCAAGGAATATTAATGTGAGAGCAAACAGTGAAAGAATCCAGCAAGTGGATAGCTTCAAGTACCTCGGATGCACTATAAGCAGTGACATGAGCTGCAACCAAGAAGTGAAAATGAGAATCGCAATAGCGAAAGAAGCTTTCGATAGAAGAAAAAATGTTTTTTGTGGACCCATGGACATAGGTCTAAGGAAGAGATTAGTGAAATGTTTTGTGTGGAGTGTAGCACTATATGGTGCAGAAACCTGGACGTTGAGAAGAAATGAAGAGAAACGACTCGAAGCTTTTGAAATGTGGACATGGCGAAAAATGGAGCGCGTAAAATGGACGGACAAGGTAAGAAACGAAGCCGTACTGAAAAGAGTTGGTGAAAAAAGATCTCTACTGGAGACCATCAAGAAGAGGAAAAGAAACTGGTTAGGACACTGTCTAAGAAGAAACTGCCTGCTAAGAGATGCCTTGGAGGGAATGGTTGAAGGAAGAAAAGTCCGTGGAAGAAAGAGATATCAGCTTATGGATGATATTAAATTAACTGGGTCGTATGCTATTACGAAGCGTAAGGCAGAGAACAGGGAAAGCTGGAGATTGCAGTGAAAAACCTGCCAATTAGGCAGAAAACAATGAATGAATATAAATATTCATGGCAGGCCAAAATAGATACGATTAACATGCAATCAGGAGAGGATAGAAACGAAATCATCCCGCCGTCTACCAGAATTAGCTGCCGTGTCCATCCGATTGGCTACCGTAACGTAAAAGCAAAAAAGGTGAGAGCTGGGTTGTTTCGCTCCATGGCCTGCAGAGGGCATCGGAGCATAATCATAAGCGTAGCAAGCACACTCGTTCCGATGACAATTAGTGCGATTCGAGATCCATTGAAAACCGCCGAAAGGGGGAGAGAAACGCTCCAAAAATAAAATGTTATGACGACGAGCTTCAAAGGACACGTCAATTTCGTGTCCGATCATAACACTAAAGCAACAACAACAAGAACGGCGCACTTATTTGAAAGTAGAGACCTTTACGCTTCGCTCACAGGCTGCTCGTAAACATTTATTTCAAATGGTGTGAAAGGGTGTGAATTAACAGGTGGACACCCACCTCTCAAGTATTCCAACTGGCAACAAAAGTAAGCTCCCATTCCTGTCAGTGAAATTTTATCATCCTCTCGTCATTGGCGTATGCAGGGGTGAATTGATGGGGCTACCCTCCGAAATTGTAAGAAAATCGAAATTTTCAAATAACAGCAGAAACTCGAAAAGAAAACAAGTCGTAAATGGAATCCCCCTTAAAATTACCCCCAATTACCATTTTTGTCATTGAACAATTTTTAAAATAATTTGGATTTGAATCGAGCACTACTGACTACGTTAGCCCTCTTCACTGAAATTGACACCAGGTGTCTCTAGATAGCCTACCCGGAGCCACTATAAGGACTGACCACATATGTGTGATTCATATGTTTGTGCGCATTACCCGATCCATCCGTTAATAGAACGAATAGAGAACATTCCATTAGCAGACGTATGCAAACTCACCATCCATCAAAATAAATCAATAATTTAAGAACGATTCATCGATTTCAGTGCATTCCTTATAAATATATGTATGAAAAGCAAGAGAAACTAGACGAGAGGTCTTGAAGCTTTCCTGGCAACGAATCATGGAAATGTTTCCAAGCTTTCGAGAGCTTAACCTTTCCAGAACTCATCTCGCCGATAGCCCGAGAGAATCTATTCATGATGAAATGTGCATAATTTTTTTGTAGTGTCCGAAATTTCAAGCAAAACCAAATCAAGCGTTCCGCAATATTCAAGCACACTCTTCTTGTCTATTCACACCAAACTTCTAAATTATAAGTAATGTTCAGATAAATATGCCGCTATCAGGTCAAGGATAAGATGAATATGCAACTTTGCTTTTGGGAATCTTGCTATTTGTCGGAAAGGTGTGAAAAGTGAAACAGAAACATTAACTTTTAATTAATTTAGTTTTTCAACTCGGTTTGATACACATTTGTTGTGTTAACTTATCTCACAGATAGGATATTCATTTATATGTCGAGGATAATAAGGCGCAGGAACATACGAGCAATGAATAATAATTATAACCCGTGGCGCAACAGCCCTTGAGGGCCAAGTCCTACGAACAATGAAAACGAGAAGATATACTATACTAACAAACTCTCAAACCCGAAGGTTTTTGGCTGCAGCAAGGTGAATCCAATGTTTTCCATCCTTACCGATTTCATTTAGGTTCATCTGAACGTCATCCCTCCATCTTCGTCTTGGGCTTCCTACAGGATCATCTTTCATAAGAAGATATATAAAACTGAAAAGTGTAGGGCATGGAATTCTACATGTTGTGAGTACTTATAAATAAGAAAGCAGTTGATATTCAAACATTGCTAAAAATTTTGAAACTAACATCATGTGTGTTGGGTATATAATCACACACGTAACTTGGACTATTCCTCTGTCGTTGTATGTCCCGGTGTCCAATCACAGCGCAGAACGGTTATTTTGACAAAAATCCTGTTTCCCTGCTGGCTGCTTTGGGGAGGGGATTTATAATGTTCCCGCTTTTTGCCCAAGCAGTAGCCCTAATTGGTTGTTTGACCGCAAGTGCCTTCGTAGGTAAACGCGGCAACAGAGGGTCACTGCCATAGATAGAGACGGCCTCCTCGCCGTATATAAGGACGGCGCAGCTATAGGTTGTTGAGTGGAATGCATAGCTATTGTACCGCAAATTATCCATGACTATTTTCATTAATTTTATCTCTTGCATTACACGTGTTTTAAATGAATGGATTTTTATGTATGCTGGTGCAAGGTTGGCAGAGACTTTTTGTCATTTTATTTCACTCCTTGAAGCTGCATAAGATAAATATTTGCAGAAAGTCTCCTTACATGTTGGTTACACCTGCTGATTTCAAAGTTGTCAAGCGCAATGAAATTAGTTGCTGTTGAGTGAAACTATTTTCTGGGAAATTTCCTCTACGTTACAGCGGACGGTGGGGTGGTTAATCCGAGAAATTCCCGGGAAAGTTTAGCTATGGTGCGTACGGGACATGCAACCTGATATTTCGGTCGACATAATCCACACAGTACTTTCGCGGCTTTTCCATATTGTATTTAAGCCTATTTTATTTTACTGTTGCGATTGCTTGAAACGCTATCTTTGTTTCCATGCTGTGTGTTTACGTTTTTTTTAATAGTAAATGTACAAAAGTTTGCTTGTTTGTTTTTTAAAGTCCACTTTATGCTCAGCTAGGCTAATCGGAATTGATAATTTAAAGTGGGATCCGAACCACTGCGCAATATGCTTCCACGGGATCGAACCCAGGACCACTTGATTACAAGGCAATAGGACCACTGCACCACCAGCGACGCCCACATAGAAGGGAGTTCATTAGTTTTATTTGGGGAAGTTGTTGGGTCCCCCAAAAGGGGTTGGCGGTAGTTATAAGTTATAAACCCATCGACCATTTGCCCAAAGGTTGCTGAAAAAGAACTCCAGATACATTAAAAGGTCTAAGATGTGTCACCGACTACATAAATCGACAACCCCTCTTCCTTACTGGGAACATCACTGTAGTGGAGATTTTTCTTACATACAAACTGATCATTAGAAAGAAAATTGTGTAAAGTTTCGTAAGTATTTATGACTTTTCAAAATTGAAATTGAATTTAATTCCTGAGCTGTCCCTTTTGGCAGATTTTCTCGAATGGTTTCATCCATCCAATGGAATTATCTACGGTACAATAGCACTTAATAAAAGCATTTCTATGATACCTTGCAAGGTTGCAAGGGCTAGCTCAACTGCAACGATTCAAATGGGTTTATGATAACGAAAGGACATACCGGTACTTACATTCATTAATCTGGTTCCGACCTCCGTGTCGGAATGGTTAACGTACCGCGCTGCGACTCCAGAGGTCCCGGGTTCGAATCCCGGCCTGGGCATGGGTGTTCTTCGTGAGCATCACTTCATCAATCATATCATCACTCATCCTCATCTTCACGATTACCAAAAGTGGCAGAAATGCGAAGTAAATAAACAAAATCAATCATTAACCTGGTTTTGAAGTTAGAAAGCCGAATCTAAATGCAAGGCAAGAACTAAAAACCTGTGATTGTAGCATTAGTCATGGTACGGTTTGCCCACCCAAAATTTCCTCTGCCCACCCGATTGCCCACCCGAACAGATTCATTAAATATTAATAAGTATTTTGGGAAGTACGAATGCTTAAATAAAAGTATATTCTTGCCTTGACTCCGTGCATGTTTTTCTTATGAATATTGTCGATACTAGAAAGGCTCACAAATTATATCATCCTATAAGAAGTTTCGCTGTCTTTGTATTTACAGTAGTTTACCAAGTAAGTTAACGAGAATCGTAATATAGTACGGTGACAGACAATACCTGTCTTTATAATTGTATTACTTACTTAAAACTTGAAACATAGGACTAGTGATCGAGTTAACACTCCTGTGGCTAGAAGTACTGCACTGCAATATCTACAGCCAAAGTGCACTTTTTCGGGGGTGAGAGTACAAAAACATGATATGATATGATAAAAAAATATCTGAACAAATGAATAAATAAAAACATCATCGCGTTACTTCCATATAGTATGCAAAGGAACTTGGATTCATGACAAGTTTCTTTAACAAAGCGTTTTGGGCAATGGACGATTTATTTCCTTCGTTTGGTAACTGTCAGTAATTCAAACTATTTCCACGAGTTTCAAAGCGCTATGAACAAGAGAAACCCATTTGTATGATGGTAAGATGTGAACAAGAGAGGAATTGCTACCATGATCAAATTTCATATTTTTTTGTCTAAATTACTTCCTGCAGTATATTTAAACGAATTATTTGTTTCCTCAATCTGTATGCATATTTCTATCGATTAATATCTAGTATCTCGACATTCATTTTGAAAAAAATTCTTTATTTTTACTATTTTTAGTCTTATCTTATGTAAAAATTACGTTATTATGCCAGGAAATTTTAGTGCAGAATGGACAAAAGTGCTTTGAAACTTTCCTAACAAGATATTAATTAAATATATACGTATTAATTCGGAACACTCCTGTGAGCCAAGTAAAAGAATCATTCACTAACCCTCGACGAAGAAGCAGTGGTCCTTTCAGTTAAACACTCATAATATTGTTAAAGCTGTACATTCAAGATCATTCGATTGAATTATAGAGAAAAAATATTTCTTCACTATTGTCGGTGTTTACCATACTTTGTCATCATCCTTGAATATATGATGTACGGGAAATGCAACATTGTATCGCAAGAAAAAACGAGTTATTTCGTTCTGAAAAGTAAGTTAACAGTAGCAAATAAAAGTGGATAATGGAAAATTGCGCAACTGTAAATGTAATTTTGGCATAATTTGCTTTTCGAATCTAAAACACTAAAATTACATTTCATATGGCTTTGCTTCGAAGTTGGTTCCCTCCATGAATCGCGAGGTTTTGCTCCTCTCCTGGGGACGGCGCTAGTTTCATACATGTTTCTTGCATTTGTAAAGAATTTGATCCATATTTTTCTTAATCGTTCCATGAATTGAACAATATACCCCTAATCTGCCACCCAAATGTCAGCCTTTCTTCCACGTAGTAAACCCTGGACTGCATTTACGAGATTCTGGACTCGCAACCAGTACTATCCTCTGCGGAGCTTGTTTTGTGGTTTTGTGATTTACCCATGTGTGATTGTGATTGTCCCACTTCATCCTCATCTTCATGAAGAAAGAAACCAATTAATCTGATCTCCCTCGATCACCTAATAAAGTATGGGCTATGTTAAATTCCTTCTTAATTTAAAGGATTAAGTACACAGTGAGCAATTGAAGGGCATCACTTAAGTGAGAGGGAGATTATATCAAGATTGACAAAGGAAAGATAGCCAAGCGGGTTTAGAACAGGTGACGTCATCAAGTCCTTCGCTACTTTTTTCTAGATTGCAGTGGATCGAGAAAAGTTTAATCAGAAGATTTGACGAAGAGATTACACAAGTATGCATTTTGAAACTTTTATCTTCTTCACTGCAAGTAAGAACTGATTTACATAAACTTATGTGTGCTGAATTCAGATCTGCTTTCAGTTTTCTCCTATCACGTCATTTTCTTTTGTAATATCGTTTTAAAATTAATGTACATTAATCAAGTTTGGAGTATTTTCAATGAAACTGAAGTATTATAACAAGTCATAGAAATTAATATTTTATACAAGTTTTGTCATTGATGTCAGTGCACCACCATAAATAGAAGTTCATAGAGTGTGAGTGAACCCTAACAGATCAAACAGAAGATATTTTGCGCCGTTTCACTGAGCTTCTACTGCAATTGACAGAAGTATCTCTCTTGAGGCACCAGCAGTAATCAGCCATCATGGCCTCATTCCACCGCCCTTGATATCTTGTTTCCATGGTTCTGATATCTTTGTGGAATCTTTCACCTTGCTCATCACTTTTTGCACCAAGATTCTCAGGGAAGTAATCAATATGGCTATTCAAGAAATGCAACTTAACACTCATTCTGCAGCCTAACAATTTCAAGTTTTGTAGCATTTCGTCAACAATGTGTTCGTAGTTTTCTGATTTCTTGTTGCCCAGAAAGTTTTCACATACACTTTTGAATGACATCCACGCTGATTTTTCCACTTCATTCATGTAGTTAGGGAAATGTTGGTCTTTCATAAGAATGCGTATCTGTGGGCCATCAAATACACCTGCCTGAATTTTGGCTTCAGATTTATTTTGAAACTTTGACCTCAGATATTGAAGGACATTGCTTTCCTGGCTTAGACTTGTTATGAATTGCTTCATGATGCCTAACTTAATATGGAGTGGAGGAAGGACAGCTTTTCTCTAGGAATCAAAGATTCACTCACAACATTTTTCTGTCCTGGTATAAGATCAGTACGTTTTGGCCGGTGTCTTCTCGTCCAGTGTTCATTTCGGTCTCTGCTATCCCAGAAACACATAAAGCAGGGATACTTAGTAAAATCAGTTTGTTGACCAAGAACAATTGTTAACACTTTTAAATCAGAGCAAACAATCCAGTTATGCTCGTTGTACTTTATATTTTCCAGCATGAACCTCAAATTTATGTACGTTTCCTTCAAAACTACTGAATATCTGTTACGTACCCAATAGGACCAAGTAATGTGAATAGTTTGCCAAAGACGAATAGAGATGGCAGCACCAGGCGTGCAAGGTTAAGAATTGGCATAATATATGTGAATAATTTTATAAATAAGAACAAAACAAATTGG
This sequence comes from Lepisma saccharinum, assembly GCF_977018435.1. Taxonomy (NCBI): domain Eukaryota; kingdom Metazoa; phylum Arthropoda; class Insecta; order Zygentoma; family Lepismatidae; genus Lepisma; species Lepisma saccharinum. The sequence continues at coordinate 11,598,124 of NC_139239.1, read as the reverse complement.
AAAGATGAAAAACAATAGAATATATTATAAGAAGACAAAGAATAAATATGAAAGAAGTAAATTAATATATATATTTTATAAATCAAATCAGTAATCACATGTAAGTTAATATGAAAATTAAGGAAATCAAAGCACTGATACAAGTTTGTGTCTGAACAGATGTTGCATCTGTCTGATTGATTTACCATTCCCATAGGGGAAATTTTGTTTACATCAGTGGCGAGCGCGTTCTGATCGACGCCCCACAGCACTTTTTGGTTGCGCGGTTTAACCGTAGCACCTACTTGGATGCGCGTGTCAATCGTTTGCACCAAGTATACACTCTGTTGTACCTAGTTAGTGGTGGCGCGTTCCAATTGCAGCCCCAAGGGAGGATATTAGTATTATTCCCAAAGCTTAAAGAAAAAGGTTGGAAAAGGATAAAGGAATTCGTTAAATAGTCAAAACCTAAATAAATTGAAATCCAGAGGGAAGTTCACAAAGAAGAAAAGAAGGAAGTCCAGATCCAGAACGTCCATTAAGAGGGAAGTCCAGATCCTCCATATTGAGAAGGAAGTCCAGATCCAGACCGTCCATTGAGAAGGAAGTTCCGATCCAGAACGTCCATTAAGAGGGAAGTCCAGATCCTCTATATTGATAAGGAAGTCCAGATCCAGACCGTCCATTGAGAAGGAAGTCCCGATCCAGATCTGCCCATTACGAAGGAAGTACAAATAGAAGAATATCCAAATAAAGAAAATAAATAATAAAAAGAATATTGAGATGATAATTGACTGTAAACGAGAAAATTATAAAAGAATGTAGCTTATCATGTAAATATTCTTACTCCATGTATCCTGTGTTTAAATAATATATTCGTTTAAACGTCTCCATTGGAAGGTATCCTGTCTGGTTTCGTTGTCTACAAAGAACCCTACCCTGTAGATAAGCTAGCTGAGTTTTAAGATTAAGGTTTATGTACCTTTGCACCAAATGAAGGTAGCATATCCCAGAGGTATTGAGGGCAGCAAGTTGCCGTTATGAAGCAGTCCTGCTTTCATGCTCCTCACCGAACTGTCAACAAATAACCTCCAATCAGCAGCATTATAGTAGACTCCAAGGGCTTCAATCAAACCTACCCCGTTATTGCAGTACACCAGTTTATCCACCTTTGAAAAAAATGTACAAGTTCATTTTCCCTATGTCTGTACCAAGCAAACGTAGTTCCCGGAGCAACTAAATTCTTTTCTTTGAATCGTGTTCCAAGAAGTTCAGCACTAATTTTGGGTAAATACAGGTCTCTAACTAAATCGTTTAACTCACCTTGTGTGAACAGACGAGGAGAAGAAGGTCCACTTGTTTGAAATGAAGGATCATGTTCGTGTTCAGAGGTCTCTTCTGATTCACCACTGTTATCCTCTAGCTGCGTAGGTGCAGGGATTGGCAGTTCATCACTGTGTGTAAGGGGGCGGATGGCTGATATAAGATTGGGATATTTCACGGATTTCTTGTTCTTCTTGTTTATGCCTTGCATCAACAGAAGTAACAATCACTTGTGTGATCTCGAGGTTCCAACCACACCATTGGACAACCAAACTGCAGTGAAGCGCGTTTTCCTTTCACCCACTGATTCATGTTCACTGAACATGTACTACATATGTAATGAGGTGCCCAGGCTTTGTCTTGATCGCCTAGACGAACACCAAAATATGCCAAGTAGGCCTTTTTGTAGAAAGAAGTAATATTTCTCCTCTGTGTTGGCAACATATAACTTCCACAAGTGTAACAGAAACTGTCGGGATGATTTCTACACGCTCGGTGAGACATTTTTCAGCACCAATTCACACTACAATCTCAAAACTAGGTCTCCCATATAAGCTCACACACAAACACATATAGATCACCTGAAAGCAGTTAAATCCAAGACAGAAAAACAGTTCAACAAGTGAGCAGCATTTCCCAAATGAAACTAACAAACGCCAGTGAAGAAATTAGTATTTTCTTCAGCCCTGGCCCAAAACCATGGTAACGGTTGAAGTTTTTGCGTGCGATGACGTGGCCAAGTGAATGCATCACTTCAATGTGAAGTCACGTGAAATGACAAAACGACAGTGTTGCAGCATGCAGATATTAAACACCAGAATAAGAACAATGTCTAGATGAGGATGTGTACTACAGGCTGTGGAAAAGGAGATGCGATAGCCACTAACGTCGTCAAACGGTTGGGCGGGAACTTTACGTCACATACCATGAAGAAGTAATAGGATCTGAACTGATTATGTCCTTTGCGATTAGTCCACTCAGAATTAGTTCACTTCATCAAATGATTTACTAAATCTCATCAATTTACATTGTCGAGTTCATTATTTGTGTTCTTTTTGGTTTAGGTTCAACATCTTCTCCGAAGAGAAAATTATGCTCATTTCTTTGTTTTCCTTGACCCTGTACATCCAGGGTCAAGGAAGTCAGTAATGAGGTGTGTTACATACAGTGTACCTACAACTATAGATTGAATTGTATCTTCTCCAAATATGATGTATAAAGAGACAAACAGCCGGAGAACTAAGTGAGACGAGTGTACAATTTTATAATACTATTATAGTGGAACCACAAGCAAAGAAACCTGCGCAGACTCGCGACTCCTCTGCTCCGTACTCCAGTGTGGAGGGGAGGGAGAGAGTGGAGCATGCTCTCTTATAGCCCGAGTTGAACGGAAGAGGAGGAAGGTGCGCGGGGACTTTTCGACGAAGGATCTTTTTGTTGTGGTCGCTTTTATAAGTAAGGGGAACTGTGATTGGTCATTCATCTATTATATCACTTCGTTATCATCTCAATTGACTTAAATGGCCGGAAGTGCAATGTGAATTTATCAAATATAAATACAAACACGTACCGTTTAATAAATAACCAAAATAGAATGAAAAATTAGCAGTTTGTATTTTTATTGCTTTATGTGAATATGTAGGGAAAAGCGAGAGAAAATTGTACACCAATGGCAAAAGAAATGGTAGGCGAATTGCCCATCACTATTTTCCTCCAGTCTGGTTTCTCCAATCTGGTGATCTCAAATTGAAATTAACAGAGGACAACATCTGCTTTCCATTATTTAAAACAACACAGGATGTAGAACAAAAAAAAATGAAAATAGCGATGGACTATTTGCCTATTATCTATATCTTCAAGAATAAAAATACATCTAAATTTAGAACCACAGAAAAGAGCTTGTTATGTAACATTTGTTTTATAGAAGTTTATTTGGGTCACATTTTCCATTAAGGAACATTAACTTTAAAACTTTTTCTTATTATTACAAAATACACTACATTACTTCTTAACTTTCTTAAAGTATTATTGTTTTTACTAATTTAATAGATATAACTAGACTATAGGTTAATTTCCTTGTATTCAAAATTAGACATTAATATTATTGACATATCCCATATCATAGTGAGATTTGTACTTGTATGATCAAGTGAATGAAAATCAATGAATTAATATTTGTAGTTGGCTGTACGCCTTTAATTTTGTTTTAAATTAATGTATCAAGAAAACTATATTTCTGCCGTGAAGAAAAAAAGTATTGACGGATTGAGTGTATTCCAGTCGAAATTTATGTGTCTTTACAATTCGTTTAACTCCATTACATGCCCGGCCATGAGTAATTATCCTTAGGAGCGCACAATTCCTCCACCTTTTTCCAATTCATATTTCATATGATTGTTAAGGACCACTGCCACAGATTACCACTGCTGCGAGGCTTCATATCGGAAATTATTCACGCTATCTATTGTCACGATTAATACTACTGTTCATTTTCATTAATTTCTACATAATTCCCACATAGGTATGAGGATGAGTTTAAATAAATATGCCTTGTATCATTTTAAACTTAACTTCTGACATGCAAATGAATGATACTATTATTGCTTCAAATGTTCAAGTTATGAAATATCAAATTTATTGCTTATTTGCACGACATAAATATATGATTAGCGGATGAGAATGTGAATATATTTTACGTTTTATAACAATTAACAGTTTGTCAGAAACATAAGTGGAATGCAAGTATCATCATTTGTTAAAATAAAAACAAACAAACACGGCACAGTGAATTTGTCTTTGCTGTGAAATGTATTTAATCAAATCATCGTTCATCCTCATCGTCAAGCGTAAACTATGTGGAAGGGATAACCCTGGACTGCATTTTGCAGACTAACGAGGCTCTGGTGTCTGGACCTACGGCCAGTATAATCCTCGTAGGACTGTGTATGTGCTGTCCTGTGTTTTGTCCTTATGTGATGCACGCAGAATTTTAGAATCACTCACTCACTCTAAACTAAAGAAATATCACAACGTAAAATAACATAACAACACACTTCAGCAAATGAATTCCCTACTTTTCTGGATCCCGAGCAGTAGGTATTAATTCTTGACGTTTTCTACATTGCAAGTGTCTGGAACTTATTGGAAATTGTTAGTTTTCATTCCAGAAATGCAAAGACAATGACTTAAGGTGAAAATGGCGTGTAGAATTTGAGATTTCCAGAGCGTCGGGAAATTTCGGAGATTTCCCGTCCTGAAAATTTCCCGACTAGTCTAGAAATTGCGAATATTTCCCGTCCCGAATGTCGGGATTTAAAAAAAAAAAAAACCTTTCCGATCAATAATATTCAGTCCCGCATAACAATAAGTACCTATCGATATTTATTTTCAATTTGTCTGAAGCCACAAAATGTAAATGGGTGGAAATGTTCATTTGTGTACTCGATTTCGTGTGTTCAGTTTCTGGCATGGTTTCCTATCTGCATAGTGCAACACTAGCGCATAGATTTGGAATTCATTTCATGGATAAATTCACTTCTTACCGTCGTTTCGTCACACGAGTAAACAACGGATTGGCCCAACCTATACTTCTAATAACCTTGATTTTCTTCACGTGCATTTTGAAACAATAGGTAGACATTGTTGTATCAGCAATACTCGGACATTGTTGTAAGCCAATATCAGGGCATTATTGAAAGTCAATATCAGGCCATTGTTGGATGCCAAGGTTCTTAAAACAAAATTGAAATTAACTGCAAATTACTTAAGTAGATATATCCTAACTAATTGTCTTATACTAGCAAAAAGGCGGTTTCGTTAGAAATTGAAAAAGCGTAAAAAGAAAAAAAATCCTGACGTGATGAGAAGGAACGAAATGTCATTTCTGTCATCGCTGATGGTAAGCTTTCTGAAAATGTAATTACTTTCTCTGAAGCAAATTGGTCGCATACTTGTGTTACCCGTGCACGCTCATGTGTGTGTTAAAACAGAGAGAGGGGGGATACAAGCAGAGGAAAATGGTGGAAAGGATAAATAAGACCTACAACAGCAAGGAGAAAAGGCGAAAGAAATACAAAGGAGTTCGGGAGAGGGCAAGAGAGTACTTGTTTTCGAAACTGAAACTTTATATCTGCCCACCCTAATTTATCAGTATTCGGCTCCTGCCCACCGAGTCAAAACTTTCGGCGCCGCCTGTCGATGGTTAACACAGCATACCCTGAAATCAGATTTCCTAATTTGAATCATTCTGCTCAAGAAAGGAGTGTCCCTGTGGTTGTAGTCTCATTCGTCTCATTAATTCATCATTCAAAGAAATACAGTTATTGTCTTAATCGTGAGCTCGAATGAAATGCCAACTCTAGGGATCCCGGGTTCGAATCCTGGCCTGGATGTTTGTGAGTGTCTATTCATCAATTTCGTCATATCATAACTCATCCGCATCTTCGCAAATTAGCCAAAAGTGGCACAAAAAGCGAAGTAAAATAAACCAAATGAAATCGAATTAAATGCCTGGTTCATAGCTGTAACCGATAGCGCAGTGGTAGCGTCTTCGCCTTGTAATCAAGGTGTCCCGGGTTCGACACCCGGTGGAGGCACATAGTGGTTCGGATCCCACTTTAAACTGTAGGTCCAGTCCCAATTAGCCTTACTGTGCATAAAGTGGACTTAAAGCACCAAATCAATCCAATGATGCAAGAGAAGTGAATGCATTCTTAATGTGCTATTGTTTTTCTGCTAGTCATGTGAGGGGGTGCAAAATTATCTGACGTGTGATCTGATACCATCGAAAACATGCTTTGACGTGTGACGTCGCCTTGCTCTTGTGTTCGTGAGGTTGCTGCTACTGAAAGATAAAAATATTGATTTTAGGGCTTTCGTGAGAAATCACGCCTGCAAACCTTGAAAGCCAATAGCGTTATCGTTTTGTGTATTTATGTTAGCGGTTGATTTATCTGCGTAATTTACCCAAAAAGAGCTCGCTGAAGTAAACATTAAACAATTGAAGGTCGAATGCTACGGCACTGTTTCGCTAAAACATAATGCGTAGAATATAATGAATTCTCATTAGGCATGCTTGCACCAAGAAACAACAGAAGTGCAAGGGCAAGGAGTTATCTCGGAAAGCATGCTTCCTGAAGAAAAGTTAACGTTCCTTAAACATTACGAAACAAGTCACAATCGACTTTTTTTTCCTCCTTCGCTTCGACCTGCCAGTACCCTGTGCGCTTGTTCACGGGCGGTTGTGTTCAGGGACGTTGACTGCGCGAGGTAAGTTGCGCAGTGGGAAGCAGTGCAGAAAGTCTGTATCGACCGAAGCTGGAGAGCAGAACAGCGAGCACCCAGGCAGACCCGGAATGAACGTCCCCCGACCTAACTTGACCTGAACCGAGGTCAAAAATGAAGCAGCTAAGGTACCGAGTGGGCCGTCATAGAACTAGACAGCTAGTTATTACGGCCCTGGTGCCTTTAGCCTATCTTCTAGGATTGCTGCTAACTCAACCGGCGGATTACATACCCCTGCAAGGAAACCCGGCTTCGTCTACGGGCCGACGGCTCCTGGAGATCAGCAACGAGACGTCTCACAATGCAACTTTCCATCAAAAGGACCCGCTTTTCCCAAAAGATCTGTTCACATTGGAACAGTTGCGACAAGGTGCGGTCGTTTTACATATTCTCGGCGTCATGTACATGTTTGTCGCTCTGGCCATCGTGTGCGACGAATTCTTTGTTCCATCTCTGGATGTCATCATTGAGAAGTTGGACATTGCTGATGATGTTGCTGGCGCAACGTTCATGGCTGCAGGTGGATCAGCTCCCGAGCTCTTCACAAGCATCATCGGTGTCTTCATCTCCTTCGACGATGTCGGTATCGGCACCATTGTTGGCTCCGCTGTCTTCAATATATTGTTTGTGATCGGCATGTGTGCATTGTTCAGTAGAACAGTGTTGACCCTCACCTGGTGGCCACTGTTTCGCGATTGCACATTCTACAGCATTGGCCTCATCACACTAATCTTGTTTTTCCAAGATAACAAAATATACTGGTACGAGGCCCTGGTACTGTTCTCAATTTACTTATGTTATGTTTCTTTCATGAAGTGGAATCAAACGGTGGAGAGGTTTGTAAAAAGGATTTTGTATAAAAACAAAGTGACTCGAGTAAGAAGCACTGATCAACTGATGCCATCGGTGAGTAATACTTACGTATAAATTGCACATAGTAATAGAAGAAATTAAGCATAGATTAAGTACAGATTGCTTTTCAACAAGCCGTTTCACAAAATAAGTTCGTTGTACATCTGCTTATTTATTAACAAAAATCTTCCTTAACTATGCTGTAAATATGCAAACAGTAGGCCTATCATAGTTATCGTATCACTATAGAGCCGTAGAGACCTGGTAGATACATGTGTGTGCGTGTAGAATTGTTGTTGCCGCATGTGAATTTGTAATATCGACCGTCATTTTTTTATGCTGTAGTGACTGACATAAAGAATCAATCTAATTCTTTGCACAGTAGTCGGTGGCACTTATTTTACAAAACACAAAAGTGTTACCTTGCCATTGTACGTTATGCTTCCGAAAACTTTTCTATAACGACCTTGCTCATAATTCATGTAGGGCCGTGATAGTGTTTTAATGTGAATGCATGTTCAGAGAAATGTAGGTCACAGTCATTATTTGTAAACCTACTCTAAGTATAGAGCCATATTCTGACGTTCATCGTTTTAGCAAGCGGTAGCAACATTTGTTACATTTGCCATTGTACAATAAGTGTACGCTGGTAAGCAGAGCTTTGCATAGATTTCACAGGGAATAAAAATATCTACTCGCCTTCTGCACACAAATATTTTTCATTCGTTAATTGAAAATTCATAATAGACATTATTTCAAGTACCACCGACTGCTAACCAAAACCATTTACGAATAGATGATCATGATTTGAGAACAGTGCTTACTCCATTAATATAGCCTATAGTTAATGTTTAACCGTTAATAAGTTCTATTTTTTAAAAAAGTATAAATTCTAATGTGCCTCATGGGCACATAGATTCATTTTGCACGTAAAGTATAGTATGTAAAAAAAGAAGAATATCTCAATTCGTATTCTTCCGTCAGTGGATTTCCCGTATCAACAGTGTTGCCAACTACCGATAAAGGAATTAAACTACATTTCACCTAAAATTTGAGCAAGAAATAATTTTTAAGTACTGCAAAATCTTTCATCCTACGTTCGAAACTCAGATGTTAAATAGCTGTTAATGTTTGTTAAACTAGTGTTAAAATTAGGAGAAGTATAAGTGGCCCAAAGTAACAAATGTGCAACACAACACATCAGTCCGTGATTTTTCTGATGTGCCTGAACAGCGTCTTTGCGTTTTGAAATACTATTTTTTTGGCAGTGAAAGTGCTTGGCCCCTTGCGCTGATTAGTGATTCAGTTAACTCGAAATTTGTGCTTGTTATTTACTAAGTCTTGAGAAAGTTAGCAAGCTACAAATACGTCACTTTACAGTCGAATCTTTCCACTCATATAGATGCCACTCACCCCCACAATCTGAACTTTATAAAACTGAACGCTTGTTAAAATAATACACAATTATCCACGATTTAACTTCCTTGTGCAAAATGACCATATTTGGTTCTGAAAAACTCAGGGTGGCAACAGTACGCGTTGAGTTGATTCTTGTCTCGAGTGACAAAATTCGTTTCCTTAGGAAGACTGAACATCCTGCTTGCTGAAGTCAAGGAAGTGTGACGACACTCGAGGTGAAATTGACGTCACAGTACAAGAGTCACCTACTGAAGCACTAACAGTCCTCGCGCCGAGAAAGCGGAAATTGCCAATAATCAAACACCCCCTACATTCCAGTACAATTTGGACTAGTTCCGCTAACGATGCGATTGTACTGTCGTTGCAGAGAAACATAAAAGCATTGCAATTCATCAATTATTGCTGAATGAGAGATGATAGATGATATGAATGCTTTTCTGCAAAACATTTATCGCTAGATATCTTTGACGTGGATCGATGCAGTTAACGAACCACTTTTTTTAGGTCGAACGCTGGATAGATGATTACTTTGAAAAGACCCTTCGAAAAGCTTAATAGGCTGGTAATTCTGGCACCACTTATAACCGAAGAAGTTGTTTTCTCTCTTCTTTCATAAAAAGAACGGAAGGGGGCAAGTACAGTACAAGAGGTGAGACAAGAAACTCTCCCACCGATGTGCTGGGTCGGAAACGCGGCAAGCGCATGCGCGAACTTCCCCTATCGTGCACACAGGCAGGGTTGCCGAACGTCTTAATGTTGTGTGAGCACCGAGAAACAATGCGATCGACTTGCCTGTCTTCATTTAAAGTGTGTGTTTGTTTTGTGTGCAGCGTACTTGCTAGCATGGAAGCTTGCAGTTCAGAGAAAGCAAGTAAACTCTGTGGACGGAAAGTAATCCACAGTCAAGGGCGAGAAATTGTATATAATGTCAATGCATTTATGAAACACGAGGTGGGAGTTCGTATGTCCGAAAACCAGTTGCAAAGGAGGGTGGCTCGCGCATGTGGTGTTTCATTCATCAGTGTGAGAAGAATTGTACTAATAGAAAGTAAAGCATGCACTACGTTGAAGAAACACTTTCATACGCCCCATAGAACACGACCTCGCCGAAAAATCAAAAGTCATATAGACGAGTTCGATAAGTGTGTTGTTAGGCGTGTTGTGCACGAATTTCACCTTACGGACGGGGCTCTTGGCTAATTTACGAAGATGGGGATGAGTGATGAAATTATGAAATTGATGAATGGACATTTACAAACAACCATGACCGAGCGGGATTCGAACCCGAGATCCTTGGCGTCGCAGCGCGATGTGCTAACCACTCAGCCACAGGGTCCGGGAGAAGTTTATCCCAAATTTGACACGAAACACTGTTGTTGTTGACAACGCCTCATGCCATAACGTACAAATAAATCCTGCGCCTTCTTCCTCCTCCCGAAAAGACATGATTCATTCAGTGGCTCTTTCAAAACAACACCCCCTTTGACGCACACATGTTCAAACCAGAATTGTATTCCTTGGTGAAAATTAACAAACCCCGTTTGAAGATGTTCAAAATTGATTCCATCTTAGCAGAACGCGGTCATTCAGTTGTATGTTTACCACCATACCACTCAGATCTTCTTGCTTAGTTTTCTTGTGTTCTTGTTCTGCGTAGACATTTGACCCGTATGCACTGCCAACCCTGCTTCTGTGCGTCCTTCCCCTACGTATGGCTTGGGCGTGAGTCCGCGAGGAGTTTCTTGTCTTACCTATTCTACTGTACGTATTTCAATTTATTGGTAGTTTCATCTATCTCATACACACATGAGAAATTATGTTTTAGATGCTTCGTTATTTCTGGTTAGATATCAAACGTACTTTTCATGAATAAAATGCACTGCTCAGTGAATAAGTAGACTATGTTAAGAATTATTATCACGAACTCCGTTCAAGTATGTTACCCTGAGGTATTTGGAGATGTAAAGTGCATCACATATACCTATATTTATTTAAAGTTTTTCAACAAGGGTATTTTACTGAATTGCTCATAATTTCATAATAACAATAACAATAAAACTCAGCGCTGAATAATGACGTAATATTACTTTAATGAGAAGGATGATACTTCATTTCACTTACAAGCACTGGATACCGGGGGGGGGGGACTGATGGGGATACACTCCCCTTGGAATTTTGAGATAATCAGAAATTTCAAATAAAAGCAGTAAAAGAACTCGGGAAAAACGACAGTGGTAAATGCAAATCCCTCCTTACCATTTTTATCTGAACAACTTTTAATTACGAAATATATTTTATTGTGGTTCCCGCCTCCTAGAACGCAGCTATGTAATATCCTTCTTTGTCATTCCAGTCCGCTTCGAAAAAGTCCTGCGTACGCGAGTGCTTACAAGCATCATTATATCGACATTAAGGCATACGAAATGTACTTAGTCTATTGATTATCTGGAAATGTGATTTTTTTATCATGAAGCTTTCTGTTATTATCAGTTATTTACAATAATAACTGACAATAAATTTTCTCGATTCTTCGAGAGAAGTAAGGATAGGTCGTACAGTTTCTTCCAACCCTTGAGGGTTCATGGAGGGTTTAGGACCACTGATCCACTATATAACCTATGAAATTGGAAAACCGTAAAATTTTAGGATAGGCCAATTCTAGAATATGACGATTCTATCTTTTGAAGCAAAGAATATATTACGTAAGCAATTTTTTACAATTACGCTGTGGTCATCTTCACCAGACTGGTAAATGAAAGGGACGCCGACAATTCTATCGTCTTTCACGGACCTTGACTGGCGTCTAACAGGCTTCGTAATTGCTGCAGACGTCATAAAAATAACTCTTATTTTTTTATATAAAAAAAGAAGAAGATGGAAAAGGCATTATGACCTGTGATTGCCCTCAGTTTGGAGTCTTGCTTGTTGCAAGCTTGGGTGAGCAATGTGCTTGCGGTCCATTTTACAAAACCACTCGACTGTTCCCTATCTTCCGAAGGCTGTTGTTTTGCAAGAAGGATGCCGGTCAGTTAAAACCTGTCAATTAAATTTTCTGTCAATAAGTTTTCGGTGCGGAAAAGACTGTTAAACCCGTCTCTAGACCAAAACATCCATCTTCGTGCAGCCATTTGTCAGTTTGGTCGTCCGCTGCAATTTCGGAAAGAACGTTCCCCTCACGTTGTGGACAGTGGCGTACCCAGGAGTCTCGAATGGGGGAGGTTAGTAGTCACTGCTACATTTTACCTAATTTTCATCAGTACTTGGAAAGTTAGTTTCTAAAGTTACTCTGCTCAAGAAGTAACTCACAGTTGCTCTTTTTCAGCTAGAATTAACCCTCCTTTAAAATGTATTTGCCTTTGGAGTTACTTTGGAGTTATTTAAATAAATAATAATAATATTATTATTAATAAGCTATAACTGCGAACGGGGTCTTTTTTACTGATTACCATCTAGAGTGCAAATTAATTTTCATTAGATTACCATGATTACGTACATCATATGATTAAATATGAACCGTAGAGGCAAGAAAATTCGAAGCAATTCTTACTCATAAAGCATTACATCACGCAAATCATTTACTAAAAACAAATGTGTGTATCTACTGTGTGTATATGAAGATTAAAATTTTGTAACAATTTTTTAACGAACCATAATTTTAAGCTTTAAGTCGCTTTATACACACATAGATTAACCGGGACTGAAGCTACAGTTTAAAGTGGGATCATAACCACTGTTCCTCCACCGGATATCGAACCCGGGACCCCTTGACGTTACCACTAGGTTATCGGGAAGGCTTGAACCAAAATTTTTGTTCATTACTGTTGCAGGAAATATAGAAAAGTTAGTCTTCACCAGTGAAAAAAAAATCCAGGCCGTGGATCTCACAGAGCTGTTGGAGTTTTCTTCTGCTCAGAGAGGCTAATCAGGACTGGACCTACAGTTTAAGTGGTAATGTGTCTCCGCCGGAATCAGACCAGGGACTACATAATCACAAGGTGTCAGAGTTACACAAAGCCATGGGAGAAGCCCGGAGTTTAAAAGAAGCTAATGGTTTTGTCAGTACCATTTAAATGCAACAAAATTTACTTGAAGCGAAAAAGTAAATTATTAATTGCGTGCATTTCCCGCAGATCTTTTCTTCCTTTTCAACGCTATCCCATAATAATTACCTGTATTTCAGGAGCGTTATTCTTTCTCGAATCATATTGAAAGAAGTAACCGGTAAAATAAATTTTATAGTAAGAAAAGTATCCAATTCGAAAGATCTAAGGGAATACCGGTTTTCTTGGGACTCAAACCAGCCATTACCGTGACGTTATATTGGATGTCTCGACTAGCAGGTCAACTTTTCGGCGGGGGCGATATTGTAACGTACTATCTCTCCCTCGCGGGAAACTAAATATTCATAGAATTTTCGTCCTTTTCGACGATTTATGTTACCCTGTGAAACGGAGAACTCCTACGAAAGTTCCACGTATCAATCACCTCAATCGCTTTTGAGACAAGCCAAGTCTTCAGGAAAATGTTCGGAGTAGACGTCTAGCAGTCACGTTCCTAGAGGCGCAGAAAAGAAGTGATAACTTTTAGTCCTTAATCAATACTTTCCGTCATCTTTATCGTCTTCTTTCAACTGTTATGTTGGAACACTACGATTGCACTGGCCGTTACATCTGCCCTTTTCTGCATTGGCTCGTCAACGCAGAATCATGAGCGGGCCTCTGCTAGGTATTTGTTAGCGTAACGTGCTACTCAATCTGGGGTTCGGTGTTCGACTAGCGAATATTGTACAAGTGTTTGTCTTTCCATCCTAACTTAATACTTCGTGCTCACCTTCGCGACGACCTCCGTGGTTAGCACAGAACAAGGGTCTTGGGTTCAAAGGGCATGGATATTCTCTGTGAGAGCCCCTTCATCAATTTCATCATCGTCATCGTCGCGCATAAACAAAAGTGTCAGAAACGCGACGCTAAATAACAAAAGTAATCAAATATTCGTACTCACCTTCACGGTTAACCTTGATGTATGAAAGCGTCGCAGGAGGAACAAAAATATACACTTTTCAACAGATCCAACCATAGTTTTTAGTCCAGTCCACGACATCCTCAGATACGGCTCATCGCTATTAAACGTACAGTTTAAGGTGGGATACTAACCACTTCGCAATGATTTTCAACCAGGAATCGAACACGCGACATGGCAAACCTAACAGAATAAACGGTGAAAGCTATTTGAATACTCGTACCTACGGAATGTACAGTGGTGGTGTTACGAAATAGTTTTGGGGTTGTCCTTAATTTATATTATTTATTAGGGATGGACTGACATGTAGCCTAATTTTTAGCAATGCTGATGAAGTACCAACATATTACCGATAACCGATATTTTACATATCTGATATAAAACTTTAATTTTTTATGAAAATCTTGATTGTTTCATTCACCTCCTCAATAAATTTAAGTAACGAGGTGACAGCAATAGGTTTTGCCTTAGAAAAATAAACTACACACTTAAATATTTAATTTACAAAACTAAAATATATACAAATTATACCTTGGTATTCACAAAGAAGAAATAAAAATTGAAATAATTTTATACTATAGGCTATATAATATATCATAATTTAACTGTGCTAGTAAAGCATATGCAGTTTATTATAACTTATGATTACAGATTGTTTGTTAAAACCTACATAGTAATCTTAAAGAGATCATCACCTATGATACAATTTTTATTAAAATTACGGCGGAAATTTTCAAATTTTAAACCACCTTTGTTGACACGAAGGCACGTGTCCCCTGTTAGATTCCCGCAAGGCGTAAATGCTTCTTTGTGATCCTATCGTAATCGGTTTGATCGCTTCATCGTCTGTACCATTACTACATCCAGTTTTTCTAGCCTAGGAAGCCCTAAGAGCTGCGGTAATCTTACGTTGCGGTTTCTTCCTGCATCTACGTTCATAATATCCACATAATCTACCGATAACAAAGGCTGATACTCATTTGCCTTACGAATCAAAAACGTTCCAAGCCTTCTTACGAGCTACATTCATTGTCGTTGATGCAACCAAATCATTGTTGCTAGCAAACAAGCGTTGGAAATGAAACTGATAATGCCATTACGAGCAAATGAAGTGATTTTTAATCAACTGAATAGCCGTCATTTCCATGGGCACGAGAGCAGTTACACCGCGCTTATTCTTTCTCTCTCTCTCTCTCTCTCTCTTTCTCTCTCTCCTGTTAATCGAACTTGAATACCTTACGACCAATACAAGGAAACATATTACACGAAAACACTATATTTAACACTGAAGACATAGGACAATTTTTGTCATGGTGTTACATGTCTGATTTTCACTAGACATAGTAGGTGCTTCATGCACGTGCAGTGGGATGCACAAGTATTGCTCGGCAAATTGGCCACTGCTTTTTTTCATTTATTTTCCTCTTGCATTCTATGTGTTTTTAAGGAATACATTTTCATGTATGCTGTTGCAGAGGTTGACAATGGCTTACTTAGCATTTTGTTTCAATTTTTGAAATTCGCATTCGAAAAAATAAAAGTGCATGAATGTGCTGTTGGACAATTTGCTTGGTAATACTTACGCATTCCATTGTATATATTGCGACATTGTCGTTTCAGATTCCATTGATACATTAATTTACCACCATTAAGTCATTGCGCACGACAAAGTAAAAATGACACCTTCTACTCGTTAGTGACAGGCTAGGTCTGGGTTGCATTATAGTTAGATGATAATACATTATGGTGCTTAGTACAAGATATAATGAACATATTAATGTTTACTTGTTTTGCTATAATTATTGCGAAACGATGAAATGAATATCGCTACACTGCAGATTATCTTTGGGTCGTGCTAACTGTGAACTAATATAACGTTCGGTCTAACAGCTTTAATATCACAGTTTAAACATAGAAAGAAAAATGAACGAAAAATTAATCCTTTGACACATCCAAATTTTAACAAAATGCCATTATTGAATGTATAGTTTCCTTCTAGTATGCTAGATTGACAACAGTGTCTTACTGTTTGGAAACTAGTATTATTTTCAATTTACCTAAACGAGAAACTCAAAGTAGGTTTCCCGACGTCCGTAACGGAGTTGTTACCACAGCGCTCTACGATGCTAGAGATCCCGGGTTCGAATCCCGGCCTAGGCATGGGTGTTCTTTGTGAGTGTCCCTTCATCATATCATCACTCATTTTCATCTTCGCGATTAGCCAAAAGTGGCAGAAAAGCTAAGTAAAATATGACGTTTCGGGCATCATTACGCCTTCAGAATAAAACATGCAATTGACCCAAAATATACAATTGTAATTATTTTGATGGAACCGCTGTTTAATTCAAAAGTTACCGCTGCCAATGCTCCGTTATTACATTTCATGAACGCGCTTCATTCTCCTAGTGGATTAAATATATATACACACTTATTGTGCAATCACTTAATGTGTCAATGACGAAACGTGAAGGTTTCATGAAATTTATTCCTATTTTTAGGTCTTTTTACACAATAATATCAACAACACATAAAATTTCAAGCATTTCATATTAATAAGTTTGGTACAGTACATACTGTCAGTTTCTCAATAGTCCACTGTAATGCCACAGCTTGTACAATCATAGAATTTAGTACTGCTGTATAATTTATACATCTGACAATACTGTATAATTTCGGCGCTACTAACGACGTACGTATGAAACCGCGAGAGATTACCTGCTTCGTGAACAAGTTTATATTATTTGTGGTACGAATGTGAGTAACAGGAGCGATAATATCATGTGTGACGTAGGTTGGATGAAGCTTTTCATAAAGTTAAACAAAACGTCACTCTTTGATTGTTCCTTTCCACATTCGAATCATAATTAAACGTATGTTAACGTAATTAAATTAATACCATCTAACTGTAAACAGTATTATTATTCAGAATGTTAAGTACCACTTACCACCTCATGTGACATCATCTTCTCATGTTTATTGAATATCCAGGACGAATTCATCTGCATATATTCCAATGTAGGAATCGGTGTATAATCTTAAAAAATATATATATTAATGTTTAGAAACCACGTATAAAATGACCCTGCATAGAAGTCTCACTCTGTATATGAGTGTGTAGAGAGAAAAACAGAAAGTGAAAGTATTTTTTTTCCCGTGGGAGTGCACTTTATGCAGAGATGGGCTAATCGGGATTGGACGTACAGTTTTAAATGGGACCCGAAGAATTGTACAATATTTTGCTACCGGAGATCGAACCCGGGATCCCTTGATTACAAGACGACATAGTTGCCACTTCTCCTAGAGAGTAAGACGAAACTAATAAAACGAAGCAGGAGAAAGGCGAGTGAGTTCAGTTAATTTTAAACTCCACTTTATGCATAGATAGGCTAAAAGGGATTGAGCATGCAGTTTAAAGTTGGATCCGAACCACCATGCGCCTCCACCGGCTATCGAACACGGGACCCCTTGATTACAATGTGTTGACGTTATCATTAGGCTACCGGGGAGGCCAAGAGAGAGAGAGATAGAGAGAGAGATGAAGACAGGTAGTTAGAAGGTAGACAAATCAAGAACAGAAGAGGAAAGAGAGGTACAATTTAATAGAAGGGAAAAATAAGTAGGCATCTTTCTCCTTACCTGAACCCCCTATGACTCTATACAAGTAGCCAGTCCTCTTTAGCCCTACCATTCAACTTTCAAATTATTCCCAAGCATCATTGCTGCCTGGTGACGTAGCCTTTACAGTTTACACAGTTTTTCTTTAGCGAGACGATGCCCTTGAAAAAAGTATTCGATTACATCGTTATGATCTCTATCTTTTGGCAGTATTAAAATTCTTTTAAGTCTTAGGTGTTCTTTTTTTTATCATGCGAGAAGAATTCCTTATCTGCAGTGCATTCCTTTGAAAACATTCGTCGCTTGAGAATTTTGTTGCGAGAAGCCCAAAAACGAAAGTGAGTCACTAACTTCTTTATAAAGGTTAGTAGTCAGTGGTGGATGAAGACATGGTTCGAATGAACTTTTTTGTGCTGTCCCTCGCTGGGTTCATTCAAAGTTTATTGTTAGTTTGGGTTATTGCTTAATTTTGGATGTTACGGCGATCACCTTTTTAGATATCAAGAGGCGACCACGATTTTCTCTTTTGGACAGATTTTTATTACTTTTAAACGTCTCGAGGGTGATCACCTACATTTATTAAACTTAAAGTTGGGGAGCAATTGACTTTTAGACGTGAAAAGAGGGAGCGTCAGATATCACTTGAGTTCAATAATAAAGATAATCAAATTCTCATGTGCAAGCTATGTAATTGTCGTGTTTCATGGGATCGTTGCAACTCCGTTGTGAAGCTTATCAAATCAGATAAACTTAAGAAAAATTATTTCCTGTAGCATGTGTTGCTTACCCATTGTTTACAAACCGCCAAGTAAGGAACAGTCAAACACATGGGTACGATGGCAGCCTTCCTAAAAACAAATATATTTTCTGTTTGAAGACCCGAATAGAAGGGAGTTTATAAAAATAGAACGAAACTTTAATGCAGCTTCTACGCACTTTATATTTTTTGTTATAAATTAAACCTTTTCTGTGCAAATAAGGTAAGGCAAATACAGATCAAAATATTAAACTGATCATCTCACAAACGTTTGATGTTTTACATGATAATGTTTCAGACAATTTGTTTCAATATGGAATTATTAACTAAAATGTTAATGTTGATATGTACTACGTAGAGTTTGCTACTATCTTTAATCGATTTAAAACACCAAACACACCATTTATATTCATCCTTATCCTTTCCAATAGTGAGATTTCAGGGCTTCATGAAGGCAAGAATATTTTTAGGGAGGGACTTCCTTTCTCCTTACCTGATTAGACGGCGACATTACATGTGTATTTTTTCATGCATATTTACTTATGCACCTGGGTGAATACAATTACATATTCATTAAAAAATATAGACGATTTTAAAATAAAATTTCACAGGTTTTTGTCTGTTATCTTTATTGATAATTTGTGTGCATTTTTTCGTTTTTATAAGCAATTTTTCAGCTGTTATCTTTATTTATGATTTCTGTGCGATTTTTCGTTTTTATAAGCACTTTTCCAGATCTTTAACCATTTACTATTATATTAATTGACGAGGAGTTGTTTGTTTTAGATATCTCGTGAAGTCGTCCCCTCCGGCCTCCCACTTAATCCACTCATAAAATTAGTATAGGTGGGTGCTGAGAGGTTAAAAGAATTAGTATTTAGAATCTGAAACTGCACATAGAGATGTATGAAAAAACTCGTAAAGTCCTTCACCCAGAAGTTTGATTCGTCAGAACTTGGCTACCGTAGAAAAAATCACGAGTCTTATAAAATGGTTCTACCTATGTTCACTTCCAAATTACAATAAAAATAAAACATACACTTGATTTTCTGGAAGACAGTATTATTAACATTGTAACAGTTTTATGGCATTCATTTAATTATTTAAAAAAAAATCAAATACAGTATTTTTCATTTTACGTGACGTAAAGTAAAATTACATACGGAAAAGAGAGTTACAAATCCTTACACAACATCTTTCTATGTAAGTAGTCTTTGATTTACAAAAGTGTCTTATTTGGTGGCATAGATCATTGTATAGTTCAGTGGGTAGTCTGTGGAACAGGGAACACTGGGTAAGGCACAACCTTGGCTTTAGGCTCTCGATAGTGGATTTTCCGGAGTAGACTCCCGCTTCTTATATTCCCATTGGTTATTTATTTCAAGAATATGTGATCTCAAGTTGGGTCTCTCGTCAAGAGCGTGGAACAGGGTTGCTACGCGTCTGGAAAGCCTGAAAAACAGGGAAATGTCAGGGAATTTGGCTTGTCGGGGAAAAATCCGGAAAATGTCAGGTTCTTGTGATTCCACTCCTTAAAGAAGATTCAGTTTAGAAACTGGTTTCTTTCGTTCTTATGATTCTCAGTCTTGTGCAAAATTATGGTTCCTTCGAATTTCTGTAATAAATTTTCACTTTTATAATACTAGATATTAGAGAGAATATCAAAGTAAAACTTGCAGTCCAGATATCTGATTGATAACTAAAGCACATCGACAATATGATCATAATTATCGGAAAAGTTGGTGATGATGAGGTTATCGTCTATTATTTTATAGATCTTAGTCTTGTTGGCATTTTCTATAGAATTCCTATATGCAACAAAAATTTCTCCAGATGCTGTGTAAGCAATAAAGTAGCATTTTCTACGACACTATAAATCTGTCAGAAAATGAAAAATTGTGTATGGTTTATGAACTTTTTCTGTTGTGTTTATATTGTGGAGATCTGTTATGGTGAAATAATGTACCTCTGTCAACTTAGCCTGAAGGCTAGAAGCAAGTGATTGTAGCACCCAATACATTTGATGCCGATTATAATTTTACATTTTACTCTTCGAATTTTCAGGTGTTCTTGTGTATGTAGAATGAAATTTCTAAAGTAAAGTCGTGAAAGTGAATATTCATAATAATTCATGGATTATATATATTTAATTGAAAAACACAAGGTCCCAAAGCAAAAATCATGATGATAAACGTGTCTGAAAAAAAAAATCATTTTTGGGCTGAAAAATCCTGGAAATGTGAGGGAATTTCATAATCAAATAATCGTAGCAACGCTGGGAATTCCGTGACAAACAATGGCTAGGAAGAAATTTAGAACGGAGCTAGAACCAAGGCTGAGAACAGTGTTCAATTTGGAAAGAAATGAAATATTTGTACTGAGAGCAATGGAACAAAGCCACCATACGCATGAAACCCTTAGTAACTGTGAAGATATTGTCATAAAGGGAACGTCTTCATCAAATATAACGCCCAGGTCATTCAGCGCAACAAATACTCGAATGCATATTTGTTATTATTTTACCACACATGGCTTCACTTAATTCTTTGGAAGGCACTTGAAAAGAAAATACACGAGAATAGTCGTTTTGTACATCTTCACAAAGGGCTCCATTCTTTCACACGGAAATTCCCGTACTCAACAATCGTCCGAGAGGCCCACCTCTATGTACTTAACCTTCGTAAAAAAATGCACTCGGCTAGTTTCAGAAATTACTTTTTGTTAAAAAATTGCGCTGCGCTGTTTCACAAATCGACCTGGGCAGATGTAGAGAGAAAACTCCCCCTCTTTATTATGGATTGAATGAAGTCATGCCATTCTTGCACGACCGGTTGCCTTAAAGAATCTCCATAATCTGCATCACGCGTTCACCAGGGAAATCCACGGCCCTGATATGGTTTATGTAAGAGTTTCAAAAGATCGATATTGCGTCACTACTACACCGTATTACTAAATTAGAACTCCTGCAGAAGCTGGGTATCCAAGGCTCCCCACTTAAGCCATTTTTATTAACGCAAAAATATATTTATTTGCACCTTGATTCATTAATTAAATTATACTCAGGAAGGAGGGAGTAAGAACATTAATTTTATGTTGATGTTTGGAGATATTGCAATCTTTTATCTAGATATTTCACAAAGTGTAGATGCTGTTGTGGCAAGTTTAAAATTTCCGAAAGTTTGTTGACCCAATCTGTGGAACTGTGTTACAAAACAAATGAGCAGATAGTGTGCTGGACGCTGCTATATCATGATTCGGAAATAATTCAATCAATCATTAATACTTTTTTTAAATCTAGCTATTGCACTTCCGAGGAACGTCAGCTTTTTCTTTGTTACTCACTTCTGACTTGGGTGTATATCGAGATTGAACTCATTTTCACCGAGAAAGTTCTTCCAATTCAGAAATTTCATCTTTCAAACTATAAACTGCAGATAAGTAAACGCATATTGTAATATATTTTTTTAGATCCTAAGGAACGCACACGGTTTAACTCAGAATTCAGCCTCGCAGAATAGTGCGTTACAGCGATTACTGATTATACGCTTTGATAATGGCTACTCCTTATGATAACAGTTCAATTTAACCTTTTTTTAGTGCGAAATGCAATCTTAAGGAATGAATACGTTCTTTCAAGTGTACGTAATTCTCGGAGAGGTTACTTGAGTTTAGTTGGGATTGGAGCCACCGTCTCCAAGGCAAGAGGTTCAATCATCACGGTACGTCGTCATTTACACATCTCACTTATGTATATCACAGTTACATAAACATTACATACGTAACATTTGTCGTAGGAAATGTGAATAAAGACATTACGATTTCCTCCTGTGACCATAAATTATAAAATTATTCAAAAAATATAACAAGATTGTTATTAAAAGTGAAGGTTGATAACTCTTCTAAAGAAAGAAACAAAAGCAGTACCGCAGCAATAAATTATTCAACTAAGCAGGCGGAGATGGTTAATTTCAATATAATTTCCATAGTGGTTTGTAATCATAAAAGGGGATTGCCCTAGTCAACTAACTTAATTTCCTTCGCAGTATATATTCCGTATTGAAACCAGAGGTTGGGGAGCAGATTTTGCAGATATAAAATAGCCTTCACGTGATCTGAGTCACGCAAATATATTTTAGGCCCCGCAATTGTCATGTAATTTTCAACACATGGGAGTTCTTTCTTTTTTGTTTCGTTCTGAGAAAGAAAAAGATAAAAAAACAGCAGGAAACTATTATTACTGCAGTTCCGCGTTACCCCAACGTAACAGGACACGCCTCATTTTCATTATGAGGATTCGATGCATGACTGTTTCAGGGCCAAGGCGTCCATTTTAGCTTCCTTCTCAGGATGTAGAAGTCACTTTTTGATCTGCGACGCTGCTTGGAGTGAAAATGTTCTATGCACATTTGCTATTGTTACGAATTATAGTGATAACTTCTTCCACCAGCAACCATGCCCAATTGATTGCAAATATATCTATGGCATTATATCAATTATCTCATTCATTTACTTTTATTTTAATACACCCTTGACTTCATTTTGCAGACTACCGAGACTCTGGCGTCTGGACTCACAGCCAGTATAATCCTCTGTGGGGTCTGTATTAGGACTTGTCCACACGTGCTTGTGATTGTCCTTTCATCCTTTTCATTTTACCACCTTTCATCCCCATTTTCGCGATTAGCCAAAAGCGAAGTAATATAAAATACATCAAAATACATCAATCAATCGATCAACTTTTATTTTGCGCAATCATGAAGGAGAACATCATCAGACACATAATATGTACCGAAAACAAGATTTCAATTCTAGGACAAGATAACACATGCCTAACAAATCGAATTGAAGATTAGTACATTTTTAAAAGTTACATTCTCGCAGAAGATTGTTCGCTTATAATAACAGTAGCAAGTAAGTGTGCCATTTCTGCAAAACATGTGTTTTTCTTTAGTTTAAATTCAAGCACTATCCTGTTGTTAGGCATTTGACATTCTAGTGCTACAGTTATTACTTGCCTTCCTCAAAATGAAGTTTAAATCTGCAATTCTTGTCAAAAATAATAATAGGAAAATTACGATGTTAGAACGCATTCTCAATTAGTGTGCGTGTATAAGTGGGGGGATATTTCCTTGGTTGGAAATGACATGTGGAACTTTGGAAATATAAGAAATTTCTTGACTTCCACCTTCAGTTCTTACCACTGACATAATACAAATATTTTTTGTGTAACAATCCAAGGACAAAAATATAAAATTTCATACACTTTCTAACCTTCAAGCAAGTAAAATCTCTTTTTCCTCTTTTCATATAAACTTCGTATTTCACGATATTTCGAAATTCGACATTCCCATATTTTGTGCTTGTACAGTGGGATGCACAAGCAAATTGACCATCACCATGTTCATTCTCTTTGTTTTACTCAATGAAAGCCTCAAGAATCGAAACAGAACGGCAAACAAGCTGCTAACAACTGCACCTGCACTCCTTAAATACACTTAGGGCAGAGAGAAAAAAATATGAAAATAGTTGGACAATTTGCCAAGAATACTTGTACATTGTATAAAAACTGTACTGAGGGCAAAAGTATTGTAAACTACATCCTAGCCCTCTATCTATAAACAGCATAGCATACACATCTTATAGAAAACCAATTCACACAATTTAGGATACACCTTGGAAATAGCTGATGCGACATCCATTATGTTTGAATTCAAGAGTGTTTGGTTTTCCTATTACGAACAAGGAACCGCCAGGCAGGTGCCTGTCAATGCCACAATGAGCAAACCATCTAACAGGTTGGCTTATAGATTTTTTTCCTCGTCACAATCCAAATTCTTCCTTGCATCAAATTACTAGTACAAGTAAACATCTGAATTATAGAAAGCCCTTTCCCCTTTCGGCATTAGCTCTTACTGTTAGTCATTTTCTGCCATGAAAAAAAAAAAAGATGCTCGACTCACGGGACGAAGTATGTAATAAATCGATAACTCGACAGGCGAAATGAATTTATAAGTGACCTAAATATGTCTTCCTTGAATTGTTCAAGTTGACAGTTCTGGGAAATCCATTCTCCGCTCAGCCAGGTGGAGAATCTGATAGGATGCAAGGATTACATGATTGATGGCGTTCCTTTTGCACTCTTCGCCCTTTCATAGTGTCTCGTTGAACTTCTTATATTACCTGTCATTTGGGATAAGATTCTGGTAGCAGATGGAGCTACTCACAAATAGTTAGGTTAGGGTAATGGGGTACGTTCAAAATAGCTGTTTGTCCGTCTGAAAAGAAATAGTCTACGATAACTCTTTGAAAATGAATCATGTTACAGATTTGATTATTGTATTGTGGTGTGTTTGGAAAGAGTGAGGAACTAGCATGAGCTAGAAATAAGGAAGGGTTGCGAGAGGTAATTCATGTCGACTCATTGGGGATGAAATAGGCGGATGTTCATCCTTGGCAAAAAGAACGCCTATGAATTTATGTAGTCGAATTACAAAATACCCATTTATTCCCATATTTCTGATAACTGGTACAACGACAGACAGATTCACATTTAGGTGTTAGGTTGGTCTTCTCCTAAATGGATGCTATTTCGTTGCCTACACAACGTTCTTCCTTTTCCACCAAAACTGCGATCATTCACCTCTCTTCGTCAACGCCCTTACCACATCTTGCACTCGCACCGCTCCGCATTCTAGCTCATGTTGTCGCTTACACTTCCTCGTTCCTCATTCTTTCCAAACATACCAGCCCCGTCTAGTTGGCTGCACTTTTTGACTCGCTTTGACTCTCTATGCACCGAAACGTATAGTTCGTTGATTTCGAGTCAAGTAGTGTATTTGCTGTCTGCACCGCCTGCACTACCTTTCGGATCTGTGTATTGGCCCGTTCCGAAAGTCGCACGAGTTTAACGCGTTAAACGAGTTATGGTAACTGGCTGTCCCATAAGTGCTTCCGTGCGTTTCGTGAGGTTCATTATGCTGTCCCAAAAGTCGCATTCCGTGCGTCTCTTGAAAGAACTAGATTCGCCAAACACACGGAACCAGGAGGCTGGTTTGTTCCGTGAGAATCGTCTGCTGCTTCCAGACAACGCGCGTGCTGATGGATTCAAACTGCACTACTGCGACAAATGTATTATAATTTGAACAGATAGCGATATGAAGCAACATGCACAAGATGAGAGTGTCTATAACCGTTCTTAGAATGTGTTTAAAATTAGTAACAGTGCCCACAGTAGAGTTTATTTTTGCCATAAGGACATGCCTTCCACTGGACGCCATGTGGAAACTTTCTCTAAACAAAACGCTGCGCCTGCGCTTTCGCCTAGAGTGTCCCGTAAGTCTGTGAACTTGAACACAGCTTTCCGTCTAGTTGGTTGAACGTAATTTCCTTGCACCACTCTTGCACCACCCTGACACTGGATACACCTGCACTGCACCGAGTGTCAAAAAGTGCAACCAACTAGACGGGGCTACCATAGTATGAGATACTCTGAATATATTGTAGATTACATACACATGCAGAATTTTTCTATTTTTTTTGTACTAGCTATTTGATTTGATTTAGTTATTTTGTCATTTTATTACTTTTTGTTTATGTCGCTAATTTAGCTCTTCCCTCACGTTATAAATATAAAAATTAACAATTTATGTGTCATAAAGTAACTGATGATAATGTTACTTCTATTGCATGAAAGTAACTCTGTTACGGTTACAGCTACTTACTTTTAAATGTAGCCAGTTACAGTTACAAGTTCTCAAAAAGTAACTGTTTCTTGTAACTTCGTCAAAATTAACTAGCTAGGAACGATAAATAAACAACGTAACACACACGCAACCGAAGTACTGATCTGAAATACACGTCACAGTTTCCCTTTCGCGTTTGGAATTTATCCGCTCGAACTACAGGGAGGTTATTTCAGTCGTTCACCGCCAGCGTGACGGCCGGTCGGCGGACTCTTCATGCAACAGGTCCCGGCAAATTGCGTTCAGGAAGTCCGTAACAGAAACCGCTTGTTTTGTAATGTTTCCACTTTTCACAATTACAGTTACAATTACAATTGAAATAAGCACGTACCTTGTCGCAAGGATGCTGTGTGTGTGTGTGTGGAAAAGGTGTCCTCCCAAATACAAATATTTCTGGCACCTTATTTCTGACAGAAAATCTTAGATTAGTCATCGCTACTTTATCCTCAGTTGTCGCGACAGCGCCGGCAGCTTATCGGGGGTTGGGTGAGTTGTCAGCTGCGAGAGGGCGCTTCATACTGCACGTGTCGGCAGTGATGCCAACCGTAGGGACATGTCCCTAAGCATAGGGACTTTTCACTAAATTTCGCCCGCGTAGGAACGCAGGGACAGATTTTGCCAAATGAGGGAAAACGTAGGTACTTTTTTCAATCTTGGTAAATGACATTTTATGAATTAGTTTATCTGGATACTTTAGCGAAGAGGAGAAAAAAGAACTAACTAACAAATCTCCATGAGAATTTTGGAACATGTTATCGGTTACCAAAAACTTTCAAGGCAAGTTCCTTTTTGAAAACATTTCCACTCTCGCGAAAATAGTGCTAACATTGCCACATTCTAAAGCGGAAACGGAAAGAATATTTTCAATGTTAAGTGATACAAAAACAAAAAAGGGAAATAAAATGGGACCAGAATCGTTAAAGACTGCAGGAAATACAGCATCACCAACCAACATCTATCTCAGCACAGCAGCAGCATGTATGACTTCAAATAACATAATCAACAGTAAACGACTCAACGTTATTCATTAGGGGTGTGCGGGATCCTTTACTTTAAAAAGTCGTTAATTCTCGACGTTTTCTGCCTTGTAAGTTTCTGGAACTTATCGAAAATTGTAAGTTTTTATTCTAGAAATGCAAAAACAATCACTTAAAGTGAAAATGACTTGTAAAATTCGAGATTTCCAGTGCTTCGGGAAATTTCGAACATTTCCCGTCCCGAAAATTTTCCGACTTGGTCGGGAAATTGCAAATTTTTCAGTCCCGAATGTCGGGATTTAAAAAAATTACCGTCCCGATCCCGTCCCCACCCAAAACATTCTGTCCCGCACACCCCTATTATTCATTAAGGCAAGAATTTACAATACCGGACCCTTCTGTAATTTCTATGCTACGTCTTATACTCACGAAATAATTAGTCGTGATAATTTATCTCAAGTTAACATGTTGGGGTGAGGGGGAAAAAATGTTAATTAACGTGTAAAAGTTGTAAAATAAGCATTTCAATTCTCGCAATGATTCTCCGTATACAAGTATGGTAGCCATATTTGTTGATATGAACAAATTACAATAAGTTACGCTGTCTACAGCGTTGCCACACTGTTGATTTCATACTTGGAGAGCATGGATTGTGTAAGAATAGCGGAAGAGAACAGTAAAAAAGTTGTTAATGTTATACAGATTGTTAGGTGGAGTGTGCAGGAGGGCTAATTAATAAACTTATTCATTTCAGTATATTGCCCAAAGAACATGCTTACATGTGACAGCGACAATCACGATGTAGAAGAACTGATTTGATTACAGGTAAATTTGGCAACATTACATCAATCATAAAATTGCAGGATACGAAAATGGCGTCTTCGATGATGTTAAAGTGCTACGAAAAAAATATTTTTTATCGGTTCGTAATCACAATTACCGCAAAACCATTCAGGAATAGCCCCACTGAGCATTCTCGGTAAGGTTAGGTTAAGTTAGGTTAGGCAAGGCAAACATAGTTAAAATTTGGGCTCGAAAAACGGGTAGCCCAACAAACCATTGACGGATAGCCCCACGAACCATTCAGGTACAAAAAAGGTAAAGTGTTCCCCTGTGCATAGCACCACGCCATGAAGGCGTATAGGGGGTGTGAGGGTAACGCCCCACACTTTCTTGATCCGGTCGTGAGTGGGGGTGATGTGATCAGCATCACGCCCCTGACCGCCTTTACCCCCCAGGGTTTCCCCCAGGTACCCATGTTATTCGACGCTGGGTAGGCGCCGGGGCCGCTTCCAGGTACGGTTAGGTTAAGTTAGGATAGGCAAATGTAAATTCGCTCCTTCATTAATTGTGGAAGCACCGAGCAGAAAGATTTGGTAAGTAAATGTGTATATTTTATCTTCTGTTTTGCATGCTCATGAGGTGATAATTTTTTTAGTCGCTTTACTTGGCGTAGGGACATTTGGTCAGTTGTAGGGACATTGCCGAATAATGGTTAGCAACACTGTCGTCTACCAGACGTAGTGAGTGTACCGTACCCTCATGTTCACTTCTGTTTGCGTTTATCAGTTACGCGTGTTTTTTTATACTGTGTTATTGCTAGTGCTAGTGCTTTATTGTGTGTTAATTGTTATTCATTCATTAGTTATGTCGTTAAACAAATATAGTCTTGAACAGAGAGTTTTTATGTACGATAATTACGTGAAAACGAATTCTTGCAGAAAAGTGGTCAGGGAATTACGATAGACAGGATCTCTTGAACCTAAGAAACGTGATGTATTGCTGTTAAAGGAGGTCATTTTCAACATCTCTTATAACACAGGAGGTTAGTGATCATCATTATTATTACTTTTAAATATCATTTTACGCTTTCGGTTTGCTTTATGCGCCGGGATGCTGTCTTCCCTTTCTGACAACTGACGATAAAGTAGCGATGTCTAATCTAAGATTTTCTGTCAGAAATAAGGTGCCAGAAATATTTGTATTTGGGAGGACACCTTTTCCACACACACACACACAGCATCCTTGCGACAAGGTACGTGCTTATTTCAATTGTAATTGTAACTGTAATTGTGAAAAGTGGAAACATTACAAAACAAGCGGTTTCTGTTACGGACTTCCTGAACGCAATTTGCCGGGACCTGTTGCATGAAGAGTCCGCCGACCGGCCGTCACGCTGGCGGTGAACGACTGAAATAACCTCCCTGTAGTTGTGTCTTCCGCGGTCGAACAGTAGTCATTAACGTACCATTACCTTCTCTCAAGAACTGTATACGTCTGTGTCGGCCCAACGCCCAAAGTTAAATCATACAGGAGTGCCTATTTACGATATTCATTGGATGACGTCACTGGGAAGCTTTTTAATCTCTGAAGAATAATAGTATTCTAATTTTAACAGTTTCTGTAATTTTTTTCCAATGTAAGCGTTAATTTGAATATAATTATCCTTGGAAAGCCTTAATTAGGACAAGACGAGTCCTAGTCACACGAAAATTCCAGAATACAGGAAAAAAGAGGGCACGGCAGATTCACATGAATATATTCCACCTTGGCTACGTGTGGATTGTGTTAAACAGCAAGTTTATTTAAGTTTCAACGCGTCGACGTACGTTCTGCATGGGATTTCACGGAAGATATATATTCTGATATCTCAAACTGTTCTTGCCCTTGAATCTATTTAAAAATCACCACTACGGAACTAAACCAGAGCCATCGAGGTTTCTTGAAGAAACCGCAAGTCGCAGCAAACCGAGGAAGTTCCTTAAGCCTTATCAGACGGAAGTTCCTATCTGAGCATGAGATCATACTCGCCACACTACATGGTGACATTCACCCCTTTCTCGGCCGTGAAAAGCTGATCCAGAAGATTGACTGCAATGCACAAAATTTACACTTTAATTAACATGAAAGCTGATTATACCATAAAATAGATTCACTTGCACTGTGCACGCAATGAAAGCGGAACAAATCATGCATGCAAATGGGCATTAATGAATCGTGATTAACACACCGTCTACTCAGCCATATCATTGGAATCGAGTATCGTAGCGGTCCGTCCAGCAAAACAGATGAGAGTGTATGTCGGCTTTAATGTCAGTTAAAATATTCATCAATAAGATTAAAAAAGTCTTGTGTATAAATAATTATCTTTACCGCGTAGAATGCCGATCGTTTGGTTTGAGTTGGTGTTTTAAGTCCACTTTATGCACAGTAAGGCTAATCGGGACTGGACCTATGGTTTAAAGTGGGATCCGATCCACTGTGCCATGTGCCTCCACCGGGTATCGAACCCGGGACCCCTTGACTACAAGGCGACGACGCTACCACTGCGCCATCGGGGAGGCAGAATGCCGATCGTGTAACACCATCTACAATTGGGTTCACAAATTGAAGAAAGAAAGAATAACGTACCCGCTGGAATCGAATCGAGTTTAAAGGCATGATGTTATAGCAGTAACAGAATTTTCCTTAAACCGATAATATGGAATGCAATTTTGAATACCCACGAGTAAACTGAAATCAATTGAACGCTATAATAAATCAATATATACTGAAAACAGAATTATGACAAATATTGAAAACATTGTTAATGAATTGGACGTTGTAAAGAATATAAAGTGCCTACCTGCATTTACTTCTCGTTCTTCGTCTCGCTCAAGTACTTTGTGCAGCGCTGTGCTAAAATTGTATTTAATAATTAGAATTTGTGTGTGTTGGAGTTTGGGTGACTCGACGGGAAGATTGTAAATTATTTCTGGGTTTTCATTGTTGCTACCAGCGATGATTTATCCTCCCCCCTCCCAAAAGTATAACATTCACGTTAGTAACACAAATGTCTATATTAGATTTTCAGTTTCACTAACTAACTAACTAACTCCCTAGCCTTCTTAAACCCGAAGGTTCATGGCTGCAGCAACACAGGCCTTCCATCTTTCCCTATCTTGAGCAAGTTCTATATACTCTTTTCCATCCCTACCGATTTCCCTTAGGTCCATCTCAACGTTGTCCCTCCATCTTCGTCTTGGCCTTCGTACAGGTCTCTTACCATCAGGTTTCCCAACAAGAATCCTGTAAACTCCTCTTTCCTCTCCCATTCGTGCCACATGGCCTGCCCACCTAAGTCCTCTTGATTTAATTATTCTAATAATATCTGGACATGAATACAAATTATGTAGTTCGAAATTATGTAACCTTCTCCACACACCTGTCTCCTCATCCCTTTTAGGTCCAAATATTTTCCTAAGGATCTTATTTTTTTTAAAAAACTCTCAATTTATGTTCCTCTTTCAATGTAAGGAACCAAGTTTCACATCCATATAATACTACAGGCAAAATTACTGTTTTGTATATTTTAACTTTTAGTTTCTTAGATATTAAACGAGAAGACAAAAGTTTATGAAGAGAGAAGTAACATGCATTTCCTGAATTAAGCCTACTTTTTATTTCCTCTTTAATATAATTTTCATTTGTTAATATTACTCCTAAGTATTTGAATTGGAAACTGGTTCAAACGAGTTGTTATCAATAATTAGATTTTGATTATTACCTAACACTTGGTTTCGGTCTGTAAGCATATATTTAGTTTTCTCTTTGTTAACTTCCAAACCTATCTCTTTAGCAGTTTTGAAAAATATTTTAGCATTATTCTTAATTGTATTCACATCATCCCCCAGTAAGTCTACATCATCTGCATATGCTAATAACTGAGTCACCACATTTAATTTTAGTCCTTCTTTAGTTTCTTTTACCTTCCTTACAGCATATTCTAAGGCAAAATTAAAGAGCAATGAAGATAATGCATCTCCTTGTTTTAACTAGTGATGGGCACCATCGACTAATTTCCACCATCGACTAATTAGTCGTTAGTCGAAACAAAATATCGACTAATTAGTCGAAAAAATTAGTCGACTACTTTTTCGACTAATATTAGTCGAATTAGTCGTTCGACTAATATTAGTCGAATTAGTCGTTCGACTAATATAAGTCGAATTAGTCGTTCGACTCATATTAGTCGAATTAGTCGTTTGACTAATATTAGTCGAATTAGTCGTTCGACTAATATTAGTCGAAAAAGTAGTCGACTAATTTTTTCGACTAATTAGTCGTTAGTCGAAACAAAATATCGACTAATTAGTCGAAAAAATTAGTCGACTACTTTTTCGACTAATATTAGTCGAATTAGTCGTTCGACTAATATTAGTTGAATTAGTCGTTCGACTAATATTAGTCGAATTTGTCTTTCGACTAATATTAGTCGAATTAGTCTTTCGACTAATATTAGTCAAATCAGTCGTTGTGTGTGTGTGTGTGTGTGTGTGTGTGTGTGTGTGTGTGTTTGTGTAGGCGCACAGAGAATAGACCCGGGATCTCTTTATTACAAGGTCACGCATGAGAACATTGAGAACAGTCTCTGTGGCCCGAAACGTTGAGTTGTGTACTCACGATGTCAGTCACCATCAAGGTTCCGGCTTCAAATAAAGACGTAAAGAAGACATAGGCAGGCCCATAGACGGGAATTATCATGTGTCTTGGGTGGGGGGGGGACAAATCCTAATTGGAACAAAGAAAATATAATTAGTGTTCATTTTTATTAAAACTAATTTTCCCTTGCCTTGCGTGAGAACTGGTTGATTTTAAACTATATTCTTAAGTTTGACATTAGTTTTAAGTTTAAGAATATTTTCATTACGGTACAATGCTTTTAAGGTAAGATCTCTAGTTCACATGAAGGCCATACATTGAGATTTAAATATTGCGATATCTTTCTTGCACCACTAATGATACCTAGGGATGGTTAGGTCTTTGAATTCCAAGAAATTCTCCAAGTCCTGAATGCGTATCTCTTGAGAAAAGACACCATTGTAAACAACAAATAGCCACATGAATGACTACAGCAGGGGCACCTTTCGCTTTCAATTTGGCATGCTGTGAGGCGGTACCGGAATTTTCCAGTCACTCACCTTTCCAAGAAATACCTACCTGCTTTGCTTCCCTTCTTGACAATAAGCCCTCTGCTCAAGTAGTCGATTGTTCGTCTGGAAATGAGACATGTTCGGTCATTTCGACTAATATTAGCCGGAATGTTCCCGACTGAAATCAGTCGAAATGTTTCCGACTAATATTAGTCGAAATGTTTCCGACTAATATTAGTCGGAATGTTTCCGACTAATATTAGTCGAACGACTAATCCGACTAATA
The DNA here is from genome assembly GCF_977018435.1 of Lepisma saccharinum. Lineage (NCBI taxonomy): Eukaryota > Metazoa > Arthropoda > Insecta > Zygentoma > Lepismatidae > Lepisma > Lepisma saccharinum. The sequence continues at coordinate 11,564,960 of NC_139239.1, read as the reverse complement.
TTAGTCGGAATGTTTCCGACTAATATTAGTCGAACGACTAATTCGACTAATATTAGTCGAACGACTAATTCGACTAAAATTAGTCGACTAATTTTTTCAGTCGACTAATTTTCATTAGTCGATAATTTTTTCGATGGTTTTAATAATCGACTAATCGACTAATATTAGTCGACTAATGCCCATCACTAGTTTTAACCCATCATGAATTGTAAATTTGTCAGACATATTAATACCCACTCGAATTTTACTTTCTGTTTCACTGGTGCATATTTTTATCATACTAACAAGCTTCTTAGGTATTCCAAACTCTACTAATATATTATATAATTTATCTCTTTTGACCGAATCATATGCTTTTTTGAAATCAATGAATAGCTGATGGATATTTTGATTATATTCCCACTTTTTTTCAAGTGTCTGTCTGATGTGAAAAATTTGATCTGTAGTTGATCTGTTACGTTTAAATCCACATTGATAATCACCTATAATTTCATTAGCATATGGGGTTAGTCTTGTTATTTTCAGTTTCAACGTAAAGATATAAGAAATGTTTGGTGCATTTAAATGCCATCGATGAAAATAATTCTATTATGAATCTAATTAGGTACTTGTTACGAAATAGTACAACCATGCACGTATGTTAGTATTTGTACTCGTGTCTGTGTGAAAATAGGGGATGGGAAGAACTGATGGACATAGATCGAGAAAATACAGGCAAAGCAACAGAAAAAGAGAGATAAACAGAAAAAAGAGGGAAAGAGTTACAGGTAGATACATAGATAAGACAGACAGACAGAGACAAACAAGAGATTAGTTGCAAAAGAGGATAAATGGAAAGAGAGAAGCAGGCTGGGGAAATTAAAGAAAGAATGAAGAAGCATAGAGAAGGGGAGGAACAGGCAAGCAGAGAAACACACACAATGGATGAGGGAAAGTAGAGAAAGAAGGAGAAGCGCAGGATAAGGGGGGGGGGAAGATAGGTAGAGAGAGGGAAAAAGGAAGAAAATCAGGCACGTGGAAAGCAGTAGGCTGGTCATTGATGATTTTATAAACTTTGCCATAAGAATTAATTGTGCCGAGGATAGAAAATTTAAGATCAGTGCAAAATAGATAGGAAAGAAGTCTCAGATTGTTTGTCAGAGCGCCGTAGCGACATATAGGAAGCGCGAGCATCAGTGTATCAGTCGCTAGCTGAAACATGGAAAATTACTGAGGGGGTGCCCATCCCCCCCAGATTATGTCATATGAACATTTTGTTTGATCTGCTATCGTTCCTAAACTTTTCCTTTCCTTCATCTATCGGACTAAATATGGTGCACCTAGTAGCAAAACTGACTTTGAAAGAGGTAAGGTAAATGCATTACTAAGGAAATATATTATGATTTCCCCTCCTCCTGCTTTTTCCCAGATATTGGAGCATGCTGTCAGGGCGTTATCTTTTTTTTAACTTATATTTTAGAAATATATACGTATACATTTTGAATTTTATATTTATTTAAAGGAAAAATTCCCCCTTCCCCACCAATTTTGATGGCGCGGTTTGCGGTTGCATCTCTGAAAATATAAAATCAGTTTTTTTCTTTTATTAAAACATTTTACACCAGGAAACGTTAATTATACCTCAGCACATTTGGAATGGAGTAATTCCCTTCAGTGGCCATTTGTGAACTTAAAACGGGAAAGGAAGGCAAGCAACTGAGAATAAACTGCGTATTATGCCGCCGAGCCACATTTCCAGAATTACCACTTGAGTCCAGCTACAAGAATTCAGTGGCAAAAGCTCGATGAACTTTCCGTTGCACGTATAAACAGCGAAGTAAAGACATGAAACTCGGAAACTTATGTTAATGCTTAGAGGATTTAATCCATGAATATTTTGAAACGTCTTCTATGTGGTAATTCAAGAATCTTAGGATGTAAAATGGCCAGTCACAGACCCAGTGCAGATGGTATGGTACTAAGACAACCATGTTCTTATGTAGATGTGCCATCTGGTGTCGCATGGTGTATTTAACATTTACAGGAGCCAAATATGTTTCACCAAAACACGTTCTCTATATGCTTCGTAGTTCTATGTAATCCTTACTAACTCTTAACAAATCGTGTTCTCAAATTTCTGACATTCGATGGCACTATGCGTAACACAAGTCAGGTTTTGAATTATACCTTACAATAATATTTTCAGTAATGTTATATTTAGATTCCTTATCACGATACACACACAAATTCGATAAGTTTGCCCACCCATGCTGTATCTATTCATTGTGAAAGGCGTCAAATAGGTCAAGGTCTTATAATGCCGGGTTTTGTCTATTAGTGAGTGTCATTCCTTTTATTAACACTCTGACACAGATTTGTAAATGGCATGTTGGGTTAAATTACTCCCATATCTAGATGTCCTTCCTACAACTGTCGCAGTAATGGACTATTTTGTTTATCATTCTTGGCTGGAGTCGCTGGCTTCGCATTTGAAGATCCAGACTATCTTAATTGTTACAATGTTCGTTATTTCCGGCGGATTTCATTCTTTCTTTCTGAATGTCTTCCAAAAGGTAAGTCGGGTTGATGGCAATGTCATCGATGACGACTGCAATGATGACGACTACAAACGCATAGGGTGGCGAAATCAGGTTGCGTCGACTGCGACGACGAGGCAATCCTACAAACGAGGAAGCTTGAATGCATGACATCTGGGGTTACAATCCAATCATGTTTATTGTTGGGTTTGGGAAATAACAGTTTTCTACAATTATAAAAATTCTGAACTTTAGTAATATATTGTAGCAAACTACATAGTTTATTGTTGCCCTGCGTTGATGATTTTATGCTCAATATTGCTAATTACAAATCACTGTCCTGTATATTTTTCACAAAGGTACTTTTGTAGTTTTATATTTATCTTCATACAAGTTGTGGCGGATAGTACAAGTAAGCACATCAGTCCACATCAGTATTAAGTCCACACGCTTATGGGTGGCACAATATATCCGTACACGTGTATCGATTCAGGAAAACTGTCTGTATTGATCTGCGGGTAAATTGCCAATTTGTCTCCCATATACTCTGTCGTGCAATAAGTATGCACAGCTTACGTTGTATTATATTTGAAAACATGTACTGAAATAGTAAGACATGAAATTATGCAATTTTGTTACCCGATGATTGATAAATAGAAGAATTCTCTTATACAATTTTTGTTATGTCAAGAAAGTAGTTTCTGTGCTAGATGTTTCAATAACGATTTCAGATAAGTTGCCATCTTATTTGATTGAGAGTTAAAAATCTTACATTTCTATCGGTTTCTTGGACTACTGTTCCCCTAATGAGAATTTTATTTGTTTACACTGGTACGTTTACAATTTTAACGTTGTGTTGTATGTTACGAGCGTCTTGATACTCTTTTCATGGTGAAAGAGCTACATGCATATCTCTGATAGAGACAAGTTCATTTTGCTATTAGGAAAAAAATATTAAATTTTGTAGACTTAATGTGGAATAATGATTGGAAGAGTTTCATTTCAGTTATTTAGATAGTAATTGGATATTATGTTTTCTGGAATTTACTAATTAATTCTAAAATGTATTGTCTTGTCTAGTTCAATCCCGTTCTTAGACGAAAAAGTGTTATTTATTATTATGTTTTTTGTGTGACTATACATTTTTTGTGTGTTACTATCTATTTATTTATTGTGTAGGTTTCGTTTTATCTTTCTCTGCGGAATAGATTTTTTATGTGTGGTTAAACAAAAATTAAGAATTTTTGCAGACAGAATTGTATAATTACGTATATATAGCTTCTGTACATAATGGCAACGAAAAAGTTAATCGGGCCATGAATGCATTGCTTAGATTCTATCATGTGAAAATGCTGTCGTGAACCCCGGGAGAAATGACTAAGAACTCTGTAACTTGACAACATTATAAAAATAGTCGTATGATAATACGACAGATATAACTCGTGAGAGTTGGTGCAAATCTCAGATGAGAAGATATGCGAGATTTTATATACCTGGCTAAACGTGCTAATGAAACCAAAACCTACAGAAGAAAAGAAGAAGAAGCATATTGAAGAATAAAAGAGCCTGTGGTTTCACGATGAGCTAAGGCACAAATGGTGTCTTGATAAAACAAAGAAGCTTTGGTAGTTTTTCTAATTCCTGTGTGCATCTCGGGAGTGAAACATGGCAAGAGTCGAACCGCGGGACATATCGCCTATGTTGCAAGCCATGAGGAGATTTCTTTTAGGAAGAGACCACACGAACCCTCACCGGTTTCAAGATTGTTTATCTGCACGCACACAGCCTCCACCTAACTTGCCAGATGGTCCAGCACATAAGTTGTCGAAGAATGATTATTATACTCGTGATGCTCGTCGCGAAGTGGCACCCCCTCTTCTGCTGGCAGATAATTCCAGAAGGGCCCTTACCACTGGAAAGCAAGAAAAGGAGAAAAGCGTATGTAAAAAATCACCACCTACACCAGGACAAGTTTGGCATTGGGATTAAATTTTATTAATACTATGTTAGACAAATAAGTTCAGTATGTTGTGTTCTTTAATGAAGACGTTACTAACCCATTGCAAGTTGCAACAACTATTCGATATAATTCGTAATACATACTCTATGTTGTGAACGTTAATATATTCATTAAAATCTCAAGTTGTCAGTGCTGAAAGTAAAGTTCCTTTTGTGTTTCTGCAAGCAGGCATGTATCTAGAAATAAACATACGTATATAGAATTTAGAGTTATCTGTTGAAGTGTGCAGGACTTTTTCTCCATCAAAGTTCCGCCTGGGAACTTCACTTGTATGCGGCATTTATATAAGATCTATCCTGTTAGTCACTGTGTTGAACTGTTACAGGAGCAATGTGACATCTTCCTCCTAGACTTTGTAAAGAATGATCTTCCTCTGCTGATATAGACGAAACTGAAAGATAAACTAGTCAAAAGCATAGTCATACATTTTAAAATAACTTGAGGTACATCGTAAGTAATATTAGAAAGGTAGATTTCGGATATTTTGCTTCGCTTGTCTACCTTTAAGTTAATCGCGACGATGAGGGTGTATGATTGTGTAAAAATAATGATAACTTCGTGTCTTACCCATGGTTTGAACTTGTGACCTTTGGCAATGTGCGCTGACCACTGCGCCACGGACAGAGAAGTAAGTGTCCGTTTTTTGCAGAATATTCGCAAAGTCCGCTTTGCAAGACTCCATCTTCACTCACAACTAGATGCTTAGGATACCTAACATATAACCCTTTCTTAAAACACTTTTATTTCTGTTATCTTTCCGTACTGTTTCTATTTCGTCCCTCCTGTATTTATCTAAAAAAATCATTTTTCATGAAAAATCAAATTGCAAGTTTTGTGTAGTGTTAAAAATGGCAAAGAACATCATCATGCCGTCTACAACGTAACGTGTCCACTGTCTAGAAATTCGCAATATCAGTATCGAATATCATTTCTTCACTAAAATCATCAGTGGTATTTTATAGGCGCTATGTAACTCGTTTCTGTGCTGGGAACGGTTAAAGTTCGCGTGCAAATAACAACAACAATTTATTTCGTGGCTGTACAAACACGTAACTCGAAATAATTAATTGTCAAATTTTATATTGAATTTCATATTCATTTCACCTATGAAGAATAATTAAATAGACCCGAACTTTTAGTAAATTATAAAAAAAAATGCATATTCATAGATCTTGTTACATAATGCATCAAGAACTTGTAGCAAACATTTATATTAATAAAATGTAGAAAAGAAACGGTAACCCATGTTTGGAATAAAAAAAAAATCATATTCCTCTCGGGTTTCTCTCTCTTCTTCGGATGTCGTATACGATGTAATCTCCGTTCGTGATCTCTGCCTCTACATCTAGCTCCTCTCGTCTGGTTTTTTCTCGCACATCGCTTCGTATATTTTTTCCTTAGCGCTAGAAAAGTCTGCAGAGCGAGACTCCTGTGGCAAGCTGACGCGGAAAAGGATTCGAAAAGAATGGGTGTAACGGCTTGGAGAAGGAGAAACCGAGACAAATGGTTATGGAGGAGGTCAAGGTCTTTCAGGGTTTCGAAAGGCAGTGCATAAAGGGAGACTGAATACGATCATTTGTAATATAATCCATGGATTCATCACAGCGTCTGTTCATTTTTCATCAATGGCTTCATCAATGTACAGTCACCGGCAATAAGAATAGAATCTGAAACACTTGCTACCCTACAAGGCGTACGGTGTATTGCCTAACTCTACGGCGGTGGTAGAAGTTGCCATTCAAAATTTACTATGAAAATCCACTTATCGCCTAGAGTTAGGCAACACAGACAACACCTTGCAGGAAAGTGAGTATTTCAAGATCTAGATGACACAATGTTGCCGGTGACTGTACGTACATAGCTTACATCGGTTTATTTTCAACAGAATATGATAGCTTGAGGGAATCCGTACTTTTTATCTAGTATTTGTAGAAGGCCAGATTTTTTCTTTTTTGGGCGGGGGGTAGATGATCAGCGTAAAGATAAATTCTCGCCCTAAAATATTTATGCAAAGGGTGTTCGTGCAGGATGGGTCATTGTGCATCACAAATAGAAACCATCGGGAAAAGAGGCAACGTTCGTGGAAACGACTGCTACAGGCACGTATTTCTGTCAAATGTGCTACTTTGTGCTGTAATTAATGTGATAGTAACTTTACCTATGGTCATTATTATGTTGCTGACAACCCTTCCGTGAATGTTATTTCACTTAAGTAATGCGAATAGTCACAGTAGAGGCTTTTCACCATCTTAAGAATCATCTTTGACAAATAAACTAACTTCCGCTTCCTTCTGGTAGATGATGCCAGTGACCAGTAATTCCATGTTTAACTTGCAAGTGCGCGGTTTTTTCTCATGAAGTCCATTCCGAATACACGTAATATTTGAACCACCTCATTCGATACACAGTGGCTCATTCTAAGTTTTAAGATATCCTTTTCGAAATTACGTTTTCTTTCATACTTAGCTCGCATATATTGGTTCGATTGCAAAACCTTCGTGCTCCTCGGTAGAACACAACTGTTGAAATACCATTTCATTGGTTGTATTTTACATATTCGACACTGAGGAAAGTGAATGGTTTTCTCGAAAATTTTCGCTCGTTCAGTTCTCTCGTATGGTCTTCTCTAGATGTGGTTTTCTAGCTTATTTAAATCTAGTTATACAAGATTTTTCCAGTTTCTACTAGCAGGCCGTTGCTTATTTCCTTGAAAAACTTTAATGACACTAGGATTAATGATATATCCTTCACATTGAATTCTTACATTTCTCATTTCATGAACTCTACTGGAACCCAGACAGGTCTAACAGTTCTGCGTCTGTATTGATTATCAAAGTCCCTCTATCATATGCGCATACATCTTTCGTTTTCGGTCAAACTCCGTTTTCAACTACACACAAGATACCCGGCCTAATCACGGTCTTGAATGTAACCGTTACGTTTGCTTGATATCTCAAAATGTCGAATCTTCAAGCTTAAGTAAGTAGCGCGAAATTTGCTGATTGAAGAGGGCATTTCAGAACTCTAAGGCTTTGCTTCACGACAAACTGCTTGACGATAATAGCAATATATGCGAGATAATGACTGGTGGGAGCTGCTACACAATGCATGATTCTTCGGTCTATCGAGTACATTTTATTTTCTGGCTGTAAATTTTGATGTTACAAGTGTATTGGCATATACGTATGTATAATTATGTATTGCGGTGTAACTTCTATCGCAATTGATTGATTGAGTTCGTGTTTTAAGTCCACGTTATGCACAGTAAGGCTAATCGGGACTAGACATACAGTTTAAAGTGGGATCCGAACCACTATGTGCCTCTTTCGGCTTCTATTGCAATTGATAATAACTTTATTAATAATACAGTTTTCATGTAATTTATATTCTAATTGATAACTATTATCCGCAATCTTGTTAGACTAGTGTGATTTGCACACCAATATACAATTGAATACACACTCATTCATATAGCTATTTAATTTTGAGTCATCTACAACTTGTATCACAATAGTTTCTCTTCAAAGAATACTCTTTCTTTTCTGCACACAAAGAAACACGTTGCACAAAGTGGGCCTCCCCCATGGCGCAGTGGTAGCGTCATTGCCTTGTAATCAAGGGGTCCCGGGTTCGATACCCGGTGGAGGCACAAGTGGTTCGGATTCCACTTTAAACTGTAGGTCCAGTCCCGATTAGCCTTACTGCGCATAAAGTGGACTTAAAACACCAAATCAAACAAACGTTGCACAAAGTGAAGACAATCAACAACAATAAACAGTCGAACGGTTTATTCGCTGTCGAGCAAGTACAAGGTGGTTATAATTAAAGTGACGGTGTTCAGAGTGGTACAGCACGGGCTGTAATGAGAGTAGCAGTCTGAAACTTCGTAGATATGCTAATGAAGCAATGCGCTCGCGAATTATGCAAAAAAAAAAAAAAGTTCCAATTCTCGCCACCAGGGTAAAAAATGGCGCTGTAAGCAGTCAAAACGTGGTATAGTTACAGGAAATAGGCAGGAAAGATCAAACACACGAGAACAATGATTCTGGCATGTTTATTAGGAACTATGGTTACAAGAACTGTTCAATATGGCCTCCCAATTCAGCAACATGCTGCATTCGTAACACGGCATGATCGACAGTTGCTCGCAGCATGTCTGGTGAAATCTGAGCGACATGTCGTTGTATGCTAGCTTTCAGATCAGGCAGAGACCGGACATGTCCCTGATAGACACGATCTTTTAAATATCCCCACAGCCAGAAGTCACATGGATTAAGGTCGGGGGATCTGGAAGGCCAATCATCTGGAAACTGCCTAGAGATGATGCGGTCATTAGTGAAGGTTTCTCGCAGCAAATCTTTCACGTGGCGAGCGACATGTGGTGTTGCCCCATCTTGCATGAAAATGGTGGTGTGTTCACAGTTCCGTTCTTGCAAAGCTGGAATCACGTGTTGCACAAGGAGGTCCCTATAACGTGCAGATGTCACTGTATACCTAACAGGCCCTCGAGGTGTCATCTCCTCAAAGAAAAACGGACCAAGAATGAAGGAGCTAGTGAACCCACACCAAGCAGTCACGTAAACTGAGTGCAATGGATGTTCCTGCACAACATGTGGACGAGTGGAACCCCATATGCGACAGTTCTGAGTATTCACTGTACCGACCAGAGTAAAATGCGCCTCGTCAGTCCACAGAATATTCCCCGGCCACATGTCATCCACTTCCATGCGTGCCAAAAACCGATGGGCAAACTCACGGCGTTGTGGAATATCTTGGGGTTTCAATTGGTGCACAATTTGAATCTTGTAGGGATACCAGTGTAAAATGCACCGCAATACCTTGCGAACTGTTGACCAGGGGAGTGACAATTCACGTGCCACAGCTCTAGCACTGGTTGCAGAAGTTGAGGCATGTGCTGCACGGTCAGCTACAGCTACAGCAACTTCGTCCACAACTTCCACGGGGATGGGCCGCCTTCCTCTCCCTGGTGCAACACCCAATTCACCTGTTTCCTCGAATTTCTTCATCATCTTCTTCAGCCCATTAATTGACATGGGCCCTCTTCTCAGCCCTTTCTGTTGGCGATATTTCCGCAGTGCAGCGTTACTATTGCTCCCATTCTGGTAAAACAACTTCACTAGCAGTGCACGGTCTTTCTTCGCAATAGCCATTGCTTTTTACACGGGAAAAATCAAACTTTTAATGTTCGGCGAACATTCACATCACTAAAGGAAAAAAAAAGCAACAAGCGTCACCAACAACAACCAGGGAGCTCACACAATGGTTAGGCAATGTCAACGACTTTGACGTCAGAGTTACGGAAAATTCCACGTTTTGACTGCTTACAGCGCCATTTTTTACCCTGGTGGCGAGAATTGGAACACTTTTTTTTTTTTTTTTCATAATTCGCGAGCGCATTGCTTCATTATCATATCTACGAAGTTTCAGACTGCTACTCTCATTACAGCCCGTGCTGTACCACTCTGAACACCGTCACTTTAATTATAACCACCTGGTACCAACGACCTAAGTAGGTGAACAACCACTCGACTTGTACTTCAAGGAAGCAAGATTTTCCAGTGTTCCTGAGAATGTAAGCTTCAGCGTTTGTTGTCTTTTCCCGGTTGGTCAGTAAACATGGCTCTCTTCGTCTTTACACTGAATGGCGATTTTGTGGAGTGTTTCATGTTCACACGCCAGATTCTACAATAGGATACGTCACTTATGTGCACAAGATTAGTGCTGAAGTTACTAGCGCTGCCAAGTTAGTGGTTTGAGCATGCCAGTCGTCAAGCCTAGGAACAATGAAAACGAACGAAAAATTTCAATTAATAAACGTTTTATTGCTATTTCGGCACGTTACAACATGAGTGCTCAGTCTAGTTTTCGTTTGTTGTATTTTCCACGTGTACCTATGAAGTGAGGTAATTTCATGAACCGCCGATCGTTTACTGCCTTTAATTGACTCGCCTTTGTGCAACTCACGGCCTTCACAAGGCACATCCCAACCACGAAGTGTAAAAAAATCCATTTGAAGAAAAACTTGCTTTTGCCCGCAACCAATAAATAAATAAAATTTAAAATCTTCGTGATCTTGTACCATAGTCTACCAATTTTCAATACATGTTCTCCTTTTTCTTTGTGACATTGTTCAGCAACCAACTCTTTATACATTTACCTACTTTACTTTTTGCAGGGCCTCCCCAATGGCGCAGTGGTAGCGTCGTCGCCTTGTATTCAAGGGTTCTCGGGTTCGATACCCGGTGGAGGCACATAGTGGTTCGGATCCCACTTTAAAAACTGTAGGTCCAGTCCCGATTAGCCTTTCTGTGCATAAAGTGGACTTAAAACAACAAATCAATCAAACCTACTTTACTTTTTGCGTCGTTCTTTTAGGCATACTGCTTTGTACACTTATTATTGTAACGGTTGCATCAAGTGGTAAAAATTCAATATGTAACGCATAGTAATTTATGATAATTATTTTAAGGGCGTTGCAGGAACATGACAACTTCAACTGAAGGAGTGTTTTTTGAGGGTCAATGCTATTATGGGAGAAAATTTGCTTCGTTTGCCCCTTTGATACCTTCCTTGCACCTTTCTCAAAAATATCCAGCGGTCATCCATGCCGCCAAGTTAGCAAAGTATCCACTCAGAAAAAATATAGCATTATACGGTGCCACCTCGGCGGACTAGTGCGTCGGGTGGTCGACTCTCGATCTCGCCACTGAAGATCCACGATTCAAGTCTTGGCCTGGGCCAGTTCCTTTGTGAGCGGCCGTTCATCTAATGTACATCCATCCTCATCGTCGCGATTAGCCATAGGCATATATACGATTTAAAATTTAAATATGCAAAATTCTTAACTAAGCGACGGTGAAGACGAGGTGATGAAACACAAGGTCCGCCCATAAAGAAACCGAACTGTAAAAAAAAAAGAACTAAACCAAATAAAAAGGTATCGTATTCTGGCAACACTGCAAAGAGCTATATCGAAACGTCCCGTCAGTGCATGTTTCAACCTGTTACAGGCAGTCGGTATCGGGGCAAGCGTGCGTCAGATGCAGGTCGTGTGCAGGCGGCGTACAAAATACGCGCACCAAGATGGAACAACATTACAGCATACAATTTTGTTACAAATTGGGTAAATCGTTTACCGAAGCGTTACAGATGATACGGGCAGTGTATGGTGGTGCAGCATTATCAATAACCCAGGTGTATGACTGGTACAATCGTTTCAAAGGTGAACGTGAAAGTGTCGAGGATGAACCAAGATCAGGACGCCCTTCAACGTCAAGGAATGACGATAATGTGGAGAAAGTTCCCAAGGATGAATTTGTCCCTGAAAACCAAACAATCAATCAGTGGTATTACAAGGAGGTGCGTGGTCCACTCCGAAACAGGATGAAGCGGATTAGGAAGTACATCTGTGATTCTGGCCAATGGTTTCTGTTACACAATAATGCTCGGCCTCATACCGCATTGTCTGTACAACAATACCTTGCTAAGCATTCAGTGACAGTGATCAATCACCCTCCATATTCTCCGGAGTTATTGCCTGCTGATTTTTTCCTCTTTCCCAAGCTTTAGATGGCTACGAAAGGGACATTAAATTAAATGTTACGCGTATTTTCCGAACACTTACTGTCAATGACTTAACAGTGTTTCCAAGACCTGTACAAACGCTGGTCAAAGTGTATTGCCTCCTCTGGTGATTATTTTGAAGGTGAAAAAGTCATTTGAAGGTAATTACTTGTTTTCTTTCCTTAAAAAAAAAATCGTTTTTTTTATGGGCGGACCTTGTAGATGATGGTTGATTGATTTATTGTTTTGAGTCCACTTGATGCATAGAAAGGCTAACCGGGACTTGAACTACAGTTTTAAAGTGGGATCGGAACCCGGGATCCCTTGATTACAAGGCGACGAGGTTACCACTACTCCAAAGGGGAGGCATCAAATAGAAGATGGAAAGAATCGGAGATTCGAACCTAGAACCTCTAGATGACCAAGTTTGAGAGAGGTTGATGTTCCATTTCAGTGGAAAGGAACACATTTAACACTTTTAGCAGATCCGCGGGACTTAATGTCATAAATAAACGGCGCAAACCGTTACGGCGTCGAAGAGCGAAAGGTAACCAACCATCGGAGTGGAATAAATTGCCCTTAGATAAAGGGGCAGAATTCTCTCCTTGAAGTAGGTCGAAATGACCTTCGCCGTCCTGGGTCTTGCCTGTTCCCATTAATACTTAAGGAGGAGGTAAGGCCAGAGGCGCGTCGATTGAACGGCTCCTTGGGGGATGCTGATCGCCATGTTGCGAGTTGCGTGAGCGAGACGACTCGTTTAGATGCGATGCGATACGATATCCTCCCCTCCCTCTCTGGTCTTCCCTCCTAACATAGACAGATCAATTTGAAGTCTTAGTACACTTTAGAGATATTTGTAACTTTCCATAAGCAATATCCCCAAGGGGGCTACAAAGAAAGAAAACCGAAAACCACCTAATTTCCTTTATCCGTAGGTAACTTTTATGTCTCCCTAGTTTCCAGGAAATAAAGTACATCCTCCCGGGCAAGCTTTTCAGTAAAAAAAGAAAAGTTCTCTTTGAGACGTTTTATTCTTTGTCTTCATGGGAGCAATTATAAGATGGAATAACGTCATTTTATAATTATTTTTTTTTTCGGGAAAGGACATATCTTCGAATTTTATGACGGGTGCAGATAGTCAAGTGCTGATGCATACTGCATCCATGCCATCAGCCGATTTTTTTTTTCTGTTTCGCCAATTCGCCAAAATACTTGCCGAATCTAAGAAACTTGCATTTTGATTCATTAATTTTTGTTATTGAGTATCGCTTTTCTCCGAATTTTGGCTAATCGCGCCGATAAGTGATGATATGATGAAATTGATGAAGGGGCACTCACAGAGAACATCCATGTCCAGACCGGGATTCAAACCTGGGACTTCTGGCAATGTAGCACGTTGTGCTAACCACTCTACCACAGGGGTTGGTAAACTTGTATCTTTGTTATCTTAAGTCACTTCACCAGGCTTCGACCTTGGCTAGCCATTTTCTAGGGAGACAATCAACTTAGGAAAATTGGGTAGGTCGGGGTAATTTGGGGCAGTGGGGTAATATGGGTCATTTTTAGAAAAGTTTGAATTATACAAAACCTACTTTGCAGAATGTAATGAAATTTTTAAAGTTTGTTGGTTCTAATATTTTGAAGACCCTCACTTGTAAACTATTTTCTAGGCTAACCCATCGAACCTAAAAAAATGTTTTTCAGGTAAAACTGGACAGTGCAGTTTCGAGGGTCAGTGTTTAACTGTGCTCACAACCATACAGACAACACCCAGAACAGTTTAACTTACACACTTTTTACATTTGAGGGCTAACCTTCAAGATAGTGTTTGTTTCCCTGTGCTAGGCCCATTACATTTTGTGCAGTGAAGAAAAGTTAAAAACTGGGGTAATTTGGGCCAGTGTAAAGTGGAAACTGCAGGGAGAAAACATGAACTCTTGTGCTTAATTTGGTTTTCTAAAGTTAGAAGTGTAAATTTGATTGTCTTTTTGTACTTAAATTTGAAGTTTAGTTAACGAAATGGAGCTGTGAAATGTGCCACATTCCTTTTTCATATAGGCTTAGTACCTATACGTTTATCAGTTCATGCTAGTAGGCCTAACGCCCTTTTCTAGCATTTAAGAAGCTGTTTACACCACAGTGTTGTTAAAAGTCTGAAATTAGGTTATTAGACACTTCTTAATAATTTCCTTTGTTTGTCATCAAAAACTCATGGAAGAAACCTGGTTCATAAATATTTTTTATTGTCTCACTGTAAGCACATAAATGACATTGAATAATATGAATTGATGTCTTTTACTGTCTTTTGCCTACAATACCCTCAAGATGGGGTAATTTTGTGCAGGAACCGAACTACAGAGGTGAAAAGTACAAAAAATGAGAAGTGCCTCACATTCCCCCAACCCTGGGGTAATTTGGGGCAGGGTATAAAACAGTGTATAGAACATTTACTATGGGACCTTTAAAAAAACGGTCGGAATGTACTCTCTGACATTGCAATGTATAAATAGAACTGAGAAATGTTACTATTAGTTATCGGTCTCAAAGGTATTTCAGTTCTTTTTAAAAAAGTGGTGAAAATTGTCCCAAATTACCCCGACTCACCCTATAGAGTACGAAATTAAGGCCTGGATCCCAGAGTTGTTCTAGCTGCTTGTAGGCTGGACTTCTGACTTTCCTTTTCTAAATCCAGATTTACGTATTCCTTTCTTGTTTTCAGCCGAACCGTAACCCAAAATCACTCGCTCTCCTCTCCCTGATCGCGCAGAATCCTATCTGCGATTTGGAAGGTTCGGGAACTCCCAAGGTGCTTCCATGGTATCGCCCTTTTTTGTGACCTTATCAGCGTACCGAAGTCAACGACCCATCGAACCTATCTCTTAGTTTATGCCTTGCCATATCGGATCGAAGGTCCTCCGATACAGGAAAGAACTTCATCTGGAATTCCACCCTTGAAAGAAATATACTCAGATGTTCTCCAACGTGAAACGTGTTAGGAGTGTTGAATGCAAGGAATACGCTATTTTTTTCTGTTTTGTTGACATGTTTGTTGTTTGTCGATGTTTTGTTTTTGCATCTTTCTGCGTCTGTCGTGCGTCTTGGGATTAGCGATGGAGACTGAGACAATGGCAACGGGACATGTTCAATTTGTCATCATCAGCGCTTTGCAGTTTGGTTAGATAACTCCAAGGTATATTGAATATATTAGGTAGAGCATTCCCAACGTTTCGCGAAATTATTCCGTAGTTCATAGAACGTCGTGACGTCATGTGGTGAATACATATGGTTACGTTGGTTCTTGCGTGAGCTTGTGATTAACTGAGTGCTTTTTAAATAAATGTTTATGGTTTGAGTTGCTGTTTAAAGTCCACTTTATGCACAGTAAGGCTAATCGGGACTGGACCTACAGTTTAAAGTGGGATCCGAACCACTTGTGCCTCCACCGGATATCGAACCCGGGACCCCTTGATTACAAGGCAAAGACGCTACCACTGCGCCATGGGGGAGGCCCAAATAAATGTTTATGATCGACAGTGCATTCTGTAGAACCATCAAATACACCTGATGTTGAATTTATTTCTCAAACTGTTTCTGGAAAATATTAGCGTTTCTCGACAACATTGACGGTTCACTAATTTCGTTGGAGGAGATATGTCCAATTCCAACTTCTACATGCCGTAGTTTCGCATCTGTCGCAAATCTGATACAGTGGGGGTTTCGTCTATTTAGATACGCCACTATGAAAGAAGCTCAATCGAAAAACACTGCCTTGGAATTTGTATATTTACTTTTCTACTCAGCTTCAAATCCTGGAGAAAAATTTCTGCATAGAGTATAAGGTCAGATATCATCAGTAACATTCTGAAACAATATATATATTTTTAAATATTTTTATGTGTGTTACTATTTTCAACGAGAGGCAAGTATTGTGCTATTTAAAGGGCAAAGACTTCACACGATGTCCTCAGACCCTATATGACAAACGGTAGTATGGTATATGTAATAAAACAGCAACTAGCAACACTGTACCATTCAAAAATGTATTTTTCTTCGTGGAAAACAGTTGTCACTTTATTCTTGCATTGAAACAGAAACACACTCAACATTGATTAAATTGAAGGCCATAATCTAGCAAGTTAACTGTTCATGAAGTTAAATTTACTGTGCAATTTCTTGATGGAAGCAGCAGTTAATCCTGAAAGTTGCAAGCTGCAATACCACACATCGATGGATGAGGTTTATTTGGTGGCGAAAGCTAATTATGCTGTCTGATGAGTGAAGCTTCATTTGATGAGACCATGAACGTGGTAGTCTGGAAGTGGGGCAACTAGATTCTAATGCAAACACTACACCTTGTGCTAAGTGCTGGATCATGTACGGCTCTTACAGGAACAAGATGGGCTTGTATGTAACAGCCAAAGGCAAGAGGAAATAGAAGTTAGGCAATCTCCACCATCGAACGCGAAATTTCGCAAAGATAATGTACTATAAACTCTGTCAAGTCACAACTTGTTTACACTTGATAACTTGTATGTTGTATACCAGAGGGGGCCACTCCGCAACTTGCACGTTATTGGCTAGAGCTTGTGACGTCACCAAGCGGACACGAGCGGAATAAAGCTCTACGGAGAATGTAGCAGATGGCCCATGAAAAGCTGCGTTTTCATTCATCTTTTGATATTATACACCAAAGCTGTTAATTTAATTTGACAACAAGAGATGAAATACGCGATAGAAGAATACATTTATTCCGAAACAATGCATAGTTTCTTTTTCAGACATTATTTGCGTGATATCTTGTCCCTGTAGGCTGTATTTTACTGCTAGCTTTTCTTTCCAGCTAACCTATTGCATTTATTTTAAAAGTCTAATTCTAAGGAAAGTTCTTGTCCGGGCATATTCTCATATGACTTTTTACTGAATGTCCTGGAATTTCCCTTTAATATTTTTACGTTAATTTTCAGATTCTCCAGTTGATCGCCACGATGAGGATAAGTTTGTTTTTGCTATTTAGCGTCTTCTTCCACTTTTGGCTAATCGCGAAGAACAGGATGAGTGGTGATTAGTTTAAATTGATGAAGGGACACTTGCAGCAGGCACGTATCCAAGGGGGCTTAGGGGGCTCGAGCCCACCGCCGAAAGTTTTCGGTTTACACTAGATAAAATGAGGTTTTTTGTTTCTTGTGGTCTGAAATAAAATAATGTGACGATAATTTAAGGAGATAAATAATTAATGAGTCAAGCACGTATCCAAGGTGGGAATCAGGGGGCTCCAGCACCCCCTTCAGGAATTTTTCAGTTTACGCTACATAAATTGGGTTCATGGCTTCTTGAATAATGTGATGATAATTCGAGAGAAATAATTATCGAGACAAGACACAGAATGTTCTATAACCCTGTTATTGTCAATAACGCGTATCCAAGGTGGAGATTAGGTGGCTCGAGCCCCACAGGATATTTTTCAGATTACACTACATAAAATTAGGTTTTTGGCTTCTTGAATAATGTGACGATAATAAGGAGATAAATAATTATGGATGCAAGACTGAGAATGTTCTATAACCCTGTTATTGTTAATAGCGCTTATCCAAGGTGGAATCAGGGCGCTGGAACCCCCCTTAAAGTTTTTCAGTTTACACTAGATAAAATTAGGTTTTTGTTTTCTTGAATAATGTGCCGATAATATAAGGAGATAAATACTTACCAAGGTAACACGGAATATGTTCTATAACCCTGTTGTTGATAATATTGCATTAAAACTTTTCTTGCGCTTTCGGTGTTGTCGCAGCACTATGCAAAGACTTGTCAGCATTTGGAAGCTGCAAACGTAGCGCCATCCGTAGGGCAATTCAATGCAATTTTTTAATCTCTGGAAAGCGCGAGAGGGAACGTTCTTGAATAAGAGAAGGAGTCGAACTACTGGCAACATTAACGAATCGTTTTTTTCTGCGGAACGTTCTAGAATATACTGAGGTTAAAATGTAAGTGTGACAGTTCATACAGTCAATTAGTGATCAGTCAGTGTCCATTGGTGGCTTTATAAGATCTAGTGATTCGAAAATGAAAAGGACTAAATACCGTAAAGTAACTAAGTCTACTACTAGTTCCAGTTCGGGTCCGAACCTGAAGACATTGATGACAGCGAAACTTCCGGAGCATCAGTGTAGTGCTAGTTCGGTTCGAGGGACGAAGAGACGAAAGGTTCAGCAATACCTGGTATTGGAGCAGTTTATTAAAAAGAAAAGAAAACAGTGACGTTCGGTAACGTCAATACTTGGGGTAGAAATCAGTGGCATGCACAAGGAGGTTGGTGTGGGTCATAATCTCCCCTCCCCCTTTAGGGCCCAGTACTATACCTAAAAATATCAAATATTATGAATGCCAACAAGCAGATGCACTAAAAGAGGATATATAAACATTTTTCGTCAGAGGCGCAACCACGAATTTTTGTCTGGGGGCAAGTACCAGGATAAACGTATACCAATAATAAAAACAAAAACATTAATAATGGCATATATATATATACATATATATATATATATGTATGTGTGTATATATATATAAAACAACAAGAACAATAATGCATTATTATTATAATTATTATTATTTCTACTACTACTAGTGGTAGTATTAGTAGTGTCAAAGACGTTATTATCCTCTTAAATTACGCAAGAAGGGGGTAGATGTCTGTGCTAAAGCATTTATTTGGAACAAACTATTTGAAATATTTTTCAACACCAGCAACTTTACATTAGCTAATAATGGAAAAAAGCAAACAAACTCTATTTTTGAATAGCAGAAATTGCGAAAATGCATGCCGAAGATATTTTTATACATATAACATGTATAACTTTCATGTACAACATATGTTTTACACATATGCAACATGGAGCGACATAAAATAAGAAAATACATATGCAAGATGCTAATAACTAAATTATGTACGTATTCAAAGTTTATTCAATACATATATACAAAACATATTATTTAAATACATTACATTACAGAAAACAATTACATTGCGAGCGAAGCGAGAAAGAAAATTTTTAGATCCAATTTTTGCAATTGAAAACAATATTGATTTAATAGGGAGCAAATAATATCACATGGGGCGAAGGTATTCTCTCTTTCACAACTTTTTTTTAAAATTTAGATCATTTGGCGCCCATGGCCGAGTCCCGCTGCCCCTTACCTACGGCTCTGAACTTGACGAGACTGAGAAAAGCAGTCGCTTGCAAGCGAAGCGAGCAAGAAAATGTTACGAAATGTATTTTTATTTTTATAAAATTTGAAATAGAAGGGGGAAATTGCACCTCTGTGCCCCCTGCAGGTTCCCTTGGCCATCAATGTTTGCCCCTCCTAGAATTGACTTCCGTCGAAGGTTGGGGGCAATACCCCCCCCCCATGTGGTGGCACCTCTGAGTAAGTCCGAAATTTGGAGGAACAAATTGAATCAATTCTGCTGCAGCAACTTGTTTTTTGGGAAGCGATGGTTACTTAATTCCAGGCAATTATCTTCTATTATTATTGCACGTGGCAAAAACACAAACAGGGTGATTTGTACTCATTCTACCGGCATTCAAGAAAAGGTGTGTATAAGTAAAAAATCGACCCATTTATTTCAAGCTTCCATATACGCTAACGAAACAAGTTCCATTCTGTCCTCTTAATGACGTCATAGCGCGCACAGGATCATGGGAAATAATCTCGGAACCTCGGGAATGGCCTACCTTATAAAGGTACCTTGGTTGTATACAATCAAGTCAAATTTAAATGAACTTTAGACTAATCACTGTCTTCCGTTGTTTTATTCAAATTGAACATGCTTGGAAGCCGATAGATTTTACTGGCATTTAGTTTTGATCAGTCAATGCTAGAACCAAGATAATAGAACTATAGTGACGTTGAATTAAATTTCGATTGCCGGCATCCGTGGCGGTGTGGTTAGCACAGCGCGCGCGCAATGACGCTAGGGGTTCCTGTATTCGAATCCCGGCCTAGGGGTGGGTGTTCTTTCTTTCATCAATTTCATCATATCATCACTCATTCTCATCTTCGCGATTAGTCAAAAGAGTCAGAAAAGCGACGTTAACTAACAAAAATACAAATACAAATTAAAAAACACTGTTATTAGTGTCTTCATTGGACATTGATGAAAGGTGCCTTACCGGTCTGGTAATGTATTTATGTGCTCGTTATGACGCTTTTATTTCCTTCTCTTCATTATTTTGTAATTATTTACACACTTATGTGAACAGAGAGTAATATCATGCACGCCAAACGCCCCTCACCCCTACAGCGTCATAACTATAGTGGCTTGCATACCGTGAGTAGAATTGATCACCACCGTGTTGCAATTCGATCATGGGATCATACGTATGACGTACTAAGTGAGATAATGCCACTGTTTACGCAACCTGATTCATGAAACTGTCAACAAAACCCACCAGTAAATCAGATACGTTTCATCTAATTAGCAAATACCAGTAGAGACGGATATGACGACTTGAAGCACAACATTTGAACTTCCAGTCATCCCATGAAGTGAAGACCAATCATAACACAACTTCACGGGTGCTGTTGATCTTTCGTATTTGTTTTCATGTGAAAGTAGGATGCAATAACTTTCATGTACACGTATAATCCCATACATGTATCACCAGATGCAATGGCGGCGACTGAGTTCCAAAATTGGGGTGGGAAGCAAGATTGGGGGGACAAGGACAGTTACTTCCCCTTGTAGATACGGTTAGTATAGTGCGTGGCAAGAAAGTGAGGGGGCAACTGCCCTTCACGCCCCCCCCTTAATTGCTTGGTCCACATGGAAAGAAATTATAGAAACTTGATTTGTCACCGCCATGCTACCACTACAATGCCTATTATTTCATGAAGGGATTCTCTTTGCCAGTCTGTTGATGTTAGTATCTGTTCGTTGCCAGATTTTGTCGACCCCGGTCTATCTCTAAGGTTTTTAAGTTTGTTCTGTGCAATGACGTTATGGCTACAATGTTGATGTATCATTAGAATGTGAAACAATGAAACAACAGTGTCGCAATATGCATATATCAAATACGGCGACAAAGTTAATGTATCACTAGAATGTGAAACAAAAAAACAATGAAACGACTGTATGCAATATGCATATATTAAACACCTGAACAACATCAATCTCTAGGTAAAGATGTTTACCGTACCCTCTGGAAAAGCGAATGTCGAAGTCAAACGGTTGGACGACAGCTTTGTTACAAGACCTCTTGGATAAATAAATCAAATTACATTGCTGAATGTATTATTTGTATTACGTTTTGTATTATATTGTAAAATGTTGAACAAAAATTTTCATGTTGGACATTTTAAGCATCTGGCATTGGTTTTCTTTCATGTTATGTATAATAAGTACAACTCGGTATTTTCAGTTTATCTGAAACCAGAAACTGTAAATGGGTTAAATTCCTAAGAAGATAGCAACTGATATCAGGAAATGCACATTTCTGTACTGGATTTCGTGTGTTCAGTTGTCTATCATATTTTCTTTCTGCACAGCGTACCACTAGTAAATTGTGTGTGTGTTTGTGTGTTCAACAGTCGTTACATTATCACGAAGAAAACATTCCATCTATACAACCTCTATAACCTTGGATTTTGTGATGCTTTGGATTTAAAAAGGCCACCGACTGCCTTTACAAAGCCCCCGTTTCGCATTTTTCAGTCTCTTTTTGCTGCATAGTGCATTGTAATTTCATTATAATATTAAGGAATCCAGATTACATGTTTAGGCATTCATTTATGTAGGGTGAGCCAACGACCGTAGCGTTATTTGCATACGTTAATGATTGGTCCAATCATTACACAGTTGATTACAGCACCAAACAGTGCACGGTGAACGCACATCACCCCTATGTGGTGTGTAGGAGGCGAGCCTAATTCCCTGCATATTTGTGCTATCATTCCGTTCAACATATATTTACCCGGTAGTTACTGATTTGGAATTTGTTCATTGAAGCTAAGAGTAACAAGTTTCTATTTCTACTTGATAGGCGATTTTTGCACTTGTTTTACCAATAGATTGGGGTTGTTTGTTGTTGAGTTGGTGTTTTAAGGCCACTTTATGCACAGTATGGCTAATCGGGACTGGACCTACAGTTTAAAGTGGGATCCGAACCATTTGTGCTTCCACCGGGTATCGAACCCGGGACCCCTTGATTACAAGGCAACGAACAAACAGATTGGAGACATACAGGTTGCTCTATCGGAAAACTTTTGTGCGTTCGGGAATTCCGGGAATTTTCGTGTGAGATAGCTTGGAAGTTCTGGGAAACATGAATAAAACCACAGGTTGGCGGCGGATGTTTTATCCAGTGTCTCCGGATAATTCAACATAAGTTAAGGCTTGGAAATTAACTGCTAAAATTATACAATAGGCTTACTATTAAGTTAAGCTACTCATTTCAGGACTGGATATCGTCGAGTCCAGACATTGTTCAACCTGGAAATGATGCTGCTGATGATAACAAAAACGAATATGGAAAACTAAGCCTACACGTAAAATTTGGTGACGTTGACTGCATTTAGTCTCTAACTAGATAGATTTTATTTAAGTGAAAAAGTAAATAAAAATTAATGCAGTATGTATGCTATGTCAAACCCCAACATTTGTCTGGTAATTCAAACTTCTCTAACATTCTGAACTCTTCTTCGGGTCTGGATCGGGCCTGAGAAGAATTAAGAAGAACTCTTTGTGCCCCTTCTTGGTGAAAACGCTTGGGTCCGCATCTCACATGTACACCCAACGGCGAAAGGAACAATAGGTGAATTGTCCACCACCATTTTCATTCGGTCTGAATTACACAATGTGATGAATATGAATTGAAATAATGACGTCATTAAACAGAGAAGAATGCCTGCTTCGAACCAACATAGTTTCATCCTTAAAACAACACAGGATGTTGAATAAAAAGTAATTAAAAGAACTGTGGACAATTTGCTTCCCATTATCTTTGCCGTTGATTGTACGACGGTTATTTGTGGACAAATACTTTAATGTGTGTGAACTAGGCGACATCCATCCCTGAACCTACCATGACATGTGTGGCTTTTCTCTTCAGAAAGAAGAGGTCTACCACTAGACACCAACTAACAGTATTTATGGAATGTCTCTGACCATGTCTTTTTTATCAATTCATTCTTAAAGTAGTCGTCTCGAAAGTTTATAAAGAGGAAATTGCAGCTTTTGGATCTGGATTTCTGTGCAAAATCTCGTCTCTCGACTTCACAATGCAATATATCGAAAGCATTTCTCGCGAAAGGTTTCTCTCGCTTAAATTGCTCTGCTCCCAGGAGTCAACAGGAAGCAACAAGTGAGGCTTTGTGAGTCTTTGTTAAGGTTTCATCCTGTAGCAACTTGCAGGACATAATCCACTTTCGTGCTTTGTGAATTGGAACTAAGCGCCACTTCTTAACAAGATATATGTGCCGTGTGGGTACCTTACTCAATGCCTTAAAGGTAGTGTGCTCAATTCACTGGCTTCTAAATGTGCCTTCCTTACAATCGAATTGTGTTTACAGGATTGATATTCCAATAAAGAAAGACAATTTATGGCGATTTGTTCGTGCAATACTACAAAGGTAGGTGGATAACTGCAGGCATCCTTCTCGAAATGGTCGTTTGCAGGTCAGAAATACATTTGTAAGTAACAAAGAGAGTTACAAAATTACGAGTGCTGTAAACACGAGTTTGTGAACATTAAGAAATTGACACTAAAATCTCAACATTGTTTGTTTGTTTGAGTTTGTTTTAAATCCAATTTATGCACAGAAAGGCTAACCTGGGCTGGACCTACAGTTTAAAGTGGGATTCGAACCACTAAGTGCCTTCACGAGTATCAAACTCGTGACCCCTTGATTGCAAGACGACGACTTAACCAATACGCCACCGGGGAGTGTAAATAAGTGGAGTATCATATTGTTTTGGTATGCTCGGCCCAGATTAAATTTCAGAATTTACGCTATTTTAAACATTACAGTCTACCACACCCCCTTTTCTCTTTCACAACGGGATAGTAGAGGATTCGTCAGGGATTACACAAATAATCCCAGACATCTCCACGTCAATTTATGGATTCTACCGAGATGGCATTGTAAAAATTGAGACGAGAACGAGACAGACCTCTGTAAAATCGAAACTATTGATTAATTGAATTAAGTTATTTTACTTCGCTTTTCTGCCACTTTTGGCTAGTCGCGACGATGAGGATGAGTGATGACATGATGCAAGTGATAAAGGGACACTCACGATAAACACCCATGCCCAGGCCAGGATTCCATGCGTCGTACCGCGCTGTGCTATCCACTCCGTGACGAAGGTCGGCAAAGACAATTGGGAAACGACTTGGATGTGACATGAGGAAGACTATAAGTCCAATAAGCGTCAGCTAGTTGGCGAGAAGGAAGATGCATAGACTATCAAGACATTAGAGCAATGACGACGCCACAAATGAACAAGGGGCGGACCCCTTAGCCAATCAGACCGTCCCCTCTACGAACCCGCCCCCAGCAACCAAGTAAATCTAGGGAAATAAATGCTTTTTTCCCCCCCAGACACTTCCACGGAGAACACAAACTCTTTGTTTCTCTTTCAGTTACTTTACGACCCTATTCCGTGTCTTGAATTAATCGGGACGATGAGAATGAAATAGATGATGGGACAAACTCATGCCTTACACAGTGTTCCGACGTTATGAACGTACAAATGTTGCATCAGATTAGGGTTTACAAATATATGAAAAGTTTATGTCACTTGAAGTACACTAATAAATGTAATACTCTCTGACCTTTGTAGGTTTATGAATAATTTTATGAGATTTATTGACTTTTTCACAGCCGTTTAGCCATAGATCAGTTTCCCTGACTTTTCCACGTTTTCTAGATCATTGAGGGTATTACAGAATATCAATCATGAATATATCCCTTCCACGTTTAATACGGCGGGCGTAACTCCGTTAGATTGGTTAATTGTTAGTTTCGTATAGTAGCTTCCTATACCAGCACTTAATCTGGCTAGACAGAGAAAAGTGGGAAGAGCGAGATTGGTTTATCTTAAGGTAGCTTAGATCCTCTGTAACATTCAAAGGTAGCAGTTGCCTGATCCGTATCTGCAGAACTTCTGTCGTTATGCAAATCGGAAAGAAGGCATGCAAACTTAAGTGCCTTCAAATGCTTTCCTTTATGATGAATTAGGATATTAAAACAGTTTCAGACTAGAGTTGCGGGCATTGAAATGCAGGTTCTCCGCAAACTGGAAATATTCAATTGGTCTCCAAGTTACTGCAGCTACGTACTACACTTACTCTGTGTACAAAATCACCAGTAACTTCCATTGAAATATCTCAAAGGAAATTAAGCATTTCTTTATTCAGCACAAATGCTGATTTAAATTATGAAAATATCATATAACTACAGGGTGAGTCAAACGTCAGGAACCATATGAGTGGCCCGGATTTGATAACCTAAAAATCTTTGAAAAATGATCTTTAAAATGGCAACAAAAATCCTGTAAAATGACCTAGAATCTTTGAAAAATGACCCAAAAATTCGTACAAAACTCAATCCGCTTATTGAAAATGGTATATATATTCCAAGACAAACAATTTAACAATTGCTTCTTCACCTTGGGGTGTTGTACGGACTGTGAATAAGAAACTCGACAATGTTGCATTTCGCGATTTTGAGACAGGCTTTGTTGCGCTGGTAGTTATACACAGAGTAACTACCGCAAGATAACATTCAGACAAAACAGAAATTGTTGAACTTCTTATGTTTCAGCATGCAATGACACAAAATTTTTAAAAAGATGACCTAAAAATGACGCAAAATTTTAAAAAGATGACCTAAAAATGACGCAAAATAAAAAAAAAATGACCGAAAAATAAAAAAAAAAATGCTAAAAAATGACCAAGAAATTACATTTCTTCAACCTGAGGAGGGTGTTCAGGATTCTGTACTAGTTAGCAATGTCTACGTTGCACGAGTTAAAAGATGAAATGCCGTCAAAATACGGGTCCTGCATATGACTAATGTGTGTTTCAAATGCCGAGATGGTGCTGACCAAAGTCGAGCGTGTTGAAGTGGTACTGCTGACTTGCAGCCGCAGTGCAAGAGGCGTTGCTAGAGAATTCAACCGTCTACACCCCGGTAGGCACCCAATCACGCATAGTGCAGTCGTGAAGTCTATCGGGGTTTAGACAGTTGAATTCTCTAGCAACGCCTCTTGTACTGCGGCTGCAAGTCAGCAGTACCACTTCAACACTCTCGACTTTGGTCAGCACCATCTCAGAACCTGAAACACACATTAGTCCTATGGTTCCTGACTTCTGACTCACCCTGTATTTTAGATTAATTATTTCAAGAATGTTGAGGCAAATGTGATATCGCTGTAGACCTTATGGTCCTCTAAATACTTCATTTGAGAGAAGTAGGTGAACGTTATAAACATGTTCTACCAAATATGTTGTAAAAGCTACATTAACTAATACCGTGGTAAAAGATAGGGAGCAGAATTATTATTTTTTCTGTAGCTTCGAACGAACATGCTACTGGCGCTGGAAACGACGTAAAATGACCAACATAGAAAAATAAAATAGAATGCAGTCACGCTCTCTTCGGAACCAACTCATGTCCAGATATGAGGAAAACTGCTTTGTAAATTGATTTCCATTGTGATGTCGTAAAATGAACTTAACAAGTTTTTAATAAACATAGCACCACACCTACATAAGCACATTTCCGCGCATTAGCCACACATTTAACTGTTAAAATAAACTAACTTTTGAAATGCAAATTTCATTTTATGCGTGCAACTGACTTTTGCTTGTGGTACCTAAAAGTAAATAACTTTGTATTATTTTTATTTTCGAAATCTCTCTCATTAAAAATGCATACGATACAATGTTGAAAATTAGTTTGTGTTTATTTTACGTCGCTTGTCGTCAATTTCTGGATAATCGCAACGATGAGGATGAATTATGAAGATACACTCTCAAAGGACTAGGCATTCACAGGCAGGGAATCTAACTAAGAACCTTCGGTGGTTAGAACGTGGGACGATCACCCAGTGCGATCGGTCAGGAAGGCGGCAATGTTAAATACGTGGACTGCAGCCTCGTAATAAAGAGATTTCAGGTTCGATTCGGTTCTTTGGTTCGGATCCCACGTGGAACCGTCACGTCACGATTCGTCGTTGTGGATAAGCTTGGCTCTGGCATCTCCTAACGTAATAAAACTACCACGTCGTGGAAACGAAGATGCAGTGATGTCATGCAGCAAAGAAAAGAAGACAAAATGGTCATGAATTATGCGAGGGACATTATGCACACGTACGTCGAGCAGTCTGCAGCGTGGTTTTCGAATGAATGGAGAAACTGGGTCTCTAATAATGCAGAGCATGAGCGTGTGTCCCCCGCAGGAGCTCTCCTATCGACCCACAACGTGGCTCTCCCCGGCAAACATCGGCTTGGCCCGATCACCATGGTAGCCTGTACAGCCGGTCTCCCACACCCAAGTAAATAAATCAATAGGACATATGTTTAAAAGAATGGTACGTAGGTTGGATTCTACGCAATAAGTGAACATTTAGCAACGCTGGAGCGAAAATTCGCGAAAAAATTGCAAAAATTAATGCACAGCTGGAATCGTCAGAATCTGGCAAAAATGGCGAGAGGGGCGTAACGTTTTGATTTCGTTATTTTATGCTGAATGAGGGAGGGGTGCAGGAAGTGAACAACGCCCCTTTTTGATTCTCTAGAATTCAATCAGCCCACGAGATCAGGCAGGGTAAGATTGGATGAGGGATGGAATTATGTGTGAACAACAGTACTTATAGGTTGTTATAATTATTCTAGCCCCAGGCTGTCAGCAGAATTTTCCCCTTCGTCGTCCAACACTGAATTTGAAATCCTGGCGTTCTTGCAAAGAACTTGTATGTACCTTGCTTCCCAGCTACTTAATGGCCAGTGTTGTAGTTGTAATGAAATTATATGTGTGAAATATGAACATTCGTCTGACACTCTCATTTTGCCACTGCTGTTGAAGGAAGAGTCGAACCACTCTAACTAACTAACTAACTCTCTAGTATTCTTAAACCCGAAGGTTTATGGCTGCAGCAACACATCTGTTCCTATCCGGGGCAAGATCAATCCAATCTTATCCATCCTTACCGATTTCCTTTAGGTCCATCTCAACGTTATCCATCTTTGTCTTGGCCTTCCTACAGATCTCTTACCATCAGGTTTCCCAACAAGAATCCTGTAAACTCTTCTTTCCTTTCCTATTCTGCCACATGGCCTGCCCACCTAAGTCTTCTTGACATAATTAATAATATCTGGACATGAATACAAATTATGCAGTTCTAAATTATGTAATCTTCTCCACTCACCTGTGGACCACTCAGCTTCTGCAATAAAATCATCATCATTACTAATCTATTTTTAATTACTGTTATGCAAGTTTGAAAGCAAAACCACTTTTCTATATTTACCGAACTCCCTTATCACTGCTGCAAATGTTACTGCAGTCGGACCGTATCGCGAGAGAATGTTCGGGCCCTGATCATAAACAGGAGAATTGAGCCGTTGATGAAAAAAGATACTGTAGATAAGGTTGGAACTGAAAAGTTGAGGGATATCATCAGCTCCTTGCAAAGAGAAAAAAGTAACTCGAAGCAATGTCATAACAACCTTCGGAAAGACTTCTGGTTAGTGCCACTTTGTAAACGTCTTGCGTCTTCCCGCAGTATCTGCAGCTGACAGAAACACTACGTGTTCTCCCCCTTCTGTCTTTTTTAATCTCTTGTAACTGGAGTTGAAACTTCATAATCATTCCCTTCTGGCAAGTTGAAATTGAGCTGACTGTACCAAAAAATTGCTTTTGTAATTTATGATGCAAACGTCTTGTACTGGGTACAGGTTTTGTAAAATATTAACTGCCTGACAAAACATTTAATCTGCAATGCACATAGTAAATGTCCATTAATCTAAAATTTTATGAAGATACCCTTAATAGATATACAGTAGATGAAATTAAATTATAATTTTACATTTATATTTGCTGAGAACAAATGTTTTGCCTGACGTAATTTTTACAAGTTTTGAATTGTCTTGCGTCTGTAGTTTCATATTTTCATATTCACATATTTATGAAGGCATGAATTTTAATAATTTTGATGAAAAGTAATGTTACTGTTATACTGTCATCAATAAAATGAAAGTAACAATTTGTTACCAATTCATGGATGGAACATGTTCTACGAGTTGTCCAGAATAAAGTAACTACAAAGTAATTTTATAATATTTTTTAAAATTTGTAACGGTTATATTTTAAAATAATGCTTTATGTTTTTAATAATTATACTACTGTTTCATAATTACATTGAAACTTCCCTAAGTACTTCTGTTCTATCTTTAATTGTTGCGAATCTGTACCTGAATCCTGGGAATAAAATGTACCATTTAAAATATATATATTTTACTTAATCTATCTATTTGATACTTCATTAAAGCGCTCTTCCCGCTCTCAACGTCTTTTTTAAGTATGTACGTAACATTTTACTCATTCAATTGAAAAGAGTTAACCTCTACAGAAAGAACTCATTCTTGACAAAGGAATACATCTTCCTAAGAAAGAATGGACTCTTCAGATAAAAAAAAAATATGTTTGTTGTCGGCCCTCTGTATCATCTCAGCACCTCGTTTATCCTTTCTTCACTTCTACTGCTAACGTCAGTATTCCTCTGGAGAAATTCAACTGCGTTGACAGTCTTATCTAACCAAAGAATCTATCGAAAAACCTGTCAGGACCTAGCTTTTTTTAACGTCATTCTGACTTTAAGTGGCAATAAACAAATGAAATACGGCAGAAGGAAGCGAGAAAGAAGTTGACAGGACTTTACCATGAGTCGATGGGCAAGGAACATCACTTCTTGTTCTCAGAATGTAGTTTCTAACGGCACCTGAGGCTATCAAACAAGCATGAATAAGAAGTACCTTGCGAGTGCTTGGAGAGGAAATCCATTTTCATAAAGTGCCGTTGTGAGGCGGCAGTTAAGAGATTGAAAGAAATGCAGAAAATGGGCATGGCAGGGTGGGAGAAGCTTATATTTTTTTTTACATAAGTTTCAGAACGTATGCACATCTGAACGTTCAGAGTTGCGATTCCGCAGTACCTCAACCCTAGCTTACCCGTGTCGTACAATAAACTTACCTGAGGAGAGGTGGTGGAGGTGCCTCAGAGGCAAAGAGTAAGAGGAGTGACGATATGCTTCAATTTCACAAAATTCGGAATAAAATAGGAGCAATTTGGTCATTAACATTTTGTAATATATTACGCGGAACGAGCTAATTGTAAATGTATTTTTCCCACGGCAAGAACTGGGATTGTAGCTTTGTCGGAGTCTGTATTATATTCACTATTCCTTTTCATTTATTTTCCTTTTCATCCGTTGTCTTCTCATATTCCAGGTCGCTCCCACTTTTATACTTTTGGGTTAATCACGAAGACGAGGATGAATGATGAGGCGATAAAATTGGCGATGAGACAAACACAGTCGCATCCATACCTTTCCCAGGTTTCCTGAACCCTTGGCTCCATGCTAACAACTTCACCGCATACCCCGACAATTCTTAGACGTCGTCGTTAGCCTAGGAGAAGTGATGACGTTAAATAGCAACAGAAACAACATTCCAAAGTTGCTGCGAATGAGGATGCCTATATTGGCAGCGATATTGAAGGAAGTTTATGCATATCGCAACCCTATTTAAACTAACCATTAATAGTTTGATTATCAGTTCTCCCAAGGAAACGCTTACGTAGCAACAGCCAACCAAATCACTTGAGCAACTCGTTGTCAGTTGCATTTGATTTTAATGGAGGTTTGTCAATTTAAGGAAATGCAGGAGCATGGAATGTAATAGAAAATGATCGATTTTCAGATCTATGGGCGGTTTTTGTTTCAACTAAGTGCAGTGAATGAAGAGAAAACCTTGCGAACTGATCAAGGGAGAAGTAATGCGAATCTAACGACTGTGATTTATCAACGTGTCCGAAGGTTAACTCACAAAAAACGAAAAGTTACATCAAGGCATTTCCGGCCCATTAACCGCATCAACAACACTGCTCGTTTATTAATGTTTTGCACAAATAGGATTACTGCAATGATAATCGATGCTTGACAATATTTGGCTTGTTTCCAAGCAAAAATAAGTTGTTTCGTAGTTTATGCGAAAAGCTTCATCAGATTCCTTTTTTCTTCGGCTGAGCTTCAAAAGCCCGTTCTCCCAAATTCTCAAGCGCTCACAAAGTGTAGCAAAGTGACAGAAAACTACTCCACCCACGAACAAAACACACACGTATCATTAATTATTTAATTTCCATTTTCTTGCTATTGTCATATCTGCCAATACAGTAAATGGGATCTGATATGAAGGGACTGGAACAACTCCTTTTGGCGATTCATTATCTGAATGCAACTTTTAAAATTTCTTTCAAGGTTCTGTAAATTTAACAAACCCAATAATAATTATTATTGTTATTGGTAATAACGTGCTCAAAGAGAATAGAAATATATGTTTACAGTCACTTATAAGTTTTATTTAATAGCAATATTCTGTACATATAGGGTAGAAAATTTACCTAATTGTAGCAGAGTAGACGTCAATACTGCAAGCATATACTCCATTTTTGATATAATTGCTGTGTTAAGTCCAGTTTATGCACAGATAGGCTAATCAGGAGTGGACCTACAGTTTAAAGTGGGATCCGAACCAGTATGTGCCTCCACCGGGTATCGATACCGGATTTTTTTTCGTATAAATAATATTTTTTTCAACCCAGAAATTTTTCATGGTCTGGCGACATACACGCTCGTGCGCCAAACATGTTTCGGTTCTTTGAGATTACGATATCTCTGGAGATATACAATACGTTACCCTTTTTTTGCATTCAGTCCTAAAATTGCAAGTAATATATACAATTATGGAACAAAATGATTGTAAAATTTATGTATTCGACATGGCAACTTTCCAGCTTTGTCAATGAGAATTTCACGTAAAATGTGCTCTGGCGGACTCTGATATTTCGCTGCAAGCAGTTGCCTTATCTCCCTAAGTTGATGCCAATGATACACTTGATTGTTGAAACTTTGTATGAATTCTAATTGTTATGATCAGACCTTGTATGAGCATGCTGCGCAATATCATGTTTCATAACGGCTTGATGCTGTGATAACAAATCGGTTCTTATTGTCTTCGGAGCAGCACGTTAAATACCTCCCGCTCTTGGAGGCAACAATCTATAAGTTATGGAGCCATAGAAAAGGGGAGATATGGTGGTCAAAAACTATACTAGAAGTGCTGTTGGGGCACTTAATCCTTTAGCATAAAGCATATTATTGCAGATTTACTGTTTAATATTCCAGAACTTGCTTCGTGCCTACGATGGTTCTAATTACTTCTTTCTCTGCTGAAATTTGCCGAAGGACTCGAAACCAGCAATTCGGACCGTTTCGAAAGATCTCCGCCCGCTGTAGATTTACGCGCTACAGTCGAGACTGCGTCAACTGCTGTCAAGTTTTATTATTACCCCCGGTACTCGATCTATCAAAGGGTTGTCAGGCGGTGTCTGGGACCAACTCGCGCACAATGAGGCAAGGGTTTATGGTCCACTGTTGTTCGTTCGAGTAATTAACGATATGCCACGGGCAGGACAATATGGCAGACGGAACAAGCAGCGGAGTTGGTGTTTTGTATAATTTACTGGTTCCGTACGTGCGGAATATCAGCTTGTATATGCAGAGGGACATCGACGTTGTATGGTTTGAGTAGAGTGAAATATTGAATTGCGACTTTTTTTTCAAAAACTTCTAACGAGATATACCAGCTGCAAGACAGTAATTGACAAGTCTCCTTCCTTGGACACTAATAGGGAATTAGAGCTTTTTTTTTCGCCATCAACAATTCTTACCATATTTTGTTGCTGACGCCGGCCCCGTGTCGTAGTGGTTATCACATCGGTGATAAAATGAAATCAATGAAAGGAAAACATTAGACAGAACGCAACACAATTCCCACAGAGGATTGTCAGCGGCGGCGCCATGAGGGGGTGCGGAAAGAAATGTAGGGGGTACGATTCTGAAAATAAGGAAAACATGAAACCCGCAAGCAAACTATCAAAACTGGGGGAGCCAGGTGCCAAAACTGAGGGGGAGGGGGCAAGGACAGTTTACTTTCCCATGGCAGATAAGGTTTAGCATAGTGCGGGGGCAAAAATAGCAAAAAGCGGGGACAACTGCATCCCTAATCGCCCCTACAGATTAACATAAATTACTGACTAAAATTAAAATATATGTGTGAAATAGTATATAACTTTAGATTGACATTCATTTTCCAGGGATACTGCCCCTTGCCCTCCCCTGGACGTCCGTGATTTTATGTATTAAGTCTTCTACTCCAAGAAAGTGGCCATACAGTGTAAACATTCAGATAAACGTTGCAGTCGTATTGAACTACATAGTTTGTACATAGTGAAATACAAAATAAAATCATCCTGCCCTTAAAAACACAATTTTTGAACCTTTTCAATGTAACCACAAGACAAAACGCGAAGAGCACAGCAACTGTGTCATCTTTAAAATCCCTTCTGCCGCACTATCCCCAACAACGAACTGTAAAATTTATTCGTGAACATTGGGCCTCTTCCTAACAAGTAGGCGGAAAACAAACCGTTTATCAACAATGCAAAAAGAAACACATAACTCACATTAAGTTATAGGCAATTATCAAAAACCACGAACAGGCCACTTGAAGAAACAAAAGTAGAAAAAATGCATAGCAACAATGCTGACGAAAGAAAAAAAAACTGCCGCTGATCTTTACAGAGGCTGCCGCCAGTACAGAAAAGTATCAGCACCTCTTTCAGTGCTTGCCTGTTGCATACAATAAAAACGGTCTTACTTCAGTACCTTTCATTCGGCGCTCAATATGACATAACATAATATTACATATTAATGTTAGTGTTTTCAGTTGAACGTAGGGGGTGCTGAAGGGGGTGCGGAAGAAAATTAAGGGGCGCGCAAGCAACCCCCTCGCGCCGCCCCTGAGGATTATACTGGCCTTGAGCCCGGCGCCAGAGCCTCGTTATTCTGTAAAGTGCAGTCCAGGGGGTACTACTTGGAAGTGAGGTTGACATTTGTGTGTCTACCCTAGCTGTTGGAGAGTGTGATGAAATAACCATAATCACGATATCGTCCACCAACTCAATACACCATCATCGCGTTTTTTAAAATCATGCTTATTCCCTTTCTAAAATCTGCATAAAATCGTAAATAAAATGATGGCCACTTGTATTTTCTTTATAAACAGGAACAGTAGATGCTATTCAATCAAGAAATTCAGGCAAAGAGTTGAACTAATTTTGCATCGCCCTTGAACAGGTTGTACCCTTGACACACTATGTCTGGTGTCGCACACGCCTTGAATTTGAGATCAAAAGACGATAAGATTACTCGTGTCCAGAAGTAACTTTGTCTTGCACGCAATTCACTGAAACCTCAAGTTCCAGAAGAGGTCAAAAAAGGCAGTTAAATGGCCATGAAAAACGTCGGAGTTTCTTTTTATTCGAATTAGAATAGCCAAGGATTAATTATAGCTGTTCAAAAGGAACTCTAGATTTATAATCGAATGGCATAACCCAACAGAAATCGAAGTCGCTAAAGCGGCTGCGATATTTGCTTCGATTTTAATCGAACTCTCTAAGTCCACATGGTGCTTCTAATGAGGACCAGGAATGTTTGAGTGGTGGAGTTTGTGAATATTCGCCAACAATTTTAACGACGAAGGGCATGCGATACTATAATATTTGTGTAGGTTATTTTTTTTACGGATACATGCTTGAACGAATATACATTTTCTTTTACTATTGGTCAACTTGACTAAAATAAATCCATACTGGATGATCGAATCAAGCCCAGTGAGCTCATTCGGTTAGTTTCCATCCAGCAAACATTGTTTCTATGTTTTTACAAATTAGGGACTAAGTTGCAAAGGTAGTATCATGACACTAACTGGCGGATTTGTTGTTTTTGCTTGCATCCGACAGCTCATGTCATCTAGCGTTAATTCCTCTAACTTACAACCTTATGGCATATGCTTACCTCGCTACAGCAGTAGGGAACACATTGCTTTAAAAATGGTAAAATTATCTCTTTGTGGCATGGTCCTTATTTGCACTGAGTTTTTTCGTTATAATTTAATTTCACGAGAAAGGGACACAGCCACAACGACGATACTGTAGTCAAATACTACGAGGGTCACTATTTATATTTTGAGCCTTGGCAACACTGATTGAAGTTAGGCGCGATTTGACGTTTGCACGGAATCGTCTGGCATTATTGACCATAACGTACTACAAATGTTTTGTCAATAGCTTCATTTGTGTTGTTTATGTTGCCTTGGAGATTGCGCGACAACAATAAAATGGAATTAACTCGTGAACATTTTCCTGCGATGATTATTTACGATTTTCGACGTGGATTATCAAGACAAGAGTGCATCGATCAACTTACTTCCACATTTGGCGATGAAGCCCATCCTTTGCCACTGTGAAACGCTGGTATAACGAATTTAATCATGGCCGCCATTCGCTCACCGATGAGATTCGCGAAGGTCGTCCAAAATCAGTTGTTGTTCAAGAAAACATTGATGCTGTGCAAAACCTAATACTGCAAGATCGTCATGTGACATACTTACTGTGAGATTGAGGCAACCATAGGCATTAGTTCCACCAGCATATATAAAATATTACATGATCGGCCAAGCATAGAGACAGAGAAAGGTAGAAGGAGAGTGGGCGGAGCGAAGCCGTACACGCTGCTGGAAAGCTTGGTAACTGCAGTCGCCTCCCAATCCACGCAATCCCATTTCCTCTCAAGTGTTCATTGGTGGAGTCGTCTCGCATCACTACTTGCGCAGAGACTTGTTTTCGTTCGCTTGCTCCAGAGATCCCCAGGACAGAGTATAGATGCATCGGATTCAAGATGGTGGACTTTAAACCTACCGTAACAAAACGTGAGGGAATTTTCTTGGAGCAAGTGATATCTGATGAAGAATTGAATTAATTGGCATTACTACTGCCACTTGTCTATTATATGTCACGTATTTTGCTATGCAGTCGAAATTAATATAACATTTTTAATTTCGTTATTAGTTCTCCCTTCCAAATATGCGCTCGTTTTAATCCTTTTGTTACACGAAGCAGACCGGAATCCCATGATACCCTTCGCGTGAGTTCTGCAGCCCGTCCATGACCTAATCAGCTGCAGAGCCACCTACGCAAAATGCTAATGGCGCTAGCAGCAAGGAATTCAATACATGCCAGAAGGAATTCTTTATGCAGCTATAGTATGTTGTTCCCCTGCAGAATTGTCCGTCTGACATTCTGTCACAACAAAAATGTTGAGTACGCAAAGCGTTTGATCAATAAGGTATGCAGGTTGAGGATGCCAACATAGAGTAAGAAGTTGAAAAATTTAAAGCAGAACCGAAGGAAGCCAACCTGAGGGGGAATTAAAGTTGTTTTTCTTTCTTTTTTATTCGTATAATGAGACAAGTGTAGAGTCGTGAACAAATGTGGATTGGAGTGTAGAGGTAACACAATATAGAAACTTAACGTTTGAATTAATCACGAAATTATTACACATCTCAATCTAAATTGGTACACAACGTAATGCTTAAGTAACATTACCAGCAGATAGGAATATGGGAAAGAGGAAACGCATTACAATAAATTGGGATGCAGTGCCCCCAAATGTTGATAACTTGGTGGTTAACACTCTCACTTGTCTCAGGTTTCCAGGGAACTTTACAAAATGTGTAATGCGAATTTTGACTGGCTCATATTTCAAGCCCACTTTACTTATTCTGTTTTATCTGACTACATTCACCTTTAGCTGCATAGTTGTACAGTCACCGACAATAGAAATGGGACACTTATATCCCGAAATTCTTGCTTCCCTGTAAGGCGTTATGTCTACTGCCTAACAATACAGTAATAAGTGGATTTTAATAGCAAAATTTCAATGGCAACTTCTACCACCGCCGTAGAGTTATGCAACACACATAATGCCTTGTAGGGCATTGAGAAATTTAAGGATCTATGTGTCCCATTTTATTGCTGGTGACTCTATATATGATGTTATGCTGCACATGATGTACGCAATAATAATTTCCCACGTGAAAATTCTATTTGTTTTTTTCGTAAGAAATACCATATGAAACTATTGCACTTAATTAAGATTATTCCAAACTAAATGTTGGGCCTCCCCGATGACGCAGTGGTAGCCTTGTAATCAAGGGGTCCCGGGTTCGATACCCGGTGGAGGCATATAGTGGTTCGGATTCCATTTTAAACTGTAGGTCCAGTCCCGATTAGCCGTACTGTGCATGAAGTGGACTTAAAACACCAAATCAATCAATCAAACTAAATGTTCTTGTTTATATACTCTCTAGGAAAAGTAACATTAATAAACGTTTCTTTGAAACTGTTTACTGTCTTTGTAATACAAAGACCGTATTATTATTACATTTCCAGTGAACATAGTGCCCAAAACTTGTCTTTCATTTAACTAGATCAAGTCAAAATTTGCGTATAGTGGTTCACACTTTCGTACACTTCTGCAGCCTCTCTTAGCGGCGTTATTCTTTGAAACTTTGTTGTACATAATTTATAATACTTGTAGTAACCCGCACTGAAACTTATATGCAATATGTTTTTCACTTCCACAAGGCGAGTTCGTTAATTTTTCGTGCACCTTTAATTTGACCCCGTTACGATATCATATTCAAACTTTTCCAATTCGAACTTAAAATGTTTCGCTTGAAACTGTCGAGAGTGAAAAATGACAGTGCAGCAACTTCGTACTAAGACCCGTGTACCGAGCAATTAGCTACCTGCTCGGTCAGAGAAATTTGTCTTCAATGATGTGTTTTAGATATCGTTTAATGGGTTTGACCTTGTGCGGTGCTCCAGGAAATTATTCCATGGGCGTTTTCGATTCACTTTGAGGAGTGGCGGCGTCTTTTGAAATGTGAAATATTGTCGTAATAACTCAGATGGGTGTCGTAGGTAACAAGTAATTTGTCACGGAGAGCGAGCAGAACGTCTTCTTGCGTCACGTTCTATTGGACATGCAATGCGTATGAGAATATTCACCTAATGATTTTCCTATAGTTATGATTTATCAGAAATACTAATCACTAATTTAAATTGATCGTTTTTTAAAATAAGGTTATTGTTCAGTTACGGGAAAATACTTGTTTAATAAGAATGCTTCCCGTCATACCTAGCAAGGTGTAAATCGATTTATTATCGTTGTAAGACGCCACGGAAGCAATTGATGGAAGAAACAAGTCAGGGGGAATAAGAATGTTTTGTCTGGTTGACTGATTTAATTATAACATTGCTTGCTCAGTCGGTAAAGCGTCTGACTACCATGCTAAAGGTCCCGGGTTCGAGTTCAAATCCGGGAACTTATCTAACGTTGGAAGCGGCCCCGGCTCCCACCCAGCGTCGAATGACATGGGTACCTGGGGGAAACCCTGGGGGGTAAAGGCGGTCAGGGGCGTGATGCTGATCACATCACCCTCACTCACGACCGGA
The DNA here is from genome assembly GCF_977018435.1 of Lepisma saccharinum. Lineage (NCBI taxonomy): Eukaryota > Metazoa > Arthropoda > Insecta > Zygentoma > Lepismatidae > Lepisma > Lepisma saccharinum. Next base: position 11,526,140 of record NC_139239.1, on the reverse strand, counting down.
TCAAGAAAGTGCTGGGCGTTACCCTCACACCCCCTATACGCTTCATGGCATGGTGCTAAGCACAAGGGAACACTTTACTTTTTTTTTACCTTGTTTGCGCCAGGTAGCTCGGTGCGGTAGGTGAAGGCACGATGGAAAGAAATGGACGAGAATATAGGAGGAAGAGAAGCAAGTGAGAATAACACAACCGTATGACTCACCTGTGTTAAACTTACCTTGGGAGAGAGGTTGTTCAATTCGAATGTCATTCCGAAAGTTTATAAGCCCTTGACGGTCTTTCGGTAATTAAAAGCAGAGTTTGAAAGTATCAGTTACTTTTTGCGAGTAAAGGCATCTGTAACTACATAGTTACTTTTTGAAATGAGTAACTGCAACTATAACTCAATTACTTTTTTCAGGTAACGAATTAATAGAGTGAGATTACTTTCGTAACATCTCTGGCTGTTTTGCATTGGCAGCTTTGGAGCGAGTCATAAGTCCCGGAGCAGCCAATCAACAAACGAGCTGCTAGCGTCATCTCTACCCAGCACCTATCGGTATCCCTGTTGCTCGGGCTCTGGGCTGTTGGTAGGCTCACTAACTGGACTCGCGCGGTCAGCAGGAGTTGTTATGAAAATAATCTGACTCTACTTACTTTTACAGATACTTTTCTGTATGTTTCAACACTATTCAACAAAATTAATGTTTGCTTTAAAAATAGCAATTAAATATCAATCTTTGCAATCATACACTTGTAACAAACAGATGTTTTGCGTGATGTATTTTTTTCAAATAACGGGGTTAATTTGATTCTTCTCCTATATTTTTATCGAGCTCGCTGGTCTAGTCGGTAAGGCGTCTGACTACTAAGTGGGAACGCAGATTTGATTCACGGGGTGGGTAACATAAGATCGGAATTTTTCCTGCCTTGTCCCTGCATACAGTGCTCTTTGGTTCGCTCAGGCTCAAATAAATGGGTACCTGTTGAAAAATTCTGGGGCCGGAGCGTGACATTGATAAAAATAATATATGATTTATTTTTTGAGCAAAGTAACTAAGATTAACTCATTTACTTTTAAAAGTAGTTGTCCAAAGACTGATTGAAAGTAGTTTTACTAGCGATACTAAACGATCACTAGTATCCAGGAACAATATATTGAAATGTAAATTTATCAAGAAGTCCCGGGCTCAATACCCGATGGAGGCACATAGTGGTTATAATCCTATTTTAAACTGTAGACCCAGTCCCGAAAACAAAAACTCAAAATCAAAACTAAGAGCAGAAAGGAGGAATGGTTTTGAAAAAACAAAATCGTTTCTGTCACAACTTAGGCTTAACAACACAATTTACGTCGATTTCGTCCGGTATTTTATAGCACCGAGAGCACGTATGATACTCTGGATAACTAGAATAATCTGTTGAAATCGTTAGGCATTAGGCTGTTGAGGCAATGACCGTTTGTCTCACCTATGCAGGCTGGAGCCTCTCCTAAGAACCAGTATCAACGGCAACACAGAATTTTCTCCTTGCAGGGACGAAATGGCGCCTGTCGATCAACTCCAGCGTGATCGAATTATGCGCAGAGTCTCTCATTGATTGATTCCTTGCTGTTCTCGTCGGTTTGTCGCATTAATATCCTACGGGGATCATGCCCCACTAACCCAGTTATTTTTGCCTTCTCCTCGCGTTAATTAATTCGCATTCCTGGTTACATGCCCAGTGACCTTTGTGAACATAGCTTCATTCTTAATTGGTTGCGTCCAAAAAAGTGGCGTCCCTTTCGCAGAGATTAAGAAACAAGGCGTGTAAATAGATTTATGTCGTAAAATGAAAGTTGTATAATACGAGATGTGGACAATAAGTATGGTTCCTTTACTCGACACCATAGTAACATGATCCACACATTCTCGATTTCGGCTGTATATTGAGATGCAATGATTGCCTGTGGAGCCCGAGTCCACCCAATAATTTGTTGTGGTGTTATTACTATTATTATTAATATTATTATTATTGTATATGTTATCGAGGTGGCCGCGGTGGCTCAGTCGGTAACGCGTCTGACTACCATGCTAAAGGTCCCGGGTTCGATCCCCGGCCGGTTCAAATCCGGGAACTTTTCTAACGTTGGAAGCGGCCCCGGCTCCCACCCAGCGTCGAATAACATGGGTACCTGGGGGAAACCCTGGGGGGTAAAGGCGGTCAGGGGCGTTGTGCTGATCACATCACCCCCACTCACGACCGGATCAAGAAAGTGTGGGGGCGTTACCCCCGCACCCCCTATACGCCTTCATGGCGTGGTGCTAAGCACAGGGGAACACTTTACCTTTTTTTTTGTATATGTTATTGTGATTCGTGGTGGATTGCTTATTGAAATATGTAAATAACATATTTGTCTTTAAGAAATAATTATGGATGCATTATTGGTGTGCAATATTATCATGATGCATGGAAGAGAGAGTTTTTTGTGAATTTATACTCAACTATTTGAGCCCACTCCATGTTTTCCAAAGTTGGCGCCCCCTTGCATGGTAGCTGCCTCTGGCTAGGCGCCACACCGTGGAAACAACAATAGGTCCTTGATTGTTTTGTGCCTACCTATAGAAAAATAGAATTACAAAATAGTAATCGCTTTCCGACTTCTTTAAGTTCTATATATTATCATGTAGGCCGTACATGGCAATCATTTGTTTTTCTAGCCTCAAACCTATTTCATTATTATTCTCAGTTCATAAATTAAGATAAACATAATCAATTCCAATATTTACAAGCACTTTCATTCCGTTCTCATACTTATTGTTTCTATAATCAACGTTTCTAACAGATTCGTCGCGTGCTGCCAACTGTCGGCCATTGTATCTAACATCCTCTCTCTTTTCTCACCATGCAGGCACGTGACAACATAATATGTGCGAATCTACAGAAGATCTTACAACTCCTTCCTTATTTTCTTTTAATTACAGTATCGCATTTATATTTGGGTGGGAAACGTGTGAAATACAAAAGACATAATCTGTTCCATGGCGTAAAAGAACCTGTTTTTTTATCAGTCAGTAGTGAGTTAGGTGGGAGATACTTTTGTGGAACAATAACGTGGCAAAACTATGGTAATGATAGTGGCAGGATTCATACAATGATAGTAAAATAATAACTACATATTGGTTGTCAGTTTTGATCACTCGATTACGTCAAAGGAGATTATTTTGTACTCAGTTTTGACTAAATCGTATCAAGAGTGTACGTATAATTATTTCGTCAAGAATTATAATCCCCTGTCATTGAAAACATACACAAGGTTTGGTGTTCATTTTACTATTATTTAACTGGGGATAAGTAAAGGCCGAATCACACGGAACTGGATTTCCGGTACAAATGCCCTAGTTGGCGCTGGACTGTCTACCTGGCTGGAAATGACTGCCAGGCTGGCTGATAGACTGATTTTGACGACTAGGCTGTGTTCTAATTGCAATTGGCTTTCTCTGCTAGATTCTGTGGAGCAGACATTCAGAGCAAAAGTTTAGCCATGTGAAGGTAATCTGAGTTAGCGAAAGATTCTTGTCTGTGGTTTCCGATTGTTGGTTGTTTTTGTTCGTTGCTCGATGGAAGAAAAAGTAACAGAGATGATGTGCATTCGTGTTAATTAATGCAATTTAATAAAGCGATGACATTAGCCGATAATGAAAATCTTTATAATTACCAGTGACTTAAATGTTTGACACATTTAGTTGAACAATTTTTTTTTTATGAATTAACTCTGCGAATCTCATGTATGAATATACATACCCGAGAAAAGCTCGATTAGCACACTTCGATTATCACATTTTCTTTCGAGCCAATTTCTAGTCCACACTTTTTTTTAATTCTTTTAATTTTATTTTTTTAAACAGCAGTAACTATTCTTCTACAACGTTCTTCAAGTTGCTCGTCCATCTTCTTAGCTTGTCTGCTCTGCTCAATCCCTTGTGGGAACAATAGCATACCCGCCAGTGCGGTAACAAGTATCTTGTGAGGCGAAAACTAGCAGCTGACCCAGTAGAGTGAGATTACTTTCGTAACATCTCTGGGTGTTCTGCATTTGCAGCTTGGAAGCGAGTCAAAAGGTTCGAACCCTCCAATCAAGAAGCGACCAGCTGACGTCATCTCAACCCAGCACCTATCGCTAACTCTCCCGCTCACGCTGTACACTGTTGATAGGCTCGCTTGTTGGACTCACACAGGAAGCTGGAGATGTTTTGAAAGTAATCGGACTATACCTCACAACTAGTCCAAGTCCAACTAGAAAATCCAGCAGGAAATCTAGCCCCGTGTAATTCAGGAATAAATGTATTTCAGTAATTATTCTTGACTGTTTTTCAAAATGCCCGGGAGATTAATTGCGATTTTACACTGGTGGTTATTTACTGATGATAATCAAAAGAAGCGTGTGAAAAATATGAACAAATTTATCCGGATAATTTAAATAATTGCAAAGTGCATGACCGAATTAGTTGAGTAATAGTCTCACGACCCCACCATCAGAAGGTTCGGGTTCGAATCTCAGCCTTGACATGCGCGTCTTTATTAATATTTATTCATCAGTTTCATCTAATCATCATCATCCTCATCGTCGCGATTAGCCTAAAGAGGCAAAAATCGATTTAAACTTGAAAAAATATCAAGTATAAGATAATTAGCCTAACATCGATCCAAAAATTATTGACTCGAATGAATTTCTAATTTATTTACTCATATATAGAGTACTACAGGCAATATTAAATACATCCTAGCACCTCATAATTCAATAGAGACTATATCTGTAACAAATTTAGCTACCAGGCTAACATTTATGTTGTTGGAATGAAAAGCAGAAATACTTGCTTCTGGCATGTTCTTAAGTTTGCCTACTACCTGTATATCCAGGGAGATACATATTAACTTGTGTAAAAGAACCTACCTACCCAATGTCTTTGTAACTGTCTTGTGACTTGTTTGTGAAATGTATTTTCTTTCCTTCGAACTTGAAGTAAAACATTACTAAGTTGTTTAGAGTATTTAAGTGAATTTATACCATGCAATCTCAAATATTTATAGTATTTTGTGATTTGCTAATTCACAAGTATGAGATAGAGTTACTTGTCATTGATTGATTAATTGTTAACAACACCACAGGTATCAAATTAGACCCGCATATAAATGCATATATTGAAACCGTCCAGCTTGCTTCCCATAACCAAATATGATTGGATGATAACGAATTCTGAATCGACAGAATTGTACGTTTGTCGCTTTAATTATTTAATTCACTATGACTGGTATTTTGTGGCTTTTAGTTAATCAATGGTGAAAGGGTAGGACATTCCGGTCTGGAAATAGATGCCTGTGAAACAATATGAAGTGGTAATACACTATTCTTCAGTACTTCTTCACTAATCACTAGAACAGTGTAATTGGATAACTAAATCACACTACATAATGATTTATAGTCTCATATTTGTGAATATTTATTTACACATGTATGCTACTTTTACTGATAACAGAAAATCATGAAAATCTAATGTTTGAGCTTGTGAGTATAATATCACTTTAATAAATTCAACTCCAGTGCTTCATTTACATTCAGTTTTCCATTCATTAAACTCAAAACTCGTTTAAAATCAGCAATAATATTAGTATATTAAATGTACATTGTGTCATTTCCACAGTGATTTAATTAATCATTCTTATCATAAATTTAATCAGAAGTTTGAATTTGTCGAAATTATACAAGACAATAAAAAATAGAACTGTTTAAATTGAACGTGTCGTAATTTAGTTTTTTCTAAAATATATAAATAATATAATTAAGTTTGTTGTGTAAGAAATAAACTTATCTAATAGGATGCTAAATGTAAAAAAGCACCGTACTCAAATCATGATTAGTTCAGTAATACTTGTTTAGAAATGTAGTGGAACGGTAGAACATTTGAAGTGCTTCTTTTTATAGGAGGACGCTGTTGAGACTTAGCTGTCCACCATTATTGTAGATGCCCGCTCGTTCTTTTTAACCTGAGTCAATCTTTACTTGTCTGTCTGTCTATCTGTCCTCACGTTCAACTAAAAAATGTGCTTTTCCGTTTCCAGCACCAGAGTGCAGCACAAACGTTGGTGAGTGTCTTCGCCTTGCTTCCTAGGATTTTTTAAAAATTCGTTTCTTCTTTTTTCTGTCACCTAATGCAAGTTTTTAAAACTTTTTTTCTCTATAGTTGCACGTTTCTGAGAATGCTTGAAAAACTTGGCTTTAAAAGCTTTCCACCGCACAAGAGGAATGTGGTGTTTTTGGAATGCTTCAACATCTGACCTTTTAGTGTAGAGTGTCTTGTTTTCAACCTAACACTAGTTTCGTTTTCTTTCTTTCAGCATGATGGTTGAAAACAACTTTTAAATTCAGTACAAATTTACAAACGAATATTTATTTTTATGTTAATGATAGTTAAGTTTTATATATATATATATATATATATATATATATATATACACTCACACACGTATATATATCGTTATCTAATTTCAGGAGTAAGTTATTTGTGGTATGTTATTGATGTAGAATTAGTTAAATATTTTTCGTTTTCTTCTAAGTGACGTATGCCACATAAATGTATATATACCTAGGTACTTTTATGATATATATTTATATTGTATTTAATTTATTTTAGAATGTTTAAGTTGAATTGTATGTGAAGCTTACAAATGTTTATATGTGTATGATTAAGGTGTACTACAAGCAAAATTTTCAACGTACATTGAGATGTCATCCTAATACAATATTATAATATGGACATGAGTAGGATAGGTTAATCACAGAATGTAATGGGTGTTATAGAATTTTGTGAATTTATTTTTTCTGTCAAGGAGCACAAAATTATAATAATGGCCTTGGATTAAGGATTTATGGAACATTTTTTTTTAAAAAAAATATTTCAGACCTTATGTACTGCTTGCCTTACTTTTGATTGGTAAAGATCAGGAATGACCAAGTGATTGTTCAGAGCTAGTCCTTTCGTTTTCAAATCTGGAAAAAATATTGTGCATTTATAATTGATATCACATATTCTATAATGGTTAAAATAAATTTTGTTAGATGAAAACGGTCACTTGAAACCTAGAATGTACTTAAAGGTGCATTTGTGGCAAATGTTATTGTATTGATGACTGCAAGCGGTAGAAAGTATCGTTTGGTGGATTGAAAGGTAGTGTCAGGTCAGAACCACATACATTATCTTGATTAGTGTGTTCGTCAATATCGATCGACCTGTTGGTGGGTGCAAAGCATGTTGCTGTAAGAGTTAATCGAAGAATGGCATATGTTTCGGCATGTTTGTCCTCCGGTTTCACTTCTGACAGTTTAGGCACGCATGAGATGTCACGGTTTCCGTTGGGTTTCTCTGGTAAAGGGTTAATGAAGCGGTTAATTCGTCCTCAGCACTCCAGCCTGATTTATGTTAAAATCCTCACAAATCGATGGAGAATCGGTGGCATCAGCAGGATCATTCCTTTCGTGGCGGGGGGGGGACTACAGCTTGATCAATCACCCGAGGGCATTCGACTCCTCGTCCAAACTTCAAGGTGACCGCACATTGCTGATGCGACCTTTGGTGCAGTTCAGGTCATTGCAGAAGTTGTTAGAATGTGTTGACTGATTTGATACTCGCTGACAATGAAAAGAATTCATAAAGGACAGGTAAATTGTTCTTCATTTACGCGAATCGGACCAGGTATAAGTTGACTTAGCAATTCAGTTCACTGCAAGTTGTCGTAATAATACAGCAATATCAACAATATGGAACAAGAAAGAGTATTATGTATCAATTTCAGTCACCATTATCCTATAAGAGGTGGAAAACTGACATTAAGTAACAGTGGCGGCTACTGTTGGGGAGCAGTTGCCCCCCCCCTCTCTCAACTTTTGCTACTTTTGACCCCGCATTATGCTAAACCTTATCTATCAATGGAAAGAAAACTGTCCTTGCTCCCCATTTTTTAGTAAGTTGCCCCCCCCACCAGTTTTGGAACCCAATCGCCGCCACTGTTAAGTAACCAATAAAGCAATATCCTCTTCAATATCCCTGCCAATTCGTAGCCTTAATTTGAATCATCCACCAACAAGAGATTGCTACAAATTCGGATACAAGGACCAAAGTCTGCAAAGAAACACAAATAATCTAAAATGCAGAAATATTTCTTCTGATAGACATGCTGCAACTCAGGGTTTGCATCTATCGGGGAAACGAGTTGAACATGTTTCTTCTGTTCTTCCCGCAATCTAGAGAGGCTCAGACAGTGATGTTCGTTCTCAGCAGAGAATTTACCCAGCAACGGAAAATTTGGAGCTGAAAATTACATGAAAGGTTATAAGGGAGAACATTAAAAAATGTGCAAAAAACAGGGAAATTGGACGTCAATACACAATTGCTTATTTTTTTGACTCACGGTTTCTTCTGTTATTCCTCTTATAGTGGGATATAAGCAGGCAGGCAAGGTAATTTACTCGTTACGTATTTTACATAAATTACGCCCGATTTACTAATAACTTACGTCACGTAGAAAACCAGTTTTTTGCGCAGATGTAAAAACTAATCCTTTTCTTAAATTAGTAATATATAAACTACTTTATTTACATTACATTTAAAACATTAATTTTCTTACATATTTCAACAAAAAATCATTTTCACTAACAGATTTTAAAAAATATAACTGTTCTTTCACACATTTTTAAAAAATTGAGAAACCTGTCGATATATACGTCTTGCACTAGCACATACTTGTATTTATAACCTAACATAACGATTAACAATAATTGATGTGGATTGGTTTCAAAGTTTTAGTAACAGCTTCAAATTCCTTTTTATTACGTATTATACACATGCATATAGGCTAATTATGATGTGAATGTGAATATGAAAATTTGTAAAATTCCAATATAAGATCACATACAAATTCGGAAAGAAAGTTTTTAAAGCCTTTTTTTGTTTTCTACCCCTGCGAACTGCCATACATTACAATAACCATAGCAAAAAACCACGCTTTTTAAAATTTTTGTGTTTGATTCTAATTTTGTAATTCCTTTATGTTTCATACGTATTTTACGCGTAATTTACTTTTCATGTAGAAAACTATTTTTAACCGTAATTGCACAACCCGGTATATAAGCGATAAAAATATCATAAAAAGGAAATAAAGTACAAGCACAATATTTTTCCATCCCAATTAAGCATACCGATACTTTTGCATGACACGCCACCATAAAAGTGTTTACAAGGCCAATTTTGATGCAAAATTAGCCTTTATATTCTCCAAAATTCATCCTCCTAGATCAAAATCTCCGGATTAAACCTCAGTATGTGTTTTTTGTATTTATTGTGTTGAAAGAGGGAAGTTTTAGTTCGTAAAGGTTTTTTTCTGAATACGTGAGGGAAATTTCCCTCTGGGCCCAGGAACATTATCGCACTCGGATCCTGAACGCAAGAGCTTCACCGCCCTTGACCCAAATCCCCCTTTGAAAACCGAAGGCAGGACCAACCCTCGAAACGGAGGGAAAACCCGAAGCCCTTTCAGCTGCCGATCTCACCTACAAGGAACAACCGGATGACCTTCTTTTGTCTTCGAGAGCTTCTGCTCCATATTCACCTCGAGCTCTTCCACGCAGTCTTTGCAAAGATGATTTAAGTCTTCAGCTGGATTTTCCCCGCCCTGGATCTTCCCTGCAGCAAATATAGCAATCAGGAACGTTTCCATGGGAACCAAGCATCTGGTTGCCACGACGTCTCCTCGGCAACATGACTACCGGCTATAAATTGACCCCCGCTGCCACGGGGTTCAATCGAGTGACGGTCTCTGCGGTGTATCTTACTTTTAACAGGGTTGGAGGAGAGGAAGTGAACACCGCCGGTTACTAATGGAATTAAAAGAGGATGGGAGAGGGAGGAAGTGAACCTCTGTTGCGTTTCTTAGCACCTCTTTGTTTGTCTAACGAAGCCAACACGTTCCTCTGTTTTCAAGTAGAGCGGACGTGTCAATTCTTGCGCCGGTACCGTCACAGACAAAAGTGAATCGAGAATAAAAGGAAAGAAAATAACCTTTGGGTCAAGGAGCCATCTATCCTAGCAGATATGCAACTGAAAACGCACACCGATTTGGCACGTTGCATAACGTCTTAGGATGTCCCTCTCTCTTCCACGTTTTATTTCGACATTAATTGTTGAATATACGCGTATGAATTATTAGACCAGAGGGACAAAAACGATGGGAGAGATCATTCAATGCTAGAGCAAAAGGTATTTATTCATAAAGTAGGATGGGCAAGTATAAATGTGAACTTGAAGTATGTTTTACAGACATGTACTCACTGACCTTCCCCCTTCCCTTCCTTTCTCTCTCTCTCTCTCTCTCTCTTCTCATCTTGCTTCTCTAACACTGGACATCAAGGCTGTGGCGTCTGGACTTACAGCCAGCATAATCCTCCGTGGGGCTCGTGTTGTGATTGTCCCTTCATCAGTGGCGTCGCATACGGTTCGCATACGAGTGTTCACAATAATGTTTTTGTACTGAATACAGATTTACTCTCTCTCTTGTAACGTCATATTCAATTGAAAAAGTGAGAATAATAGTTCAATTTATTTTCAACAATTTCCCCCAAAATCATGCTATATTTGAAGTAATACAAGAAGGACCTAGGCGAAATTGTCCCTCTCTACCTTAAAATCCGCCAGGTTTAGCGTTTTGTCGCCAAAGTTTGCTGCTATGTAGCACAGACCTTTTCGAGTCCTCCTAGACATGCCTTGTATATGCTGCACTCTGGTGTCGAATGTAAGAAGTATTGTCGCTTGCATCAGTGTTCGCTCAGCGAAGTGAACATCCTCGGGGTATAGTGGCCAACAGCCGCTTGGCTGTCAGCTCTATGCAATACGCACAGCAATTGTGTTCAACGCCCTCTGTGGAACACCGTGGGAGTCAGTGTTACCAACTATCTAAAAAAAAGTTATCAGACGTAAAAGAAGTCGTGTCAGAGTAAATTTTGTGTATAAACTCGTACATCAAACATAGTATATTCTCGAATAAAAATATACGTATGTGTGCATTTTAATATGTACGTAATTTAAGATACATGAGTGTTCACGTGCTCATGCGAACATTATCAGGCAACGCGCCTGCTATTCATTCATCTTATCTTATCACCACTCATCCTCATCTTCGCGATTAGCCAAAAGTGGCAGAAATGCGAAATAAAGTAAACTAAGTCAATCAATCAAACTTTTTGTTTGTCCCTTACTTTCTCTATCGTTCTCTCTTTCTTTTATATCCCCCTTTTCTTTTCTTTTTCCGTTTCTGGACATTTATCTCTTTCTACCACTTTCTCTGTTCGAGTGCACTCTCTCTTTCTCTGTCTGGTCGTGTGTTCTCCTTCTCTCTCTCTGGCTTTTTTACTCTTGCTCCACACTACATTAAATATTTCAATTAATCGAGTTTCTCTTCCGCATTCAATTTCTATATCATTATCTTTTCCTTCCCTACCTCCTCTTTCTCTATTTCGTTCTTCTCTTTTCCTCGTCTCGTATCAACTTTACATAACAAAGGTAACCACCGAAAGTGAAAGGAAAGATAAATTTAATTTCATTCAACAGGCAAACGTAAATATTTATTTACTGAATTGGTTGGGATGGGAAAACGAATTTATTTGAATTAACAATACTAGCTTGGGTAAGATTTTTTTGGTAACTTAAAACAAAAAAATTGTTACCATCTAAATTTGTAATTTTTTAACTTAATTTTGGTGACTGAAAGCAAATATTCACGACCGCTAAAATAATTAGTTTCTGGTGAAAACCCATTTTGATTATCTCCAATTTAAACATCTATTTGATTAAAAGAAAGTCACTTTCATTGCTGAGATTATTTACTCCTGGCTCAGCGTCACGATTAGACAAATGTGGCTAATAAGGAAAGCAGGAAATACAAAAATACAGCCACCAGCAGGAAAAACAGGCAAGATTTATCATCGTGGAGATTCAAAAGCATCACGTTGGCTTGAGATTTGAAGCGTCCAGTGATATTGTTGTTGGTTACGCATATATTACAAAAGGTAACACGAAAGGTACTGAGAGAAGTCGAATTAATGCAGTTCTGGCCACATTAATCCCCGCAAGAGTGGCGAAAATTAGCGAGGAGTTCGCCCTTCCTCCGCGTAACTAGTTCGACGCTCACCTCGGTCTTCCTAACACGCTCCTCTTGTAATTAAAACGAGATGATAAATTGCTTCCTTTGGTAACGACCGCTGATATCTCTCCATGGGAGCATGCCTCGGGGTATCTGGTTCAAGCTCACTGTGAGAGGCAAAGGGGACCACTCCGAGATTAAAATCACTGGGCAGAAAAGGGGGGGGGGGGGTAACACGTGCACACAAGCAAAGAGATAAGTCAGTTCCGTGTCCGAGACGGAGACAAATCACTGTTGAAGTCGGCATTTTTTGGGAACAGAGAGAATTCCAGGGAAGGCAAACACACACACTGTTGTAACTAGGTTTTTTAGGAGGTGAGGTGATCAGGACATTGATATAAAAGATGTCTTTATAAAAGTAGAGACAAAACCGTAATCTCGTTCGACACTTTGGCAACATTCCACATACACCTCACTTAGACATACACCCTTCTTCATTATTTACAGTTTGATCATACATTTTGTTTCGTAAGTGTACGTTTTTCAAGTTTTTACACAAAAATTCTAATCGTGACTTGATCTACAGTTTAAAGTGGAATCTCTATGTCCCTCCACCGGGTATCGAACTCAGGACCACTTGATTACAAGCTGACGTCTTTACCGGGCAGGTCCTTTTCGTAATTGCAAAGTAAATATAGTATCGTCCCTGTGAACCTGTTCAGCGTGATTGCAAACATGTAGGAAAATCAGTTTTTTTTTAATGTTTCGTAGCGCGGAAACTGGCAGTTGAACAGAAGACTTATGTGAAAAATTGTCTGCCTAAGCTGTGAAAGCTTGTGTTGTAACACGCTGTGTTATATATTTTTTATACTGTATATTTTGAAACTTCAGACAAGACCGAGATGTGCTCTTTCAGACCGAGACGAGAACGAAGAAGATGATAACAAAGCTAAACGGAGAACGAGACAGACCTCCTCACACACAAATCTCATCTCGTTTTGATACATCCCCATTGACACACACACACGCGCGCGCATTATTATTATTATTATTATTATTATTATTATTGTTATCATCTTGCGGATACACTTGTGTACATGAAGCCTAGCCTGTTATCTTCAGATTTGGCATTAATATTCTGAAAAATATAGCAATTATATTTTTTCTATATAACTTTTATCGACCTTAAACCAAGCACAATCTGATTGTAAGTGGCAAAGTAAATTACTTACTTACAGACAATAATATTTTTTGAGGGATGGGGAGATTTCAGCGTGGACCAAGCTTGCAGCCCCTCCATTAAAATCTTTCATTGGTAAATTTAACGATTAATTGAATTGGGAATGAATTTCATTACCTACAATTTCTTTTTATGTCGACTAATTGAAGGAAACAATAGCAATGTTTATTAAATCTGACTATTGATTTAATCAGCAATTAATTTGTATTGAGTTTTGAACGAATTCATTTTAACAGCTTTAAAAATTGATAATTTCATTCAATTACGTAGATTTTAATTTGCAAGTTTACGCTTTTCAATTTGAGAGCAAATCGGAAATATAGTTTTTCTTACATTAGTTCTATGCAATTCAGTAATCACTTTTTGAATTGTTGATTGATTTATGCACAGAGAGGGACTGGACCTATAGATTTAAGTGGGATCTTAACCACTGTGGAATGTGCCTCCACCGGGTATCAAACCCGTGACTCCAAGGTGACTACTCTACCACTACGCCATCAGTAATCATTTGTCTTAGGTAAAGTTCCCCGTGCATATAGCACTATACCATAAAGGCACATTTAGGGAATAATGGAGTAGGGCCTCACACATTCTTGATCTCAGCCATTTTGAAGGTTAGCATTTACTCCCCAGGGTTGTCGCCAGATTCCCATTGATTTGAGGCTGTGTGAGCCTCAGAGCCGCTTTATGCGGGTACAAGGAGAAGAATTCCGGCTTTAGATCACCCGCCCCGGGAATCGAACTCGGGTCCCCCGTGTGGCAGTCGGGCGCCCTACCGACTACACTACTTCGGCTCTTATCATTTGTCTTAACGTATGTTTAAGTTCAAAGCTCGTTTCGTGAAAATTTCTGACAGCCTTTTGCCCACATCACACGAAAATTCACAAACTCGGAACAAATTATCATCGGGCACACCTGTGTATTCCACCTTGGACATTCATCCACAAGATCTTCGACTAGAACTTGGAACGTAATGAATTTGTCGTGGATTCAGATCGCAGCTTAGCATTTTCCACCAGATGTCTCCCTCTTCGCAACGAAATGTGCAACGGGGAGCTTGGGATAAAGAAGTAGAAGGTGAATATGGTGTCTCGCTGCCTCCACTTCCGGTGACAACGCAACATTTATTCGGTACAAATGGCTTCAACGGGACCTCCTATAGGATTCTTAAAATTTAGCACCTCTGCGCACGGCACGACTCGGGTCAAGGACTGTTGAGTCTCGGTTCAATACTCCGTCGCTGGATTTCCTAACTCCTTTTTGGCTCCATCTGTATTGGATTCCCATTTGGCCGCAACACGGTGCTCGGCTTGAAAAGAAGACTACGCCATGTGAGTCCCTCTAGAGGAAGGCCATGATCTGATAACTCGACTACATTAAGCTCAGATAATTTACAGCGGTACCAGCGGTTTTCAGTGCTCGTTTGTTTTTATTACTCTCTTAGTAAGATTTTTGGAGGTCTCGGGTTGAAATCCGCGGTCGGTCATGCTGACCGAGACTTTTCTGTGGTTTTCCTCAGCCGAGTGAATGTTGTAATGGTACCTTACACAATCCACAGCTCGTAGAGTCGGCCTCAAATACATGTTAGGGGCTAGAATGACGAAACGATATTTTGTGTAATGTATATCCTCACTTCCATTTTCTTTTGGGGGGGGCTTTGTCCACAACCTTTTCTCCTGCGGTGACGTCCACATTCAGGATGTCCTGATTCAGGATCTCTTTGAAAAGTGTCTCGATTCGGGATGTGTTTATCACAGATTTGATGTCTCAGTGGAATTTGTCCGGATTGAGGATGTCCTTTAATTGCCTAAGGGAAGGGAGAGGGTAAGACCGATTTCTTGAGAATTTCGACCTTTAGGAGCAAGGGGAGATCACAGTCCAAATCACTCTGAAAAGACAAAAGAAGGTTAGGTTAGGTTAGGAATCATATCCTTCGATTGCAACGCGAACCTCGCGTGCACGTGCATGTTCAAGCGGTGGAATGTCTACCCTATGAGTCACTCCCACTCTAGGGTTCCAGTCAAGAAGACATCCTGAGTTAGGAAAACCTCAAATCTTTAGCAAACCGGTTCACAGAACACATCCACAATCGAGACAATTTTCAATGGAATATCCACAGATCCTGAATCAGGACATCCTCAGTGTGGTATAAATCTCTCCTGCTACCTGACCTTTTCCTCCTATCATCCACCACTCTCCTTCCACCTCCCTCTAATACCTTTGCCTCAAACCCACTGTAGATACAAATACGAAATGATAATTACGATTAATCAGTCAAAACAATTTGTAATAAGCCAATATCAATTCATTCACAAATATGAACTCGGCTAATTACTGCACCCACGTTCATTTTTCAACTCACGTTACTGACGCTATATGAGGAAGTTCTTTTGCAGGTATTTTCAATAGAAAACATTATAATACACACACAACGACACAAATACATTAGAAATGTATCAAGTTTAAATGTATAAATGTCTCAATGACACTTCCTAGGCCTCCCCGATGGCGCAGTGGTAATGTCGTCGCCTTGTAATCAAGGGGTCCCGGGTTCGATACTCGGTGGAGGCACATAATGGTTCGTATCCCACTTTAAATTGTAGCTCTAGTTCCGATTAGCCTTACTGTGCATAAAGTGGACTTAAAACGCCAAATCAATCTCTCAATCAATTAATAACACTTCCGCTTCGCTTCATTTCTGTTCCATTAACGGCCCAGTATCAGGGCTTGAACCTCGGTAGTTCTGACGCGTTAATATCAACATAGACAAGTCACGTGAAGAGCTGAAATTAAAGGACCATGTGTAAATTGCATTATGAAGGATTTACCTTGTTCAACTGATGACAACTGCGAAGTTTTAAGCTTCCTTATAAATGGTCATGATTGACCGCGGTCATGATTGACTGCAGATATCAAATTCTAACCTCCCGAATACATTTTTATTTTACTGTTGTCTTATGGCGATTTCTTACCTCTGTAGAATAATAG